>NW_027509193.1:30702500-32075000 GCF_051911475.1 Siphateles boraxobius
TGATGCAAATGTACGTAATAAAAAAAGACAAGATAAGGGAAATACAAGGTATAGTTGTCACAAATTTAAGAATACGTTCCCTGTTTTAGTTCAATCGTAGGCAAAACAAGGAGACTATTTCATACAACATGGCCACAAAATTCATACGTCATGGGCATGATGACAACACGTGTGTACGGGGATCCATAAAAAGCCTACAGAAAATGACAGAAAAATACTTTTGCATTGCACATATCAAAACAAGTTATTTCAAATACTTTTTCTGTTTTTCTAGTCATAAAAGTGCCGTATAAAAAACAATATTGGTAAATAAATTAACCAGTGTTTTTTCCTGACAGCTTTTGACACTTCATCACCACTGAAATAAGTTGCTTCCAAATCAATGTACTGAATAGACACACACGTGCTTTAAAGACAGAATGAGAGCAATACAGGAGGGGATAAAGACAAAGTGGTCCATCATGCTTTTTTAGGAGCAGTCACAGCTATACTAAGAACAATTTATTATATTATGTTGTTATATTACAACATATAATGATCCTCATTCTATATTTCTAGCAACTGGATTTATTTTCTCATCTTGAAAACAGTGTGTACTGCTTGCCTGTGCAAAAATTGCCACAGCAGTACTTAAGTATTGTTGTTGGTTGCTAGGGCATTGCTATGTGGTTGCTAGGATGTTGCTTTGATGCTCTGGGTCAGTGCTTGCTGGTCCAACAAGATGCCACCCAAGTGTCTATAATGTTTTGGTCCCTAGATCCTTTTTCAGGTGAACACCATGTCCAGTTTTTTAGAACAGTAAAAGCACATCTGCTTTGATTTGAGATACCATTTGTGCATGAAGTTCCCTAGCCAGAAATATCAACAGGTATAATTGAGTTCCAGACAGTAATATGAACCCTTCTTACACTAATCCAGCTGAATTCATGTAGATTCTTCAATATTCATTCCTTTCCCGAACAAAGTTGGGTAAAATTAGATTTCACATTCAATCTACCGCTCACTGCTGCCTGGTAATAATGATGCATTACTGTAGTCATTTAGGCCAGTGTCTCTTAAGGGCCTCACTGGAATAATCCTACAAATTACATTTTCAACTTGCTTGAGCTGTTGCAGCACTCGGTTGCTTACGCAGACTATCTATTTAGAGCTCTATTTGCAGTAATTAGTGCCAAAAATCCTTCATGTTTCTGTGGTTAAAACATTGCTTTTCTGTAAGATTTCAGCTCTGTTAACAGTATGACAAAGAAATTATTTTCTTGCCTAAGGGTAACATTCTGCATTAGAGGGTCAACGGTTATGATTTGTATTTTGTATTAAATCCCAGGTCTGCGTGCTGCACTTCTGTAGTTGACGACACAATTAACATGATCAGTGGAAGTGACTTCGAAATGCTGTGGAGCTGTGAGTCGTGACTGAAGCTAAAGAAAATAACAGATTTGGATTGATCTGTGGCCTGTTTTACAGAAAATTCTGTCCATCATGTTCTGCTGTAGTGGCGATTACAGCTCAGATCTCTCTGATTACGAGACTTAGCGCATGTAAAATGAAAATGGGTAGTTTAACTTCTCCTCTCGAGATCAGAGGTAGCCTAGCTCTGCTAAGACATAATCAAGCCACAAAGCCTCTCTCTCTCTCTCTCTCTCTCTCTCTCTCTGTGTCTATCTCTCTCCATTTTAATATGGCGAGTGTCCCTGCTCTCCTGGAAAGCTACTATGTCTGATTCTTTCCGATAGAAAACCAACCATGTCAGCATTCATTCTGGGCTAAATTGCTGGGTATGATGCAAGATGGAGGTAAATTTGGAAGGTACTTTGAGGCAAAATGAATATGCAGAGCTATTCTGAACTCTAAAGAAAATGGCTTTCCGGTGTATCTATGACATATACATTCACTTCTGATTAAATATACAAAGGAAATTGTCAACTTGAAGCAAGGCGGCAAGAGCGCTGTCCGAGATACTGAACACAGCTACAGTTCATTATGGCAATTGTTATAAACATTAAATATACTGCAGTTGTTGACAGAGAAGCTGTCAGTTCGTATTTTCATTCATGTTCCTGTCAGGAACATTTATTTTCTAACATGATTCACACACAAAGTCCTGCTTACGCTTCTTGCAAAGTGGAGACTGTAGAAATTTAGAACCATAGTCAGTTAGCCATTGTTCATTTTTATATTACAAAAATAGATGTGTATAATAAGGATGTTACTAAGATACGGAGATTCAAAAACTATTTTTAACCCCTTTCCTTTAATTTCCTTTGCTTTTAAACTTTTATTCATGCCACATTCACTCTGTTGTTTTTATGGAACCCATTCAATATGACTACATAATAATATTAATATTGATTGTTATTATTTTTATTGAATTATAAAAATACTTGCATGCTCTCTGAGTAGGTACTTATTTTGAATAAGTTATTACTTTGCGACCGCTAAATTCATATTCATATTGTATGAATGTGTGTAGTATGAATGTAATCTGGATGTAGGCTACTTCATTTGCCATGTTGTCACATTATCATGTGACCTACCAGCGTCGGTTACGTCGCTACACCTACATTCATAAATCCTCTCCCGTGGCCTCATGGGATATTAAAGATGTGTATCAATCTCACGCGAAATAGATCATCATAAACGTATTTTTTGTATGAGTACTGTAGGAGTATCGTGAATTTATACTACTCTGGTCACATACTGTTTTTCGCCTATTATGTAGTAGGTAAGTATGCGATTTCGGATGCAGGCAGCAGTGTCTGGAATTTTCATCAAAAGGTGTGAAATTTGTATTCTTGATAAATAAGTTCTCTACATGTCTTCTTCCCCCATTAGACTCTGTGTAATATGAAACTGCTTTTTAATCCACTGGTATGACAGGACTACTACTTTTCTGGCAAGTTTACTTTTTACATTTAACTATCCAAGAAAACATAATCAAATAGGCTTATTTAGGAAAAAGAGAGGCTTAGTTTGTGCAAAATAGCCCTGTTTTCATAAGCACCATTATTTTTCCCAGCCTCATATTTCGCCTCCACGGACCTGCGTTACGAAACTGTTGACTAATATCTATTTACCACAGCTTTATTTTATTAATACCATTAGTAACTACATTATGGCTATGGTATATTTTTCATAATTTTCATAACTATAGTCATAATTAACTTTTTTTAAGATGCCATTTTATTTAAACTGTTCTGAGTGAGATTTGCACAACACACCTAACCCTTAAATGCATGAATGTTTTGCCAATCATTATTACATATTCGGGTATTTAGCGACCCGGATCTATCTAACACGATGGTGTTAATATTTGCGATAATATTAGAGTAATATTACAGAAGAATACAAAAAAAACATACTTTGTTAACTTTTGGATCTTGGAAGGGTTCAGTTTGAGCAGATGTTTTATATCATCATCACTGTCCCCATCAGAGCTCATTTCCCAGTACATTTAGCATCTGGATTATATTCACAATCTCAAACATATTCTCAAAACTATCATTTTCAACATCTACAAAATCAATATTTTGATCGCTGACAGTTTCTTCACCAGATCCACCATCAAGTGACAGAAACACTAATATTTGATTGCGTTCAGTACTTGCTCTGCAGTAAAACGCTGAGCCATTTCAAGTTTTGCTGATGACACATCCTATTCTTTTGTTTTCTGCCTACACTAACTATGAGCGAAAAGTCACTTCATCATTGTGTATCAGACACTGCCACCTTGAGGAATAAAGGCAAATTGCACTTATTCAGTCATCAAAGATTCAATTATTGTTGTGCAGAGAAATATACTTACACTGTTACACACCTCGGGTCATTAGCGACCCTATACAATTTGTACAAAGATGAATGAGAAAACATGCATTCTTTTACAATTTTATTGTTTTTTTCTTGTTCTTTTTTTGTGTTGTCAATGAATTGATTGAGGAATACTAAGATAGTTCATGTCTAACTTTAAAAAAAGAATGAGGAGGAGGGTAGTGAATGATGTCCTGGGTCACTAAAGACCCTGCATTTTAAGGGTTTAAATGGGTGGTTTGATGTTGCCAGTCAGAGAAGATGGATCGCCCTTTGTGCTGAAGACTACGTTAAGTGAAAATGACACAGCGACGCCACACTGGGAAGAGGGGGAGTCAAACAAGCGACCGGGCCTTTCCGTCTCAGAGATAATAATCTGACACTGTCCCTGTCAGCGGCCCGTCCGCAGAGTTTACTGCAGCGCTGCTAATTCCAGCTCCACCTTCCACTGTTTGGCTCAGTCAATGTTTGCTTTATAGATAATCACTTCAGATGGCCTAAAGTCAGATAAATCATTTCTCTCCTCCAAAGACAAGAGAACACAGAATAAAGAAGACTTCGCACACAAATGAGCAAACATGCGTGTTTTTGTTCTCAGTTTGACTACTGAGAATCAAGTATGGAAATTACTTGAGGAATAGCACGTTTTCGTCATTTTGACAGATGGGTTGAGGCCTTCCATAGCAGCAACAGAAGCTCTGAATATAAATAAGCATTGCTCTTCAGTGTCAGGAATTTAATGTATACGGGTCTCACACAATTGTGTGAAACAACAGTGAAAGCTCTTCTATTATTGATGGTGCGGAGAACACATTGGTGTCTGTGGTTCTGGGAGGGGATGTTTGACAAAAAATTCTCTGTGGTGTATTGGATCACACACAATTGACCCTTTGCAAATATACTGTACCCCACACCACACACACACACACACACACACACACACACACACACACACACACACACACACACACACACACACACACACACACACACACACACACACACACACACACACACACACACACACACATACACACACACACACACACACACACACACACACACACACACACACACACACACACACTATGTTCTCACAAAGTGAAAAATATATGGACACTGACAGCATGCCGAAAGACAGTTTGTCAAAGTTTTTTGTCAGAGATTACAAAGATACTGGAATGAAGACCTTTGTTTGGTCCATTGTCACTCTCTCCTATATCTCTTATATAATATGATAAAATAAATAAGAGATCTCTTGGCAAAATAACTATTACAATAATCTATATATAATAACTATATATAATAATCTATTAACTCTCCCGTCTTGTTTTTTTGTTGGACAAAATGGTGGATTCAGCGTTGAGATTGGTCAGATCGCCTGTCAATCAAATTCCCAGCAAAGGGTGAACTCAGGACTCAACAGTAAGAATTTGCAGCTGGTCATATTTGTATTTGTCCTGCCAATATTTTGACCATCAGAACAAAACAAAAAAATATATTACAAAAAATGGTAACACTATTTCAATAGTCCACTTTAGACATTCTACTAACTTGAAGTAACTTTTGCAACTACTGTACATGTCAACTTACTCTCATTAATTTGCAACTACATGTCAACTAACTCTCAGAGATAGTGTTAGTTAGTTGACATACACTTGCAAAGTTACTTATAGTTAGCAGAATGTCTAAAGGGGACCAACAAAATAAAGTGTTACCAAAAATACATTAAAATCTCAGAGAAAAAAATGCATTTTATTTGATTTTATCTATAATTTTTATAGCAATTTATTTTATTCACATTGTGTTTGGTATGGGCTTCCTGTATGCCATTGAGTGTCTTGCCCAACACCCCAAAAATCTGGTCATCCTTATTGTTGAACCCTGTAAAGTCTTCCCTCACTCCATCTCTCTCATTAACCTGAATGTCTATTTAATACATTCATTTTCTCTGTGTGATGACGACACGTTCAGCCCTATTAAAATCAATGTCACACTGGAAGGTAGAAGCAGGGGACTGAAAAATTGAGTGAACATAAAGCAAGAGAGAGTGTAAAATGTGTCCAAGAAGAGGGTGGGGGGGGGGGGGGGGGGTGAAGAAAAAGATGAGGAGAGGCTCATTACTGCTCCGTAAGAGCTGTGGAGGCTGAAGCACATTAGCTGATCTGGTATGAGGGGAATCTCCATTCACTCTCCCTCTGCATCTATCAGATCCCAGCACATCACAGAGAGGCCAGAGGATAAAAGCAGGGCTCAGATGTAGAGATATAGCTAAGAGACGTGCTGAAAATCCCGACGCCTCTGAGCCAGAGGTCTCCGAACATCAGCAGTGTAGAAATCTCATGCCACCCCACTGATAAGAGATCAGTGTAAGGCACTGGCCACCTATCAGCCTGTGCGGAAACACGTCCGTGTGTGTGTCTGGAACGAGCCGCATGCCGAGATCCACCTACACTTCATCGCTATTCTTCAGCAGCCTCGGGGAGTGACCTTTGCAGGCAGAGAGCTTAAGATAGTTAAAATTTGATTGGATTGAGGGAAGCTAAAAGAGGAGAAAATGGAGCCTTTTTTTCTTTCATTGATGCCAACCTTGAGGAGTGTCCCAGAGAGGGCGACTGCAGTTTTTCCCTTATATAAAACAAAGAGAATGGGAGAGCAGGGGCCTCATTTATGAAATGTTGAGTAGAAGCCATCTTACATTTGTTTATGATCATTTCTTAAATGTGCGTAAGTGTGATTCAGAGAATGTTAAAAAAACTAAAATCGCAAATGTTCCTGAAATTGTGCGCAGATGATTGGGTTCATGATTAGTTTCTAAAATTTAAATACTGTAGTATATCATAGTTTTGTTGCTTTATTTAACACTACAGTAATCATTTTATCCAAAATGAATAAATAGATAAATTGATGTAAATTAATGTAATATTTATTAAAAATAAATGTGATATAATTTCGAATAATTTGTTATTACATCACGAAAGGAAAGAAAAGATGGCAACTTATGTTTAATGCAGATTTTAAAAGCCATTTAAACTGATGTGTTTTTTTTTAGCTAGCAGTTTGCTAGATACAAACATGTGGTGGATTTTAGTCCAAAATCGCAATCTCATAATTTGAACAAGTAAAAAATAATCTTGATAAAAAAAGTATACTTTCTTTCCTGAAAATCAGTTATCTGATCATAAAATCAACAATGTTGCTCACAGTCATGTCACTTCTCCTGTGAGCTCAAAAAGGTGATGAAAGTGTATGATATTGATGACATCACCATAGCTCTTTTCTTGCTTGTCAAACTGCAGTGTTACAACCAGTGTTGTGCAAGTTACTTCCAAACTTGTAATACATTATACATTACTTGTTTCTGTAATTTAAAAGTAATTCATTGCCTTACAATATTATTGTCTCAGAATTGTAATGCGTTACATTACTCCTGTATTACTTTTGAGTTACTTTCACCAAAATAGCTATACAGAAGTAGAACTTAACATTCTAAGGCTGTAACGATATGCGATATGAAACCTAAATCGCGACACTCAGATCCACGAACCTGCAGAATCGCAACACACCCCTTCCAACTCCAAGAGTTATCCTACCCGTCCCGATCCAATGCTACCACATCTTTAAATTACTATTAGTATTATTTGAATTTTGAAGTTAACATTATAAAATACGTAGACCTACACCACAAAACTAGTTGAGGATAAATTATTTAAAATTGGGGAATTCCAGCGTTTTGGACATGACATTTGCAGTCAAAACTTTAAATATAAATTCTCAGAAAATGCATTTAGTACCAATATATTGAAACGTCTGTTTATGATACCCCCTTAAAAGAGTCCAGACATTAGAAAAATATCAGTCTACACATGCATTTTATAATTAATATGAGGGAAATACACACATTCATGCGTGACAATTTTTTTTTTTTACTTTTAGGAGGCAAAATATTTTTTTGTAATTCTGTGAATTACACTGCGCAAATCAAAAGTAATACTACCCACCGGATGAAGAAGGGTTGGCTCTCCACAGAACATAAAATATTCATTTTATTTTATTTTTCGTGTTCACATTTATGAGGAAAGAACAATGTAGCTACGTGACAGTTCTCCGTTGGACGTGACCGCTCTGAAGCGGCAGTAAAAGACTGTTTAAAACTTTCACAGAGACCTCAAACAGAAGACACAAAGCCTTTCTTTAAAGTGAATTTCGATTTGTACTAATTGTATCTTAATTTTAATCAATGTTTCATCAACCAATTGCCTGGATTTAATAAATAAGAAGTAAATATAGCAGACAATAGATAATCACGACATGGAGGTGCCTGCGCGTGAACTGGAGCGCATCTCATAAATTAACCGAAACTCAACGTAGCCTAGGCTATAAAGTAGCCTAGCCTACTTCACAGACCTGAAAAAAAATATATATATTGAAATGTCTACTTGTAAACAGAACAATTCAAAACGAAAGAAAACAGACTGCTCTCTGCTTATCTGTATGAAATGTGCATTTCTCTCTGGCGCATTCACTAGCCGCGAGTAGATCGCGAGTCAGCAACGTCAACTTCATCTTTATTAATAAACAATTAAAATGTCTCCTTGCTATATTTGACTTTCATAATCATTGCTTTTGCCGGTTCTTTGTGACAGCTTTTAGGTGCTTTCCTTACATCATGTTACGTGAACGCGTCACCACCGCATCAAAAACATAATTGCGTGATGAAAACAAGAAAAATAGCACCTAAACATAGCCTAACTGTTTAGAAAGAAAACACAGAACAAATGGAGTAGCTTAATGCGCATACGTCCATCTCACAAATGTACAGTCTTTTTCTTCAACCATTAGCCACTTTTCCAATGGCCAGCACGAGCACAGAGGCCGAAATCATGTCTCACGGCACTCCTGTAAAAAATAAATCGCTATAAAACATGACGCTGCCATTTAGTCTTTATTTACAAATTTGGACACCACACGCGGCTATTGACTGACCACGATCAGGTAACTTAGCCTACTTGCATTTTTCATTCGTTAATGTCTCGTGGTCTTGGTGTTTTTTTGTTGTTGTTTTTTTACAATTAAAGCTAAAAGTGTGTTTTAACGCAAGCGTAACTGAACATGTAATAAAGTAAAATATTACTGAAAATTGATTAGTAATGCCTTACGCTACTGCGTTACAGCAAAAAGTAATATGTTACTGTAATGCATTACTTTTGTAACGCGTTACTCCCAACACTGGTTACAACTGAGCCCACGTTACAACACTCCCAGGTCTACCGCTATGTTCTATATAGTATGGATGTAATCCAGGTGTAGCCTACTACATCGTCAGACTCACCAGTGTCATCTGTCATTTGTGTTGCTCCAGTGCCATTCACAAATTCTACCCCATCATGGGAGAGTAAAGTGTCATTAAATGCACACAGAATCTCACCAGAACAGATAAAGTTCTGTCATGACAACTCTCTGAGTGTTTGGCATGGTAATGGATATGACAATGTTGATGTATTTGGTCTTGGCAGAATAGATCTATTTATTGCTGCTACTGCAGAGCAAATACAGGACTTGCTAGTGCCAATACATTCATGACACGCTGCTGTGAGAAAGTAAGACATGCGGCTGCTGCACAACACAGTGTACATGAATTACCCATAACAGATCTATACAGGTGGAGCTGGGGAAGGTGGAGGGTTTCTGAAAGCGCGCTGCACTGCTAAGGCAAATGCTACCCATGTATTTGAAGGTTAAGCAGCGATCTCATTGGCTACTGATACAGCAGGAACCAATCAGCTGTGCCCTATATATAATGGTGTAATTATGAGCAGGTTGAGTTAGGACCTATTAGCCTTTCATTAGGCTAGTTTAAAGTTTTTGCTTACTTATAGTAGGGAACTATGCATATTCGGATGCAGACTTGCTCTCTTTGAACTGTTGCTGTCTTCACCTGAAGGAGAAGAAGAGTTTACTCTAACGTCTTCTATAGTGCACACTTGCATTGTGTTATGAAGTTCGTTTGGAACGCAGCGGCAAACAAAATCAAGTTAGCATAGCTAGAAGTGTTTGAACCCACGTACTTGCGTAGTGCGGTTTCAAATCTCACAAATGACAGAGGGAGCTTCTCAAACGGAAGGCTGCATATCTCGTCATCAGTCGCCGCTGAAGGCCGTCTCAATTCGAAGGACTCTTGAAAGGATGATCCTTAAAGGATGCATCAAGTGTCTCCTTCAAGTCCTTCAATCACCCACGGATTGCACACATTCTCATTCACGAAAAAGATCTGACAGAAAACAATTCAGAACTGAGCTTGTATGAGTTCATTATGAAATGTAAGACAAAAACATGTAAGAAATGTAAGACATGTTTTTTCGGGGGTGAAGGCATACATGTTCTCTTTTGTTTTGGTGTAAGTTAATCGCTTAACACTAAAGTCACCGGGTGACCACAGATGCTTGTCATTCACTGTATAGAAGCCAGCAAAATAGAAAGATTTGTAGAGACATCAGATCCAATATTTCTAGGAGAGAAAAAGCCTCTCACATGTTATTTGCAATCAGAGGTGAGAGATTACATTTCACTTCTGAATAACAGTTGTAGTTCAAATGCGATAATAAGGTGCTCTAGGAGATGCGCTTGTTGTGCCAACAACATGAAGGCAATTTATTCACTTTCAAGGGGTGAGCGGGTATCTCTTCCTGGTTGCAGAATGCTTCGTTTGTGTGCTTATAAATAATTGCCGAGGTTGAGAGGAGAAAAGAACAGCGCATTAGCAAAACACACGCGGCAGACACAGGGAAAGACGAAGGGGAGGTGAGCGGGCTGGGCTGCCAATTCCCTCCCCTATTTCATTGTGTCCCTCCGCAGATATGGTTAATTCTCCTTGGCTCACTTTTTAATCCAGAGCCATTTCATTATTTACGCACACACGTACACACAAAGGGCTGTTTGCTTCCCCTTCTCCTTGTGCTTCCTCTCCTGGGGAAGGAAGCAAAAGTTAATTGAAATAAATGAACTGGGGAGTGAATCAGAGTTGATTACATCTGCGAGGTAGGAAGTGATGTTGATTACAAGCGCAGAAGAGCGAGGGAATGTAGCTGCGGTTAATGAAGAGACAAGTTTGTCTGTTGCCGTTAGAGAAGACATCACAGCGCCTCTGATCCTCTCCAAAAAGACACTCGCCTCAGAACCCAAAAATTGCTTGCGCTCCCAAGACAATGAAAAGGTCTCCTTAAAAGAAAAGCAGTTTTTAATTTGCTTATCACTTTTTCACAATACAACTGTCAGGCAACAGATTAGTATTATCTTTCACACTTTAGAATAACTGTACACTATGTAAAATTAGTAGCACAGACTCTGTACACAGGAGGGTTCAGAGGTCAGGATGGGCAGGACTGAAGTTAGAATAGGAATAACAAGGATACTAGCGATAGGAACAAGGACAATTCATCTGTCAATATTTAGCCATTTTGGGATTGTCCCATTAACAAACCCACTTGTTCCACTTTCAAATCTAACAACCTTGTCAATAGTTTATAAACTTAATTTTTTTGGCTTTATTTATTTTTTGCAAACAAAATATATTGTGTAAAATGTGCGATTTTTTTTTTGGCATGGGCAGATTTGGTAGTTTGCTTAGTCAGTTCTTTTGTCTTGCTTTCCATGTACAAATATTGAAACAATCTTAAATTGAGATACTTGAGAAGCAAAATGACATAAGAAGTCTTGTTTTCTGAAAACTGTTTATCTAAATTAAGCCAGTTTATGCTTAAAACAAGAACAAATATCTGCCAATCGGGTCAGAAAAATAAACTTAATTCAAACACTGCAGAAAAGATTTTCTTACTCAATGTTTTTGTCTTGGTTTCCAGTAACAATAGCTAAAAATATCGAAACATTCTTAAATCGAGACATATTCACTTGAGAAGCAAAATGATTTAAGATATTAAGTTGTTTTCTAAAAACATTATGCTCAATGTTTTTGTCTTGTTTTCCAGAACAAATAGCTAAAAATATTGAGATACATTTACTTGAAAAGCAAAATGATTTAAGATATTAAGTTGAAAAGAAGAACAAATGTCTGCCAATGGGGTCAGAAAAAGAAAGCTTATTTTTTAAGCTTTTATTTTCTTGTTTTAAGCAAAAACTCATTTAATTTTGATACAATTTTCAGAAAACAACTTAATATCTTAAATCATGTTTCCTCTCAAGTAAATCTATCTTGATACAATAATGTTTAGATATCTGTACTGGAAAACAAGACGAAAATACTAAGAAAATCTTTTATTTGCAGTGAAGGGAAAGCATGATTATTATTTTACGCCATTGTTTTTTTTTTCTTTTCTTGTAAGAAAGTGAATTTTGATACAAGACGTAATATCTTTTGTCATTTTGTTTGTGCATATTGTACATGTATCTTGATTTTAAAAATTTTAGATGTTTGTACTGGAAAGCTAGATAAAATGCTGAGTAAGAAAATATATCCTTTGAGTGAATAATGCATATATATAATATATATATAAATAAAAATAATTGAGTATTTCCCCCCCCCCCCCCCGAATTGAGTAAATATTGCATAAAATGTGTCCAAATCTACAAACAATCTTTTCAACAGATAGTAAACTTTGTCTCCTTTTTCCCCCAATTTGATGTGAACTTTGAGTAATCAGTAAAAACACTCAAAGACAGTAAAGAAGCAATTGTCGTTCAACAACTAGATGATCATGTATTTTGCACCATATAAGCTGTATACTACAGCATTGTTCTTTTTTTGTTCTGAGAGTGTTTATCTCCCACCATTAGTATTAAGCACCACAGACGTCTTCCCGTTTCCTACCTCTGCCCCTGAGACAACAAATTATAATTACACATAGCAATAAAACAAATCTCTTTAGCACCACAGTGGGAAAACACAACAAACAAGACATCTCAACACATATACACACAGCACAAAATACTCTTGAGGTTGACCATCATAAATCTATGAATGCGTTTACATCAAAAAAGAAGCATTATTTAGTCAGTCTTCAGTGTAATGCTCATATGACGCCTCTCTCTCAACCCAACACAGTAATTCTCATTCATTACCACACACATATATGAAGCAATTGAGCGGTTTGGAGCAAAGGTTGATATGCTAGCACCATGGAAACATGGATCACTGACAGGGAAACATACAAGGCTGCTCGCTAACAAGACAAGCAGCTTAAGTGAGCGGACTACTTTACATATTAATAAGCAGCTGGGCTCCATTTGAGTCATGCACATAAACTGCCTTGCGTTTTGAAAAGCTCGGGCCTTATTTAACATTGTTTATGTATGCGTACACTGATTAAAGATGAGTAACACTGCAAGTTTGATGTGACAGGGAATATTCGAGCGAGGAATTACAAACAGATCGGTGTGGTATTTTCTTGTCAAAACTAGTAAAGAGGCATAACTTTGTCTCAGTTGGCATCACATTGCAGTCAAGGCAGGGAAATGCGTCTCAGAAATATTTACTCTTCAATGTCGAGGCAGATCCCTCAAGTGGCAAATTAATTTCAAATCATCGCTATCAAATGAGACAAACAAAAACGAGATCCGTGTCACAGGCTGTAAATTCAACATATATGCTTTGGGCTAAAACGCTCTGTGGCGCAGATGACAGACAAATGATGTATTGTTTTTTTTCAGCCGGAGCAGTTCTCGGAACCCTAGTGGGTCACGCCTCATAATTTAATCCCCAGGTGAGTAGAGTATAAAGATAGGCAGGAAACGAGATTAAAAAAAAACTTCCCTTTGATAAATGTGCTTAGTTCATCTTGGGTGGCGTTCTTGCGTTGCAACCATGGAACTGAGGGCTTTTGAAACCCATCAGATGTTCAAAAGTCATTTGAAAAACATGCCACAAACCCACCGTTTGCATATTACGCAATAAATATCACTCCATTCTTTAGCTGGCAAGTCCACTGCGTTAGCCGTTAAAACACACTGGTCCGACATGGAATCCAAACTTCTGGTTGTGATTCCCAAAGTCTGATACTGCTACATCTATGAGAGGAAGAAGCTCTGATCGTGGAGAGTCAATCTGCAGCACGGTCCTCTCTTGACCTTTACGTGTCTGTGGGAAGAAAACGAAACGTTAGCTGAAAGAAGGCTCCTGGTTTTAAGCACATTCTCAAGTGTAGTTTTGCTCTGCAATGATTTTCTGAGTGTATCCCTGTGAGGTTCTGGATAATGCATTGAACTCCTGCTGAAAAGGCTTATTTGGGTGCTATTTTAGAATTAGCGTGTTGTGATTGTTTTTAGCTCCTCATTTTCTGCAGACGGAAGGCTTATTTGGTAATTCATTAAAACTCCTAAGAAACTAAGTGTGGGTGTTTTTTCCTAAGGAAATGCTAACCTAATACATCCCATTCAGACAAAATTATGGTTTACAAAACAAACACATGGTGACAGCATTACCAGGTTCATCAGAAAAGAGCTGTTTTAGATCAGTGCTTCATTTAAAGTAGCTGAAAATAACCACGAACACAGGTGTTTTAGCCTTTTCTTTTGATTTTTATCTTGATCAGTCGATTATGACTGTGAATTTGAGCACAGATGTTTTTCATAAAATGTAGCTCATCAAGCTGGGAAATATTTTAGTGTTTACTTTTACATGGCTCATTTCTCTTTAGAAATTGCTCTATACTATACGTTTGAGGGGGTTTATTCACCCACCTGTGGACAAACTGGTTGTGTGACAAACTAAAATACAGTTATATCTGGTTTTGTTGTTAGTTTATAAATGGCCTACATATATTTCTACACCAAACCACAAAATTAATAAACATTATTATAATTGCACTATACACTAATATTCAACAGTTTGGGCTTGTGATAAATATAGTGCCTGCAATCAATAAAATAAAAGAAAACGTCTCGGTTACGTATGTAACCCTAGTTCCCTGATAGGGAACGAGACGCTGCGTCAAACGCTGCGGGAACGCCCCTGCGTTGTGCGTCATGAAGCACGTATGGAATCAGCCCAATGGAGAGATGAAACGTCATAGGCGGGTGACGTCATCGACCAGGAAACTATAAAGCACCCCAAAAACACAAGCGCATTAGCTTCTGATAGGCTTGAAGGAAGCGCTAACGGGAGTGCCGGGAGTATGGCGGAGCGACGCAGCGTCTCGTTCCCTATCAGGGAACTAGGGTTACATACGTAACCGAGACGTTCCCTTTCAAGGGAACTTCGAGCTGCGTCAAACGCTGCGGGAACGCGAATACCCACGTCGCCATAGGACCAAATGACCGTCATGTGAGACTAGCGCACAGAGGACGAGAGCACCTGTGCCCCAGGGGTAGAGCTTAAGTCTAGGTCATAGAACTTAATAAAAGTATGCGGTGAAGACCATCCAGCCGCATCACAAACATCACTCAGGGAAACCCCCGACAAAAGAGCTTTAGAAGCAGCCATACTCCTGGTAGAGTGAGCTCGGACAACCAAAGGTGAAGGCTGGCCAGCCGACTCATAAGCAAGTGAGATAGCCTCAACCACCCACTTGCTCATTCTCTGTTTAGACGCCGGACACCCTTTCCTGGGTGGCCCGAAACATACAAAAAGTTGTTCTGATTTCCTCCACAGGGCAGCTCTGTGGACATAAGCGTCTAATGCCCTAACAGGGCAGAGTGAATTAAGTTTCTCCTGGTCCGATGACATAAATGGAGGAGGACAGAAAGCCTGCAGAACCGTAGGTCTAACAATATTAGTAGGAACCTTAGGAACGTAACCTGGTCTAGGATGCAGAAAAGCTTTAACCATGCCAGGTGCAAATTCCAGGCACGAGGGTGAAACCGACAGAGCCTGCAAATCTCCGATTCTTTTTAGTGAAGAGATAGCAAGCAAAAAGATAGTCTTAAAAGTGAGAAACTTCTCGGGAACTTCTTCGATAGGTTCAAAAGGAGCTAGGGAAAGACCTTCTAATACAATGGCCAGATCCCAAGTCGGCACCCTCGTACGAACTGCTGGCCTCAGCCTCAAAGTGCCACGGAGGAAACGAGTTATAAGCGGGTGTCTCCCAAGAGAAACTCCACTGAAAGGGACGTGGTAAGCAGCTAGTGCCGCCACATACACCTTTAGTGTGGAGGGGGATAACCCTGTGGAGAAGCGCTCCTGCAGGAATTCCAGCACTGCACCCACTGGGCAGTTAACTGGGTCCTGCAGGTGTTCTCCACACCAAGAAGTGAAAAGTTTCCACTTCAAGGCATAAAGCTTCCTCGTGGATGGAGCTCTGGAGTTAAGAATGGTCTCAACAACCTCGGTTGAGAGACCGGAGTCTATGAGCTGGGCCCCCTCAGAGGCCAAGCCCACAGTTTCCACAATTCTGGGCGGGGGTGAAGTATCGTGCCCCCCGCCTGGGAGAGTAGATCCCTCCTGACCGGGAGCTCCAAAGGAGAACCGTCCAGGAGAGAAATCAGGTCCGCAAACCATACTCGGGCCGGCCAGAACGGGGCTACTAGTAGTAGACTGACCCCGTCCCGGCGGACCCTCTCCAGAACTCCTGGTAACAGAGCAATCGGGGGAAAGGCGTACAGACGTGACCTCGGCCACGGCTGCACCATAGCATCCAACCCCAGGGGGGCTGGAAGAGTGATGGAGAACCACCGATGACAATGAGTGGTCTCCTTGGAAGCGAATAGGTCCACCTCGGCGCGACCGAAACTCAACCAAAGGAGCTCCACCACCTCGGGGTGGAGTCTCCATTCCCCTGGCCTCGGCCCCTGCCTCGACAGGGAGTCTGCTACCACATTCAAATACCCAGGGAGATACATTGCTCTCAGAGATAGTAGCTTCCCTTGGGACCACAGGAGGATCTGACGGGCCAACTTGTAAAGCCGGCGAGACCGCAGGCCCCCCTGATGATTTATATAAGAGACCACCGACGTGTTGTCTGATTGAACTAACACATGATGGCCTCTCAGGTCTGTTAGGAAGTGTTTCAGAGCCTGAAACACAGCCAACATCTCTAGACAATTTATGTGCCACGAAAGATGATGATCCTGCCACAGACCTTGGGCTGGGCGACCACTCATGACCGCCCCCCACCCTGTGAGGGAAGCATCCGTCGTTAGCGTTATGCGACGACAAAGAGCCCCCAGCACAGGACCTTTGGATAGGAACCAAGTTTCTCTCCACATGACCAGAGCACGAAGGCAGCGCCGCGTGACTTTGAACGTGCGGAGCGGATTTCCCCTCGGGGAGAATCCCTTGGTCCTGAGCCACCACTGTAGCGGTCTCATGTACAACAGGCCGCAAGGTATAACGTTGGACGCTGCTGCCATCAGACCCAACAGTCTCTGAAACTGCTTGACAGTGAGTAGCTGGCCTAGCTTCACTTGTTTCACAGCTGAGAGAATCGAAGCGATGCGGGTCGGAGAGAGTCGCGCCCGCATCGATACCGAATCCCAAACGACACCCAGAAAAGTGGTCTTCTGGGAAGGAGATAATACACTTTTCTTTGCGTTCAGCCTCAACCCCAACTTTCTGATATGAGCGAGGACGACATCTCGATGCCGAACCGCCATCTGCTCGGTCTGAGCTAAAATCAACCAATCGTCGATGTAATTGAGAATACGAATGCCCTGAAGCCTCAGAGGCACTAGTGCTGCATCCATGCATTTCGTGAAAGTGCGGGGAGATAAAGCTAGGCCAAACGGAAGAACCCTGTACTGGTACGCCTCGCCCCCGAAGGCGAACCTCAGGAACTTCCTGTGTTGTGGAAGGATGGACACATGGAAGTATGCGTCCTTCAGATCTATCGTGACAAACCAGTCCTCGGACCTGATTTGAGACACGATCTGCTTGATAGTGAGCATCTTGAATTTTAGCTTCCCTACCGAGCGATTCAATATGCGCAGGTCTAAAATTGGACGCAACCCCCCATCCTTCTTTGGAACGATGAAATATCGGCTGTAATAACCTGACTCCAAACTGGGAGGAGGAACCCGTTCTATAGCCTCTTTTTGAAGGAGCGTTTTCACCTCTTGTTCCAATACCAGAGCCTGCTCGGGGCCCACCACTGTGTGCAGAACCCCTCTGAATTTTGGTGGACGACACCTGAACTGGATAGCATAACCCTTTTCTACTGTCTGCAGGACCCAATGAGATATTTTTGGAAGGCTTTTCCACTCTGCCAGAAATTCTACTAAGGGTACCAGCCTCTCGAGACTGGCCTCTGGTGTAACTTGAGCAGCAGACGCAGCGCCCTGTAACGGCGCACCGGCAGGGAACAACTGGTCTGACCGCTCTGAGACCCTCCTCAGAGGGAGCGAGCGTCCCTCGGGAAAGCGCTCGCTGGGATCGTCTGTGCCCCGGCATAAAGGCGGGGTTGGCAGAACGAGCCCCTGAGGGCACCGAGGAGGAATGGGCACCGTAAAAAGAGGTGAACACCTTTCCGCCTCGGTGGGGACCACCCTCAGCATCCTGAACGGCTTGGCGTCAGGACTTCTTCTTAGCCGAAGCCTTCTTAGCCAATATAACTGTCCTCAGATCAGTTCTACTGGGAGAAGGCTTCGGCTGAGAGTGTCGCGGCTGAGCCCACTGTCCAGCAGGGGGAGCACGAGACGCGACACTCTGCCTCTGCTGCGCTCTATGTGATGAGCTCGAAGACGGCCGGGGCTGCTCCCGCCCAGCAGCCCCAGGGACATGAACTTTAAGGGGAAGAAACTTTTTAAAAGCTGCAGTTTGTTTCTTTTCTTCTTGGAATTTATCGATAACTGAATTCACAGCATCACCAAACAACCCCATGGGAGAAAGAGGAGCATCTAAAAGAAAAGCTTTTTCTCTCTCTTTAATATTAGTCTGATTTAACCACAAATGTCTTTCTGCGGCCACCAGAGCTGCCATAGAACGACCCATTAATTTGGCCGATTCTCTGGTGGCACGCAGGGATAAATCAGCAGCCTGACGCAGTTCGCGAACTACGTCAGTACTGACCTCCTCACTCTCACTCATGTCCCTTAGCAGATCAGCCTGGTATGCCTGCAAGATTGACATAGTATGCAGACATGACGCAGCCTGACCTGCTGCCGAATATGCTTTACCCACCAAAGCCGAAGTGTTTCTTAAAGGCTTGGTGGGTAATGCCGGTGCCTTAAAAGATGATGCTGCTTCGGGGGAGAGATGGCTCGCAAGCGTCTCTTCCACACGAGGCAACGCACCATAACCATGAGCCTTGGCTCCCATAATATTAGCGTATGTTGAAGTCTGGGGACTAAACACTCTATATGACACCGGTTTTCTCCATGATTTCGACACCTCGGTGTGGAGATCATGGAAAAACGGCAGGCACCGGCGTGGAGGCTGCACACGTGACGGCAAAAATCTCTCATCCAACTTTGATTTAGAAACAGACTCCTGTCTAGTCACTGGCCATTCAATATTAAGTTTTTCAACAGCTCTTGTTAACACCTCCATAAGCTCATCACTCTCAGGAGTGTGGGGTGGCGAATCCTCCACATCTCCCTCAACACTAACAACATCAAGTTCCTCAGAACTGGATAGCATTGGTGCCTCAGCCCGAGCGGAAGAAACCGCAGCGCGTGCTTCCGAACCCGGGACTGAGGCACTGGATCTCACAGGTGAAGGGAGAGATAAGGCAGAGCCCGTCTCAAACCCCGCTGTGAGATCCATCTGCGATCCCCACGATAAGCGCCGCCGCTCTGCCTCGGCAGAAGCGGGACCCGAACCGCGGGGAGCGCGCACCGAACCGCTCTCCTCAAAGAGCGACCGGCGGGAGCGGAGCGTCCTTAACGGCAAACGCTCGCAATGCTCACAGTCTGCTCCCTCGAGAGCAAACTGGGCATGCTGAACTCCCAAACAAACAACACAAAGATCATGTGTATCCCCGCTCGTTAAATAACGCGAGCAGGGAGGAACACACTTTCTAAACTGCTGTTCGTCCGCCATAATCTCTCAATATATATATATATAGGGATAAATTGTTTGTGTGGTGCAGGGTATGTAAGACAGACAATATCACACAGGGACAGATTCACATGTAGCGCGACTGAAAGCACAGAAGCTAATGCGCTTGTGTTTTTGGGGTGCTTTATAGTTTCCTGGTCGATGACGTCACCCGCCTATGACGTTTCATCTCTCCATTGGGCTGATTCCATACGTGCTTCATGACGCACAACGCAGGGGCGTTCCCGCAGCGTTTGACGCAGCTCGAAGTTCCCTTGAAAGGGAACTAATTAATTGCACATTTTTCTTTAATTAATCACGATGAATTACACCTAACATTACAGTTTTTAATATATATTTATATTGTAATAATTTTAAAGCCTATATTTTAAATATTTGTAATATTTTTTCTTTTTATAAAAGAATAGGCCAGTATCACAGATACATATACTGCAACTAATGTCTGTATGAAATTTATCTTTCTTACTGATAACGTTTCATTAGTCATTCAGCAATCCTTCAGCCTGAACCCTGTAGGAAACCCACCCTTAAACTTTAAGACATAAAGTGTCATGTGACAGGCACATGATGCGGATCTGACACACATCCCATTTTCTCACAACTCTTTACATTCATTTCAGACTTCATTTAACTCATTTAAGAGGATAGGCGACATATGTTAACGCGTTAATTTAAGAAACATAAATATATATATTTTTTCCCGGATTCTTTAATGAATAGAAAGTCCAAAAGAACAGCATTTATTTGGAATAAAAATCTTAAAAGCAAGGATGCATTCATTTATTTTTCTTTATAGAAATTAAGATAAAACCACAAACTTTTGAATGGTATTATATATGTCCACATCATCAGAACTGCCGTGCTGCTCAATGTCATAAGTAAAAGCTTCTTGTGTGGGATAATTTCATCTATAGAAATCACCTCACCTGACAACCATCATACAGTGACGTGATAAAGGGCGATTTGGCTTGCGTCATCTCCTCGTCGTTGCTGCCGCGGAACCGTATGGCATGTTGATGGCTGTGGTTCGTCACGTCGTACCAGCCGATGGAGTTCTGGCAGCTGTAGGTGAAGGTCTGCGTAGCTGTGGCACTGAGGAGCTTCAGGAAGGTCAGTTGGACCACTGCCACTGGGTTTCCATCAGTGTCAATGTAAGAGAACTACAGAAGTGGGGAATGATGGGTAAGCAGCACTCAGCTTAATCAAAGACAATGACATCCATACAAACTTGCACACCCATGATAGATGCTATTTCTAATGAAGGCAAGAGAGACTGACATCTGTCTGCCTAAATCTCTATAACAGGGTCAGATGTCACACCTTATGAATGAGCTGCAAGTGAAATAGGCCTGTTAGCTGTTACTCTCAACCATCATTTAATGAGTCGAGACGGATGGAGGTCGTAAGCGTGCACTCAAGAGGGTTTGGCCCGAGGCTTTTCAGATAGAGACGCATATAAATTCCGTTATATCCTTTTTCTAGACCAGACATAACATTTATTTTTTTATTTTCATCAAAGACAAACATCCATTGAGTGATACATCTCAGTTGATTGTTTGACAGTTTCGAAAACCTCTTTCACCATTGTTCACCTTTCATTTGAGAGTAAAAAGCCTCCATAAGAATTTGTCTATTTATTGCATTAGATAAGACACTATGTTTCTATCAAACTGTGCACTTTTTGTTTATCGACAATAAAGAATTTGGAGGCAAAATTCTATATAAAAATGTGTGTAGATCTAAACTTGGTGCTCCATACATGTTGACAGTCAGACAGTTAAAATAATTGATGAGAAATGCACCTGTTTGCCCTTTCTGTACTGGCTGTACCAACTGCCCGCTTTTTCTTTGTTCCAGGCGGCCAGCTTCACCTGTATTGAGAGATGAGGAGACAGTTCAGACGTGTTTTTCTTCAGACTCCAGAAGGCCTGTTGAACTGAGACTGCAGGAAGACGTGTGTAGTGAGCGTGAGTATGGTTTGAGAGTCACCGTTTCAAATCGCTTATCAGGGTGCAGACAGGTCTCCCCATCCCTGGTGAAGTTGCAGAAAACCTTGATGGAGTCTCGATGACAGCCTTGGTTTGGGTCAATCCAATATTCACCTAAGAGGGGGAGGATTGCAAGATCTCTCTAAATAGTTTTAAATACTCATTTAGCTGGGACGACTGATAAGTGGGGCCAATTCAGTAAACTGCCATGTTCACTGAGTATTAAATTAAAGCAATTAAACCAAAACACAAAGAGCACAAACACAACATTTTTATATGCGATGCAGAATCATTATAGATTTCACAATAATCAGTGCTATTTGCCAAAGTCATGTGGTAAATTACAATTCCATTCTTAAGTTGAACTGAAGTTGAATCGAAATGAAAATAAAAACATTCCTGTAGCTCGAACTGTAGAGGATGGTGCTAGCAACAACAAGGTCATTGGTTCGATTTCTGGAAAATGCATGAACTGATAAACCGGTCACTTTGGATAAATGCATCTGCCAAATGCAAATTCATAAAACTGATTTTAACAAGAGTAAGGAAAGTTTGTCAAGACAAATTTTGAATGTCATTTTGATATATCCAGATGTATGGTGTAGCATTTTAAAAAGCTGATTCAGGGACATCAGTGGAGTAGAGTGATACTATACAGTCCCAGTGAAGTATGTCAGACTGTGGTAGTCTGCTAATCTTCCACAACCAAGCACTCAAAACTGGCCTGCATGATGGTGAATTGCACTGTGAAATGTTACCTGATTTGCATATTACCTTTAGTGAACAGACAGCATGTGCAAAACAACCCAGATCAGCAGGCATTCTTAGTGAATTCCTCCCTATGGATGTAATTAATGAACTATGGGGAAATGTGTAAAGACTTCCTCACCATCTTTGTATTCTGGGTGACACAACATCAGCTCCTTGCATGTGCGGGCAGGACTCTCGAAGCTCCCGAGTGGTTTTCTCATGAGCTCCACCTCTGTTTTCATTGAGTTAAGTGAAGCGAACACCTCCTCCATGCCTTCTGGCTCATCCAGAGACTCGTCTGCCTGTAGGAAATCCTCCATGTTAAGCTGGACTACTTCCTCCTCCTCCTCAGTCTCTGCCCTGGCTCCGACTCCATGTCGGTTTGAGTGTCTCCTTCGCTTTTTACGTCCCTCTCTGATTGGCATTGGCTCGATCATAGTGGCTGGCGGGCCCTAGGGAAATAGAGTGATGGGAGACATGAGGAAACAGGATAAAAGACAAAGACAGAAAAGTAAGGAGAAATCATGGTGGCTCACAGGTGGTCCAGGTGGTCCAGCATGTCCTGGATCTCCTCTTGCACCGATGGCTCCCTTTTGGGGGGGGGGGGAACAGAAACAGTTTAGTCAGGCATCCCTAAATTTGGCACCTTCCTCAAAGGCCACTGCCAACTCAGAGCTTCATATGGCGATCCATTCAGAGGGATTATCCAAGTTGGAGCAGCAGGATACAACTCTGGTACTGCCAATGTCCTTCACTCAAGTTTCATAATAGAAGCAAGAGCTTAGATTAGAACAAACAAATACCATATAAATGAAGAGAGAGGCTAAAAAAAGCAAGATTGCAGTGAGAAAAATATATACTAACCTGGTCTCCTTTAGATCCTTTCTCACCTATTGAACCCTACCAGTGAGAAAGAAAGTGACAGTAATGAAAAAACTGATAAGATTTCACAAATCGATTTAAAATCACAGGCATCTTCAAAAGCAGTTCCACACACAAATAAATAAATAATAAGGGCTAATGAATATAGTGAGAAAAAGGAATGCATCTGAAAAAGGCAACTTACAGACAACCCAGGGGGTCCAGGTGGGCCAGTAGGGCCAGTAGGGCCACCAACGCCCTATTATCAAGAGATCAAAATAATGTTTCTACTTAGACCATCATGAATTAATGCCATTCATGCTAACACTTGACAAACAATCTGAAGACAAAATAAATATCAGTTTAAAATCCAATGCATCTTAACTTATAAGATACTGGCCATTCAAGTTTAAATTCAAAATCAGTTTTTATCGAATATTACTCATGAAATGTTGAAATGCTACTTTCTCAGGTATCTTAGCAAATGCAGTTTCTGACTGGCTTGTTTGTGATGGAGAATTTCCGTGCATTACAATTGCCTACTCTACTTTATTTATACATAGACAACTAAGAAAACTGTATATACATACACCGTATATATAATACATATAATACAGTTTATTTATACGTACACCGTCTCCTTTGGGGCCTTGTACTCCCTGATTTCCCGGCAGGCCTCGATCTCCTTTCTCTCCCATCTCTCCTGGAGGTCCAATCAGGCCAATCAGCCCACCATGACCCTAGACAGCACAAAGGACAGCAGAGCTATAATATACAACTTGTGAACTAAGCCATTACAATTTCCACATGCCAATATTTTTGCAAACACAAAGAACATTTCAGCATCACCACATTGCCGGGAAGTTATGCTTTGAGAGTTTTATGCTTGTCTTTAGTGAGAGATGTAATTGTCGTTCAGTTGCATTCACAGCTCTCTTAGGCTGTATAGTTTACATCTTGCGTAAAAAAGTGCACATCAATGATGCAACCAGGTATCACACCTTTATGATGCTCCCATACCTTATCTCCTTTAATGCCAGGATCTCCTTTCAGTCCTGGTAATCCAGCTGGCCCCTATATAAAGTAAAGCCAGTCACAGAGTGCAATTTCACTGCGAGGCAGAGTTTACTGCAAGCCCAAAATCATTTGTCTTCTTTTCTTAGACCAGTATTTGATACAGTTGTAGATCGATATGGGAGAGAAAGAAGTGGTGGAAACCCTACCATAGGTCCTGGGGGTCCCGTTTGCCCTGGGGGCCCATTTAACCCTTGCTCCCCCTGGAGAAGAACCAGGCAGAGCATTACGTTCAAGATAGATTAAGTAGTCAGAGAGGTCAATAATAAGCGTGGGTGAGTCACAGGGTTAGATATCTGATATCTATAGCAGATTGATGTACTGTAAAAAAGAAAAAAAAAAAGATGTGCTTAGACTTACAGCAGAGCCTGGAATCCCACGCAAACCCTCTGGACCAGGGTTTCCAGGGTGTCCCTGTGGTCCGACAGGCCCTGTCTTCCCTGCTGGACCCTCTGCACCAGCAGAACCCTGACGAAGATAGCAATGTACTAGTGTAAAACATGTATATGCTACATATAAGATTTTAAATGAAGGTTTATTATAATGCACATACCTTTGCCCCCTTTTTTCCCTGTTTACCTTCTTTTCCCTCAGGACCTACATGTCCCTGTGTAGAAGGAGACTAGTGATTAGAAAACACAGTGTGGAAATCATTCTGTACACAATTCACAGTGGCCAAACCCACCCTCCGTCCTGGTGGCCCTGGAGGGCCAGGCTCCCCTGAGGCTCCTTGGGGTCCCTGTTAAAAACAGAATATTTATTTCACAAATGTATAATTTCATCGACATCACAAACCGCTCTAATACTCTACTTACAGCTTTCCCAGGATCGCCATTATCCCCTTTAGCTCCTGGTCCACCATCAATACCCTATAACCAACAATTATTCAAATCACCATGTGTATTCACCATCAAAATGTGTCAGTCTTGAAGCTTGAATTGATCCAGGTGTGTGCTGGCACTTACATTAGCACCAGGCTCTCCAGAGGGTCCAGAGTCTCCAGGAAATCCAAGGGGACCCTATTGAGGGAAATGGATGATGTCAGAGTAAAATCTTCCTGACAGTTTAAACTATGGGTGTAGTTACTCACTGGGTTTCCTTTGGGTCCATCTGATCCAGGTGTGCCTCTAAATCCAGGGGGCCCTGCAGCCCCAGAGGGGCCGGTATCCCCCTTCTCACCCAAGTCACCTTTTTCTCCCTTGACATAGAAGCAACAGGAAAGTTAGTGATACAGCACATGGGTGATGAAAGACAAATGAGAAAAAGAGGTAACAGGAGGAAATTACTTACAGAGGGGCCAGTTTCACCCACATTTCCTGGATTCCCTGCTTCTCCGTCCTCACCCTAGACAGAGCACAAAAGAGACAAACAAAGAGAATAAAGCAAAAAGAAAGCGATCATCCATCATACTTGGGCTTACATGTTTACGTAGTTAAAGAGGCAGCACCCTCCAACAAATAAATACAACCTCCCCCATAAATCAGAAAAACACAGTACATAAACACAGTAAGAGAGGTCTACCTTTTCTCCCACAACTCCTGGCTGGCCCACTCCGCCCGGCATGCCCTGAGGACCCTTGCCACACAGAACAAAACTAAAGTCAGTTTCATACATAATGCATGCAAGGCTGTCTCCTCTACTTGCAGACTGTTGACATTACAGTGATAAGATTACACACTACCGAACACAGTCTCTGTGTATATGTGATCACATTTTATTAAGCTAAAACGCCATATTGTTCAGCTTCCTCCTGGCTGAGATGTTTATTGCTGCACTGCCTGAGTATGAATGTCTTAGATGAGTCTAAACTAAAGTGGCAGCCCTGGTCTCTGGAGTCTCTCTGCTGAGTGCCTTTAAGTGAGGTGAACACATGAAGCCAAATGGATGACCAGCTCATGTATACTGACCGCTTTCTTCATCTTTTAACCTGACTACCTGTACCGTGTTCATCTCCTCTCTTATCCAGCTCAGGGAGACTGATGGTGTATGGGTCACTGCCGCGTCTCTCACTTTTCAATTATTAACACATGGGAGATGTTCAAAGGCGGCCATTAATAGAGGTAAATATAACTCTCTCAGGGATGATAGTCTAATATTCCTTAATCATTCATAGAGAAGTAAATATAACTCTTGCAGAAGGATCATATCACACTTCTTGTTAATAATTTAACACTCAAAATCAGCAGAGGGTGGGCAGAAAGAGATATGGGGAGGATGAAAGACTGAGGCGAGAGAAATTAGGTGTCGTATGTGACCTCATAACAGCCTAGGGGGTTTCATCTACGGCACGGCAGAGTGTTGATACACAGGACGGATTCTTTGGAGTCGTAAAGCAAAGCCTCCTCATTATGTCTCGGCAGTACTGAGGTGTTTAACTACAAAACAACCCCTATCAGTGCTGATATTCTGTCCTGTACTTGAACCCTACAGCACAGCAGGCTGATAGCAGGAAGGAAAACACAAAGACACTTACCTCACCCCCAATGGCTCCCTGGGGGCCACGCGGACCATGTTGTCCTGGGGGTCCCTGATGAGAAGCAGAATGATTAAGCATTTCCTACACATCATTATACATGTACTCTCTCTCCTTCTCTTTTTCTACAATCAGCACATTTCTCTGTGTCAGATAGGTGGTTTTTTTGTACATCTATGACATGGTGGTGACAGGCTATTACGGGGCGGGCTGATTTCCTCTGTGTGCTGTGTCTGGATTTTAATAAGGACCATCTTACTTCTCCATTCTCTGGTAACACTGCATGAATTTTCAACTCCTGTAGCATACGTCTTAGTGCTGAAAAGGGCGGAACACAAGCCATTAATCAAACTGGCCAAAACCCATTGCTAGTGCGGCGCACGCAGTCTCCACCGAGAGATATTAGTGCTTCGCGAGGCATCCAGCAGGATAGGCTGCATCGAGCATCAACACCAAGGCTGAGTGTGTAGTCTCAAAAATATACAACACCCCACACTCGAGAATCCATCACAGAGGCTTAACACAAACCGGTACAGAGAAAACGGGAAATTCGGTGGCTATGCTTTAGGGCCTGGAAATCCCATGATCCACAGCATTCGCTCATGGATGAGACGGTCCCAGTGAGGTCTTGTGGCTTTGTTTTTGCTCAGTTTTGATGCACTTCATCTAATCGTGCAAGTGTGTGGAACTGTTGAGAATCTTGTTTTGCATTTCTTCATGGTTGACGGAGCCGCAAGAAGTCTGTCACAAAGGAGCGCGCTCATTAGACAGCCCAGGCTCACGGTAATCTGATTAGCAGCTGTCATGCTGCCTTCCACTTCAGAACCAGCATCACTCTCTCTCTCTTGTCACTCTCGGCTCATACGGGCCTGACACTTATACACTCACACACATGAATGATGCCCCACTCTCACATGGTTTCTATAACAGTTTCCTCATCTCTCAGTGTTATAGATCTCTACAGACTCCCATCCTACACACACACAAGAAATGCTGTACAGGTTTGAAACGATGGACTGACTAGTGTGATACGTGAGTGAATGATTATTTCTTCATGAATAAGTTTGTACCACAATTATGTTTTTACATTTCATGTTTATGTCAGTAAATGTGTAAATGTTGTGCTTGCCTGACATGCTAGGGTGTTATGGATGGTTACCAAACCATTTTCAATTGGTGTACTGTATATGTTTATGAAATATTGCTCCTTAGATCTAAGGGATTTTTAAGGGATCATCCATTTTCTCATCTGCCAGGTGAAAATGTGATTGCTTAGAACAGTGGTTTCCAAACCTGATCCTGGAGCCTCCCCAACAGTGCACATTTTGTCCCCTATTCAAACACCTGATTCAGATCATCAGCAGGATGTGTCAGACAAAGCAGATATAAAAATAGTGCATTGTTGGGGGACCCCTGGAACAGATTTGGAAACCACTGGCTTAGCATAGTAACAGCACAGTGTCTTTGACAAGCGCTAATTATTTGAGGTATCATTCAGGTTTGGGACAACTTGCGTGCAGAAAATGTTGCATTTCGAGTGAAGGGACATTTTTAAAATTACGTTTATACATTTCAGTTCAGTTTCAGTTTCTGAATGTGAACTGAGGTAGCACACAGGACGCAGAACTGCAATTTGAGCAAGAAGTAGAATTAATATTAATTGCAAAAATATATAAAATTAACTGCAGAAGTGTCTTAAAAAAGGCTTATAATTTGGTTTTAATAGGCCTTACACACAGACAGACAAACAAATGTTTGAATATATAGAAATGTGTACTTAACTTTATACTTCTTTATATTTAACAATTTTATGAATTAGGCTGGAAGAACACTTCAAAACAGACCAAAATCGGCTCAAATTTTAATTCAACTTCCTGTGGAGTATGGCAAATTATATTAAAATTCCTATTCATTATCCGATAGGTAAGCAATTCTTCAATTTTGCCCAAACCTCCTGCTTGCATTGTGTAGCATTTATTGGTATAAAGAAGAAGAAAAAAAAAAAAATCTAGTGCCAAAGTATTTTTATAAGGGCTTTCTGACATGCAAATCTTACCATAGATCCAACATGGCCACTTTCTCCCTTCTCTCCAGGGGGTCCTGGCATTCCCTAAATGAACAGATTCAGATTTAGAGCTGTACCGTTTACAGAATTAACATGGATTAACCCCCTCAGTGAACTGTGAAAACTATGTCCCAAATGGATGAAGATGAACTAAGATTTTGCAAACACAGTGCATTCATGCATGCAGTCAACAGATAAGGACATCTGGAACTGACAGAATGCTCAATATGACATGCAACAACTCAAGGATGCAGGTTTAAAATGGCAGTCTAGTTACAAAAATGTCCAACAAATCAAGCCACCCTCTGTTATTGTTTTCTAATAGACCCAACATTGATTTTGTTTGTTTTGTTTTGTTTAACTTTAAGAGTCACAGTCTGGAAAAACAAATGTATGTGGCATATCCTGTACCTGCAACCCTGTTGGTCCAGTTGCCCCTTTAAAACCACGTGGACCTTCATCTCCTTTTGGGCCGTACATTCCTTGCTGTCCCCGGGGCCCTGGCTCTCCATCCAGACCCTTAAAGAGACATCAGTGCTGGACTGTAAACACACAGAATCCCAAGCAATCTTTCACACATTGGGTCTCACACACCACATTTATTACATACTGGTGAACCTGGCTGTCCAGCAGGTCCTTGGCTCCCGGGCGGCCCTGGGGGACCCTGTGAGATAAGATACAGATATACAGTGTTACGTACCTCTAATGAAAGTTCATGTAATATTCATTGCTTATGACAAAATAAGGATAGATACTCACCCCTTCTCCTTTGTCTCCTTTGCTGCCTTTCTGCCCTGGTCCTCCTGTCTCCCCCTGAAAAACATACTCATGCCCATTAAATAACAACCAGCATGACATGCGCAACAGCTGAAAAGTTATTCAAAGCTGTACCTTATCTCCGTCTTCTCCTGGTGGACCAGGTGACCCTGCAGGACCAAGTAATCCCACAGGCCCTTGTTCTCCATCTCGCCCAGCAGGGCCAATTGGACCTTTCTCACCCTGAAGAGGAACAGAGGTAATTGGTAATTACTCTTGAAGCTAGCATTAAATCTTCTCATTTCACAGAATACAACATCCTGCTGACTCTCACCGGCTCGCCCTTCTCTCCCATTGGCCCAGCGGGGCCGACACCTCCTGTACGACCGGGCTGACCAATGGCACCTGCGGCTCCAGAAGGTCCTCTCTCTCCTGTGGCACCCTGTGCAAAGAGAGAAATGCAGCATTTTAGTTAGGTGAACTATAATAGGGAAAATCAAGAGGAGGAGAACGGTGTATGACAATTGGAAATCACTTACAATTTGTCCTGCAACACCAGGGGGGCCTTCTTCACCCTTCAGACCAGCAGTACCCTAATAAACCATGAATGAAAGAGGGGGAAGCTGAGAATCCACATATCAAAAAATTCTACAGCAACTGCTATCTGCATATTTGTTCAAAGCCTGCTTTCATACTGGAACAGTTGTCAGTTATGTAAAGGCAGCAGCCATCACAGTGGGGATTCTGAGAAGATACTCGCTCAAATACGCTGATGTACGTTACCGGAGTGCCAGGTAAGCCTCTTTCTCCTCTGAATCCATGACGACCAGCAGGACCACTCTTCCCGGGCAGCCCTGCGGGGCCTGGATCTCCCTGGAGAACACAGAACACAGAAAGATGGATCTCTGTTTCCACAACTCTTTCACTCATTAGGAGTCATCCATCACTCTTTATAGGCACCGAGTCATGCTGGGAGCTCTATTCATATTGAATGTGCAGAAACATATGGAGTGTAATGAGCGATGTAACTTATAACTAGATGAATTGTTTGGTGTGTTTCATGATGATGATGTTGATTCTAATGCTGATATCTAACCTTGGTTCCCTCTTTGCCTGCAGCTCCTGGCAGACCTTGCTCTCCAGTGGGTCCTGGGGCACCTGGGTGTCCCCTGTCACCAGTGGGACCAGTCTCCCCAGTTTTTCCCTGGAATAGGAGATAAGTGAGACAGCTTTATTGGATCAGGGCAAACATTCATAAATGTTGAATAGTTTCATAGAACTGAAAAAAAATGACCTCTTCATACACTCAGCGCAATGCAAGTGGTTTTTGCTAGTTTCAGCCCAATGCAGTTATCATTTTCATGTCCTGCGTCACGTTGTTTAAAAAGCAAATGCACTTGCACCCATTTGTGCGCCCATGGGCGTGCTGGTCTTAAAACATGGTGTGATCAGACACGTTGCTATTTTGAAGCAAGTGAAATAGACTGCGCCATTGACCAACTGAAACCTGGTTTAAAGTCAATGGCGCAATATTTTTTTATGTCATTTAAAGAGTGTGTTGTAATGTATGCCTATACAGTAGGCAGGTCCACAACGCGTGTACACTTTGTCCCGTAGATGGTCTGCTCGCGCGCTTTAACCTCGCGCACGAGCAGATCCATTCCCTTGCTAGAGAAGCGTTCAGTTTTTTCGCTAGCAAATTCCGCCATGTAAATAGCGAATCCACCATGGCGCAAGCGCAACTGGCTTTTAAAGGGAATGGGGATGAGACTCGGATTAGTTAATTGCACGTTACGCCCAAAACACAGCCATTCCTCATTAAGAGAACAGGGACAACTCTTTTAGACCTTGCGCTGGTCGCGCCGACCATTTCTCCTGTCGTTAAACTAGCAAAAGTGGATAAGGACACGCCCTTGCGCCGTGCGCTTTAGACCATGCACTTAGATCGTTAAAAGGACACGCCCTTGCGCCGTGCGCTCTAGACCATGCACTTAGATCGTTAAAATAGGGCCCCAAGCCAGTATGATCAACTCACCTGTGGTCCAACCACTCCAGCAGGCCCGGGGGGACCCGTCTTTCCTTGAAATCCCTGTATGAAAAAAAAAAGTATGTTAACATTCAAAAAATCTTAGCCTGCCAAATTGCTTTTCCTTTTGTTTATAAAAAAAAATGATTACTATTCAGTGTATCTAGTTATGGGAATTCATATAGAAATGTAAGGTTAAACAGGCCCTACACTTGCACTGTGATGCCGCTAGACTGTAATGGTTTGCAGTAGAGTCTGCACTAGCTCGGCATTAAGGGCACATAGTGGCTCTTACGAGCATTTGAGTCATTAAATAACAAAGGGGGCACACTGTGGTCTCAGGGTCTTTTCTAAAGTCCACAAGACTCATAGAGTGTCTTATTTTGTCATTTAGGGATTCAGAAGGGTGCTCACAAGTCACATCAAATGCGCCATTTGGAACATGACCATGGTTATCTTTCTTTGAAATTATTCTTTTTAAAATATAAACTGACTCACTGGCTCTCCTCGTTGGCCTGGGTGCCCTGGCAACCCGTCCTTTCCCGCAGGGCCCTGGAAAGAAAGAACAAAAAATGTTATAGATATTCTTTCATTCTCTCAAAGAGTTTTCTTTCTTTACTGGTCACTTACATTTGGTCCCTTTGGCCCGGCCTCTCCATTGCGTCCTTGTGGTCCTTGAGGGCCCTAAAGTAGAGCGGAAGAAGCACTAGTATTCATTTATCTCCAGCAATGAAAAGAAATGTGAAATCTCACATTAGTCTGGTAGATTGACCGTGTAATATGAGGAGAATTGTAATAGATAACATACTCTCTCTCCTGTGGCACCTTGTGGGCCGTCATGACCAGCGGAGCCCTGAGCATAAGACAAAGAAAGGGACATCACAATCTTTTTTAAAGGGCTTCTATAGGATCATTATCTGTATGAGGATGGATTTCTTACCTTGGCTCCTGACTTCCCTGTCGGTCCTCGTGCTCCTCTTCCCCCACGTGCACCCTGCAAACAATAGGAACCAAACATGCAAATATGCTTATGAAGACTGCATGATTAAAATGATTGTTCAATCAATTACCATTGGCTGTTTCATCATTAATTCCTGCATGTGCTGAGGTGTCACATTTCATTAGCATGCTAAAGACTTACATTTGGACCTCTTTCGCCATCCGCACCAGCCTGTCCGGCAGGTCCCTGTAAAAAAGGTTTATTAAAAAAAAAGAGCACACACACATTAATGCAGCAGGGTGTGTGTAATCCCTCGGACAGTGTACAGTGGCACTGGCCTCTCACCCTCTTTCCTTTCTCTCCTTCCACCCCAGCTGTTCCAGGAAAGCCCACTGATCCCTGTGGACCAATGCAAAGGTTAATCAATTACCTCATTCCATTCATTAATCAATCTCTACATTTAATTAACCACAAATTAACCTCTGAAGTCCAATTACCATAAATAAGCCAAATAATAATTGTAGATTCAGATAAGCTATTAATAAAACAACCTCTAAATGGCCATTAATCATCCTAAGTAAAAAAGGTAATATGGAAATATAAATATACCATGACTGAGACTTGCGGTTTTCAGAATTCAGTGTAAAAATCAGGTTATTGTAATTTCAATGATGATGCTTTACCTTGGACCCCTGCCTGCCGGGGTATCCAGGCAATCCCGGAACTCCAAGTTTGCCCTGCACGTGGAATGAGTCGTAAGAAAATTAAAGAAAATAATTGGAATATAAACAATGCTCAGTAGACTTGGTATAGAAGCAGCACTGACCTTTTCTCCAGCAATGCCCGCAGGTCCAGACTCTCCCAGGGGTCCTGACTGACCCTTCGGCCCCTCTGGTCCGTCTTCACCACGATTTCCAGAAGCCCCATTATCACCCTATAAGCATGGACAAAGACAGAGTTACTATTAAATCTACAAATAAAATCTACATCATGCCATCTATGGGTGGTTAAAAGGTGTTTCCTTTTTGGCCCCAAGTTAATAAAGTCCAATTGTGTCTATGATATTCTATCCCTGGATATGGATTGGGATGCTCCCTCAACGGGGTTTTAACTGTTTTTGGAATAATTGTACGTTTTATGGCTTTAAAAATGAACAAAATACCTTTACTCAACAAGCTGCAAGGTATGAAGTGTATTTTGTGCCCTTAGCAGAAATGTGTCGGACTGCTTACACATTGCAATTTAATACTAGGGGGTGGATGGTTGGTTAAAAAAGTACGAGCAATAATAATAATGTTGTTTGTCTTTTCAAGCACTACTAATTATGGCCTATTCAGACAGAATGGAAAGACTCACTCTGTCTCCTTTAATGCCCATTTCACCCTTGGCCCCTGGGAAACCATCTTCACCCTGTAGCAGACAAAAGGAATTCAATTAGACAGAATTGCATCACACACATGAAAACATAGACACACCCAAGAAGTGGGAGAGAAAATCATGCATCAAGAGAAGCCACTATCAGTAAACACTGTGCCTTATCTCCACACTGATAACTGAACTTGTTTTCTTCTTTTCCCTCGGCTTTGTTATGAGAAAACAAGCAGATTTTTTTCTCTCTCTCACCTTCTCCCCCTTGCTACCCTTCAGTCCTCTCACCCCATCTGCGCCCTGTTAAAAAAAAGGACAAAATGTATCAGTGTGTGCCGCAGGGATCTCTGCACAATCTCCAAACCTCAGATAGGAAATGTTCACCTGAAAGACAGAATCTCAGAAATTATGTCTTGACATCAGTATCTCAGCACTGACTGTTTAAAGTAATAAAATTCACAGCTTGCAAAATGTTCGAGGTAAGACATACCGCTACAAATATAAATTTCATTGTGACAGAACATAGATGCAGACAATAATAATCTGGATGACACCATCAAAGTAGATTTATGCGCTAGCATGATAAACTTGTTATTTATTCTTTGACCACATGCTGAGGGCATCACACACTTCCACACAAACAAGCCCAGACAGGTTTCGTTTTTCTCCTCGTTGAGTTTTCGACTGTCCATCACGAGTGCTTTGCACTGTCAAGGGTTTTCCGGAGAGAATTAAACTGATCTACCTGAGCCAGTGGTCTGCCATTCACCCAAAGTCGGACTGTCAATCAAAGGTCCGCCATCCTAGACCAAATGTCTTTGAGTGTCTTTGCACCTAACCGAACAAACTGCAATCTCAAAACTGCTCACCTTCACTCCACGGGGCCCGGGATATCCGATCGGCCCTTGTGCTCCTGATAAACCCTGAATAGAAGAAGAGACAGTATGTCAGTATAGTGTTCACGCACTAACAATATCCTGCCATTAATCTACGATTTAACTATTGTAGCGCTTGTGTGCTGACGACAAACTCTAGAATGAATCCTCAGTGCTGAAGATGTAGCGAGAGGGTTTTCGTGGTGAAAATGAAACAATGAGCGCACAATGAGGATGGCTTGACTCTTTTTACTGCAATAGCGCACGCATAAAAGAACGCTGTGATGTGACCGGTGATAATTTAACTACTGCAGCTGGATCGCCTGTAACAAAAGGCTTCAGACAGAGGGGCCCGATAACCGGGCAGCGCTTTTTGTGTGGTGCCGCATTTAGACTCTTGGCTCTCTCCGTTTCCTCTTCAAATTGTCACCGCTTATTCAGGTCAGTGGAGCAGCAGTGTGTTTGTGATTGTAACCCACCTGGTGTCCCTTCTCCCCAGGGGGACCCTCTCTTCCAGGATGACCCTGCGATTTGAACAAGATAACCAGGTGTTAGCATGACAGCAGGATGATTAGGGGACATCCTGTTTCTGTGAGAGAGCTAATGAGCCAACACAAAAGGCCAGGCCTGGACAAAGGACTCTGCATCATCGCTTTTTCAGCATAAAAATTATGCTGTGAAGATTTATTGTGAATGTTTGTGGTAGAGCGTGAAATTTTGCAATATGTACATGACCATATGCACCATAGCGCCCCCTGTTGGCTGGTTGGAATATATTTATATATATAAAAAAATGAATAATCAAATTATTCAGTCCTATGATGATTTTGGAGAACAGTACTTACTGGGGCACCATCAATCCCAGGAAGGCCCTGCATTCCCGGTTTGCCCTCGGGGCCCTGTTTAAAACAAACAAACACACACACACACAATCAATACTGAATCCTCGGATCCAAACCACAAACCAAAACCTCTTTTATACCCAGCGTGCTCAGCTTATTAACTGCAATCAATATCCATAATGTGCTTAGGCACATTTGAGAGAAGATGTACTGTATGTGTGCATGATGTGTATGCAAATATTTGCTATTGATTATCTGTCTAGCTTCATATGGAAATCTGAATAAAAGCGCAAACACACACACAAAGATGCTCACTCATCCACACGCAGGGTCAAAGTTCAGTGCTTTAAAACTGAAATAAAGCAAGACTTGTGGAGTTTACCTTCTCTCCAGGTAGACCTATTGGCCCCTGCGAACCAGGGAAGCCCTGAAAAAGAAGAAATATTTTTATTCAAAAGCAAAAAGTATGGGTTTTGTTCAAAACATATTAGGCTTCATTAGGCAGCACTGGAGTAAAGATGGATGTGTACCTGTATGCCTGGGTTTCCCTGTTGACCTGAAGGTCCAGGTTCGCCAGAGGGTCCCTGCCAAAAGGGAATGATGTGAGCCATCATTTTGGAAGATGATAATCAATATTTTGTAAAGTTAAAACTTTACAAGGGTGCATTTAAGTCCTCCAGGGAAGTTCCTACTAAGTTTGCAAAACTAATGATGACTATTATAGTTAATATTGTCATGATTGGTTATTTCATGTAGGCCTAAATTATCTCCACAAAATCAAGGGCAAAGTATGTGCATTATCGGAGCTTTAACTATGTGTTTTATCACTATCTGGCTGCCATAGAGAACGATTGGAAATATAGTTTTTTTGTGTAAAGCTGTTGCCTCATAAACTCGCTAAATGAGTCGTTTTTTTCTGCCAGGCTTTATAGGTGATTTTAATCAACAGTACGCAAAAGTGCATACAAACTAAAATGTACAGTCAACATGCACAATGAAAATGTAAAGGAATAACTTTATGAACGGTATCTGTGGCATGCTGTTGATTACCCCAGTTTGTAACCAATATCAGTTAGCTTCTCTTAGAATTTTTTAATCGACACGCCAAAAATTCTGAAAAAATCAGGGCCTTAAAGAAAATCCCATCTTCCCACTGGTAATTAAACCATTGTGGTGCAATTCAAGTGCAATCATCTAGTAAATTATATCATTCCAAAATGACTTGAAGGCAGTATATGTCAGATGTAGATGAAGGCTTGAGGTAACCTTGCTCTACAGTTCTCAAGGGCGCTGTTACCCTGTCTCCCAGTGCGACAGACCCTCCCCGGGTTATTTCTCAATTGGTTTTATGTGACAACATCTGACATGTTGTTTCGGAGAACCACACTAAACCTCCTGCTGCTCTTTTCTGGAATTTATTCATCTGTAATATATGCATAGAAAACTTCATTGCAGACCCACCAAGTTGCCCTTTGCCCCTTGAACACCATCGACGCCTTGAATTCCCTACAAGTAAAACATAAGGTTATGCTTCACAATCTTAAAAATACCACAGCACCTCTATCCATGTTGTGCATGCAAACTAGCCATTATGTAACTCTGATGGATGGTAATTGTCGTACCTGCTGCCCAGTTGGACCAGGTGGCCCTCTTGGCCCCACAAGTCCTCTTAGCCCCTGTAAAGAAAAACAATCAGAAACTCATCAGAAACTCCCATTAGCATCACCAAGGTTAAGAGCTGTAATGATCGAACAGTATATCACTACAGATTATTGTTTTTATATCCACAAGGCTTCTGTACATCTGTTTAAGTTTGATGTGTATATATGTGTGTATAGATCCTCTTGCCTCTAGTATGTGCATGTCTGTGTGTGTATGCATGGCTGGCGTGTGTGTTTTGTTTTTGTTGGTCTTGGTCTTTGTACACCGGCCAAGCCACCTGTTCCAGAGCCACATCTGTGATCTCCAGGGAGGTGATTGATATGGAAATATAATCATGCAGGCCAGGATTTCATCTCTTCCCTTCACCAATCTCCCAGCTCATCTATCTCCATCCCCGCATTTATCTCCACAGCATCTCTCTCTGTACCGAGCTGTAATAGTGCTCAAGTCCCTTCCTGCTCTGGGTGATCCATCTAAACAGCCGGCGCCCCAGTGGATCACAGCTCACCTGCCGAGACTTAAATGGTGCTTGAGCCACCGTTAATCAGACTTTGCCAAGCATGGACACAGAGCTGCCCAGTGGATGTCAGAGATGTGTATGAGTTTATGTGCCTGTGTGCATGTGTGTCTGTTCATGGGTTGGGTTGCATCACTCACAGGTTCTCCCGGTTGCCCTCTTGGTCCAACAGGCCCATCCGAACCCTGTAATAGGCAAAATAATCATCTTCATTGTGGTGGAAAAAAACTAAGATTCAGCCTTAAGTCTTTAAGGAAGGATGTCAGAAGGGTTATGTATGCAAAAATATTCCCATTCTTGAAAGCTGTGATCAATGTGAATCGCTGCTGCATACATTTTTTAACTTTGCATAATGAGAACATCCCACACAGTGCACAGCTTGTATCTTTCATGCGATTTTCCAGTACACACCTGGGGCAGTGCAAGCGATCTTTAAACGGATTATTAGCAATCTAATAAAAGACTCATTTAGGGGGTTGCACAAAGCTCCGAAAAACCAGATAGAAGGAAAGGCAAATCTGTATTACCTTGTGACCGGGCTCTCCAGGTGGACCTTGAGGTCCAGGTTTTCCCCTGTCTCCCTGAGGAATATTCACATGAGAGTCACATTTGTGATATTGCACACAATATGAAGTCTAAAACAGATCTAAGGATCATATAAAGTGAAGCGGAGTGTTTAGACACATCGAAGAGCCACTCTTGACTGAGCAGTAAACGGACTGTGTGATTTGATTAAGCAATTTGGTGTTCTCTACGCACTCTATGTCCTTTGTTCCCTGGAAGACCAGGTAGTCCATCAAAGCCCCTGTCACCCTGCAAAAAAGACAAAGATCCATAAGAAAGATCGACAAAACAGCCAGCGTTTCAAACACAAACGTCCACCAGCACACTTCATTAACTGAACAGAACTCATGTCCTTTCACAATGTCATGTGCTTTGCTTCGAACACACAAACGCACAGACGCAAGCAGTGACTATGGGCCAGAGGTGTGTGTGGCATGTGGCAGGGTTTGACAGGCAGCCTCAGAGGAACCTTGCCATCTGCTGTGATTCTCAGCCCGCATCCGGTGCTGGGACTCGGAGAGCTGCGGGAGTACCTCACACTTCCTCATCAAACAAACTGCTGTTGTGCTAAATAGCTCTGCGTGATTTATTTACTGACGGGTCTTGCAGCTGGACAGGGCTGAATGCTTGCTATTGTCAGCACACACAATAAAACACAGCCCTCAATAGCAAACGGTTCCATCAGTTCCCGAAACTATTAGGGTCAAATGAAAGTTTCCGGTGTTCCCATTTAGCTCTGGCAGCTGAATCTACAACTTGAGCAAATCCATACACGCATTAACTAAGCAAACACAAGCGCATGCTCAAGCTCAGAGGATCCCTGTTCTTGGTTCATTTTAAGTTAGACTTGTGAATTCAGTGAATTATTAACTGGAAATTTGCTCTAACCAAATCATTGAATCATTAAGTAGTTGACTCAAGAAAAGATGCAATCAGATTGGTCCAATTCACAAATTAATCGTTGAGTGTGATTTGCAAACCGATTTAGCAGGTTCACTGAAAAGAATCAGCTCGTTCACAAATCGAATAATGATATCACGTCTCGGAGCGGGTGTCAATTTCTTCATTAAAAAAAAAGAGTTTTTTATGAAATGTAGTACTGTCATGACAACTCTCTGAGTGTTTGGCATGGTAATGGATATGACAGTATTGATATATTTGGTCTTGGCAGAATAGATCTATTTATTGCTGCTACTGCAGAGCAAATACAGGACTTGCTACTGCCAATACATGAACGACTCGGTGCTGCAGATCAATTAAGACATGCTGCTACTGTACAATATAACGTACATGTATTAGCATGAATTAGATCTACACAGGTGGAGCTGGGGAAGGTGGAGGGTTTCTGAAAGCGTGCTGCACTGCTAAGGTAAATGCTAACCAAGAATTTGAAGGTTGAGCAGTGAGCTCATTGGCTACTGACACAGCAGGAACCAATCAGCTGTTCCCTATAGAAAAGGATGTGATTGACTTTAGGAGTCTGTGCCATCTAGAGTTTCATGACAGAACTATGTATTTGAGAAAAAACTACGATATTATGCTTTGGTATATAGTTAAGTAAAGGTTTCCTAAAATAAAAATACTTGTTACTGTTCACCACTGTAAAATACATTAGTAATCCCTTACTTGTTATTTTTTCAGCTTTTATGTGTCTTGAAAAAGGCGATTGCTAAATGGGGTTGGGGATCAAGGTTTACTCATCCACTCAGTAGTCCACTTTTACAGCCCAATTGTGTTTATACTTACGCTCTTGCAAACTATCCTAACCCAAAACTTGTGGATTTTAAATAAAGATTTAAAGGGTTGGTGTAGTTTGTTTATAGCCTAACATTCCTTATGGCTATTGCACAGTATATTGGGCTTCAAAATGCATAAAAGTTGTGTTCATTTGTGAAGATTGTCATGATGAACAAAACGTGTAAGAGTAATTAACTTTCGTTGGTCAAGATATAATTTTCTGCTGATATCCAAAAGCCAATGGAAAAGGGTTTTGTCAAGGGAACCAGGGTGAGGCTAACTTCCAGATTAGCCTACAAATATATTTCATACCTGTGTTCTAATTATCATAGGTTAAAGTCAAAAGTTAGTATTATTGTTCATGGCCTGTCCTAATGGAACTATATGGTGAATAACCTTTGTTCCTGTCTCTCCAGGAGCCCCTCGACCTCCATCCGCTCCTGACCGCCCCTGCAAGGTAAAACACAGAATACCACTTCGTCATCATATTCTATGCACCACTTTGCACTGCTTATGCAATTTTCGTGAACCAAAAAACACAGCACATCAATATAGAAACTGTTATCACCCAATTCATATTCATGATGCGTTTAATTAAATGGATAACACTTGAACTCTGATCACTCTTCCATTGATTTTTTTACACAGAGTGTGAGATGTTCAGTCTTACCGTCTTCCCAGGTTTTCCATTAAGACCAGCAGTACCTGGCAACCCACGTGGCCCCTTAAACAAGAGAAATAATAAACAGACAGAGAGATGAAGATGGTGAGTCCAAGGATTTTAAAGGCTACTGAATGTAAAAAGGAAATATAAAAGGCAATGTCCTCACCGCAGGCCCACTCTCTCCACTGTCCCCTTTCAGTCCACTGGGACCTGGAAGACCCTGGAACAAACATACATTTTCAAAGACAGAAAGTATCCACTGAATCCCAACCTCGATACCCCAACCAGCACCCCCCCCACCCCCCCCATGAAAAAAAAATCAAAATTTGAAGCAGATCGCATAGCCTGTGATAAAAAAATAAAATAAAATAAAAGGTTGAAAAGAAATGAGAAAGATTTCTTACCACTGGACCTGGTCTCCCTGTGAGACCTTGTGGACCAGGAGGGCCCTTCAATGATAGCTAGAAGCAAATAAAAAATAAAAACAGACAGAAAAAAGTTTCAAATTTCTCAGACAGTTCAGACAGACCAAGGTATAAAACATCATATGAAGCACATTTTAAGGTAACCAAACTGGTCTCTAAATATGGCTTTTATCCTTCAGTGCAAGTTTACAGGATTCTTCCATCCATTTTTTCTTCTGCAGGGCAAACTATTATAAGTATGATTTTTAAGAAAACCATTCATATCTGTATCACAAGTGGTGACAGTATGCTACAAAGTTCAATATTTTTGGGGTTAGTGGTTTGTTCAAATCCCTAAACCTAAAAATGAACATCATCAAAAGTGATGATTGTGTTAGCAAACATCATTGACTATATAGTACTGATAAATAAGTACCAGAGCACATAAGTGCCAAAGAAGTTTGGATTTGGGTGTCTTACTTTGGTCTGTTGTAAGATTGCTTGCGCCTGCGCCTCTTGAGCAGATATGACAGGTCCCTTCTGAGAGTCTCCTCCATACTGGAACTGAGGGGAAGAGATTACTGACTAAATATTTCATACACATTAAGCAAGTCACTATTAAAGATATATGTTAACATGTTAAGAACACAAAATTGGAAATGTACTGAATGTTAATGGCACTGATTATATCACAGCTCCACCATGTGGACAAAATATTCTATTGAGGCTTAGGCCTCATGTTTTGTGATGTAAAATTTTAATTATATTCCTCTAGCAAACAACTCTTACTAATGTGATGCAAGTGGTTTAAATGCATTACTGAAGGAATGATCTCATCTTACGGGTAACATGAGCAAAGTGCCTGGAAGACCCGGTATCCCATCAGCACCAGGCAGCCCCGGACGTCCCTCCGGACCCTTGTGTGAGCAGAGACAATTAGCTCAGTTCACTGATGAAGCATTTCTGTACAAAACAATTGCATGAGCAACAGCATTCTTCAGTTATTCCCTATCCATTGGCTTGTTTCCTGAATGCAATATAACACCTATTGATTTTTCTTTTTACGTGATTCCTGTATCAAAGCGTAATGTGCACATTTGCCTGGTGTAAAAAATGTAAGAGCTCAGCTAATCAAAGCTGTCAGTCATCAGTCCTCTCCTAGCAACACAACTCTTCAACCTTCAAAAGAAAAGATAATACCCCCGGCTGGAATATTTTCTTTTGTCTTTCAGCTTCGGAAATGTTATAAGACCTCTATAGACGTGCAAGGCCAAAAAGAGCTTACATCTGAAGTGAACGGGCTTTCTCAGCCTAGTCTGATGTTTTTACTAAAACTCAACTCTTTTGTGAAGCTGACACCCGAGAGAAGTTGATTCACAACCGACCAAGGGCGCTAAACTGAGCGGAGACAAAAGAATAATCTATCTTCATCCCCACTGCCAGAGAAAAATGATGAATTTAGGCTCTTTACTACAGTTGGAAGTCTGCTGTCTCTCTCACCCTGGTAAGGGATCGTGTGTAAAGAGTGAGTCACGCTATAAGAACAGACACACTGTCCAGAGCAAATTAGGTCAAACTATCAGATGAGTCATGGCTTCCTGATGCCTAAGGTCTCCGTAGAGGTTGGTGGTCCCTTCGAGCGGCTCTGAGTCATTGGTGAGGTTTGTTCCATCAACACACGAGTCCAGTCATCTCCCCCGTCCCCCGGTGATTTGTCCTGCTTGTCCTCGGCTCAAGGTTCATGCCAGATCTTGTGGGTCAGGTGATTATGAGGACACTCACCATATCACCTGGGTCTCCACTGGGTCCTGGGGGGCCTGTGATGCCAGCAATTCCTGGAAGACCCTGGGTAATAAACAGAATAAACAAATATTTTTAAATGAAAAATGTACACACACCACTTCAAGACCACATGAAATCACTTGAACACTGTAAAGTTGTTTTATAATAATTTTGCTAATTATTTAAATAGTACTTTGACATACTGGTAGTCCTGGTGGGCCAGGGGGTCCTTCAAAAAATGTGCCCTAGTTAGTATAAAACACAAGGAGATTAGCAATAGATTGCCTGTGTATGTTTGTAAGTTAGTATGTTTAACTTCGCCCTCCAGCACTCACTGGTTCAACGACACCTTGCTCTCCCTTCTGTCCTTTCTCAAATCGCCCGCCCTGAGAGAGGAAGAACAGGTGAAGGATGATATATTGCTTACAAGTGGTAATGAGATTAGAGTTGTTACAATACATTTCAGTAGTCAATACCAAAGTCTGTGTAATTTTATGATTCTTGACACCAATTTTCATACCAAACCAAAAACGAACTAATGGAACATGAAAATTTATTTAATAAGTTCAATATTAATATAAATATTATAAAATGGAATTCAAATAATGACATTTAGCTTTCGGCAATTCTCAATCAAGTAAAGAGTGCTTTTTCAAGTAAATATTAAAGAGCAAATAAACACACAAACAAATAAAAGCTAATGTAAAGTGTACAAGTATTTAAATGAATAGTTCACCCAAAAATAAAAATGATCCCATAATGTACTCACCCTCAAGCCATCCTAGGTGTATATGACTTTCTTCTTTCAGCCGAACACAATCGGAGTTATATTAAAAAATATCCTGGCTCTTCCCAGATTTGAAATGGCATTGAATAGAGCCAGAGATTTTGAAGCTCAAAAAAGCACATCCATTCATCCATCATAAAAGTAATCCATACGACTCCAGGTGGTTAATAAATGCCTTCTGAAGTTAAGCGATGAGTTTTTGTAAGAAAAATAAATATCTATTTAAAACTATAAACACTGGCTTCCGACAACAGCCGTATGGGCCATTGTGTTTGGCTGACAGAAGTCATATACACCTAGAATGGCTTGAGAGTGAGTAAATTATGGGGTATTTTTTTTTCCTTTTAGAACATGCATTTCAGTATTTCTCAATTAGCTAATCATTGTTTTTGCGGACTGCATTATTTTGAAATAAATCTGATACTGGATAAAGACTAATATTACTGCATTTTTGTACCAAAATACCAAAACTTTGCATCCCTAGTTGGGATAAATAGGAAATCCATATTTGCCTGTGTGTTGACAGTTAATTTATTACAGAGGTACAAAACTGTACCTCTCCATCCCATGTGCCCGGTGTCTCCCTTGCCGCGGGGTCAAATCGGTCCTCATAAACCTCATATTCCTCATATTCCTGCTCAAAACTGTCCGAGCCGTTTTTAAACTCATCAAACTCCATGATCTATGAAAGAACAAAACATGTCCACAGCATACAGTCAAGGTAATCACCTCAAAAATGCTTGCAAAGCCCGGAAACAGAAACCAGAGCACATACCTCATAGTCCGTGATATTAGGGCCAACTGTCACTGTGGAAACAAAGAGCTCATTGTCCTCATCGCCGTAAAGGTCATCACTAAACTCCTCAACCTCTGGTGTTTTAATCGGCCTCTCCTCCTGCACACCGACACAGCAGAATCAGTGGCACAGCCATGGCAACCGCAACAATGGAGATACCAAGCACAGTCAGTCATTTCCACTCTACACTAGTTTGGCTCCACTGGGCATCTGAGGTTTAGAGACACTAAGGCCCGAAATATAGTCTACACAAGTCCATAAATGTAAATGCAAAATGAGTTGCATTCTCAGCATTATACAGCATCTATATTGTGAGCTTTACAATAAATTTGTCTTAATATACACTTTTTCCTCCTTCAAGTCAGCTAGTGTAATGGCTGAGCAACAGTAGAATGAAAATCTTGCCTGAAGTTACAGCATTAAAGAGTAACCGACGTTTGAATGTAACTCTATTGCCCCCTTGAGTACAAAGATTTGTTGGTAATGCAAGAATGCATACGCAACATGTGCATGTGAACTTGCATTGCGTTTGCATACTTGTATATGTTTCTGGCCTAACTGTGCTCCACATCTCCACTGTTTACTAATTAAAATGTTAAGGCAATTCACAGGTGCAGGTTATAGAAACATTCTGGTTTAAAGGCATAAATACTGCTGAGCTGGTGAGTGTGGGGTAGGAGGTTTTAATAACAACGGGAGATGTCAGCACAAAAGCCGTATGTTCTGGTGGCAGCCAAAACAGCATGAAAAGGAGGGTGAGCAAACTTGGCAAAGTGATACTGGCATCTGAGTTTTACCTCAGCAGAATCTTGATTCATACAGTAAAAACTACATCTATCAGAGCTGTCAAAGGGAAATTTATCAAAAAGACGCATGAAAATGGATTTCTGTCAGACGCAGTCCTATTTTTCATCCTGTCTTGGAGCATTTTTTCAGTTTCAATCTGTATAAAGCGTGCCAAGTCAGGAAATAAAAGTACACTCTAAGTGTAACTCTACGCCAAAACCTGAGTAATATATGCATCATGTCTCGCATTCAACTTGTGATGCGCATCAAAGTGTCACAGTTGAAATGAGCCGTAATTCACATGCATTTTGAGCCGACACATCTCAGTAAAACTGCAAAGTATGACTACAATGTATTTATTTTATGAGAACAACATCTGGGAAGAAGAGTATCGGTGAAGTTATTGGGGAGGTTAGAATGGCGGAGGCTGGTTAGTACAATGGGTGACTAGTGGTTAAAATGTGCAAGGTAGAGTAAGTGATTGGTCAGGAGAACGATACGGAGGGAGGAGGAGGAAGTATGGGCAACTACACTGGCACTTAATGTTCTACCTCCACCTCCATCTTTGGGGATTCAGAAAATGCAGGTTCCAGCACAGACTGGTCCTCAAGATCTGTTGTAGATGCCAGCACAGACTTGTCCTCAAGATCTGTCACAGTAATGGGTCTGGTGTGTTCATCCTGATAGGTGTCGGGTTCATGAGTGGGCATGTCGGGTATGGAGTCCATCAGATCAACTGTTATTGTTGGAGATTGTACTGGTGTCTTGGGATGCTCCATCGCAGGTGGATCCGGCTGCTCTGTTGCAGCTGGTAAAGCTCCTCGATGAGCCAAATACTCCGGCAGCTTAGAAGAAACCTCAAGGAAACCTTCTTCAAGAGCTTCGGCCTCCTTTCTCTTCTTACGAGATTCTTTTTTGCCTTTCTTATCTTTCTTTTTTTTGTTCTTTTTGCCTTTGCGGCCCTTTTTGGGGCGTTTCTTTGGTTCCGCAGGCTCGTCTCCCTGCATGATGTCATCAAGGTTATAGATGGGATTGACCTTTTATAGATGGGGCAAGAGGTCAGAGGTTGGGGATAGATGAGCAGAATTAAAATTGTTCAAGACATTCTGACAGTAGGACAACACAACATACAGACACGTATATCACTGGCAATCTCTATATAATTTCATCTAAAATGAAGGTGTCTGACTGATTCCACTAGACAATGTATATTATTCTCTTTTGCAAATTAGGTCAAAGTTCAGCTTGTTCTCAATTCAGATATGCGCTACATTATCAGCCCACAATTCAAGGGGTCAGAGTTGAGCTGCTTACAGGCTATTATGAGAGGCTCAGACTGAATGGGCTTGATGAGGCCTGTCGGGGGAAGATTATATGAATAATGTGAGAACCAAAGCGAGGTGTTGAGATGCCAAGTCGGGCAGGATAGAATCGGATCAGTGTGAGCTCTGGTAATAGGTCAGTAATGTGAGCAATGCTGATGAATCCCGCTATTAGTCCCTGGACTCTCAGCTGTTCAGGGAACTGAAAGCCAACTGGCTCTGCCTTTTAACGGCTGCCGATAGACAATTTCCCTGGAGGCAACTTGGAGAGAGACATACTGTACGCAGACATTTACATTCGGCACACTCGCACAAAACTGGGTGTGGGAGTTGTGAGGAGAAATGAATGTACAATGACCTTAAACTTTCCTCCCAGAAGGCCGCAGAGAAATGCTAACCCACTGACATGATTACTCACTGAGCTGACTCACCCGCACGTGCACGTTCACAACAAACACAAATCATCGAAATCGAAAAAATATGTTCAATATGTCCATAAAAAAAATCACATTATGAAAACAAGTATGGGGGAGTCTAAGAAGTCACTGTTGATTTAAAAGGTAAACTTTAGTGCTGTTCACATAGGACGTTTTCTACCATCTTGTAGACAGCTATCTGTTAGCACTCTCATTCATCTCAATAATAGTTGGCGCAGAACCCCAATAATTATGCGATTTGAAATCTGCCATCTTTAATCAAGAGAATACAGAAATTTTTGAGGCAATCACCTGAGCCTTCAATTCCATGTCACTGGGGCCATAGGAAAATGTCACGTCAACACTCAGGCCCTGTTTCCATCTGGTATGAAGATGCGTTTTGGTCGATTGGATCACAAGTGGACGATGCTAAATACAGGTAAAAACGGCATCTAAAAAGTTTTGAGCTTGTCCACTTTTAACCACTTTCAGAGATAGTCAAAAACACATTTGTAAGTTAGTGTAAACGCTGATCTGGTTGAATGTGTTTGAACAGATACAAAAGACCGTCTACTCTCCTCCTACTGACCTAAAGCATATGGGAAGCGCACTAGCCAGACAGGAATAAAACTTTGTTGGCTGGAGACCCAAGTTTGGTATAAAAATAAAAAAACGTACAAAGCACAATGTTCTCTCACATGATCCTTCAGAAATCATTCGAATATGATGATTTGACGCTCATGAAACATGTCTGATTATTTTCAATGCTGAAAACTTAATATTTTTGTGGAAACCACAATAATCTTTTTCAAGATTCTTTAATTAATAGAAAATTCAAAAGCATTTATTTGAAAAATAAATCTTTCGTGACATTATAAATGTATGTAATGTTACTTTTATACTTGCTGAAAGTGTTATTTTTTTTTTCTTTCTTTATAAAATAAAATGAAATCTTTCTGGCCCCAAACCTTTGAACAGGAAGGTGTATATAGTATATATACACAATATTGTATTATTTAATTAGAATATATTTGAAAGCCCATCAACAGAGAATGAGTCTTTAAAATGTTAGCACTGAGCTAAAGACCCCCTATTATTATTATTATTATTATTATTATTATTATTATTATTATTATTATCTAGACATTGTTTTGTTATTATTGTGCCAAAAAAAACAGAAATAAAAAAGCAGTTGCAGTTATACATTTAAATACAAAAATATCTCTATTTTATTGGTTGTATAAAAAAAAGGTTCCTAGAGCTAACAGTGCACTAGTGCATCTGAACTTGGCGGCAAGCATTTTAATTCATATGCATGCCTGTGCTGTTTATTGCCTGGCTGAGATGAGTGTGCTGGGAGCCGAGCCCAGAAGCCAGAACAGTAAAAAGTGCAAACAGATAAATGTAAATGTGGAATTGAGAAGACAATGCTGCTCAACCACTCAAAGGAAGTTTTGACAGGGTTCTTTCAAAGAAAGGAAGACATTTTTGGCCAAGCTGGAACAAATTATGTCTTCATAAAATGCTGCAATTCTGTGAAAAACTGTGAGGCTGGTTGCTCAAGGTTCATTGGAAAAACAAGTGTCTCTTCCTCTGTTTGCACATGATACTTAAATGCTAAAACATGAGGAGTCTGTAGGATAGTAAAGGGGAAAAAAAATCATGTCACATAGATTTGTACTGTACAATAAATCAGTTGGAAATAGCAAGAAAAGAAGGCGTTTTTGTCTACATGAGGAGCCACACTCTAAAGGAATCACCAACCTTGTCAGGATCCAGGCTCTTGGTTCTGTAGGGCAAAGGGCTGTCGCAATCGGGAATGTAATCTTGGCAGTAGTCAGCCGCAGCCTGAGGATCATCCACGAGCAGGAGCTGCTGGATCTCGCCCTGTAACACACATATACCACTCTCATTGATGGGGTAATATTCACATGCACTGGTGTAATTCTGGTGATCAAAGAGAAATAAAACCGCATTTAACACTGTATAACCGGAGAACATGCGGATGTAAAGCAGAAAACTAATTTAAGATGAAAAACAACTTGTGTAACACTGATGAAATAAGGGTAAAACTGGTTGAATGTATTTTATTTGCATATAGCATTACATTTTGTGCACTGCAAACAAGAGTTTATGCAACAGGAAGAACAATCTTTCTTCATTTAAAAACAAATATCTTCTCACACTTTTTCGATTTCCCTCTTGGAATCCTTTTAGTTATAAATTTATGAACAACAGGCCCAGTCTTCTATAATGCAGTGGTGAAGTCCTAAGAATTTGAGTCCTAAGGGCACGAAGTAAGAATTTGATCCCACGCACGATTTATTAATTCATTTCCTCATTTTAGTAAATTGTGTCCACATTGAACTAATTTGTTCCCTCATTTTGATTGAACTAAAAAAAGGGACTTAATTTTTACAACTTGGCCACGATTTAGTAAATCAAGGGAACAAATTATTATATAGTGCACACGATAAAACGAGGGAAAGAATTAGTAAAATGTGCTGACGTATTATCGTTGTAAATCGTTGGAAAATGTCTGAACTGCACTCAATTTCGCACAACTTGATTTGTTGTTAGAATGACAAGTTCAATTTTTAAGCTGGTTTGCCTCAGAATAATGCTCATCAGTAGCTATGTTTCCATCCACCATTTTTTAGGGATATCGTAAAAAAAACACTGATTGGAAACGCCAAGATGCACATAAATTCTAAAAATGCGCATTAAAAAAATGTATGCGCTCAATTGAGGCTGATTTTTTATCCAATAAGAAGACTTGCGTATGAACTATGATGGAAACACATTTACAGAATAAATCCCTCAATGCATAACAAAAAATCTCACGTGACTTTGCCTCAACAGAGGATGTGATTGGATAACTGGACTAATGAGGACCAATTTCATTGCACAACATCTAAATGTTGACAGAGTTTAATGCATTCGTCTGCGTGCTCTGAGGTGCAAGTCATTTATGATGTGGGGAGAAAGAGCCAAACTTCCATTTTTATTACAGATATTTTACACCAATTTCATAAGAAGTGACAATTTTATTATCTTGAAGCGCTGCTTTATTCAAGAATGTTTTGTGCGATATTCCAATCGTGCACATACATCAAATTCGCAACTTTAGATGGAAACTGTCAAAATCCAAATTTGCAACTTTGGATGGATACTGTCTAAATGTTTGAGATGGCCAATCAAATCAAACAGGGCTCCAGTTTTAATCGTGAAAGGTGCAAGTAGTAAAGATGTGAGTAGCTAAATATTTAATATTTTTTTTAAAATAGAAATGACCAACAGTAATACCCAGTGCTGCAACATATTTTTTGTCAAAATTTTTAATTATAAATTGAACAGACACTATCATTTACACAATGTATGTAATGTAATCCGTAATTGAATGTGACTAGACAATAAACATTGCAGAGCAGAGCCATTTTTAACAGAGCCATTTTTTGCCACATTAGTCATAGATTTTCAATGCATGTTCAAACTTATTAACTTATTCATCTGAATGTTATATAAACACCAAGAGAGTCATACAGGCAATCCATATACCTTATGACACCAAACACACTGCACAATGAATTAAATACCCAACCATAATCAAATCCTGGAGATAAAAAATGAAAACTACAGAATTGACTCTTTGACACAATTCTGTATACTATTTGCAAATAGTGCAAATACATTATTTTACAATGAATTCTCCTAAACCATCTAAAATCCTTTAAATCCTTAAAATAAAAATGACCACATGGCTGCAAAATGCATCTTTCTCCAATGACAGCCATTCAAAAATAGCTGTGTATTTTGACAGAATAAAATATTGTTGTGTGTACCGTATGTTGTTTTGTATTAAATGAAACTCTGAAATCTGATTGGATGAACAGTTATAGTATATGTCAGTAACAAAATATATGTTAAATTTACTGCACACACATTCAGACCAGTGAGTGTGAAGTTGCTAAGTGATAAACCCATTTAAAATGTTTGGATAAAATTCAATTCCATACTGAATTATTAACTGAAAATATCTTTAAGACCTATGTATTTTTTTAAATCAAAATGCAATACCATAGGAGAGAACGCCCCCTACTGAAAGGCACCCATAATTCAACTAAATTGTTTAGACTTTCTGAACAGTCTAATGTTCAGACATTAGCACAGAAATGTATGATATCCACAATAAAGAGATCTTTCATCATAAGGCCAATGGAGAATCTGTGACTCATCGGTGGGGTCCTGCCAGAACATCAGTGGGTGGAAGAACAAGAAGTCAAAAACTGGCAATACCCAAGATACCACACAAACTCACTCGGCAGTAGAGTACAGCCAGACCACAGCATTTCTCACATCTGATATGTGCTGGATCTTAAAAGAAAAATAAATCAGTATACCTAGCCAACTAATTAAACTCCACTGATCTTTGACAGTTTATCTGTCGGCTGAATTTAAAGTCTTCTTATAAGACATGCTTGACAACTCAAGGACTCAACAAGCCAGTTAACACATTTCTGCATGTTTTCAAAACAGTCATTGGTGATCAATGAACCAGAGTGCTTGTTTTGTGTGTGTGTGTTCTAGCTTAGTTCTCCAAGACTTCCCCAGGACTTGAGTAATTTGTAAAGATCTGAAAGCAATAGGCCCTGACCATAGTCCCCAGGCTCCCTAGCAGCTCTCCCACGCTGAGAGATTTGGACCGGAACATAAGCCCTCTGGATTCCCCTTGAATCCAGGGCCTGGGAACTGGACTCAGATCAGGTTAAACTTACACATCCCCCAGTACCAGCCTCACCCAGATAACCCTGACCCCATGACCCAGATGCAGCTCTATTGGACCCCGAGAAAGATAAACGAGGAGAATTAGTCATCATTTAGCAGAGTGGTTCAGCACAACAAGGAAGGATTCAAGCTTACACTTTATTTTAAAGTGTCCCTGTTACAGTGCAATTATACATTTAAGTTCTGAGAAATAATAATTAACTAGATGTAAGGGTGAGGAATAGGGTTTGGTTTAGGGTTAGTTGCATGTAAATATGTATAATTTATACTACAGTAACGTGTAACAAGGACACTGTAAAATTAAGTGTTACTGGATTAGATTTTTCTGTTCTATAAGAGCACAAGAGGTGGTAGAGACTCTTAATCATGGCACAACTGGCGATGTTATGCTGAAAAAGTGACTGACTGTCTGGCTTTGCTGCCCAGTCAGTCAGTCAATGACTTGCACATTTGTTTATGGAAACTGGCTTCTGGCCATTTTCTAAGTCATCATCACATCTGGTTAGCTTTAGGGTTAACATGAAGATCTAATGACTAAAGGGTTTTTCCTGGTAGAAAATGAATCAACAACTTAGCAAAGCTGTACTATGCACATTTAAAGGGTTAGTTCACCCAAAAAATGAAATTTCCGCTCAAACGTGCTGCGTAACACACAATTATTAACCTCATTGGTTTTTGCTGAAGCTCAAACGTGCAGCGTAACATGAGAATCAACCTCATTGGATCTTGCAGAAGCTCAACACGCTGTGTAACACAAGAATGAACCTCATTGGATCTTGCAGAAGCTCAAATGTGCTGCCTAACACAAGAATGAACCTCACTGGTTCTCGCACATCAAGCGAACATGCTTGTGCTTTGTTTTACCAAAGTGAGTCGATAAATGTTTATATGTGTGAATAAAAGCCTAAATTCAATCTGTCATCATATAAAGCGATCAAAGTGGTAATTGCGCAGCTATCAATGGAGGGATAGAAAGCTCTCAGATTTCATCAAAAAGATCTTCATTTGTGTTCCAAAGATGAACGAAAGTCTTACGGGTTTTGGAATGACATGAGGGTGAGTTACAGTATTAATGAAAGAATGGACTAGGGTGAACTAACCCTTTATGTTTTTATTTTGTTTTTGAGGTCTCCTAGAATAGATTTTAATGCTGGAATGTTAAAAAGAAACATTACTTTTCTACATATTTAAATTATTGCCGCACCAATCTTTACAGTCTGTCAGTAACGCTCTGTGTCATATGAGCATGTTTCGGAAAATGTCGCACCACTCATCATAACACTAACTCAACCAGGCCTCGCCACTTTTTTTGCTTATGCCTTGGGCTGGAATTTATTTTATTTTATTTTGATGATATAATGGAAGAGGCAACAACATCTTTTGTGCGAAAGAATATCACCGATCAACTGAATGATGTTTGATCTCAACGTAGCTATATACGTGTCAGAAAAATACACTAGGCAGTAGTTAGAGCCGTGCAGAAACTAGTGAATGATGCTCTTATAGTTGTCGTTGTGTGTTCCAGGAAAACTAATATAAATGAAGCACTGATTACACATTAAAGAAAGTTGAAAATGTAAAATGCATAATAGGTAATCTTTAATGAAAAAATAGACTGATAGTAATTTGGTCATTTTTTTAAATACATTTTTTATTTATTCATTTGGTTTTAACCATTCTGGTTAAATTATGTTATTTTAAACTAACCACATGCACGAGATTGTGGGATATCAAAAGCAGCGAATGACAGTCCCTTTAAAAATTGTCCAGATACATTTTAATTGACAGGATATTACGCAAACATTGGATTGGGACGTACCATGATGTTCCCTGCCTGAAATGACTACATTTTTCAGGTTTTTGACACAAATATAGTGAAGGATGCTCTTAAGATAATTCCTTGCTCTTAATTTGTTAACAATGAGACATTGTTATGGCCTGGATTTTGGCAAGTATGGAATGTAATGGGAATTGTGTTTCTTTGGGTGGGGTTTTGTTAAAAACAACTAAAGCTACAACAGGCAAAGGCATTGCATGGGAGGATTTGAGGGGGCAAAGTTATTGCAGCCAGGACATGTGGCCTGTGCTATGAACCATTAAGCACAAGCAAGAGAAGATTAGTCATGCAGTTTCTGTGCATGTTCAAACTTATTCATCTGAATGTTATATTATATAAACACCATGAAAGTCATATAGGCTGATATAAACCCAAGCAACCGAAGCAATACTTAATATTTATCAAATGTTGAAACACATGAAGACTTCAGAATTGTTAGTGAAGATAATAGAGATCTTATCAAATTGGCAGAGTAGAAGAACATTTCCTTTTGTCAAATCAAAATCCTTAGTGTGACTGATGACTGAAACCCTGTATAATCGCAACAATCTCATTGGCCGGCATCAGCCTTGACGTAATTTTCTAGCACTACCAGGAAGTATAAAAGGGGCGCCTAGAGAACATGTCATCCTCTTTTCGTCTTCAGGGACTGTTTCACTGACACTGTGATTTACAAAATTTTGGCTGGAAACAAGCGCTTTAGGAAGTTCGCCGACCCGTGTGAGAGGTTTCTCACACCTGGTGACACTCACAACCTATGTGTGCTTTTTCTGGGTGAAGAGCACACGCGCTCTGTCCTTGAGGGGGCAGAGTGCATAAACTGTGAGCATTTCTCAATGAGAACGCTCCGTTTTCTTTCGTCTATCTTCTCGAGGGAAGAGGGACAGTCATCTTTGCCCCATGGTTCGGGTCCTGCTCGCGCCGAGGCCGAGAGGAGCCTCGGATCGTGGTTGTCTCAGAGGAAGCTCGCCGACGAGTTTGAGAGAGGGGTGAATCTCTCACAATCGTCGGCGGGTGACGAGAATGAGCTGCTTGGCAGGGATGCGCTCTCTGATGCATCCTCTGGTCCAGCAGCCAGTGCTCTATTGGCTTTTAGCCCGGAGCAGGAGGAGGCTGAAGCGGGTGAAGTTGCCGAAATGGCTGAACCTGCCCAGCCCCCCTGCCCTGCATATGTGGAGCTGGTGGAGGCAATGGAGCATGCCACCACCAGGCTTAAGTTGCCATGGCGGGGCGTCAGAGGGGAAGCAGCTCGTGGAAGGCTTGATGAGCGCTTTCTCTCTTGGCCACACCCCACCAGCCCCAGTGAGCCTTCCATTCCTTCCCGACCTTACAGCGGAGGTAATGAAGGTATGGAGGAACTCGTACTCTGCTCGCATTCACCGCTTCAGCTCCAGTTAAAATAGATGTAGCCAGGCTGTTCCCAAAAAATAATAAAAAAGTAGGCTATATATGTATATAATTAGTAAAGGTTTTATATACAGGGTTATTCGGCCTCAGTTCCCCTCCTGGAAATGATAGGTTTCCCTTACGGTGTGGTGAAATTGCTACAGGGTTTCTGTCGCTACTTTGTTCACTGAGTCTCTGGTAGCCCAGATCCTAAATTGGTTAATATTGGAGTAGTGATAAGCACAGGTAGCAGGTAAGCCTCCCTGTGGGGTTAGAGGCGTGGTTAGGCTTTCTCTCACTCCAGAGAGATATCTGCTGAGGCCTCCGCTCTCTAGAGCTTGACAGAGTTTTTATAAGTCAATAATCCCTTAGTGATTTTTGCAGGCCTCCACTCATGCGAGGCCTCCGGGGTCACTCTCTTAAATGGCAGAGAGTTTTTTTTGGCCCTTCGCCTCTCGGGGTCTGAGCTGGATTTATCTAACATAATTTTTTTTCTCACAAATAGAAACCTAGTTTAAGGCCATTTGGGTGTGAGTATGGCAGGCCTCCTTTTCTTTAGAGTCTCCCTGCTGAGGCCTCCGCTCCCCATAGCCCTGTGGAGGCACTATTCGTCTCTAAATTCGAGACGGTGGTTAGATCACCTCCCTTTAGGATGGCACCAGGCCGCAGACTCCAGTACTCCCCTTTAGTTTAGGGTCGTTATGCTGAGTATGTCTCAGATTTCTGAGCACATAAGCTAATAACCTAGCAAATTACAAACCCATTTCAAATCCTCCATTTATGTCTAAAATACTAGAAAAAGTTGTGTCCGCTCAATTGTGCTCTTTCTTGCAAGAAAATGATATCTATGAAAAAAGTCAGTCAGGATTCAGACCGCATCATAGCACAGAAACTGCGCTAGTTGAAATTACAAATGATTTACTTTTAGCTTCTGACCAAGGCTGTATCTCAATAATAGTTCTACTCGATCTTAGCGCTGCGTTCGACACTATAGATCATAAAATACTCTTGGATCGACTACACAACTACACTGGTGTTCAGGGACAGGCATTAAGCTGGTTTAGATCATACTTATCAGACCGTTACCATTTTGTCTGTTTAAATGGGGAAAAATCGAAGATAACGTCAGTAGACTATGGAGTGCCGCAAGGATCGGTGTTAGGCCCTCTGCTATTCTCAATATATATACTGCCACTTGGTATTATTATAAGAAAACATGGAATTAATTTACACTGTTATGCTGATGACACTCAATTATATATTTCATCACGACCAGATGAAAACACTAACTTATCTAAATTGACAGAGTGTCTTAAAGATATAAAATGCTGGATGACATGTAATTTCCTGCTATTAAATTCAGATAAAACAGAGGTATTACTTATTGGTCCAAAAAACTACCTACAAAACCTTGTACAATACAACTTTAATTTAGAAGGATGTCCTGTTACTTTATCCACTACAGTGAAAGACCTGGGTGTTATACTAGACCACAACTTTCGAAAATCATATTTCATATGTTACAAGAACAGCCTTTTTCCACCTTAGAAACATTGCTAAGCTACGTAACAGGTCTACTGTTTCTGATGCAGAAAAGTTAGTTCATGCATTCATGACCTCGAGACTAGATTACTGTAATGCTTTATTAGCTGGCTGTCCTGCATCCTCAATAAACAAGCTACAGTTAGTGCAAAATGCAGCTGCTAGAGTTCTTACTAGGTCAAGAAAATATGATCATATAATACCAATTTTATCATCTCTACACTGGTTACCTATTAAGTTCCATATCATTTACAAAGTATTACTACTGACCTATAAAGCCCTAAATGGTTTAGCTCCTGTGTATTTAATGGACCTTCTATCGCCCTACAATCCATCGCGTTCTTTAAGATCACTAAATTCGAGGTTTCTGGTCATTCCTAGGATATCTACGTCCACTAAAGGAGGGAGGGCGTTCTCACATTTAGCTCCTAAACTCTGGAATAGCCTTCCTGATATTGTTCGAGGCTCAGACTCACTGTCCCAGTTTAAAACTAGATTAAAGACGCATCTCTTTAGCCAAGCATTCACATAATGCTTACCTTTTATACTATTTTTGAATCAGATTGAATGCATTAATATTATGAACAGTATGAATCTCCCAGTGCCCTGCGTAAATCTGAGATCCTTGTCGTGAGACTGTCACGGACGAAGGACTCCTATTTAGCACAGGAATACCAAGGTACACTGGGGAGCACACTGGGGGGGGGGGGGGGGGCTTAGAGAATACACATATGTATGCACACATATGGATGCATATGGAGAACACTGGGGTGTCCAGCCGCAGGTGGAATATTTCAACCCCAGGGGTGGCAAGGTGGAAACTTGCCAAGGGAAAGACACATGCTCAGAGAGGCTTACAGTGGAAATACACATGTGGGGGTCGCTCAGAGGAGGGACCATGCACACGGGAGGCACCTAGCCGACGCGCAGGCAATAGACACTGGCGCCGGCGTCAGGAGTGCTGGAGGAACTCATGGCTTTCGGAGAAGCTCACCTGAGGACAAATCGCACGTATCCAGTCCGTGGAGTGGAATGGCGAGCAAGCGAAGACACCTGAGCGGGTCCAGTACTAGCTGGTTGAAGCGAGTACATGAGAGGACACTGGCTCCACTCGGAGATTGTAGAATCTGCCGAATGTGTTAGGTGTTGCCCAGCCTGCAGCTCTGCAGATGTCTGTTAGCGAGCCGCCATGCGCTAGAGCCTAAGAGGACGCCACACTCCGGGTGGAGTGGGCAGTCACACCAAGGGGGCACGGTCGACCTTGCTGCCAGTATGCCAAAGCAATGGTGTCCACTATCCAGTGAGACAACCTTTGCTTGGAGAGAGCCTTTCCCTTCAGCTTCCCACCATAACAGACAAAGAGCTGGTCTGAGGTCCTGAAACACTGCGTCCTGTCTACATAGCCGCGGAGAGCTCATACTGGACAGAGCAGTGCCAAGGCTGGGTCTGCCTCCTCCAGGGGCAGCGCTTGCAGGTTCACCACCTGGTCCCGGAAGGGAGTGGTAGGAACCTTGGGCACATATCTGAGCCAGGGTCTCAGGATCACGTGAGAGTAAGCCGACCCGAATTCCAGGCACGCTTCGTCAATGGAGAAAGCGTGTAGGTCCCCTACCCTCTTGATGGAGGCCAATGCAACCAGGAGCGCTGTCTTCATAGACAGGAACTTAAGCACCACTGATTGCAAAGGCTCAAAGGGAGCACTCTGCAGGGCAGTAAGAACCACTGAGAGGTCCCAAGAGGGAACGAGAGGAGGGCGAGGAGGATTCAGTCTCCTCGCTCCTCTCAGGAACCTGATGATCAGGTCGTGCTTCCCAACAGACTTACCTTCGACCGGGTCATGGTGTGCGGCAATAGCGGCAACATAGACTTTCAGGGTGGAGCGAGACAGCCTTCGCTCCAACCCATCTTGAAGGAAGGAAGCACGACACTAATCGAACATCTTCGGGGGTCTTCTCGGTGAGAAGAGCACCAGTTGACGAAGAGGTTCCACTTCAACGCATAGACGTGTCTTGTGGACGACGCTCTAGCGGAAGTGATGGTAGCCACCACCGCTGGTGGGAGGGTACTCAAACCTGCCTCGTCCCGTCCAGGAGCCACACGTGGAGGTTCCAAAGATCGGGACGAGGGTGCCATAGGGTGCCCCGTCCCTGAGAAGTGAGGTCCTTCCTCAGGGGAATCGGCCAAGGAGGTGCTGTAGCGTTGAGTACTAGTTCGGAGAACCAGGTCCGGGCGGGCCAGTACGGCGGGACCAGAATGACCTGCTCCTCGTCCTCCCTGACCTTGCGCAGGGTCTGCACAAGAAGGCTCACTGGGGGAAACGCATATTTGCGGCCCCGCGGCCAGCTGTAAGCCAGTGCATCCGTGCCGAGCGTGCCCTCGGTCAGGGAATAAAACAGGGCGCAATGGGTCGAGTCGTGAGAGGCAAACAGATCTATCTGTGCGTCCCCGAACTGGTCCCAAATCAGCTGAACCGACTGGGGATGGAGTCACCAATCTCCCGGGAGGGGCTGAAGCCGTGAGAGCTCGTCGGCTGCACAGTTCAGGGCTCCGGGGATATAAATGGCATGAAGCGACCTCAGATGCTTCTGACTCCATATGAGGAGGTGGCAGGCGAGTTGCGACATACGGCGAGAGCGTAGATCACCTTGATGGTTGATGTATGCTACAGTGGCGGTATTACTGAACGGACTAGTACGTGTTGGTTCTTGAGCACGGCCCGAAAGCGGCGCAAAGCAAGACGTACAGCCAGCAACTCGAGGCAATTGATATGCCAGAGGCGTCGGGGTCCTGTCCAGGAGCCCGCGGCAGCACGTCCATTGCACATGGCACCCCAGCCCGTGGAGGAGGCATCTGTCGTTACAACAACATGCCGCGAAGCTCGTTCCAGGGGCACTCCGCCCCGTAGAAAACTGAGTTTCGACCACGGGGTGAGGGTCTGAAGTCGAAGTAAGTGTTACTCGGAGGGTGCCGTGTTGCCATGCCCACCTCGGGACTCGGTCGTGAAGCCAAAGCTGAAGCGGTCTCATATGAAGCAATCCGAGCCGCGTTGCCGCGGCTGCAGATGCCATATGCACCAAGAGCCTCTGAAATAGTTTCAGTGGAACCGCACTCTTGCCCTCGAACTGTCTCAGGCAAGTCAGCAGTGACTGCGTGCGCTCCCTCGTAAGCTGCGCGGACATGGTGCCCGAGTCAATATCCATACCGAGAAAAGAGATCCTCTGCACGGGGCAAAGTTTGCTCTTTTCCCAGTTGACCCGAAGGCCCAGACGAGCTAGGTGCTGGAGCACTAGGTCCCTGTGTTTGCAAACCTGGTCTCAAGACTGAGCTAGGATCAGCCAGTCGTCGCTATAGTTCAGGATGCGAACCCCGTGTTCCCGAAGGGGAACAAGCGCTGCCTCGACGACCTTCGTGAAGACGCGAGGAGACAGGGCTAGCCCGAAAGGGAGAACCGCGTACTGGTATGCCTGCCCCTCGAAAGCAAACCGTAGGAACGGTCTGTGTCGAGGGAGAATGGAGACATGGAAGTAGGCGTCCTTCAGGTCGATTGCTGCAAACCAATCCTGGGGCCGCACACATTCGAAAATGCATTTGGCAGTGAGCATCTTGAACGGCAGCCTGTGAAGGGAACGGTTCAGCACGCGCAGGTCCAGGATTGGCCGTAACCCACCGGTTTTCTTTGGGACAATGAAGTACGGGCTGTAGAAGCCGGTCCTCATCTCGGCCGGAGGGACGGTCTCGATCGCACCCTTCGCCAGCAAGGTCAGTGGCGGCGCGCAGCTCAATGAAGAGCCCTGGGTCAGTCCTGCCCTCCTGCATGTCTATGAACACCTGGGCCAGGAAGACCAGCAGAATGGCCATGGAATGCAGTGAGGCGGCTGGCTATCCTGGGCGCTATAGGATTTCACCACTAGTGTAGACGAAAAACTACAGGCTTCAGACGGGTGCTTAGGATCGCGCCGAGAAGAAGCACTCTGAGGACACAGTTATTTTAGTATCACAACACAGCGTTCAACCGGGGGACCCCAGTGTACCCCAAAACCAATCGTACAGCAGCGAGCGCTCAGGACAGGGTGGACACTCACTGACAAACCACTGCACAGATAAGCAGGAAGCGCGCACTCGCCGGGAGATCGCCGTGGGGCGGAGCCCATTTTGACAGCAGTGAAGTACCATTTTTAGTTGTGCTGATGCTGGGATAAACCAAAAAATATAAGGCTCCAGAAATACAAACTCTTCAACAACACATTTAAACGCATTACATTATCTCTGAAATAGCCCCAAAAATGGACAAAGAACAAAAAGGGAAGGGTCATCTAAAAAACAAATATTTGTGAATGTGTGCTTATTCAAACAGCACTAATTCACAGGTGAGCAGGGTGGTACTTCCAGGTATTCTCTAGCAGGGGAAACAAGCCTGAACAGCATCGGTTTATTCCCCGCTGAGAAGCCAAGACCCCAATGTTAGCAGCCCAGACAACTGCCTCTGATCCACTCAATTCCAAACTATTCAATTAAACATAAAACAAAGAGACTGCCACTGCTTATTCCATTAAAGCAAAGCAGAGGAATAAACATATGAATTTTGGATGAACTTAAATTATACTGATCTGTGAGTTCCTGTCAACTCTCAAGAGAAATATATTCTTTGCTGTTTGTTTCAGTCACAGGGGAGTATGTTGAGCATATACTGCAGCATTTATAAAGACGTTGATGAGAGGAGGGTTGAAGGACTATGAAAATAGAGTAAAGAGTGAGAAAGAAAAAGTGTGGATAAGCACAGGAAGCCTGTTATGTGTTTATCTGTTCAATCTCACAAAACTTATCCAGAACATCTCTGGGTCATATTTCACCTCAGCCCCAGTATAAACTATATTTGAATTAAAAAAAAAAAATAAGTAAACAATTAAATACATTTTCTTTACAATGCAAAGCATTTTACATCATTGTAGTGTTTGTTGTAATGCCTTCAACTTAATTTTATTAAATTAAATTATCTTGTTACATCAATAAGAATGTAATGAACCATCATTTAGAATAAGAATTGCAAACATCATAAAAGTAAAACATTCAGATGCATATCAGTAGGGGTGTTTTAAATAAAACTAATGTCACAAAATATATTTTACTATCCTCAAAAGTTGGCTTTATTTTCAATGTGCTGAATTTTTTTATTATTATTATTATTCTTTAGATTTCAGTGTACAATGACCCAGACATTTCTTTGTGAGATAGATTGAATATAAATGACTGTTACTTAGAAGTATACATGTACTATATGTACATAGTATGAAGTTTGGACATTTTGGATTACGTTTAAGGCAAGACACTACAGGCTACAAAACACTTTGGGCTTTTTTGCTTCCTAATCTTAATTAAGACTTGTGGAAAGAATATATCCAAATTATACAATTTAAGTGTTTATTTCATTACATGTTTTTACTGTGTCAGTACATTTCAATATTAATGCATATCTTTAAAGACTGTGTTTTCAAAATCAAATTTTCTCCCGCACTGAGCCAGAAATCTGCATTTCAGTAGCACTTAATACATCAACATTTACAGTTATATTCCTATCTATATTCTGAAGGTTTTTGCAGAGGTGTTTGTTCATATAACACCCAGATTTATAGAACATTTTATTTCCTAAAACATGGTAATTTTGTTGTTGTTGTTGTTGACAGTATTTCAGACATCCCACCATTACAACAGAATATTATATTATATTATATTATATTATATTATATTATATTATATTATATTATATTATATTATATTATATTATATTATATTATATTATATTATATTATATTATATTATTAATGTGCGTAAGCCACATAACGCAAGTTCTCTCATTAAGTAGTATTCATGAGCCGGAAACGAAAGTACATATAGTGAAAATATAAATATAAATATAAATATAAAGTGAAAAAATAGTGTGGTGTGATGAAATAATAGGAAATCTAAACGCAAGTGGTCAAAGGAGATGCATTTGAAACGCATGATAATACCAGGTGGAAATGGTAATATGTCTTGGCTGACAATTTGTGATCAGATCACCGAAAACACATCTTAATACAGTTGATAACAGGACTTCTCTCTTGCACGCTCGATTGCGGGGATATTGTCAATGTTATATGTGAATAAAAGAATAAGTTCAATCTGTTCATCATATAAAGCCATTGTATTGAAGTCTTAAATTCTTGATTAATATGGATTAGTTATACAATCTCTTTATGGACTTTTTGAAGCATCAAAGTGGTGGTTGAGTAGACTGTCAATGGAGAGACAGCAGAAATATCACAGATATTATTTAAAATATCTTGATTTGTGTTTCAAAGATGAATGAAGGTCTTACGAGTTTGGAATGACATGAGGGTTAGTACATGATGACAATTTATTTTTATTTTTGCATCAACGATTCCTTTAACTTGCCCTAACCTGGCTATTTGTGTGCATGTGAAAACATTTACATGTCCTTGTATTCCAAAAACCAGGATTTCTAATGGTTCGTACCTCAAAAACTTCCTCATCTAGTAGCCGTGTCCCGAAAACAACAATTCCGTCAGTGCTGACCATAGGGTTGTCTCCGCGCATTAATTCCAGCGTCTGCACCTTCTTACAGTCCAGGTGGAGAGTAACAGATTTGCCCTCCACGCTGTAGGCTATCCGATGCCATCTGAGAAGAGACGACAACAGGGTTAATCGGTGTCAACAACAGCAGAGCTTTATCACAGTGCTAACCCAGGGAAATGATATTGACTGATCTTCCAGGAGCATGGCTATTAGAGGTGGATTATGGGTCGTGTAAATGTGAAAGAACACTCTATATATTGGCACACTGACACTGCGGTACCATCGCCACATTAGGAGCCAAGTTGAAACATTTATTTTGTTTGCAAGAGCCACTTTTAAAGAGCCCTCTTTCTCTAACATATGTTAGGATAAGTCTAATGAATGAAAGGCATGACTCATAATATAGGCAAGAATATTTAATTAATTCCAACATTATGTGACAAGAAAACAGTTCACTTTCCTCTGTTTACACCTAGTATTAACATCCATCTTAGCTGATCTGATTAAAGTGCACAGCACTAAATACAGGTTTACATGCAGTCCAAAACATTTTGTGATCAAATAACTCAAACCATGTTCAAAGGTAGTCAAATTATGAACATATTGTATGTGTAATATAAATAAAAACTAATACGTTCTGACACATCACGGACAAAAAAGAATGACAGTTTACTCACCGATCACGCAATTAATATCTGGTGTAATCTGCAATTTACCTTGGCAGGTTACATATAATCTGACCACCTGAGATGAATATTAATACCAGATGTTAAATAAGGTCTTTGAATGTTTTGTACTCACTCAATCCCCATTTAATTTACACATTTGCATGTGTGAAATTCAATCTAAGTAAGATAGAGTGCAGAAGCTTAATAAATCTGATTTAGTTCATGAATGCATGCTCACGGTTTTACTGTGAACATTTCCACATACATGCTGTTCCACAGAAATTTGATCTTGTAATCGTTAACCACAATTTGATAACCTTCTCTTTCTATAGAGTCATTTTCCTTTTATGCTGACATCACTGAGGCCGCATGGGCTACTGTATAATGTTTACCAAATAGCCCATATATTATTATTATTGGTATTAGCTATTCAGGCAATATTTTGGCACTATAACATTCAGTATAAAAAAAAAATCAAGTCCAACATTTATCCTGTTTCACTATGAAATATACTAATAATAAGTACCAATAATGAGTACACTACATTACGGAAGTAAAAAAAGGGTCATCGCTCATCGTTTTTCAAAGAAATAAAACTACAGGGCACTCCAAGGCTACAAAAGATTGCATGAAAGCACTCACTTCCCATCAGCCAGATTGATTTTCTTAAAAATGGGGTAGCGATCTGGAGCCGGCTGGCCTCTGTGGTCTTCATAGAGGAATACGGGCGATCGGCCCATCTCCAGCCCCAGCTGTTGGACTCCCTGTTCATCATACAAAGACAGTAGGAAGAACTGAGTGTTCTTCTTAGCCTTCACCGTGGTCATCATAGAGAAGTTCTCAGGGAAAGCAGAATCTATTAAATAAAACAGCAAAGCATTATCCACATATTGAATTTACACTTCAGAAAAGAATACAATGGCCTCAAATGCTTGAGAATTTGTGAGAGTACATTTCAAAAAGTCCATACCTGGAAAGAACTGTTTAGTTGGGGCACTGAGTTGAATCTTTTTGTCTATTCTGTAAGCCATGTCTGTTTCTGATGTGTCCTTTCTCTCTGTGCACAGACCAGCCTCTACTGACACTCCCTCCATGTCTTCAGACAGCTCCAGTACCCGTAATACATCGATCAGATTATCTGTACACAAATGAGAGAAAATGAAAACATTAAGTTTCATTTCTAGGCCACCATAGACTACCCTTGTGAAAAAGAAGTACGCTTTAGTACACTTTGGCCTGGTTTTACAGACAAGGCTTAGATTAAGCCAGGATTAGGCCTTAGTTCATTTAGGACATTTAGTAGCTTAAATAAACGTGCCTTAGAAAAAAAACATTACTGGTGTTCGTCTTGAGACAAAACAATGGCACTGACATATTTGAAGATATGTTGCATTCAGTTAAAACAGATCAAACATGCATTTTAAAAGTATATCTCTGCAAAGGTATTTCCAACTTCTTTTTACTACAAAGCGAAGAACGAAAAAAACTTTGCCGTGAGTTTACCGGAGCCTTGAATCACGTTCAGTCTCTTGCACATTACGTGTTCTGTGAACATAAGAGTGAGCACGAGCAATAAGTTGCTGGCTGGAGTTCACTTAATAGCCACAGGTATCGCTAATAACAATGGTTTCTCAATTCCACATATAGCCCCCTTAAAAAGTCAGGGCCAGATTGACTAAACAGGGCAAATTGGATTTCAAAAAAGTGCCGATGGGAGTGGAAAGTTCGGTACGTGATCTACTGACGCACAAATTAAAGAACACAGGGGCAGCGGGATAATTTCCATAATGACCAACCCAAACTACCAAGTGAAGTGCAAAATAGCATCTGGATTAAAAGCTGTTTTATGGGCGGTAAATAATGGCGCAAATAACAGTAAATTGACTAGCACAAATTTCGGGGGAATTTCGCAGAGTACATGGAGTGGGTGCTAGTGAACTGCGATTCGACATTAACCATCGCTCCTCGCTGAGGAGGAAGTCACCAGCCCCGCTCCTTATCCAGAGCCCAGCCTATCATCACCCAGCCGCACGGACAATGAGTCGGAGCCCACCGCAGATGGAGGTATTCAACCTGCCGCAAGGAACGAGCCGGAGCTGATGAAAAGGACCGAGCTTTCCATCACTGCAGAGCCGGAGCCTCAATGAGCATCTAAACAAGTGTGTGAGCCGGCAACATCGTGCGCCGTCAAGGGAGTCCGCGTAGAGTTTGAGGGAATGGAGTGGAGCCCTGCCAATGCTCCTGCCACAGAGGGTGAGATGCTGCTGCACTATTTATTTTGTTTTGAAGAGGATGATCCCCTCCCCTCGCTGACCCCACCCAACTATAGTCCTGAGTCTCAGCTGGTCCCGTCGAGCAAAAGTTCTCCTGTGCTTCCAGTATGCCCTCCCAGCCTTCCTCTTCCGCCTCCTCTTCAGATCCCCTCCAGTTCTACTTCCATTTCGCTGCTGTCTCCCGTCAGCCCCTTGTATCCTCCTCCACTGGCCCTCTGTGGTGAAGATACACCTCAGGTCAGCCGTACTACAGCGCCATCTGGATGTTCGGATCCACTGGTTCCGCCTTCAGCCACTGATCCTGTCACTCCCTCAACCCTCCGGCTCCTCCTCGGTTGGACGTCACCACGCCTAAGCCATGGACTTGCAAACCGTTTGATGCGCGCCATCTCTCCCCCCCTATGGCTCCAACTGGCTCCGCCCTCCCTCACTTGTTCCAGCTCCACCTCAGACCTCCGGTACACTGGTTCCACCACAGGAGATCGCCGTCATGCCACCGGAGCCTGCAGTGTCATGCCTAGCCATCAGCTCTCCGTCTGCGCTCTGGGCTCCTTCTCCACCGGCTCTGTCTCCATCAGTCACCCCATGGCCTTGAGATTTACATCATGGCTCCTCCCTCAACCTACTCCGCTGTGGGGCAGCATCCTGGCTGGTCTCTGGATATCCATCCAAGTCCTACTCCTGGCCTATCACTGGATCCTCCCACCTTCCACTCCTCCATGGACAGTATTTTGTTCCCCGGACTCTGTATCATTTTCTTTGTGTGCTTGCTACCACGTTATATGACACAAATACATATTTAATAAGGTCAGCCAGAAAAATAACTGTAAATGACTATGTCCTTTTCAGTGCAAATTTTTCACTCTGTGTCTTTAGTAAATCTTGACAGTAGTTTTTAAAATGCCAAAAGAAGGTTTGAGCTGGTTTTTAAATTTGGTCCTATAACTTTTAATTTAACATTATTACAAAATGTATTTTTAAAAGTGTACTTTAAGGGTGTTAAGAAACACAGTAGTCAAGAATGTGTCTAAAGTGGCCTTTTATTTCAATAATATTATATTATCTGCAAGTACAGTTTTATTTAAATACAATTTTTAAAGATTTGAAGCTCAATAGAAGTCAACTTTATTTATACAGTATAGTGCTTTATTCAATAGAGATGGTTTCAAAGCAGCTTTACAGTGATAAAAGGAAAATTATATATTTTGGCTGTTGTTCAGCTGAAGTCAGTTCAGTGTTGATTCAGTTCTGTAGCTCTATGGCTAGGCTAAAAAACTTGGCAGAAAAATTCTAGGAAGTCTACTCTGTTATGTGTGTGTGTGTATGGAAAGAATACTAGTTAGGAACACTGCAAGGAATTCGAAGCAAAGAACTAGAGCCTGATGGCCCTGCAGCTGTATTATTCACTTAGCCAAATCCCCTATGGGTCACAGCAAGAACGAACAACAAGCTGAGAGTTTGGCTGCTGTTGGTTTGCTAATTTGCAGCCAGCTCAAAGTGCCCCGATCTACTTGGAAGCTTCAAGATGCAGTCACGTTCAAATCAAGGGCTACAGCTGGATATTGATGGGGTGTCATTATGGGATAGAGTTATGACAGTCTAGCCTGAGATAGTTAAACACACCTGACAGCTGACACCTGCCAGCACCTCTTTCAAAAAAAGGTCTCCCTGACTTCCACTGTCCAATGTTTACAATCAATTGAAACGCATTCACAGGAAAGTTATAAGACATACATTTTGGCATTTATAAATAACTGCTGTTGATGTTTTACTGATATTTTACTGAGGTTCGCCTAACCACAACCCTTGGCATGTGTGTAAGATGCAACACGGACCCTCAATTTAAATTGCCCTCCTGTTTCCATGGCCCTCCTTTCTCTCCTCTGTTAATTAAACATGTGGGAAGAGTTTATCCATGCCAACCAACTGCCTGCTTGAAAAAAGTACTGCATTTTATGGCATTATTTATTTGTTCAGCAGATGCCTTTATACTGGGTTGGCTCAAAGCATGGCAACAGACTTGTAAAAAGGCAGTGCTGAAACACAAACACAATAGAAAACATCAGGTACTCATTTTCAAACAGGGCTGTGTCATTTCATCTTCCATTTATTACATTACAAAGACCTTTTAAATAAACAGTTTCCAGCTCAATGGCCATTGTCTCTCAAACACCCATAAAAGTGCCACCCAACTTTAGTTCACCAGAGGTGAAATGTATTTGACAGTTCAATTAATCTATCTGTGTAACTGAGAGTGATATGGATGATTGGGAAAACACAACTAATTGAGGTGGCTGATGTTTTTTTTCTTTCTATAAACTATTCTTATGCTCTCTTTTAAATACACATGTACACATACATTTGTAGACACATACACACAAGCGCATGCAGAAACAGGTCAGTAAGTCACTGGTGTTTATATGTCTGAGCAGCCATGTAATCTGCGTCAAAATAGGCCCAATTATAGCAGGACTAGCAAGCACCAGACATCTTGACTCAACATCTCAGTCACATCTGTCCCAAAACCATAATTCTGACTGCAGTTTAATCCAAAACCAGTCAATTGTGAAGTCTAACAAAACAAGGAAATTAACCTGACAAACCCTGTGAAATACATATACACAAATGTATAAATCCTGTTTTTTACGATATTTTTTATTAAATAAACACATCCTTAATCATTATAAGAATTTAAAAAAAAAACATTAATAAATCTTACCGACCCCAAATCTTTGAACTGTGTGTGTGTGTGTGTGTGTGTGTGTGTGTGTGTGTGTGTGTGTGTGTGTGTGTGTGTGTGTGTGTGTGTGTGTGTGTGTGTGTGTGTTGGTAAAACCTGCATTATATACCCACTATGATGGGAATATATGAAATTCTTGTCTTTGAGGGACATTTTTGGTCCCCATGAGAAAAACTGCTTATAAATTATACTAAGTGATGTTTTTGGGTTAGGTTTAAGGGATAGAATAAACAGTTTGTACAGAATAAAAATCATTATGTCTATGTAAAGTCCCCATAAAACATGGAAACCAGGTGTGTGTGAGTGTGTGTGTGTGTGTGTGTGTGTGTGTGTGTGTGTGTGTGTGTGTGTGTGTGTGTGTGTGTGTGTGTGTGTGTGTGTGTGTGTGTGTGTGTGTGTGTGTGTGTGTGTGTGTGTGTGTGTGTGTGTGTGTGTGTGCGTGCGTGCGTGTTCTGTCCTGGTAAATCCTACATTATGAAGACAAAATCTCCCCACGAAGATGGCACTATATTAAATCATTGGGAAAAAATGTTTGTCCCCATTAGGAAAACAGCTTATAAAGCTTTTTGAAAATGAAAAAATGCAGAAAGTTTTCTGTGATGGGTAGGTTTAGGGTTAGATGATATAATATACAGTTTACCTACTTAAACAACGTGCTTAACATGTCAATATAATTTGTTCACCAAACGCTGAGACTGATATTCTAGAGGGAATGGTTAAACTGTACAGCACTGTTAAATATCTGCCCTCTGACCTGAGAGAAATTCACATGACAGTAATAACAGTGACCCCTTGGTTTGAGAACAGGAGGAGAAATGCCTCCACTGAGTGAGAATTCTTCAACACATTTCCAAGATACTCACCAACTCAAGGTAAAAGTGTTCATGAATGCTCTCAAAACAAAGCACCCCAGACACACACCGTTATGTTACTTCTTAAGGTAATACAACTGAATGGTGCATCAACATTTATGACATTAAACCAATAACATCTCAAACTAACTAAAATATTCTGTGATGTAAGAATAGCAATATTTGAGATATTGCATGGGAAACCATTTAGACTATTTTGTCTACAAATAACCTTAAATGGGTACAAAGTCACTGTGTTTACAAGGGCATCAGTAGTGGAATAGGAAATGAAACTCACATGCCCAAAATAAACCCTGGTTAAAAAATCTTCAACAAAATAGACTGAGATCTCCTGAGGTCTAGGAATGTTCCTCCCCCATCATCATGAAGGGGCCTGGGGCAGGTGGCTGGACACCATGTTGGATATCCGGAGCAGGTCCAGAAGTAACATGCTGATGCTCTGAATGTCCGCCAAGAGCCAAACCTGAGCCAAAACACATCTATCAGGGGTTGTGAAACCCAAGGCATTGCTACCTGTCTGTTTTATTCACCTGTAAACATCAGCCAAGTGCTGCTCTCACAGATCTACCTGTAGCTATGTCACCTACACCTGTCTGGGTGCGGCCGTCTGGCACGTATGAAAATGCTTCATCTTCTGGGTTTATACATTAGAGACTGCTTTCCAGCATCACCTCAAATAACTGCTGAACAAATTCAAGATTTTTGCAAGTTAACACAAAACTGCAGCAACTGCAAATTACTTTGAATGCTTGATGATTGAAACTGCTCACCCCACAAACACATTTATCTGTGTATCTAGCATTAAAAGGGATAGGACACCAAAAAATAAAAATTCTGTCATCATTTACTCACCCTCATGTCAATCCAATCCTCTATGACTTTTTATCTTCTGTGTTACAAAAGAAGATATTTTAAAGAATGGTCAATTGATGTCCATAGTAGGAAAAATATACTATGGAAGTCAATGGGGTCCGTCAACTGTCTGGTTACCGACATTCTTTAAAAAGAAACTCATACAGGTTTGGAATAACACGAGGGCGAGTAATGTAAAATTTAATCTAAATTTAAACTATAAAAAATTTCATTGCCATGTTTCTGAAAACATTATATTATTTATATTACATTAAGTATATGCTATTAAAGTATATTCTTTACATTATAAGTAAAGTATTTATGCTAAAGTGCACTTCATTTTCACAAGGGTATCCCACTAATGGATAGTTGTAACATTGCATCCCACTGGCCCTATGCAGGGGGTTTCCAAAAGGGGTCAGAAAAACATCAACACAGACCAACTCAAACTTTGAAAATACTATTTTTAGAACATTATACAATTACTATTCCAGTCAATCTCAGTAAACTGTGACTGAACCAGGTGCACTAATATCTGTAACATAACACATGGTGGTTACACTGGCTGCACTCACCATGAACATGCTTAGAGCATCAGCCTTGTTCTCCTGCTGTCTCCGTAGTTCTTATTGTCCTGCATCTTTATTTACTAAAAGAAGTTCACTTGGGATGGGAGTCCTGATTAAATGATTAGCTGTAAAATGCACTATAATTTAAGGGAACTCCCTTTAGTGCATCAGTCAGCAGAGGCGTTACTTTGTTTTAAAAACTGGGTGGGACAAGAGTGTGTGTGTGGGGGGGAGTTGCTAATACAATCCTACTGTATATCAGTGGGTACAATAATAATTGCAGAAAAAAGTAACATTACGATGTCAAGAAATGAATTTCAATAGTAGATTGAGTTTCATTTATCAACATAGAAGTCACGTTTAACATGATTGTTTCATCCTTACTATAATACAATATATTGTCAGTTCCAAGATTCTTCACGTCAGTGCATAAATACATAGATCCGCAATACATTTTTGTGTCCTAATAGTCTGGTGGTAGTGATTTTGTTTAGCATATCAGAAGTCCTGGGTTCTAATCTGCCTTTGTATTTTGTCTCTCTCATTAAAACCAAAGATGTTCATCACTGATTGCATATCAAGGGTAGGGACATGTTTGTGTGCAATTTGTTTTGTGATTTAATTTGAACAAATAGATAGTCTCTGCAATGACGTCGTTAAGCAATAGATTGAAGCACCCGTCTGGCACAAGCCACTAAGAGCACAGTTGCTTTCCTCCACTGATTACAGTGGCACCGAATACTCAGCTTGATTTTAAAAACAACTCATTCCAATGCCAGAACAGTTCTTATTTAACAAACAAACAAATCGAATACTCTGAAAGTCAACTAGTGATGCTTCTTTTGTATTAGGTACATCCGTGCCGTGCGATGAATCATAAAGTGATGGGGACGTCCCACCCATCCCGTCAGGCAGTGTTTATCTTCCCACATTGATTCAAGACCACAGGAATATTTATCACACTGTGATAATGACTCCAGCATTCCACAAAGTTTAACTTGATATGAAACACTATTGTAATTTTACATTCAAGCGGAGCCGGACAGATTTCAGTAAGAGTCTAAATCTGTGACGAACAACATTCATCACCCTTCTGAGGTTGGATATAATTTAATTACTGGTCCTCACCCCTGACCTCAAGAGGCCTGGAGGCTTGAGCCAAATCCTATAGACAGCAGGAGCATTGAAGCGAGGAGAGATGGAACAAAACAGCTCAGACACGCCCCAAAGGCACTCGAGAAACGCTGTCCCAGCCCACCACCCCTCAGCCACGGTCACACACTATAACACTCCACATTAGACAAAAAAAAAAAAAATGCAGTTCAAATCTCAAATTTCCTTCTGTGTGGTGTTGGGTCCTATTTCACATCATTTGTCTTTCAACATACTGTTTTGTTTGTTCATACTTCTCCAAGAAAGCGTAGGATGGTGGTTTAATGAGTGGAAATAATCAACTGATATCTCCCCAATGGACCAATGCTAAAAGAAACAGATGGACAAATTGCTCAACAAAAACGTTTTTGTGAGCTTGGAGCATAAACGTGATTGAGATTTGAGTCCGGGTCTGTTTCATGTTATCGCTAATGTTTGGAAGTTGTTCAGACTGGTGGCTGAATGCTGTTAGGAAAAACCTGGAATCTCCCCCACCACAGCAGCGAACTCTTGCCCTTTTGGAGTCAAGCTCCACCAAACCCACAGTTTGGACGGAAAGAGATTGTTTAATACCATTTAATTTTGCGCAACATGCAACCAGATCCCCAGCTGAAAATAAAAGGACCTTTGCCGGATCTTCTATTTCACTATGTGTTTAATTTTTGATGGCAGTGGAAAATGCATGTGGGCTTAGAGACGGCGCTGTGGAGCACTGTGGGATACTGTATCCAACCCACTTAGAGTCTGGGAACTGCTGAGTGGATGACACTATTGTGCCAGGGAGCTGAGCATCATTACACATCAGTCTCACATTCCTTTGACTGTAAAGTTGGTTCTGTGGTATTTGCTCACTGTGAGACTTCCAGACGGGTCCACTGTACGTGGAACCACAAAGGAAACACCTGTATCTCTACAGTATATCCCTGACTGAACACTGCCAGCCCGGTTTACACATTAAAACACACAAACACAACAAAAAAAGATACACAAACGCACTGGCACATCAGACAAAGCTTTCCAATTTTCAAAAGATCGGAAGTGGAAAGATTTCCCCACCCAGATTTAGTAACTGGTTCAACTTGGTCATATGGATTCATCACTCTAACAGAAAAATGCTTTGCAATGCACTAATAAAAATACACTACATATAATCAGATTTATTATAAAATATGTATTAGGCATGCTGTCCGAGGAGAGGGCCTCAAGTTTGGAATTTTCCAGCAAAGAAGAACACAGCAGTTTATATAGGATAGAGATTCATAGCACAGTCTAAATAACATGACATATTACTAATGATCATCCTTTAATTTAATTGGTTCAATTTTGTGGAAAACAGAATCCATCGACTCCCTCTGTTACTGGCAAAGCAAATTTAGATATCGAAATCATCCGAATCGTCAAAACCAAGGGGTATGTCATGGGGCTATTATATATTTGGATAACTAGCCATTGTCTCAAAGTTTCCACTATTTCAACACACCCACCATGATACATTTTGTTATCAATTGTTAAATGTTAGGCCTGTAAGGTAAAAAAAAATGTTAGTTTTTAAAAAATGACGTGTGCAAGTACTGTATACTATAAATGGAGTATGCTTTGAAATGCTATACGGGCAACTGTGCGAATAAAGTATATTTTGGGCTTGACTCAAACAATGGTGTGATTTCAGGTTTGACAAACAGTGTTCAACAAGAATCCCTTTTCAAACTCCCTTTGGTGTCCCTAGATGTGCTGAAATCTTTGCTTATCTAACTGATCTTTGATAAGCAAATGGCAGTCACTTTGATTAAAACCTTTGACCATCTAATTGAAATGTGAAAATTTCACAATTTCACAATCAGATCAAACACTATTGTCTCTTTAAAGAGTGGAAATTGAGTCATTATAGCAGAGACAGGCCACTCAAACATATATGAATGGTAGAAATCCAAAAACTAAATATGACTGTAGTTCCACGTTACAGTTATAGTCAGCATGAAACTTTCCTTCTTATTGTGATGTATATCCGAGTGAAACGGCTTGAACAAGAAAACAAATGTAGGCCGGGACTTCATTTTGTCCAAGGGGAATTTTTTCATTTAAACTTTCCCCATCACGAATACAGGAGCTGCATGATTAGAAATAGTTGCCTAGGGTAATTATGAATATGGCCACAAAGTGAATTGAATTGGGAACTTTGGTGGAAAACAGCAGAAGAGGAGATGTTTACATGAGTATCATGATGTACATAAGGACACCACTCCTCAGTAAGGATCATAAGCCCTTTGATGCAAAATACAGTATATGGCCATATAGAATAGAGCATGGAGCTCTGCTTCTGTGAGCCAGATGTTTGTATTGTTATTGGATGGATGACACATTTTGCACAGCAGCAACATTGGCCCAAGTTCATCAGCAGCAGGGAGGCATGTCTGTTTAGAGAAAGAAAGGGCTCTTTTGAATGGAAACTCCCATACTCATTGGCCTCTTGTCTTTAAATGTTCTCATCCATACTGTTTCATGTATTTGTTTGTTCAGTGGGATCAAAAGGAACATGCATGGTTGCTCTACTGCAGGAGTTTCCAAACAGGCCGTGTGAAAGGTGAGGATCGGGGGCGGCAGAGCGGGAGGCACGAGCAGGCATATGATATCACACACATGATAACCATAAAGAGAAGATGCAACATCAGAAATAGTCCTCTTAGAACTCAAGGCCTTTGAAGAAGATGGGACGGATAGATTGGATATGAATATGGGGAGGAAGAGAGACAGAAGAATCATAAACAGAAAAATTTGTTCTTTGTTCTCCATGTCAGACATGACAACACACTGTAGCTCCAAAGTCCTACGGTTAAACACATGAAACTCGCACTAGACTTTCTCGGGGGTGATCAGGCAAATACCCGACAGCTGACTCAACTAACCACATCCTACTCCATCATTTCAGGATCTACTGTTGCACCAGACAGGAGTGAGAGCACTACGGCTGTGCATCTCGCGTCTCCTTACATCTCTGAAAATACTGAGATGAAGTCTGACTAATATATATATACTATATATATATATATATATATTGGCCCAAATGCAATGATATGATGTCCCACGTGCCTGTGAGCATATGTATTTCCACACCTCTGCGCAGCTGCTCACGCAGACATCACTCGTCATCAGCGTGTTTCATGCTATACAGAGTTAGACAGACGTCAGTCACGAGCTCCGCGACCGAAACACCAGCCGCCTTTTACAGTTCCTCCTGAACCAAAACAACCAGCTTATGCTGCGTTCACGCCATAACTAGTGTAGCTTTGGAGATGTTCTGAAGGGAGGGTGGGATCTTATGCTTTCAAAGCTAGTTCGCTATTGCTAGCCTCTCTGAAAATTACCTACCCTACCTTTAAGGGATATAGATTGCAATTAAAAAATCTGCCCATTTATCTACAGTATATCCTCCAGCCGCACTCAAGCTGCATAAACTGCACAAGCTTGTGTAAAACCTGATGATCTTGTTCTCCAGGATGATTTGAGGTGATCAAGAACATCTTGAGTTTCAAAGAAAGCAAGAACATCAGACTGTCTGTAAAATAAAGTCACATGATCAAATCACTAAATTTACTAGAAATGTTTTATCTTTTTTTGCATTGTTTCTTTGTTTCTTTTTTTTTTTCTTTTTTTTTTGGAAATTTGAAACTTTATTTGCATGCTTTCTGTTAATGCCCATACAGGTTGTACCACCCCTCACTTAAAGGGACATATGAGCCTTGAGGAAAAAAAAGCAGTGATTATATGCTCTATGTAATCACTATAAACATGCCATTGACCTTTCCACACTAAACATAACAGCAGCATGTATTGCGTAATATTTTTTATGCTTGTTATGCACATAAGAGACCACCATTACAGTGCAATTATGATTTTTTTCTGCATAATTATAGATTAATTTAATTGTATTAGTTATAGACAATACAAAACCATTCTTCAATTGAAATTGCCCCCTTACACCCAGCCTGGTTTGGGGTTATGGTGCTCAAATATATACTACATTTGTACAATAGCACAGTTGGCAAACTGCCCAACAGGTATTTAATCTACTGGAGTAGGTCAGAAAGCAAGCACTCATTCACCTGTGTCTCAAGCCAATGTTAAACTGTTTCACAGCAAACCGACATGGGTCACGAGTAAACTCAAACATGACGTGACAGTCTGCTGGAGAATTTCCTTCCTTGACTATTACAACTATGTGACTACACCTGATTAATGATGTTACCCTAATAGAGCATAGGCTAAAAGGGATGCAAAAGCTATTAATTGGTTTAATAGAAAAACAGGACAGTGTTGTGAATTGTTACACCATTAGTTTAAGCTATTAGATGGGTCACATGCACATGACTACTACCTTAAAGGGTTAGTTCACCCAAAAATGAAAATTAAGTCCTTAATTACTCACCCCCATGCTGTACCAGCCCCGTAAGACCTTCATTCATCTTCGGAACAAAAATGAAGATATTTTTGATTAAATCTGAGAGGTGGATCACTGCTACATAGGCTGCCTAAGGGAATGAAACTTGACGGCCCAGAAAGTCATTAAAGAACATGTTTAAATATTCCATGTGCCTACAGTGGCTCAACTATAAGTTTATCAAGCGACGAGACTACTTTTTTTCCGAAAAAAAAACATAAATAACGACTTTATTCGACTATTCCTTTTCTTCCTTGTGGGCCTGAGACGAGCGTTCAAGAGATTTCCACGACGCATGCGAGAGAACTGAGAAGAGGACGTTCTTCTTCTAATACTTCATGTTCAGTTCTCGCGCATGCGTCGTGGAAATCTCTTGAACGCTCGTCTCAGGCCCACAAGGAAGAAAAGGAATAGTCGAATAAAGTCGTTATTTATGTGTTTTTTTTCGGAAAAAAAGTATTCTCGCCGCTTGATAAACTTATAGTTGAGCCACTGTAGGCACATGGAATATTTAAACATGTTCTTTAATGACTTTCTGGGCCGTCAAGTTTCATTCCCTCTGGCAGCCTATGTAGCAGTGATCCACCTCTCAGATTTAATCAAAAATATCTTAATTTGTGTTCCGAAGATGAACGAAGGTCTTACGGGGTTGGTACAGCATGGGGGTGAGTAATTAATGACTTAATTTTCATTTTTGGGTGAACTAACCCTTTAAGGTGACTTTGTACATAGTTATGGATGTTATATGACAAAACTAGCATCATCTGAATCAGCGAGTTTAATTTGGTAGCGAACCAAAATCAGTTAAAATTAATAGAAAAGTAAAATCTGATCAGACAAGGAAAACGTCTCTTCTACTGGACACAAAGATTGTGCAGGCAGTGTAGTTGATGTGAGACTGAGCAACTAATGCTAAAATTGTTGGGGGGGGGGGGGGTTAGGGTGGAGTTAAGAAGGGCCATGAAGGGGTCTGTTTTTTGTTGTTTTTGTTTTTATTGCCACAAAAATAACGTTTTATTTTAAGAAAAAGACTTATATTGTAATTATAAGGAATTATAAAAGGCATGTATTTTTGTAAAGCGTGATTGGAAAGCGTTTTTTTTTTAACTGTAGCCTATTCTGTTTTTTAATTCTGAAGACAGCTGCAACGCACAGAATAAATCACGCAAAAATTAATATGCAGTCTGGAGTATATAAGTGGAGTAGTAGGCCTATGTTGGATTATCAGCTTCTTTTGGGGGAACTAAAAGCACATTAGTGTCTGTCAGTCATCTTGAAACTCAATGAACAAGTTCAAACCGGCGGAACAATGAATATTCAACATCAAGCTTCCCCCACAAACTCAAATTATTAAAGAAAAAAAATCTAAGTGATGCGCGCATATTCACACGATAACAACATATTCTTAACAACTTTTCTAAAACATTCTATTGACTCGATCCGCATCTGTAACAAGTGCCTAGGAGATAAGTATGCCATGACCCAATGTTTAAAAGTATTATGAAAAGTCTAAAAGCACAAGTGAAAAACTATCGTTTTAAGTTTTTATGTAGGCTAGTTTACCTGTTTGCGTCGTTGTGGTACACAGAGAGAGAAGAAGCGGTACAATCGCGCAGACCGCAGTGTCCTTCAGCCGCCTCATGTTCAGGACCCGTTACCTCCACTCACGCGCTTTATCAACACCAGGAGATTACGACTGATAAAGCACAAGCCAAAAGCGAAGAGAGAAAGAGAGAGACAAGTGCTCCGGTCTGTAGTTGCACAAGATGGAGAGGCTTTTTTCTCTGAGTATCCTCCTCTCCTCCAAGACCGTTAAGCTCTGTCCCTCTCATTCAGTTTCTGCCTCCTCTCACTCCTTTCCAAACTCTCCCACGTCCCCTCCTCTCCCTCCAATGATGCGTTTATCTCCAGACTCCGATGTTTAACTGTGCCCCATAAGACACGTGTCAGAAATTGGATGTGATATGACGTTGCTTGTGTTTATACCATAATACAAATACAGTGAAGTTTTAAAGTAACAGGGAAAAAAAATCTTAAACTACAGCCTAAACTGATTTACAAGTCTAGTCTTACTGGTTTAAGAGAGGATTTGGAACCTTTTCTGTTGGTCAGACCATCTTTAAAAGGCTATAACCAGCTTAATCCAGCTAAAACCAGCAAACCAGCTTAGGCTGGTTTAATGTTTTTTTTTTTTTTCCCAGCATTGAATAAATAGCTATTTTATTCAGAAATTCAAAAGAATAAATAAGATTAATACACAACAGAAAAACAAAACAAAGAAACAAAGGAAATCGTAGGCTACTCTGAAGTCTGGCAGCTGGTTTTTGACGCTCCTTTGGCTTCCATTTCCATATCGCATTCAATTTAAAATTGTACTTTTCACTTAGCTATAAGGCTCTCCATTATCTAGCACCTTCATATTTGTGTGAACTACTTCATATGTATTCACCTACTCGATCTATATTAGGTCTTCTTCACTGTAAAATCAAATTAGTTGGACTTACTTAAAAAAAGCATGCAAACCGATTGCCTTAAAAAAACAAGTAGAGTGAAATAGGAATAGTATGTGGTACTGACAAATGCTTAGTTTGTATAGGTCACTTACACAAAAGTTCTAGCAACTAAAAAAAACAGTAGAGAGTACTTGATAATTTACTTTAAATTAAAATTAAATTGTTACCATTTTGCAGGCTGAATGTTGAAGTCTGTGTGACCCAAGTATGATCATTTGCAAGATTGTCACAAATATAGAAGGATTAAATAAACCCAATTAAAAGTTTCACAAGCTGTTTAGGACATAAGTGTTAGCAGCAAGATTATAAAATATCATTAATTGACATGAAATAAGGTATGTTATACATCATTCACACATATATATATATATATATATATATATATATATATATATATATATATATATATATATACACAATCATACATTACTTCTATTCCTTTGAAACCGAATTACTGATTTCTTGTTGCATCACTGGATCATGGGAAGAGAATTACAATAGAATAAATTAAGTTCCAAGTGCCCAACCAAAGGGTACAATAATTGCCACAATGGTGACTAAAACATTTTTAGAAAAATCAACATCAATTTATGAAGTCAGCTTATGATGTTCTCTCAAATTTTTCAGTTGTATTGACAATTCAACATAGAAGATGACTTTGGGAAATGAGTGAATGCAAACAGAGAAAAAGAACTGCAGAAGTGGAGGAAATGAGTGAAAAGTCCATTAAGATTTTCCCCACCTCAAAAACCAAACTCAAACTTATCAATGAATCTTAACTTGGGTTTTCTGAGTAAACAAAGCACTGTATGTGAATAGTACAGATTACTAGATTTTTACAATTAAGTGACATTAAGTAAAGTTAACTAAAAAGTGGTAGTTAGAATCACTGTTGGATTTTACAGTGTTCTACTACAACTCTAGTTAAAACAATTTTTTAGATTAGCTTATTCTGATTGACATTGCCTTTGTGTATTTTTATTTAATTGTTTGTGTATTTTATTGTTTGTAAGGTGTCCTTGAGTGTCTTGAAAGGCGTGCATAAATAAAATGAATTATTATTTCTGTTCTGTTGGCAAAAGTGGTTACATTGATGCATTTTCATGAAACTCGCAGGATAAATGCCACACTGTAAAATCCAACAGTTGTTCTAACTAACACTTTTTGCGAAACTCAATAAAATTTTACAAGAGTAGCCTCACCCCTGACACGATGTATGACGTAGGATGTACACTCAAAAAAATAATTCATTGGATGAACTCAATTAAGTTGTGGGCAGGATTTCCATCCAATAAATATATGTAGCCCCAACTCAAACTGAGTACATCCATTCAACAGAATGTAAATTAGTTAACCTGACTCATTTGTATCAAATAGATGCAAAAGAATATAAATGAGTGACTTGATTAACTTATTTCTATCAAATACTTATTACTAACCAGACTGACTTTATTTCTGTCAGATGTCTACAAAAGTTTTATTGAAAATTAACAGGGGTTTATAACTATGTTTTCCATTTAAAGTTACCATAACAGTGATTAGTGTTTCCATTAGTTGGGCTCTTAACTCTTATTATATCTATTGTCTTTTTAGGCTGCTGTGACAGTGTGTTTGTTAAACACATTTCTTTTTAAAAGTTTTCGTTTTAGACTAAAGCAATCAGCCCCTTGAAGCCGTGATTTACAGTGAATTAGATCTCCTCTCTGCGTCGTGCCTAACAACACCCAGGGGCGTCATGCAAGCCAAAATTCTGGGGGGGCACAATCGGAGGCAATTGTTTTCTGACGGTTAGACTAGGCTAGCTATCGATAACTTTACACTGACACAACTTAAGTTAATGCTCTGAATTCACAGCTAATATCAAATCCATAACTTTTTGATCAAGTTAAAATTTCCAGGTCAACCACAAATAATCCCACTACCTTTTAATATCATCCGATAACTAATTCAATGCCGATTTGTTGCTTTGCCCACTTACCACTTCAAGACCATCTGTAAAGCATTGCCAGCTCAACGTGCGAGACGAGTTGCTTGAACATACACAGAAAAGATTGTAGAGCGCTGATTTGATATACACAGACACCATATTAGGAAAAGGGGTTGGGCGGATGCTGACTGATTTATTACACATCCAGAAGAAATACATTTGAGTCGTTGTAGGCTCTGGTAATTATGGAGCATAATAGGAATAAAGTTGTGACAAAAAAATTATCACGGAGGAAAAATCTGAGGGGGCACTTTGAATGGGCATGACGCCACTGACAACACCCCTTAGCTGTAAAACACGGCTTCAAGGGGCTTATTGCTTTTATAAAACGGTTACTCCGTAAAAATATTAATTTTAACATTTATTTTATTCATAAAATAAACAGCAACAAAAAATAAAACGTTATAAAATATTTATTCCTCCGCCAAGCAATGTAGTTTCAAAGAGGTTGCCAAGCAACATATGCAGCAACAAAGAATCACAAACAGCAGTTGCGCAGTAATACTATTGTGATTTGGTCACAGGTGTATGTTTGCTGAGTAATGCTGAGTAATTTACAACGAACACGGCTCAATCAATCAGAATCAAGGCCCGGAACTCCCCAGGCAGCAACATAGTGTCGGCCCAGATCCGGCCCAGATCCGGGCTTTGTGGATTCCAGGTGTACCAGATGTGGGCCAGATCTGGGCCGATACTATGTTGGTGTCTGGGATCCGTTTTATAATTCTAATTCGTATTAGAATTAGAATTCTAATCGATTAGAAATCGATTAGAATTCGTATGCTGCTTTGTTTTTCTCTATCCTCAGCACTTCCACGTTAGTCATTGCGTCATGCATCGGGTCAGAGGTCACGCTTCTGCCACAAATCACTGCGTACGGCCATCTGCCGGAAGCTAGTTATAATAGCTAATATAGTTTTAAATATAAATTATTCTTACAAAAACCCATCGCTACGCTTCCAAAGGCCTTTATTACCACTCTGGAGCTGTATGGATTATTTTTTATGATGGATGGATGCATTTTTTTGGGCTTCAAAATCCCAAAAAATATAACTCTGAGTTTGTTCGTCTGAAAGAAGATATACACCTTGGATGGCTTGAGGGTGAGTAAATCATGGTATACTTTTGATTTTTGGGTGAATTATCCCTTTAAGGCAATCAGTTTGAATGCTTCTTTTTCTTTCTTTTTTTTAAGTAAGACAAACTGATTAGATTTTACAGTGCATAAGTGTGTCCAAGCCTTGAACTTCATTTAGTAATACAAGGATGAGAACTTGAACACCTTTGGTCAGTTAATGAAGCATAGTGGAAACAGTGGAAAGGTTATCTGCTGATCTCTGTCCTCTCAGACTAACAATGCAAACCCCAGCAACTACTGCAACAAGATCATGACTCCATGATGCCTCACAAGGTGGCCCCGGGCCCCTTCAAAATGACACTAGTATTTATCCTGACATATCATTAGATTACATAGTGTTTGATTAGGCTACATATCCATTACCCAATTCTCCTCAACATGTCAAAATTGCACATGACAGATCATGTCTAAGCAGAGTGTGAAAAAAATTATTCATGTGCTTTTTTTGTTGCATGTCAAGGCTGAGATATTTTGCATAGAAAAAAAGTGTGGAAAGCCCACTGGGGCCTTCCTTCTTTGACACAATATATCATTTTTATATTGCCTTATATTTGCAGGGCCGCTGAGGCACTTTGGCCAAAAATTCTGCTCCTGCTTTGGTTTGGACTCGCAGACTGACAAGCCTTTACGAGATAGATTCCTCTAATTGACAATAATTAATGGAGCGACATCACTATAACCCAGGCTATATGACAGACCTTTGTGGATGAGCCAGCACTCAAAGTTTGAAGAGAAAGACAAGAAAGTTGGAAAAGTGATGTTCTTCGTCTGACAGCTTTCCTCCTTTGGAGAAAACAAGCGTGGGACACACTATAAAACATAACAAGCTCTCTTTTCTTTATTTTCTCGCCGTTGTGTCCTGCAGCCCCATCACAGCATGGCCTTGTTCATATTTGTCTTTTCGGAGGAAATCAGGTCACTTTTCATGTGTCTCTCTCTGATACGAATTATTCATGAAAAATACCATAACCATACATCAGTGTTGGGTGTAAATTATTACTACGAAATAATTACCGTTTGCCCTTGAAATAGTAAACTATAATGGATTAATCTTAATTTTCTGTAATTTATTTACAGTTACTTCTGAGGTAATGCATTTGTATGCTTTCAATGTAACCTTCTCCCTTTAAAAACTTTGGTCAGTTCAAGAATAATTTATGCAATTTTATATTGTTTATTTGAAAGAATTAAAAGAGCAGTTTCATGTATATCCCTGTATTGTTCAACTGGTCGATGCTGATCCAGTACTTTTTAGAGAGAGTAATTAGTACAGTAATCTAATTACACTGGTAAATATCTAATTAATAGCTAGTAATTAATTTCATTTTTAAGTGTAACTTACCCAACAACATTGACATACATCAACAATGTGTGGCTTCTGATTGGCTCAGGGAGCCTAAAAAATTAAAAGCCTGCATGCAATACAAAAATCCTAATGTTCAGCGAAAAGGGGCCTTTCTCAGATTCATTAAAAAAATCTAGTTGAAGTGATAATCAGCCCTGTGGGTGTGAAGATAAACATGGGACGGTTGTGCACAAAGGGAACAAAAGACATACACGGAGATATTCAGATATCTTTACAGATCCCAACTGATCCTTTGCGTAAACTCTATACCCTCACACACACTTTCACCTCAGTTTAGTCAGACTCTCATAAGTTAGACCTGCATTCCTTGTGGTTTTAGCAGATAGTTACTAAGAATGAAGCTGGACGTTTAAGCAGAAAGTGAGAAATTCCAAATTCTCGCAGTGAGTTTCAGTCAGACGGATTCAGATGGATGATTCAAGATGGATACTCTCAAACAAAATATCCAACACCGAAGCATCATGCCACTTCAAACTGATGCACATCCCCCCTCAGATTGTTTGCACTAAGTGGATGCAATTTTGAATGGAATTTCAAAAAAGTATGCATCTTAACTTCCACGGTTACTGTTGATGCAAAAAGAGGTTATCTACTCGTGACAGAAAGTACATATTCACGTCGAAATTTGGTCTGTCCAATCAAGTCACCGATAATTTGCTTTAAGTCTATCATCATCTATACTCTCATATTGCTCAAAGCTCATGTCTATTTAAATATGTGTAATTACTCATTTGTAATTATAAAGTTGCAATTTAGTATAAATATATTAACTTCGAATAATGATGCAATATTGAAAAAAACTACAGTTTAAAATATAATTAAGTACTTTATATTTGCTTTAGTATATCTATAGATAGATAGATAGATAGATAGATAGATAGATAGATAGATAGATAGATAGATAGATAGATAGATGGATGGATGGATGGATGGATGGATGGATGGATGGATGGATGGATGGATGGATGGATGGATGGATGGATGGATGGATGGATGGATGGATGGACGGACGGACGGACGGACAGACAGACATATAGATAGATAGATAGATAGATAGATAGATAGATAGATAGATAGATAGATAGATAGATAGATAGATAGATAGATAGATAGATAGATAGATAGATAGATAGATAGATAGATAGAGAAAACGATAAGTATTTAAGTGTATTTTAGTTTACCGTAACTGTTTGTCAGTATCAGTGGTACACTTTACCCACATTCCAAAGACAATATAAGTAAATATGAATTTACATGTAAAGATAAAAAAGCACTCAACCAATTTTATATAAATTCAATTAACATGCCACAAGTGTCCAAAAACAAACACATTCAATAATGATATATTATTTTGCCATTTTTCATTCCTTTTGGTTTAAAAAAAATCTATAAAACGAGCTTAATTTCACTCTTTTTCATATGAGACCCACTCCCACTCCACAGAAGTGTTTGAGAATCACTTCACATATTCAATATACAACACCCAAACAAACATCTTAAGTAAGTTTCTGTCTAGTTTCTAAAAAAAAAAACACTTCTAAAATTTGCAGCAATGACTTTGAAATTGCTGTTTTTATATAAATTCATTAATTACTCAAATGAGTAATTGTCTAAAAGCTGAAAGTCATCAAAACCAATGTCTCTTCAAGCCATATGTTAATGATTAAATTGTGAAAGGACCTTGCTCAGAGTGAGTGTTGATCAACACATAATTCATGCACTAAAGGCCTGTGGTACTCTAGTTTCACAAACATAGAGATGTGCATTTATATTGTGTTTATAGGCTTCATGTTGCATTTGGCACTTTCTCTGTTTGCATGAATCATTGAAATACGACAGACGCTTTTGTCTACCCTGGGCGTTCATGCAACATATGGCGCACCACGCCGTTACATTAAAGCACATCTGTGACTCTACACAAATTAGTCTTGTGTAACAGATCAGAAACCTACAGCAGATATAAGAGCTGGCAGGGAATGAAACCGTTTTAGATTTCCTTGAAGAGGAACCACCCATAGAGTGAGATAAAGAATCTGCATCTTGTCTGCACTTCTCCATCTTTCTACATCTTGAGGTCATATCAGTTACGTATGTCTGACAGGCACTTGAGTAAAGTGCTTTTACGGAGTCTCCATGAGTTCTGTTTTTACAGATTGGAGACATTCACAGATGGAAACCTCAGATAAGAGAAGAACTTGCAGAATGATGCAGGTGAGACACTAATATTCCCACAAAATGAATCCCATTAACCACAGAAAGAGAAAGTGGTGGTTGATCTGAACATCTGGGAATAACAACTGCTTTCATTTATGCTTCACAAAGGTGGAGCATGCCGGGACAGGACAGCAATCTGTTCAAAAGAGTCAAATATGCATCTGATCTTTCAGTGTCATAAAGCGACGGAGTCTCCACTGCTGCCAAAACATAATTTGAGGGATTTTGAGGAGAAAAAATGTCTTTGATATCAATCTTTTCTCGATGGGAGTCTTTTCACCCATAGATAATATAATCCTGTTATATAATTCACTGTGATACATTTTCATAATGTCTTAAAACGTTTTGGTATTACTTAAATTATAAATTTAAAAAAAAATATTGCAAATGTAAAGATTATGGCCATATACTGTAACTTCACTCTAAAACACCAATGCATCAAAGTCGAGAACGACATCTAAACTACACGGGTGAAAAAATGTGTGCTAAATTGTATTTATAGTGCACTTGTATTGTATTTCAAATCTTAAAAGTATATTTTAAAAAACTGTATTTGCAGATAGAATAATATTAATGAAATGGGTAATTTAATGTTTCAACTGTCACATTTTGAGCATAGATGTGAAAATGCACTATCCAAACTTAAATGGTTGTACTTCCCGGCCACCGTAGTACATAGACTTAAGGTTGGTCTCTTTTTAAAGACGAGTAAAGTTATAAAAATTTAATCTAAATCTTTAATCTAAAACAAATGTACTGTGCTAAAAAAAAAAATTTGTTTTATACAAAAGAAAGTTGGCCCACTCTAAAAACCGTTTAAACAATGCTATAAAATCAAACCCATATGTCTAACCAACTTTATAGTTGATGTCACAAAAATTAAAGTTCATATTTTGTTTGGGTGCTATACCAGAAATAGCCACTGGGTAACTCTCACATTTCATTGCATTTTTTTATGCGTTCTCCTGTAACAAATGAATACATTTATGTCACAACATAACTTCAATTACAAAACAGTCACTAAATATGAAACCTTGAGTCTAAGACCTTTCTGACAATATGCTTTTTGGTAACCTATTTACCTTTCTAATAAATGGGGGGAAAAAAATTATAATTTTTTTGTAATATGAAACATGCCGAGTGCCAACTTGGGGGAGGAGCCGGCTAAAAGCTTTTAAAGTGCTATTTCCACAGTAAGGCAATGTCCGATTTCAAAACTGTTTTCAAAGGATGATTATGAGTTTTTAAACTTTCGAATGATAACTAATATGTGATAGGAAAAAAATGGTTAATGGGGACAGTGAGAGTTATTAACACATTTGAGTACACTTTGAAATAATGACAAATTAAAAGTTTTACTTCAAAACACATTTTTAAGTATCTTTTGTCATGCTTTAAAGTACACATTGTGTTAACCAACATAAAGCACATGTAAAATGTTTGATTATAATTTTAACTATATTTTAAATATCTACTTAAAGGGGTCATAAAACGCATTATTTTGTTAGTATGATTTTTACATCAAAAATGTTCATAATTTAGAAATAAAAGGCATTTTTCCTAGCCTGATTCTAGCCTCTGGTTTGAAGGGGTGTGTCTGCTGTGAGACTTCAGTGTAAACACCCACTACTGTGATAGGCTGACACTTTTGCAAATGAAATAAGTATTACATGTGGAACTCTCTTGAAAACTTTTAGCACGCTTTGACTATTACAGCTCTCAAGGTTAACTAATCATGAAAAGTGTTGATTATAACATTATATTTAGATCGTGGCATGAAAGGTTGCAGTGATGAGTCTATAGCTGATCACAGACATGTTGAGCGCATGAATGCAGTGATCTTGTCATTGCAACTCGATTTCTGCACTCTAGGAATGCTTTCATCATAGCTAACAGAGCAAAAATTATGTAAATAAGAGATTTGTTGATTATAACGGGAGTTTTAGCTGAGTCCAGAACTCAGTCACTGATAAACTCATGCTGTTTGATTGACAGCTCCAGCGATTGCACATGGAGCGTTTTCTGATTGCAAGCTTAAATAACAGCCTACTAAGAGAAACAATGTGAAGTTGACCATTTAGTCACTGGCTTAATTTACTGATAAAAAAATAAATAAATAAAAATCAGTCTCTCTGTAAATCCAGCATCAGAAGGAAGGTTATGCAGCGACTGTTTTTCCACAACATGTTGCACTCTTCAAAAGGCATGTTTATCACTTAGTTACTCGACCCAGTGTCACGTATGTTATTTACCTACTACTTGTCATGCGTGAATCAGTCGGCGGGGCTACAGTGATAACAATGATATTCTTGTCACGCAACAGAAGGATTCACACAGGTAAAGTGATAAACAGGTTTATTTGCAGAAGTATGTGATCGCAATGATGGAAGCAGGTGAGTAACTAAAGACTATAGTGTTCAGGATGGATATCTGGATGATTAATGGTCAATCTGTTGCAGGTTCTGAAACGGAGTTCGAGGCAGATGACTGAAGACAAATAGTTCTGGTAGGTATCATGTAGGTATCATACAGGTATCATACAGGTAAGGAGTCAGGTAAGGAGTCAGGTAAGGTAAGGAGTCAGGTAAGGAGTCAGGTGAGGTAAGGAGTCAGGTAAGGTAAGTAGTCAGGTAAGGTAAGGAGTCAGGTAAGGTGTCAGGTAAGGAGTCAGGTAAGGTAAGGAGTCAGGTACGGAGTCAGGTAAGGAGTCAGGTAAGGTAAGGAGTCAGGTAAAGAGTCAGGTAAGGTAAGGAGTAAGGTAAGGTAAGGAGTCAGGTAAGGAGTCAGGTAAGGTAATGAGTCAGGTAAGGTAAGGAGTCAGGTAAGGAGTCAGGTAAGGTAATGAGTCAGGTAAGGTAAGGAGTCAGGTAAGGTAAGGAGTCAGGTAAGGAGTCAGATAAGGTAAGGAGTCAGGAAAGGAGTCAGGTAAGGTAAGGAGTCAGGTAAGGTAAGGAGTCAGGTAAGGGGTAAGGTAAGGAGTCAGGTAAGGAGTCAGATAAGGTAAGGAGTCAGGTAAGGAGTCAGATAAGGTAAGGAGTCAGGAAAGGAGTCAGGTAAGGTAAGGAGTCAGGTAAGGTAAGGAGTCAGGTAAGGGGTAAGGTAAGGAGTCAGGTAAGGAGTCAGACAAGGTAAGGAGTCAGGTAAGGAGTCAGGTAAGGTAAGGAGAAAGGTAAGGTAAGGAGTCAGGTAAGGGGTAAGGTAAGGAGTCAGGTAAGGAGTCAGGTTAGGAGTCAGGTAAGGTAAGGAGTCAGGTAAGGGGTAAGGTAAGGAGTCAGGTTAGGAGTCAGGTAAGGTAAGGAGTCAGGTAAGTGTTCTTTGGGGGAACAATGAGACCAGACAATGGTGAACTGCAGTAGAAAGAGTTATAGGGCTGGATATGATGATCAGTGGAGATTGGTGACAGGTGACAGCCATCTCTGTGATTGGGAAGTGCATGCAGGTGAGGGCCAGGGAGGATGATGGGAAATGTAGTGAGGAGGTGGTGACTAGCTATTGACCGTGACACTTCTTCTGCAGAGGCATCTTTTTACATATCTGATGTTATAAAAAGGCACATTCCAAAACAAGTCGTTCTCTGGGCTTGGTTTCAATAAAAGTTTTTTTTGACTAACAAGGAAGTGTTCAGGTCTGAAACTTACAGGATATTCTTATAGTACGTTTGTTGACCAATTATGTCAAAAGCTTAAGGTTCAGTTACTTACATTTAGTATACTTTTAAACAATAATACATCTTAATTTCATTGCAAATAAGGTGCAATTAAGAGTAACATTCAGTTTGCACTTAATATGTCCATAATAAGTACTCTATTAAAATGTATACTAGAGTGTACTTTTTTACACAACTTCACAACCCATATTACAATCATGGAAATTTGTTTTTCTGCAACAAAAAAAAAACAATAACACTATCTCATATTGATTTCTCATCCCATCAGAAAAGTGCTGAGTGTCCCTGAGGGCAGAACTGTCAAAGGGTCTGAAGTGAGCTGTAGATGTATGACAGGTTTTCTGTGAACTCACACTGTTGCAACTGCTTTAAATGCATGTTGGGATGAAAAATCAATAAGAGGCAGCCAGCTAAGAGAAATGCTCCTGGTATACCTACAATTAGCTCCATATGTTACACATGACCAATGATTTACTGACTGACTACATTGCCACATGGTAATATATAATTCACAGCAGATTCAGATTAAAGCACATATAAAACATCGTATTGGTGAGAAGCTTATATTTCCCAGCTACTTGAAATAATCAATTCTGATTGGTCAGTTAAGGAATTCTGCAACTTTATTGTAATCATTATTGTCATATGATAAAATAATAAACTTGACATTTCATCCATTTATTTGCCTCACATTGGGGTACTACAGTTTTTTTTCAACTACTTACATTTTCAAAATGTTGCCTCTTTTTTCAAAACTTTACACACAAATTAGAATTGCACACACAAAATGAAAAAATGCCTCACATCTCTTGCAAAATGAAGCACTGCATTCAAAATATCACAAACACATCATCTCAAAAGCAAACATTTGTCTTACATTGCAAACACCTTTGCCATAATATTATATTTTGGATATTTCATATACACACAGTTATTCAAAACCTAAAGCTCTTCTTTCATGAAAAGAATTGAAAGTAATTGGCAGAGAGATGTTATAAAAAATTAACGGCAAACACGAAAGCAAGATTTAAACCAAACAATTTTTTTTTTTTTTTTACTGTAAGCATTTGTGGTTGTGAAAACAGTATTACACAGTCCGAAAAACCTATAACTTGACATTTGGCCTTTTTATTGGCCTATTGTAAAGCCATGATTGGTTGGTGTTAAGTAAAGCAATGAGTGTTTGCACATGTGAGGAGTTAGTGTGAGTCACCGAGGAATTAGTGTGGCATTTTGAGGTTGTGTTTGAAAAAGGAAATCAAGATACTTCCTGTTAGATTGTTGTGTGTTACATAGAGAATTGTGTGTTGTGGTTTGCAAAAATTGTTTTATGACATTGAAAACTGAGTCAAAGGCCAAGAATTGGTGTATGTTTTTGCAGATTTGGTGTGTGGTTATGGTGTTTGAGTGTCAGGTTTCAGAAATTGTGTGACAAGTAAGGATTTTTTGTGTAAGCAGTTCATTCCGATTGAAAATTTTCATTCAATTCAACAACAATGATCAGCTTACTGTACTTCATCCATTAATTGTTTAAATAATAGCCTATCATGACGTAATCTGTTTTAAAAGAGCCAATCAGAGTCCTTCTTAAGTCCTGGGTAAATTCCCACACAGACTTTCTCACGATCATCCGTCAAGTGTCTGAGAAGAAAAAAATGTCACAGCTGAGGGGTCATCTTTAGGATGAAGTGTGTGTGTGTGTGTGTGTGTGTGTGTGTGTGTGTGTGTGTGTGTGTGTGTGTGTGTGTGTGTGTGTGTGTGTGTGTGTGTGTGTGTGTGTGTGTGTGTGTGTGTGTGTGTGTGTGTGTGTGTGTGTGTGTGTGTGTGTGTGTGTGTGTGTGAGAGAGGTGGTCTGGACTGAAACTCTAGATTTGATGTGAATCCTGTAAATGACTTGCAAGCCCAGAAAGCACCTGAAATTGCTCTATTAAACATCTTTGATTTCACTTGATTTTTGCAATGTTTTATTAAGCACCCAAGGCCCAAAGATGTACAATTATAAACTGCTCAATGCAGGGGAAAAAACAGTCACAGCTCCTCAGTGTAATTACTTTGACCCCATTAAAACACTTAATACCACTTAAAGAAGAGTAAAAATTCTTAAGGAAGAGGAGGACCAGATTTCCTGTAATGAAGCACAACTCATTCTTAATGTGGAAAATGCATGCCATCACAAAACAACAGATTCCTCCACCTCTATTTTGGTCCGGATTGCTGCGTTTGAGAGTGGAGTTCTCAGTGTGGTGTTTATTTTGATAATTACCAGTGTGGTGTTGCTCGAAATAATTAGCATGCAGGATCAATATTTTTAATGAGCCACTAAATCAATGAACAAGACTAGACTCAAATGCAGTGATCTGTTTTCCGTCTCTTTTTTCGTTTCTCCTCGTCTGTCTGCTCACTTCCTACAACTTCCCATTCTCTTTCTTTCTTCTGTCTCTCTCTGTGAGCTCGCCTCCCTTTATTTAAAAGGCACATATTATTTTTCTTTCTCGTTGTCCTTCCCTTTTCTTCCCTCTGCTTTTGTGAAGTTTGCATTCCACACCTCCTCAGCAGACAGCAAACAAAAGAGCAGAAAGCACCACTCTTGACCTGCAGCAAACATTCTTGTGAAGGTCTCTCTAACACGCCTCCAGCTGCCCAGAGAGAAGGAGCCTGGAGTCTCGTGTGCTTTCGTATAAAGTGGACGCATAAGAACTATTTCTCACTCTAAGAACAATTAATTGGTTAGAAAACCAGCTGTGAAAATTACTAGTATAAGTATGGGCAGTCGTGGCCTAAGGGTTAGAGAGTTAGACTTGTAATCCATAAAGTTGCATGATCGATTCTCAATTCTATTTTTCTAATTCTCTAATTTTGTTACTAAGTTACTTTTTGTGGAAACTGTTACAATACTTTTGCCTTACTATCTCTCACCTAGACTGGGCTTGCTTGTAAAGGCCCTTTCTCCCCGTGAGTGAAATGCATAAGCTTCAGGCTGAAGGAAATGCAAATTCACACCTGTACAGTAGAGGGCGCCGCTCAAACAAAACTTTTAGCTGTGCTGCCAATCTAGATCACAGAAGAATAGGACGCAGGAGAAGAAAGCTCAACACGCTTACTTCACATTGGTTAGTAAAATGAGTTTAAAGCTGCAGTAGGGAGTTTTGAGAAAATGTTGACTTAGCCTGAAAATTTGAAGAAGCACAACCTACAGGTCCAACCCCCTTGCTCTCTGCTACGCTACAGCCCTCCCTCCACAGCTCCTCCCCCACAGCGGAGCCTGCCGTGAACGCGCAGGCTAGTAAGCAGGACCACCGATGACGGCGGATTATAAACAGTTATGGAACATTCACTAATAAACATCAACAATATGCTTTACATTGACTTTGGCCTGCTCATACTTTGACTACAAACTTGGTCCTCAAATCATTATGTATTTTGCAATACATGTAACTTTATAAGGTTGCACTCTTTCTCTAAGTTATAAATAGCTACTAAGATAACGTTAAAGGATTAGTTCACTTTCAAAAAAAACTTTTGCTGATAATTTACTCACCCCCATGTCATCCAAGATGTCCATGTCTTTCTTTCTTCAGCCGAAAAGAAATTAAGGTTTTTGATGAAAACATTCCAGGCTTTTTCTCCATATAATTGACTTCAATAGGACACAAACGTTTCAAGGACCAAATAACAGTTTCAGTGCAGCTTCAAAGGGCTTTAAACGATACCAGACGATGAATAAGGGTCTTATCTAGCGAAACGATCGGTCATTTCAAAAATAAATAAAAAACTTTAAGTTTTATAAGCACAAATGCTTGCCTTGCTCTGTCTGTGATGCACGTCCGTGATCCTGTTCGAACTCGTTCATCCAAATGAACGAAACTTTTTTCGAGTCATCTCGTTTGTTGAATGAACGAAATGACTCTGAAAAAGACTCGTTCAAAATGAACAAATCTTTTTTCGAGTCATTTCGTTCGTTGAATGAACAGGTCGAACAGGAGAGTCACGAACGACGGTACGCGCTCGCGCTGTGCAAGAGAGGGGTGATCAGCGCGTACACGAGCGTGATTGACACTGCTAAGACATTCCTCCTGGCTCTGATTGGTTGTTTCTGACCGGGAGCGGTGTATTTCTTCAAATGGCAGTAGGACCACAGGGAGGAGCCAGAGGAGCTTGATTTTTTTCACAGATTATCTGTCTCATATTCTTCTTTCAGGACATAATGACAGTTTTAACAAATATTTGTTTACAAAAGCTACCTACTGGAGCTTTAAATACATAAAGTATTTAACATATATTTGTGTTTGTTTTGCGTAAAATTGAGAGTTTGCATTTTACTCTTTTTATTCATTATGTTGAATACTGAATCTGCTTTTGTGCAAGTGATGAGTAAATACATGCTCACATTTAGTCTATCACTACAATAAGAATCATGTTCACACACAGCGCACACAACGCCTCTGTCAACACTTCTGTCAAAATGGGGAAAGAAGAGCTGTCAGTCCATTAATTGGAAAAGTAAATTGGGCTACTTATTTGTGTTACTTAGATATTTTGTTGTAATTTTAAAAGTAATAAGTTACTTTACTAGTTACTTGAAAAAGTAATCTGATTACGTCACTCGTTACTTGTAATGCGTTACCCCAATAATAACAATTTCAGGATGATATGCATATGAAAATAATATAAAAATCATTTTAAGTGACACTGACTATTACAATTTTTTTTAAAATGTAATCTGTCACAAACGAGACTCCCACGGTTCCTTCTGCTCACAACCAGAGGGATCCCTCTCCCGAATATTAAACTTCTTTGAACTAAATTTACCTCTCACATACATGCCACTGATTACCCTTGCACCTGACTTTCATCAGTGGACTATTTAAGCTGCTCTCAGACTCTACCTAATTGTGAAGTTCTCATCTCTGAGCATTTCTTCCTGTGTTCTTGTCTTCCCGTGGATTACTCTTGGACTGTTTATTCTCTTCGTGATTCTTCGCTGCCTGCCCTGAACTGTTTTCTGTTGTGGACTGTTATTTATGTAAGTTTGCTGCCTGCCTTGACCTTACGCCTGTTTTCGGATTACGAGTTGCTTTGTCTCTACTGTTGTGTTTGCTGGTTATTGACCCTGATTGTACGACCAAGATTACAATCAGTGTTGGGAAGGATACTTTCAAAACGTATTTCGTTACAGAATACAGAATACATGCCCAAAAATGTAATTTGTAACGTATTCCGTTACGTTACTCAATCTGAGTAACGTATTCTGAATACTTGGATTACTTCCACATTGAATTGCATTTTAAAAGTGTAGGAATGCGGCCATCAAATCCTGCTTACTAAACAGGCCTATTCTGGTGTGTTTTTCTGTTCCAACTGGCTGAATGTGTTAGGCCCATGTCTTCCTGAAAGTGCAATATATTATAATTTGCTATAGAAGAACAAAGACTATAAGTGTATGTTGCGGTCACCGATGAGGTGGTGATGCGTTCATGTAACATGTAAAGGTGGCGCTGCCAATAAAGCACCTAAAAGCTGTCACAAAGAACCGGCAAAAGTAATGACTGAATATGTTAGTGTCGGCTGCAAAGATGAAGTTGACGATGACTCGCGATCTTCGCAGCACTCTAGTGAACGCGCCGGAGAGAAATGCACATTTCATATGGATTACATAAACAGAGAACAGTCTGTTTTCTTTCGTTTTGAATTGTTCTGTTTAAAAGTAGACATGTCTGTGAGACAAGTAGGCTAGCCTACCTTACACGCTAAGTTTCGGTTCATTTATGAGATGAGCCCCAGTTCACGCACCAGCGCCTCCATGCCTTGATATCTATTGTCTGCTATATTTACTACTTACTTATTAATTCCAGCCAATTTGGTTGATGAAACATTGATTTAAAATTAAGATACAATTAATACAAATCGAAATTAACTTTAAAGAAAGGCTTTGTGCATCTGTTTGATGTCTCTGTGAAAGTTTTAAAGCAGTCTTTTAGTGCCGCTTTCAGAGTGGTCATGTCCGTAACATTGTTTTTTCCTCATAAATGCGAACAAGAAAAATAAAATAAAATGAATATTTTATGTTCTGTGGAGAGCCAACCTTTCTTCATCCGGTGGGTATTACTTTTGGTTTGTGCCGTGTAGCCTAATTCACAGAAGTACTAAAAAATATTTGGCCTAAAAGTTAAATATTTTTTTGTCACGCATGTTTATTTCCCTCATATTAAATATAAAACGCATGTGTAGACAGATATTTTTCTAATTTCTGGACTCCTTTATTAAGGGAGTATGGATATACAAACAGACGTTTCGATATATTGGTATTAAATGACATTTGCAGTCAAAACTTGAAATATAGGCTGCATTCTCAGAAAATGCATGTCCATAACGTAATTGCTAAATTTTAAATAATTATTCCGCAACTAGTTTTGTGGTGTATGTCTACGTATTTTATAATCTTAACTTCAAATAATACTAATAGTTATTTAAAGATGTGGTAGCATTGGATCTGGACGGGAAGGATAACTCTGGGAGTTGGAAGGGGTGTGTCGTAATTTTGCCTTCTCGCATCCGATACAGGTTCGTGGATCTGAGTGTCGCGATTTCGGTTTCATATCGCATATTGTTACAGCCCTGTAACTAGTAGCCTACCTGATACAACTATAAAATAGCAAGGTGACCAGTAAAACTACAGCAGACGACTACCCCTGGCTATTTAAAAAAAAAAAAAACTTTAAGATGCTTCTTCAGGTTGGAGGTGGAGTCTTTGGACGCTGAAAGGAGGATGGTTGCTTGCAAGGAGAGGTTGCACTGCACAGTTATATTTGTTCTCCCTTCTCTTTCTTTAATGTGAAATGCTGTTTGAATTTCCAAGATAGAAACCCATTCTTGCCCTGGCTCTGTTGTTTCGGCTCCATCTCTACATCTAGCTCCTGCTGCTCCTCTTCCGACTCCATTGTGACTGATCACGCAAACTGCACATTTTTTTGTTTTCATATTGGGGCTTCTGGGAAATGCATGGAGTTGCCTTAATTTATTTAGAGAGTGAATAAACTCACGAAACAGAAAAGTATCGTCATGTAATCCATTGATTTCAACAATGTAACTGTATTCTAAATACCAACTATTTAAAGTGTAACTGTAACGGAATACAGTTACTCATAATTTGTATTCTGAATACGTAACGCCGGTACATGTATTCCGTTACTCCCCAACACTGATTACAATAAAGCTGCAAATGGATCCCCACTTTACTGAAGCCTCATTACATAAAATTTCGCCATCACATGATCCAGCAGCTCTAGTTCAAATGTCCATAGAGCTTTCCACTCAAGCAAATCAACTCGCCTTTCATCAACATCAGCTGGCCCATTTAACTACAGTAACGGAGGAGCTTGTCAAGACACTGCAGAGTTTGCAATTGTCACTTCCGAACCCAGCACCCTCTCAACCGAACATGAGTGTAGTTGCTTCTCCACCATCTAAGTTTGACGGTAACCCAACTAAATGTAAGGGATTTCTACTGCAGTGTTCATTATTTGTTAATCAACAACTGGCAATGTATTCCATCGATGCCAGCAAGATTTCCCTGGTATGCTCACTTCTCACTGGCAAGGCATTAGAGTGGGTGACTGCGGTTCGGAGAGAGGATTGTACTACTTTCCCATCGTTTGACATCTTCCTTCAACGCTACTGGGAAATAATCAAACACCTGGAAGGAGGTATGAGAGCCTGATGAGGTACCGCAGCAGAATATGCATTGACATTTCGCAGCATAAACTGACAGGCTGGAGAGCACGCTTAAACTGGTCTTTTGCAAGGGACTCAGCTTGGAGTTACAATCTGAACTGGCTTGCCAGGATGAAGGGAGATCGCTGAATAAATTAATCGAGCTAACTATTCAGATCAACAATCTGATTCGTTCACATCGTCTAATCAGAACTGTACCACCCAGCACACAATATCCAGTCACCCCTTCTCAAACTGAACCCATGCAGCTCGGAAATACTCCTCTGAATTCTGAGGAACGAGAACGCCACATACGTCAACATCTCTGCCTCTACTGCGGTCAAGCAGGCCATCTGAGGGCTTCTTGTCCCACAAGACCACGTCCTCATAGTTCCTCTACAGTGAATCCATGTATTCAGGCACATCACTCCAGTTATTTTATTAAAGTACCTATAGTCCTGTCACTAGAGGGCAATAGTATATCCACATCAGCTTTATTAGACTCAGGGGCAGCTGGGAACTTTATGTCTCATGAGTTTGCTCAACAACAACAACTCCCACTTATCTCCTGCAACTTTCATTTGGCAGTGGAGGCGCTAGATGGATGTCCTCTCGGTGAGGGAAAGGTCGGGCTCGCCACTGTGGATCTTCAACTACAGACCGAGACTCTTCACACTGAGATCATTTGTTTTTACATCATCACATCATGTCACCTGAAACCTCTGGCTTCTTCTTCGTTAAAAAAAAGGACGGCGGTCTACGCCCTTGTATCGACTACCGCGGTATCAACGACATCACCGTCAAGCTTCAATATCCATTGCCTCTGGTACCAGCTGCACTAGAAAAAGAACACGTGCAACAAGTAAGGACAGTATTACAACGACTCATTGATATGAGTCAAAGTCACAGTTATATGCCAAAGCAGAGAAGTGCGAATTTCATCAGACTACCACGTCATTTTTGGGCTACATCATCAGTCAGGAGGTAGTCGCTATGGTTGAGAAGAAAGTCAAAGCTGTTCTAGACTGGCCACAACTGGCAACCTTAAAGGAATTACAACGATTCTTGGGATTTGCTAATTTCTACCGACGCTCTATCAGAAATTTCAGTTCAGTGGCTTCTCCCTGAACCTCTATGACTAAGAGAAATTCATCACATCTCACATGGTAACTTAAGCTCAGGAGGCTTTCGCAGAACTTAAGTCACGTTTCACATCTGCTGCCATCCTCCATCACCCTGATCCGGAACTCCCGTTCATAGTTGAGGTGGACACTTCAAATATGGGCATTGGAGCCATCCTCTCACAGCGCCACGGTTCCCCACCCAAGCTCTATCCTTGCGCCTATTATTCCTGCAAACTCAATCCATCCGAACAGAACTATGATGTCAGAAAAAGGGAATTGTTGGCCATGAAATCAGCAATGGAGGAGTGGCGTCATTGGCTGGATGGGGTCTAAACATCCGTTTGTGATTCTAACTGACCACAAGAATTTGGAATATATGCGATCTGCCAAAAGAATGAATCCCAGACAGGCCAGGTTGGCTCTCTTTACACAATTTGATTTCACAGTTACCTATCGTCCCGGTTCAAAGAACACTAAAGCAGACACCTTATCACCCCAACACGACTGTTTAACTTCCATTAAGCCCAAGGAAACCCTTCTTCCAGAGTCATTAATCGTGGCCACGATTAAGTGGGACATAATGACAGAGCTCACTTAAGCCAATTCACAAGAGACCCCTCCTGAATGCCCTCCTGACAGAACTTTTGTACCTCAGGATCTTTGTAAGAAAGTGTTACAGAAAGTTCATTCCTCACTCAGCTCCGGTCATCCTGGAATTTCTGCCACTTTTCACCTTCTTCAGAACAGCTTCTGGTGGCAAACCATGCGGGCAGACACAATAATATGTATTCACGAATGCATCACCTGTAACACAAGCAAGCATCCCAGACAATTACCATCCGTCTTACTGCATCCATTGCCAGTTCCTCACCAACCATGGTCCCACCTTGCCATAGACTTTATTACCGATCTCCCCAAATCCAATGGTAATACCACAATACTCACTGTCATAGATCGCTTCTCCAAGGCCTGTCGTTTAATTCCACTTCCCAAACTGCCCACAGCATTTGAGACAGCTTAACTCATGTGCAACTTTGTGTTTCGCTTCTATGGCCTCCCTGAGGACATCATGTCAAATTGAGGCTCCCAATTCACATCTAGAATCAGCATTCTTCCAACCACTCAATATCAACATTAGCCTCACTTCAGGATATCACCCTCAATCTAATGGTCAAACAAAACGTCTCAATCAGGAAATCACCCAGTTCCTCCGATCCTATTGTCATCAGAATCAAACAGATCGGAGTCGATACCTCATGTGGGCAGAGTATGCACAGTACTCACTTCAAAAGCCCTCCACCGGACTCTGTTCCAATGTGTAATGGGCTTCCAACCTCCTCTATTTCCATGGTCAGTGGAACCTACCGAGGTTTCCTTCTGTCAACGATTGGCTCTAAAGAAGCAAGGACATCTGGAATCAGGCTCGCACCCATTTGCTGCATGCTGTCAGGAGACAAAAGTTGCAGGCCGCTCGTCACCGTCGCTCCAATCCTCAATATACTCCAGGGTCAATGGGTCTGGCTATCCACCGAGACCTTCGCCTCAGACCTCCATGCAAAAAACTCAGTCCCAGGTATGTGGGTCCCTTCCAAATTGTTTAACAGATTACACCAGTTTCTTTTCGCTTGACATTGCCTTCTAATTATCGTATCGCTCCCACTTTTCATGCATCACTTCTCAAACCCGCTGGTGGTCAGAGAGTGGAGGAGGAGGAGCAGACCAGTGACCAGGGCCCCTCCGGGGACTACAGTGATTGGATGTCGTGCAGGCAGCGCACGTGCTCTCTGCATTCATACAGGTGGTGCACATTTCTTTCACAGTGCAGATAAACTGAGAGCGGCGCGGCCGTGTGAACATTTTTTTCCCCAGTTTTCATGGGAAGTAGCAAGTCTTCTAGAGTCAAAAGGCGCAAGTCCAAGTGAAGTCACGAGTCATTGATGTTAAAGTCCAAGTCGAGTTGCAAGTCTTTGTACATTTTGTCGAGTCGAGTCTGAAGTCATCAAATTCATGACTCAAGTCTGACTCGAGTCCAAGTCACATGACTCGAGTCCACACCTCTGCTGATTACCCTTGCACCTGACTTTCATCAGTGGACTATTTAAGCAACTCTTAGACTCTACCTCATTGCGAAGTTTTGTCCTGCCCTGGTGAACATCTCTGAGCGTTTCTTCCTGTGTTTTTGTCATCCCGTGGATTACTCTTGGACTGTTTATTCTCTTCGTGATTCTTTGCTGCCTGCCCTGGACTGTTTTCTGTTGTGGACTGATTTATGTAAGTTTGCTGCCTGCCCTGACCTACGCCTGCTTTCAGATTACGAGTTGCTTTGTCTCTACTGTTGTGTTTGCTGGTGATTGACCCTGATTGTACGACCAAGATTACAATAAAGCTGCAACTGGATCCTCACTTTGCTGAAGCCTCATTACATAATCCTTTGGAGACCTTTGGAAAATTTTGGTATATGGTATATTAAAATGTTATCTTACATTTATTTAATTTCAATTTACTTTAATTTACTTTTACTTTTACTTTAATTGAATTAAATATTTTCATAAGTAAAATGTTTTTGTCTAAAACAATGGTCAGTCCAATTCAGTTCCACAGATCATGTGCTATAAAGTGTAATTCTGTCATCATCTACCCACCATTATGTTGCTTAACTTTTCCCCTTAAACAAAAACTCAATTATATGAAACCTTATAATTATGGCAAACATGCTATTTTCCACACAATAAAGATACACTAGCTGTCAAATACAGATGACATCTTGGTTTAGGATATAAGATGATTATACATTTGGTCAAGATTTTAACCTGGGCCTCTAGATTTGCTTAATTAAAACTTTGTCACTAAGTGAGCAGATGAAACCACTGGTTCCTCCTTCTCTGGTCAATGGGAACCCATCCTCACAGAGCAAACAAAAGTCATGGGTAGTAGATGAAAAGTCAAAGGTCATATCCAAATGCTGTAACAGTCAAACGAAGTAAAAAATTATGTATTCTAAATGTAAATTCTGCATGTAGAGAAGCTTATGTGGGAGAAAGAAATATGCACATGAAAGTAGACAGAAATAAAGTGGCTGGGAAGACAGCAAGCAGAGGCCTGTACTGCTGTTTATTTATTCAACACACACTCTCCTTTTCTCTTTATCCCTCTCTAAACCTGTGTAAGATGCCAGAGTGATTGCTTTAGAGGCTAAAACTCCCTCTCCGACACTCAGGCTCATCCATTGAGTCCTTCTACCTAACACACACAAACACATCTGTCTACTTTCTCCTAAAGCTTGGGAAAGACACAGCCCTCCTCTCATCTATCCATTTCCCTTATGCAAATTTAGATGCAACTGGTTAAATCTGAGCAAAGATATTTTAAAAGCTAAATTGACCAAAACAATTAACACCTAAATGACAAGGTGTTAATTGTTTTGGTACCTATAGTCCCCCCACACACACCGATAAATTTAGAGGATGCAACCTCTAAATCTGCAGGGTTGGATGAACTATACGGTTGGATGGAGTGTGTAATCACAGTAACAAACTTCCCCATCTCATTTATGGTATTTTTATTATTATTATTATTATTCTATTACAATGAACATTTAGAACAGAAAAAAACAGACAGACAGACAGACATAGATAGATAGATAGATAGATAGATAGATAGATAGATAGATAGATAGATAGATAGATAGATAGATAGATAGATAGATAGATAGATAGATAGATAGATAGATAGATGTAGGACATTATTCACAACAAACTTTGCTCCAGTGGATGCAGTGTGATATAAAATATGAAATCTGATCTATTTCTCCTTTCGCTGAACCTCTCCATTCTCTTTTTTCATGATGACACGTGGGTTTTGTGGCTGCATTCTGACTGCAAGGATAAACTTGGGTCCAGTGTGAAACTCCAGAGGGATAGAGCAGCCCAGGAATGCTGGGAAAACTATGCCTGCCCTCAGGAAGAAACTTTAAAAGGCCTGACAGAAATCAATAACTTCAAACAGTGAGGCCTGTGGCGTATCAGATCATTCTGTAAACAAACCAAGCTTCCACAGAGCAGATATGCAAAGCATCAAACTCAACCCAAGCTGATCTGTAATGCTAACTGCAGAACGGCCCTGTCTGTGTGACTCGTTCAAGCTAAGAATTTTAATTTTTGAAATGTAAAACATTGTTTGGAAGTTTTAATTCTTCAGCTACAAACCAGCTTTACAGCCTTGCAGCAGTGGACACAACATAGCCAACAAGACCAAACATGTGTGACCTCTGCATTAGCCCTCTTTGTTCTTGTCATCTGCACTTTGACACCTCTCAGTGAAGTCCAAAATTCAACTCAACCCACATCCAATACCCTTGCTAAAGAAATACTTAACGCAGTTTTCAGAAAATGAGGTTTTCACTACACCTGTGACATGTAATCATTGTGTTAAAGGCTTTAACCTTGAAGTTTAAAGTGTAACACTTTACACACATGAGAATAGCAAGATGGCGCCAGTGTGTGTGGCAGGCCGTCTGCTGTCTCTAGCCTCAATTGTGTTTGTGCTGTTTTTACTAACTATTTTTAACAATGTGGACTCTCTACTGGTGTATAATCGCCAGATACTGCTGAACATTAGATCAAATATGGAAAATGTGATAATTTATAATTCTGGTGGATCGAAAACCTTACATGATCAGCACGAGGTACCTGCGTATCTCTGCCGGACGCCGTTTCCATAACCTTGATCTACTGTGCGTGACTGAAACCTGGATGAACGAGGGTGAGTTGAGCCCCTTTTCGGAGATTTTACCTCTGAACTGTGACTTTTTTAACTCTCCACGACATAGAGGACGGGGTGGAGGAATTGCGATTATTTTTAAGAAAAAATTAAACTGTCGATGTGTGATATGTAACTTCTACTCAAGCTTTGAGCTGACTGTATTTGAGCTGAATCAATCTGACCCGGTGCTATGCGCTGTGATTTATCGTCCTCCCAAATACCATAAAGACTTCATAAATGACTTTGCCGATATTCTGGCAGAAATCATGCCGAAGTATGACAGAGTTTTAATTGTTGGAGATTTTAACATCCATATCTGTTGTCCCTCCAAGCCATTGGTTAAAGACTTCTTAAATCTCACGGAGTTGTTCAACTTGGAGCAGTTTGTGGCTGGCTCTACACATGAGCATGGACACACATTAGACCTGATTTTATCGTGTGGTCTACCTGTTACCAATATTAATGTTTGTGATGCTACTTTTTCTGACCACATGCCGGTGTTGGCATTTCTCTTGCTTGTTTAAAAGACATCATTGACAAAATGAATCCATCTGTTTGTCCCACAGACATTGTTTCCCCAGATTTCCTAAAAAAGGTGTTTGAAACGCTTGGCCATACAATACTTTTGATTGTAAATAGTAGCCTCATTCATGGAGTGGTACCTCTACATTTTAAACACGCAATAGTGGAACCACTGATGAAAAAAACAAACCTGGATTCATCGGTTCTTGCCAATTTTAGGCCCATTTTGAAACTTCTGTTTCTTTCTAAAATATTGGAAAAAGTGGTTTTTAAACAATTACTGTCCTTTCTAGACTTGCATGGTTTGCAAGAAATTTATCAATCTGGTTTTAAATCACTTCACAGCACAGAAACTGCCCTATTAAAAGTCTATAATGATTTATTGTTGGCCACTGACACAGGTAACTATGCTGTTCTTATGCTATTGGATCTTACTGCTGCTTTTGACACCTTAGATCACAATGTATTTCTCTCTCGTCTTGAGCATTGTGTTGGTGTAAAGGGTGCCGCATTACAATGGTTTAGATCTTATCTGGGCGAAAGAACTTTCTCGGTACGTCTTGGGGAATTCGTGTCTTCCACTGCATCTCTTACATGTGGAGTCCCTCAGGGTTCCATTCTTGGACCCATTTTATTTTCTTTATATATATTACCTTTAGGGTCTATTTTTAGAAAACATGGCATCTCGTTTCACCTTTATGCAGATGATTCGCAACTCTATCTGCCTTTGAAACGAAACAATGCAAACTCTATAGCATCTTTGTTGGGATGTCTTGAGGATATTAAAGCCTGGATGGCCTCCAATTTCTTAAAGTTAAATGAAGATAAAACTGAAATCATTTTGTTTCGACCTGGCGGTACCTTTAATACCCCTGATGTAGATCTTGGCGACTTAAGGTCATATGTGAAGCCAGTTGTAAAAAACCTAGGTGTTTCAATGGACGGTGACTTTAAACTAGATAAACAGATTAATTTGGTAATTAAATCGTGTTTTTATCAGTCAAGGCAATTATCTAAAGTCAAGTCATTTGTATCTTTTACTGATTTTGAGAAAGTCATTCACGCTTTTATATCTTCCCGCCTGGACTATTGTAATAGTGTATATATGTGGGCATTGGTGAGGCATCTCTAACACGTTTGCAGAGGGTACAAAATGCGGCGGCAAGTCTATTAACAAGGACACGCAAACAGGATCATATTACACCTACATTAGCTTACCTCCACTGGTTGCCAGTTCGTTTTAGAATTGATTTTAAGATTTTACTCTTTGTTTTTAAATCATTAAAAAATATTGCTCCAAAATACCTCTCAGATCTATTACAGCCATATGTTCCATCCAGAGCACTTAGGTCTGCTGGGCAACTGCTTTTGGTTTCTCCCAATGCAAGATTAAAGAGCAGAGGTGATCGTGCCTTTGCAGTGGTGGCCCCGAAACTCTGGAATAATTTACCTCTGTACATTAGGCAGGCACCTTCACTTGCAGTTTTTAAATCACATTTAAAAACATATTTGTATATTGCTGCATATACCACAGTATGATAGTTACTTGTTTATTTAAAAAAAAAAAATTTTTTTTTCCTTTGTTGTTTGTCATCTGTATGTACAGCACTTTGGTAAACATCTGTTGTTGTAAAAAGGTGCTCTATAAATAAACTTTGATTTGATTTGATTTGATTTGATTTGCAATAAGTTTCATTAACATTAGTTAACTACCTTCAGCATTTATTAATCATAGTTAATATTAATTTCAACATTTACTAATACATTATTAAAATCAAACGTGTTTGTTAATATTAACAAAGATTAACTAATAATGTAACAAATGTATTACTGTATTCATTGTTGGTTCATGTTAATAGTAAATACATTAATATTAACTAATGAACCTTATATTGCAAAGTGTTACAGCTTAAAGTTTAGCATTTCCTTTTTTTATGATGGATGAGAAGGTGAGAAACTTCTGTTATGTATTTAAATAGATTAGTAATTACACAATTGTAATGATGAATTTGCAATGTAGCACATTTGTGTTATATTTTAACTTGTCATATGTAAACCACAGGCACAGATGAAACCAGACTAGACTCCTACAGTGACTGTGATTTTTCCAAGAATGGCCTGGATTAATATATTTTGTTTACCTTGGAAAAACATTTGACCACAAACACATCCATGTGACTCCAGTGGAGAGGGTCACACCAATGTTCCCTCTGAAGCCCAATTTATACTTCTGCGTCGAACTTACTTACAGGCTTTAAGTTCGACACAGAAGTATAAATTGGGCTATAGCTGCGCGCATTCGTGGCCGCGCACTTCTGTAGCCGCGGCCGCGCAGAAAATATTAAAATGCCACGCAGAGGACTGACGCGAAATGTGTGGGAAATCCATTTGATTGTAGTTTAAGTGAGAAATAATTTCAGTGATCTGGTCAACCGCTATAGAGTGGAAACTGGTGAATGCAGTTTACAGGTTTCATAGAAAGAGACTGATGTGAGCACGTGTGATTGACAGTGAGTCTTGCGTGCGGACCAAATAGCTCAATACGAGAGGCAACGAGAAACGCAGACATGTGAAATAAAATCACATCATAATGTTTTAAAGAAGAGTGGTTTGTTTAAAGTGGTAGAAATAACTGTTGATGGACACAGAACGGTAATAATTACACACCCACCCGCGTGCAAATTCAAAATAGGCTAGCATTAGTTTAAATCTATGTTTTTGTGTGTGTGGGGGGGGGCAAAATATTGCTTCAGTTTGTTATATATTATAATAATATAATATTGAAGCATTTAAACTGATATGTTATATCACTTCAAATACTTCAATTCGTTTTTTTAATATTATATTATGTTAGGCCTATATTTTATTATATTATAAGCCTAAATAAAGAATCTCACGGGCTCATTGCCATTAAAAACTTTGAAACCCCCTGCTAAAGAAAATATTGGAAATTCATAAGCAATAAACAATCATTTAACTTTGATGGTTTAATGCTTCCTGTACACAATTAATTGACAGTACAAAAACACTTTATGTTTTTCCCAAACCATCTCAGTGTAACAGCTTACTTTTCTTGTTTTTCAAAAATATGATTTAATACCAATAAGTTACATCAAGGGTCAAATAAAATAGAAATGCCACATTCAAGTTAAAAGTTACAACTGAATGTTGAAACCATTGTGTTTCTACGTATGCTGTACAGGTCAGGTATAAAGAATATTGTTGCTCAGGTGGCGAAATATTTCCCCCACATAGAAAAAAGATTTGCTCAGCAAGAAAAAAAATTAGAGGGAACATTGGTCACACCATGGTCATCATAAGGGTACAAACAACTTAACTCTAGTGTCTAATTCTCCTTTAAAGGGGCTATATGTAGAATTCAGAAACTTTGCTATTAGCGACACCGGTGGCCATTAGGTGAACTGCAGCCAGCAACTTATTGCTCTTGCTCGTACTAATTACACATAAAGTACAAGAGACTGGACGTGATTTAGAGCCCTGATACTCATGTGCTGCAGCTGCGCGTTTTCTTCAAAAAATTTTTTTTTTTAATTATGCACAACAAAAGTTACAGTGAGAAAACAACAGTTAAGTAACCATCTGATAGCGATGTGGATCATGTTTGCAGAACCGCTGCAATTCACCAGCATCATGTCGACAGATAAGGTAATTAAAATTGCACTGTTATATGGTAATTTTACAGGCAAAATTACACTGTAGTGATAGTTAGATGAGGTATAAAGCATTTGAGACTATTAACTAAATAGATCTGGCTATGTGAGACTAAAGTTTGAATTAATCTTTCTTAAATGACACAGAGTACAAAAGAGGGGCTCTCGGGAGCGTGTGTAAACGTCACATCCTTATGATTTCCCGGCAGAAACTTCCCAAGTCCTTCACATACAAATCAGTCTACAGGCTTTCAACCTAGGAAGTTAGGGAAGGTCTCGTTTTTTTAAGTTTCGTTACAAGCTGTTCATACATGTAACGGATATTGTAACGGATATTGATCCGTTACAAGATTAACACATGCAAATTCTAACATAGCCCTCCTTTAAAATATACAGCGCTGAGCAAAAGTCTTAAGCATGTTAGTGAGTATTTAAGTGTATTTCACTTTGAAGAAACCTACCTCCAAAATCTACCTGAAAAACTATGTGCAAGTGCACAAAAGCTGGTTAAGACACAAACACCAAATATTGTATTAAATGATTTAGTTAACAGAAGTTAATTGATAATTAAAATCTATTTTTGACATTATTTTTGAAAGCATCCTCACAAACTTTTCACAATACTGAATTTGGAGCCAGGTTTCTTCAAGGGTCTTGGAGAGGTTGCCACAGTTTTTCATGATTTATTCTGTCTCCGTTTTTTCTGTTACTTGGACAGACTCGATGATGATGAGCTCAGATCTCCGTGTGGAGCAACGGCTGTTGTCAGACTCCTTTTGCATACAAAAATCTTACTGGATTATTACAATTAATGGCAAACTGAATGTTTTGAAATGTAAAGCGATATTTCCTAATGACACACTACAGACAATTTTTGGGTGAAAATGCTAATGTGCCTAAGACTTTTGCACAGTACTGTATACATAAATATATAAAAGGTTTGGGGTGATAAATATGACATCATATGTTATGGATAATAATGTTCAGGACCAACAGAAAAGCAGCTTCTGTGTGGAGTTAAAGTCGGCACAAAACAGAAGTTGCGATAGTCTTTTCTTCCCTAATTTTGACGTGAGTGAAAAGGCTTCTTGAAAAAGAAAAGTGTAGAGAGGGACTTGATTTTGCCATGGAGAATTGATTGGATGGTTGTGTTTGCTATTGGTGTATGTCATGTGAGTGACAGGTTGTCCCGCCCCTGTCATAGAGAAGAGAAAAGAGATGAGCTGCAAGAGGGAGGGGGGAGTTATTTTGATTAAAGATTTTGAGAGCACATGAATTTTAAAAAATGATGACATGCATGGAAAATGGTTTATAGTAGATACATATAGCCTAGTAAAATTAAGACATGTCAATTTTAATTTCAGGGTGACTTTACAGTAAATTATATAATGAGTGAAAATATATTGCAACTCATTGACAACCACCTGTAGAGCATCTTTGCATCATGGTGGCAAGTTTTACATTATCTATCTTCTCTAAAAATCGAGTTTCCTATCAAAATTCTTAATATTTATGTTGGCATGGTCACTGTAGGCCTACATGATGACATTGAACTGTCTTGGAGACTTCCAATCATTTCTTTTTTTGTAAATTTAATTTTTTTTTTTTTTTTTACTATGTTTAAACTAAGTTGTTGCATCACTTTAAGTTGTTAAAGCTGCATGTGTTGTATTAAGTTTTACCAGCAGGTGGCAGTACAGACCAGTGTAATTCCTAAGCAGCTTTACTCATATGAGTGTGTAAAATGCAAATGGTTATATTTTCATTATTAGATATTATTCAAATTAAAATTAAACTAAAAAACAAAAAAGTCGTCCTCTGTGTCAAAATAGACCACTAGAGTGCAATATCCAACAAATATGCTTAAAAAACTGAATAATCACGAGTACAATCAGCAACTACAAGTCGAGGATGGTAAAGTAAAACCAAATTCACTTCAATTATAACCATTAATAACAAACAAAAAAATGTCAATATAATATATCCCTCCACCCATTTTCCAAACCTTTTGAAAGTTTGCTGGATATATAATATAATATAATATAATATAATATAATATAATATAATATAATATAATATAATATAATATAATGGTTACACTTTATTTTAAGGTGATTTTACAGTGTACTGTACTTACTCAAATAAGTACTGAGTAATATTAATTAACTACATGTACTTATAGAGTTACGGTTATGGTTAAGGTTTGGTTCAGGGTTAGTTGCTTGTAATTATGCATAATTTACAGTTATGTCTATAGTTTGAACATGTAGTAATGTGTAGGCATAGCCTACGTCACCTTAAAATAAAGTGTTATAAGTTACAATAATTATAGGCCTACATAATTTACTGTTACTACTGTAGTAAGTAGGCTACATGTAGTAACATCACCTTAAAATAAAGTGTTACCTAATATAATATAATATATAATTATTTTTATCTAATATATATATATATATATATATATATATATATATATATATATATATATATAGGCTATGCTTCTATATATATAGGATGTGTTTTGTTGTGCAATCATCGTTTTAAAACCATGCTCACACAGACTAACATTAACTTTTAACATTAACTTAATTAAACTTGTTTAGGCTGTAATTGATTGTTGATTGATGTATTTATTTTCCCTCTCCTCAGACCCCCGTCCCCTCCCCAAACACACACCTCTCTCCCCTTTGCGCCCACAGCCCGCGATGCATCACACTGTGTTAATCTGTTTGTTTTTCAAAGCAGTACAGTAAACGCTGATGCGCGTTAACGATTTTCTGTCTGCCATGTGACCGCTTAACCCGCTCACATGAGCGCCGGGTTGCGTTATCCGCTTTAAGTTTGTTCAAGTCCTCTGATCCAGCTGAGACTGACAGGAGTTGCCATGGCGAGTGGCCGTGGCGAGCAGAAAGTGGTGCTGATCACCGGCTGCTCCTCTGGGATCGGACTGAGGATCGCCGTGCTGCTGGCCAGAGACGAACACAACCGTTACCATGGTAAACGCGCTCATTTGCGTTCTAATTCAGCGTTCGCACGTCTATAGAACGTTTTGGGTTTTCGTTTAAACGTGTTTCAGAAGTTGTAGATATTAGAAGTTTACATGCTTCTAGCCGATAGCCTATGTCTTACTTTGTGAACGCAGCTGTTGGGTATTTTTTATGACATAACGCGCTGTACATGTTTGCATTAGTTTGTGTCTTCATCCGAACCGCAAGATTATACATTCACTTTTCTCTAGTTGAACCCAAAGGGTCTTTATTATCATGTGAAAGCGCAGTTTCCAGGGTACGGCTCCGCGAGGATACCGCTTGCCAGGCGGAGATCATAAAGAGACTGCCAGTTCTCTTTCAAGTGACTTCTCCAGTACAAAGCTCTCTTTATGGCTGTGAATTGTAGACCGCTGCCCTGGTTTAGTGCCGTGTCTAATGCGCCAATAGTTCACACACTGGAATGAGTGTTGGGAGAGGGACAAAGTTTGAGACCTGTACAAGTTGAGGGCTCTAAAGCGAGGGTCTTCTGAAGACTTCATCTGCACTCTATGAGCAGGGCAAAACCATTGGACATTTGTTATCTCCTACTTTGCTACATCCAGAGACTCATTAATGTCAATCAAATGGTTTGCACCGGGGGTCTTCAACCTTTTTCAGACACTTGGTGGATTGAGAGATGAAGCCTGGCCTATAATGACGTGTATAGTAGCACATTAAAGGGATAGTTTCCATTAAAAAAAATGTCATTATTTACTCACCCTCGAGTTGTTCCAAACCTGTATGAATTTCTTTCTTCTTCTGTTTAGTTAAAGACATTCTTCAAAATATCTTCTTTTGTAAACTCATACAGGTTTGGAATAACATGAGGGTGAGTAAATGACAAAAGTATTTTCATTTTTGGTTGAACTATCCCTTTAATGTATTTACATACTTATGGTGCTTACTGTAAACATTGATGAGTCATGTACTTCTACATTACATTTGAATGCATTTAATGTGGGCAAGACAATGAAACTTCGCTTCTTTATATTTGGTTAAATTTATATATAAATTTATTTGTGATTTGAACACATTTTTAAATACACTGCCCGGTCAAAACAACAAATAAAAGTCGCTGTTTTGGATTTAAATAGGCAAATGCTTGGGAGTCTATGACTGGATCATTATTGAAGTGATTAATATGTTTCTATTTTGTTATATGTTTGGCATCAGTTCTTCTAACCCTAATTGATGGAGTGTGTAGATTTTCATTTCTTAAATAACCATGTATAGGAACACACATCATGGCCATATACCAGGATGACAATGGTTCATCGGGCTTAAATTGTGAAAGAATGATTGGGAGGGAACATGAATAATAATTTTCACACATGAATTGGTACATGAGTCCAGAACTTCACTGAAAGTCTTTGGGATGTGCTGGAGGAGACTTTACAGAGAGCTGGACTCTTGCATTGACAATACAAGATCTTGACCAAAAATGTATGCACCTCTTGATGGAAATAAATGTTGTGATGTGATGTGTCATCCAACATGGTTGTTAAAGAAATGAAAAGGTACACACTTCATCTATTAGGATTTGAAGAAGCGATACCAAACATATACAGTTACATGCTAGAAACATAATAATCACTGCAATAATGTTTAATGTTTATGAATGTTTAATGAATGTTTAATCGGACGTATTATTTAAATAGGCAAATGCTTAAGAGACTGGATCTCTTAAGCATTTGCCTATTTAAATCCAAACAGTGACTTTTTTTGGCCGGGCAGTCTATTTAAAGATTGGTGGACCTCCTGCAGTATCGCTACAAACCCCTTGTTTTACAACACGAAAGGGAGGCTTTTAAGAAAGTTGAAATGAAGAAGTTAAAAGGAAAGAATCTTTCATTCTTTTTCATCTTTTAAATTAATTCAATTTTAACTTTGTTACCATTCTAAGAGCATTGCAACAGTGGATTTTTCCAAAAGAAAAATAAAATCCTTTTCCAATTGGTTCTGGTTATAATGAGGAGCAATGAAATATGCCAACTTCAAAGAAGCCCCCCCACAAAAAAAACCAATTATAATTGAGGGTGGCTCATTCAAGAATGTTTAATCGGCCTCAAGTCTTAAAACAACAGCTTTAACAATGAGGCGGTTGTTCTCGTAAACACATTTATGTTGTGGCCTAGTTTGGCCCCACATGCCTTGTGTGCCGTAAGAATTAAGTTCTCCTCTCATCAAGTACAGCTTATTCTTTATATACAAGTCAAATCTAGTTTGAGAAGACAGGAATGCAGATTTCCCAGCAGCTGTGTCTTTCCATCATCACCCTACAGATGCATTACGGTCTCCGCATGTTTACTGGCACTTTTCACCAGCAGCTGGGCTTTGACTGATCAGGGATGCTGTCTGTTGACAGACTGAATGGATGGCGCTTAAAAAAGCTACGGAGGATCCTTGACTTCATCTTTAAATCAGACAGGATTTGATCAGCAAATCAAACCTCAATGTACTGAAGATGTGCTAATGCCACAGAGAAAGAGACAGCAGAAATAATATATATCATTGTCAAAGACGAAAAGTAAGCCTATGATGTAAGCGTTGAAGTTGAATATTGTCTGCATTCATTTAGCTGACACTTTTATTTGACTTACAAATGAGGAATACAACAAAGTGACTGTTCAGAGAGGTACAGGCTAGAAAATATGCGAAAAAGAAACTTGTGAAAATATAGAAAAAGATTTTTTTTAAAGAAAATTTTAAAAAAGTATATATATATATATTTACTACAATTTAGAAAAATATATACTGCCATTCAGAAGTTTGGGGTCCATCAGATTTTTTAAACGTTTTTGAAAGAAGTCTCTTATTTGATCAAAAATACAGTAAAAACAGTAATATTGTGAAATATTATTACAATTTAAAATTACTGTTTTCTCTATGTTAATAGAATTTACAATATAATTTATTTCTGTGATCAAATCTGAATGTTTTAGCATCATCACTCCAGTCTTCATTTAAACAATGTCTTTACAAAAGCCTTTATTGTAATTTTTGATCAATTTAATACAGCCTTGCTGAATAAAAGTATTGATAAAAAAAAAAACGATTATACTGATCCCAAACCTTTGAATGGTATTGGATTTGTTTATAACAGTTTTTGATAAGTAAATATAGAGAGTTGGTGCATTAAAAGGATTCAGTGTGCACAGAACAAAAAAACTAAACATTTCTTGAGAATTGCAAGGAGCTGTTTAGGTTTAGCGTTAGGAAGATTCCACCCATGAAGAACAGTGAATCATATCAACCTATAATATGGAAAGGTGGTAAAAATCACAGATCACTGACACCAGAGTGGACTGGATAATGTTTTCATCAAGTTAAAACTGATAATTTTTGATGAAAAATGTTCAGCAAGCTTATTATTAAATCTGGGATGGGCGCTTGATTTAGGTCAGTGTCCCTCATGTGTTCAAAGTGCAAAGTGCATTAAAATGTTAATCTCTTCAGCTTATCTTTCAGCCACAGTTTAATTAAGCAACACACACCACTGATTACACTGAGTGTTTGTTTGGGTCAGCATATATGTTATGAAAGGGACCAAATTCAATCAAACTGCAATCTACTGTTCTGAATTTAGAACACAGCATCTAAAACCTCTCAGTGAGACCCATTGTAGATATTAGGCTTGAACTTTTGAGTGATTAATGCTTTGTTGATGACATGCTTGTTCTCTGTCACTTGTCTTAAAGTTATTGCCACTATGAGAAACCTGAAAAAGAAGGACCAGCTGGTGGAAGCAGCGGGTGACGCGTACGGCAAGACCCTGACACTGCTGGCATTGGATGTGTGTAGTGATGACTCGGTCAAGCAGTGTATTGACAGTGTAAAGGACCGCCACATCGACATTCTCAGTGAGTGCAGGATGCCTTTGACCTCATTGGCTTTGTTCACACTGCAGGGGAAATCCGATTTTTTTATTTTATTTTTTATTTTTAGATGGGCTGATGAACTGCAAGCTATATGCAGCAGGATTAGATTTGGGGGTTGTGAAAAGAGTGAAAAGTCTACTGTAAATATGTGCAAGTTAGGACAGTTCAAACATCAAACTGTTTGCTAAGGGATTCATTTAACATGCGTTGAGGTCTTTTACATCCTAAACGTGCCCATAAAGACACGCATTCCCTTGTGCAAAAGAAGTACACTTTAACATACTTTTAAAATGAGCGGTTATTTTGAGTAATATTTTCGGGCATGTGTTAATCGCAAATAAATTAAAGTGTATGATATTTTAAATTTATATTATAAGCATTTAGCCGAACTTTAGAGTGTTTTTTTTTTTTACTTTAGTACATCTTGTAATTTATACTTCTATATGGTTAAAGTGTATTGCCAAATGTACAAGCAAGCAGTAAACTAAAATATACTTTAAATGTCATTTCTATTGAACCTTATATGTCATGTATTTAAATATATTTGTAATTACACATTTGTAATGATCAATTATATTACATTATATTAACTTTAAAAGTAATATTGAATTACACATTACAGTTAAAATCATAATCACGTACTTTACATGTGCTTTAGTATGTTAGTCAACTCATCAAAATAAGTATACTTCTTTAAAGCACGACAAAAAATTATTAAAACATAATGATTTAAATTGTTCTTTAAAGTAATGCTTGACATTTTTTACAAAGTACACTTTTAAAGGTGTGCTTTGTGTTTAGAAACATATGAAAGTGTACTCTCTTTAAGTGGCCTTTTATTTCATTATCATCTGCAATTACAGTGTTTATAAAAATTAAAGATATATATGATATACTTTTAAGATTTGAAGTAGACTACAAATTCACATTCAAAACAATTAAGCGCACTTCTTTTTTTTACAAGGGTTCACTGTTGCTATTCTTGACAAAACACCTGTTATATAAACGCGTCACATGACTACTAAATTTGGTGCATGTGTGTGGGTTTTACACATGCACCAAATCCTATTTGACTGTTCAGACTTAGGCGCATTAACTTTAATAGGATTTGGTTTAGGCTTGGATTGGCGTTATACAAACTGAACAGATTTTTTTCCTGCCTGTTTGAACATTTCAGCAGAGATACAGTACAATAGATAGAGTACTACAATGACCACAGACATGAGTTTGCTAGAATCTATAATAAGCATGTTTTGAATGATAAGTGCTGCTCACAATAGATCAATACTGGCCTAGTGCCTCAGGGACCAGTCAAGTCCATAACCATCCATGTTTCCTGTCTGATTTTCCAGTTAATAATGCAGGAGTGGGTTTGCTGGGACCTGTGGAGAGCATCAGTATGGATGAGATGAAGAAAGTGTTTGAGACCAACTTCTTCGGAACAGTGCGTATGATAAAAGAGGTCATGCCAGACATGAAGAAGAGGCGAGGCGGCCACATTATCGTCATGAGCAGCGTAATGGGTCTGCAGGGTAAGACGGACACATCGAGCCTGACTGAAACCTTCTGTGTCACATTGCTGAATGCTCGACAGTCAGATCAACAATAGAGACATTCAGAGTTATGCACTTAGTTGTAGAGCATTGTGACGGAAAGAAATGCCACGCATGGTTTGAGCCACAATAGGAGGGCAGCAGACCAATGAAATTATCACTGAATATATCTCTATTGAACTCATCTGCAGGTGTGGTATTCAATGATGTCTACACGGCCTCTAAGTTCGCCATAGAGGGCTTTTGTGAGAGTATGGCTGTGCAGCTGCTGAAGTTTAATGTCAAGTAAGTGATTTGAAGTCTTATGGTTGAGGGCTAATTGACATTAAGTCTGAATTTTCTGCATTAAAGACGTGAAGAAAACAAAAGACTTTAGATATGCGAAGGCAATGCACTCATATTACTATGAATGGGAGAAAGTGCAACGCGCAATATGGCGGAATAAGTACTGCCTTCTAAATAAAAGAGCCAATTGGAAAAAGTCAGATGCTCCAGTTGTAAAAGAAACAGTCTGTGTTCTGAGATGGGCGCTTATATGCCAAATGTACACTCCACCGACAGAAGCAGGCCAAAGCTGACAGTCACCAGATTACAGTACGTCGGTTTTCAGATTTTCTAAATCCGATTCAGCTTGTTCAACAGGGTTCAACGCCAACAGCACACTGATCCGACGAAACCCGACGAAGTGTGCGTTGCCGTCTGTCAGTGTGATGGGAATTGGCCTTATGACTGCACATGCACATTAGCTGGTCCAGCCTGAAAAACTTAGTTTTTTTGTCATGATTTGAATGTGTTTAGAAACTAAATTTATGAAACAGTTGTCATATTGCATTGGTGATTTCATATATGAAATTTAATCTTAAGTTTGGTGGATTTGATGTTTCCCCATTCAAAGAGATAGGAGCTGCACCTGCGCATGACTAAAATAGCTTACCGAGAGGCGTTTCAAAGATGCCCGCCTGCGCCAAGTGAAATTATTTGCCTTAAAGGGAAAGTTCAGCCAAAAAGAAAATCTGCTGGCAATTTACTCTCCGTCAGGCCATCCAAGATGTTGGTGTATTTTTTTCTTTAGTAGAAATGTAAAGAAGATTTTTAGCTGAAACTAAAAAAAGTCACCTACATTTTAGATGGCCTGAGCAAATACTTTTTTTTTGGGTGAACTATCCCTTTAAAGCAGTGGTATTCAAATGGCAAACCACAGTTCGGTTGCAGACCCCGGCTTGGTTCCATGCAGACTACGAGACATAATTGCGCCATTTTACCGCTTCTACAATTTAAAGTGAGCAGCGCGTCAAAACAATGGAGCAGCTCAGGGCCGTTCATGGTAATGATTTTTCACGCTACATCTTAAAAAATGTTATCTGGAGCCAAACAAGCTTCATTCAAGTCCTTTTATGCTCTGTGCGCATTGCATCTCTCTCCCGCTAAAGACATAAAGCGCAACATTAAGAGCTGCAGATGACGTGGTTATTTTAACAACAGTAGCAGAAACAACATGAGCAGCGAAATGGATACTTTTGCTAAAACCCTGCAGAAAACGAGAATGCAGAAAATACAATTATTGTTATCTGTCATACACATGACTCTAAACCAGGTTTGTGACAAGTTAACGCATGGTGCCTTTAGATGTTTTTTTCCCCCATACATTTAGCTTTATTAATAAGCATATTAAAATTATTTCATAATAAACACTTATAATTTTGAAAAATGTTTAGAGATGGCAAAGGAAGACAAAAAAAAATTAACTTTTTGTGCTCATGATGAGAGTTTTGATTATAGATTATGCACATTGTTTTTAGTTGTTTATTAATTGGAGAAAAATGTAAAAATGGCCCATACGGTTCTTAAGAGATAAACTAACATGTAAACTTACCTTCTGTGCCATACACATAGGTGTCTAAATGTAAAAAAAAAATTAGATGATGAAATAATTAAAAGATTAATAGCCTGATAAAACATCTGATCTAACCTTTTTATATTCCTATCCAGTTGGGAGAAATATTTACTTTTTTTGGTAAATATTGGTAAAAATTCTATTGGTAAAAGACATCACTGCTTTGGCTCTTGGGGCCCAGAATTCTCGTCTTTGATGACTATTTTGAGTGTTTAGGATTTTTTCTTTTTACAAATCACTACGGCTTTAAAAAAAAGTATTGTGCGGACCTCCGCTGGGAGGGAAATATAGCGACAGGACCTCAAAACAATGGAAATATTAGTGAAATATCAAATTGCAATGATCCAAGATGAAAACGGATTTGTTTTCCCAGCAAATAAAAAAAAAAATTGGAGAATGAAATCATAACGTTTTGAGGCTAACGCTTTAGCATTAATGTTAGAATAATGCAGTTCTCAACCAAGAGCACACAAAAAGTGTTGGAGTTAATTAATTTAATATATCAATGCTTACAGTTTCTGTTTATAAAAAAGTTTTATATCGAGCACCTTTGTCATAATTACAGCAGAAGTAATGGAAATATCTCAGCCTATATGTAGAGGCATGTGAATATTGTCTTGGTCAGCAGGGTACTTTATGCGCAGAATTATGACTTAATTCTAGAAAATTTATAGATTTTTTTAACATGCCACTAAAACAACTGTTGTACTCATCAGACATGGTGTAAACAGGCTGCTTATAGTCCATCTTGTTGGCAGTAAAGAGTGCTTCCGTTGTAATGTACTGTAACATTCCCTCTGTACTCCCAGACTGTCTATGATCGAACCAGGCCCAGTCCATACAGAGTTTGAAACCAAGATGATGGAAGAAGTGGCCAAGATGGAATATCCTGGAGCAGACGCAGACACAGTCAGATACTTCAAGGATGTGTACATTCCATCATCCATCGATATCTTTGAGGCATTGGGACAAAAACCTGATGACATCGCTAAAGTATGTGCCACCATTTGACTGCACACATATGAACCCTATGAATTCATTGCATTGAAAACAATTATCTCCAATTTGCTTATGCTGCTTAATGCTTTGCATTCTTTTAATTCTCCATGCATTTTGGTCATTTTCTGTTCCAGTGCACCAAGAAAGTGATTGAATCCAGCCGACCTCGATTCCGGAATCTGACCAACAACCTCTACACGCCCATTGTGGCCATGAAATACGCGGATGAGACTGGAGGACTTTCAGTGCACACCTTTTACAATCTGCTCTTTAATTTTGGCTCACTTATGCACATTACCATGAGCATCCTCAAATGCCTGACATGCAACTGTCTGCGCAGACGCACCATTTCTCCTGACTGAAGAGGGCAGCAGTGAGACGCACACACTCACACTTCCCTCAGTTTACAGCAGAATAGGACACAACTCAATGCAACAAGCGGGATAATACAATACCTCAAATGAGTATTCCACATTAAAACACATTATAACAAAAGGCTGATTTGGATTTTTAAAACATGCACATGTATTGTTGTATTAATGCTAGCAACTCTATTCATCGGAACAACTTAGTTGCTTAGTAACAACAGATGTTTTAAAAGAGTAGGTTGGTTATGTTATTCCATAATTGTGAATTACAAAGCATTTTAGTCTGTAAAAATGAACAGACCATGTTCACAATCAAGTGAAAAATAATCACATGGCTGCCTTTATTTGTACTAACGACGTACATGGAAATGTCTTTGATGTCTTATCTGTTTAAAATCCATTTTTTCTCCTTTTATAAGCTAAGTCTATGTTTTTTATTTGAATTAACTTGAACATTTAGGTGGTCCTAAAGCTTTATTTAAAGATGTGCTGATTTTGAACCTAAATAACAATGTAATGTGATCGTTTTGCTCAAGGCTGGAAGCGTATTAAAATGTAGTTTTCACTTGTCGTCTTTCCTGTTCAAACTTTTTTTCAAACTTTTTTTCTCGTGCCAGATTAATTTACCTTAATTCTGCTCCTTTAATTAGGAAAAACCTAAACACTGAATACACCACTCAACAGAGGGGAACTGCCTTAAACACATTACTGTTGTGGCCTCAGGATACTCAATATTAGCCAAGGACAGACTGCCAGACATTCTCATTTTAACCAGCAGAGGGCGACAGAGTACATTAGCAGAGTTAAGAAATAGCACATAGAGGAATAGTCTTGACTAAGATCTGTGCTGTCATTACTATGGGTGCTTCTCAATTGGAAAGCTGTATCCTTTCTAGTCCAATCCTTCTAAGGCTCCTATGCTAGACTTTCTCTCAGCACCGAATGCTAGAATGAGATGGTCTAGTAAGTGCGCATGTCTTTGTAATTAGGTTTTCCGCCCCCGTGGTCAAGTACAAAAATACTATTAAATTTACTTTAATATAAACACTTTATATTAAATATATTTATATCAACTGAATATAAAGTGACTGAATTGGAATGTGTGTAAAGAATTGTGGGTGATTGATGCGTTTACACTTGATGCATCCTACGAAAAACGACGAAAAAAGGAGGAGAAACGAAGGCCGCATTCCAAGGATCCCTCAAAATGGGACGGCGTTGATGACGTGGCAGTCTAGATATGCAGCCTTACTAGGATGCAGCCTTCCAATTGAGAAACTACTATAAAGATACTATACAACAGAATGTAAAGAGTAGTATGTCCGAATTCACATTATTCATAAAACAGTAGACAAAAAGTATTGGATGACCATCAACTTCCGGCGGGATTCAGAAGTGCACATTACGTGAAGCTGCCAAGTAAATACTTATTCAAAAGAAACACCTACTCGAAGAGCATGCAATTTCGAATGCAACTATTGAGGATCAAATATTAGGCTGTTAAAATCACTGACACTGTGTGTATAACCCTGAGCACATGTTTCCTGTACTGAAAATGTTTTATTTATGATTATACAGTGTACCGGACCCCCTCCAGCCCTGTGTGCTGTTTTAGTTACATAGCCAAGGTATTTGTCTTAGTCACTACGCAAGGAAGGCCAACAAAATGGGAAAAAGTGAAAGAGACAAAGTGAGAGCAAAAGATGCAGGAGATATAAAGACTGTGACAGCGAGCAGAGAGACAGCAAAAGCAAGAGGGGCAAATCGAGCACATAAGTACATTCCGACGCATTGCAGATTGGACAGCGCACACCCGGCCAATGAAATGTTGATGGATATAAAAAGGTCATGGCCTATTCCCCGTCCGCCACCCTCCCTCGGCACCCCCAGCCCTCTCACACACACATTGCTTTGTGCGGAGTGAGAGAATGTGACCTGGTTCCCATCCCTGAGGAGCTGTGTTAATGACAACCACTTCAGACAACATTGAGCATCCCTTTCGCCTCCCCCACCAGCTGTCCCGCTCAGCCACACCACCTCAGCACGGCGCAGCTTGCAGACGGACTGCGCGAGGTTCCTCTGGCCTGCGTCAGGCATCGCGCAACCATGTCCTTGGTTTTCTAAACCACTGGAAACTTATCCAGCACAGATAGCACAACTGCGTTCACGTCTCAGTGATGACAGACCTTTCAGTCCGGCGCAACAAGGCCAAGGTGCGCGAGCAAGATCGTGCTTTCCTTTGCATGCGTCTGTTTGTGTGTGTGTGTGTGTCTTCATCAGAGGCGACAGCTCAGTACAATGGGACAAAGAATCTGTCAATCACAATCAAAAGGGAAATGGAAGGCAGTCCAGAGGGGGAGGAAGGGGCTGCTGTGTGTCCCGAATCTTTGGACGGGATGTGGGCCACGGCGTGCAGGGGGTTGGGGAGTTGTGTGGAGTTGAGATGCGTCTGATTTGGGAAACGAGGGTTGAGGATCCTTGCATTCAATAGAGGACCTCTTTACTAATTGAGAGATTGCAGGAGTTACAAATCTCATTAAACAAGACCATTATTCTTATCAGGCCATTGTGGTCTCTCAAAACAGTTATGACATAATCAGCTGCAGTATTGAATTATGGGAACATTCGTCATCCTGCCGCAACTTTCACATGCACAAAATAAAAGCAACTTGTTGCCGAGCAGACATAGATTGGCTCTATGAGACGTACACGTTCAAGAGTTGGAACAGTAAGGCTTCCAGCATTATCTTTGGCGTGCTGGTTGTCTGACACATTCCTGCAACATCTGGTCTGTTCACAGACTGGGTCATCTCTGGTTCAGCCCTTCGCAGTCTGAAACAACCTCAGCCTGCAGTGCAGAGGCAGGACATTACAGATCATCAGTTGGTCGACTGTAAGACCCGGGCCTCAGAAGCTCTGCAAAAGCAACAGTCGTACATATGTATGGGGATGCTCTCATCATTCTCAAACAGACAAGAGCTTCTCTTTAAAAGTTCTGCTGGATATATTCAAGCCAATAGGTAGTGGTATGGCCTGTGCGCATATGCATACAGGTAACCAGTCCTACTCGACCCGCTAGTGCACCTCTTGAGGCCAGGGAGTGAGGTTTACACCCACAGCCTAGGACTAGGTCCATTACACCCCCTAAACCTCACTCCCATCCGGGTCACGACACCAAATGTAACCGGTCCTACTCTACCCACTCCAAGGCAGACACAAAAATCGGGATTCAAACCGGGGTCTCCGGTGTGGGAGGTGGGTGGACTAGCACGCCTCTTGAGATCAGGGGAGTGAGGGTTACATGCCCAGCTTTTCCTGGCCTACATCCGTTACATACAGATAAATAATCAGTTGCTCATGTTTTCATTCAAGCTTTCTCACAGGTGGTTTCCATACACGTGGTGCTTTTCTAACTGTTGCTATTGTAATGTGTCTGCCTCTATTTTGCCTTTTATTCAGTCATACACCGTAAAGTAGGCTACAGTTGGAATGAGTTCTTCATAAAAAATATGAAAGGCAATGAAGCATTAAACCTACCCATCACAGAAAACTTTCTGCGTTTTTAGATTTTCAAAAAGATTTACTTGGTATGATTTATAAGCTGTTTTCCTAATGGGGACCAAAAATATGTCCCCATAAGGACTTTTGGTATTGCCAGCCTTGTGCGGTCATTTTGACCACACACTCATTGGGTTTCTATGTTTTATGAGGACTTTCCATAGACATAATGATTTTTATACTGTACAAACTGTATATTCTATCACCTTACACTAACCATAATCCTAAACACAGGAGTCACAGAAAACTTTATGCATTTGTACACTTTCAAAAAACAACATATTTTATAAGCTGTTTTCCTCATGGTAAAAAAAAAAAAGATTTCTCGTTTTGCCATCTTTTTGGCGACATCTTGTCCCAATAACATGGGTTTACCAGGACCACACACACACACACACACACACACACACACACACACACACACACACACACACACACACACACACACACACACACACACACACACACGTCTACTTAGCTAACTAAATGGGGACATTGCATAGACTACTGTTGTTTTTATACGCAGCAAGTTATAAATACTATAACCTAACCCTAACCGAAAACTTTCTGCAGTTTTACAATAATAAAAAAACTGTATTATTTACTTTACAAATGAGGACGTCCCCAAAAGGAGGTTTGGGGAGTTTCTGTCAGGTTTATCTCACTTATGGGTACAAATTTGTCCCCAAAATATGGTTAAGTACTGTAAAAAAATAAAATAAAAAAATAAAAAAGATATGATCAGTAAGTCATGACAATTTATGTTTTTACATCACTTTAACTTACATAAGTTAAGCAATTGCACATTTTCTATATGTATACAATATTCAACTTGATTTGTAATGTTATTTAAGTTGAAATGACTTGTACAACCAAGTTGATTGTACTTTAAATGGGTGGAAATGTTGGAAACGCTTCATTTTACAGTACAGTACTTACAGTGTACTTACCTAGAAAGTACTGGGTAATATAAGGTAAGTACATGGGTTTGGGTTAGGTTTAGGGGTAGGTTCAGGGTTAGTACCTAGTTATTACCCAGTTATTACCCAGTTATTGTAATTACTATAATAAGTACATAGTATGTACATGGGCAACAGGACTGTAAAATCAAGCGTTACCGAAATGTTTTACAGTGCGTACACACACAACAGTAAAATAAAATAATACAAATAATAATTTTCTTACTCAAAGTTGTCTTGTTTACACAATATTACACCCAAATGGATATTTTGTCATCATTTACTCACTCTCATGTTGTTCCAAACCTGCATGACTTTCTTTCCTCTACAGAACATGAAAGAAGATATTCTGAAGAATGTTTCAACTGTAATTATCCAAAAATATCTTTGTTTCTCAGATGAAAGAAAGTCAAACAGGTCTGGCACAAAATGAGGGTGAGTAAATGATGACAGAATGTTCCTTTTTGGGTGAACTATCCCTTCAACTCTTGTTTCCAGAAGACCAATTCACACCGCACAGACAAACGGCAACAAACAAGTTGGCTGTTGGATTTAGAATTTTATGAAAAATAACTCATGTTCACACTGCCCCAACAGACACCAACAAACACTGATTGAACATGTTCAGTCGGGTGAAAAACAAACCCTGACCAACACCAACAGATGCTGTCAGGGGCAACACACCGATTCATCAAAACCCAACAAACGTGTGAATTGGCCAAGAGAAATCATAAAAAATATGAGGTTTTATCCTTAAAACAAGCTAAACTATTTGCCAACGGGGTAAGAAAAACTTATTTGCCAACGGGGTAAAAAAAAAAAATTCTAAAATTAATTTCTTACTATATTGGCCAGTGCTTGGCATTCGGCGAATATTTAAACTTAATAAAACTGTTTAGAAATCATTTGGATGGTTTAATAACCTGTTCCGGTGACAATGGTGACTTTCCCCGCTTCCCCCAACGTTCCTAGGCAGAAAACCAACCTTGCAACATGGGGACTAACGTCCCGGTAAGTTGGAAATAGGAAGTCTCGTGAGAAGCGAGAATGAGCGAGAAACACAAACTGCTTTACGGCAATTCGACATAAACACACACACCGCCCCCAATGTGTATGATGTATTACACACCTCGGTAGACATAGCTCCACACGATAAAGTTGGCCGGCTCCGATAATAACAAATGCACATGAGCAGCGGTAGAAAGGGGGAGGAGGGGCCGCAAGTGAGTTTTTGGTAACACTTTATTTTGAAGGTCCACTTTAGACATTCAACTAACTATAAGTAACTTTGCAGCTACATGTCAACTAACTGTCATTAGAGTATTAATAGACTGTCTGCTTTATATCTGCTAACACTTTATTTTGTTGGTTCCCCAATAGATACTCTACTGACTATAAGTAATTTAGCAACTACAAGTCAAAATGTTATCCTAACCCGAACCCTAACACCTAACCCTAACCTAACAGTCTACTGACAGTTTACTACAGTCTACTAATACTCCAGTGACAGTTAGTTGACATGTAGTTGAAAAGTTACTTATAGTTAGTAGAATTTCTAAAGTGAATATCGAAATAAAGTGTAACCGAGTTGCTTTACGGCATTGTTGTGAAATATACGCCCCACAGCTGTTGGGGGAGCTCGTTAAGAAAACATGCGACAACAAAAGTGAAAATCAGCGAAGAAATATCCAGAGTTGCTGAGTTCCCCTTTAAATTAAATACAAGACTTAATATTCCATGTCCTTTTATTTACCTTGTTTTAGGATGTTTAGATGTTTGCTTAAATGCTGATTAAGAAAATGATTTTTTGATTAAGAAAATGATTATTTTGAGGGAAGCAAAACACCTGGCATACATTACAGAGTATCCGCTGGCTGGAGCACAGCCTGTCAAAAGCTGCCAGTGTAAACAACAGGGCAGTAAAGCACCCAGGGCTATCTCTTGTCTGTCTCTCTGCATGCCTGCTAAAGAACACAGAAATCAACATGAAATAAACAAACATGTTTTCAGAGCTCACTGTTGGATCCTTCTGTGCAATCGCTCTACAGATCTCATCTACTGCTATGAAAGGTCACGTCGAGCAACTGTGTAATAAAAACAAAAAGTTTAATGTCATTACTACGCTGCAATTGTTTGCTTTCCCGGCTCCCTCTCCAGGGATTTCCATGAACTTAAAAAGAGGGCTGAAAAACTTTCAAGGGTTCAAATGACTCTGAAAGTCTGATAAAAGGACTCAGTCTCCTGTTCCGCTATTAACCTCGTCAGACCTCAATTTGATTTCCATGATTGTGCCAGGCTTGGGTGAGGAATACAAGCAAACCGCTGCCACCCAGCTGGGACGACATTCGATATCTCTGATTTTATTGCGGACACAAAAACTGAGCCCCCGTAAGCCCCTTTGGCTGGTGTTTTTACAGCCAATCAGACGATGAAAGGAAAAAGAGGAGAGTGGTGTTAAAAAAACGAGACTGCACTAATCCACTGGGCTCAGCTGTGTATGCAGGTAACAGGCGGAAAGAGTGTTTTCACTCGCTTTTATCTCTCACTCCCGTCTTTCCTACTCCAGGTAATTATTGGCATTCCTCCTGCTCCCACGATTCCTGGCGGATTGCTCCTGGTGGACAGCCAAATCACAGGCTCTGCCAATCATCCTCTCTCTTACCTTTTCCACTCCATCCTGTCTTTTATTTACCTGCATGTATCTCTCCTCCCCAGCCAGGACACATTCCTTCATCTCCAACTACTCTTTGTTGAATAACAGTTTCTTGTTCGTCAACTCCACCCTCTACTCTAGGAATCTCAGGGGTTTTTTTCATCCTCCCTTTACAAATGTCATAAAAGCACCCTTAAATCACACAACTCTTTTAGGTTTCATCTTTCATTTTTTCGATAAATATGTGGAAAACGTCTCAGGTTACGTATGTAACCCTGGTTCCCTGATAGGGAATGAGACGCTGCGTTTGAGACGCGGAGGGAACGCTCTGCGTGATTACGTTGTGAAGCACGTGTAAAATCATTCCAATGGCAGCCCGCTACGACATAGGTGAGGTCATAGACCAGGAAACTATAAAGCAACCCTGAAATCAGACCGCGATAGCTTCTGAAAAACCTGAAGCAAGTCGATCAGGGCATGCAGGAAGTATGGCAGGCAAACGCAGCGTCTCGTTCCCTATCAGGGAACCAGGGTTACATACGTAACCTGAGACGTTCCCTTTCAAGGGAACTCGAGCTGCGTTTGAGACGCTGTGGGAACCCCATACCCACTACGCCATGGTGACAAATGCCCGTTCTGTGTGAAGTCCTGCGCACACTAAGAAGCAAGCAACCTCGCCCCAGGAGTGGAGAGGTCAAGGTCATAAAACCTCCTGAGGAGAGGACCATCCTGCCGCATTACACACGTCAAGAAGGGAAACTCCCGAAATTAAGGCCATAGAGGCCGCCATACTCTGAGTAGAATGGGCCCGCACAGCCATAGGTGAAGGCTGTCCGGCCGCTTCATAAGCCAATGAAATAGCCTCGACTATCCATTTACTCATAACCTGCTTAGATGCAGGGCATCCTCTTTTGAGTGACCCAAAACAAACAAATAGTTGCTCAGATTTACGCCACAGGGCAGCTCTGTGAACGTAGGCATCTAAAGCCCGGACTGGACATAACAGGTTAAGCTGTTCCTGGTCAGGGGTATTAAAGGGTGGAGGATAAAAGGCTTGCAGCACTATTGGGCCCCCAACATTCAGTGGGACCTTAGGAATATAACCCAGCCTTGGGTAGAGAAAAGCCTTCACCATACCAGGTGCAAATTCCAGACATGAAGGAGCAACTGACAGAGCATGTAAATCACCAATTCTCTTGACATATGAGATAGCAAGGAGAAATAAAGTCTTTAGAGTGAGTAATTTTTCTGAAACCTCCTCGATGGGCTCGAAGGGAGCTAAAGCCAGACCCTCGAGTACAATGGCCAAGTCCCAAGCCGGTGCTCTAGAGTGCAGTGCAGGTCTCAACCTCAATGTACCACGGAGAAAGCGAGTAATTAAAGGGTTTCTCCCGATAGAAGTACCCCCCCAGAGGGGTGTGGTAGGCAGATATAGCCGTTACGTAAACCTTAAGGGTGGAAGGAGATAACCTGGCCGAGAAACGGTCTTACAGAAAATCAAGAACTGAACCAACAGGGCAGTTAACAGGATCTAACTGACGTTCAACACACCAAGTGATGAAAAGTTTCCATTTTAGCGCATACAGCCTTCTCGTGAAAGGAGCTCTGGATTGAAGAATGGTTTCTACAACATCGGTCGAAAGACCATAGAGACAGTTTCCACAACTCCGGCCGAGGGTGAAATATCGTGCCCCCGGCCTGGAACAGGAGGTCCACCCTGAGTGGGATCTCCAAGGGGGAGCCGTCCAGCAGAGACACCAAGTCCGAGAACCAAACTCGGGTCGGCCAATAAGGGCTACTAGTAGCAGACGAGCCCCTTCTCGGCGAACCCTCTCCAGAACCCCCGGAAGCATAGATATCGGGGGAAAGGCGTACAGGTGCAGCCTCGGCCACACCTGCACCATCGCATCCAGACCGAGAGGAGCTGGGTGCGTTAGAGAGAACCACATGGGACAATGGGTTGAATCTGATGATGCGAAAAGGTCTACCTGAGCACGACCGAACTCTTCCCACAGGAGCTCCACCACTTCGGGGTGAAGTCTCCACTCCCCGGGCCTCAGCCCCTGTCTCGACAGAATATCTGCTCCCACATTCTGACGCCCCGGAATATATACCGCCTTGAGCGACAATAACTTCCCCTGGGCCCATAGGAGGATCTGATTGGCCAATTTGCAAAGATGACGCGACCTCAGACCCCCCTGATGGTTGATATAGGAGACCACTGAAGTGTTGTCTGTGCGGACCAACACATGATGGCCTCTCAGGTCTGGCAGGAAATATCTGAGTGCTCGAAATACCGCCATCAACTCCAAACGATTTATGTGCCAGGAACATTGATGGTCCTGCCAAAGACCTTGCGCCGAGCGGCCACTCATGACCGCCCCCCTTCCCGTGAGGGAAGCATCCGTCGAAAGCGTGACGCGTCGACAAGGAGCCCCCAACACTGGGCCCTGGGCGAGGAACCAAGGTTTCTTCCACATGACCAAGGCACGAAGGCATAGCCGCGGAGAAAACCCCTTGGTCCTGAGCCACCACTGCAGGGGTCTCATGTACAGAAGGCCAAAAGTAATAACGTTGGACGCAGCTGCCTTGAGACCCAACAGTCTCTGAAACTGTTTCACAGTGAGTGACTGGCCTAGTTTCATATTCTTTGCTGCTGTGAGAATCGCAGAAATACGAGCAGGAGACAGGCGTGCCTGCATTGTGGTCGAATCCCAAATTACACCTAGAAAAGTGTTCCTCTGAGCAGGAAGGAGCACACTCTTTTTGGTGTTGAGCCGCAACCCCAAACTCTTTATGTGGGACAGAACAGCATCTCGATGCTGAACTGCCACCTGCTCTGACTGAGCTAAAATCAACCAATCGTCGATGTAATTTAATACGCGGATGCCCTGGAGTCTCAACGGAGCCAGAGCTGCATCCACGCATTTTGTAAAAGTGCGGGGAGATAAACCTAGGCCAAATGGAAGAACCCAATATTGGTATGCTTCGTCTCCTGGAACCTCCTGTGATGAGGATGGATAGATACATGGAAGAACGCGTCCTTCAAGTCTATTGTGACAAACCAGTCCTCGGACTGAATCTGTGATACAATCTGTTTAAGTGTAAGCATTCTGAACTTGAGTTTCTGAACTCTGCTGTTTAACTGGCGCAGATCTAGAATAGGACGCAACCCTCCATCCTTCTTTGGAACAATGAAGTAACGGCTGTAAAACCCTGACTCTCTGCTGGGAGGAGAAACCCTTTCTATAGCTCCTTTTTGAAGAAGTGTCAGTACTTCTTGCTCTATAACCAGAGCCTGCTGTGAGTCCACCACCGTGGGGTGGACCCCTTGAAATCTGGGCGGACGAGAACTGAACTGAATTCTGTAACCCTTTTCTATTATGTGCAGGACCCATAGAGAAATATTTGGCAGAAGTTTCCACACTGCCAGAAATTACGATAAGGGAACCAGTCTCTCGAGACTAGTCTCTGGATTTGATTGAACAATCATTTCGGCGCCCTGAAGCGGCGAACCGGCAGGGAACAACCGAACTGACTATTCTACAACCCTCCTCAGAGGATTGCACGGGGATGCTGACACCTTGGCGCCCTGAAGCGGCGAACCGGCAGAGAAACAACCGAAGTGGCAACGCTGCGGCTCTCCTCGGAGAGTCCCCCCCCCGGAGGGTGCCAAGGAGGGACGGTTCCTCGGAATCGTTCCTCCCTGGAGGGGACCACCCTCAGAAGCCTGATAGCCTTGGCGTCAGGACTTCTTCTTAGACCAAGCTCTCCTAGAGATAACAGTCCTCAGATCTTGTATACCCCTAACAGGCTTGGGCTGCGACCGCCACTCAGATTGAGGAGGTGCCCGAGCGGCGACACTCTGTTTTTGCTGAACTCTGTGAGCGGAGCTCGTAGACGGACGAGGCTGCTCAGACTTTATACCTCGAGCAGCCTCGGGGACACTAGACCGGGGAGGAAGAAAACTCTGAAACATAGCCGCTTGGTTCTTATTTTCTTGAAACCGACGACACAATTTATAGCGTCGCCGAACAGACTTGTAGGTGACAGCGGTGCATCCAGAAGAACAGATCTATCTTTTTCCTTTATTTCAGATAAATTTAACCATAAATGGCGTTCCGTGCTCACAGACTTGGCCGTCTCCTTGGTGGCCCGGAGAGATAAATCTGTCGTACGACGCAATTCTCGAATAATTACTATACTATAATTACTATTACTATATTACTATTAAATTACTATTGCTATAATTACTGGTCTGAGGGTTATGTACTCTGAAAGATGCCGGTTTGATCCACGATCTCGACACCTCAGTGTGGAGATCGGGAAAGAATGGGAGTTCCCGGCGAGGAGGTCGTGATCTAGATGGTAGAAAACGCTCATCTAACAGACTTTTCTAGAAACCACATCAACATCATCGGCTGGCCAGTCAATATTTAATTTAGCTACAGCACGAGATAAAACCTCCATAAGCTCCTCATCAGCAGGGGTATGAGCTGGCGAACACTCAAAATCCCCCATACTGGCGACATCCAGATCCTCAGAACTGGATAGCCGCAATATTGGTGCCCCAGCCTGGGAAGGAGAAGCCGCAGAGCGGGCTCCTTCCTGGGCAGAGACACCGGATCCAGCAGGTAAGGGGTGAGAAAGGGCCGGGCCCGTCTCAAGCCCCGCTACTAGATCCATCTTCGAACCCCAAGATGAAAGTTGACAGCGGGACCCGCACCCCGGGGAACGCAAACCGAACCGTCCTCCTCAAAGAACGATCGGCGGGAGCGGAGCATCTTTATAGATAGACTCATACAATGCTCACAATCAGCCCCCTCGAGGACTGACTGGGCATGCTCCACTCCCAAACAAGCAACACAAAGCTGATGCATGTCCCCACCCTTGATATAGCGAGGGCAGGGAACAACACACCGTCTATAATCTTGCTTGCTCGCCATTTTATATGAAGAAATATATGAATATTTATAGGGCTTGACAGACAACAATAAATAGACAAGGACAGATATACAGAGAGCGCTTGCTGAAGGTACAGAAGCTATCGTGGTCTGATTTCAGGGTTGCTTTATAGTTTCCTGGTCTATGACGTCACCTATGTCGTAGCGGGCTTCGATTGGACTGATTTTACACGTGCTTCACGACGTAATCACGCAGAGCGTTCCTGCCGCGTCTCAAACGCAGCTCAAGTTCCCTTGAAAGGGAAACACAACCCAGGATTTGCTTGTTTTTAATTCTGTAATTTTCTTGTTCTCGTTTAAAGTAGTTTTTTTCTTCTTCACACGATTAGCAACTTTGCAGCTTTCCCAGAATTCCTTGGTTGGTCTGGCTTGACACTGGCTTCCCAGTTCAGCTCTCTTATCACAAAGATCATAAACTGTCGTCTGTGTAGTCCATTTGTGATGGAAAACACTCAATCACAGATATTCAGCAAGAATCAATCATTTTATCTATATTTACAGAATTTCAACATCTTTAAAACAAGATAATTTTACGGTTTAAAAAAACATTTTATAAAAATCTAATACTGTTTAAAAGTTTGGGGGGTCAAATATATTAATCAAGAATGTATTCAATTGATCAAAACGTAATATATAAATGTTAGATAAAATATTTCTTTTTCTTTTACTTTTTTATATTTTATTTAAAGATTTTCAAATTTTACAAAGCAACCCCCCACCCCATGCCAGCAATTCAGTAACAAATAAACAAATAAAATAAATGAAAAATAATAAATGAAAAATAATAAACAAAAAATAAAAAACATCCACAAAAGAAAACAATAATGATAAATGCCTATATATACACACATGTAAACACATATCCATAGACTACATACAGTACACATACAAACATCTACATACATTAAAAATAAAATACAAAAATAAAATGCCAATTTTCATCATTGATAATAACAGAAAATATAATAAATGATGCTTATTGTAGTTCTAGTCTAAGGGTACATTTATCAAGACAAACGATGTACCAAAAACATTTAAAAAATTCCTTTTAATTTTTCAGGTATAGACGACAACGTTGTCAAAACAATTCCTGTTCAAACGGATTCACAAAAACTACTAAAACACTGTATTATTCATCCCAGGCCAGTAGTTGGCCATGTCACTTTGTAAAAGAAACACTACGCGCCAGACTGAAATACACATGATGTCATCGTTGTTACAAATTTGCGTTTTTGTAGTTTACACAGAGACGATAACTAAGTAACTTCTTTCAAAAGCTTGCATTTTGTATCGTTTTCAAAAGTTTTTAGTTAAAAAAAGTGTTGGGTAAATAGCGCCTAAATGTGAGCATGAATTTACTTGCACATTATTCATTATTCATTATTCCTCAAAATTAATAAAAACATTGTAATGCAAGCTCTGAATAATACGCAAAGCTGCAATAATTAATGTTAAATAACACAAATATACTTTATGTTTTTAATCTCACTTTATTACTCACTGTCTTTTCTGCTGACATTCGATGATCCAATTCAACCATAATAATAAGCAAAAATTACTTTAGATTATTTATTTTTCTTCTGTGATCAAGAATGGCAGCACAGCTGAAAGGTTTGTTTGAGCTGCGCCCTCTACTGTACAGGAAGGAATTTGTAATTCCTTCAGTCTGAAGCTTATGCATTTCACTTTTGGTGTCAAAGCGCCTTTACATTTGCCAAAAATCAAACTTTTTGCTGTTGTTAAAAAACAAACAAGCAACCCCAGCCCAGATGAGGAATATTAACTCAAAAGTAATGTAACGCATTACTTTTCATTAAAAGTAACTAATGTAACGCATTACTTTTCATTAAAAGTAACTAAGTTATTTCCTTTTTTAGGGAGTGGCCCAATATTGTAACGCATTACTTTTAAAAGTAACTTCCTGCAACACTCTTCATAAGTAAGTGTATCTTGTTTTAAGGATGTTCAGATATTTTTATGGGAAACAAGAATACCACTGATTAAGAGTATTATGTTCTGGAGTGCATTAATTCTCTTAGGTGTGTCTTTGACATTTTCCAGGGCTACATGGGGAGATGTCCAGAGCCTACGTGAAACTGTGCCAAGATTCTGAGCTCAAAACCTCTCTCACTCACTGAATCTCTTTCAGGGCTGGTTAGGGTGGGAACCACTCGTCTCTATGCCAGCTGACTGTACAGAGGCCATTTATCTCTCATCATTGATTTTTTAGCTTGAGTGCATCACTTTTTTGTGTGACTGGATGCAGAAGCTCATTCCAGTATTCCCCATGAAACTGTAAAAACAGACAGAACAACAAAAATGTTAACTAAGTTTTCTCTAAAATATTTTCTTCACATAGAAGCATTTTGCATTTTGCTCCATAGGAAAGCTCCATTTAGATTTAGCAGCTCCATCATTTTTCATTCTCTCTTTGTCAATTGTTTCCAAGAACTCTCCGTCTCAGATTGGCCCGGACCAATCAGAACGCAAACATGCCTCTGGGATTTGGCAGCTGTTCCTCACTTTCAGACACATTCACACACACCCACACTTAAATCTTTCCTTATTACCTCTCTCTAAATTTCCATCCTTTTTTCACTATCCAGTTTTCTTCTCTATTCTTGCCACCTGATTTTTTAGATTTCTTTCCATTTTGTCTTCTTCTCTGTGGACTACAGGCAATGTAAGTGGTTCTGTCAGAGATCCATGATGTCTATGCCCTTTATTTTGCCATGCATGGAGGATCAGGAACTCTTACAACTGTTCGGCAGTGACCAGAGCTGTGGAGGTCATTTTCTGCCTTTGTTGAAGAACAACAGAAAAACCAAACATCTGCCACTGCTAAAACGAAGTCTTATCTCTCAAAAACCTGCAAAAACATCTCTCTTCAAAATACATGAATGACAATAAGGGATTCTTGTAGACATACTGCATATGTTCACAAATTGTTTGTGGGTTTGTTCCCACTAGAAACATCACAAATAAGATATCTGTAATATCTTCGTGCTAGACTGGTTTAGAGACTGGCAAACGGTTTCCTGTTTCTGAGGAAAAATAACACAGTACTGTGACGTGTCTCACAAACTTTGCTCACATTTTCCAAGAAATCTTAATCTAACAATCAAAAAGCAGAAATTTCACAATATACATGCTATGCAATGTTATCCTAACTACAATCATTTTCAATCTCAACACTTACTGTATTGTTAGGCATTGTCGAGTTAATACTTAAACTGAAAAGCATATAGCCTACTGCAAAAAAAGTTAATTTGAAATTCATAACAAGTAACTTTGTCTGACATCTAAATAACGGCCAAAACATAGACGTGAAAAATTGACTTAAAATGTAATATTACAACTCTCAAGTAAATTAATCTTGTTTTAAAGACTTAGGGTATATTTTAATTGGAAAACAAGACTTTAAGGAAAGACATTAAGTCATTTTTGAAGAGGAATTAACCCTGTACAGCCTGACATATGACATAATTAAAAGAAAAATCTTTAAATAAAATGGAACAGTTTATTGAACCAGAGAGAGAAAAAAAATAGCCATAAAAGCTTGATATATTAAACATAACACTCAATATATATATATATATATATATATATATTTTTTTTTTTTTTTTTTAGCTCATACTTGAAGATAAAAAAAAATTTTATTCAGAGGCCCAAAACTGGCAAAAAATATGCAATTTGGTTCAGTTGATGATATTTATAAGGCAAAAAGTAAGATGAAATTCTGATAGCTTGTAATGTAAGTTAATGGGATCTTTATAACAGTACAGCAGACTGCTTACATAAAATGCTTATAAAAATAATGCAATGATGCAATACAATACAGTGATGATTGAGATAAATAAACGTTCCTCAAAACCTTGGTCATATTTAATACAGAATCAAACTAAAAGGCCTTTTACTTGCTAAAAAAGGATAGATGTCAATCAGAAGACAGAAGGCATTAGATTATGTACAATAGGGATTTTAGCAAAGTTTAGATCATGTTGATAATTTAGAGGCTTTAAATAAAATTTAGAGGATATGGTGATCCATTGCAGTGGCACAAACACATAACTACATAGAAAAAGTGTACAAAGCAGTAAATGTTTAAAAAGAACAGCAGGTTGCATATGTCTGCAAGCATCAGTGACGTAACTGGGAACTTATGGACCTCAGTGTGTAAACACTTAATGGCACTTAAATATATATGATCGATCATTTCATCAAAGAAATAAGTGCGAGATTATCTTAATACAGTTAGTTACGGGCCTAGTGGAATGTGTGTGACCAGCATATATGATGATAGCTGGTTGGTCGATGTGAGACAGAAGCCAGTGTGTTCCCTGGCCGTGGGCCTGGCTGGATGAACTGGGTTGTGCCCTCACATGTGGGGTCACCAGTACCATGAGCAGAAAGCAGAATCCCTCTCATGTGAACACCCACTTTTCCTGGTCTTATGCCAGGAAAGAATAGAGTTGTGTGTTTGGGATTTGGTGGGAAAAGTGTCCCTCGGAATGTGACTTCGTGAGGGGCGTGGGGAGGGCTGGCAAGAAAGCCCTGTATATCTCGGCTCCTGAGGCTAAGGGATAATCTGGGGGGTCAGGGGTCAGGCCACACTCTCTCCGACCCATACCCAGTCTCTCAAACATACAAAACCCACTGCTGACACAACACATATACTGTACCTCCAGACTGAGCCCACAGTATGGACAACAGATCCTTTCTAGCTCAGTCTCACACCTCTGAATGACAAATCTGCCTGCCGAGAAGCCCTGAGACGCACCCATCCGTTAATTGACTGGAATAAGAGTTGTCACCTGATGAGTAATCTTCATCAAGTATACAAACAAATCTATCTATCTATCTATCTATCTATCTATCTATCTATCTATCTATCTATCTATCTATCTATCTATCTATCTATCTATCTATACATCTGTCATTCTATCTATCTATCTATCTATCTATCTATCTATCTATCTATCTATCTATCTATCTATCTATCTATCTATCTATCTATCTATCTATCTATCTATCTATCTGTTATTCTATCCATCTATCTATCTATCTATCTATCTATCTATATATCTATCTATCTATCTATCTATCTATCTATCTATCTATCTATCTATCTATACATCTGTCATTCTATCTATCTATCTATCTATCTATCTATCTATCTATCTATCTATCTATCTATCTATCTATCTATCTATCTATCTGTCATTCTATCTATCTATCTATCTATCTATCTATCTATCTATCTATCTATCTGTCATTCTATCTATCTATCTGTCATTTTATCTATCTATCTATCTATCTATCTATCTATCTATCTATCTATCTATCTATCTATCTATGTGTCATTTTATCTATCTATCTATCTATCATTCTATCTATCTATCTGTCATTTTATCTACCTATCTATCTATCTATCATTCTATCTATCTATCTATCATTCTATCTATCTATCTATCTATCTATCTATGTGTCATTTTATCTACCTATCTATCTATCTATCTATCTATCTATCTATCTATCTATCTATCATTCTATCTATCTATCTATCTATCTATCTATCTATCTATCTATCTATCTATCTATCTATCTATCTATCTGTCTGTCTGTCTGTCTGTCTGTCATTCTATCTATCTATCTATCTGTCATTTTATCTATCTATCTATCTATCTATCTATCTATCTATCTATCTATCTATCTATCTATCTATCTATCTATATATCTATCTTTCTATCTTTCTATCTATCTATCTATCTGCCATTTTATCTATCTATCTATCTATCTATCTATCTATCTATCTATCTATCTATCTATCTATCTATCTATCTATCTATCTATCTATCTATCTATCTATATATATTATCTATCTATCTATCTATCTATCTATCTATCTATCTATCTATCTATCTATCTATCTATCTATCTATCTATCTATCTATCTGTCTGTCTGTCTGTCTGTCTATCTATCCTATTTATTTATTTGTAAAAGCATACAGCTCAACAAACTAAAAAGATAAAGGTATTAAACTCAAAATAATTATATTATACAAGCGCACAGACTCATATGAACTGATCTGGTAGGAATGTTTTTTTTTTCATCTTTATTTCAAAGCTTAGTCTCCGGTTCCTATGAATTGTAACTGCAAGTACCAGAACATTCACCCAGAATGTCTCCTTTTGTGTTTCACTGAACAAAGACCGTCATATATGGGTTTGGAACAACATGAGGGCGAGTAAATGCCGGCAGAACTTTCATTTATGTCTGAACTTTTCCCTGAAAATGTAAATCAAAACATGATGAACTGGCCTAAGGACAGTGACAAAACAAAATCTCAAGCAATACATGTCCTGGCAAGGCATGTAAAGCAAAAGCACAATGTCAGAGTTTGTTCCAGTGACATTAAACAAATACTTTATGTCAGTTCCCTTTACCACAGAAGAGACAAATATGCTTGTGTTTAAAAAACTGCATACTTTAGCCTTTTCTCAGAATATTGTTTAGGAAATATAAGAGCACTTCATCTTTTTTACTACTCCCCCCTTTCCCTTCATGCGCCTTTTTTCCCCCACTTTTCTTTCTCTGCAACACACAAGTCCACACAGGAAAATAACAAACATGAAATGGATGGGAAAGGCTCCCAAGTGTGAGTGGAGAGGCAGAGGCACAGTGGTGAGCTCGTTCCCAGGCTCTGGGAGGAGCGGAGAGGGCAAGCCATCGCTTGACTGCCTGAGTCTCAAACAGGGAACCAGAAAAACTGGCCGGGCCTCACCGTTATCCGTCATCCGTCCTCCATCACTTTGCCGCCACCTTTAATCACAACACGCAAGCACATGACATGTACAAGTCCGTGCACACACTGAGCTGCTTAACACACTCATCACTTTTCAGGATGTTTGGAGAGCATGGCGACAACAACGAAACCTGAAAGTTCACACACATAAGCACACACACAAAGGCTCAGCCTCGGTTGTGAAACAGTCAAGTCTGCTTGCTCAATAATACTTCAGAGCTCTACGCTCATCCATGGGCTATTACTGTAGCAGTTTATGCTTTGACATGCTCTGGCACAGTTGAGTAATCTTGGAGAGAGAGGTAGACTCTCCCAGGGTTGTGGGCTATGTATGAAGCCAAAATAAACTGCAAGCAGCACACACACACACACACACACCAACAAGTACAAGCATAGCGTCTAAAATCATATATCACACATCAACTGCGATACAACCACACGCTCACATGAAACTGTTAGATATGAGTTTGTAATTACAATTGACCGCACGGCTTCTTCCCCTTCTCAATGACTCACGGTCACAATTTTAAAACAATGTCGCGCACACACACAGCCAACGGTACTCAACTATAAAACAGTCACAAATGGCCATCCTCCCTCTGCAGCGGTCTGTTCCTCTCAAACAAATTAACCACAGCTCTCCTATAGTCCTGCAGACTGACAGATCTCACTACATGCCAGCACTTTTAAACCTCCAAAGGTCCCATAAGCCAAGAACACAGGATTAGCCCAACTGGCTAAGAACAGTCAAGCAAGCCTTTGGGACTGATGCTGTTCTGGGGTCTTTTTTCACACTGTAGGGATCCAACTTGGCAGTGGCACACAAGAGAAGCAATTAAACAGCCGGCTAACAGTGCTGGGGCCCATGATGTGAAGCCTTCTTCAGTGAGTAATTAGGAAAGGCCCAGAATCCTGTCTGAAAGAGGAACTAGGCCTGCTAGGAAAGAGAGGGTCTTAAAGTTTTACTTTTAGTCACGGAGAGTGTGAAATGGGAGGCAGTGTCCACACATAGGGTGAAATATAGACATACTCCTTAAAAAAAGGTCAGGAGGTCAAACTAAATGACTAAATATGTCCTTTTTTATTTTACATTTACGCTACAGTTCAAAAGTTTGGGGTTGGTAAGATTTTTTTCATGAAATTAATTATTTTGTTCAGCAGGGATTCACTTAATCAAAATTAAAGACAGTGAAGACTCTCCTTAGAGTTTTTATATCTCAAATAAATGCTTTTCTTTTGAATTTTCTATTCAACAAAGAATCAAAGAAAAGTATCTCACGGTTTGCACAAAAATTTTGAGCATCACAACTGTTTTCAATATATGAGAGTGAAAACTGAAAATTCAGCTTTGCCATCATAGGAATAAATAGTGTTTTAAAATGTGTTAAAAAAAAGGTTACTTTAAATTGTAAGAATATTCCAAAATATTACTGTTTTAATGTATTTTGATCAAATAAATGCATCCTTGGTGAGTGTGGCGAGCAGGACAAGGTCGAGGGCCGTGGGAGGACGGCACATTGCTCCTTCCTCCCGGGTTTCGGCACCAGTGTAACGCAGTTCGTTGTTATGGGAAGAAGGAGGCGGGAACCTGCGAACATTCAACAAACTTTAATAAATAAATAAACAATACAAAACGAAAGTAAAAGACAGCAGCCCCTCACGGACGACTGATGTCACATATAATAAAACACAACATAAGACCTGGCCTGATCCTCTCTTGATCTCCACTGTCGTCCCTCCTCCTTTTATGCTTCCGCTCCTCCGTGAGAGATACGAGACCGGTGCGTCACGCAGGTGTCGCTCATCAGTAATCACGGCACCGCCTCGTTTTTATGTGGTTTGTGATTTTTGCAACATTGTTACCAAACCTTGGAACATGTCAAAATACATTTTAAAACCCTAATATGAGTGCGTTCGTTTATAGCAATAAACATTAATATTAAAAAAGTTATTAGAACACACACAACACCACCAAAACAGGTAACAGGATTGTAAGTAAGAAGGTTACAAATTTAGCCTAAATTAAGCACTCAACCACTCAGTAGGGGCCAGGCAGTTTAGGATCAAATTATGTTTTTTACTGATAAACTTCATAATTCTCATTAATGACCAATCAAAAAACAACTGCGCCAATAAATAAATTATTAAGGTTGAATGGTTAAGAATGATACATTTTATCAAGTTAAAAACTGAAGTTAGAGAGGAGCTTGTTAATCTATCCCAGTTAATTACAACAATAGCACATATAAGCCGCTGCTTACCTCGCTCCAGTGACAATTCTTCCGACATGCCTCCACTACCCCATCTCCCCCTTGATTATAAATCTTTACTATATATTAAACGGACTGTTCACTCAAAAATGAATATTCTGTCAACATTTACTCAGCATTGTATGACATTGTTCCACAAGAAGATTTTGAAAAATGTTGGGTTCCATTCAACCCAACATTTGAGTGCTGTGGGACAGTAAACATTAATGTTCTTGGTAATTAAACTTTGTTAATAAATAAAAATAATTGTACTAAATTTATCTGAATATTAATGCCAAAGTCATGAATTTAATTCAATTCAATACTCACAACAGAAACATGGGATTGTGCCTCTACCGCTCTGAAAACAAAATGTAATGGGACACCAAAGTGTACCATATTCATAGAAAGTGCCAGAAACTGTGTAGAGAGGGTGAGAAGCAGATTTGCTTCCGAAGCATACAATCATTTTGTTTGCTTTGTGTCTGTGGTCAGACACAGTGGCCTATAAACAAGTATGTTTTTATAATCAGTTCCAAAATCGGGAGGTTTAGACAAACACTAATCAGGTTAAGTGAGTTTCCCAATGTCTGGGAGTGTGTTTCACACACCCGTCAACAAAACCAACGGGTTCTCAATCAAAGCAGCACACGATCGAACGGTGCAAACCTTCAACATGGCGCGTGTCAGTCTGGGTGTTTGACAGGCTATGTGAAGCCGCAACAGGTAAATAACTAGATGACTAACAAAGTACAGTAAACAATAAAACTATTTGCGTCCAAAAAACAGTGTGTTAATAATTAAGATAATACATTCAAATAATATGGTAAGAAATACCAGTTTGCAATATCAAGCAGCAGAACGAGTGGTTTTGTACTGTGAAAAATAATTGGAGCTGGAAGACAGACAGTGGCGTAATGCCCATTCAAAGTGAGGGGGCACGTGCCCCCTCAGATTTTTCCTCCCTGATAATTTTTTGTCACAACTTTATTCCTATTATGCTCCATAATTACTAGAGCCTATAACGACTCAAATGTAGTCTTCTGGATGTGTAACAAATCGGTCAGCATCAGCCCGCCCTAGATCTACGCGCGTTGCGCTCTAGAATCTTTGCTGTGTATGTTCAAACAACTCACTCGTCTCGCACGTTGAGCTGGCAATGTTTTACAGGTGGTCTTGAAGTGGTAAGTGGGCAAAGCAACAAATCGGCATTGAATTAGTTATCGGATGATATTAAAAGGTAGTGGGATTATTCGTGGTTGACCTGGAAATTTTAACTTGATCAAAAAGTTATGGAGTTGATATTAGCTGCGAATTCAGAGCATTAACTTAAGTTGTGTCAGTGTGACATTATCGATAGCTAGCCTAGTCCAACCGTAAACTAGTTGGCTAACGTTACTGCGTGCCATACAAAGCCAATAAGCCATAGTAACGTTATCTGATCGGTTTTGAAACATCTGTTCTGTTTTGTCTTGTGTCAAAGTCTCCAGGTCACATACCAATTTAAAATCATAACATAAACACTGCAATGGTACTGTTTTTAAAGTCATGTGTATTAGGCCTAAGTGTACCGTAAGTGTGTGTGTAAAAATGCTTTAATGAAGTAGACTTCAAAAGCTTTTGAATTTGAGCTTACAGTTCTTTCATCAACCTGTCTTTTACATAAACTTACAAAATAGATACTTTAACTTAGTCCTCAGATAGAGGAGGGTTGCTGCTAGCTCCGTTAAGGTATTTTTGTCCCTCACAAACTGCATTGAAATGGTATGTTTAGCAGCCAGAATTTAAAAATTTTCAGGGGGAGAAACCCCCTGGCCCCTCCTAACATGATCCATATCACCCGTCAGAAAACAACTACAACGTCTCAGATTGTGCCCCCCCAAAATTTTGGCTTGCATGACGCCCCTGAAGACAGAGACTTTCAATTTGCAAATAGCCACACCCACTCTTACGTGAAAAATAAGGTGGATTGATACAGCAGAGAATTGCTCCATATTAGGATGTGTTACCTCATCGCATCACTTGTGAAATATCTAGACCTGTTTCACTGTCATCCAATGCCAAATGTTTGCACTGAAAAAGCGTCATACCCAAAGCACTAAATTTATGGCCGCATTAATTTGCCTTTGGATGATGCATTCCAAGTTAAGGAGGCATCAAGGCACATCCGAGGCGGGGCACATCGCACAGACGGGCGAGCTAACAAGGACGGTCAAGAAAGCAGCCCGTAGCATCAGTCGCTAGCGTGCATCTTGAGGCCAGGGGAGTGAGGTTTACAAGCACAGATCTTACTGGCCTAAGTTACATTAGCATAGTTCAATGAGTCTGTTTCCCAAAACCATAGTTCCAACGAACATTCGCAAACAGCATCCCAAAGTTGTGTGGTTGGAACTACAACTCTCGAGCTGTGGTTGGAAGCATAGTTTCTTGTTTGCATGACATGTAGCTTTAAGAAATCCTTATCTTGAGCAAAATAAACAAGCTAACATTCAGCACAATTTTTTTATAATTTATTTCAATTATATACAAATGCCATTTACGTCTTTCAGTGTGTCAAGAGATTTAAAGATCTGTTATTGAAGAGTCGTATGTGCGAACGTGCTCTAGTTGGTACATAAGAATGAGCCTATGATAGAATCTGAAAATTAAGCAAAATAACTAGGAAAATTTAGAATTAGTCCTCTGATGCCATGTCTGTAATTTATAGCAAATATCCAGAATTAATTCAATCTCAAATGGATTCATTAAAACAAGTTATTACTCCACCATGTGCCTGGCATCATTAACCAACATGGTTGAACAACAGATTTGTGACAATACGGTTCGGGAAACGGTCGTGACTAGCGAGTTAATTTCTTCAACGATGCATCGTACTATGGCAGTTCAGCAGAGAGTTATGTTGTTATACAGAAAACACACCCTTAATCGATTTTTGAAGACAGCATAGATGTATCCTTAGGTGCCTTTGATATCCCACAATCCTGTGCAGCTAAAAAGTAAAGATGGCATCGGAATGTTGCAGAACTTAAGGTTTGTGGTCATTATGTGTGTAAATGTACATTTTTGGCCAACATTTTCCAACTTTGATAGTTCTAGCGATAAATTTTACTCTATTTTGCTGTAGATCACTAAACCATTATGCTATACCTCAGAAGTCCGAAATCAGTTTCGTGAGATACCTTCATTTTCAAATGCTGTTTCAATCAGGTGTGCCAGACAGAAAAAACTGAAAATGTAATCCAGGAGAAGGATAGAGAAACACTGGACTTGGGAGAGCAGGGAGAACATGCAGTGAAGTGACACTAACTGTGGGTGTAGTGACATTGGAGGAGGGAGTCTAGTGACAGGACCTTGTATGGTGAAACAATCCAGATTTGCAATTCATTCCTCAAACCTTACACCAAGCTATTTTAAGAGCTATGAAGTCTCCCACGCACGCACTACAATTTAAGGGTTAGTTCATTTATTTTTCTTTAGTTTGGTAATGTCCAATGCAACCCCTGAGAAGGACAAGCAGTGTTGTTCTTGGCTGGTAGGCCGAAAAGGGAGGATGCAGGATAAACTTGCATGATCTATTAGCTCAAAGCTTGGAGAGAAAGGCGCACTAGACAGAGCCCACTGCCGCACCCTCGCACCCACTCCCTCAAGGTGTGTTTGAATCTGATAACTACTCACTAATGCCTAAACAAGGAGAATGACATGTTGCTGCTTGTTGGTAAAAATGTGATGAACAACGTCAATCACTTAAGAGAAAAGATGGGAAGCAAAACGGAGTGGGAGAAAACTCTGAAAGAAACCGAGAGAAAGAGAGCACTTGGGACCAGTGTTCAAACTGAAGGGGGGCTGGGAGGGTCCCAGAGCTCCCTTAAGTATTAAAGGGTTAGTTCAGCCAAAAATGAAATTTCTTTTAAGCTTCCGCAAGAACCAACGAGGTTCATTCTCGCACGTTTGAGCTTCCACAAGAATCATTGAGGTTGCATTGGTTACACTGAACACTTGAAAAGAGTTCCAAATGGTGGGTTAGTTTATATTACATTTTTAATCAGCATCATAAACTAGTGATGTTTGACTAAAATTGGCCCCTAACAGAAAGGCTTGTAATAGGAGTCAATAGGTTTGACATTTCAGTTTAAAATCAAATTTGACTGGCATTATCATTGACACCTATGTTATTATGTGGCCTTGGTGGTAATATTTAAAATGTAATTTTTAAAGTTAATATTCATTTTTATAATAATGATGAATTATCAATGTATTCCCGGGGTCATATCATTTGACATACAGTACATACTTAAAGGTATAGCGGAGGATTTCTTTTTCCGGGTGGGTAGCCTATACTATTGGTCCACCTAAGTGTCAATCATTCTGGTGATATGTTTACGTAAGGCCGTCGTACGTGCTCGTCCCTATGAAGTGGCTTTCTGCGCATGCGCACTTTCAGGTGTATTATGTGTGATGAGTTACGGTTTCAGCCATTCCTTTGAAAATGGCTGAGAGTCGAAAGAGAAAAAATGTATACGAAGTGTATTATAAGAAGAGAAAGGCCGCAGAATATAGAAACAAGACCAGAGTGACTTTGGGTGAATATTTCACACGCTGGCATGCGCTAAAAGCAGAGGTTTGGCTTCCCACTGATGCCGCAGTCGCGAAGATTCTACTAGACAGGTAAAGTTTGTCATGCTATTTGGAGAAATCCATTTAAAATCACTGCTAGTAAAAGTTAATGTAAGCTATGATTAGCGATGCTAGCCCTGGCACAAGTCATGCACCGCGTAGACTCAGTAAACATCTCAATTTGTCTAAAGTAGCCTTATGACCAAATTGTAAATGGTAACACGCTGAAATATTCTAAAACCTTGTGTGTTAATTTTCGATAATTACGAATGTGTTCACCATAGTATTTATTACACAAATGCAACAAGCTACTTCTCCATTGCATATCATGTCTTGAGTCCTCGGTCACTCTACACGTTTAAATTAATATGCGTTCCCTCTCGGGAGCAAATAGAGTGTTGCGCATGTGCATTTTTAAAAAAATTGGAGAGGGCGGGTCTTCTCTAAAATTCGGAAAGATCCTCCGCTATACCTTTAAGAATACCTGACCATACCCTAAAATTGTCAAATTATCTCACATTTTAAAGAGAGTTAAAACATTTGCATGCAGCAGTTAGTTCACCGGGGGTCCGTCTCTGTGATTTAATTTCCTGTAACATGATCTTCTTACACAATATTAACAAAATTACACCACCTTGACACTTCAGGAATTTGACTTGACTCACATGATTCCCCAAATTAATTATACTATTCAGAACAATGTTGTTCCATTTAATTTTATTTACTGTTAAATAGTTCTAATGTAAGATTATGCCAAACTAGCTGATATGGTGTTTTATTGAGAATTTCACCTTGTTTACACAATATATTTGGTACACAACAGACATTTTTGCAATCATCCCCCAAATATTCTCTCAAAATGAATTAAAACCAGACATTTTAGACTTGATCCTCAAAAAAGGAATTTAAATTTTTGGGTGAACTATTCCCCAAGAACAACGTTTTTTTTGTTTTTTGTTTTTTTACCATAAATGCTTTTCAGTGCACTTTATATTTCAAAGACAATAGAAGTAATTCTGAAATTACATATAATTAAACAAGTGGGTCAATACTCTAACGTTCAGCTATCTGCATTTAATATAATTTAAACCATAATACATTTTCATTTAATTGCAATTAAGTGTCGGAAATCATATTAAGTTTGCATTAAGTGCATTCTTTGAAGCCTATATTATTTCTGCAATAAGTTCATTTTTTTTAAATATGGGTTGGAATAGGATTCTAATGCATTTTACTTACAAAAGTCTCACAGGGTTGGTGTGGAGTCTGTACAACTGTCTAAACAGATTACATTTTACAAGGTTGTCAGTTTCCATTTTAGATGAGGAATCTTCAGCAGAATGCGGTCTGAGCATTGACTTCTCTCTCTTTTGGCACATTGTTCTGTGTCAGTTACCACAACCCAATTTAAATTTAATCTAATTGGACAAGTTGAAGATACAACAGCCTTTATTTGCTTGCTCAATAGAGATCATTACATAAATCATAAGAGACAAAACATCCAGGAAGCTCCAGCACACATCTAAGCTGCCATTTCCAGTATTCTGAATCAAATGCATATATTGAACATGACTCAGCCCTTCAAACAAAAACCTCTCACGTCAAAGTATCGTCAATGATTTTTCTAAAGGTTAGATTACAGTTGAGAAGAGAAAGAGGAAATATCCTTTCCTACACATTTAAACCAAGTAAATTACATGTAACAAATCAGACATAAAGTTTAAATATACAATTCTTAGAAAATGTCTTAACACAGAATAAATGCAATCTAATAATTGGCCCAAACTATATAATAATTTAAAAACATTTTTTTTTAAAATTTTCATCTAATAATTTATATTACAAGTAAATTCATGTTGTCTTAAGAACAACCAGGCAACAGCATTCATTTAAGTGTCACAATCCTTACAGCAAAACAGTTCCTGTTTCATATATTGGATCAAATCATGTAAACGGGTTGTTGATTCTGAAATTAGAATTAGATTAGGGGTGTGCATTTGATCATGAATGATTCAAATTCTCCACGATCTGCTTTTGAAGAAATATTGTAGCATTGTGCTACAGTGCATTCTATCAGTTGCAGTTCTAACGCCTCTGGTCCCAACATACTGTACCACTCGACGTACATTCACATCACAAGTTAACGCAGATTTAGGGTTATGCTCACATGACATTACAGTTATTCACAATCGAAAATGTATTATTTGCATGTGTTTTAAAGCTTTGCCGTTTAAACATTTTATTTGCACACTGAAATGACATTCGCTTTTTTATCCGTGCGCGCACACACTAAAAACCTATCAAACAGCGTGTGAGTATAAACTAAGCTATCTTTCACATCTAATTCCGCTTAAACTATCAAATACACACAAGGTTAACATAAACACAGTCGGTTATGTCTTAAGTGAACGAAAACAGTTGGGAGAAAAATGAATGATATGTGTCTGTATATTAGATCCATACATTCGGTCTTAGAGTGACAGCAGCCTAAAAACCTGCTCCCGATTGTCATTAATGTTAATCAAACTACAAAAGGCAAAGAAAAATCACTTACTGCTCTTCTATGAATAACGTAGCTTTGATATTATATTTTGTTACCTTCTAAGGCTACATTTTTAAAAAGGAGAAATTAGTTTTGATGTAGTGCTCGGTCACTTGCAAAATAGTAAAAACCAACATGAAAAAAAAATTGTTATATGTTATTTTTTCCATATCAAAATCCAGTCTTGGTTTTGATATAGATCAAATCATCAGTTTGTGTTGTTCAAAACGTTTTTAGTAAGATCGGGATACCTTTGGCCCAAAAAAATCTGGATTATCCTAATCCCATCAGACAGGTGATTTCAGGAACAAAAATTTGATAAAACTTTAAAACTTGTGAAAATATACAACATTTACATAATGTAATATATACACACATCTATATTTTGTTCAATTAATAAAGTAGAAGTATACATTAGTCTACCTTAAGACATTCAGTAAAGTAAAAAAGAGATATTGGCAGCATAAAATAATCCCAAAAAACAGCTGTCAATATCAAACAAAAATAATATATTTAATTTTAAGTGTGTTTTTAATCACTGTATATAAAATACATTGGCACAATCATTAGAGATGGAAAGTAGTTTCTAACAATTGCATTCCTTATGTATATTTGTTTGTTTTTGTTGTGGGTCACATAAGGGGCTACAGAAACCCTGAAGGCTGATTTATACTTCTGTGTCAGACCTACAGCGTAGGCTACACGTCAGTTTTCATTTATACTTCTGTGTTGTTGTCTGAGTTGACGTGCAATTACACATACTAGTATACTACACATACTACACATGCTAGTAGCCAGTGTCCACGGGCATGTTATTTGTGTAACCCACTATGAAAGCAAAACCCGAAGAAGAAGCAGCTTGTTGTGGAGAGGATTTTAAACATCTGTAATTTGACCAAGATGTGTCGTACAGATGGATATATCTCGGACTTCCTTGGCCAGTCACTCCATAGGCTATGGCCGCTACACACAGCCTATGACGTAGCCACGGCGTAGATTCGATGCAGAAGTATAAATCAGCTTTAAAGGCATGGTGATGGGAGGAAAAATATGTTTTCTTTCTCTTCAAATAAAACCCTTAAAGTGACCCCACATTGACTCTTCTACCTGTTGTTCTTGACATTCTGTAGCTAACAGTCAACATGAAATGTAGCCCCATTTGGTGCACTGGTAATCCAGATTTGGTCATCTGAATTAGAGCAGTGACAGAGATTTCAAAAACAGCAATGTTGTCATTCAGCTTCCCCTGTCTAGTGGGTTAGGATTAGTTACTTGAATAAAAATTCAATAACAGACTATGCCCTCACATCTTAAAGTTGGCTAATGTGGTTTCTCAATACAGGTGAGCAGATAACAGTTTAAACTTTATGCTTTCAAACATCTTTCCCCTATTACTCTGAAAGGGCCTCCATGACTTGTTGTTGTCCATGGCAGGTTGTTGCGCTTTCCAAGATGGGCTCAGACTGTGAGTGACAATCTTATTTGAGTGTCTCACAGAGATCAGGTTCCAAGAGCCGCCTGAAGAGCTCAGATGAGAGGCAGACATGATGGGACACATTTACCATTTGTAGTCTATTAACCATCAAATCAGAACAAGACACAATTTTGAACACAAACCTTTGAACTGTAATCATCAGCTGTATCAGCAAAGCTTCTCACGTCAAAATGATTTGGTTGTGTAACAAATCTATTAGGAATTGATTTTAGGATTCCTTTTTTAAACTATATTTAAATTCCTGAATTTTAATTGTGGTAACAAAAAGGATGCAGAATTGTAATTCAAATTTGAATGTAAGGAAGAGTTAAATGTGTTAAACATTATATAACTACTTTTTAACTAGAAAAGCAAAGTTTGAATGAAGGACTGATGGATGGATGGATGATGGATGGATGGACGGATGAGGGGACCGATGGATGGATGGGATTAATGCAATTCCTTAAAGGGTTATTTCAGCCAAAAATGAAAAAAATGGTCATCAGCTACACACCTTTAAACATGTAAGACTTTGAATCACAAATTAAAATATTTTAAAAGATATCTGAAAGATTTCTGTCCCTCCATTGACACCTAATCAACCACCACTTTGTCACTTCAAAAAGTTCATAAAGAGATCGTAAAACTAATCTATATGAATTGAGCAGTTTAAATTTTCTGGAGACAAAATCACTTTATGTGATGAACAGTTTTAATTTAGGCTTTTATATAAACATTGATCTGCGAACGTAAACAGAAGATCAACTGTGCTTGCTTGACGTGCGAGAACAAACCTCATTGGTTCTTGCAGAAGCTCAAACGTGCTGCGTAACACACGAAAATGAACCTCATTGGTGCTTGCTGAAGCTCAAACTCGCTGCCTAACACGAGAATGAACCCCATTGGTTCTTGCTGAAGCTCAAACTTGCTGCCTAACACGAGAATGAAACTCAAACGTGCAGCATAACACGAGAATGAACCTCATTGGTTCTTGCAGAAGCTCAAACGTGCTGCGTAACACACGAAAATGAACCTCATTGGTGCTTGCTGAAGCTCAAACTCGCTGCCTAACACGAGAATGAACCCCATTGGTTCTTGCTGAAGCTCAAACTTGCTGCCTAACACGAGAAAGAAACTCAAACGTGCAGCGTAACACGAGAATGAACCTCATTGGTTCTTGCAGAAGCTCAAACGTGCTGCGTAACACACGAAAATGAACCTCATTGGTTCTTGCTGAAGCTCAAACTTGCTGCCTAACACGAGAATGAACCTCAAACGTGCAGCGTAACACGAGAACAAACCTCATTGGTTCTTGCAGAAGCTCAAACGTGCTGCCTAACACGAGAATGAACCTCATTGGTTCTTGCTGAAGCTCAAACTTGCTGCCTAACACGAGAATGAACCCCATTGGTTCTTGCTGAAGCTCAAACTTGCTGCCTAAAACGAGAATGAACCTTAAACGTGCAGCGTAACATGAGAATGAACCTCATTGGTTCTTGCAGAAGCTCAAACGTGCTGTGTAACACACGAGAATAAACCTCATTGGTTTCTGCATAAGCTCAAACGTGCTGCGTAACACACGAAAATGAACCTAATTGGTTCTTGTTGAAGCGCAAACGTACAGCGTAACACGAGAATGAACCTCATTTGTTCTTGTTGAAGCTCAAACGTGCTGCCTAACACGAGAATTAACCTCATTGTTTCTTATGGAAGCTCAATAGTGCTGCGTAACACACGAAAATGAACCTTACTGGTTCTTGTTGAAGCTCAAACGTGTTGTGTAACACATGAAAATGAACCTCATTGGTTCTTGCAGAAGCTCAAACGTGCTGCGTAACACACGAAAATGAACCTCATTGGTTCTTGCTGAAGCTCAAACTTGCTGCCTAACACGAGAATTGACCTCAAACGTGCAGCGTAACACGAGAATGAACCTCATTGGTTCCTGCAGAAGCTCAAACGTGCTGCGTAACACACGAAAATGAACCTCATTGGTTCTTGCTGAAGCTCAAACTTGGTGCCTAACACGAGAATGAAACTCAAACGTGCAGCGTAACACGAGAATGAACCTCATTGGTTCCTGCAGAAGCTCAAACGTGCTGCGTAACACACGAAAATGAACCTAATTGGTTCTTGTTGAAGCGCTAACGTACAGCGTAACACGAGAATGAACCTTATTTGTTCTTGTTGAAGCTCAATAGTGCTGCGTAACACACAAGAATGAACCTTATTGGTTCTTGTTGAAGCTCAAACGTGTTGTGTAACACATGATACACGAGAATGAACCTCACTGGTTCTCGCACATCAAGCGAACATGCTTAAGCTTCCGTTTACCACAACTGATGTTTGCGTTGAGGAATGTTTATATGTGAATAGAAGCTTAAATTAAATCTGTTCATTATATAAAACAATCAAGTCTCTTTAGAAAATTTGGATTTAAATGCTCAATTCATATAGAATCAATTTTACGATTTCTTTATTAACTTTTTGAAGCTACAAAGTGGTAGTTGCGTGAACTGTGAAAGGAGGGACATAAATCTCTTATATTAAAATATCTTCATTTGTCTTTCGAAGATTAATGAAAGTTTGCAACATGAGTACATGATGACAGAACTTTCATTTTTGGATGAACAAATTCTTCCCATAAAATAACATTCAGCTCCTGTGCTGCTCCATATTGCTGGTGGCGTTCTCACCACTGCTTAATGTTCCACAGGAAGTGATCTCATTAAACAGGCTCACTTAATCCTTCTGTGAGGTCCTGTGGGAGGCTGCCTCTGACCCCTGCATTGACATGGGCCACAATTCTCCTCCACTGGAAAACTTGCTCTTTAGCTGTCACAATTGTTTGTTTTTGCTTTGAGAATCTCGGACAATATTCCCATTTCTGGCTTCCTGATTAATATTTTACTTTTATTAGAGGTGAAGTTACAATTACATGATTTCTCACACTCTAAGGAGGCTTAAATAGGCCTATGAGAGTACCAGTTCCCAGTGTTTAGAGCCCCATCAGCCTCGTAAACGAGAAAGGGGGGATAAAGTAACTTCTGGTTGCAATTTGAAGAGGCTTTTTTTAGCCATCCTTAAATGTGGGAAGTCAAAGTCATCATGCTGGGGGCGTCTGTGGGAAGCAGAGAAGATTTGAAAGGAGGAAAAAAATTCCATCTGAGGGTTTTTCCCGCTTAGAGGGAGAAAGTCAGGAAACATGGTTTGTAGAAAGATATGATTCTTTATAGGCACTAGATTGATGCAACATGTCAGTGTAAAGAAACAAGCTCACACACTAAACTGCAGGAAACTGAACCAGCAGGCCACACCGCACACAGCAAATCTGTAATGAGGCAATTGAAAAACACATGACTACAGAGATAGTCCTGGAGCACAACCAAAGTCTACAGTTAAAGTAACATGTTCGCCTTTGCTGTAGCCTACATAAAGTGGATGGGTACAGATTGTAGCCCGCTGTAGTTCCCATAGCTCTTGCATGCTGAATGGAAACTGGACAGACGTCATGCTGCAGAACAGCTGCCCAGAACTGATTAAATAATGCGTGCCAGCATGCTGCCCATGAGGACTGTTTTGCATTTTGTTACTGAAGTTGGAAAAGAATGCTCGATGAACCCATTGCTTTATGCTCTCCAGCAAAGAAGTGATTTGTCTTGAGAATATCTGTTGCTCAACTAAATGTGCATTTGAGTATTTGAGATGTCTAAATGAGAAGTTGAGCCACTAAGCGAGAGATTGTGGTGGGTAAAACATGAAAGCTACAGGTGTATGCAGAATGAGACATGCCCTTCAGGGCACTTTTGAAATGTGATCTACCATCTGAACGAGGCCTGATGCTGTTCATGCTTTGCACACAGTGTGGTAAATTGCTGTGGGTCAATGTTAAATGTGTATTTTAATCTACAATAAGTCCTCTTCAAAAACACAATTCCCACATGTCAGTCACAAAGAGGGAGAAGGAAAACTTAAAAGAACAACGTTAACGTAAAAGACAAATGGCGCACTGTAGCTGATATCAGATAGCCATACAAAAAACGGCTAAAAGAGTGGGGGGAAATGTGCACCGACAGAAGATCTCACTAAGAGGCACGGCCGAGAGTTTGAGAGATTTCAGGGAGGCTTTTAGTTGTAAGTGATCCCTGCGTTTCAGGCCAAGTTCATTTTCACGCATGTTCTGGTCAGTAACAGGTGGCGGGAGTGTAGCAGCAGCTTTGCACTTTACGCATGTTCTTTGTTCTTTTCCATCCTGGGAGTGGAATCCCTTAAAAAGATATTCTGCCACTCGTATGGTCATTCTTAGTGAAGCTATGATTACTACACAAAACATTGTTGCTAAAATTAATATGTAAAGCATGCATGTACAATAACCCTTCTCGCTTTCAGATGGGAGCAGAAGTCCACTTCCTCAAACACACACTTACTCTCAGTCAGGTTAAATGGAGCAGGCAATGGCTCCATGCTCGAGTGCTTTCACAGTGTGTCCGCAGGGGGAATGCAGTGCACAGGCCTCAGGACCGGTCATGCTGTCTTTCTGTAAAACTGTGGGAAAGTGCTGCTCTCTTTTCCACTGCTTATTTGAACCAATCTTTTTATAAATGGACTTTCATAGTCCATGCAAGCCCACAACCCTCAAGTCAAATCAGGCCTTATAACAAGCCTATCTCAAGAGGCTGGAGTGAAGAGGGAAGAGGTGCCAAAGGCCATGCATTTTTTCCATTCACTACCCATGGAAAAAAATCTAGCGTGCCTTAGAGTCGACTTTTAACCCCAGATGTTTATGAAAGCTATTAATGAGAGAGGCTGTTTGAAAAAAAAATTGTTATAGCAGTCATATCTTTACGGCTGTGCATGTTTTTTCAAATGTTAAAGTAATCCAAGTTGTTGTCAGTCATAACAGAACCTTGAAATGCCTGACACTTTTTTAGAAGACTCCACAGTGTCATAAACCTCTGAGATTAGTACGTCACAGGCCAGACATGATTTAACCACAAAAGATCTTGGGTTCAGTCGACGATTAAATAACTGCTGTGCTGTGAACTCTCCAATAACACAAAGTCCTATCAGAACTCAAAATGGTGGTTCACTGTTATTTCTAGTGTGAGATCACAGACGAGCTGCATTGTGCTTATGCTGCTTGTGTTAGGATAGGTCCAAAACAGCATACGATGGATCCAAAGCTCCAACAGGAGGCTATAACACAGCTCTTATCCCTGGATCCGTCTCTGTAAGGTTTTGCTTGGTTTTGGTTTTTGCCCAGATTGTTGCCAAATCCTGCTTGATGAGCAGATCAAAGGCAAAATCTTGAGCTCTCGCAGCCACATTGATATTTTCAAATATTCTTGATATTAATCGCCAACAATAACATGCTTGAACCAATGCAGAAATCAGGGAGCATAACCAATGTTCTTTCACCATATTTTCTTCTTCTCATTTTATTTTGGAGGGATCTGTGAATACTTTACGACTGTTTCTGAAGTTAGTGTATTTGATTAAAAATACTTCTTTTACGGTTAGAAATTTCTGTATAATCAAACATTTATAATTGAACATTCATATTGAGAATTTACTTAGTATCCTCATAAAAAAAAAACCTTAAAAATAAACCCCAGGGAGTAAGTCTCCCCTTACAAAAAGTTCCTTTCTGAACATTAAAACCTGATGTCAATCTAAATACTAAATACGAAACACACAACAGTGTCTTAAATCAATCTCTGCTGGAAGATGATGATTCTAAAGGTCATGCCTTCATCATCTCATTCTTTCCCACTCTGCAGGAAATAGCACTCTTTCATTCCTCTTCCCCTGTCTGTCTCCATGAATTTGATCTGATTGTTTTATCATACTGGTAAGCTTCCCATATTTCTCTCACCATCTTGAAACTATCACATGGAACAAAATGCAGGCTCTGAAAAAGAAAAGAGGCTTCACAATAGACTCTATTCTTTGTTCCAGTGTTTTTGTGTATTCTTGGAATCTCTCGCTTTTAGACATACCAGCAGCTGTCACAGGCTCAGTCTCATTGGTTTGGCCAGGAGCTGCATTACGCTATTAATGAATGATTAGTGTCAAATATCTGGCCTGTGCCGCCTTCTCCCAACTGTGGGAAATAAGCAAGCGGAGTGCATCTGATCCCAAGTTCAGTTTAGAGTTTCCTAAAGCTAGCTCCACAAATTAGGAGGAACAGAGAGAACCAGGGGAACTAGGCTTAACTTGAAATAACAGCTCAACAAAATGGCATTTGATGGTGATAATCACAGTCCCCTTGACAACTGGAAGCACTCCAACCCCCTTTCTGCCAAGTGGGAGAGAACAAAAACTAAAGAAAATCTCTGCTTTTAAATCCTATTCTCAGAGAGCCATTCCAGCTTGGTGCAAAGAAGTTCATTGCGACCACATGGGGACAGGTGTAGTTAATAGAGATTTACAGTGTCTGCTCTGATATGACTATAGTATGACATGTTTTTAATCTGTAAATAATGGGAAGCATGTACTTTTTCTTTTAGTGAGAGCAAAAAGATAAATTGTGCACTTGCACCTGAGCCAGTTGGTCTGACATACCAAGAGCCTGAGCCAAACCATAGCTCATATGAGATGGTCAACAAGTGGAACAGAACTTGTAAAATTCCTTTCAATATCCTTGGCCCTCAAAAACTGAGATAAAATACGAAGAGGAAATATATTACATGTAATTGTAGCTATAAATCAAATTTTGCAAGAAGGAGGTTTGAAGTAAAAATGTCTTCATGGAACACTGCTTTACTCAACAGAGATTTTCTTATCCTAATTTTATATTTACAATCATTTCAACTGAAAGAAATGCTTGGTCAACTTTGATTTGTTTTACAGACCTATTAAAACCAGGTTTAGGAAACATTGTGAAACAACTGGCCCAGAGATAGATAGGCATCATGTGCTTTGGTTGGACACAATACTCATAACGGGTGGATGCTTGTGCAATGTTTCAGCACAAGACAAAGAAACCTGTAAGTACACACACACAAACATATATGTGACCCTGGATCACAAAACCAGTCTTAAGTAGTACGGGTATATTTGTGGGAATAGCCAACAATACATTGTATGGGTCAAAATTATACATTTTTCTTTTATGCCAAAAATCATTAGGATATTACGTAAAGATCATGTTCCATGAAAATATTTTGTAAATTTACTACCGTAAATGTATAAAACATTTATTTTTCTGAGTGAATGCAGCACAATCGCGAACATAAATGCACAACTTTAAAGGCGATTTTCTAAATGTTTCGATTTTTTGCACCCTCAGATTCCAGATTTTCAAATAGTTGTATCTCGGCCAAATATTGTCCTATCCTAACAAACCATACATCAGTGGAAAGCCTATTTATTCAGCTTCCATGCAATGCATACATCTAAATTTCAAAAAAATGACCCATATGACTGGTTTTGTCATCCAGGGTCACATATGTTTACTTGGCTGTCTACATCGGGACATTCCAAAGAGATTATAAATACTATATGCTGTTTTACAGATGATGAGTCCCCAGATGTTGCCAAAAAGGCGGTTTTGTCAGTTTTAACACAATTCTGGGTAAAAATGTGTCTTCAAAATATGGTTGAGTAGTTGCACACACACACACACACACACACATAAAGTAGACTGAAAGATATATGGATAAAGAAAGCTCTCTTCTCTGTCTCTGTTCTGCAGGTTGTGCGCAGCAAGGCTTGAAAAAGCTGCTATACAACAGCTAAGAGGAATGGATTCAGAAGAGACCGCGAGATGGCTGTGCTGTCTGTGCTGAGACAAAAGGAGGATTTGGCAGAGGGTTGTGCCTGCATCAAAAAGGCCTGTTTATTGGACCTCTCCCCTTTCCTCACACAAGCTTGCAGTAGAGCTGTACTGCTGAGAAGACGGAGACCACACAGGGTGCACCAAAGAACTCTGCCCACAGTTCTGTTTACAGTTACATGCCACACTGCAGTAATTTCTGCTTTTTAGTCCACCCTGCTCCTTTTCTCAGATATGGTTTTTGGGTTTTTATATATCTCTCTGAATGAGAGCTCAATGTTTACCTCGGAGTAACTTGGGCACTGTGAGAAAAACATGTTTCTCATGCTGGTAGCTGTGCAATTTTTGCCGCCTGAAGATGGGCAAAAAAAAGATGGGAAGAAGGCAAAAATGGCCCTATATCAATTAGTGTGATTGATTTGTGAATACCTACAATGAATATTAGTGAATTTCTGGGTTGCAGTCTTTCAGACAGTTCATGACCTCTTTTTGCTCAATATGCTCTTATACCTTTTCCAGGCAAAACATTGCTGATATCACCACAAGGCCTTGCTTGGGTTTATTCAGTGCCATTTCTATTGTATAATTGTATTGTATCTATTGGATTTCAGATCACTGGTGGTTTAAAACATCCGTCAATCAAGAGCAAAGTCTAAGTCAAATATCACACAGCCTGATTTAAATGACACAGTCTGTCTTGCATGGCTTCAAACTGTATAATGAATCAAGAAAAAAATAGCTTCACACTTGTGCTTCCTTGCCTCGGTACAGAAACAAGACTAATATTTGTAGTGATATATGCCTAGTCCGGGCTGTCAGCTACCAAATGAGAGGAACTGAGAGAGTTGAATTCCCAAAGGCTGGCACTTTACACTTTATGCGTTACACTGTGGGCCACTACGAAAAATTTGAGCTGCTTTGAAGACATTTCTCTTCCTTCAATGACAAATTTTACAGTACCTGTCAACAGTTTGGAAACATTATAAGTTTTTTTTTTTTTTTAAAGAAGCCTCTTAAGATCACCAAGGCTGCATTTATTGAATCAAAAATACAGTAAAACAGTAATATTATAAAATTATTTTACAATTTAAAATAACTGTTTTCTATATAAATATATTTAAAATGTAATTTATTCCTATGATAAAAGCTGAATTTTCAGCATCATTACTCCAGTCTTCAGTGTCACATGATTATTATTTTTATTTATTTTTATTTTATTATTAATTGTTTATCAGTATTAAAAGTTGTGCTGCTTTTTTGTGGAAATTGTTATATTTTTTTCAGGATTCTTTGATGAATAGAAAGTTCAGTGAAAAAAAACATTTATTACATGAATTAAATTGATTTATTACATTTATTAAATATAAATGTTTTGTAACATTATAAATGTCTTTACTGTCACTTTTGATTAATTTAATGCATCCTTGATTAATAAAAGTATTAATGTCTCTCTTTTTTTAATCTTAAATGTTTAAATGGTATCATTGTTTCCCCCAAAATGTTAAGCAGCAAAATCTGTTCCCTTTCGTAGTCACTCCGAGTTACGTCGGATGACGACGAATGGGGGTTTCGCCTAGAAAGCCAATCATCTTCGTGTACTATAAAACGAGCCAATGGCGATGAAATGCCATGGGTCTGCGGAATTTGCATAGCGTAACTCCGCCCCACCTCGTGGGTATAAAAGGAGGACGCTCGGCAACATGCAGATATGTTTTCGCTTCGGAGCCAAGAGCTTCTCTTCACTCCACAAGCCAATCCTGACTTCATCTTCTGTGACGAGCGAACTCTCCGGTGTTGGTGTGACGGCGGTACCCAGCGAGTTCACATTGCCTGCGATCTGAGCAGTGATCTGCCAGTCTGTGTGTTTCTCCCTGGTCGCCTCAGCATCGCTGAGTTTTTTCTCTAAAAGAGCTGCACGTGGCACGTCTTTTTAAAGATGTCTCGCCCGTGTTCTTCTGGGTGCGGTCGTTTCCTGTCTTCCTTTGATGGGCACAATCGCTGCTTTGCCTGTTTGGGCTTAGAGCACGCTAAAGCAGCGCTTGTGGATGACTCATGTTCCTTCTGTGGGAACATGGCCATCGCAACACTGAGGTCTAGACTCAATGATCTCATTCGGGAGAGAGTCCCCTCATCCACACCCCGATCTACATCCTCCACGAGAGGCTGTACTTCGGCTGGTGGACAGGGTGATCTGAGGGTTACGGTGTGGGACAATCCGACGATGCGTCCTCGGACCACGCCCCCCTCTACAGTGTTGCAACCCGCGAGTGCCGCGGTGATTCTACCGGGTTCATCCTTCGATGCCCCGCGTGTTTCATTCGGCGCTCCAGAGGAAGACTCGATGTCGATCGCGGCATCACAAGGCGGGCAAGAGTCATCGGGAAGTGACGATGCGGCTGCGTTGCCTCCTTCTGGAGCTCCAGCGTTGCCCGTATCAGATCCCGAGATGACGGCCATGCTCTCCCGGGCCGCCGCGAGCATCGGGCTTGAGTGGAACCCTCCGCCCTGCCCTGAGCGCTCGCGGTTGGATGATTGGTTTTTGGGTGCGGCTGCCGCCTCACGGCCACAGCCAACCCCAATGCCATTCTTCCCGGAGGTGCATGAGGAGTTGACGAAATCATGGAAGGCTCCCTTGACCTCCCGTGTACGTTCGTCAGCTTTCTCCGCTTTTCCTCCCCTCGATGGGGCAGCCGCCCATGGGTACACTGGGATTCCCCCGGTTGAACGCTCTGTTGCCATGCAACTATGTCCTCAGAGTGCTTCATCTCGTGGTAATCCTAAGCACCCGTCCAAGGCCTGTAGATTCTCGTCCACCTTAGTGGCGAGGTCTCACAGAGCTGCAGGACAGGCGGCTGCCGCTCTGCATGCGAGGAGCACCTTGCAGGTCTACCAGGCCCAGCTGCTCAGAGATATGCACGAGGCAGGGACTGACCCAGGGCTCTTCAATGAGCTGCGTGCCGCCACTGACCTCGCTCTCCGAGCGACGAAAGTGGCCTCACGCTCCCTGGGTCAGGTGATGGCCACCTCTGTGGTCCAGGAGCGTCACCTATGGCTGAACCTGGCTGATATGCGGGACGCCGAGCGTACCCGTCTGCTCGACGCCCCCATATCCCAGGCCGGCCTCTTCGGCGGAGCGGTTGAGGACTTTGCCCAGCAGTTCTCAACCGCACAGAAGCAGTCTGAGGCGATTAAACATATTCTGCCCCGACGGCCTGCTGCTGCCTCCACCCAGCCGTCGGTACAGACACCTCAGACTGCTCGCCGCCGAGGGCGCCCTCCTGTGGCTCCCTCCCCTCCCGCACGGCCCCAGCAGCAGCCTTCACCCGGGCCGCGTCGTGGAGGAGGCCGCAGGAAGGCGCCACAGCCCTCTCCAGCCCCGCGCCCCGCTAAACGCCAGGCTAAGCGGCGCTCCTGAGACGGGCTGCTCAGTGATGGTGTCGTTTTTTTCCCAGGAGGTGGTTGCAGGCCTTTTTCTTTTGTTCTCCCGCTGCCCACCCACGGGTGGGCAGTACCCTATTATGGTCAAAGAAAGAATCAATACACCCATCACTGAGCACACAGAGCCGGTTGACAGTGCGCGACGCCCCCGGGCCTCGCCGCTCTCATCCCCCTCTGTCACAGAGTTCTCGGACCGCAGTGTGTGCCGCCTCCGGGCCTCGCCACTCCCGTCCCCCTCTGTCCCGGAGGGTGCGGGCGACAGTGTGTGCCGTCTCCGGACCTCACCACTCTCGTCCCCCTCTATCGCCAGACCCCTGGCAGAGCAGACCCCCGTGGAACGCTGGTCCTTCCCTGGTCTCCTCTGTCAGGACGCGGAGCATGACCGCGCCCCCGCTCCGGGCCGCTTTGCCACCCTCGCCTGGGCTGGTCACTCCGCTTCGCTGCCCCTCCGGGGGGACGCCTGTGGTTCGTATGACCCCGCTGGTTCAGTATCTGACAGCTTGGTTGGAGCTTCCCAGCCTTTCTCGCTGGGTCGCCAGAACTATCAGGCTCGGCTATGCGATCCAGTTCGCACGGTCTCTCCCCCGCTTCAGGGGAGTTCGCTTCACTATGGTCGGTGGCAATGCCCCTATCATGAGAGCGGAGGTTGCTACCCTGCTGGCGAAGGGTGCAATCGAGACTGTCCCTCCAGCCGAGATGAGGTCAGTGTTTTACAGCCCGTACTTCATTGTCCCCAAGAAATCCGGTGGGTTACGGCCGATCCTGGATCTGCGCGTCTTGAACCGCTCCCTTCACAGGCTGCCGTTCAAGATGCTCACGGCCAAACGCATTTTCGAATGTGTCTGGCCACGGGATTGGTTTGCAGCCATAGAACTGAAGGACGCCTACTTTCATGTCTCCATCTTACCTCGACACAGACCGTTCCTACGGTTTGCTTTCGAGGGGCAGGCATACCAGTACGCGGTTCTCCCCTTCGGGCTAGCCCTGTCTCCTCGCGTCTTCACGAAGATCGTCGAGGCTGCCCTTGTTCCCCTTCGGGAACACGGGGTTCGCATCCTGAACTATCTCGACGACTGGCTGATCCTAGCTCACTCTCGAGACCAGGTTTGCGAACACAGGGATCTTGTGCTTCGGCACCTAGCCCGTCTGGGCCTTCGGGTCAACTGGGAGAAGAGCAAACTCTGCCCCGTGCCTTTTGTCGGTATGGAGATCGACTCGGTCGCCATGTCCGCGCAGCTTACGAGCGAGCGCGCACACTCGCTGCTGACTTGCCTTCGACAGTTCGATGGCAAGAGTGCGGTCCCACTGAAATTGTTTCAGAGGCTCCTGGGGCATATGGCATCCGCAGCCGCAGCAACGCCGCTCGGATTGCTTCATATGAGACCGCTTCAGCTGTGGCTTCGCGATCGAGTCCCGAGGTGGGCATGGCATCACGGCACGTTCCGAGTCCCAGTGACTCCGACCTGCCGTCAGTCCTTCACTCCGTGGAGGAACCTCAGCTTTCTACGGGCCGGAGTTCCCCTAGAACGAGTTTCCAGGCATGTTGTTGTCTCCACAGATGCCTCTTCCACGGGTTGGGGCGCCATGTGCAACGGACATGCTGCCGCGGGCTCCTGGACAGGACCCCAGCGCCTTTTGCACGTCAATTGCCTCGAGTTGCTGGCAGTACGCCTTGCCCTGCACCGTTTCCTCACGTTGCTCAGGGGTCAACACGTACTAGTCCGTTCAGACAATACCGCGACTGTAGCGTACATCAACCGTCAGGGTGGTCTACGCTCCCGCCGTATGTCGCAACTCGCACGCCACCTCCTCTTATGGAGTCAGAAGCACCTGAGGTCCCTTCGTGCTATCTACATTCCGGGAGATCGGAACTTTGCAGCCGACGAGCTGTCACGGTTTCGGCCCATCTCCGGCGAATGGAGAATCCATCCCCAGTCGGTTCAGCTGATTTGGGACCAGTTCGGGGACGCACAGATAGATCTGTTTGCCTCTCACGACTCGACCCATTGCGCCCTGTTCTATTCCCTGACCGAGGGCTCTCTCGGCACGGATGCACTGGCGCACAGCTGGCCGCGGGGCCTACGCAAGTATGCGTTTCCCCCAGTGAGCCTTCTCGCACAGACCTTGTGCAAGATCAAGGAGGACGAGGAGCAGCTCATTCTGGTTGCGCCGTATTGGCCCACCCGGACCTGGTTCTCCGAACTGGTGCTCCTCGCGACAGCACCTCCTTGGCCAATTCCTCTGAGGAAGGATCTCCTTTCTCAGAGACGGGGCACCCTTTGGCACCCTCGACCCGATCTCTGGAGGCTCCACGTGTGGCTCCTGGACGGGACGAGGCAGGTTTGAGTACCCTGCCACCAGCGGTGGCGGCTACCATCACTTCCGCTAGAGCATCGTCCACGAGACATGTCTATGCGTTGAAGTGGAACCTCTTCGTCAACTGGTGCTCTTCTCGTCGAGAAGACCCCAGGAAATGCTCGATCTCTGTCGTGCTTTCCTTCCTGCAAGAGGGGTTGGAGCGAAGGCTGTCTCCCTCCACCCTGAAGGTGTATGTGGCCGCTATCGCCGCATATCACGAAGCAGTTCAAGGTAAGTCTCTGGGGAAGCACGACCTGATCGTCAGGTTCCTGAGAGGAGCGAGGAGACTAAATCCTCCTCGTCCTCCTCTCGTTCCCTCTTGGGACCTCTCAGTGGTCTTAAATGCCCTGCAGAGGGCTCCCTTTGAGCCTCTGCAATCAGTGGAGCTTAAGTTCCTGTCTATGAAGACAGCGCTCCTGGTTGCATTGGCCTCCATCAAGAGGGTAGGGGACCTGCACGCATTCTCCGTTGACGAAGCGTGCCTGGAATTCGGGCCCGGTCACTCTCACGTGATCCTGAGACCCCGGCCTGGATATGTGCCCAAGGTTCCCACCACTCCCTTCCGGGACCAGGTGGTGAACCTGCAAGCGCTGCCCCGGGAGGAGGCAGACCCAGCCTTGGCACTGCTCTGTCCAGTACGCGCTCTCCGCGCTTACGTAGACAGAACGCAGTGTTTCAGGACCTCAGACCAGCTCTTTGTCTGTTATGGTGGGAGACTGAAGGGAAAGGCTCTCTCAAAGCAGAGGTTGTCTCACTGGATAGTGGACGCCATTGCTTTGGCTTACCAACAGCAAGGCCGACCGTGCCCCCTTGGTGTGACAGCCCACTCCACCCGGAGTGTGGCTTCCTCTTGGGCTCTAGCGCATGGCGCCTCGCTGGCAGGCATTTGTAGAGCTGCAGGCTGGGCGACACCCAACACATTCGCCAGATTCTATAATCTCCGAGTGGAGCCTGTGTCCTCTCGTGTACTCGCTTCAGTCAGCTAGTACTGGACCCGCTCAGGTGTCTTCGCTTGCTCGCCTTTCCACTCCACGGACTGGATACGTGCGATTATTCCTCAGGTGAGCCTTCCTCTCTGAAGCCCTGAGTTCCTCCAGCACTGTTGATGCTGGCGCCAGTGTCTATTGCCTGGGCGTCGGCTAGGTGCCTCCGTGTGCATGGTTCCTCCCTGAGTAACCCCCACATGTGTATTTCCACTGTAAGCCTCCTTGAGCATGTGTCTTTCCCTTGGCAAGCCATCTTGCCCTCCTGGAGTTGAAAGTTGCCACCCCTCGGGCTGGTCACTCCAGTGTTCCTCCATATGTAGCCCTCCGGCCATATGTGTATCTTAAGTCCTCCCTACGGGTAGGCATGCTGCGGCATATCTCCTCTGAGATATGCTTCCCAGTGTACCTTGGTATTCCTGTGTTAAGTAGGACTCCTTCGTCTGTGCCAGTATCACGACAGGGGGATCAGACTTTTCGCAGGGCACTGGAAGACAGCTGTGAAGGTGGCGTGATTTCACGGGGACCCCCATTCGTCGTCATCCGACGTAACTCGGAGTGACTACGAAAGGGAACGTCTCGGTTACATATGTAACCCTCGTTCCCTGAGTAGGGAACGGAGACGTTACGTCTCCCTGCCACTTCCGCTGTACCGCTGGGTAGACGCCTGAGTTCAGTCTCGGCTCCTCAGCGAAGACATATCTGCATGTTGCCGAGCGTCCTCCTTTTATACCCACGAGGTGGGGCGGAGTTACGCTATGCAAATTCCGCAGACCCATGGCATTTCATCGCCATTGGCTCGTTTTATAGTACACGAAGATGATTGGCTTTCTAGGCGAAACCCCCATTCGTCGTCATCCGACGTAACGTCTCCGTTCCCTACTCAGGGAACGAGGGTTACATATGTAACCGAGACGTTTTCAACATTGATTAATAATAAGGAGAAGAAGAAGAAGAAGAAGAAGAAGAAGAAGAAGAAGAAGAAAATAACATGATAAAGTCACTATGAGAAGATTCTAACAGGATCAGGTGGAGTCAGTTTGCTTTTTTGAAAACATAGGGGTGTCGCAAGAGATTACAAATCCGACTGTTCTGTCTTTTTGATTTAATATCCCACATACTATGGATGCCTCCGAGGCATTTTCTAAATCTCAGCCTTGCTATATGCCTTGTGTTCATCAGTGACAGAGGAAACTATCCCACATCCTCTCATCTCTGCTCTCAATTCCCACGCTAAACCCGCAGACCTAATGGGAACATTTAGTTCAGGACCCTGTTAAGTTCCCAAAGGCTTGCGGTGTAGTATGTACAGAGAGAGCATCCCAGGCACACGGGGAGAGGAAAAAAACAGAGTTCTCATATAGTGACCTTGCTGAGATTCATGTTGTGCTGAAATTACAACATGGGAGGAAGTTCACACACCAAAACAGTTTTCATCCATGCTTGACCAAGGCCACATCATGAGCTTATCTCTCCCACATTGATCCCAACCGTGGAGAGGAGCTTTCCCACACTAACACCCCCCTCCTGAAACGCAAATAAACACAGAGCCTGACATCTGCTCCTCTTTCAACCTCAACCTGCTACTAATTTTTCGAGACCACGGTACAGTGCTCAAACAGCATCCGAGCAAAGTCTGCATGACAGAAAAACACTGGAAGTTAAACACAGAAATCTGGTATTGGCAGTTAGCTCATGGCAAGACTGGGAGGAGGATTATCTAAGTTTGGGATTTTGAGTCATGGAACAGAAGATGTACTGTTGCAGCATGTTGTAGGTGTCAGGCTGTTACTCAAGCATCGAAACTCATACGTGTCCACACAACCCATGTGTTTGTGTCATCAGAAGCTCTTGACATAAGTGCTGTGCCTCTTAAAAAAAGCTGTTAGCACTGTAAACAATCCTCTGTATGAAGAGGACAACCCACCAGAGATCGAAGCAAGAGGCCTGATTAAGGAGATGGAAGATTAAGTAAAAAACAAAGAGATCAATGTAAAGTTAGGACTACTTGAAGCACATAAATAGTGAGTTTTATAATATTCCAAACATGACTGAACTTTCTCACATCCTCAATTACTACAAGCACTTCAAAGAAAAATCTAAAGAAAATTAAACTGTTTTTGTCCATGGAATGAAAGTCTGTGGTGTCCAGTGTTGTTTTGCACTCTATATGGACTTTCAGTGTATGCACAGAAATAATAAATCTTCTTTTGTGGAGTTCGAAAAGAAAATTAAAAATGGCGGGAAATTTTTCATGATGGAAAATGATGTAATAGGGTACAATTGAATTTTCTTGAGCCTGAGAAGGGAAAAGGGGGGGGGGGGGGGGGGGGGGGGGTTGTTACTGTTTAAAAGTTAAAAGCCTTTACTGTTCAAAAGTTATTAGCATAAACATGAGTGCAACTTTGGAAAGTTGATGGTGCTAGAGAAATTGAGTTAGAGACTCCAAAATTGCTATAGTTGCTAGTGTTGATACTATCTGTGTGCCACATTTTATAACTTTCCCGCAAGCTGTTCTATGGGCTGACATAGACTCCGAAGCAGCAGAAGAAGAAGAAGAAGAAGAAGAACACTAATGATTCTTCTTCAAGTCATTTACTACCGTGTACTATACATCAAAACAACCTTACCATCAACTTCTCAAAACACGCAATACTCCAAGGCAAATTCATGTCTTAACCTGTGATTGACCTTTAGTTCTCTAGCCTCTAAACTAAAAACATCTAATAAATACATTTGCTTAATCAGCTTGGGGGGGGGAAGCCTCAGCAAATAGCTGAATGCCTCTGACCACTAAAAAGTTCAGGACAAACTCAAATCTTATATAAAAAAAAAATGTTTATTATTTCATGAAATCCCTACATTTATTTATTCTTGATTTCAAAGAATGCCAGAGTCACAATGCATACTTGTGGCAAAAGCAGTGAGAGGTTGGTGTTCAAAGTGAACAACCACAGATGCCGAGTGCTTCCACAATGATCTTCTCCTGGCCTCCAGCTGTGTTTAACCTGTAAGTACTATTAGGAGAAAATCCAGCCATGATCACCCATAGAGAAGGGCCATCCACAAGGGGAAAAAAGGCTTTGAAGGCAACATAGAATGGTGTTTTTAGAATGGTGAGGGTTAAAAAACAGAAGTGGAATTATTTCTACTTTCCTGGAATAGGGAACAAATTTTTATTTTTATTTTTTTTAAACAACAACAACAACAAACTGTCTGTGAAAAAAGTGCTTAAGCTGTGTTTGAGGTCAAACTAGCAATTAAGTAGGTTTTATTTTCAATTTTACGTGAGGTTTGTAATTCATCGTCACAATCAGGATTGATGTAGCTTTCTAGAAATAAAAATTAAGTGAACTTCAAAATAAATATACATTTATTATTAATTATAGATATTAATTTAATTAATAAATAAGCAAGAATAGGTAACAAAGTTGCAAAATTGTCTAGATAAAACTAGTTTAACTTTATAAATATATTTTAGTTAAATAGTTGAGCTTTACGAATGTGATTAACACAATATAGTACAGTGGAATTTTAATTTTAAGGAAAGATTACAAAGACAAACTTTTATAAGTGTGTATGTGTGTTAAGAAGGCACCTCATCAAAGTGGACCAATAATGGCCCAAAACTATTGAACCCGCGAACAGTGGGTGGGGGTTCCAAAATATGCAAAAGGATACAGATGACCCCTTATCTTTGATGAGCAGTCCCCCACCCACCACCACCACATCCCCTTGGGCCCTGAGTCCCACTGGTACAGCGTATTTTCCTGCCTGAGCCCCAGGGTTGATCTTATTGTTGGGATATGGAATTTACTACTTCTTCCTCTCTTTGTCCAATGGTAATAAGGAAAGAGCTGAATTGGTACCGTCTGTTGAAACAGCACCACAAGAAAACAGCACTGCTGGTCTTGATCCTATTTTTGGTAAATTTCACAATGCATGAAATCTGAGACTATAAAGCCCTGACAAAAGGATCACATTCAAAAAACACTTTTATGGTTTCCAGAAAAAAGTGGAAAACAAGGTTTAACTGTCACTAAAGTTACGCACACATGACCATGATAGAGGGCATGTGAGAGGAGGAGTGAGAGAGCAGACACGGAGAGATAAATCAATCACTAAACACCTGACCTGGAACACAGTTTGATTCCCAATAATTACGGCCCATAGAAGACTTAATGGTGTAGTTAACGGTTTTCATGCAACTAAAACCAGACCGCATCTGGAATCCTCAAGGGTATGTGTGTCTCAACAAGCCCACCAGAGTGTGAGAAACTGCACTCTCATGGGTACCTACAATCATGTAAAGGGATCAAGGGATTGGTTGTGCAGTTTGAGGCTACTGAAATGTTTTCATTTCATGGTGGCATTAGAAGTGTACACATTTCTTTAATTGCTTTTTAAAACAACAAACTATTTGGCACTTCAGTTATATGTTGTTTTGGCTATTATGATTCCAAGCACGGAATTGGAAAGAATCCGATATTGGGAGTAAATGGAGTAATTCAGAAAAATTCTTAAATTCTGAGAGGACACCTCAACAAAAAGAATCTCAGTCTGAAGGGACAGCAAGACTTTTATTCTCAATAAGAGAGTTTTTTCTCCTAATAGTGGCCATCTGTTTTTACTGTCACTGTATTATGGCCTGCAACAACTACAGTCACCCTGTAATCTCCACTATTCTTAACCTGGTGCAGGTGTTGTGTACTTGGCATGAGCTGCAGAGACTGGAAAGAGTGCTGGAGAATTGGCTTTTCTGTGGGCCTGACCTCTGCGCCTTCTCCCCACCCCTTTTAGCTGGGCTTTGATGGCTGAGGTCTTGAAGAGCCTGACAGCTGCTCCCAAATTAGAGACCAGGAGACGACACGACAGAGTCCTGGAATGCCAGGATCGCCCCATTGCTTTCCCACTACAGAGCTCTGACAAATCAAACAGTACTGTGGATGGTAGAGATTCCCTTCAGTGGGCAACATTCCTTCTCATGATGCACCCACAATGAACTACTTTTCTAATCTTAAAATTATAAGTATTAAAGAGATAGTTCACCCAAAAATGACAATTACTCACCCATTTACTCACCCTTGTGTCATTCCAAAACCTGTATGACTTTCACTCTCCCATGTAATACAAAAGCTTTTAATGCACGGTCAAAAAACTGATATAATCCTCAAAACAACAGCTTTTTTGTTTTCCAAAAAAAGGCATACAGATTTTGAAGTTGCGCAAAGTTTATATACATGTTGCACATCACCCATGTTTTCTAGAGCAAATACACAGTGCCAAGGCCAACTGTTGCCTTATTAATATATGGTGTATGAAGACGGACTACAATCACAATATCCATGTCTGATAGCCTAATTGCACTAAAACTAGACTGATAATATTTAATCGGACAAAAGCACACTAGACGGACTAAAATGTTAACAATCTGGACAAAGGCAACCTACTATAGTATTTCTAGGTCTGTTAATTCTATTTTGCAAATAATTGAACTGATTTGAGTCAGATGGGAGCATTTACATAACATTTCAAAACAAATACAAATGATTAAGTCTGACTGAAATCTAAAGTGCATGGACTCATGCCCTGTCAGAAATGTTCATTTGTTTTGGTTTTGTCGAGTTGGTTGAACGGAGATCTGAGAGCTATGGTGAAAAGCTGCTTTCTCTTGCATTATCAGGTCTCTAATTAGTGTCTATGGACACACACAGACCAGGTCATGAAGGTCAGGGCGGCCAGAGGCAGGGTTATTTAATCACCCTAACAAAGAGGAGGGCCAGGATATCAGTGATTGGGTATTGTAGATGGTCAGTGGAATGTGATTCCTTAGTTGTGAACTGTGAACCACACCCAGAGCAATAACCCTCACCTGAGGCAGTGGGCTATTGTATTCATGGAGAAAAGAACATAATGAGTGAGGAAATGAAGGGTTGAAAGAGTGAGGACTTAAAACAGTGCGCTTGACAGTGAAGGAGTAAATAAGATTGGAGATCCTGGGACTACAATTACTGGACTTTTAAAGTATTAACTAAATCAGGGAAGTTGCACAAATAGGGAGTTGAAGAGATCAACACAGTGATCGAAAGAGAGGGAGGATTTTAGGTTTATGACTATATTCTTAAGCCTCTAGAGAGAAGTCTGTCATGCTGATTTTTCATCCCTCCAACAGTGCAACTTCTTGTTTTCCTTCAATATATTTTAATAAAAGTGGTCTTAGAGCCTCCCCCACCCTGCCCTTGGGCCAACGTGGAATGTCTGCTCCTTCATCCCTCCTGCTGCTGGAGAGAGAAAAAAACTAGCAAACTTCGATCACGCACTTGACCCGCAGATCCCAAATATGGAGAAATGTATTGCAATAAGCCTATACGTCTCATACTTCCCATTATACATTTTTGGTTACATAAAGACACATAGATCCAAATGCGTGTCTAAACATTGACAGGAATATTCCAGACCCCGAGATTCGCTATTATGAGGACAAACTAAGGCAGTGCTTTAAGTGGGCCGGTACGCCCCGGTACTCAGTACCGCCACTTAGCTCTTGAGCGTACCGCCACCTCTCCGTGCGCCCAGAACGTGCTTTTAGCGTACCGGTACGCTCATTTGCACATCTGTTTTAATCCTTTGGCTGCACTGTCGCTTTTCAGAGCGCCCTTCACAATCCACGCTTCCTAATTCGTCCCACCGAGAGCAGAGACTACATTACCCTTACACCCTTGAGTTTTACAAGTGAAAAGAGCATGCGTCGCTTTTGCCGCTGTCAGTAGCTACGTTTACATGGACACAATCGGAATGAAATCAATACGATTGATGAATCTGAACAAGGTGTTTCCATGAATGATAAATAAACTAATCGGGTTGATGTGCGCGTTTATATGTCACAAGTTTCAAATCGGATCTGATTTTTTGACATGCACAAACTGCACGAATATACAGAGTTTCCCGCTGTTCGCGCATAAATATTCTCCTCTATTGGTTCTTTATTTGTTTTAAACAGCAGACGTAATATTAATTCGTCTCTGGTCATAATTTAGAGCATATTAACCGTTTTGCCGTGCTGATCACGAAGTAAAAATGCCCCTCCCGCGGCCAAAACCAGGCGTCTGTGGATGAGAATCCACAACAAGGACTGGTGGGACGTTGTCCTGCTTCACTTCACATACGCGCGAGTAAAATGAGTATTTTAGAATGACGGGAAGCTTATTAATATGACACTTTATTCAACAGGAAAAAAAGCTCGTTCCGCGCGTTATAGGCTACTCATTATGTTTATTTAACGTCATTGCACATGTGCAGTCCTTTCAGTTTCGGTTTTCAATCTAGTGTTTACATGTTCTCTCGATCGGATTACATAAGGGATAAACGACCCCTTTATATCCGATCGAAATGTCATCTGGATCGAGCTCAATCGGATCGATTAAGGTGTTTACATGAGGGTTTTTTAGTCCGATCGAGCCGTCAATCCATTATAAGTGTCCATGTGTCAATCATGGTGTCAACTCAACGTGGTCCGGAGAGGGTGTGTGAAACGGGTAAAGAAATGAATGAACCATAGCAAGACTCATGTTTATGTTCTACTGTTCTATGGTTATTATGTTATTATGTTTTATAATTTATTTTATGTAGCCTACATTTTGTTCAAAATGTTTTCAATACCCTTTTGCACATTTTATTTATGTTCAGTAGCTCTTTCTAGCTCAAGCAAATCCACAATTAAATTATTGTTTATAAGGTCGTCTGTTGACTGTATATATATATATATATATATATATATATATATATATATATATATATATATATATATATATATATATATAACCCCTTCAATATAGTTGTTGTTACCTCAGGGGAGGAGGGGAGTCAGCAAAAAAAAAAAAAAAAATATTAATAACAGAGTACCGGCACCTCTTTTGGGCCACTTAAAGCACTGGGCAAAGGCAACTATGCTTCTCTTTGTTCACTATATCTCGATGAGTAAATCCCGTATGGCTTGTTTTGGCAAGAGTGGAAGGAAAGGATCCTCCACAATATTCTTCTGTTAAAGACGATTATCCTTAAAGCATAAGGTATGCAAGCTATTTCATTACTGCCAGCACACCACTCCTGTTACACGCTATTCCATTCTTCAGCTCTCAAAACTGCTTAGGCAGTTTCCTTCCTCAACAATAGGCCTGGGTCAGTTGAATATGATTTAAAGCTAAAGGGCCAATGGAATCCGTGAATAAACTGCTTGCCACCCTCTGCATTTCCTTTTTTTCTTCTCTCTCTGTTTCTGGAATTAATCCCGTCTTGGGCTCAGTAAAGCCGGCCAAGTGGCCAGTCAGTCAGGAACTTCCACTCTGTTGATGTGAAACAGCAGCTGCACCACAGTGTGTGATAACATCCTGGAGTGAATATCTAATGTAGTCTGTGCTCAGTGGTGATGAAGAGGAGGAGGATTGTTGTAACCTTTAAAACTATAAGCTGATAACTACAATGCAGATTTAAACAACAAAGAAGGTGATTCATTATGATCAGGGGTGGTGTTAGCAAAAAGGTGCACAATGTATTTTTGCAGTTACTGTCAGTGCCCACATAAGAAGAAAAATAGTGCAACAAGTACACACATCAAAGAATTAAGTGCAAAAGAAAAACTGTATGTGAAAATTACACCTCTCTTCCAGGTCTGTTTATATCAGACTTAACTGAAATATCTCTGCTGGGGAGGTCTTCCAGTGAATGCCATGTTTGTAATAATTATACACCTTTTTTGTAAGAGAGCTCTGTCATTGTGATCTTACGGCTGATTTTATTGCTGTATTCATGCCAATTTGTCACCTTCTCAGTCTTCTTTACGTTTCTAGGAAAAAAACAGATCATGGTTTGGCTGAAGTTAAAGGGCTGTGCTGAGGCAGGCACGTACAGGTGAGGTTGAGGGTGTAGTTTCACTCACCTCTGTGAGGAGGCGTGGGAACCAGAGATCTGCCAGTAGTGCATGAGTAACAAGAGCCTGAGGGAGTGTGGCGTAATCTCAACTACCACTTTTCTTTTCTCTTTTCCTTCGTCACTTACACGCACAAAGATACACATGTAAACACACTGAACCACTCAATCATTTAAATATTATCAATCTGTGCATGAACTCTTTGACACTTTCCTTCTTGTTTGCCTCACATTACCACTTTTAACAGATAATCATAATGGAGTTACACTTGACACTCATACTGAGATTTTGTTTTCAATCACCTTTCCATTGCCTTTTGTGGGCAACCACACAAAGGCTATGATTAAGCTAATGCAGGTGGATTAAAGTGAAAAGAGATGCATGTTGTAAACAGACAAAGCGAAAATGACAGACAGATAGGCGTGTAATCAACCTAAATCACTTTTATCTGCGATAACCTGCTGAAGGAGTATGCAGATTATTTATTAAGCACAGACGCAAATAAGTCGGTCACAAATTTATGGAAGTAAAAATTGTGAGATTAAGATTCAAATTAGAAATAGAATTGATATAAAGTCATAACTGCTTGAAATAAAGGTGCAATTGCGAGATATGAAAATAGGCGAAAATGGGCTTCTGTTGAATTGTAGCCTACTTTTGTATTTTGCTCAGAGAAAAAAAAAATCTTTAAGTCTGAGATCTAGATAGTTTTAAATTAGCATTCGGTATTATAACACAAATTACAATTATATACAGCAATCATACTGCAATGATAACAGCTAACCTTTGCACTTAATAAGCTATTCGACTACTACCAAATGTGAAAATGCAAACACAAAAACTGAGTTTGCTATACTAAAGAGGCATATGTAAGTGACTTAAGTGAGTTAAGTACATAAGCCCTGGCCACCCTAAAGAAGCCAAAAAAGAATGACAATAGATTAGAGATATAATACATATCATAGTCTGGAGCGGGGGCGAGTGAGTGTGTGTGTGTGCCGGGGGACAGTGGGCTGGCAGCTGGCGTTGCTGCTCGGGGGCCTACAGGTCCCGGCCTACCTCTAATGACCAGACCAGCTGTCGGAGTTGCGACTGTGAGGATGTGGGGCTGAGCGAGGCGGGGAGGGCATGAGAACTACCACCCCCCTGTCCTGAGGGGCGTGTCCCTAGCCTGTCTCCCCTCCTCTGAAAGAGGGTGATTGATGGCGCAGGGTTGACACCAGGCTTGAGGAACAATTGACTCGGGAGGGACGGAGTCTAACAGAGGCCTAGGGTTGCCTCAAACTCTTTTTCTTCTCTTTTTTTCAGAGGCAAATGCAGGATCAATTGAAGTTGTAATTCGGTCATTTTTCTCAATATGTCTCTTTCTGACATTTTAGGTTGAACATATGCCACTCTTAACATCCTTCAAAGACCTTTTAACCAGTGCCAAGGGAACGAGACATTCCATCACTTATTTGTTTAGTGATTATTTGTCAGATTAGTCAAATGTGGCCTCTGTGACGACTGACTAAATGACCAGACATTCCACCAGACTCCATGCACAGACGCCACGGCAGAGATCAGCCCAAGCACCGCACTGCAACCCCAGTGGCCCTGAGCACTTGTAGGTGTGGTTTAGTAATACCACCTCTGGAGGGAAGAGCAGAAAGACGAGCAACGGTGTAGCCTCAGGCATGCGATGGGTTATCAGTGTATCGGCATTTGAGCTTCAGCTCCAGGGGCTTTAACACAGCCCCTGACCCCGAGCATTAAACCTCAGGACCCTCTTAGGAGCCCTTTTCAACAAGTCGCCAGTACCTCCTGTCCTCGAGTCAGATTTACAGCCCTAGGGAGGAGGCAGACGTGGAGGGGGCACTGTCCTGCAGCTGTCCACAACGGACTTAAGCACTTATTTCACACGAAAACACAGCAATGGCATTCAGAATTCCACCAGCTGGCTTTCGTCCAGCCCTCATCTGAAATATAGTTCCTGACACTGAGCAGCCAGCTTTTGCACACTCAACTAGTTCCTGCACACAAACACAGACGTCAGTAAAAGACACTGTGGACAGATTCTGATGGGCAGATGACTTGTTAAAAGGGACCGGGCAGTTTGCACTGGAGATTGGGACAGAGTTGTACTTTCTCATGGCTTAAACTTTCTGAGTTTGGACCCCTGAGACCAGCAATTAAACCCACCAAGTGGACAAAAATCACTTCTGCCTTGATGCAGCACAATCAAGCAGGAAAAAAAACAGAACATGAGATTGAGTGGGAAATGCGCCAAAAAATAATTGAACCCTTGATCCCTAAACACAAACATTCCTTCGCTCCCACACACCAGACACTGTAACAGAGCACAGTTTCACACAACTTAATAATAATTTAGCGAGCTGGTGTGAAAATCAAACACCTTGTCTCCCAATGCCAGCAGTGATCTATCGTTCACTTATTTGCACAGGATAACAACCTCTTTGTGTAATGCATGTTTGTGTGTGTGAATATGAGAGAGAGAGAGAAATGAGACGGAGGAAAGTGGGAGAATGTGGTAGGAGAGGTCAAACTGAGGAGACTGCTCACCAAGCTGTGTTTTAGGTCATAGTAAAAACTGATTTATTTCCCAAACTTTTGAGCCTGAAATAGAACAGCGATTGCTCTACTCTTCATGCAATGCATGTGTAATAGATTTTTTACTTGATCTTTATGTTTATTTTGAGGGGAAAACACAAAAAATGCTGTTCAAAACTACAATATTTTGGCATCAATATGAGAAAATATAATTTGGTCTGTGGCTTTCTCGGAATCAGGGATAAATAGTTTTTTTTGTTTTTTTTTGACTTTTGAGATTTCATATATCTGCTTGGGAAATGCAGAGGTGTAACTGGGAGATGACCCTAATTTTCCAACCGCACCAGAACTACAGGATTAATTTCTTATCAAGCAAGGAACAAAGAGAGGGCAGAATGTAGGTGTGAGAAAATCTGACTATGGAGGAAAGACCAGGAGACGATTACGGGCAGAAAATGGTGACATCACTGGTATGACTATAAATGGACAAGTCCAAAGCTTTACTACAGCTTCTCATGAGCCAAGAAAATACAAACAGAGATGTCTAAAATGAAATGTCTATGAACAATACTCAAATCAGTCGCTGAACAATCCAATACTCAAAACAATCACCGAACTTTGATCATGGAGCGTGTGCAAGCCAAGATGATAAAGACAGTGATCACAAAAGTAACTCTCTGATTGGCCATGACGTTTCTTAGTAGGGGTCTCCATTGCTGATTGGCCATGACGAGTTTTATGGTGGGGGCTCTAAATCCTCTCCACACTCTCTGCAGGCGCTCAGTGGAGTTTTCCCACATAAATCACACTGCACTGGGGTGGTAAAATCATTATTGTCTTTTCAGGACTCATAGCTTGCTAGCACTCAAAGGCCAAGTAGTATGCTAGCACAAATAGTTCTCCTCTCGCTAAAAGGGTAGGTAACATTTAAACAGTCACAGTTCACGCCATCTTTTATCACTCAGGGCTAAGTATACGTACTTTGTAGTAGTCACTAAAAACCTGATGCCACAAACAGCTTTGCGACAAATATTCTAGCACTTGTTTCATACATGTTATACAAACATATGACTAACACTGAAGTCAAATTGCATACTAGTAAAAAAATATATATAAAAACATTTGCATTGAGATTTTCATATTACTGAACTCAAATACCCAAATCTACTTGCAAGGCTATATAATAAAAAATGTTTTACATTTTTTTTACTATGCAAGCTTTCAGGGGACTATTATGCAAAATTCACTTTTACATGGTGTTTGAAAATAAATGTGTGCCTTAAGTGCATGTGCACAACCACCCCATAATGATAAAAATCCACCCACTCCTCTTTTTTTATCCCCATAAATCATAAGCAGTGTCTCAGAACAAGCCGTTCATATATCCTAGGCAAAGTGACGTCACTTTGTACAGGCCCCGCCCACGACTGCTGAAGGACTCTGCCATATTAGCATAGACACGCTCGTAGCAAGCTGTACACTGTCAGCCATTTTCTCCAGGCTGGAGCAGCTGTAGTGACAAGAATGTCTCGTAAACAACTCAGGTGGTTTTGTTGTTGGACGTAAAAGTGAACATAACAGTCTTCAATTACTCCCAACATCTGAGCCCTGAAGACACAGTGCATTAGTTTTATTTTTGAAGGGAGATTTTCCTGTTTTGTTGTAACAGCCGGAGCATGAGCTCTTGAAGCTCCACCCTCTTCTTCAAAGCTAAAAGTTCACATACACACTCTGAGGACATTGGAGACTTATTTTACATTAGGTCCCCTTTAATGTCCAAAACAGATTCAAGAAAGCAATTCATATGTTTATTTCCACCTTGTGTAAAAACTCACTTTCAAAACACCGATCTATTTGTTAAAGAAGTCTGAAAAGCAATGCAAGCTTCATCAATGGCATGAGTTTGGGGTGGGACTACCTGTTTGACCAAACAATGGAAGATGAGCAGGCTGTTTAAGAAAAATAAAACTGTGTGGTGCAGAAATTTCACAAAAAAATCTAGGCCTTCCTAATACTGGATTTTCAATAGGCAATTCTAACCTACCAAATCGTTAGACAGGATTGGTGAGTTTTGATACTAATGATGAAAGCCATTCTGCTACACTAGTATCCTCCCATCTTTGATAAATTAAAATGCAGTTTTACAGTTTTCAATCCCTTCCTAAACAGCTTTACCCCAATTATTTTTTAGACTTATCTGTATCAGTGTGCAGATATCACCAGCAATCTCCTCTGGGATGTCTGGGGAGGGGTTAAGTGGGTGAAGAGAGAGGAACAGGGACGTTTGACTTCCCACAGGGTGGTCCACCTTCAAAAAGCAGATTCACCATCCCACTTTCATCTAGAAAAAGGCAAACACACAGTACCATTCAACCCACACAAAGAACAGAAAACAGTATAAGAACAAAAAAAGCAGGCTGGATTACAAAGCATTACGTCACAATAGTACTCAAATATGTGGTGATGTTTGATGCACATCAATATAGTTAGTCAAGAGTCTGTACAGCTGGGCAAATGATTGCCATTAACATGGAATTACTCGTTTGGAAATACCACATCAATGGGATGTTTAACTAATCAGAAACTAGACAAACGACCTCTCCATTTCCCTGTGCACCCAGGTGCTGAAAGCAAGCATGAGACCATGTTTTACCTTCACCAGCAGTAAACAGGGCAGTAAATCCCAGTATCCGTCACCTTGCTGTTTGTCTGATGTTGGAACCCCTCTGAGCTCTGTGAGAATTTCATCACATTTCTTTCCCTTAATTTTCACTTTAGTTTCTAAAAACATTTACACCTCTGCAGTTTCACACACTGCTGACATAAATCAACAAATAAAATGTAGTGTCAAATAACATTAAATTCTCAAAACATTAAATACAATTTTTTTTTGTTAAATCCTCTTTAAAACTCATGTTTTAATGTAATATTAACGTGGCCACATTTTAAATGCTTGAGGTCTACATATTAAACATTTCAAGCTTAATGAGACTAAAGATTGTCATCTGATAAGAGCTAACACAATGCTTTGAAATTTAACGCTTCAACAGGTTCCTTAAAAACTAATTTTCACTGCTCTAGAAAACCATTAATCATCATGTTTTTTCTCTCTCATATTTGAACTGAAACGAACTCAGATTCTCCTCTCTCTCTCTGTCATCAGAGCACTGTAACAACCGAGCCATTTATATGGATCTTTGCAAAGTCATCTGCCAGCCGTAACCACAGTGTGACAGACAGACAAAAAATACTGCCTGCCCTTCACTACAGCGTGTGCATGAATTAACCTCGCACACAACAAAACAATAAACAAAACAGCGTCCCAAAACACGGCGGGTGAGAATGCCTCCACTATGTACTCCAAATCCACAAGTATTCAAAATGACATCTCAAAGAAGAAGAGGCTTCAGACAACTGTAGCTTAACATTCTCCAATTATCTAGCAAAACCAGAAGAGAGCCCTGATAATATGAAGTGCACACTTAAAGGAATATAAATACTTTAGGAGAGTTTTTGATTAAACATAGTAGAGTGAAAAGTGACAAAAACCAACTGGAATTAACAAATCGGGTATTAAACCACAACAAATAAGAGTGGGTGCTAAAGTGGTTTCTAGTGAATTGATGCAATTAAAGAATCCCATTTCTCTGTTTGTAGACAAATTGTATTATATGACATATAGCATAGCCATAAATGTAAGACAGTATATTTCTTGGTCATTACCAATACAGGCCCACCAATATTAAAATTCTGGCTGACAGTAATAAACCGATAATGATTATAATTATGATTAATTAAAAATCCAATTAAAAATAATATATCATATCATATATCATGTCAATTTTCAGTGTATTATTTTTAATTCGATTTAGATACAACATTGTGTGACGTGCAATATGAAAAAATGCATATTAATTTTGAGATTTGAAAAAGGTTACATTTAATATTAGCCAAAATTATTGGTGTCTTTTAAAGATTTACTTTAAGTGGGCCTGAGATTATAGTAAAAGGTTATTCTAAATGTAAAATTAGGGGAAATACGCAATGGCATACACAGCTCTACATCCAATATCAACCAACACTGATAAATAAAAAAATCTCTAATATAGGCCAGTAACTGATGGTGCTTAACTACTAGTATTCAGACATAACATAATAATTACCACAACTGTGAAATAAAATACATGTTATGATTTTAGGCTAAATGTCTTTGCTGGAGGATTCAGGAAAACAATCATTGGATGAATCTCTGGATTGAATTTTGCCGTTCTAGATAGGACAAACAAACTTTCTGCATAACCCAAGAGGATGTCATTCTTTCTAACAAACTTTTGTTGTGAGCTTGTTGGATTCCATACACATTGCTTGCACTAATTTATTCAATGATAGATGGGGGACAAACCACATCCCTAAATGTTAGTGTTTTGCCACCTCCCCCCTCCTGCACCCCCTGCAGAGAGAAACTGTGTCATAATGCAGTACCCCTTTTCTCATTCAAATGACTGCCATTGTCTCTATAAGCAACCAGCTCTGCTATGTGCCACAGAACAACGGAGTCTCTATATGTTGCAGAAAATGAGTACACCAGGGCAGGGTGTAGCCTACTGAAGAAGCTTCACTGAACATCCATGCTGCTTTGCGAGAAATGAGGGAGGGAAACGTCAGCTCTCATTTCCATCTAACACATACGATTCATATTATTTAGCCCAAAATCAAGAGTAAACACACAAACAATAATACAGTTTGCCCTATATGGGAGACTGCAATTGTAAATCAAATAGGCGGATTACCAAATCTCCAGAACTAAATAAAACATATTTAAACATTTTTTGCATCATTTTTGTTTCACAATCCTAGTGTACAGCTTGATTAGTTTTATTCTAGACTCAGACATGTTGCTTTGCTTAGCTGTGACTCTGATTAGCTCTCATTAGCATGGTTGCCAGGTTTAAGTTTAATGTACCTTACCTTTTATAATTAAATTAGTTAACCTGTGGTTTTGTGTGATAAACCAAGAACAAACGTTTCTTTTAAATCTCGTTTAAGTTTTAAACTGCTACATGCTTATTTTTCGGAGGGATGACATTCGGATCAATTTCTAAGCCTTTAAGTTTGACAAATCCGCGCTATTCATTCCGGCGGAAGGGCGAACGACACACTTGAGTGAGCGAAGGCTTGAGATGGGGGCGGAGTGATACAAAGTCTGGCGGTGGACTCCGATTCGAAGTGAGTGAAGTGGAGAAACTTTTTCAAAAGTTCTTGGAGGTGTTTCGAGACGCACGGCAGCCGAGTCGGAGCTGCAGAGGGAAATACGGAATTGGACTATATCGAAACGCTCGATTTCTATGAAATTCACACAAGTTAACTTTATGACGCTGCTTCATCTTAATGTGATCCCGTGGAACTTCAATCACCGTGTTCTTATTTAAAGGATGTATTATTGCTAACATTTCAAAAAGGAGTAGGATCGAGTTTCCACAGAAATGGGGAATTACAGTCTTTGGATATTTCTGTCAATTTTATATCTGGTGCAAAATAGCGAAGGTAGGATGATTGATTATTTTCTCCCTTTTTTGTGTAAGGGTAGCAGCTAGTGTTTTAGGACATGTGTGGACGCACAACCTGTTACATTAGAATCGACGAAAGATCCCGAACCTGTTTTAGAACATCCCGACCTGTTGTCTTAGATTTATTAATTTTCATTTATGAGGATCCGAATCATTTTCTGCTTTGCTTACAGATGTTTGATGCAGGATGTGCCATAATTGATAGTTCTCATAAACGTTTTTGTTTCAGTCCATCACTGGTTCGGTATAGCCTACATTTCAACGCAAAAAATTAATTACATTTTTGCGATAAAACTTACTTTGCACTTTTTAGTACACGCCGAATATTGTGAAGATTATTGCATAACATTATGCACGAATATTCAATGATGATGGGATTTAAAGAGTTCAGATCACACGAGGACTTCTCTTTGTTGGTGATGAATGTTGCATTTGCTAAATTGCTTGTTGTCGTGTAACTTTTACAAGTTTAGCTCTTCTACATAGCATAAGTAATTTTAGAGGGCATTGCGTTTGTTGGGTCTATATGTATTTTGGCCTTGTCTGTATAGCTGAACCGTGAGAAAATAACAGTGAATGTCCGCTTCGCTGCACCGGTGATAAGCGACCTATCAACGTGCATAGTAATTGAGATTGTCATCAAATAGGCTACTGTTAAATCACTGCACTAGATTATATCTGAATTTTATATTTTACGTTAAGTGTATCGATATTTTACGATTTGGTCAAAAGACTTGACGAATGGAAATATGCTTGTAGCCTTCATGATGAGTTTTGTGGGAGTTCTCGTCTACTTAAAGCTTTTTTAAATTATTTTTGGTTATATCAATTTATTTTTGGTTACAATCTTTGAAACAACAATACAACACTTAGCAAATTATCTTTGTTTTGTTGTTTCATGGAGGAGGTAATGAGCGAAAGAAAAAAAATCCGAGATGTTTTGTCCAGTTTACCATACAATTCTGAAATAGGCTACCGTTGTTTGAGTTGGAATACCATTTTCTCTTGTTCTTCTTGTGAGTTCATTCAGTTAGTCGATATGCACATCAAATGAAAGACAAACCTATATTATGGAATGAAAAATAATAAATCAACAGATAAATGCGCTTGTCTTTCGGCAGCCTTTTGAAGATAACAGTTAGACCAGGAGTTTCTTCATAGCTATAGATCGACAAAAGTAGCCTACTGCTGCTTTAACGAAGTATTATAACATTATCGGAAATCATACGCCTCCTATCGCTTTTCGTATTTGAGAAGAGTGCACGTGCTGAATTCTATTGTCATTCGATTCGAACAAAGCGGGAGTCTGTGTGAAAGAATCTGAATGTTATCTCGCTGCACTCTCATAGATAAGACTCAAATGTATTTACCAAAGAGTTAATAAACCTACAGCTACGAGAGACCATCTGTAATATGCTTGTTGTATGCGTTTCAATAAAATAAATGAAATGTAATATGTCATATTTCAGGGTTGTTGATTATTCTTTGCTTTTATCGTTGAATTTGAAGTAGCCTCTGCCTCATTTTGCCCTCTATTTCCACAGGATTGCGCTGCGTGGATACACACAGGCCGTGCGAAAATGGAGGAAAGTGTATCGATTCAAGATGCTTGTAAGCTTACAGTTGCCATTTTTATATTGCAAATACAATTCTGTTCGATACACTATTGTTTTGATGTTTAGTTCAAACTCAAAATTGTTTGATAAATGCATAACATTCACAGTGGTGTGTTGACTGTTCTGAACAGGTGGTACCGGATGACATGCTATTGCTTTTATTCAGAATTGGTTATCAGTTTTGCATAGTTTCAATCACTTTTGCACAGTGTGGAAAAGGGAACTGGAGTGTAGCAAAACACAGAGCAATGTTGTACTGTCACGTCTGTTTTGAAAAGTGTCCTATGAGTTTTAATAATCTAAATCATTCACCCGATTCTATGACTCATAGTTTACTCAAGTTGGACCATATTTTGTGCTAATAATAAATGCTCTCTACACCTGTCCACAAGATATCAGTCACATAAAATATATGATTGTACTTCTGATAGTGAATCTATGGGAGCTTTTTTTTTTTTTTTGCTCATGCCAAGTAGTTTTCCAGAATACGTAGCGTTCCTTCATACAGGCTGTCTTCATTGTTTATGCTAATAGAAAGTGATTGTTATCACATGAAAGCCTGGGGCTGTTGTTTTATGTTTCCCGCCTGATTTGGAAAACTGTGTCCGTGCACTCTAGCTTCCATTCATGGTGATTAGTGTTTTTTTTTTCAGGAGGCACTGGTACGTGGGAACCACTCATTGGTTTTATGTGGCGGCCAAATCAATAGGGTGTTAAACTAAAATCAATACTTTTGTTTTGCATGTGTATCTCTACAAATCATTCGTTGTAAGAAGTTGTGAGATGGGGGGGGGTGTCATTCTTTGCACTTTGCATTATCTTCTGCAGTCATGTTTATTACTTAATGGTATTTGTTCACTCCTTTACCTTTCCATAAAACAAATATACAAATATAACTCAACCAAGTAAAACTGTCCCACTGCACTATTAGTGTTCCCTCTAAGAAAAACTTTTTATAATTTATGTAGCTTGTAAGTGTCAGTTTTTTTTATAAGAATAATTTGGTTATTTAAATATCTGTAAGGTGCTCTTGTTGTGTGCCCTTAAGGAATAATCTACCTACTTCAATCACTCCACCATTAACCAAAGAATCTCACACCCCCAGGCAAGTAGTTATTGCCTTCTCACTGGCCAGGTATGCTGGATGAAGCCTCATTGTACTTTAAACCTGAAATTTGAATGCAAACTCACACCAAAGGGTGGTTGGTTATGGTTGTGGAAACTGGAAGTTATGTCCTAACTGATTGGTGATTTTTGGGGTAAACTGAAGCCATTCATTTGTTTCTTGAAACTTGGTCTGTATTTATAATTCTCATAAAACTCTGGAGTTAGATAAATATGGCAAGGTGGCACTAAAATTCCTTTTGTGTCAGTGTCACAGTATTAATCATTACCCAGCACACCTCAGGCTAAGTTATGAACACAGCGTGTTAGTAAATGTGTAATCATTTTAAATAGTGCTTTGTTCTTTTGTCATTCTTGCTCTACCCATCTACAAAGTTTTTGTTTTAAATTAGACATTTTGTTGACAGCATTTATGTTATGCACATTTTATCTTTTGTTTTGTTTTTTAAGAGTTTAATGTTATTGTATGTGTGTGAAGAGCAGTTCACTCACAATCTATTGCGTCTGTGTCAGCAGGTGGTATTTTTCAAGTGAAACGGATGTTTTTTAAAGAGGACAGTAAATGTCATGCCACACAGCACAAGTTATACAACCATCTGGAATGGCCAGCCACAAGAGAGTGGTCCGACCAGTCCTTAAGCTATGGGGACAGTTAGACCCACTCCAACCCCCTCCCTGGAGATCCTGATGAAATCAGAGATCCAAAACAACAGAAAGGGACCTTTATTCCTCCAGATACCAACCTGTAACCCAGCACCGCTGGAGAGACCAGAGAGAGTAGGAGGAGGAGGACTAGAGAAGAAAGGGCATATAAGAGTAAGAGAATAACAGAGAAAAGAGTGGATAATGGCACCTTTAGCAAACAGAGGCAAAGGTTGAAAAAGACGTAGTAAGGAGTACTGGTTGGGACTGCAGAATTTCACAAGAACACCAAGCTGTGTTGAAATCTGGTCTCTGAGAAAAACCTTGGCAACAAATCTTCCACCTGTTCCTGCCCATGATGTTTTCCTTACTTACCACGAGAGCTTGTGTGCCTGGAGGAAGTTAATTGTCCTATTTAGTGTAGTATCCTTGTTGTGAGAGCTCTCTAGTGACTGTAATATTATGCGAATATGCCCCTTAGGACTGTAATTGTTACCAGCTCAATTATTTTGAATGTTGTTTAACCAGTGTCTGGTTGAGGCATATACTGAGCCCTAGTACTTGTTTGTATCCTGTGTCATTTCATGGTCCCCTGCGCCGAGAGCTTCAGTGGCTGGTGCAGTCCATGAAAGATTACAGGAGTAATCCTTCTCTAACTCTCTCCAATGAGTGCTTCTTTACAATGGGCCATAGTCCAATGCTTCTTGGGCTACGTTTATGAGCTGGCACAGGGTTAACATCTGGAATATTAAGGTGAACTGTTTTGTGCTTTTATTTTGTCACAGGTGTGTAAAGCATATCATATAATCCCTGTAAAATTTGTTTATGTTGTTGCCAAACTGACTCGATGGTGGTGACACCAAGTATGAAGTTTGAAGTATACAGGGGATACTGGTCTGTGGATCCGGTTATTAAATTCTGGTCCTGCTATGGTCCGTCACTCTTTGAATCCCTTTTCTATAGGAAATGCAAGGCATGGAAGGACAGCGCACCTGTTGTGAAGAGTCCAGGAATGTCATTCAAGGTGAAGAGTCAGGGAGCTCTGTTAAAGTGTCGTCGTGCCTCTAATCTCATCCCTCCAGTGAGGAGAGTATGCGAGCAAGTGCAACCACAGTGTGGGATAGTCTCGACTGAAGCAAAGAGATAATTAGGCAGATTGTGAGTGTGTCATTCAGAGAGGGTCCAGCTGGAAGAATAAGGCGGGGGTGGAGATGTGTGTTGGAGAGAGGGGGTTGTGCTGGGGTGTGGAGGGACAGCTGGTGGATGTTGTGATGGTAATCCAGTGAAGTCAGCCCCTTACAAAGGGGGAGCGGAGGGCCAGGTGCTGCCATTGAGCGGCCTGCCGCCCCATGCCGAGACAGACGGGACTATGGAGGAGAGGAGCCGGCGGCCCACAGGCCTCCTAACACATGCTCACACACACGCAGCGAAGTGATGTGGAGGTTCTCCATTGTCTCTGCAGGCTCTGCAAGCCCGGGCCACTGTCACTCTATGAGAACAAACAGTGGAGATGAAAGTGTGTGAGCCACAGAGCAGAGAAAAGAGACATCAATGTTTGCATTTTCCCACTCATTTGCTCAAAAAGGAAGCGGTTACAGTGGGGCTCTGTCCGTTATTGATGTTGTCGCCTTGACCCCAGTAGCAGAGTGAGTCTATAAATTGTGAGTGTTGCAATTTACTGACCCATGGAAGCTCTCTGCCTCTTAAGACATGATGTATGAGGATATTTAGACATGAAGTAGGCTCTGCGATCACAGGCCTTCTGTGAACTGACAATTGTAATTTATTTACCTAAAATTTTGCACAATTTTTACAAAAGGGAATAATCAACAACTACAAGCTGATATCCAAGGCCTCTGTTGATTTACTTAAAGAACCGTGTATACTGATAGTTATGTTTATATCGTAAAGGCTAGAACACTGTTTGTTTATATTGAGTTTGGCACTTAAGAGATAAAGTTACTTTCCCTTAATATATAGTGGATTAGTGTGGAATGCTTTGTAAGATTCCTGCTCTGCCGCCACTGCATTCATTGCTGTCGTTACCTCTAGTCTTTTCAGGATCCAGGTTATTCAAGGGATTTTTTGAGCAAAACTGTCAAAATTATGTGTAAGGTATAATTTGCGGAATAGATTGAAAGTAAGGGAGAAGAGAACTCTACTGATTTGATTGGGTTGGAGTGTAATTGAGTTTGACTGTAGGGTGAATGAAGTGACTAAGGTCTATATGGTTTCATGCCGCAAGCAGGGAGTCCTTGTTCCCAGGCCCTGTCACAGGAAGTGCTGACTCCTGACCCCTCTACTTTACTCACATCCTGTCTATCAAGACAGCTGAGGAGACCTTATGATGTTCTCTTGCCCTCTCTCTTTTTCTAACTCCTTATTTGACCCTTCAGATATGTTTTGTGGGAGCATGGTTCACCTACTGGGGTCCAGAGAGACATAATCTATTTATTTGTGTGTTTATTGACGATGTGGGAGATAAGACCAAGGATTTGAGAAGTTTACGGGTGACAGTTGGAGATAAGAGGCATTCTTTGGCCTCTACCTGAGTGTTCTCTTCCACTCTTATCAGACACTCTGAAGCTGTTTTCTAATCACAGCCACATTAAAGCTTTCCAAAGTGTTTCTAAATATGATGTAGAGATGAACTGGGAGTTTTATCCCAACTATCTGCATATTTTGTGATTTATGAGATAGATTATAGTGGTTGGCAGCATTTTATAAGATGTACTTAATGCACAAAATGGGGGATTGTAAAATTCCCATTTGCTTAATTCATACTACAGGACACACCAGGTTATAGCTAAAAGTAATTTTGGAGTTATGTAGAGTTTTAGTTTTGCGGTTGTGGAATGCAAAACGTCTTCCATTTCTAGTTTTCTCAGATTCTCGAATCATGTCAGTGTAAAAACGCATTACTAATAGTCTTTAGTTCTGCAGAATCAGTAAGAAGAGTCTGCTTCTCTTTGAGTTCCAAGAGATCTGGATCGGTTTAGATGCTGGGGTGGGGTTTTGTAGTGAAGTACAGCAAAGAATGCTTTGTAAGACCTCGAGTCTGGGGTGCATGCAATGCGGTTGTGGTTGGCTTGTTAGCAATACCAGAAATTCTGTATTTTTTGTTTGTTTTGTAAGCATTGACATAAATTTCTATACATCAAGTGTTTTTCAAAAGCATTAAATCTGATCTGATTAACATATTTTGCCCTAGAGTAGTGTTTGTGTGAACTTAGTTTGATAAGATCTTTGTTAAGGCTTTAGCCAAGAGTCTTGAAGGACCATATTTTTGTTTTAGTCCACTTCCAGTCAGTTTATTTTTAATAATCTCACAGATGAATAATTATGTGGCCAATGCAACGCAGCAGGACAATGGGTTATCTATCTCTACATATCAACCAATCTATATATTTCCACAGGTTGACAGGTGTTTTTTTGTTGGAAATTTTTATTTATTTGTTAAAATCCAAATGATCCACATGAAAACGGGCCTACAACCATATTCTAAAAAACCCTTTCATGTGCTGTAGGCTCATTTTTGATTCCAATTTTTGAAATTCTCTACTTTCAGTAATAATAGAAAATTTATATGGAAGGTTCAGTTCCTGTGAAAGTTCTGCCCTCAGAAACCCCCAACCTTTCTGCTCTCTCCTCAGCCATGGGTTACTGTTGCCAGGCTACAGCAGAGGCCTGTAGGTTCGTTTGAGCACAGGCCTGAAAGCCTGGCTGTTTGGGCCACTGCTCCCCCGTCTCCAAACAATAGGGTTCTGACTACTTTAGCTCTTTTATTTGGCCCACAAAATGCTCCCCTACCCCCACTTTGGTTCCTCTTTGAGAAGATGGGGAGCTGGGAGGGGGCAGTTGGGGGAGGGGAACAGGCTCTAGTTGGCAGTGTGGTGTCGATATGGGCTCTTTACAAAGGAATGGAGCAGCTATATGCCAAACCCCGCCACAGACATTTTTTCAGGGGACTTTTGGAATTTTGATACCCTGAAAGTTGCTTCATCAGTTTTCAAAGCAAACAAAACCAGGTTTAGTTTCAGTGACATTAATAGCAGGTGACCTACACTCAACTGACTTCCTACTAAGGAAAGAGTTGGCCGTGAGAAGTGCATGGTTATTGTCTTTCACCTCAGGGTGGGAAGGATGGCTTCAAGTACCCGGGAGATGGAAATTCTGTTGGGAACTCTCTCATGCTTGGTGCCTCCTGGACCATGACTGACCAGATGAAGCACTTTCAGAGAGACGTAGTGTGTTTGTGCTTCTCTTCCACAGGTGCTATGACCTTAGACTGCTAGATGATTGAATGGGATTGTGCTAAAGAGAATGGTGTCAGGTGACACTACCACAATGAACTCTGAGTTCAGGAAAAACGGCATTGAGTTTCAAAAGTGAGCGGAGATGCCGAGCTTCACACACATAAATCATTCCGGCAGCATCCAAAAAGCTCCTGTGTACATGCAAGTTACACAAGTCCTTGATAGTCCAAAATGCTATTAGGTCCAATGTAATTCTTTTGATATGGTCCATAGGTACACCTATACTATATTTATACATGAATGAAGCCCTTTCCATTGTTTTCTCAGTCTGATATATCTTGTGGTTTCTCAGCATCCTAGGAGAGAAAATTGTTTGTAAGTCACACAACGTGTTTAAGTGTGCATGTGAGGTATTTGTGGTGTGGTTTGACTTCATCAGTGCACTTAGTTGTTTTATCTAGTCCTTCTCTCAGCTAAGAGTCATTGCTTAATTGTTAACCTGTCCAACTGCTTCATTAACCTTCCAACATCCAACATTATCAGGAAAGATGTGCTGTGAGTGTGCTGCTAGGTTTGTGCATGTGATCTAACAGCCTGCATTCATGTGTGTGTGTTTGTGCACATCTGTTTGGAGATTCACAGACCGGATAGTGCCATTGTTTTGCATGTAATCCTTTAAAGAAGCAGAGAGAAGCGGAAAGCCAAAGCAGTGCTGACAGATGTGAACAGTTGTTTAGTGCTATTTGCAGCTGGCGTGAGCCATCAGTGGTGTTGTGACATTGGAGGATTACTGTTTCTGCCCTCTTCCTATTTCACCCATGTCTATACTATGTACTATATTCCTTAGGGGCCAGGGGTTTACTCTTTGTACATTTTAAATCAATGGTCTTGCTGAGTAACATCCCACACCTGGCTTAAAGCAAAAACTACCGATTTCCATCCGTACAACACTCAAAATTGTCCAAAATCTTCTGTGTAGAAAATTCTCGCTTACAGTGGAGTTCCTGCCAGATTGAATGCCCTTTACAATGAGCTATTTTTTTCACTCTGAAAGCTCTGATATGACTCTTGGCTGTATGTTTTTGGACGAATTATAGGCACAGCCAAGGCCTAGACAAAAGAATGTGTGTTTTGGCTGCAAAACACCGTGTGAGGACAAATATCCTAACCTCCCCCTGCTGCTACTTGACCAATATCTACACATTCTCACACACTTTCACGAAGGTTTTCACAATGCAATAAGTATGAAACTCCAGCATGGATACACAGACATAGAGGGAATGCGTTCCAAAACTCACACACGCATGCATGTTATCATGTTTTGTAAGGCCAGAGGCTCCCTCTCTTTGTGTTTGGAAATAGCTCTTGTCAACCCATCCACAATTCCTCATAGTCCAGTAACTCTTTGAAATCCCACTAGCAGTTCCTCAGTCATCCTGCCCATTGTGATCGGTCCAAAAAGTTTCTCTTTTATTTAACCATTTGCTGACCACTTTTTTTTGTTGAGATTTTGTTACAAAAGATACATGTAAAAAATTGCTCAGTTAGATGTACCACAGAATCTATCCAGTTTGGCCTTTATCACAAATTCCTTACTGCTCATGTACACAAGCACTCATTGTAAACTGCTTCCTAGAGCCAAAGACAGTCAAACAACAGGTTGTAAAGTAGGCTGTCCCTGCATTCTTCAGAGGCCTATCATACAGAATGGCCATTTATAAGGGGTTGAGTGTCAGACTGCATGCTAGTTGAACCTTGATGCTGTTCTCCTCAAAACTCTTTTTGTGCCGCAAGTCCCAGTTTCATTTTTTTTACCACAAAGATTCCAGACATAGTTAATTTGCCTCTAAATAAACCCAACCAAACCATGACAAATAGCCAAGGGGATGAAGGGTAGGGGGTGATTGGTGGGGTGTCAGGCTTGCTCGGTCGTCTGTGAGGTTTCCACAGCAACAGGGATCTGGGATTCAGAAAGAGTGTGAGTGTTTTCAGAGCAGGAGACAAGGGATTACAGGAAATATGACAGGACATGACTCTCCGTACCGGACTCTTTCCCCCATCCCACCCTCCCAAAAAACATTCTTTCCCTACCAGACACCCCCAACCTACCCCCACTACACTGCCAGACATTATCATCACAATCAGACTGCTGACCTCTGACATTTGACCTCCCAGCATGTGAAGGGTTCATAGGGAAAATCAGTGTGCCGCATTGGGGGCTTCAGGAGATGGAGGAGTTGCCCTGGGTATTCATGAAGAATTGTTTCTTACTTATTGCTGATCTGTTTCCTCCTCCCCACAGACTTAACTTGCGTCTTAACTTACGGCATTTCATGTAGCCAGCTGTATTTGAAAAATAGTACAGGCGTGATTAATTTTGTTTTTGATATGTGACCCCTAAGTTTGGTTCAGTTGGCCTCTTTGCTTCAAATTCTCAGACTTTATGATAAAACAACCAACCATGGCCGGCAAATACACTCTTGTGTTGTTAAGTCAACAGTACTGTTATTAAAAAGCAGACTTCACCAATGAACTGAGCAATTGAAGAGAGTTAACATTTTCCTCTTCTTCTACTCCGTCAAGCATTGAATTTTAACCTTAACATAATAGGTGCTATTCTGTATCAGAAGTAAGTCTCGTTAATCATAAGACTTGGGGTTCTTGATGCCAGCAACTTAATCTTGGCTCCCTTATGTATGTTTTTTGGTTCCAGTTCCAGAATATTTTATTACTCCCATATGAAACATTTCTGTAGGTGTGTCTTCTAAACAGCAGAACACTGTGGCATCATCCTCTATTGTCTTGCTGTTTTCACCAGAGTTTGAATTTTCTTTTTTTGATGAAATGGTTGAATGGAAAGTATAGATCATGAAAGGCTAGCAGGCTCCCTCTGTGGTCCAGCAGAAGTCTAAAACAGCACCCCCTATATGCCAATCGCCTTTTTTAAAGCCCCTCTCCAAGGTCAGAAAGAAACTGCTTCAAATTTGTGTGGGGGAGGAGACACCAGCCACAAAAGAAGAAAAGCAGCAAAGGGACAGATAGCTCAGTGTAAAAAGTGGTCATCCTGTAACAGAAGGAGGAGGAAAAGCCATTGTTGTTTCTGCCCAGGGGTTGTTTTACAGTGGAAAGAGAGAGAGGGCCTGAAGGGGGAAACAGAGAGAACAGACCATCCCAGTGCTTGTCATCAGCTTCAAACGGTCTTTTTGATGTGGGAGTTCATCCTGTGGTGGGGCTCCCTGTGTGGGTGTAGGGTTACCCAACACACACTGGCTTCTCATGCCTAGCTTACCAAAGGCCCCAGAGCCCATGATCGAGACGGCTTTTTTAGGAACAAGTTGTTTATTTTATCTTACCTGATCAGTTTCAGGTCCCACTCAATTGTCCATCAAGATATCCTTCCTGTACTGAAAAGCATAGAATTAGAGCGGAAAGAACTGTATTCAACTGCCACAAAGTGGCTTTACCAACATATCATCTATGGGTTGTTGTCTCCTGTCTTTTGAGTGGTCTCCATTGTGAGGTAACACATTGAACACTGTATACAGTTTGCAAGGTCTCATGGGTAAACAAGGATGGTTCTGTGATTCACAGCCGTGTTTTACTATTGAATGCAGCGAAGAAATTGGAAAATCAGTAATAATCTTGGAATGCAATCTGGCATGGAGAGAAGCATGCTTTCTGTATTGGAATACCAAAGAATGTCCAAAGTGTACTCTGCTGTTACGGTCAAGTCAGACATATATGCAACATCTGGGGGATAGTATAAAATTTAGTGTTTTTCTCTGTGTGTGTGTGTGTGTGTGTGTGTGTGTGTGTGTGTGTGTGTGTGTGTGTGTGTGTGTGTGTGTGTGTGGTTGTGTGTGTGTGTGTGTGGTTGTGTGTGTGTGTGTGTGGTTGTGTGTGTGTGTGGTGTGTGTGTGTGTGTGTGTGTGTGTGTGTGTGTGTGTGTGTGTGTGTGTGTGTGTGTGTGTGTGTGTGTGTGTGTGTGTGTGTGTGTGTGTGTGTGTGTGTGCGTGGATTATCACCTGCTTCCTAACCTTGTTTTATAATAAAAGCTTAGTATAATTACTATTTATATTTTCTGTGCATGAGTTTGGAGAGATACTGGACCTGGCCTGTTGATAAAAGTTTTTTGAGGTCCCACTGAAATGCTTTTACACTCAGGTGCTAATAATTTAAATTTGTGCCCCTCGACAGATGCCTGCCTGGTTATATTGGTTTACTCTGTCAGCATCTAGACCCCTGTCATCGCTCGCCTTGTCTAAATGGAGCAGCTTGCAAGAGCCAGGTTGCTAATGGAATCCCACAGTACACCTGTGTGTGCCAGCGAGGTTTCAGAGGTAAGCTCGAGGGTGTCTTCATGTCATCATGGTACAGTTTGTGGGAAATATAGGGCTGTTTGTGAATGACGCTTCTTGTGTCTGCAGGTCAGGATTGTTCCCTGATTGATGCATGTGCCACAAATCCCTGTGCCAATGGTGCCCGTTGTACTAATTGGAACAATCACTACAACTGCTCGTGCCCACCTGGGTATCAGGGAAAAAACTGTCGCAATGACATTGATGAGTGCCGCAAACCAGGAAAATGCCTTAATGGTGGAATCTGCATGAACACCCATGGCTCATTCCGTTGTGACTGCCTTGCTGGGTACAGCGGGCGCACATGCGAGGTGCCCACCCAGCCCTGCGCCCCTTCACAGTGTCTCAACGGGGGCACCTGCCATCAGACCGGTGACCACACCTACGAATGTGCTTGCTTGCCAGGTACAAACAGACAGAAAGCATGCATGCAATCATGTAGACAAGCACCCTTTATCAAGTTCCCATACTCATGCCCAACCCTTGAAATCGGGGTTTCCCGAAGCGTCTGGACTTTCCAGGCAGTGATACCTCATGCTTGCTATAAATAGCTCAGACTGAGTGAGAGAAAGATACAGAAGAGAAAGAGAGCGAGCAGAACAGTCAAAACGTGGAAGAGTGAAAGCGCATGGGCTGCTGGACAGGAATTTACTTTATTGCCTTTCTGCTCCCCTCTGGGGAGCAAGCAGGAAATGTCTCTCACTAGAGAGGAAGTCATTGAAACCGTGAGAGATTATAAAACAAGCAAACACGACAGGGAGTATGGCCCTCTAGAGCAGATCTCCGTCAGGTCCTGGCTTTGCCGCTGTGGGAACCGCCGTGAGAATATGTAAACACTCAACACCCACTGGACCTTTTTATTGCTCACTTTACTCTGTTCATCAATTTATCAATGATTGTGGAAAGTGAAAGTTATTAGGTGTGTTAGGGAAGTGAGGAATAGATCAGACATTATTATTCCCACATTTACCCCCCTGCTTCCTGTGTCATATTTAATTTCTCCACCCAGGCTTCAGGGGACACAACTGCGAAGAGAATGTGGATGACTGCCCTGGACACAAGTGCATGAATGGTGGGATCTGTGTAGATGGTGTCAACACATATAATTGTCAGTGTCTGCCTGAGTGGACAGGTAAATTTACACTTTTCCCCCATGTTTACTGTTCATTTTTAAGTTAAAATAAGTTAAAATAACTTGGCATTTGTCCTTCTGTCCTTAGGCCAGTATTGTGCTGAGGATGTCAACGAGTGTCTCATGCAGCCCAATGCTTGTCACAATGGCGGTACATGCGTCAACACAATTGGAGGGCACACCTGTGTATGTGTCAATGGCTGGACGGGGGACGACTGCAATGAGAACATTGATGACTGTGCCACAGCTGTCTGTTTCAACGGCGCCACATGTCATGACCGCGTGGCCTCCTTTTTCTGCGAGTGCCCGGTGGGCAAAACTGGTATGACTGTCTTTATCATCCCTCCATATTTTAGGTCTTGTTCGTTGTCCAATTAGTGACATTCTGCTGTCCCTACAGGTCTGCTCTGTCATCTGGATGATGCTTGTGTCAGTAACCCCTGTAATGAGGGGGCCGTGTGTGACACTAACCCTCTGAATGGCCGCGCCATCTGCACCTGCCCTGCTGGCTTTGTTGGCGGAGCCTGCAACCAAGACATGGATGAGTGTTCTATTGGTAAATGTACAACATTGAGAATGGCTCCCTCTCTCGTTGATTCTTTCTGTCTCTCCCTCTGCTCTGTCTCTCTCAGTAAAGAGTTAATGTTAACTGACTCCTCTGTTTCTCTCTTGTGCCAGGTGCCAACCCCTGCGAGCATTTTGGGAAGTGTGTAAACACGGAGGGTTCGTTCCAGTGCCAGTGTGGAAGGGGCTACACCGGTCCTCGCTGTGAGATTGATATCAATGAGTGTCTGTCCATGCCCTGCCAAAACGACGCCACCTGCTTGGACCGCATCGGAGAGTTCACATGCATCTGTATGCCTGGTATGTCAGTGCACTTGACCTTATCTTACACAGAGATGTTAAATCTGCTTCAGATCAATGTGGACTATATGACTATATAGACCTACTTTGGAAAACATTCAAAGTTCAGAAGAGGAGGGTTTGTTATGTAATAACGTTGTGGTCATTTTGGGAGGGGTAATTTAATTGAAATAGAAGAACTCTGTCCACATGGGTAAGTCACAGAAACCACAGATCAGTGTTGGCTTTGTGTCTTCAGCACACACTTTCAGTAAAAACTTGTATCCTGCACTACATGCATCTTTAGGTTTTTTGGGGAACCATACAAATCGGCGTTGGGAGCGGGGTGTATTGGTCAATCTGGGAGAGAGGGGGAGGAGTGTGCAGTGAATTATAATGAGATCTTGAGTGGTGGGAATGGAGTGGAACAATGGGGCCCCTCTGTGCTCCGTTCTTCGCCCTACGCACATAGAGAGAGAGCAAACTTTTTCCCAGAACTCTCATCCCTTCCCCCCACTTCTGCTCGTACCCCTTTCATTTCCACAGACAGCTCTTCTTCCCCACCCTCCTGATCATCAACAACTTGGCCCTGGCTCACATGGAGGGGCCAATTCTTTCTGATTCCATGCCGCCGTCAATGCTCTGGCCCTGGCCCACACTCTGTTTCACCTGAATGGGGCGACACACAAGAGCGGCACTCTGCTGATTATAGAACATGTGTGTTCTCAATGGAGAGATGACCACAGGGCATCCTGCGGACAGTAGGGTGTGGTGCTTCTAGTCAAAGCAGGGGCCTCAGTTTGCATAGACGAAGCAAATTCTCCATTTCCTCAGAGACATGAACTTGCTGTAGGGTGCAGTGTAGCAGAACATCTCAGTGTGTCTGTGGGCCCCTGTGCTGTGAGAAACTGTGGTCCGAGTTTGTCTTCAATGCACTGAGGATTAGAACTGTGTTTCACTCTGATTTCTCTCTATCAGGCTATCAAGGGAAGTACTGTGAGGTGGACGTTGATGAATGCGAGAGCAACCCCTGTGTAAACGATGGCATCTGCCGAGACATGGTTAATGGCTTCACCTGCACCTGTCAGCCAGGTATGAAACGTCATTTTCCCAGCATCACAAACTCAACAGTATGTATGTAAAATTCACTTGTGTGTTCACTTAATATACAATCTCAATTCATGTAATATCAGGTTAAACCCAGCTTTGCCCCCTAGCCTGATAGAGTTTTTGCGTAATTACTCATTAGAGTGCAGTCTTTAGCGCTATGCAACTGCGTACCCAAACAAAGACACCATTGTGGCCCCTCTACACAAGCCCCCCCCCCCCCCCCCCCACCCCCCCTCGTCTTCCCAACTTGTTCATAGGGAAGGGACAGCAGTCTCACCCGTCTCTCTACATAGAGGTGGTGGGGGGAACAGCAGCCCTGCTAATGAGATTCTTTTCCATGTCTGCAATTTACATCTGGGGCAGACAACCCTGCACCCCCCATTTAGCTATTGAGCCGGTAGCGTTTGTGCAAGGAAAGGGGGAGGGCCAGTGGCCTTGAAGAAAACAATTCTAGCATCTCCCCCTTCTAACCTTATGCCCTAGGCATCAACATAGATCCCATCATAACACTGTTAATCAACACAACACCCTCTAAAGATGCAGAAATGAACATTTCTCATGGCGCCCTAGACATTTTTTTCGTACTTACTACAACGTTTTCCCAGACAAGGGATATCAGTCAGTGTTTAAATCCCACTGCCCTCTCACAAATACATATTTTCCATATATCAAATTTTAATCACTGCAAAAATGTAAAGAAGCATGATTAATGTCTTCCAAATAATTTTTATAAAGAGCCAGTTAATATTCCAACAAAGTTCTCAAAAAAAAATTCCACATACTAAGACTGTAATTCACAGGTCAACTCAAGAATATAATTGATAAGAAAAACTTTTTAACGCAGTCCATTCCAGATTGTGACAGTTGGATGGATTCAGAGAATGCAGAATCTGGACATATTCTAAGGCTCCAGTATTACTCAAATGTTTTAAATTCTGGTTATCTATGGTCTTAAAGAGTGTCAAGCCACAGTGCATATGTTACTGATAATACACACCACTGACATCATAAATTTAAACAGAGATTCATCCAAAACTTTTAAGTGAACCTCCATTGAAAACTCAATGAGCTTGAATAAGCCAAGGTGCAGAGATCTATAACTAGACCGAGCTCTACTGCCCTCAAAGCTGAACCTAATGACCCGGTCAGTGTGTGGAACTCACCTCTGCTGCCTCAGACTGACCTCTAACCTCTATGTTTGCCTGTCCCAGGGTTTACTGGCACCATGTGTCAGATCGACATTGATGAGTGCGCCAGCACTCCCTGCCAAAATGGAGCCAAGTGCATTGACCGGCCCAATGGGTATGAATGCCGCTGTGCTGAAGGTAAGCTGCTTAATGAAGTGTAAATAAATGTGTGTATGATTGTGTGTGCCTGCTGTGCAAGAGTTTTGTGGATCCCTTCAGGGTTCAAAGTCAAAATCATCATCGCTGACTACATCCATACACCTGCTTGTAGTGAGCTCAGGGTCAAATGCTTTACTTAATGTTTCTGTGATCGTACTGCTGGGCATACTGACGAAAAGCCTCAAATCCCCCTCTGCCCTGCAGACCCCAATGTCACAGGGTCACCAAGGCCAGCAGCTGCTGACGTTGAGGGTTATGCTCGGTCATCACCCCGACATCTGTTCATCTGTAACCCACAATGCATACCCACACAGTGACGTATGCCACAACCAAAGGTCCCAGCAATTTCCTTCACATAGTTGTGCCTGTAGGAATGGCTGTTTTCTGGTTTTAGTTTGTCCATCAAATTAGCATGAGCTTGTATGTGAATGTTTTGGGCTAAAGATACAGTATATACTGCATGTGTCTCTTGGCTTTTAGAAAGCACAGACGTGGAGTTTGTGTATTGTCTGAAACAGCCTGCTGTTTGGTATTCGCCATGCTCCAGTTCCCCTCTGCTGAGCTGTCCCGTTAGCTGGGACGCAGGGTATTGTCCTGCTACTCGAGGGGACAAAAGCAGGTCTGTGAGGCCTGTGAAGGGCTCTCTCACTTTCTCTCTCACTACTGCAGCCCAGCCCTGTCCTGCTCCTCACAAGGCTGCTGCCTTGACAGCCTGTCGGCATGGAAACCACGGGAACAGAGACTCCAATCTGTAGAACCTTTCACAAGAGAGAGAGAGAAAGAAGGAAACGGAGGTAGCAGACCGAAAAGAGAGAAAAAACGTATCGAGACTGGGGAAAGAGGAGAGACATTTTCAGACCAAAAAAGCAGGGGGGCAGTCAAGGGGGTGCTGGATAAGGAGGATAAAGAGTACAAGGAAACCAAGGAAGTATTTACACCCCAGACAAAAACACAAATAAAGGGCATTAAATCATTCATGCAGAGTTTGTGAGCTACAGTGGTTATGAGCAGACAGTAAGAATATGAAAATACTATGAACGAAGACAATGCTATTTCGTCTCACCTAGCTTGTGGAGTAATGGTCCGTAGAGGGGAAATTGTTCTTGACAGACACAAACCACAAATGCAGGAACCTGTAGAGCATCGGTGACCATATAAATCTGATACTTTTCCATTCTCACCACCTCACTTAGGCCTTGAGATGTTGGGCTTACAGAAAAGCACCATTCTCTGCTTATTCACTCCTACACGTCTCCTCTTTGTCCTCAGGATTTGAGGGAAGGCTGTGTGAGAGCAACATCGATAACTGCAAGCCCGACCTGTGCCACCATGGCACTTGCATAGATGGCATTGCCAGTTACACTTGTAATTGTTATCCTGGCTATACCGGCTACCGCTGTGAGAACCAGCTCAACGAGTGCCACAGCAACCCCTGCCAGAATGGCGGCAAATGTGTGGACAGAGTCAACAAGTATATCTGCCAGTGTCAACATGGCACCTCAGGTGAGGGATGATGTATTACTAATTCAACTGTATTAGCTATATTCAGTTTTCTGTTTCATATTAAAGAAGGTTTTGGCTTCCCACACAGGTACCAACTGTGAAATTAACTTTGACGACTGTGCTAGCAACCCATGTGACTACGGAATCTGCAAAGATGGCATAAACCGCTATGAATGTGTCTGCAAACCTGGCTTTACCGGTGAGACAGGGAGAGATCTTCCCCCACTTTTCTTATACATTTTAAACGCCCCCTTGAATTTGTAAATTAAGAGAGATACAGAAGAGAAACCTCGGTTAAACTTTATTCTGCGCTGTCCTTGTTGCTGTGTAATTATACAGTTAAGTACCAAGTAATATTAACGAACAACATGCTGACTACACGGTTAGGATTAGTTGCTTGTAATTATGTATAATTTACAGATGTTACTATAGTAAGTACATGTAAAATATGCAACAAGGACACTGTAAAATAAAGTGTTTCTGAAACCTCATTATAAACTTCCATCCCTTTCAGGATCTCAATGTAAAGACGAGATTGATGAGTGCCAGTCGAACCCTTGTCGCAATGGAGGGACCTGCGTAGATGATGAGAACGGCTTCCACTGCCAGTGCCCTGAAGGTTTCCACGACCCATTCTGCTATTCACAAGTGGATGAGTGTGCCAGCAGCCCATGTTTGCACGGGACCTGCAGGGATGACCCTAATGGGTACAGCTCCATTACAAACTTTAAAACCAGCAGGAAGTAAATAAATGGGGACTTGTTTTGACTGTGACTCTTGTTTGTATTGCTCCTGTAGCTATCGGTGTGACTGTGAGCCTGGATGGGTGGGTAAGAACTGTGACCTAGACCGAAACGATTGTTTACCCAGCCCCTGCCAGAATGCAGGCACCTGTTTCGACCAGCTCAATGGTTTCACCTGCAAGTGTCGGCAGGGCTTTAGAGGTGAGATATATGTTACATTAGCTCAGTATGTCTATTACAATAATAACAACAAAAAGAGATTTTATTACACATTGTTGTACCGGGAAGAACAGGCTGTTCTCTCATATTTTATTTTCAAACTCTACTACTGAAAAGGGTGTAATGTTTCCCTAATAAGGGGATTCCCGTTCTTAAGAATTGCACTGCTTTTGCCAATAGCTACATTCTGACAGCTGTCTTTCACTCCCATCCTCAGGTAACTTATGTCAGGTGAACATCAACGAGTGTGCCTCCAGCCCGTGTCTAAATCAAGGCACCTGTGTGGATGGAGTCGCCAGTTTCACCTGTCTCTGTGAGCCACCTTATAGTGGTCCCACCTGTGCAGAATTGCTTACACCTTGCTCTCCCAACCCTTGTGCCAACCATGCTTCCTGTGTGAACACACCTGACTACCTGGGCTACCAGTGTAACTGCCAACCTGGATGGCAGGGTAAGTTTCTAAACGCATTCTGATTCAAGTCTATAAGAATTGAGTTTCCTGAAGCATGTCTTAACTCTGGGTGTCCTTCAAACCACAGGTCAGTTATGTAACAATGACATAAATGAATGCACCTCTAACCCATGTAAGAACCACGGGACCTGTACAAATACTTTGGGTGGCTACGTGTGCTCCTGCCATGCTGGCTACACTGGTCCCAACTGTGAAACTGATATCAATGACTGTTCACCAAGTGAGTCAAATGGAACATAAACCAGGTTTTTATTGCAGATCTTGCAAATAAAGCAGTCAATGGCGTTGACTGCTTTATTTTGCGTGATCTAATGGTGTTCTCAAAATTTTGTCAGACCCCTGTCTGAATGGAGGATCCTGTACAGATGGAGTGAACTCATACCGTTGCAGCTGTATGCCAGGCTTCACCGGGCCACGCTGTGCTGCCGAGGTGAATGAGTGTCAGAGCGGTCCCTGCAAGAACGGAGGCACTTGCACCGACTACGTCAACAGCTACACATGTACCTGCAAACCAGGTTTCACAGGCTTTTTCTGTGAGACCAACATAGCAGACTGCACTAAAAGGTGAGACCATGAAGACGCTCATAGCTTATAAAAGAAACGCTGTAGCCAGTAGTAGTTTATAAACAAATCATCTCCCCTTTTGTTTTAGCTCCTGTTTTAATGGAGGAACCTGCACTGATGGGATCAACGGCTTCAAATGCACTTGCCGCTCAGGATTCACTGGAGATTACTGCCAGTACGAGGTGAACAAGTGTAACTCTCAACCCTGCCTTAATGGAGGAGTTTGTCAAGATGCCCTGGAGTCATATCGCTGCTCATGTCCTAAAGGTTACACTGGCTCCCGTTGCCAGGTATTAGTCCATCATTATGCTATAACTCAATATGCTTACAAATTTTTTATATTACATAAAATAATAAAAATTAGAATAAAACAAATAATAAATAAATAAATAGATAGAATGGAACCAATGAAAATAAATTACATATTAAAATTAATTTTTTTATCTCTCTTTTAGTATCGAGTTGATTGGTGCAGGACTTCTAACCCATGCAAGAATAGTGGTCGCTGCAGACAGAAAGATGCCTCCTTCACATGTGACTGTTTGGGTGGCTGGTCAGGTCGTTATTGTGACATCCCAGGAGTGTCCTGTGAAATTGCAGCCAGACAGAGAGGTATATAGATTTTTTTTTTTTTATGGATTCAATTTCACTATGATCTTCTCCTTGTTAACGGTCCACACAATCTCTCTTGCACAGGTCTCCAGACAGATGAGCTTTGCCACTATGGTGGACACTGTGTCAATACTGGCAACACGCACTACTGTAAATGTCCCGCAGACTACACAGGCAGTTACTGTGAGTCCCAGTTTGACCACTGTGAGGACAAACCTTGCCTCAATGGTGCCACCTGCAGGAGCTACATGGGAGGATTCACCTGTGATGTAAGTCATCTTACCACTTGTACAAAATAGCATATACTATCATTCATACTAGTACAAGGCCTAATTAACTACAGAATATGAAGAACTGAAGATATTTCAGAACAGATGTTGAAGTGACCTGTTTTTACTCCAGTGTATGCCTGGTTATGAGGGGAGCAATTGCGAGAGAGAGGTCAATGAGTGTCAGTCTCATCCATGTCAAAATGGAGGAACCTGCATTAACCTGGTGGGACATTACATCTGCTCCTGCCCTCCAGGAACACTAGGTAAGTTCAAAATTCTAAAACTATGGTGAAAAATATACCTGAATCAACGAGAGTCTTTTAGCCTTAAGTGCGAAAATCAAAATATAAACTAGCATTAAAATTTTGGGGTCGGTAAGATTTTTTAATGTTTTTGAAAGAAGTCTCTGCATGTATTTGATCAAAAATACAGTAAATCAGTATATTGTTATTACATGTAAAATAACTGTTTTAATAACTGTTCTGTTTTAATATTTTAGAGTCTAATTTATTCCTGTGATCTAAGCTGAATTTTCAGCATCATTACTCCAGTCTTCAGTGTCACATGATCCTTAAGAATTAATTAAAATATTTAGATTTTCTCATCAAGTAATCATTATCAATGTTGTAAGCCGTAAAAAAAAAATTCTTTTCTCTTTTCTTTTTTTAAAAGAAAAAATCTTGCTGTCCGCAAACTTTTAAATGGAAGTGTACATAGGTTACATATAGGTTGGAATATTGTCACTCTAATGTTTTCATTTTGACATTTTCTTAGGGGTCCTCTGTGAGATAAATGAGGATGACTGCGCAATTCCCTTATGGCCCCGAGGGATACCCAAGTGTCAAAATAACGGCACATGTGTGGACACGGTTGGAGGGTACAGATGTAACTGCCCTCCAGGCTTCACTGGAGAACGCTGTGAGGGAGACATCAACGAGTGCCTTTCCAATCCCTGCAACCCCTCCAACAGCTTGGACTGCATACAGTTGCCCAATGATTACCAGTGTGTGTGCAAGCCAGGCTTCACAGGTGAGAGATCTCTTAACACTAAAAAAAATGTGTTTGTGAGGTTAGGGCTGGGTATCGTTACAAAATTTTCGATACCGATACGATGCCGATACCTTAACCCCCTGTGGTCTATCGCGCCGGCGCCATAGTCTCGCCTTTTTTCTTATCAGTGCAAAAGAGACTCAAAATACTCTGTTGATTTTGATCTTACATATAAGTGTTATGAATCATTCGATCCTGTTAAGTGTCTATTATTTTTGTGTATACTCACAATAAAAACAAAGTGTTGTGCTTTTTGTCAAATAAAGAAAAATAAACACGATGCGAGTTTTGCCTTCTCTCTGTCAGGGAAGTCCACTCTGAAAACGCGTCCAAATATTAACTGTAACTCCACGAATACTTGTCATACAGACACGAGAGATTTTTCTTTATGAAGCTTTAACTCTCTTCTTTTAAATGAAGTCATTTATATAAAAAACAAATATTCTCAGTTTATGTAATCTGTATGAAAAGAGAGAGATTGCAGTCTTTTTCTTTTCAGCTCATTATACCTGATTACGTGTTAATGTGCCACGCCCACGGAGAGCGCGCGCTATTCAAACGCAAATGATCTAAGACAAGCCATGCAAACATCCCAACACCCACTAGCTGGATTATAAAACAGATCAAGTTTAATAAAAATCTTTTACTTTACCTCGTCTTGCTGCGCTGTGAGGAATAATACTGTCTAATAATCCTGAAAAATATGCCAGAAGTGCTGGTAGTTTCATTTCGAGGAGCACAGATCCAGCTGATGTGAAGTTATTTATTCTTAAGTGCTTTGTTCTAATCACGATATTGAATAGTGTCTGTAAACCGCAAAAAGACTGTTTAAATATGAATTGCGTGTCTGTGTGGAAATGATGAATGAACGACACAGGCGCGCGCGCTGTTGTTTACTACAGGTATAGAGCACGTGTCTGTGCCATTCATTCACTCTCGCACCTACATTAGTAAACATTTTATTTTTACATGAACACATCCAAACTATATTGCTATGGCCTACTGAGATGAGTAATAATAGACTGAAATATGTTGAAATAAAATGTCTGTATGAGCAACAAACTGCAAATTAACATGTAGGTATATGCTAATATCATAAACACGATATGTTACAGACTAAATAATACTAATGTTTAGACAAGATTTTGTTGATTAGTTTTGGATAGATTATAAAGTTTTTAGGCTACTGTAAAAAAAGACTACTGCCACATTAAATAAGCTTTTGTTCGCCAATTTTTGCTGATATGTTAAATATATAGTATGGAATGTTTTGTCAAAAATAAAGTAGGTGTATTGAATTTAGGGCTGCAACAACTAATCGATAAAATCGATTATAATCGATTATGAAAATCGTTGTCAACGAATGTCATTATCGATTAGTTGGTCTGCTTACGTCACGGGGAGCGTTTACTGGTACGCACACACACGCAAGGTCTCTCTCCCTCAGGCGCTCTGCCGAGCGCGCGCGCTACACGGTTTGGAGCAGTCTCTTCTGTCTCGCATGCGCGGGAGTTTGAACTAATTCGCGGGCATCAGGGAGCCGCAATCATAGGGCCGCAATCAATATGCGGGAGACTCCCGGGACTTCCGGGATGTCTGTATTTTGTCTCGAGCATCAGGTTGTGCAATCAGTTCGCTCGCAACGTAAGTGATGGATTAAAATAGCGCTACCGCAGAAATAGGTTAAACTAAAACAGTGTTTACAAAGTGAAGCATTAAATACAAAGGCAGTTAATAACAGCAGCAGTAAAATATTGTTTTTTAGTCACTGTACTCAGTGGTTTTCAGCGAATGCTTGTGCACTAATGCATAATTTCTCCTGTCCTTTACTCAAGCCTGTTAGCTTGCTGGGTAACGTTACCTCCATTCCGTTCTCTTTTTATAGCATTTGTCTACTAAGTTTTAATTGTTTTTCAAACGCGATCTACTGCGGCTATACATTCACACAATTGTTTTCAGTCTTTCTATATTTATTTAATCAATTTATCCTTATATTATTCTTTTATATATTATATATAATATATATTATATTCTTTATCCTTATATTCCTTATATATAATTAATTTTAAATAAGAATTAAATGAATTTTATATATTTTAGATGTTTTTAGTTTGTTTTTAGTTCAGATATTCACATGTAAATTTGTTTTAATAAAAATTGTGTTAAAAGATAATATGTTGGATATCATTTTTTTTAACAATAATCATGTTTGTCAACTTGCCATCAGCAATTATCATTAAAAACAATGCAAATATTGATATTAGTAAAACTCAATGTGTGGCTTTTGCTCTTTTTAAAGTACACTTTTACACATAAATACCCTGATTTACGGTTTTATTTAGTTATAATAAAAAAAAAATCTAATTTAATTTCTATCCGATTAATCGATTAATCGAAAAAATAATCGTCCGATTAATCGATTATCAAAATAATCGTTAGTTGCAGCCCTAATCAACTAAGATGTTATAATAGTGTTTGTTCCAATATTCAAACTAATGAATCCTTACCTTTGAAATGCGTATGCTAAAATGTATACTTTTTACAAAGAAAGAATACACTTGAAATATTGTTAAAATTGTAATTGTTGTTGTAATTGTAACCTATTTGTAATTGGTTACAATTTCTAATTGTAAAATATATATATATATATATATATATAATTTCTTTTGTGTCCTCGCATTCTTTGGTACCCAGTGACACACCTGTGTGAAGTGAAAGGCTCATTATGCAGCTCATTAAGGGGCACATTATGCAGGTTTTTGTTTACTCAGGTGTGAACACGCCTCCACGCATATTGCCTTTCCAAACAAAAAGTGTCTTATAAAAATTAAATCAATGTATTGTTTTGTGTAAATGATTAGGCAGGATGATTTTCAGATCATTTTGAAGAAAAAACCCTAGGCGACAACATCCATTAGCCAAAAGTATTGTGGACACATATTTAGTATGTGTTTTGTGGCCTTATTTCAGAAACTTTAAGTTTTAGTTTTTTCAATAACCATGCATAAACAATATTCTCTCAAAAATACAAACATGTTTACATGTTGCTCACATATTATGGTAGCCCTGTTTGTGCTAAACAGAGTGTAATTACACCTTTGCCATTAATATGTTAATAAGCAACTGAAAAAAGCACAAATGTCAGGGCATGTCAAAACATCTCAAGGACCCCAGAAACACCATAGACCCCAGAGGGTTAAAGGGATAGTTCACCCAAAACTGAAAATTCTGTCAGTATTTACTCATCCTCATGTTGTTCCAACCCTGTAAGACCTCCGTTCACCTTCGGAACACAAATGAAGATATTTTTGATTAAATCTGAGAGCTGGTTCACTCCTCCATAGGCTTCCTAAGGGATTGAAGCTTGCCAGCCCCGAAAAGTGACTACAGTGACTCAATCTTAAGTTTATGAAACGACGAGAATACTTTTTGTGCGCAAAAAATAAATAAATAACGACTTTATTTCAACTATTCGTTTCCTTCTCTGTGGGCCTCGAGTGATATAGCGCAGTTCTTCTGTTGTTGTACGTCACATGCATCACACACATGACCAGCGTCGGCCAATAGTGAGCCTACGTTTGATGTAGCTCTACGCAATCACACTACGCTAACTGACTAGAGGCCCACAGAGAAGGAAATGAATAGTTGAAATAAAGTCGTTATTTTTGTTTGTTTTTGCACACAAAATGTATTCTCGTCGCTTGATAAACTTAAGATTCAGCCACTGTAGTCACTTGGAGTATTTTAACGATGTCTTTAATAACTGTTCGGGGCTGGCAAGTTTCAATCCCTTAGAAGCCTATGGAGGATTGAACCAGCTCTCAGATTTAATCAAAAATATCTTAATTTGTGTTCCGAAGATGAACGAAGGTCTTACGAGGTTGGAACAACATGAGGATGAGTAAATACTGACAGAATTTTCATTTTTGGGTGAACTATCCCTTTAACTTCGATAACGGTTCCCGAACGATACTTTTTTCGATACCAATTTTATGAAACCAGTTTTAACAATATAACATTACCTAAAAAAAAACTTAAATTTTTTCAGTTTGTTGACCTTTTTACATTCATATTTTGAGTCTGTAAAAGAGCACCAATGCTAAAGTTTTCTATGTTTCCTAATCATTTAACAACATGTATTCTTTACTTCAGTGAGCTCATTGTTTCTGCCTTAACTTAATGCATTGTTTAACAATGAAACTGAATGAAAATTAATTGAAATGCATTACACACAGTCACCCCTGATAACAGATCACTCTAAATTGTAATTTAGACACATGCATTTTCTGTAAAGCTTCTTTGAAACGATATATATTGTGAAAAATGCTATACAAATAAATGTGAATTTAATTAAATATAGGCTACTGGGGGGCGGGATATATGCCTCGCGCTCAGCACACATGAAGCTTGCCGCAAAGCACTGGCAAAAGTAGCCTAATGATTATGGATGTGTCAGGAAACAATAGCAAGAAGATATTTTAATTGTTTATTAATGAAAAAGTGTTTACTAAGTGTGTTGGCTGCAAAGAAGATTATTGCGATGCTGACTCGTCATTCCTGCAGTAGTGAACGCGCGCTCGCCTATATGGATTAGGTAATCAAACTATTTATTTCTAATTGTTTCGTTTAAAAGTAGACATATTTTGATCGTATATAGGACTATTTCTCATGTCAGTGAGCCAAGTATCCTATACGCTGAGTTTCGGTTTATTTGTGACGCGCTCCAGTTCTTGCTGTCGAAGACGGATAAACTTTCTACTCTCAAGTGTATTCTGTGCGCTTTTAAGTGCCTTATCAGATTTACCGTGTTGCCGGTCTTGGCAGCAATTATCTTGTTGAAAATATTGCATCACGTGCTTCTGGCATAGGTAGGTACACTTTTGGTCATTTCCACATAATTTCTATCTATCTGGGTTGGGATGGTTACACACACACACTACAGCCTCACGTGCGCATTCCAAGTCTCTGGGCAGCCGCGTAAAGTAGTGTTTTTCCGCCACAGCCAATCATGCTGCATGCTTATTGTTTCACTGACGTTGACGAGTTTAACCACTTAGGTACCGAAACTTGTTACCGAAAAACAAGACATGTTTCGATACTCGGTAGTATCGAGGCCATTCGGTCGGTACCTAAAAAGTACCGAACTTGGTACCCAGCCCTATGTGAGGAACATATGTAAGATTGTGTCTAAATACTAACTTAATTTTGTCTTCAGGACGAGGGTGTCAGAATAGATTCAGTATATGCGAGTCTCAGCCCTGTATGAACGGAGGAGTGTGCTCTTTGTCCGGCAGCTCACCGCTGGAATACACTTGCACCTGTCAGCTTGTGAGTATTCAGGCCTTATATGACATAATGCATCAACTATAGCATTATGATCTTGTGTTTTCATCTTAACTGTACTGTATTAAAATTCAAAAGCAACTACTTTACTCCTCATTGTCTCTTTCTCAGGGGTATACAGGTGCTAACTGTGAGAGGAGCATGAACTGCAAAGAGCTGCCTTGCAACAACGGTGGCAGCTGTACTCTTACCTCACGAGGTGCACGTTGCACCTGTATTCAGGGATTTGGCGGGCGACTGTGTCAGCACCGCAGCAGTGAGGGCTGCTCCTCCAAGCCCTGCCGCAATGGAGGCTTGTGTACAGAGGAAATCAGCTTCCCTTTTTTCCACTGCCAGTGCATCAATGGCTGGTCAGGCAAACGATGCGAACAGGAAGCCAGGCTTCTGGCACCACTTACTCCTCAGTGCCCTATTGCTGATTGTCACGGCAAGGCCAATGACGGTGTGTGTGACAAAGAATGTAATTCGTTCACCTGCCACTGGGATGGAGGTGACTGCTCTCTTGCTGCGAAACCTTGGGCACGCTGCACAGACCCTCGCTGCTGGCGGCTCTTCAACAACAGCCAGTGTGATGAGTTCTGCAACAATGCAGAGTGCCTGTACGATAACTTTGATTGCAAGAACAAAGAGAAAGTCTGCAAGTAAGTCCTGTACGATTTTTATCATGAATCATAGGACCGTTTATTATGGTCTTTCCCTAATATGGTCTCTCTTCATTCAGCCCCATCTATGAGACATACTGTACCGACCATTACGCAGATGGGCTCTGTGATCAAGGCTGCAATACTGAAGAGTGTGGCTGGGATGGACTGGATTGTGCAGGGAAGATTCCAGAAGATCTTGCGGAAGATGTGCTGGTTATTGTAGTCCTGCTGCCTCCAGAGGAGCTTCTAAGGACACAAACTGCTTTCCTACAGAAACTAAGTGCAATCCTCCACACCACATTGCGTTTCCGCCTTGATCAGAATGGAGAATACATGATCCGACCCTATAAAGGCCGTGAGACACGCATTAAACGAGAGCTTCATCCTCAGCAGGAGGTCATTGGGTAAGTGGGGGTTACTAAAGTAAACGGTGCAATTTAATTTATCTTTGTACGGCGAAATTCTACAGGCTAATAGCAGTCACCGCAATAGGACCCCAATGAGATCATGAATTTTGAATTCAAGATTTTTTTTTAACATTGAAGTTTTTTGCTGTATTGACCAGTAATAAAGCTGATTATTTTGGAACGGACCTTTGAGTAAGTGGTGCTTCATGCATCGCTCAAATATTGACAATGGACCTTCTTTGCCTGCAAAATTTTGCCAACGTTTTGCTAATGTGAGTGTACCTTTACAAATACTCTTTGGCTTCTCTGCAGGTCCATAGTATACTTGGAGATAGACAACAGATTATGTTCCCAGGACTCAGATGACTGCTTCCGCAATGCTAACAGCGCTGCTGAATATCTGGGCGCTCTGCAGGCTCGTGAGATGTTGCGTTTCCCATTCCCCCTCAAAGAAGTAAGCAGTAAGTATCCACACTTACACCAAGTTAACTGCCGCCTTATATAGGCTTCATTGGTCCAGCTGGATACCTTTGACAATTTTATGATAATTTACCAATTCTCTTTCAGGTGTAATAATGGAAGATCCTGATAAGATTCCTGAATGGGGTAAGCTACTGCTAGTAGGGGTGGCTTCTCTGTTCTTGTTGGTAATCTTGATGGTGGGCATGTTGATTGCCCGGCGCAAACGTGAGCACAGCACACTCTGGTTCCCTGAGGGCTTCTTCCTCAAGAAGGAAACGAGCAGTAACAAGAACCGCAGAGAGCCTGTGGGCCAAGATTCCCTGGGCATGAAGTAAGTCGCTTATGCAGTATCAAAGCTATTGTCAGTATACTTCATCAAAATATCCCTTTCTTAGGCACTAATTAGCATTTATGACTCTTTGCAGACACATGCCAAAAACAGTGGAAGAGTCTCTATTGGCTGATCACAGTGACCAGTGGATAGACACAGACTGCCCTGAGGCTAAAAGACTTAAGGTGATTGACCATTTATCATTCTTCTTTCGATGTATACGTGTATGCATCAGTGAAACAGTTATATATGTGAATGAACAGCCTTAATAATATCCGCTTTTTTATGAGCAGGTGGAAGAGCCCAGCATTCTGTCAGATGGTGAGGATGCAGTTGACAGCAGACAGTGGACACAGCATCACTTGGCAGCGGCAGATATCCGTATGCCACCTTCCATGGCTCTCACACCTCCGCAGGGAGAGTTTGACAGCGACTGCATGGACGTCAATGTCCGAGGCCCTGGTATGATATGTTTGACTCTCTACTTTCTTAGTCCCCTCCCCCTTCCATTATCAGCAGCCCTGCATATATTAACTTCAGATACAAGAATTACAAATTGATTCGAAACATTACATACTATTATTTCATATAGATGGCTTCACACCCCTGATGCTGGCATCCTTCTGTGGAGGTGGACTGGAGCCCGAAGTGACTGAAGACGATGACTCCGAAGAATCCTCAGCCAACATCATATCCGATCTCATTTACCAAGGAGCATCGCTCGCAGCTCAGACCGACCGCACTGGAGAGACCGCTCTGCACCTCGCTGCACGCTACGCCCGAGCTGACGCAGCTAAAAGACTCTTGGATGCTGGGGCTGATGCAAATGCACAAGATAACACAGGCCGCTCACCTCTGCATGCAGCTGTAGCAGCTGATGCTCAGGGGGTTTTCCAGGTAAAGTCACCTATGAACAAATACATGTTTAAACATGGACTATTGAAACAAAATCAGTGCTAATGTATCCCATATTCTTGACTCTTCAGATTTTGATCAGGAACCGCGCCACAGACCTAGACTCGCGCATGTATGATGGGTCCACTGCTCTGATCCTTGCAGCCCGTCTGGCAGTAGAGGGCATGGTGGAAGAGTTGATCACCTGCCATGCTGATGTCAATGCTGTTGATGAAATAGGTAAGCACAAAAGAAAAAGAAATATATTATGCTTCAGAATTGAAGTTTCACTGTTTCTGATGGTTGCATATTATGTTTTTTTCTCTCCACAGGAAAGTCAGCTTTGCACTGGGCAGCAGCAGTCAATAATGTTGAAGCTACAGTTGCCTTGTTGAAGAACGGTGCCAATAAAGATATGCAGGACCTCAAGGTATGCAATTATATACTTTTGAGGGTTTTGAAGGCTTTAACTCAGCCATGTTTTTAATTTTTGAATCTATTTATGATCTTCAGGAGGAGACTCCACTATTCTTGGCTGCCAGGGAAGGAAGCTGTGAGGCAGTGAAGATGTTGTTGGCTCACTTTGCCAACAGGGAGATAACAGATCACATGGACAGGCTCCCTCGAGATATTGCCCAGGAGCGCATGCACCACGACATCGTACAGCTGCTGGATGAATATAACACTGTGAGAAGTCCGCAGGGCCATGCAGGAGCAGGTCACCACCTGTCTGGTAGCCATACGCTCTCACCACTCATGTGCCCTCCCAGCAACTTCCTTCAAGGGCTGAAAAGCACCCCTCAGGGTAAGAAGAACCGTCGCCCAGGGGCGAAAGGCATGGTTGGGCAGCATGCTGCCAGTCTGAAAGATTCAGCCAAAAGCCGCAACAAACGGCTGACGCTAGACATGCAGAGTGCTTTGCTGGAGAGCTCTGTTACGCTTTCCCCCGTCGACTCGCTGGATTCGCCGCGCGGAGGCGCCAACAATGCCGGCTACATCACCAATCCAACCTCACCGGCCGCAATGCCCACTCCTGGCCTTTTCCACTCCTCCATGTCTGTTCCTTCCACTCCCATGGTTCACAGCAGTATCCTGGATGGCACCAGCCCTTTTGCGGTCTCCCTGGCACAGCTGAGCGACCTGGGTGACGGAGGGCTCTCGATGCAGGGGCGTGTGGCCATGCAAGGAGGCAGCATCAACCAAGGCCCCCACAACTATGTGCTGAATGCCGGTCAGATGAGCCTCAACATGGGCATGGTAAGTCCAGTAAGCGTCCCGTTTGACTGGCACAGCCGCATGACTCCATCTTCTCAGTGCAGTCAGCCCATTGTCAACATGGTGCATCCAGCAAGTAGTCAAGCAAGCATGCACCCTCAGACACCAACCCTACAGCAAACCAGCATGCTCTTGCACCAGCAGCAGGTTTTCCGTAATGCCCAGCAGCCCATACTGCAGCCAACACCCGTCTCCAACACGCCCTCTATTAGCCCGGTCAAACTGACGCCCATTGCAGAGCAGCAACCGCAGCAACTTCACAGCCACTCCCTTACCAACCCCAACCTCACCCGCATGGGCTCCTCCACTCCCCCGACACCACAGCAGGCACAGCCTCCTCCAACTTTCTACCAGTCGCAGCCGCAGGCTCAGCCTCCGCAGGCCACAGCATCCCCTCAGGCCTCGCAAGCACAGGCTATCTCGACTCAGGCGCCCCCGGCACAGGGGAGCGGCAGCACCGCAGGCCCGGAGGATTACCCCACTCCGCCCTCCCAGCACAGCTACACCTCTGCCATGGATGCGACGCCCAAGCATTACTTGCATGTGCCCAGTGAACACCCTTACCTGACCCCTTCTCCAGAGTCTCCAGAGGCCTGGTCTAGCCCTTCCCCTCACTGTGTGTCTGATTGGTCTGACTCCACCCCGAGCCCGGCCGTCACGGCTTCTGCTCAAACCCAGATTTCCCATGTCCAGGAGTCCAATGGGAAGATGCAGGTGTTTGCTTGAACAGCTCAACCTACCTTAAATGTTTGTGACTTTGAGAGAGTAGAGTTGACAAGCGTCACTCTAGGGCTTGTTTTTTTACTTACCTGTCAGCCCATTTCCAAGATTTTAATTGGATTAGGATTGACTGCTTTGCGTCAAGAAGACCGTCTGCTGGTGTCTGCAGAAAGAAAGTTAAAGGGAAATGTGTTGTCTTAAAAAGAAGACAATTTAATGAAGTAAGACGTTCTGTCACAGATGGACTTGTTTTTAATTATAAAAAAAAGTATATGAAGAATACCACGTCTTTCATTTCAAAGACTTGGGGACACTCCTGAAACTAACAAACTTTATAAAAAAATAGATTGAGAGAAAAGTGAAATGTTGAAGGAAATTCCTTTCTTTTTATTTATTGTCTTATGTTTTCCAAACTGCCTTGTGAGTGTTTCTGCCCCCTTTCTGTCTCTGTTGTTTTTAGTGACCCCCATAACAAATGCCTTACTACTTCCAATGTTTTACATGGGACTCGTGAGGAGGTCTCAGGTTCCATGTTGCTACTGTTACAGGAGGAGCAGCTCATGATTGCTTAGCTCGCCTGTTCCGCCCCTGGTTTTATCAACAGCAATTGGTACATTCAGAATTTATAAACCGGGCTTTTGAGTGACATACACATACAATGAGATTAGAAGTTTTCAAATTTTAGTGATATTTATTTAGTCTAGCAGTCAGAAACAGATTGGCACATGAAAACAGAGGTATATAGAGACCAACACAAGTGAAATATTCTGATTTAAAATGATTTTATACATGTTGTAAAAGTATTTGTATGAATGTAGAGGGGCATCTGTGAAGCACTTCAAGGGGGAAATCTTGAGAGAGAGATGGTAAGAAAACCCTGAAATACTAGATCAGCATTTATAGCGACAGTGCATAAAAGCGCCTCCCGAAAACAGGCCAGTGTTTAGAATGTTTTCAGTGTTGTGTTGTATCAGTGGAAATTATTTCCTGAACATAGTTTCTTCAGTGACCTCACCGACTTACAAAGGCCTGAGCTGGCCAATGCTCTACCAGCTCCCTCTCAGAATCCCTGCCAGTCACTGCCTTATAGTCTTGCCTTGTGTAAATTTGTTTTATTTTCCTTTATTCTTTTTATAACCACATGTTTGGAACCAGAGTTAACTGTGGAACATTGATGTATTAAGCTGTGTTATAAGGCTGCTGCTCTGCGTCACTTCTTCGGTGACACTCAACTTCCTTTCCGCGAACATTCCTGATCGGAACCGACCAGCCGGCGCTCGTGGAGCCGCTGACCGCTGCGGAACTGATCTCATCGCGTTTCTTGGTCCCTCACGAGCACTTCATTTCAGTACTGAACAGCTGCAGCTGACATTCGATCACTAGAAAGTCTTCCTTTGGGGCCTTACGAAGCCAAGGCAGTGTGGTTGATTTATTTTAATGTAATTTGAACCCTCAGGTCCAGCATTTCCATGTGGTCTAATCATATTCGAGCTCCTTCTGGTTTGGGTTTTGAGCATGTGTTGTGTGTTGGGTACAGGGCTAACGGGGTTGCTAATGGTCTGCTAGTGCTCTGTCACTCCTCAGGGAGGTGTTTTATAGCATGCAGTGTTGTCTGCATCTTTAGCAGTTCCCACCCCATGAGCCTAGACGATGACATCTGTCGTGTCTGGTCAGAAGGCGTGAGATGGGAAACGCTACCATGTAGTGATGCCCCTGGCTTTCTGCAACATGTTCGTATGTTCATCCCCAATAACATTCCCAACTGCAAGGTCTGCATTTGGCGACACTCACAGGTGTTTTCCAATTTGTCTTGCTATTACCAACAGAAACGTGCCCATTTCACTAAACTATCTTATGTATACATAACATATGGGTTTGACAAATATCTGGCACAAATACTGTGTACAGCTATGAAACTCTTAAATCTTCATGTACCACATTTCAAGACTTGAGGTGGTTTTGGAGCACATTCTGGACCTCTTTGTTCTTCTACATAAGTACTACTAAGCTTGGCTTATCAAGCATAAGTCTTCCTTTTGTTCATAACCTTTCACTTCTCATGATACAGTTCTCCAGATATTTTTGAATTTCCAGTACCTGTAAATATGTTTCACCTTTTTTTAGGTCTACTTGTTTATGAGAAGTCTTACGTTTCTAAAATGATTATGTACTAAAAAAGAACAAAAATTAAATGTACTTTTTTATTAGCATTATTAAGGTGAGGATGTGACTATATTGGTCTTGCGTAACTAGAACAGCTCTAGATATTTTCTATCGTCATTATTAATTTCCTATACTTGTTTAAAAGTAGTTTAAAATCATTGTATATAAACAGCTTTTCACAGTTTCTTTCTACAAAGTTGTAAAATATGTTACTTCTAATAAAGCAGTAGAAACTACATTCCAATAATGTCTTATTCTTTCTCTCACCTCATTCACATTTCCATGCATACTAAATCCAGTTGGTTTTAGATCGCTTAAAAATACACCCATGAGGGTCCAACTTAGAACATGCAGATGTATAGCTACCAATTTCCTTCAGAGCTAAAGAAGTGCATTTAAAAAGTAAAGAAGATAATATAGGCTACAGTCAATCGGTCATTGTTGCAACAAACTCCTCCAAGGGAAAGGATACAAGACTTTTAATAATAACAGTCATTTACTTAGTGATAATCAACTACTTAACTGTACATTGTCCTCCCAATGTGGGAAATTAACTTATTTTTACCACTAGTCATAGTTAGCCTACTTATGAAGTTACTAAACACTTTTGTCAAATATCAACCCAAAACATCTACTTCACGATGCTTATAATGAAAATAGACACACTGGCTGCATCCAAAATCACATACTTCACATAGTAGGCGAAAAACACTATGTGTTAAAAGAAGTATGTCTGAATTCACAGTTTTTAGTAGTAAAGAGTAGCAAAAAGTACCCGGATAACCAACTACTTCCAGCGAGATTCTGAAGTGTGCATTCGATGAACACTTATCCTGTGAGGCCACGGGAGAGGATTTATGAATGGAGGTGAAGCGACTCAACTGATGCTCGTAGTTCACATGATAATGACAACATGGCGAATATAATGTGTCAAGATTACATCCATAGTATATAGAACATACATTTTCGCGGTCGTGGAGTAACTATTTATTCAAAATAAGTATACCTACTCAAGAAAGTATGCGATTTCGGACGCAGACAAAATCTGACATCGACAGTGGTATTCAGTTGTTTGCTTGCACGTGTTCTCCGTTGCTAGTCAACCACATAATCTACTCAATCTACTCAATAATTTAGCCACATAAATAACCTGCATGCAAAGGTGGTGACTCATCCCATGTTTTTTTAATAAAAGAACAAAAGCATTCATTTTTTGTTGGACATTTAAATGTATTGCTACATACAACACTAATTTATACATGTTCCATATGAATTGAATCCCAATAGAGCTCCAGCAGTGCTGCTGTGTTAAATCATTGGGTTTGTTGAACCCAAACATCACAATATATGCCCTCTATACACTGCTAGAAGCCTATTTCAAAACATTTAAATACTTGCAATCTCTTTAACAACATTTATTGATTAACGTTTATCATATTTTATTTCATTAGCTACTTGAAAATATAGGCCCGGTTTCACAGACAGGGCTTAGATTAAGCCAGGATTAAGCCTTAGTTCAATTAGCACATTTAAGTAGCTTTAATAAACGTGCTTTAGAAAAAACATTACTGGTGTGCATCATGCCACTGACATGTTTGAAGATATCTTAGTGCAAGTTGCTTTCAGTTAAAACAGCTCAAACATGCATTTTAGTCTGGGACTAGCTTAAACCTGTCTGTGAAACCAGGAGAGTGACTCTAAAACTGTTATTCACAGCGTTTTCTAACTTAACATTATGATCATTGTTATTACTGTTGTCCTGAGGTTAAAGTTAGAACAATCTAATAAAGTTAGATCCAGATTTTACAGTGGACATCAAGTGGCGACCAATCACAGTAAATTATTGCTGTGCTAACTATGGATTGTTGCATTTTGTGATTTTGCATTGAGAAAATTCCCGAGACCTATCAGAACTGGCCATTTTTTGGGGTTGTGAAACAGTCACTAAAATGCTGCAACTGTAAAGTGGATCAGAATCCTGTCTCCTCAGGGATTTTTAGTCAACACCTTGACCCATTCTCCTGTGTAGAAAGCGCATAATACTCAGACTAGCATTGAACACGCGGTCATGCTGGAAGATCATTTTATAGAATGCGTCTATGGGTAGTCGCCCTGTGGGGTCAGCGTGCTTCATGGCAGTCAGTGGCATGTACAAACGGTTGGTCTGATGACGAAATGGAGGATTCTTGGACACAATCAGCTGGAAAGTTTGCTGTAAGCAATGAGACATTTTCATGTCACTTATTTAGAACAGGGAGCCCCAACAACTAAAAGAACAGCCCATCCACACTCCTTAGGTGTCTGCCCGATCGAAAGAAAAACTCTGCGCGAGTATGGCAGGTAGATCTGATGGAAGATTTGAGCTGTCTCTTCATCAGCCTCTGAAAAGTCCATCTTCTCTGCCTCCTCATACACTTTCTTCTCAAACTCAGTTACAACTGGGCCTGGCTCCACTAAAGTCATCCTGTGGGAGTTGTTTATAAGACACACTTACAATGTATGAATGTTTTTACATCTATAAAAATGAAGTAACCATGTGTAGTGTATTTAACCCTACAATGCATTCCCGGCATGCTGTGATTGTGCTGTGTTCGGGTCATTTTGACCCAGAGAGGATTTCTTTTGCCCGAAAATGTCAAGCAGTTTAAAAAAAAAATACGAAACCTGTCTTAATTGAAAGAAAACAAGTTTGAATCCAATATTTGGTGGTAATATAGAATGGAGAGAAATATATAACCTAAGCTACTTTTTGTAGTCTGGTCATTTTTGACCGGGAACACCAAAAGTGTGACTTTGTTCCATTTTGTACAAAAGCATTTCAAAACAAGCTCCCTGGTTAAATATTAAAGCACACTATTGTGATAAACTTAACAATCTTTTTCCATATTTTCTTGACAAATATTTTCCACAAATAATTGGTCTCTGATTTTTCAAGTTAACTCAGCACTATATCTGTGTACTCACTTGACATTTGAACTTCATAGCTTGTACAGCAAGACTCTCACAAAAACCTTCAACAGCAAATTTGGAGGCAGCATATATATCATTAAAAAGTAGTCCTGAAAAACAGTGAAACAGTGAACATTAAAGGTAAAACATGTGCATTTAAAGGTGCAGTGTGTGATTTTTAGCGGCATCTAGTGGTGAGATTACGAATTGCAATCAACAAAAGTTACCGTGGCCGACAGGAAAATATGTCATGTCTGAGACAGCAGAGAGTAGCCAGTTCAGCAATGAGGTTTCTTTACAAGGATAAATTAAGAAATTATGTTTACTTAATTATTCAGTAAAACTATGTTATTGCGAGTATTATTGTTACTTGTTCATCATTGTGTCAGTGTTTTATTCGCTTTATAAGCTTGCTTCCTTGCAAAAGAGCAACATAGTAACGAAACGCGTTTGTCCGTTTAGGGCTTCTGTAGAAACATGTCGGCGCATTTCAATGTGAGGGGATCCGCGGTGTATGTAGATAGAAACTGCTCATTCTAAGGTAATACAAATATAACGGTTCATTAAGTAAGGTCTTTATACACCACTGAAAACATAGTTATGGATCTTATATTGCATTTCTTTCAATAGATCCTCAGAAATATTACACAATGCACCTTTAACGAGTGTACTGCTGAGATATGTGGTAATACCTTGGATTCCCAGGACGCTGCTCATCACTACGATGTGTCCACTCTGATGTCGCTTCATATCAGGCAGCAATTCCTTCACCAGTCTCACCAGGCCAAAGAAGTTAGTGTTGAAGAGTTCCTGCATATCACTTACACTCTGGCACTCCAAAGGACCAATCATCCCCACACCGGCATTATTCATTACAAAACAGAGCGGTTGAGTCTCAATCAAGCAGGATGTGGAAGATTGTTCAAAGCATTTTGCATTGTGTAATTTAAAGGGATAGTTCAGCCAAAAGTAAAGAAATCTGTCATCATATACTCACCCTTGTGTTATTTCAAACCTGTGGAACATAAAAGAAGATATTTTTGAAAGGAAGTCAATAGAAACCAAAACTCTTTGGTTACCAACATTCTTCAAAATATCATCTGCAGAAGAAAAATAAATCGTTTAGGTTTGGAACGACATGAGGATGAGTAAACGATGACAGAATTTCCCTTTAAAAAACAAAGGTTCAGTAGGTACACCACATGTTTGTGTGAAAAACTGACAGAACAAAGTTTTATTGTAATTTTATTCAAGTGTTTTAGAAATGTTAAAGTCTGGGATTATGATTAGTCAGCAACAATTCTAGTGAAAATAGTAGGGGTGTAATGTAACGATACATTGTTATATCGAGATATCGCGATATTTAAAAATATACCTTTCGTGATGTAAACGATATGATTCACAATATAGTTTGTTTTATCCAAAACTCAGCTTACTGTACTTACTTTATAAATTATAGTTCACCTTTGGTTAATAAATATGTAATAAATTGTAAATACTGTCATGTACTCACCCTCATGTCGTTTCAAACATATAAGATTTTAGTTCATCTTCCAAACACATATGAAGATATTTTTTTATGAAACCTGAGAGATTACAATGCACATATTGTAGTCAACACAGACGTTTAAATGGAGGCGTAAATGACATGTGGGTGAGTAAATGAAGAGAGAATTTAAATTTTTGTATGAACTAATAAAGTTTGGGAATAGTCATTTTTGATCGCTTTGCGTTTAGAACTGTAAAAAACTAAAAAATGAAAGAATACAGTTTCAGTAACAGTACTACATTAAACTACTATATTTATTGTTTAATATACTGTATAATAATGCATTTGTGAGTCCTGATAATGCCAAATGTCCGATTTTACTAGTAAAAAAGGGAGTACATTATTTATAAGTAGTCGGTGACAGAGAACAAGTAAATGTGTCTAACATAATTCTGTATTATTATTTTTTTCTGTATTTCAGTACTTTCTTTGTTAACTTGTTCCCATATGTCTTAGAAGTAATTATTATAATATAACCCTCTTCTTTATTTTGGCTTAAAGTATTCATGACATGAGGGTATTGTTTACACCCCTAAAAAATAGGCTTTGGCAAGTAAAAATAAACTGTAAAAATTACCATAGGACCCTTGCAAATACAAGTGATACATGTGACTCAAATCAAAGAGGAATATTCCAGATATTATGGTATAATTCATATAGTGTTAGCTTTAAAAGAAGCTATGAGGAGATAAACTTAATTTTTGCTGTAAATCTTACATCATCTAAACGGAAAAGACCATGTACTTACAGTCAAGTAAAAATACACTGAGCCACTGTTTATAAAGCGGCATTGCTCAGAAATATTTGTTGAAAAGGAAACTGTGGATTTCACCTAACACATCCACTCGTCGATCCGACAAGCCGTTGACACACTCTCTGATGGAGTCCTCACAGGTGGCATCCAGCTGTCGGATCTCCAGGGATCTGTTCAGTGTCTCTCCGGCTGCTGTCTCCAGAGCTTCTCGGTTGTCCAGGTCCCTCATGGTGGCCACAACTAATTCAAGCAGAATCAATAGTAGCACTTCAAGTAACATTATTACATAACAGAACACTTATCTGATCATTAGTTAATGTACAGTACATATGTAACGGAGGCCAGCTAGTAAAGAGCTGTGCAAGTAAAACACTGGCCTCAGGAGGCGCACTAGCGACTGACGTACAAATATAAATATTTAAATTAAAGTTTCATAAAATTACATATTTATAATTCTCCTTCCTGATGCACTGGTATCATAATAAATGATAGACATTAGACATTTTAACATTTTAGGGGGTATATTTAACATGCAGTCTTGTTACCTTTGAAGCGCCTTAACTTATCTTTTGCGAGACGGACAGCTACCGCCAAACCAATTCCAGAAGAGCATCCTGTCACCAAAACTTTCCGTGTCCCCATTCCTTTCTCTCAACGCCGATCTCTAGTCTGAAATCACAATAAAAGCAATAAACTTCCCTTCCGAAAAATAAGTATAATTGAAGTTAATTTTATGAAGTATACGTAAGTAATGTTTAAGTATAGTTTAAGTATACTTTATGTAGTATGTATACATGTAGTATCAATGTACTAGTAGTAAACTTGTAAGCGTACTATTTCAATACAGCTCTGGACTAAATTGGCCCACTTTTTAGTACATAAAACTATACGTTTAAGTGTACTATAAGTGTAACGGTTAGTAAACTAAGTTTCTCATTTGTACTTTATCTGTACCACAAGTGAATTTATAAGTATACTAGTAGTTCACTATTTTAATACTTAGAGAACACTTCAAAGTGTACTTTCATAAACAAACAAAAAATTACTATAAGTAAACTAGTAGTATTATACTGCAAGTATACTTGTACATTTTCTTTAAGTGTGCACAAATCCCTCATTAACCGATAGACAAAAACTTTGATGGGCCAATTCATGTCATAAATCACTATTTTCTAGAGACACAAAATTAGATCAATTAACCTAAAAACTGTTTAAGGTGACTACATTTCACAAATGTCGATATGCAGATGAAATGACAAAATTAAAAATTGATTAATTTTAATAAAAAAAAATTAAATAAAAACTTACCCCAAATTTACAAGCAACTCCACAAAATGACACAACGCTTCGTTTAAGTGAGTAACACTGTAACTGTAAAATATAGCCTAATGTCACATATGCTTACTAACTAACTGCAGAGCACGCTGAAGGGTTTCTGCTCTACAGATTAAATCTTAATCAGATTTTCTAAGAACTTGAACTCGTCTCGTGCGCTCGTTTTAACTGGTCAATTACAATGTAGGCTACTAGCGCTGTGATGCGATTTCACATCTAAAACCGCACGACAAGTTTAATGTTTTTAAAAAACTCGTCACGTTTTAATATGAAACATTCAAAATGATAGTGACAGTTATTTGCAGTGTGTGAAAAACAAAACATGAGAAACATGAGCTACACAAGCATAATGGTTCAACTTCAGACTAAACATGTTTGTAGTGTTGGACGTGTAGGCTACTTACTGAATGCAAATAAACCGAGCGTTGTTTGCAGCATACGTGTACAGTAACAGACCTGTGTCCTGCTGACACTGCGACTCTTCTCATCCACAAACTCTCCTTTCACCCGGAGCGCGTGAGTTCTGCATGAGAGTCTGTGATCAGTCATGTTGCACAGCAGGGGCCTATACCATGAAGCCGGTTTAGGTGGCTAGCCAGCTATGTTTCAGTTTAGTTTGCGTCAACCCTGGGTTTTAGGGACCATGAAAGTGGTTTGTCTTTTAGCAGTGTTCATCGTCATAGTAACTTATGCTCCACAGCTAACCTGGTCTGGGGCAGGTTATGTTCTAGGTAAGAGGTTGCAAACTGAACTTGGACCAATCAGCTGTGGTTGCGGTCACTACATAGCACTACAAAGGTCACTACATAGCAAATGATTTTTAAAGACAAAATCGTCTAGTTTTTAGTGATGCTTATTTAGAATAATACATTTGTATGATTTAGATAATATTTAGGCCTATGTAATTATTATACCCTTAATCAATCACAGATGTACAATTTTAGTTCATCAATTATTATTACGCAGTTTAAATGAATAAATATATAAAGGTAATATAAATACACTTTAGCATCAATTGATGAAGCTATAAAATAACTACATGTGAGCTTAAATGTTCAATTCTCTCTATACCAGAGGTACCCAGACTCTCTTTTAATCATTCTTGGGGATTTTAACAAAGCAAATCTTTCGCGTGAACTACCAAAATACAGACAGCACGTTACATGTCCCACCAGAGACAGTAATATACTGGACCACTGTTACACCACAATAAGAAATGCGTATCACTCCGTCCCACGGGCAGCTTTGGGGCTCTCTGATCACTGTTTGGTTCATCTCATACCGACCTACAGGCAGAAACTGAAATCAGCTAAACCTGGAATACGGACTGTAAAAAGATGGACTAATGAAGCAGAGCAGAATCTACAGGCCTGCTTTGATTGCACTGATTGGACTGTTTTTGAAGCTGCTACCAATGATCTGGATGAGCTCACAGATACTGTAACATCATATATAAGTTTCTGTGAGGATACATGCATTCCTACCAGGACATTCTTATCATTCACTAATGATAAACCATGGTTTTCTGGGAAACTCAAACACCTTCGTCATGCCAAAGAGGATGCTTACAGAAGTGGGGATAAAATCTTGTATAACCAGGCCAGAAACAGATTGACAAAGGAGATCAGAGTTGCTAAAAGGAACTGCTCTGATAAACTGAAAAACCAGTTTTCATCCAACGACCCATCATCAGTCTGGAATGGCCTGAGGAACATCACCAACTACAAGTCACCATCCCCTCGATCTGTGGACAATCAACACCTGGCTGACGATTTAAATTCATTTTACTGCCGGTTTGAAAAGCCCTCATTAACACCACACACCCGGTCTGATCTGCACTTCACACTTTCACCATCACCTCCTGTTCTCCAATTATCACTCCCCCCTCCTGCCATCCAACCTGAGCTTAAGGTCTGTGTGGAGGACGTGAGCCGAGTCTTCAAAAAACAGAAGACTAGGAAAGCCTCAGGCCCAGACGGCATCTCATCTGCTTGTTTAAAAGCCTGCGCTGACCAACTGGCCCCGGTCTTCACGCAGATCTTCAACAGATCATTGGAGCAGTGTGAAGTTCCCTGCTGCTTCAAAAGCTCCACTATCATTCCTGTCCCCAAAAAACCCAAAATCACTGGACTTAATGACTACAGACCTGTCGCTCTCACGTCTGTGGTCATGAAGTCGTTTGAAAGACTGGTGCTGGCCCACCTGAAGGACATCACTGGACCCTTGCTGGATCCCTTTCAGTTTGCTTACAGAGCAAACAGGTCTGTGGATGATGCAGTCAACATGGGACTGCATTATATCCTGCAACATCTCGACAGACCAGGGACTTATGCAAGGATCCTCTTTGTGGACTTCAGTTCGGCCTTCAATACCATCATGCCTGGTCTTCTCACAGCCAAACTGACCCAGCTCTCCATACCATCCTCGATCTGTCAGTGGATCACCAGCTTCCTGACGGACCGGCAGCAGCGAGTGAGACTGGGGAAACACACATCCAAGACACTCACAATCAGCACCGGAGCCCCCCAAGGGTGCGTTCTCTCCCCACTGCTCTTCTCCCTGTACACTAATGACTGCACTTCTAAAGACCCCACTGTCAAGCTCCTGAAATTTGCAGACGACACCACTGTCATCGGTCTCATCCAAAACGGTGACGAGTCTGCCTACAGACTGGAGGTTGAACAGCTGGCTGCCTGGTGCAGTTATAACAACCTTGAGCTGAACACGCTCAAAACAGTGGAGATGATCGTGGACTTCAGAAGGAACAGCCCAGCACTCCCCCCACTCACCATCATGAACAGCACTGTGGAAGCAGTGGAGTCATTCAGGTTCCTGGGCACTATCATCTCTCAGGACCTGAAGTGGGACAATCACATTGACTCCACTGTGAAAAAGGCCCAGCAGAGACTGTACTTCCTTCGCCAGCTGAGGAAGTTCAACCTGCCACAGGATCTGCTGATTCAGTTCTACTCAGCCGTCATCGAGTCTGTCTTGTGCGCTTCCATCACTGTCTGGTTTGGTTCAGCTACCAAATCAGACATCAGGAGACTACAACGGACAGTCCGGACTGCGGAGAGGATCATTGGTGCCCCCCTGCCAAACCTCCAGGACCTGTACTCTTCCAGAGTGAGGAAGAGAGCAGGTAAAATCATCACAGACTCCACTCACCCTGGACACCACCTGTTTGAACTGTTACCGTCAAGACGGAGACTCAGATCACTGGCCACAAGAACATCTCGGCACAGGAACAGTTTCTTCCCACAGGCCATTTCCCTCCTGAACCGTTAACACTCCTCCCAAGGCATATGCCTGTAAGTGCAATACTCCCACTGTTTAGTGCAATATCCTACAACTCAGGTGATACTTATATGTAGATTTATTTATTTATAATATTCAAAACACTGTAAATAGGTTCATAATCTGTAAATCTGAAAATGTCTATTCTGACTAAACCAAACTGTGAAAGTTTTATTCTCATATATTTATATTTATATATATATATATATATATATATATTTTTTTTTTTTTTTTATTCTTATAATTTGTAGTATTATGTTTCATGTTTCATGTTGTATTTGTATTTGTATAGTCCACTGGAAGCCTCAGTACCAAAACAAATTCCTTGTGTGTGCAAGCACACTTGGCAATAAAGCTCTTTCTGATTCTGATTCTGATACCTTTATCAGCTGTATAAAATAACTTCACAACTTTTACTTGCACTGATATACAGTAGCAAGACTTTTTCTTTTAGTAGTCCTCTTTCATAGACAGCTGTTTTCTTCTTGCTGTGTAAATTTGTTTAAAGTCTTACTATTTTAATACTTTTATTTAATAAGTGAATTGCGCTGCTTCTCTCGCGAGAAATTAATCTCAGTTTCACTCTTTCTCAACATGTGATTGGCCGTTTGCTACTGATGTCACACTTAAACTCCTAAACTCAGGATCAAAGCCTGAGTTGACAGAGAAAGTTGATGATCAGCATCATGGTACCAACAAAGCCTGTTTGGATTGTTTTGGTTTTGTCAACTCTAAACTAATCCTGTAACCCTGAGTTTGTTCAACTAACATCATGGTACAGGCCCCAGATGTCGCGTTTGTGTTCAGAGAACCCTGGGATTTGAAGTCATTTAATTTACAGCAACATAATAATAATAATAATAACAATAATAATAATAATAATAATAACACCAATAATAATCACTGCTGCGGGAAGTTAATTTTAAAAGTAATACGATACAAACTGCCTAAAAAAGTAACTAATTGCGTTACTTAATTTCTATGTCAAAGTAATACTTTTGCATACATTTTCTTACCTGGGCTGGGTTTGTGTTTTTGTTTTTAATAAAAAAAGAAACACCAATAGGTCTATTTTTGGCTAATGTAGGCCTAAATGTAATGGCCTACTCACACCAAAAGTGAAATGAATAAACCTAAGGCTGAAGGAAATGCAAATTTACTCCTGTACAGTAGAGGGCGCAGCTCAAAAAAAGCTTTCAGCTGTGCTGCCATTCTGGGTCAGAATGAGTTTTATTGCCAAGTATGTTTATGCACACAAGCAATTTCTCTGGTGAATGGAGCTTCCAGTGCAGAAGAAAAGTACAGACATAGTGCTGACATACATTACACAGTAGAAAGGCAATACCCCAAAACAATAGTATATGAAACAAAAGTTTAAATGCTTATAGATAAAAAAAATAATTAAATTATGAAAGAAATGTGTTTATCTAAAGTCGTTTTTGCTTATTAGTAGGCCTCAGTTTAATTGGATAATTGAAGATCTCTGGCGTGCAATGAATTCTGGGGTAGGCAAGGCAGCGAAGGATCCATCTGTTGTATCCTTCATTTCACGGAATACTAAAGATGCATTTGAAGGAGTTGTCAAATTGGTATTGCCTTCATTGTGCCGTTGTGACGCAATCCGCCTTCGAATGCGGCCTTCGAATAATGTAGCCACGATCTGCCACGATTAGGCTACTAAACAGGCATGATATAGGACTCTGAGGATGTAGTCTTAGATTCAAAAGATTTGAATCACTGTGATTAATCAAAATCTTGTGCTGAATTCAGAACCGCATACTAAAGCATAGCCTACTGCTCTTACTGTTTTTTCCTTACTGTCTATAGTTTTTGCCATATAAAGATAAGATAAAAGTAGAACGAGTAGTATACTAGTATAAGGTTCTGTATTCAGTATTACACTTTGAATGAAAAGTCAAGAGTGCTCTTAGTTTGTGCTCGGTTTACAGCTGTAGAGTGGCGGCCTCTAGTGGTCATGTTGTGGTATTTCTGGTCAAACCGAAAGTGATCAGACTAACTAACAGACTGAAAGCGCTGAAACAAACGGTGCAACACTTAAAGAGGTGTAGCGTTGTTATTGATACGGAAACCGAACACTAAACGAGATGAATCAAATTCGTGAAGAAGTAGAGGTACAGTATTCATTATTCCGACAATAAAGACAAAGCGTATGATATTTTATTAGAGACAATATGAGATAATGCTATTAAAGGAAGTACGATGCAGTAGCTACAGTGCAACTTCCTTAATCACTTTGCATATTGCCTATAATATAGGTTAAAACGTTTTCTGTTTTTTCCTGCATAAAATCGACTTCGTATTAATAGGGCAACTGACACGAGTCTTTCACCCTGTGGTTGTTCTTTCAAAGAAAGATAAGTAATTGTAAATACGTTTTCTCTCCTTGTGCAGTTGGAAAAAAGTACGAGGCGACTGAGAGAGAAGTTTCATGGTCTTGTTGAAATTGACAAGGCTGTAGTGCTCATGCGACGCTATGGGAACAACCATCGCATGGTTGCTATGTGTGTCGCCTTAATGGCAGATAATGACAGGGGTAAGTGCAAACCTTTTCTCTTAAGAACCATGTCTCATAAGTGTATTACTGTATTTGCCCGTACTCATTCTACTATTTATGCAAGTTCTATATATGCAATAGTCTAGTTCAGTGTTTTTAATTTGTGTCGATTGCACACCTCATTTATTTCATCCATTTTTATGAGTAGAGCTGGACGAGGAAGACAAGTCAGCTTTGAATAATGACCCTGTAGCTAAGGTATGGTGCATATGATATTAGGTACATTATGTTAATTTATGGAAAGGGTTTGTAGGTGTATATTGAAGTGAAAAGTATTTGGACACCTCTTAAAATATATGAATATGATTGTTTTTGTAATGGAAAGAAATTCATTTTTTAAATTTTTTTGCCTTAAAGGCAGGGTAGGTGATTTGTTCCAGAAACATTTGTTGTTATGCTGGTTTAAAGTCTCTTCACAACCTGATAGCAATCACTATGTTAAGTTATTTGTTTGTATGTATATATATGTATATATATATATATATATATATACATATATATATATATATATATATATACAGTATATATAAATCGTCTGTGGAAGGCATAGGACCATAAAATGTTTGTCCAATCATTGTTGATTGATTGATGTCCCACCTGCCTGTGAGCATATGTATTTCCACACCTCCGTGCACCTGCTCACGCAGACATCACTCGTCATCAGCGTGTTTCATGCTATACAGAGTTAGACAGACGTCAGTCACGAGCACCGCGACCAAAACACCAGCCGCCTTTTACAGTTCCTCCTGAACCAAAACAACCAGCTTATGCAGTGTTCACGCCATAACTACTGTAATTTGGAAACCCGTGACGTTATACTCTGAGCGGTTCGTGACTCAAATTTTGGCATTTCAATGGCAACACTATCAACGCCGAAATGAATCCGCAGTAGTCAGATGGTACAGGTCAGAGCCCTTTATGTTCATTATTATTGTAATGTTATGTGCTTTAAGACATGAGGTAGTTTAATGCCATCTCTCGTGATGCTTTTGTTTTGCTCCCTGCTGAGTGTGTTCATGTGTTTTGAAGGAGGCGTGGCTTTGGTGACGCACTGAAAGGCAGAGTTGGATCTTGCTTTCAAAGCTTGCTCGCTATTGTTAGCCTCTCCGAAAATTGCCTACCCTACCTTTAAGTGTTGATATAATTACTGGGGTCACTGTTTTCATAATCCTGTATAATCCTGTTACTCATTAACACATTTTCTGCTCTCATATAGAAAGTGGTTATGAAACTCAAAGCTGATGAAAAACAACAGGTAACAATCCAAACCATCTCTCAACGCCCTGTAAACAATCTTAAATGTTATGTTACATGATTTCTGAAAATGAAAGTACCAGTTTTAGCTGCTTACAGTTTTTAATCGTATAATGGTGATAAGTCAAGATGTGATCATCAAAAATTTATAGAAAGAAAAACCTGCCAAGTCATCTGGATCTTCTGGTGCAAGACCATCAGCACAAGTAAGAAGGTGTTTCCCTATGCAGATGTGGATTTACAAGACAAATGAAACATCATGTTACACTGTAGTCTTACCACACCACTCCTGCTCCACTTTAGGCTCAGGGAAAGGAAAAGGAAAAACCAGATGATGATAAGGATATAATGGTTTGTTTCTGTGCATTGTTTACTTAAATTATAAATGGTACGAATTAAACCAAATTGGATACTAAAACAAAGTGTTGTTGTACCTTAAGCAGTGTGAACTAACATGCACAGACATGCTTGCAGGAGCTTGGGGATCGTCTACGGGTTCTGCCATTAACAGAAGAGAACAAACGAATGTTTGACCTGGCGCAGGCAAACCAGATCCCTTCTGTTATACATCAGTTTGCCTGTGAGTCATGTGACAGGGACTGGTGGCGACGTGTGCCTCAGAGGAAAAGGGTATGACGTCTGAACGCATCTTAAAAGCTCAAATCACATTTAGTTAAATCAGCCTCAGCTGTTCCCACTCACAGCTCAGACATGTCATGGTCTAAACTTGTAATTCAAATTGAAAATGTTTAGCATTTATCGGTGTGCACTTGGCTTGTTATAGGTGTCGCGCTGTCATCGATGCAAGAAGAAGTATGACCCTGTCCCAGCTGACAAAATGTGGGGTATAGCAGAGTTTAACTGTCCAAACTGTGCTCGGGCCTTCAAGTAAGTTTTTAACTTCATGTATAGTAAGTGTGTGTAAGTTTTTTTTTCTTTCTTTTTTTCAGATTTTAAAAGTGACAATGCTTTTTTTCCTGCATGATGAGGAGTATTGTATTAACATTTATGTTTCTGTTAGGGGTTTTGGTCGGATGGATGGACGTTCCCCTTGTTACGGCTGTCGCTCAGCCATTTTCCCGTCTAAGATTCTTCCACCAAGGAGGAGGGGCATGATACCTGGACCTAGACAAAGAAATCAGCACAGCTGCCTTGCTGAAGACTGCTATAATCGAATGGGTAATAAGATGCCGTTTGATCACTAGACGTCTTGCACAGTGTCCCTTTTATGCTATTTTAAAGGTTCCTAAATTTAGTTTTGAAGGTCTCCTACAATAAGTTTACATGCATCCAAGGTCAAAAAACACTTTATTTGTCTCATAATGTACATGGCACATCATCTCTTTTCTCCAAGTGTCTGAAACTGCTCGAATTGAGTCTCTCTAAACCTCTCCTTTCTGAGAGCTTCCTCTGCTCTGATTGGTCAGACGGCCCAGTCTGTTGTAATGGAACAAAATGTCCATTAGCATATCTAAATTTCAGCTGCGTATCTTCCTCAGCACTTGATACACAGTGATACGTACGATAGAGTCGTTTAACCTTATCAATTCGAGTCCTCATCCTTTGGAATTGCAGAAAAGTGTATTTGCTTTGGCTGCACAGAAAACAGCGTCTTCTCGACAAGACATGTCGACAACACGAACCAAACTCTTCCAGACCTCGGCTATAACTACAGTGTTGAGGGTGGGTCAAAGTAGACGCTGTTCGTGGGCAGCCAATGAGGACCGTCACAAGTTTGAACTTGTTGAACTTCACAAGTTTGTGTCAAACATGATGATCATGTTCTCCAGCGTGATTTGAGAATAACCCTTGAGCTTCAATGAAAGGCAAGAACATATTTTCTTCTGTACAAAGAACTCACATAATGAACATGACATGCAGGCGGAAAAAGTATATATATAGTGTGGCCATTAATAAAGAAATCATTCCCTCGTTTTATTGACTTGTTCTCTCGTTGTAGTAAATCATTACCACATTCTAATTATTTGTTCCCTTGTTTTAGTTAAATCAAAATGAAAAGTACAACCTAGCCACGATTTACAAAAACATGGGAACGAAATACTAATTGGTGGCCACAATATTTGTGAAATGGAATCTAATCTATTTCTTATTTATTTCATATTATAATATTTCTTAGTTTGAAATGGTTACAAATCCTAAAAATAATTTATTTACAGGTTTACATTATAGTTATCAGACTTTCAGACCTCGTTATGGAAGTGAAATGGGTTGTGAATGCCATTTCATGTTGATTTTGAATATTAAGCACTCATGTTTTTTTTTTAAGCAGAACTGCATGTGTATGACCAGCTGCATGTTTGTCTTATCTAGAGCCCCATGTGCCTGGTACCGAATGCGTTCACCCACACAGCAGACAGAGGAACAGAAAGCCACGTGTGGTGTTCCCCAGCCCCGCTCACATCAGCAGCGGATCCACTGTCAACACCTGTCTGAGTCAGGGCAGTCTGATAGAAAGCATCGACCAGCTCATTCTAGAAGACATTGAGGAAGAGTCTGACGGAGACTCTGACAGCAGCAGCTGAGACCGCAGCGGAAATCAGTGTAAATGACTGACGTCGCTTCACTTGTTGCTTTGAACGAAACATGTTCTTTCAAATGATTCACTCAAAGGTGTAAGCAGCCTGAATATTGACATATGTCATGCACTGCAGGCTGTATGAACACACACCAAACAATTCAGGTAAAACAATCAAAATAAGGAAAGATTGACGATGGACCGTTAAATTATGTATCAGTTAATGCACAGCTTGAGGTACTAATTTTGCCAAAACATGAAACTTTGTGTGTGAGAGAGAGAGTGTGAGCATTTGGTTCTCTATGCCATTCAGATGAAACTGTATTGTAGTCAACAAACCTGGAATTACCAATAGGGATCAAGCATTTAACAGAACTGATATAATGTTTATCGCAGCTGATTTGAAAAGAAAATTCCAGATTTTGTGTTTTAACGTCACTCATTCACTAATTGCAACTTCTTCTTCTTTGACTTCCACCATATTTAAATCAGTATATTTCCCTCTCACATGACTAGTGACCGGTTTGTTCTGCCATTGTTAGGTTCATATCAAAGGATTCATAAGCCACTCCTGAGAATAATCTTACAAGTACATGATATGACACCGAGAAGATGTCTCTGTGTATTCCAACTATTGTTTCAATGAAAACACTGTTATACTGTTTCAATAGTCAATTTCCTCATGCCTATATGGCTATCTATGTTTTTACTACATTTCTCTTAAAACCTGTTTTGTCAGAGATTACACTCTTCACACAACTATCAAAAATCAGACATTCAAAAAAAAAAAAAAACAGTCTGCTCGTGATTAATAAAACAGGTTTACTGTTATGTCAGCCTTATGTAACAAGCTGTTATACATAAGCGTTTCATGGTGAATTTCCAGGAGACAAAAAAATATGTTAAGCCAACCATTAATGTGTCAAAATAAAAAATGACCTGGAATGAGAATAGTTTTGTCTTTAGTATTACATCATAACTTTGGATAATATTGTCTTTGCATGATTACATTGGCAAATAGTCTTAACAGATGTGTAATGAACTCTTTCGGTGTATGATGACCTGTACAATTCATGAAACAAGACACCCAGCTACACCCACACAAAACCCTAAACAAAAGATATCCGATAGCACAGAAACCAAACAACAGGAGACAAACAATAGTTTCCTAACAGCTAAACCTTTGAATGCAGCCTTAACAGCTTTCCCAAGAGATCTCTATGTGACCATCAAACGAGGTCTAATGTTTTGTGTACACTATTGTTACTTGGCCAAGCTATAACATCAATACCATGAAATGTGATGTCCTTAAAGAGGCATTAAAGCAAAAATATTTGCATTTATAGAACTGTCTATATGGGCTAACAAGTAATTATCAAAGGCATAAAGTTGCAGTTTGTCACCTGAAAAAAAAATATTCCACTTCTACTACAAGAAGTTAAACAATATTGACATTTAGCCTACTTGCATCTAGATGACTTTCGAAATCACTACTGCACACCATGAACAGAGCTGTGGTCAGTCTGCGGTCAAAGGTTATGTTTGCTTATTTCATCTATTCCCTAAACAAACAAAAAAAAACTTGAGTTTTCTGAGTACATAATCACAAATTTTCTATTACATATAAATGCAACCAACGTCATTAGATGTACATAAAAAGTACGTCAATCAATATACAGTAGGCTACTGTATGGATAAACTGAAAACGTGACATTTCTAAATATTGCACATGGCTGCATTTGACAATAATCAATTCAAAAGACCTTTCAACTACAACAAGAATAGAAGACACAAAAAAAAGATTAAATACTGTCCCTAGTGGATGAGACTCTCTTACTTAACATGTTTATATGACTGCAGGGTCGGGGTGTGTCCTGTAGGAGGGAACAGATTTCATAACATTATACATGTATAAATAAAGCTTCCTCTCTTCACAGCCTGAATTACCGAATTCGACAACATGTAAGTACTGACACTTTTACGCTCTCTTGTACACTGCTGTACTCACTATCTGACTACTAGAGTACCCTAAATGAAACCTAATTCTTTCTGTTTTTGAATGTTTTAAAGGATTTGCCTGACAGGGGTGACCGTGCTGCTCTTTGCATTGACTGTAGATGCAAGAGTTGGGTGAGATTCATGTTTTATCTCTTTTTCAGTCTTCAGCAAAAACACTAGTCTGTATGTTAACTATAGTATCCTATTTAATGTATTTTATTTCCACATCGCAGTGAATCCACTAGTGATAGTTTCTGCACTGAGACAAAAGAGTGCTTGATGTATGACTTGGTTTGTGCCGGAAAGGACTATGAGGTGAGATACAAGATAGAATGAAAATTAGAGCATAAAGAGATTGAGTATACGGCTAGAAATGAAATGACAAGCTCAAACACATCAACCGTGTCATGATAATGAGATGAAGTAATCTTCTCCTACAGGTACGTCACTATGGTGCTGTTAAGTGGGTGACCGCAGAAGCTGAATCCTATTTCATGGATGTTGCGATTCCAAGAGCGTTCAGGAAACTTTTTAAATACATCACCGGAGAAAATGAGGCTGGTGAGTTTGTGCGGGTCAGATTTTGCCTACATCGTGGGGGAGCGAATGTCTTTAAAACCTGACATCACTAATATCGTAGGGACCAAAAAGAGGAAAATTACCCACATCATTTACCGTCATGCCATCCCAGATGTATATGACTTTCTTTCTTCAGATGAACACAAAGAAAGGGTTTTAGAAAAGTAATCAATATATGTGAGTCGATATAATGCAAGTGTATAGGACCCCAAAGTTGTCATTTTTAAAAAAACACACACAAAGTGAACAGACAGGAATCAATATGTTCTGGATGGATGAATCTGAAGTGAAACGACATTTGTGTGTAAGAAAAATTAGTTCATTAAATTAAACTTAAAGAAAAAACTATAAACCATCACTTCAGGTCAGTTGTAATTTTTGTTCACTTTGGTTCATCTGAAGAAATAAAGCCATATACGTACACCTGGGACTGCATAAGGTTGAGTAAATGATGAATGAATTTTCAGGGTGGAGTATCATTTTTGGGGGGAGGGAGTATCGCTTTGATTAAAGGGATAGTTCACCCAAAAATTTAAATTTTGTCATTACTTCAAGTTGACCCTCAAGTTGTTCCAAACCGGTATGAGTTTAATTCTTAATAATTTGATAATATTATATTCTTAATAATATGAGTTAATAATTTTTTGAACACAAAAGAAGATATTTTGAAGAATGTTTGTTACCAGAAAGTTGATGGATCCATTGACTTCCATAGTAGGAAAAAAACATACAACTGTCTGGTTACCAACATTCTTCAAAATATCTTATTTTGTGTTAGACAGGAGAAAGAAACGTGAAACAAAAGAACATTTTTAGGTGAACTATCCCTTTAATATGCATTCAGCAAATACTTTTGCTTTTTTTGCCTCAGATAGCAGGTGAAGGCAGGATAATTCTCCCATTATCTCTAATTTGCTCTCTTCGAATCACTAAACAACACAACGCTATAGTGTTAGCGTACCTATATACTGTAATGCGTGCTGGGATTCTCTCCGAAGTTTAGTGAGACACAGCGGGTCAGGGATTTCCACACACCGATATTTTGTAAAAAAAAAAAAAAAAAACATGACTATAATGCTTACAGACATTTTATATTCCCATTATACGAAATTATATTTCTCATTACTCTCTCATTACTATAAGGTTTTTACTAAAAATACAGTAATGTAGCCTACAAATAGCTACTGTACCATACAATATATCATTACTTTTTCACATTATACAAATGGAAATCATTTTATTTTTATTTACCCTGTAGGCATAAAAAAAGATGCTGCCTTAAACATCCAAGTTGGTTATACTTAATTTAAGTAATTTTAAACTTAAATTACATTAAACTGACTTTTAAAAAAGTGAGTTTAATCTGGTAAAATGTATAAAGTTTAAAATTACCTAATTTATTTTGATGAGTTGTAAAACATATGTTGTCATAACTTTATTGATTTTTTTTTTTTACAGAGTATTTTTTTGTTTATTTGCATTATTGTAATGCGAATTGGAGACGGTAGATGTGCATAATTTTGTGCATTAATTTAGATTTTAGGGGGTTTATGGCTCGGGTGAGTTCTTCGAATCTCACAAAGCTTGTCTTTGTGAGATTCGCCCTTATAATCAAATAATATGCCTCATTTTCTAGGTGCTAAGATTGACATGACTGCACCAGTCATCATTAAAGTCAATGCGAGTGCGAGCATATGGCAGTCATCAGTCTATGTTCTCAGCTTCCTCCTGCCCTCCGACTACCAGGCCAACCCACCCAAACCTACTGATCCATCTGTGAGTCTCTGGGTTATTCCACTGGACTGAAAGTACCCCCCTCCCTTTATTAATGATCTTGAATTCAATTTATTTGCAGATATACTTCACAGACACTCAGGATATGAAAGTGTACGTCAAAAGCTACGGGGGCTGGATGATGTCAGTCGTGTCCAAATTACAGGCTCAGAGTCTAAAGACATCACTGGACAATGTACAGGCTACATATGAGACAGAGTATTATTATAATGTCGGCTATAACAGGTGCGCTCAGCTTCCAAATAATACCTCAATTCTGCTAATTACATTCTGTAATGTCTTCATTTCTTATGTTTATTCTTGTGTCTGTATGTGTGTGTGTTTTGCAGCCCAATGAAGATTGTGAACAGACACAATGAGGTTTGGTATATTGCTAAAGGTGAGCCTGTGTGTCCTAAGAGTGGATAATTTCTCTGAGGCTCCTCTCTAACAAGGTAAATAACTCATCTAAATAAAAAGTCTTACCATTAATAATCATTTGGAGGAGGACTATCTAATGTCTAACTATATATTTATTTGTAATATCTGTTTCAGAGCAACAGAGAACAGATCTGAGTCTACAGTCCTAAAGTTAAACTACCTTCATTTTTTTATAGAAGTACTTTGTACTGTAGGATTTTGTACCATAAACACATTTTAAATGAAGAACATTAAAAAAATGATGCCATTTGTCTAATAAAAATGTCAAACGTTTAAAAAATTATGCCATTTGTCTATGAAAAATGTCAAACCCGAAAGAATGGTATTCTTTCTATAAGCATTTTATATGTTTTAAAAATAAAATAAAACCATCATTGTAAACATCTTGAGTATTGTATTATTGGGATTTTTTTTATTGTTAATGTATATTTTATAATAATGTATAGCAAGTGCAGGTTGAAAAATGGCCACAATTGCTAAATTTGACAGACTAGATGCTGTGGATGCAGTTGATGTCCAGTGGTGAAACAAAAAAATTTGCACTGAAAAAAATGCAAACCCTTAATAAACTGTAGGCTGTGGAGCCAGAAACATTTAGTTCTGCACCAATTGTTTTAGTTAATCGACCATGAAATTCAAATGCTGGTTGCATTGTCTTTCTTTATAGTTATATTACATAACATATTTAAGTAAATTGGGACTGGCTATTTGCAACTGATAGTTCTATATACTTAAAGATACGTAAAGTAAATTAATGCAGTATGCCGGTTTTTGGACATACATCGTTATTTGATACAGGCATTTCTAGTCCTATTTTCTCAGACATCAAAAAAGTGCTCAAAAAGTAAAATTGTGTATTATAGGGCCACCTAGTGACATGTTTGCATCTACGCTTCACAATTTCCCAAACAGAAAGAAAAAACAAAATGATAATAAGCAAGCAGCTTAATTGCTTTGATCCTTAGTAATGATAGTTTTTCCACATTTTAGGTTTTAAATGTGTATTTTTTCTCAATAAAATAAGCGAAAAGATTCAATTTTCAAGGCAAATGTAAATATGCAACTGCACTGTAAAAAACGGCGCTGCCTTAAACATCTCCAAGTTGATTGTACTTAAAAATTTAAGTCATTTCAACTTAAATTACATTGAACTTACTTTAAAAAATGAGTTGAATCTTGTAGGACTTATAAAAAGATGAAAATTGCTTTTTCATTTATTTTGATGAGGTAAACCAATGTAAAAACACGTTATCATAACTTATTTGTCATATAATTTTTTATAATGTATATGCTGCAGATATTATGATAGATAATAGTGAAATATGTGGAACCAACCAGCTATTTGCATTAAAAAGAATGGCATTTGCTGTTGCACAAATTTTTGGTTTCATTAACAGTCGAGACAATACCTTGTTTAATTTGACAGCATTTGTCTTCGTTACCCTTCAATTGTTTTGCATAGCCTTTGACATCAGACCCACATCACCGAATTTACCAGCTCTCTTCATCATATTAGGCTCCTTGATTCCAAAGGTGATGTAATATCTTTAAATAGGAAGAGATTCATTAGTTAACAATTTAAGTATTAGAGTAATCCAATCTAAATACATGTATCCCCACTGAATAGAAATATGGAAGTGGACTGCAATGACTTTCTATACAGTTGACAACACTCGGGAATCACATGGGTTCTGAAGTTGCACTGGTCTGATAAACAAATTATAAAAATCGATGGCCATAGTATTTTAGCATCAGATCTGTTTTTGTTTATTTTCTTATGGTGAGCGTGTCCCTCCACATTCGCTGCTCCTGCAATGCTCATGCACCTTCCAGCATGAATGAGGTCTGGCTTGTTGGGAAGGTGTGACAGACTCAGGTTTATTACCCTCAACATGGAGCAAAGTCCGATTGAGGGCTTTTACACAGCACCATCTCTGAGACAGCCCGCGTCTGTGCCTGTTTTCCTCCCTGTCCCGGAGGCCCGTACAGTTATGAATGACTGCTTACGGCGACCCATGCCGCCCCTCTCCTATGGACCATGAACATCTCAAACTATCCCCTGGATCACCCCACGGCCCTCCACTCTGCCGATTACACACAGGACCTTGCGTCACATGAGGGACCGTCAACATGTAAGTAGAGCTTCGGATCGGAGACACTTTAATGGCTTTAGCAATTGCTAAATGGGTGTAGTAAACATTTAAAGACACTGACTAACTCATTTTAAATATATCCAAATGTGTAGGTATAGAAAATTGTGACATGATTTGATCAGGTTGTACAGTTTAGTCATGTTTAGTACGCATATTGAAGTATCATTCAGTAAAGAATTGTAATGCTTTCATTCAACGGATAATTTCTTTATCAAATCCAAATAAAGTACTTTCCAGAAGTCAGTTTATTTCTTTTGACCGCGGAAAATATTAAAGTATAAGGATTATGTAAGCCCTATATCTGAGCGTTTAATCAATCGCGTGATAACAGACTAGGCCTGTCTGAGATATAATAGACTGCCAAACAGATTTATCAGAGAGACCGGTCATAAAACTATTCAACCTTACACCCCACTCGTAGAAAATCATCTTACAGTAGGCCACTTGATTTCCAGTTGCTGTTTCCTGAAGGTGACAAATAAGACTTGCATTTGTTTTAAGTGGAAGTGCCATTTCCATTGGCATTCACAATTAATGTGATATCCTATAGTTCAGGAGTTAAAGCCAGACCCAGACAAAAGGGCAACTCAAGAAGAGGGCTGTCCTGTGTGTGGTGACAGGGTGTCAGGATATCACTATGGTCTACTCACTTGCGAGAGCTGTAAGGTAAGTGCTACAGCAAGACTGAGACAAGTGTGAAGCTTTCAGTTCATAACCTCCACACCCTTATCATTCTTAAGTAGTAAAGACAAATATTCTCACCAGGGCTTTTTTAAGCGCTCTGTACAGAACAACAAGCGGTATACGTGTGCAGACGCTCAGAGCTGCCCCATGGACCTGGCACAGCGGAAACGGTGTCCTTCCTGCCGCTTTCAGAAATGTCTAGCTGTTGGCATGAAGAAAGAAGGTACAGCTGCAAACCCGCACAATGATAGTGCATGATCATTCAGTTTTGTATACAACGTATTCTTTCAACGAAGTCCTTAGATGCGTAAGGAAAAATGCAGTTATAGTCTCTGAGATATGGAAAGATATTCATGGCTAGCTATCAAAGATAGTTCTGATCCTGATTCCACTTATCTGTAAAACCATAAACCACTGCAATTGCAATTGCAATTTTGATGACCCAGTAAAGGTGAAAATGTAATGTGCACACAAGCAAAAAAAAAGTTTACCTATGCAACTTTAATAGGTCAGTTTCTTTATGTAATGCTAATATTTCGTTACTTTTTCTTTTTTTTTTAAGTGTCAGTTTCATCAATATAGCAAGTTTTTCCCTACCCTCTTCCCGTAGGCACAACAGTCCACAGTTTGCATGTCTCTCTTATCTGACCCATCCATTTCTGGTTTTGGAGTCTACAAATTGAATCAGTTGAATCAGGTGTGTTTGATAAAAACATGTGTTTTGGCCGTTCATTTACACGTCAACGGTGTTTTGGGGGCCTGAAAACGGGTTTCAAAGTGCACGTTTTTGAAAACGATACCATTATCTTCTCCGTACAAAAGCGCAGATTTGTGAAAACAGGGACGTCATGCGCATGCAAATTACATGTTCAGTCTATAGGCACGTAGTGTTTCTTTACACAGTGATATCGCCAGCTACTAGCCTGGCATGAATAATACAGCATTTTTAGTCGTTTTCGTAGATCCGTGTAAATAGAGATTGTTTTGACAACGTTGTCGTCTGGACACGAAAAACGCAAAGGAAAAACTTTTCCGTTTGTAGTACATCGTTGCTGTGGCAGCTCGTCAGGGGAGGCACAGCCAACCCAAAATTTTGAGGTGAAAATGGCAAGACGGTTTAATGTTCCCATTTATTCATTTTATGTCTGAGAATGTGTTTTTCACTTGTTTGTAATTACACGACTGTAAGGGTCATCACCGGATGGATTTTTGCTTCAAGTGATAGGCTAGGACTAGGTGGGGGAACTTAAATTTATATTGTCTTGATGTATGTGTCATGTTCTATAAATATGATCAAAAAAGCCATATTAAAGCTGTTAAAAAATCCGACCGGTAACATTTTTAAAACCCACCAGCCGCCACTGCATCGTTGTTGTGTAAATGTACCCTCAGTGTGCCTTCAGAAACAGGCAGGGTCCGAAATTAACTTTTTGGCTCACCTGCCACTGGGACTGGTAGATGAAAAAATCCACCAGCCAAGCATATTTTTTACCGGCCAAAATAATAAACAGCCTTTTTGTGTCACATATACATTAATTTATATAGGCTATATTTAAACATTTTTGGCATTATATTTCTGGTCTATTATTTTCCATTCTTACTTTTATTTATCAACACATATTACACAATTTACACACATTAAAATAATATTTTTGTGGTGGTGCCTATAAAAATAGTTCTGTACAAATGAAATGTATTAATTGTATATTTAATAAAAAGTATGCAATAATAATATATTATAATTATTTCAAAAAAATATTTTTTTACTCTTCCTATTTTTTTACTCCATTTACTCTGACTGATCAGTAACTGAAGGACTGGAAATATCAGTTGTTTTTAACCCTTCATTAAAATGAATCGGTTCAAAGGAGTGAGTCATTAGTTCGCGAATTGGACGTGTCATTATGGGATGTGTACGCGTTGTGTGATTATCCCGGCAGCTAGGACATCCCTCAAGATTTGTGTCAACACAGAAAACATTTAATCACTGGATAGGTTTTTTCGTTTATTTAAAGTGTGGTTTATGTCAGCTGAATGTGCGGAACGCTTCAGAGAAGATAAGGTATTTTAGCACAATTCACAGTTCACACCCAGCGGTAATTCAGGAAAAAAAATATCCGAATGCTCCACATGAAACTATGATCTTCCGACCTTTACCATCGTGTCGATTTATTTTGATGAATATGTGCCAGGGAGAGAGAGCAAGACAGCGATTAGGAGACGGTGAAGCCTTGTTTATACTTTCGCCTGGTTTCGAAGAGAAAGAGTGCGGGCGCGCGACCAGGGCTCTCTCTCTCTCTCTCTCTCTCTCTCTCTCTCTCTCTCTCTCTCTCTCTCGCTGTCTCTCTCTCTGCTCGTTCTTCAGGTGCGCCATGTCACTTTCAATTCCCATCCCGCAAACACAACAACTCCGTCATGTCCGTAGCCATCATGCTAGATATTTTATAAAATTACAAAATGCAATTGTAATAAACATTTTATTAAATTACTATTTTGGTATGAACATTCACCCGCCAGGGGGGCGGATAGCCTTTTGAGATTTACTCGCCAAACGGAAAATCTACCCGCATTTGGCGCTTGGCGGGTGTTAATTTCGGACCCTGGAAACAGGGATGGGAAACATTTACGGTCTCATTTCAAAGGGTGTGCCCTTCAGAGGTCACGCATTTGTCCCTACATACGTCACTTCAGAAAAGTAACAAAAGTAATAAAAAATTAGACATCCTCGATGGCGTACACAGTCGACAAATGCGACCTTTGGAGGGCACAGCCTTCGTAATGAGACACAGCTACTACTATGAGAATTTATGATGCGAGTAGCTGTGAAAATCATGATGCGTGATTTATTTATGAGTAGCTGTAAAAATCATGATGTGTGATTTATTTAAATGTGAAATCACTTGTCTCAGCTGTACGTGCTGACAGAATGAGAGGTGGGCGAAACAAGTTTGGACCTCTATACCGACGGGACAGGCAACTGAAACAGCAAAGAGGGACCTATCACCAGGCCAACATTGCCCCTAACAGGATCAAAATTGAGGGACCACAAGCATTGGTACCAGCTGTGTCTCATGATTTTCATGTCCTCAACCCCTCCCCTACTTCTCTCGGCTCTGATCATTACCACCCACCTCAGTCCTTTCATCCCACTATGAGCCAGTCCGAGTTTCCCATGCTGTTGGACTGCACCATGCCCAGAGACCGGACTCTGTCTGATCCATCCACACCTTTTCACACACTGTGCTATCCAGGCTTCCACGCATACCCTTCTGAGAAAAGAGAGTTCCCGTTCATCTACAGTCCTGCTTCTGTGACGCCCCCTGATCCAATCTCTCCAACAGTTCTCTCAACACTTGCACCTATACCCACTGCGACACTCACACCAACCTCAACTTCAAGTTCGACCCCTACTCCAGCACAGAGCTTGACGGCAACCTCAACCCCTAGTTCTTGCTTCCTAAATCAGCTCCTGCAAGCCGAGCCAGATGAGAAGCAGCTCTGCATGCGGGTGTTAGCAAGCCTCCAAAGAGAACAAGCCTGCCGAGGAAAACATGACCGTCTCAACACCTTCAGCATCATGTGCAAAATGGCTGACCAGACTTTGTTTGGACTGGTGGAGTGGGCAAGAAACAGCACACTGTTTAAGGAGCTTAAGGTAGAAGAGTTTGCACATGATCACACACACAATTTTCCTTGAACATCATTTTTTTAAAGGCCCTCTTTACACCTGGTATTAAGATCCGTTTTCGATCGGATCACAAGTAACCGACACTAAATACAGGTATAAACTGGGTCTAAAACGTTTAGTCCACTTTCGAACACTTCCAGAGGTAGTCGAAAACTCATTTGACCGGATTACTTTCGTAGTGTAAATGCTCATGAACAGCCACAAAAGACCACCTACTCTATGCCTATTGACCTAATGCGTAAACATTTTGGAATGTGCGCAAGCCAGACGGGATTTTAACTTTGTCGGCTGAAGACCCGAGTTTGGTTTAAAGACGAAAAACATACCAAGCACAATGTTCTCTCACCATTCCTGATTTCTAACACACTCAATGTTTGGCGGCGTCTTGTGGCTGTCAGAGCAGAAACAAAAGCTGATGTTCTCCGTATGTTTTTCAGTCGTCTCTGTGTGCACTCAATGTAAATTGTGTGAGCTTATTTCGTACATTAGATCAAAAGATCACCCGTAGACCCTCCCCTCGAATAAATCGGGACAGAAGTGGTTGAAAGTGGACAAAAGAGGCCGATTAAAACACCAGGTGTAAACGGGAATGTGTCTGCCTCGTCTACTTTTGATCCGATCGACCAAAACGCATCTTAAAACCAGATGTAAACAGGGCCAAAGAAACAAGCCCTGCCCCAACCTCCAAAAATAACCATAACCTTTAAAAAAATAAAAAAATAATCATAGGGAAATTATTGGTTAATAAGAATGGTATGTATCTCTAACCCCAACTCTAAGTCTAACTTTAACTTGACATTTTTCCACATCCCTAAAGTTTGATTCATTGTTAGGAATGTTATTCCAGAAGCAACAAATATGTTGATTCAGAAACTTGTCCTACTTGGTAAAAACCTTAGTCACTGCTCCAACCTTGTTTAAGATTGTTAGTGCTGGTCAGATGCTGGTCTAACTAGCGGAGCAGCGTGGCCCTGTGTCCACCAGCAAAATTTGCTGGTTAAAATTGTCTACTAGCATCCCATGCTTGGGATTGGGATCCAGAACAACGAACATGTTTATATTTTCAGCATGGATGGAGTTAACCTTTGTAACTCTTTCACAAGGCAATGCCCACCAGTTGTCTACATATGTCTACTGCTGCATAACTAGTACCCGATCTCTTGCAGGTGGAGGATCAAATGGGACTACTGCAAAGCTGCTGGAGTGAGCTTCTTATCCTGGATCACTTATGCAGGCAGGTGGCTTATGGAAGAGATGGCAGCATATGTCTGATTACTGGACAACAGGTAAGAACACATTTTACAGCACCAGTTTTTCTCAACCCTGTTCCTGGGCGCACACCAACAGTTCACATTTTGGATGTCTCTCTTATCTGACAAGTCTATTTCAGGCTTTGGAGTCTCTTCTAACATACTGATTAGTTGAATCAGGTGCTATCAATTAAGAAGATTTTTAAATGTGTACGGTAAGTATGCCCCCATGAACAGGGTTGGGAAACACAACTACACCATAGTCACCCAGTTTTATTGACTGTTTAGGAGTCTTTCGACTTCTTTGACTTGTTTTTAATGTACCAGATAGAGGTATCGACCATCCTCAGTCAGGCAGGAGTAACTCTCAGTAGTTTAGTATCCAGAGCCCAGGACCTTGTCTCCAAGCTTAGGTCCCTGCAGCTGGACAGGGAGGAGTTTGTGTGTCTCAAATATCTGGTTCTCTTCAATCCAGGTGGGTTTCTTTTCATTCCCAAATGTTTAATCTAAACCATTCCTGTTGGACCGGAGTTGTAAGGATCATGTGTTTTGCAGATGTTAAATCAGTACTGGATCGAAGGCAGGTAGAACAAACTCAAGAGCGTGTAAACAGGGCGTTGATGGACCACACTATGCAAACCCACCCAGGTCACTCGGACAAGTTTGGACAGCTGCTGCTCCGTCTGCCAGAGGTGCGCAGCATCAGCCTGCAGGTCGAGGAATATCTGTATCAGCGCCACCTGCTGGGAGATCTGCCCTGCAACTCCCTGCTGACTGAAATGCTTCATGCCAAGCACACATGAGACAACATCTAAACAAAGCTTGTTAGAGGACATGCTTTTATAAATTTGACCTGTGGTGTCTAATCATTTTGAGTTTTGAACAAGTCCAGATGCTGGTTTATTTCATCACTGGCTGGCGCTACATACCTAAAAACAGGAACAATAAATAGTTTCAGGTATTATGGGTGTGCAAGATGCATTCTTTTGACAACTCACCTTAGTTATGGATCACGTCCATTAAAAAAAAGTTTGCCAGCGTTCAAACACTTCCACTTATAAATATAAAACCATGACTGTCTAACTTCTCTAGAGACACAGAGGCTCATCACATATTGTATTAAATTCTCCTAATTGTTTACAAGATTGAGTTTCAAATTAAAGTGTATCTTTAATATGGTCTGATATCATGTGTCTTGTTTCTAGAATGCAGCTATAGAAGGCTGAAGCTCATGAAGCCCATCAAGAACATGTCCGGGTCATATTTTACGCCGAAAACATAATTGCCTACAGAAAAACTAACATTTTTCATGACAATTAAGAATCCTGAATTACTTTAATGAGAATCTTCATTAATGAGAATCGAACAAGAATGATGAAAAATTGCAACCTTTCTTTTTTACTGTTTATGTAGTGGTGAAATATGACGGGGACTGTTTGTAACCTTCTCCCGCACTTTCAAACATGCACTTTTTGAATTGGAACACTGTGAACTGGGCAAGAAATCATGGATATGGACATGCAATTCTAAATTTCATTCTAAACTTAAAAGTAAAAAAAAATGAATATAAAAAATGGCAACATTAGCTGATACCTACAGTTGTAATCAAAATTATTCAACCCCCATTGCAAATCGGGTTTATCGACAAAATGTAGACTCTCAGCTGTTTACAATGAACAAATCAAACAAAAGTAATTGAAATAGCTCAACAACAAATGTTTCAAGTGGTTTCCCCTAATTCAACTGAAAATGCAACTTTTAATGACTTCTGCAATCTCAATATTATTTAACCCCCCTAAATAGACTCCCTCACAACACCACAAATCTGTAAAACAGGTGCTGTCTCAAGCACAGCTGATGCACTAATGGCGCTTTTCCACTGCATGGTACGGCTCGGTACGGTTCGGCGCGGCACGGTTCGGCTCGCTTCGCTTTTCCACTGCGTGGTACGACTCGGCGCAGTGCGGCACGGCTCGGTTCGCTTTAGCTCGGTTGCTTTTCCACTGGAGTTAGTACCTCTTCAAAGTGGGGATTATGACTGATCGTTATAGTTTATCCACTCCTCGGCAACCAACAAGAGGAACGTCTGCGCTTCTCGTCCACTGACCACGATTCAGACATTTCTTTTTTGGAAATTTTTTTTCTTCAAGCAAGTAGTTTTAAAACAGGTGCTACAGCTGTGGCTGTTACTGGCTATTTAAATCTAGCGGGTTTGATGTCTCGCAAATAGAATGTGACAAACACAAATAGTGACAATTCTGTCTGTCTGACCAATCAGTGATCTACAGTGTTTTGACGTCACATTTTAGTATCGGTATGGTACGCTTGCAACCTCAATAGAGCTGGTACCATTTAAAGCGAGCCGAAGCGAGCCGTACCGTACCATGCAGTGGAAAAGCGCCACAAGTGAGCCGTACCGAGCTGAGCCGTACCGTACCATGCAGCAAGACTTGATGGCGACAAGCGTAAGGTGTGTACTAAACGCATGCCAGAACTCCAAGATGTACACCACTACTGACATAAATGCAAAAGAAAAGTCATAAAGTCATAAATAAGCCACAGAGGTGATTCTGGATTCTGTTCAGTGAAGTTATTAAACAAAACTGGCAATTTTCGGCCCTATGGATCAGCGGTATGTCTGGAGGAAGAATGAAGCATAGGCTGAAAAGAACACGCTGCCTGCAGTTAATCATGGTGGGGCTCAGTGATGCTCTGGGGCTGCTTTGCATCCTCTGGCCCTGGAAACATGCAGTGTGTGGAAGGCAAGATGGATTCATTGAAGTATAAGGAAATACTAGGAGAAACATCATGCTGTCAGTGAGGAAGCTGAAGCTTGGGTGCCATTGGACCTTCCAACAGGACAATAATACCAAGCATACCTCAAATTCCACCAAGGCTTGGTTTCAGAAGAAGTACTGGAAGATTCTACAGTGGCCATCACAGTCACCTGACTTGAACCCAATAGGAAATCTCTGGTGGGATTTGAAGGCGGCGGTTGCAGCACGCAAACCCAAGAATATTACTGAACTGGAGGCCATTGCTCAAGAGGAATGGGCTAATATTGCTCAGAAACACTGCCAGAAGCTGCGGTCTTGTTATACATTTCGTTTGCAGCAGGTCAGAACTTAAAATGGGTGTTCTACTGACACTGCAGAAGTCATTAAAAGTTTTATTTGTTTATTGCAAACAGCTGAAAGTCAAAATTTTGCCAATAAATCAGATTTTCGATGGGGTTGAAAAATTTTGATTACAACTGTATATAATTGATAGAACTAAAGTAAATTCAGTGATGATGAGAAATAATTGATTTTATTTTTCTAATCCTGTCACTTGGGACTGATCCATAATCAAAGAATGTGGGTGAAAAACAAAATCTACTAACACGAACATGGAAACAGTAAAAGGAAAAAACTAAACATCAATGTGCTTTCTGAAATGAACAAGTGAATCACCACATTTGCCAGAACATAAATAATGAAATCTGAAACTAAACAGAAAACTCATCCTTACCCAATAAATACACCTTAGGTGACCTAACATTCTACAGAATTGCACAGAATCCAGTTACATTAACCATCATGTTTCACCCAACAGTCAAACACATGCAACCTACACACAAATACACATCTCCCATTCAATTGACACAGAAACATGTAAATCGACCATTTCAAAAATGATTTTTTTTTTGCCCTTTACAAAAATATGTACATCTTTACGGCAAATCTGTAAAGTACTTCATCTGATTCTCCAAAGACAGGAGAGAGTGGCCTGATTGAATCAGTTAGTGCTTTGATGATGAGAAACAGACTAAATGCCCCTTTCATACAAAAAGACAACTCAAGCGGTTCATGAAACAAATAAGGCCAAGTGAGACAGTTCGGAGACGATCATATTCATAGAAACAACATAATAACCGTTTAAGGCTGCAGACACCTGGGCTGGTTTTCTGCCTTTTATCACTTTCTGTTAGCGTTTGTTTTATATCACTATCTGTTGGCGTTCACAACTGGTACATCACTCTTTGCTACTACATGTCAGCCAAACAATAGCACTTGTTCACTCAGCTCTGGGTACATAAGTGAGAGTTGACATCAGATTTGCGTTTATTGTTTCTGGCCATCTGTCTCTTTCTGTTCCCGTCCCGCTCACACACTCATTCACACCAACACATCCAGCTCTAGTAGTGAAGCAGCAGGGTAGCTTATTCATTGCTTACAAATCTCCACAATATACAAATCATTGTCAAAAATGAAAGAATAGGCAATAAACAGCATTCAAATATACAGTATATTAAACCAGCCTTGATCTTTTACTTACATTATTTTTCCAGTTACAGCTAAACAGAGTAAAAAGACTTCTTTTTTTGAGTATCATTAAATGGAAATCAACAGCACGTTCTGGCATCTTTTTGCTTTTTCATTCATTCTTAATAAAAGCAAATGGGAAGGAAAAATATTTGAGTCTTTAACATGCTCTCCTGAGTTCCTAAAGCTTGCGTAATCCAGTTAGATAAGGTTCGAAGCAGTAAGAAAACAAACATCCAAGTGTCTACGGGTGACTTTAGGAAGGCGAAAGGACAAGGCAGATTTTATTAGAGAGCAAGACAGACTCGAAACGAACAGCAGCATGGGACTTTTTTATGACGTGACGTATAAGTGAGTGGCTGGGCCCCTTTGTAATACAGTTCTACATTCAGTCCCATAAAACAGAGGCTGATGACGATAAAACAGACGATAAGAAGGCTTGTGTTGGTTTGTGCCCTGCATTCATCAAAGAGCAAAGATCCGATTTCATCAGGGGAATCCTTTTACACACCAAAGGATCCAGTTCAATGAGTAAAGAAAGGAAAGAGCTGGAGGACAGTAATGTTTTTGAGGATCTTTTTCTTTCTATTGTGGGGGACATTCATTTTACTTGAATGATGAAACTGGAAGATTTTTAACATTTAAAATGCCAAGAACAATTTTCCAAAATATGACTTTTGAGTTCACTTGAGTTACCCGAAGAAAATGGCAATGGAGATTTCTGAATAAATCTTTTGTAACTTGACCTGTATTTACACAGTCACCAGCTATACACCTCTGAGGGCACTTTATTTTAGGATTTTGGGCCTCTTTTTTGTTATCCAACTCTTTCTCCTGGCATGCACTCCAATGTGCCTCTCTGCATTGCCGGAGTCGAGACAGCTGTTACATGGCCAGCTCAGTTATAATTGCATTTCCAGCAGGCTTTACTTTGGGGTCCCGAGCTTCTTTGGGGTTCCTGGGCGCTTACGCTCCCATAGGTGGCCTGGAATGGTGAAGGCATCCACACTCATGGACATGGTCTTGGACGGGAGGGCCGTGAACTGCTTGCGGTCAGAGCTGTACTTGTAGATCGACTCCACCATATTGGGACCGATTATCCGTGGGCCAATACCCGTAAGCCGAACCATCTCCTCCGTCTCAGGGTTCATGGTATAAACGGCTCGGAACTGACAGCTAGCATCCCGAAAGAGGATGAGAAAATGGTTTGCAGAGCTTTTCTCTAATTCCTTTTGCAGACAATAAAAAAAAACACAAATGAACAGAATGTGAGACCATTACATCATGCATTCAAATGCACCATGCAAATATGTCATGAGAGCCCAGAGTGCACTAAAGATGTTGACTGAAAGGTTACTCACCTCTACAATCTTGTTTTTCTGTGGTTCGTTGACCTTTCCTGCCAAACAACAGCGTGAGATGGCATTATGGATGATGAACTTATTGGACTTGAAGCTTGGCTCCTTGTAGAGTTTAGGTCCTGAAACAGAGGTTTCTTTGCTAAGTTACAAATGCTGTATTTATGATCCTGACAAACAGATGCTTCAGCAAGTGAAAGCAAATTCACCATCACATGACCTAATCCAAATAATCGTAAAACTCAAAATAGCTTAATTTTCTGTGTTTGGTGCTTGCCCCTGCAAAACTCGCAAACCAAAATGTTGCAGGATTTGAGGTGTCATTTATCTTCAAACTGTGTGCCACAGGTAACTCACTAAAATGAATACTTGAGGTTCTTCAAATACCTAACCCCAAGTATGAGAAAGAGTAATGGCCTTAGAAGCACCTAATAATACTGCAAATCATATAATTTTTACAGTTTACCAGTGTATTCTGGGATGGAGGCTGGAGACGATATAGTAGACGCATTTTCCCAGTCCCCATTCTGTGCAGCAAAACGGCCTGGAGATAGCAGTCTGGATGGTGAATGAGAACGACTGTGGAAAGGAATATATGTTGAGAAGTTAGGTCACAAAGAAGGAGCAGGTGTTTTCTCACCAGAATACATACAGATCAGATTTACCTTGGAGATTTTCTGACAGTTAGCGTCCCACTGTCATTAGCCATAGAGGACAGATTCATTGTTGAATGGGAGTAAATTTTATTTAATCTAGAACCTGAAAGAGAAAAGAGTTGATGCATGACATCGGCTTTACTACAATATCAATGGAAAGGAAATAAGCTTCCAGATGACCAATGACTTGCCCATAAACCCTTTGGCAGGGCTGCGGGAGAGGTCAGAGTCGTCTCTGAACACCGTTTTGGGCCTCTGCTTCTTGACGCCTCTGACAGTAGTGGGTTTCTGACGGAGGACTTTATCCAGATCCTCCATTATTTTCAGCTGATGCCGTCGTTCATATTCCTGGCGGGTGAAGTCTCCACGCCGCTGAGGAGTGCCATCTGGCGGAGGGGTGCGAGGAGGCGGAGGGGTAGAAGGAGTTTTGGGTCTCTCCTCACCTCTACGGGGCTCATCCACTGAAGAAGGCCTGCTGTTACATATGAAGACAGCACTGATAAAGGTACAATGTTTGCAAAGGGATTAGCACATATTCCCCCGGTTTCACAGACAAGGTTTAAGCTAGTCCCAGACTAAAATGCATGTTTGAGCTGTTATAAGCTCAATCATATCTCATATCTTATAATATGTTAGTGCCATTGTTTCATCTCATGATGCACACAAGTAATATTATGTTCTAAGGCATGTTTATAAAAGCTACTTAAAGGCTAATGAAACCCTAAACCAAATTTTCTGAGATTATGACAGAGGAATGTGTGTTGAACACCATTGAAGACACTATTAGCATCTGTTAGATTTAATAGTAGGGTGAAAATGGTTAAATTTTAGTTTCTTTCCGCTATTTTCGTCTTCCGGGTTTGAAATCTTCATTGTGTCCACGTCACAGGCAGTGTCGTGGCAGAGCACTGTATAGTGCGTTGATGACTCATCGGTCTCTCATAATTATTAATGAGACTGAGTTTTTATATCCTATGAGAAGACACTGTCTCTTAATTATTCATGACACTACGTGGATCTTTCAATGACAGACATGTCAAACTGTGATATCGTGAAGTTAAGGAGAGAGACAATCATATGGAGGACCAGCTCTACCATATTTAAAAATAAATACAGAAATAAATAAATGCTCAATAAATAAATAAGCATACAATTAATTGCCCCCAAAAATACAATAAACAAATAAATGTAGGTAGAAATTAAATTATACAGTGAGACATAAATGTATATATCTCTTTTAATTAGCTTCTTTATTTATTCATCTTTGTAATAATTACCTTATTTATTTATTGTTCATTATAATCTTCAACTTTATTTATTAAATACTTATTTTTTTTAAGTATTTATTTATGTGCATGTTATAATATTTTTGTCTGTTTTATTGTTCCATTGCTTTTTTTTACCCTATTTATTTCTTCAATGCTATTTATTTCTGCCTGTCGTTTTTACATTTCTGTATGCATTTCTGCCTCATTATGCAAATGAGGAGGGGCTGTGTCTTAAGGGGTCAACTTCTGCCCATTGGTTGGTTAGCATTTTACTGCCTTGGACGAATCTACATGGCTTTTCCCCGCCATAAAGCATTGTTTAGTGGCAGTAATGCAACTCATTGGATGACATCTGCCGTAAAAATCCAAAGAAAAAGAAGAAGAAGAAAAAGAAGAAAAAGAAGAAGAAGCATTATTTTCAAACTCAGCAGGTAGACGTTCAGTGTCCGACCTCTTAAGGGAAGCTGCTAATAGACTGCTAGACCACTTCCACCAGATTCTGAAAAACTACATTGTCGACATCTGTGTCCATGTGTGCCGCTAGCTGAAACACACGTTCTGTCAGAGCGTCCAAACGAAAAATAATAAAGTCAATACTTATAACGTTAGCATTGTTTTCAAAAACAGTTGCTAAATGCCTCAGCTCACTGACAACTTCATCATAGGTAGCCATCTTTGTTGTGACTGTGGCCGGTGGCATGTAGATTCGACCGATGCAGTAAAATGCTAACCAACCAATGGGCAGAAGTTGACCCCCTAAGACAGCCCCTCCTCATTTACATAATGAGATAGATATGCATACAGAAATGTAGAAACAACAGGCAGAAATAAATAGCATTGAAGAAATAAATAGGGTAAAAAAATACAAAGGAAGAATAAAACAGACAAAAATATTCTAACATTCACATAAATATATAAGGTAATTATAACAAAGGTGAATAAATAAAGAAGCTTATTAAGAGATATGTACATTTATGCCTCACTATATAATTTAATTTCTACCTACATTTATTTGTTTATTGTATTTTTTGGGGCAATTAATTGTATGCTTATTTATTTATTGAGCATGTATTTATTTCTGTATTTATTTTTAAATATGGTAGAGCTGGTCCTCCATACAATCATGGGACGCAACTTAGTGTATATTTTCGTGGTGCAAAAGTCAAAGTGGGTTGAATATATTTCCCTGCGATGCTGCCAGGGCTAGACTCTGGCTCCGGGCGGTTGGTTGGCCATCAACCACGGACACATCTAATACGTGTGCCGCAAACATTTTACCCGAGAGAGCTTCGAGAACTGGAGAATGGTGGACCTCGGCGTTGTCGATGACCAATGCAAGTTACGTCTTGCGAGTAACTGTTAATGCGGTACCAAGTCCTGAGGACTTTTCTATCCCTTCAGAGGTATGTGTGTGTCTAAAATGAAACCCTGGTCATTTTACTTGCCTTTTGTTAAATAAGCGGCCGTTATGAAAATTTTAGATATTTTGATAATTTATCAACTGAATGCTTAATGCGGGAGACTTGTGAATGTGTAGTGTTGACGTGCGGGCCGGGCGACACCGTGTGGTGCCTGTGTGTGTGTGTGTGTGTGTGTGTGTGTGTGTGTGTGTGTGTGTGTGTGTGTGTGTGTGTGTGTGTGTGTGTGTGTGTGTGTGTGTGTGTGTGTGTGTGTGTGTGTGTGTGTGTGCGCGTGCGTGCAGGCAGGTGAGCCTGCGAAATGATTCGGGGTCAGAGAGAGAAGCGGTAGGATGGGTGTTTGGACGAACGACTGAAAACTCTGAAATGATCGTACATTATGGGATTTTTTTCATTATTGATCGTACAGAGGTCAAAATTATTGTACATATACGATAATTATCGTACTACATCTGGCAACACTGCTGGCTGATGACAGTTCCCCCTCTCCCCTGAGGTGCCACGCCCACTCCCTCCCTTCTTCTCACAGCTATCCACGCCCATTTAAGTTGCATTTTTCAAAAAGATTGTGAGCTAGACTTGAGCTGAATGAGGGGGGTTTCATGACCCTTTAAATGCCCTAATTGAACTAAGGCCTAATCCTGGCTTAGTCTAAGCCCTGTCTGTGAAACCGGGCCATTAAGTGTGCTTGTTTGAGATGGAATGCATAATTATTATTTTGTTGCCTAAACATTGTTATTTTGTTGCCATGCGTTTCTATGCGATAGGTTATTCTTGGTTGTTGCTACTAACCAAAGTAAAAAGAAAACACCCGAAGTCTCTATGATATGCTGCTTCCAGTTGCAAAATAGCTTTATGCTATTATAACTAAGGTTATAACATTGTTATAACTAAGGATTTTCTTAAGGTGTTTGTTTCAGCATGGCATTGTCTCTACATATAGCCCAGACCCCTCCTTTAAATGTAAGGTTTTATCATCCGACAAAGCTAATCTCTTAGAAAGTAAAAGCATACACCACCTCAATAAGTGTAATGATTTGTGGTTTCATTTATACCACACATCTCTTTGTTCTTAAGCCTCACCTTGCCTCCCTCTCTCTTTCTTGCTCCTGTCTTCGTTTCTTTATCTCCTCTGCTCTCTTTTGTTGTTTTTCAAGTAATGCAGCTCTCCTCTTCTCCATCTCATCCTCAGGTCGAGCTTCATCCTGCTACAGAGACCGTTTTAGACAGTTAAATGAATGCTACACCTTTTAGGCTAAACGTCTAAACAAAGTTTACATTTGATTCTCCCCTAACCTTAAAGAAGAATCCAACTCCACCCCTCATTTCTGGCTCTGTTTGGTCACTCATTGAGTCTGAGAAGATATCCTGGCTTGGATCTGCCTCTTCACCCTCTAATGCTTTGAGAGAGGACAGTGAGATCTCGATAAGGCTACTGCGCTTGCTGTTGAAAGCTTCTGCAGGAACGTCACTTTCAAAAGAGCACTCGGAAGGAGCTCCTGAGCTGCTGCCCACACCCCGACGCTCCTTTTGGGGCAGACCCTGTGACAATCCACCCTCTAGATCCATACTGAAGATTGTATGGTCGTCACTGGAACCGGTGTCTGAGAAGTTGTCCTCTGGTCTGGACAGGGATGAAGCTGAGCGGGACTCACTCTGATTGGGTGTACCTATGCTGAAAGTGGACGAGTTCTGATCCCTGTATTGCCATGGAGACACTCTTTTTAAGTGAGGAATGTTTTCCACACTTTGAGGGGCAGTTATGAATCGTGTGGAAATTGGCGTCTTGAGCTCTGCAGGTCTAGGGTGGTGAGGCATTTTGGGACTCTTAGGAGGTGCAGACTGTGCCCTACGTTGGGATGCAGGTGATTTTGGCGGAGCGGTGTGACTCGAAATCTTGCGAGATGGGGAAGGAGAGGAGGAGGTAGAGTGCAGGTCACGATTGGACTCCCTTGACAAACGAGAAGGTGCAGTTGTTGAGGGTTGGATAACCCAAGCCTGGTTGTTAGGAGCTGCTTTCTTCTTCATCAGCTGGTTCTGCTGCTCCGAGAGGCGCTGCATATCACTTTGGAGAGAATTGAGAGCAGCGCTTAGTTTAGACACAGCGTTGTTGTAATCACCCAGTGGGGCCGTGCCTTTCCCTCCAGGAATTCCTACTCCAGATTTGTCTTTCTCTATTGGATTGTCCTGTTGGACAGTGGGCTTGATATTTCCCTCTTCTTCTATTGAGGCCCTCTTTTTCAACTGTTCCTCCTGTTGCTCCTCCTCACTCTCCAAGTGTGCCAGTTTCTCCTCCAGTGCCAAACGACTGAGGTCATCTTCTATGGAGGAGGTGCCAGCCTCCCCTTGACGTCCTTCCTCACCATCCCCATCTTTCTGCTCCTTCTTTAACTGTAGGAAGGCACTTTTTCCCAGCCGCTGCCGGTGTTTGGCAAAGATGGCTTCTATACGCTTCTTCTGAGCTTCAATGGCCTTTCGTTTCTCCTCCAGCCTCGCCCCCAGCTCTGACATTTCAGTGCTGAGAGCAGGACTCTTACTGGGACTCTCTTCTGATTTCTTGGCCCATGTAGTCATTTGTGAGGCCTGTGGCTCATTGGCTGGTACCTGCTCTGGAACCATTTTCTTCTTCCGTTCAGCAAAATTGGTCATCTTCACACCACTATCCGGTGTCTCTTCACCACGCGATCGAGTTATGCGAGGCCCTGAAGCGGGCGTGGCAGGGGTGGAATGGGTTTTTGGAAGATCCTCCGAGGCATCCGAATCAACGCTTCCATCTCTTAACACGGAGTCGTCATCTCTGGATCCTTCAGAGGGGTGTCTGGTGCGACTGGGCTCTGGTGGGACTCCTGAGGATCGATGGTAGAGCAGTCCTGAGCGAGATGGGGCTGAAGAGCTGAGAGTCACTGGGCTGCCATTGCGTCTAGCGTTTGCTGGATCATCTGGTGAATGCAGGAAGAAACCATCGGGTGCTCCGTCAGGGTGAAGACGAGGTTCCATCTTCTCTTCATTGTGAATGATCTGCAGTGCCTCTTCAATTGTTGGTAGCTCTCCTGTCTCACTCTCATCAATGCCGTTCTCCTCTGCCAGCATAGGACGAGTCCGAGTGGCCCAGGAAGCTCTTTGAGGGCCATTGTGCCCAGAGGGCTTACTCAGGAAGTGGCTGAGGTCCTCTGGAGGTGTGTAAGGGACCCGTGTCATGGATGGACCAGTAGGGTTGAGATTGTCTGAGCTGACAGATCGGGTTATAACAGGGTTCCCCATCACAATGTCAACATCACTGTCTAGACCAAAAGGGATACTAAAGGACACCGCAGAGGAGAGTGGACGGCTGAAGAACAGTCATGAAAGAAATATGAATGCTTTCAGAAAGTATTAAGTAAAATGTATAAAAGACATTGAGGAGCCTTACCTAAGAGGTTTCTTATTCCATGTTCGTCCTGCTGCCTCTACATGAGACATTGAGGTAGAGAGAATCAGAGATCCTGATCATAGAGACAACACAAACACACACATGACCATGTGACAAATACAACATGCAAACACAGACCATGTGATTGCCGAACAAGAATAAACACAGCATGTACACGTATACAATACAAAGAATGGAACAGACACATGTTGGCAGCTAATGACCTGGGACACAGAGACAGTGTGTTTTCCTTACCTGTTGCGGCAGTCACAGAGGAAGATATTGGCAGAAAAGGCTTTTTGAAGATAGAGGGAGAACCACTGGCACATAAAGAACAATTAACCTGCTGTTAAGTTTCGGCTTTGATTTTATAAAGGTTCATTTTGGTGATCATTTTTAAAAACATTGACGATTGAGATCATTATAAAACCTGATCGGGTATAATTTCGGGTATTCTTAAAAACAACTCTGACAGTCTATGATGTCAAATTATAAACATGGCTTTTATACAACAAAACGAAAAAAGAAAAATAAACTTGTTATACCTGTTGCTGGACCCACTGTTGCCATTATTGTTCATTCCAGATGTTTCTACAAAAATAGAACAGTACTTTATCTTGCACATCCTTTTTTAACTGTTACGGAATAATCAATGTAAAAGCTATAGGAAAATAAAACATTCATTCATCAAGATTCAAGACATACCAGTCAGCTCTGTGTCCTGCAAGGGCTGAACAAACTCTGGCTTTGAGACTTCAAACCAATACAAGAGCTCTGCCAGAAAGCTCAGTATGTTGGTCTAGAGAGAGAGAGAGAGAAAAAAAATTGCATATAAAATACATCAGGAATGCAGACTTTTAAATTAGCATAAAGAGTCTCATCTAGTCCATCTGCATTGTCTTTGAACATTAAGGGGGGGGGGGGGGGTGAACCTAATTTTCTTGAGTGAATCCCAATTTGCATACCCTCTGTCCTATATAAATTGGCTTTATAGCTTCAAAATCACAAGTTCAAAACAGTAGATCAAAGGTGCTGTAACATTTATGTTGTGTTTTGGTTTTGTTTTCACTGTTCTGCTTGGCCTGAGTTCTGTTCCTTCGTTAATATCCTTGGTTATTAATTAATCCTGCATCGGTTTCTGTTCTAGTTAATGATCCCTCCCCATGACTGTAAGCCCTTATTTCCCACAGTTTCTTGTTCGGTCTTGTTTGTGCAGTGGTTGTTTTCTCCAGTGTTTCTCTGTGATCTCCTGAGTATTCTTAATTTGAGTGTTAATAAAAGATTTCTGTGATATTCTCCTGCGTCGTGACTACTCTGCAACTGCACGTGACAGGTGCTTGAACGGTGCACTGTTTCTGTTTGTATTTTAAAGTATTTTAATGATCCCATCCCATTATAAATCACATCTAGCGAATCCATGGGTGATGTTTCTTCAGCACTTATTTTAGTGTACCAAAGAAGAAAAATAACATTTGTGGATTTAACCACTTAAACCTTAAAAAAAGGACTGGTCATTGTTACTGCTTGGTCTAAAGACTAATCTAAAGGTGTCTGATTTACCATTGCATTACTTTTTTTTGGTGCACTAGCCTACTGCATACTTAAAAGCACATACTATAAAACATAGTCAGCACATTACACTTTGTCCTTACTTTACTAACTGAACAACACTTTCCCTCTCCTCTTCATGTTTTAATTTAGTTGTCTTTATACCTTTAATTTTGCTGGGCTGTAGAGTAAATCTTCCAACACTAGAGGGCAGCAGCTCTTCAAACAGCTGTCACAGAACTCTAGAATCAGCTGTAGGTTGTACAGGCTGTCAGCCACAGACATGGAGTCCTTCATACATACATCTGAAAAGACAAGGAAGGAACTGAAATACATTTCTTACTCGTCTATTCAGTGACAGACGCAAATTTGAGATGTGATCGTACCCTCTAATCTCAGTAGACCAGGACAGTAATGGTGAATAACAGCAGCAATGGCACATCCGTTTGAGAGATCCTTCACTTCATTCACCACAGGAAAACAAGGTTTAAGCTTAGACTGCATCCTGTCCTTCCTGTACCGGATCTGAACAAGATAAAAATATAGTTGAACTGCAATAATGGAGAAAGTGCAAAGTTGCTTTGGTTGTTTTGAACAACCAAAATTGTTATTGTGACATTTTTCATAGACAGCAGAGAGTGCATTTGTAAAACAGTAAAAAAAAAAAAAAAACACTATTACAAAACTGTTATCCTTTTTATGCAACTGCAAACACAGAGATGGAAACATCATGTCCATACCCAAGATCAAACACTAAATGAAAAATGCATAAAATTGACAATCAAATGTTGAACACAAAAAAGCTGAAAGTTTCCATGCAAACAGCGCATGAAGACTAAATGTAGTAAAACCAAATGGCAAGGACATTGTTAAATGGGTAGTGGGACAGCAAACACTCAAGAGACTTAGTCTTCAACAGGTCAAAGCAAAGAACAGAGGCAGCTGTGTGAACAGCCAACACCTGATACATCAAGACCTTTTCCACTTGATACACACAGTATTTGGTGGTTAAGTGAATATAGTGTGTCTTTGTGATATTAGTGCATTTATCTGCTAGTGTATGCTATGGTATCCTAACCCACAATTTACATGTCATGCCATGTTTATATCTGGTTCATTTTTGTAATGCAAATGATGATGAAGGATGTTAAGACAATTGATACAACCCTTTTAATTCTAGTAATAATCTGATGACTTTGCTCTTCATCCAATATTTGACAATATTATCATTCGTATTTTTTGTCCATGTTATAATATGGGGATCCTAAAATTGAGATCTGATTTAAAGTAATTGCCCAAAAAGATCTAAGGAATCAAATTCCATCTATGTAACCTTTGCAGTCAGCAGGGGGCGAAATAGGACAGCACTATATGGATTTAGGACAGGAAAATGGAGGAAAGTAGGGTGGAATGGAAGACGAGAGAGCGACTTACAGGAACAAGTTTCCAGTACCAGCGGGTGGGACACTGTCAGAAAGAAGTGAAGGAACATGAGAAGAGAAAGAGGCAGGAGGAGAAGAAGTGAGAAGCAGCAAGAGGACAGGACAAGTATTTTGACAGCAAAGTAGACCTTGAGGAAAAAGACAGTGCTGCTAAGGAAATGAGTGACTGTTTTGTACAGAGGTGTAGGAGTCAAGTTATTGTACACATGTGGCCTTTGAACTTTTGTGAGCAAGTCTGAATGTTTATGAGCATTTCTTACCGAAGGCTGAACAGGCTGTGGTTCAGTACTAGGCTGAGAGGTGTCATTTTGTGCACCTTCTGTTTGTTCCTTCAATTTTTGGTTCAGCTACACAAAAGAAAAACAAAAACATCTTATGACAATGAAATGAAATCAAAAGTAAACATCAAAGTAGTCCATGTGACTATTTTCTCAAGACCACACCCACATAGTCTTTTGTGAAGGTGTTCCACAAGGTTCTATTTTAGGACCAATAATATTGTGTACTGTATTATGGGTTAACAGCATGCATGTAAAGAGTCAAGTATAAATGTTACAGGTATAGTTCACTGTAAAATGTAAATGCTGCATGTTGCTCCAAACCTGTTTGACTTCCTTTCCACTATAGAACACAGAGCTTTTCCACACAATTAAAGTAAATGGAGATGAAGATCTTAATCTCCAAAAAGACAAAAAAAAGCACTATAAAAGTATTATAAAGGTAGTTCATATGACTATATTCAAAGTTTTCTGAATCAATGTGACAGCTTAGTGTGAAATTTATTTCTTAGAGACAGTGTCATTCACGGATATAGAAGTTTGGAATATTGCATATTATGGTAAACATATTTTGTGCTCCACACAAGTCAGTCATAGAGGTTTGGAAAAACATGAGTGTGAGTGAGTAAATGATGATGGTACACCTTTTTTTTACTATTCTTTTAAACGTTGTGAATGACAGTTTACAGATTAGTCTATGGGCTTCTATGAGTTTATCGTAACTGCCATATTGTTATTAATCGAACATTTCATCATGTTTTTTTTGTTTTTTTTTGGTCATTAATGCATTGTTTGTATAATGTTTTTACATTATAATTGTATGTTTTATCATGTTTCTATTCTTGTGAAGCGCTTTGAGATGCTACTTTTAAAGGCGCTATAGAAAATAAAGTTTATTATTATTATTAGTATTATTATAAGAAATTGAGTGGCTGTGGTTCTTTACAAGACTCACCGTGTTCACCCAGTAAAGCAGGGCTCTGTCCCAGGTTGCATCTGTACCCAGCAGCTCTGATCCGCCACTCGCCAAGACTGTGCTCACCGTCTCCATGGCACCCACTGCCATTAAGGCATCTATCAACTCCAAGTGGGCACTCTGAACGAATCAGACGAAGCAAACAGGAGTGTCAGAACAGGGAGAAAACGCAGCTGTCATTACACTGGTCTAATGCACTTAATGTAATAGTGCTGTCTAGGAACATTCAGAACAGCCTACGAAAGCAAGGCCTTTACTAATGGTGCAGCACCAGAGTCTCTATTGAAGAGATAAAGATTGTTTTTGTTTTGGGTGACACTCAAGAGAGAGATACAGTACACCAAGTGAATGACTTGGAGCAAAAGAAAATAATGTGCCATGATTTATATGCATGTGCATTATGTTTTGCTGCATAACGCAAAGTTTGAGCACTGTGCAAGTAAGCAGAAAGAAATGGATCAATATTCAGGACTGCCTTCCTGTGGTTTCTTTTCTCTTTTTAGGTGTTGCAGCAGTATTGTTCCCCTCCCTCCTCTTTTCTCCCATTGATATATTGTAGTATGACTCATGTATGACAGACTCAAGGATACAGGGCAGTGCTGCAAAACAGCTCAATAGGGACTGCAAATCCAAACTCCAGCATTCCACATTTATGTTTCTGTGAGTGAGTGTGAGTGTGAGTGTGAGTGTGAGTGTGAGTGTGAGTGTGAGTGTGTGTGTGTGTGTGTGTGTGTGTGTGTGTGTGTGTGTGTGTGTGTGTGTGTGTGTGTGTGTGTGTGTGTGTGTGTGTGTGTGTGTGTGTGTGTTTCTCAATGTGAGGGTGCAGAGAATCCTCACGTCACAACAAAGGGAACTTTTCAACAATACTGATACTTTGGTACCAAGTTTTACTACAATGTCTGACTGGTAGGCAGCTGCTTGCAAATGCTAAATGAAGAATTTGTGTGAATTTGTTCACATGCTCAATGAAGACCATCTGTGTGTCTATTCTTGGTTAAACTGGCCATTTTGGTGATGTATTCACAGTTAAAATGAAATCAGTTGAAACAAATACTACTAATAATACAAATTATAATATCACATCATATATAATTTCCATGGATATTGAAACTTCTATCAATAATCGTGACGCTGTAATTGGAATCATCTACTAATATTTGTATATCGTCTCCCCCCTTCTCACAAACCCATCTTCCTTAAACTGACGGGGTCTGATAACAACAACATCCCTGACGCTGTAATAAAAACGCTAACCTACAGCGGACAAAGATGATGAGTGCTGTTCTTCATCCTCCCGGCCCATTACAGCGAGGCCGCTTGCACCCAAGCCCATTAAAAACAACCCAACCACATTATCAGCTCAGTCAGAGCACCTTAGCTGCGATAGGAAGGTTAAGCCATTAACTACTCTACTACTACACTACTTAAAGCAGGGGACGTTTACTACCCACGGCCCAAACCACTGAGAGTGTCAGTTTGGCCAATACGAAATGTACAGGTGAATTGCACAACATTTGTCAGTAATTTTTTGTATAATAATACAAAGTATGAATAATTACTTATGCTGAATTTAATAAACAAAAAAAATAAAGTATTTTTTTTCACACTACAGTAAAAAACGTAATGTCCTAAAGCTTAATTTTGATGACAGACAGCCAGACAGATAGATCGATAGATAGAAAGAATGACCGATAGATAGATGATAGTTGGTAAGTATACATATTATAATCATACAATTTATTTGATTTTCGGCTTAAAAATAGGACTGTGACATTCATCCAAATAGCGTCACAGTGGGCACACAATGTCACTAGGGCGATTATATTAAGACTAGGGGACATTTGAATCAATATGAGAGAAAGCTCTTTCCATAGTCAAAATCAGCCAGAGGGTGAGTTTTTACAGTAAAGACGGGACATTTTTCAAGGACAAAACTAACAGATTTCCTCTTGGTTTATTGAGACAAACAAGGCCAAACCTAATCATTCACTATCAGCTGGAGCAACGCCAGACGTTTTCAGAGTGCCATTTGACTTCTTTTCATGCTTTTAAAAATGAAAACAAAAGACTTGGACAAAAATCAATAGAACGCACGTTGCCTTCGACAGCTATCCATTGCAGTAACATTGACTGCATTGAACAGTAATAGCAGTAACAGCCCTCACCTGAATATCTTCACTGGCTTTTTCTATATTGGCCACGCTTAGTCTGCTATAATCATTAACTCTCAAAAAGTCAAAGAGGTCAGAGGAACACATTCCCTGATGTGGGCCACCTCTCTACCATACACGGCTTTAATGCTAATCTGTCCCAACCAGTGTCTTCCACTTACACGCAATACAGGCAGATTTCATCCTTTGCAACCACCCATAAATGCGTTTATCCTGCCTAGCGCAGTGACAAACGGTGGTGTGTTTCCGAGCGTGAACTGAAGTGCTGACCTCTGCAGTGTTGAGGGAGGAGCAGCCCTGTCGGAGGGCATTTATACCTCGGCTTCCAGTGACTCGCTCAGCCAGGGGGCCCATGTTTGAGGATAAGCCACAGTGGGAGGGCTTCAGACGATCTCTGGGCCGGTTTAAGAACAGTTGTTCTGGTGCACACTGAATCGGGACGATAACGGAAGTGTCATTTTCAGTGGCGATAAAAGTGCCAAAGATCATTTTGAAAAGCATAAATTAGCAACAGTGTGGCCGAGGACACAACAAAAGCTCATGGCCAGCTGTTACACGCTGTTTGGTGAGATGGAAGTAACAGGGAAAGAAACTTAGACAAAAAGGGGGAAACAAAATTATATTCTCATTATTATTATTACTGTTAATATTTATTATTATTACGATTAACAATATTAATATCATTTTTTATATATTATATATGTTTAATTTATTACTCTGATTTGGTGCTCAAGAAAAAATTCTTATTAATGTTGAAATGTTTTTATGGAAACTGCAATTTTTTTTTTTGATGAATAGAAAGTTCAAAATAACAGCATTTACTTGAAATTGAAATATTTTGTAACACAACAGTTTCAAAAGTTTGGGAAAAGAGCATTCTTAAATATTTTTATAATTCAGCAAGGATGTATAAATTGATCAAAAATGATGACGGTAAAACATTTATAATGTTAAAAAAAATTCACAGAATTTCACCCTAAATGAGTGAAAAAAACAAACAAACAAACATTTAATGCAGTTTCTGTTAGAACAGTAAGAAACTACAGACCGTACTGCACAGGTCACAAGCTCTGCTCTGTTATGCGGTATAATAATTATACTGAGCAAGGAGTGGAGAGCAGTTCCCGACAAAAGAGAGGAATGAAAGCTAGAGGAGACGGGAGGGGGGGCTTGGATTTCCCGTCCCGACACTCCAGGACTCGCTAAGCCGAATCACAAGTTTCCCTAATGAGAGGGGAGCGGGACCAACAGTGGAAGACCAGCCTGCCAAATCACCATAACAACCAGTGTGACCCATAATGCACCTCACCACAGCATTGAGCGCTGAGGCTGGAAATCCTGAGGTAACAACAGCTACCCTTAATGACATTCTGCAGTCACCACAAACCGGGGCAGTCCTGTGACAACTGCCAAAATACTCTACTGGAAGGAGAAAGCCAAACAAAGTTCACTGTGGTTATTGTAACTCTGGTTGGAAATGGACTCTTATTCTAACCCCCAGCACTCGGTGTCCCACAAACTGCAGGATCAGAAAGCCAGGGGCACAGCAGGGGTGATTTACAGGAAGACCTGGCAGCCTTGGATGGTGTAAATGGATGTAAAAACACGCTGTATATTGAAAACATTTCTAATGTGGAAATCAAATGTGTTATTCATAAGACCAGGGAGTAGAACACAAAGCATTGCTAAAACACTGAACACTGCAGTTCCTTGAGTCTCACAGCTGTGCAGGAACTTCAGGAAGTAGATGGCAATAATCTGACTTCCAAATTCCCCTGATCAGTTCAGGTTACACAAACTCCAGCATTTATTACATGATTTCCCCTCGAAAAAAAAAAACAGCAGCAGCAGCAGCAACCTGAGGCATGGAGCACATGTGTAACAACAGAAAAAAAGCCTTACAGATTATAATCAATGCATCTGTGAGCAATCCTTGTTTCCTTGTAAAAGAAAAAATATATATATAAAAGAAAAGAAAAGAAAAATAAATGAAATAAGATCAAATAAAATAAAAAATAATAAAAAATGTCACCTCTCAATTCAGTTCAACATAACTGAGAAGTGACATGTCTGTTTGTTAATATTCAGCTGGATGATGACGCCGAGTCTGGATCACAGATTATCACTAATCTTCACAGATCTTTATCCTCTATGGGGGCAGGGCTCTGCGCCACATCCGAGCGGAAAATGTCAAACCTGCAGAGAGGTGAACAGCTAACCAGGAGGTCAGAGCAATGTGTCTCCAGATGTTCCTTCATTCAAAAGTCCACAGAGTGGACCCTACAAAAAAACTGCTTTTGCATCAAGTCAAGTCACATTTAGTTGTGAAGTGTTTCATAAAATACAGAATGTCAAAGGAGCATCACATAAATAAACAGGAAAATAAGTGTTGCAATGTTCATCAATTATGAAATGACGTCAATTCCAGCATTAAAGCACCTCTACAGAAGACAACAGTGTCATTATTCAGCTCAATTTAGTTCAAAGTTGATTCAGTTCAGATCATTAAGTGTCAATGTTGCAAATTCATTAATTACGCATTATTTAATACCATGCAAGTGCAACAATGCAACATTAGCATACGAGCATCAAGTTTTATTTATCACTACTTTCTATGCAGGAAGTATGCTGATATGTTGAGTTTTGATACATAGTCACTGCTAAAACAGACTTTAGTTAGTCCAAAGCCATTTACTGGGCTTGGCTCACTCGCACTGCTGCACCTCAATCCTAATACTACATCATGACCCACTTTCATCACGCTGCTACAGCATCCAGCCAGCCGCCCCCACAGCCAGGCCTGGGAAGCGCACCACAAGCAGCCAGACAGCACCAGATGAGCCCAGAGCATCGGCAGCGCTCAGCGAGGGAGCCGCAGCCGGGAGCCCCAGACAGAAGCAGCGGAGCGCTGAACGTTCACCTGCCTCCAGCACCGCACGGTATTAGGCAATCTCAGCAGGATCAGCACTCAGAGATGGCTCTGTTGGAGAACTGAGGCTGGAACAATTACACAGAACTGAAAATGGGTATAACGGGGGCGAGACAAACCAAGAATTGGGTCACTGCGGAGAATGGAACAAAACAAAATGAAGTGGTATGACTTGTAGGGCTGTAATCAGGGTCTCTCTTTGCTAAATTTGCAAAAAGATGCAGCCTTTCTAAGCTCCCGCAAAGTCTTCAATATGAGCACTGTCATTATAATCAATGCATCTACGAGCAATTTGTGGGACAAATTTTTAAAACAAAAAAACCCATAAAAAAACAATGATTGCAATTGTGACATACACAAATTAGCTGCCCAAAATTCTCACAACTTATCGAAACTATTTGAAAACAAAATTTGTAGTACCCGTCGATATGTTGGCAGATTTATGACCTGACACACAGAGAAATGAGCAAGTGGGCCCAGTAATCATTTAGATTTGACAACACTGATGTCTCTCACCTAGTTTGTTTTGGTTAAATCTTGGTAAGAAGAACTCTACAGTTAATGTAAAAAGCTCAAGGAGAATCAAACACTCCACTGATGTCCATTAAAGCCATTCCAGCTGTGAGAAGGACCCTCTCTGACAAGGAGGAAAGTGCTACATCAGTACAGGGTCTGCTGTCTTTTGTCTAGTTATTGTTTTAACGCCTGATCCCTCGACCCTACCACTATTTGTCAGCCCCTCCTTTGTGTCTCTCCGCCCACCCCAGTCCAGTGAGTCTGGGGTTAGCATGCGGTCTTTCAATAACGGCGCTGTCCCTTACAGCTGGATCCACTCAGGGGAATTGCAGGAGAGGGGAGATGCTTTACGTGCTATAATCCCTGGAAATCAAGCATAAACAGTAGTTGCCCCTCCCCAGAAGCCCCTTCACCTCCAGAAAACATCCCCCAGTGCTGCAATGAAACCATCCCCCTGTGTCCTGATCCAAGAAGGTGAATTGGTTGTGACTTTTTGCAGGCCAAATCAGCATTGATTTCCCATTGATCTGAACTGGTGGACTGTAATGAGTCACCCATGCTCAATAAATCACAGATGCATACGTTGGGTCTCAAAACCTACCTAGACAAAAAATGTTGCCATCATGGGCAGCTCCTGGTACAAAGCCCATGCTTAATATGGCCTTCTAAGATTCTAGGATTACACGTAAGGATGCAGGATAACACCATGGGTCATCAATTAAAATCATATTGAATTTGGTCCCCCAATTTCAGTACATTAAAGGTGACCAATAATGCAAAATTCACTTTTACATAGTGGTTGAACAAATGTGTGTCGGACTCGGTAGTGCGTGTACACAACCAATCCACCCACTAAATCATAAGCAGTTTCTCAGAACAAGCCTTTTGCACATTCTTGCATACGTGTGTCACATTGTACAGGCCCTGCCCACAACTGCTGATGGACTTCGCCCTATTAGTATAGACCCGCCCTGAGTGAGCTGTACACAGTCTGCCATGTTTATCTCCTCGTCAGAGCATTTTACAGCAGCATTCATTTTTTTATTAAAGGTTGTATCAGCGATTTCAGGCCCAAACAAAAATGATCACATTCATCTAATCTTTCCTAACGATCCGCTAGCTGCCCGCCCCATAAACAGGCTGTCAAAAAAACGTGTCTCTGTAGGCAGCCTAGGCTCTGAGATCTGCACACAAAAAGAAATGGGTACAACCACCACTCAAAATCAAAATAAACAGTGTTCTAACCAATCACCGACAGGGGCGGGTGTGGTTTGTTTTTGCGTTCGTGCACGGCGCCTGCACCCGAAGTCGGAGCTGAAGAATAAGCCAGCGTCTATCAACCCTATGCTATCAACTGACCAGATACATTTAACATGGAAGAGGCAATCCCCAAGAAGAGAAGGAGGATTAGGGCGAGGGAATACTGTTGTTTTTTGTCAAAGAAACGAATAATAATCGGGAAGGCTTTTGAACGGTGGAGAGAACTCAAAGAATTGAAAAAATTTAAATCGGATGCCGAGGTTGCACTGTTTCTTCTGGACAGGTGAGTAGTTTCTAGTGCTGACTTTTTTTGTATGTGAACTGTGTGTGAAAATATAATTCTTTAAAAAATATGAGTGAAGCTCGACTAAACTTGGATAGCACTAGCGAATATCAGATTGTAGGGATTTAGTGTGTGAGTTGCATTTGTTAAATGTGTCTACTTTGATTTGTAACCATAACATTGTACTATTAGCAATAACACTAGCCTACGTTCAGGACTAACGTTAGCCGAATAATAATAATAAGCTGTTATAATATTATTCCAGATAGCTGTTGTTACCATGAGTTTTCCCCATAACGTTAGATCTGTAGCTATATGACTGATTCTGGTACGTTTTATCATACTGATGCTTCCAGTGAAGCACCAGCAAAACTCGCTGTGTGATATGACATGGCTCGACTGCAGATTTTATATACATCATTATACTTTGTAATTCAAAGCAGCCAAGTTCACATTTTTGTTTTATTTATTTATTTTATTTTGCGATTTATTTTTGGTGATCAAATGTTTGCTTGCCTCAGCTATCAGAAAGACCTGATGACCTCCACGCCGTTCAGAGGAAGACCTTCCCCATCACAGCTATGTAGTTGATAACATAATGTTCATGCATACGAAGTAAAAAAAAAAAAAAAAGAGAAACATTTTCGGCATTAGCCTATTTTAAAATAAACAATATTGAAAGTGTAAGTAACGGATATTATATTTACTTGGTTATAAAATTATGTTAGAAAAACAACTATGTTAGAAAAACAACTATAATGACTTACCCAGCAGAATGAGCCATCATTGAGGTAGACGTTCAATCTGAATATAGTATGTTTTGTCGCTTTAAGAAATGCGCGTACATGATCGTTTTTTTCATTATGCACGAAACGTGAGGGAGGGGCGAGCTAACTTGGTTTGTTTGGGATCTCGCTTCAAACACAAACAGAAGTGACGTCACCCACAATCGCTGATACAACCTTTAAAGCTACTAAAGTTATTCACGCGAGAGCAGAGACTGATTTTCTGTTTTTCCATATTAACAGCATATATAGCAGCAGGCACTGTATATTATGCTGCTTTCACTTTAATACACTGATCTAAAACACACGTGCCATTTCTAAATTTCTAATTACTAAATTACCTTACCAGTGCTAATGCCACTCTCTCTCCTTTTGCGGTCTTTACTCTTGAAATTAGTAGATGATGAATGAAATGCAGCACATATCTGTTGCTTTTGTTGACGTGAACTCTGTTAGATTTGCATATAGCGTGCAAATTGAAGATCAGATTTATATTAATTTCGCAGAGATACATTCAAGTGTAAATGGAACAGTTTTAACAAATCGGATAGCTATCCGATCAGTAAAAAACACATGCAGTGACCAGGTTTTATAGAGCCTTAAATAAATAGTTAAAATCCATTTAATTCAATACGTAAGTGTACTACGAATAGTGTTTAGAGCATCAGGATTTAAAAGAAAATTAATATTCATTAATATTACTTATTTAACTACGCTGACACTATCGGAAGAGAACAAAATTGGAATTAGCTGGATAAGGAAACTAACTTCGCAACATTGACACTTATTTAACTAAATCAACATTGAACTAAGGATGATACTTTCGCCTTATGGCCTTATCGCTTACAGCTGAACTGAACTCATTTCATAATTGATGCAACTTTGACAGTTATTGAACTGAATTGAATCAACATTGAACTAAATTGAGCTGAATAATGATACTTACCTTCTGTTCAGCTGCTGCTTTTCACAACTGATGAATTTTATAACATTAACACTGTTATTTTCCCGTTAATTAATGTGATGCTGCTTTGAAACAATCTGTATCGTATAAAACACTGCATAAATGTGACTGCACTATCAACTCTTTACCTTAGCTACCATCAGAATCAATCGTGATTGATAGTTGAGTCTCCCAGCCGGTTCATAAGCGGAAGGATATTAATGTGGTGCACATGAGAGCACTAGAGAATGAAATTCGATTCGACAGCAGACAGCAAGTCAATTCTGGGTTTTGAGATACAAAAGCTACAGCATCAACTCCAAATTGCTGTTTAATGAAACTCAGCTCTGCACATAATTCAGACAGGAACGTGCTGACTCCACTCATACGTCTTACCATTTTGATGGGCTTCTGTTGGAGCTCGGCCTCTGTCACTGGGGCATTCTGGTCTTTGGGTGCCAAGCCCTTCCTGCCCAGGACCTGTAGGAGCGCTGGAATGTCTTCGGGAGGCCCCTCGGCCCCCGGGCTTCCCCCCAGCAGTAGGCCGTAAGCGCGACAGTAGAGTTCAGGGGACAGAAGCAGGCGCGTGACGGGAGGCTTCAGGTGTTCCTGCTCGTACTGATCACAGTAGAACGGCTCTCGCAGCTCCACTGGAACATTCTCTGCAGGCAGGAGAAAGAAACAGGACGTCTTCAGAGTGCATAATACACAGTACAATTTATGAAAACAGTATGTGGTACAATATGCAACATAAAACATGTTAAACTCTATCATAGAAGTGCTGATTGGTCAGTATAGCGCTCACATGTGCTAAAATACTCAATGTAGCAAGTTATTTCACAAAGGATTGTTTGCCGAGCTACTTGTTTCCATCACTGCGCAGCACCTCAAGTTGACATGTCAAAGACCATATCTTAAAGTGGAAGAATGACGTTTAAATTTGCTTAATAAAATAACAAAACAAATTTTTATAATTATAATAAAGCAATAAAGCACTTGAGGTTGTACTAATAAGTGTTGTACATCTGCGAAAGGCATCTAGTTTTCATTATGGAATCAACTAGGGACTTTAACAAAAAAACAAATCATCAAAACATGATTATTGTTGATAACTGTTTTGCTTCAAGTTAATCTGCAATTATCTGTCATTTATTGTGTCAGCTTCACAGACTATTTCAGGGCAGATTCCACATTAAAAATTACTAACAATACAATACACAAAAATATATACATAACTCTATAAGAGATTCTTCAATTGTACTTAAAAAAAATAAAAATTAAAAGTATGATAAAAGTTTTACTGGTTTTTATCTTTAAAAAAAACAAAAACAAGTCCTTCAAAATTTTGTCCTGATCCCATTTATTGTGATTGAAATGTAAAAATTGTGGGATAGAGAACACAGGACGGTGCCCTGGTCACATGCTGCACACTTTGGCAAATAAAGTAGGTCAACCGGGAGTGTATGTAGCAATCAGCCCTATTAATGTGATTAGAGACTGAGTGACAACAGAGTCATGAAAAAATAAAACAAAACAGAGAATTTACATGTGCAATCTTTATGCTTAATAACAAGCCCAAAAAGATAGATTGTGTCACGATGGCAAGCCTGATCAACAGATGTAAATTTTCAGCTGTTATCATGGTATACCTTTGCATGCAACTTTAGCAGGGTTTAAGGCATTTACATGACCTGGGGGCTTTTAAATGGTATAATCAGTCTAAACATGACTGTTGTGTTTTTATAATGAAGTGATTGTATGATTAACTGAATAGCTATGAGCATTTCATTGTATGTATGGGGTCAGCAAGATATAAGGGAGATCTGATGCACATCAAGGCTACAATTATTTGATCAAAAATACGGTAAAAACAGTAATATTGTTAAATATTATTACTGTTTAATATAACTATTTTCAGTTTTAATACATATTAAAATGCATTCTACTCCTGTGATGGCAAATCTGAGTTTTCAGCATCATTACTCCAGTCTTCGGTGTCACATGATCCTTCAGAAATCATTTTTTATTTTTATTTACTTATTTATTTAAAAGGGACAATCCATATTAATGAACATCTTAGCTTTTCAGTAATGTAAATATGCCAGAATTAGCCCAAAGGCTACTTTACATCTGCTGTCCCCCGTCAGGTCATCACAATATCAAGTAACAAGTTAAAGGACATCACAATATTCAACAACATATTATAAGAGATACCACCGTTTTCAGACCGGGCATCTAATACAGGTTACACATACATATACATATATACAAAAAAGTGCTATTCTATGTACTTTAAGTACATTGTAATTATGCTAAAATACTAATAAATACAGCAGTGCTGGATCTGGTTTGGTATACATACAAATACTTTAACAACACCACAGTGATCATATCCATATACCTAAATTACAATAAATATCGTTAGTGGGCACAATTTTGATGTGTCTTGAGCCATTTTTTAAGTTGGTTCTTAAAACTGGGGTAGGTCGGACATTCTCTAACAACAACCGGTAACTTGTTCCAGATCTCTGTCCCCTTAACTGACAATACATATTGTCCAAATGTTGTAGGCCTGTAAGGCACTATACAGTCACCCCTGATGGAAGCCTTGGTTACAGCTCTTCCCTCTCCCGGTTTTTTCAATATAATGTATTCACTTAGTGGAGGTGGGGCAAGACCATGCAGGATCTTATATATAGCACAGGCATATTTGAGCTTTAGAAAATTTTCAAAACTTAATAAATTATATTTCTGTAATATTAAGCAGTGATGACATGACAGCGGTTTTCTATCAAATATTTTTAAAGCTCGTTTAAAAAGTGACATTAAAAAAAAAAAGTGATATTAATATGCTGATTTGATACTCGGGTACCATCAATGTTGGAAGCAGCAATTTATGTTTTGTAATGGATTCTTTGAAAAAATTGAATGTTGAAATAGTATTCATTTGAAATAGGACAAAAATCTTACTGACCCCAAACATCTGAATGGCAGTGTACATAAACTCCCATTAACAACATTAAACCAACCTGGGAAGACATAAGAAAACACGTTAAGTCTAGTGATGAGGAAACGCCCTACAGCCCAAATCATCTGATCGAGTGAGCAGAGCAAGAGTTCAACGAACCGCACACACACGAACACGCATGTCGCCTGAAAACTACAGACACTCAGGAGTTGAAGCAGTAGATGAGAAGGCGAAGACACTCCTGGTCCCAATTCTGCTAATTGGTCGTTTGCTTCCACTCTGTCTCTCCAATAATCGCTCTCTGGGCAACAGTGACATCACTTTCCCCAGGGTGCACCACAGCTGAGCACACACACACACACACACACACACACACACACACACACACACACACACACACACACTGGCACACAGAGCCCAGTCTCAGAAAGCCACACACACCGGGATGGCTTCAAAAGCTAAAGCACTTCAGGGCTGAGGTCTGTGGAGCCAATAAGAGGCAGGTGTGCAACGTCTGCAGAGCGTTTGATGTGCCGTACAATAGGAGAGATACACCCTGTCTGGCTCTCTTTTTCTCACACAAACTAACAGACATACGGCCCAATGATTTCAGCAACGTGGCAGAAATATTACTATTGTGCAGTAGAAATGTACTTAAAGTAGTAATAATAATAATAATGATCAAACTTTTTTTTTTAAAAGAGCACACAATCTTTATTCTATCTTTTAATTTTAACAGTGAACCAGCACTTTGTTGGCAAAAAAATTAAAGGAATTGTACATTTACATTACATTTTAAAAGATTATTAGTGTCCCATGCCTTGATTTGATTACCACCGTTTATTATAATAAACTCGTATTACAATAATTACATCATAAATCCATAAAAAGTACAAAAAAAGTATAAATTATTGAATTGTTAAAGTCTAAGTAAACCATCAAAACGGAATTTAAACAGAAAAAACAGAATTTGATTACAAAAATGAACAAACAAAAATAGATTTTTTTTACTCTTAATAAAATTGTTGTAAATGGTATTTTTCATGAATTTTTATGTTTTTGATTAATAAAATGTAATTAAACAATTAAAATGAAAAACGCAGCATTTCTTATAAAAAAATCTTTAAAAAAAAAAAGGAAATTAAAAATGCATTATGTAAGTCTAAATATGTCTTTTTTATTATACTTTCAATAAAGTTTTGTACATTTGGTTTCATGATTTCAATTCATTAGAAATGCTTTCTTTTTCACTAAAATTTTACTTAACCATAAAACCAATGAACGGAAAAAGTTTATGGGAAAAATTTAATTAGGAGAAGAAAAAAAATCAAATGAAATTTGTGAAAAAAATCTTTCATAGGGCCCAACAGACAGACCAAGTGAGGTGTAATCTGAAGCACGTCGACTGGAGAACAACGATCCACATACGCTCCACACACAATAAATGATTCTTTTACACAGTCATTCTTTGTCAAGCAGAGAGTTTGAATCTGAATGTCAACACCAGTGAAAAGACAGAAAAGGGAGACAGCTCCTGGGCTGGTGTGAGAGAGTTTCAGTAAACGAGCACCAAACACACACAAAACCTTGAGAAACGCAGACTTGAAATGTACACCTCACACGCCCACTGTGAACTGGTTCTGCCGCATTCAGGGCCAATCATGAATCCAAAATAAGAATGGCACCTCTCCACCACATCCATGTTTAACAAGCAGCCAGAAGTCGTGGGACCAGTTCTAGGACACATTAGAGGACAAAACGCCTCTGACAGGAGCAGCTAAAATATCCGATACCAGTGTACATAAACAATGTAGTTTGTATTTGATCTTATATTGCAATCAATGGGTACGATCAGTAAATCCCACCCATCCTGAAGATGCCGATCACTCTCAAAACACATTTACACTATGAATCATGTAATTGTATACAGATCTTCATGCCACCAGTAAAACCATTTCAATGTGTCCTTGAAGTCAACATGAAACATTTTACCTCCATTATGGGAGTACACTATACAAAACTGTGGGGTCCGTATTTATTTATTTATTTACCTTTTTTCTTCTTTCTATTCAACAAAGAATTCTGGAAACTGTTTTCATTGATAATAATCAGAAATGTTTCTTGAGCATCAAATCATCATATTAGAATGATTTCTGAAGGATCATGTGACACTGAAGACTGGAGAAATGATGCTGAAAATAATGCTTTGATCACAGGACTAAATTTAATTTAAAATGTATTAGCATAAAAAAAAGTTAATTTAAATTGCGATAATATTTATTTAAAATTTAATTTTTGATTAAATAAACATAGAAGTTGGTGAGTAGTGTTTCCCAATAACTATAATCTGTCTCGCCACAGTTTCATAATGAACCGAAAATATATTTACACCTCTCATGATAAAGTTGTTGTGTTTTGTGCCATTGCTTAGGTAAAGCATCAATCAGACTAAAATCCAAATTGCGATATGGCTTTATGCTGCAATTTAATTAAGTTTATAGTCTGCTGCTGCTGTTTTTTCAAAGTGAACTGCAGCATGAAAGCAGATTGTGAAGCAGTACTTTCCGAGTTTTTGAGGATGAATTCACAGTAAAGTGATGCAGGGAACTCAATCTCGTCATGTGCTGATAGTTAAACGTGCCTTTGAGAACGCAAGGTGCTAACTTTTGCACAATTCCCAACATTTCCGTGGTCAGATGATTAGAGCATTTCAATAGATATGTAATGAAGTATGCATCATATTTTGTATCAAATTTCTAAGACACATAGGACACAATAGGACTGTTACCAATCAAATTAAATCAGTATCGACAAAATTAATCTTTGCAATGCAGAAGCTGCATCTAAAGTGGCATTTAGATGAATTTACACCGAGTTATTTAATGCAGTCATCAACAGATTCATTCAAACAGCTGATTCATTCAAGAACAAAGCATGTGTCTTAATGTGTGAGTCATTGAATCAATCACTCAAACGATTTGTTCATTCAATAAGAAAACATTGCCGTGTGTTGCTCAGAGACACAAAAGAGTCAATGCTGTGTGTGGGCAATACTGTCTAAAATATAAGTCACGTAATTTCTTGTTTATTGAACTGTTGTATAAAATCAGTATCACATTTGTAATCATGCTGATATTTGGAGAGAAAAAAACGGCACTCTTCGTGTGATATTGATTAACTATATTAAATTATATAAATATAAAAGACATATGGAGGTATTCTGCCCCCTTATCTTTAATACTGGGGCATTCTAAATGCTTTTTGCGTGCACTATAAATGAGAAAGCTTACTAGTGTAATAACCTACTACTAGGGCTGAAACGATTCCTCGTGTTACTCGATTACAAAAATTCCTCGAGGCAAAAACTCGTTAAATTCCTCGTTAAATTCCTATGACGCGCAGCGCAGGGATTTGATTGTTTCACACGGACCGTTTATTCACACGGACCTGTTCAGGAAGCATATATTTTGAATTTAGTTGGCGCGATGGCGGAGAATAAATATGGTGTTTCCATCTCTCGCGGTCACCTTTTTTATTGCAACATTTACAAATTGCCTCGTCAGTATTTACCGCCTCTCCCTTCTCTCTCTCTCTCTCTCTCTTTCTCCTCCACACTGTCACTTGATGACAACTACATTTTTAGGCATTGAATAAATTATATTTATATATTGTATATAAGTGCCGTTAATGACGGTATTGAAACTGATACCGTTGCTATTTTAAGACCCCGTGGTATACGATATTACCGAAATACCGCCCAACCCTAAGCCACGCAACAATAATTTCAGCATGCATTCACTATACACACCGGGACGTGATGGAGGAACAAATATTGTATTGCAGTCTTTGCGAGACCTTGTTTGTATTTCACGTCTGCCAAATAGTTACAGACAACAACAAAAAATTAAAGTCCCCAGCCTTTTGGTTTTTAATAAAGATTCGGAGTACTCATTTTTCAGTTAAAACGCACGGAACAAAAAGTGCGTCAGCTTTTACTGCGTGTTCAACAACAAGTCACGTTACAGCTCTTCTTCAGCGTTAAACTACCAGAATACACAAATATGCTTAGATGCTTAGAGTGGTTATATTATAACATCTTAAAGGAGAAATTCACATATGAGATAGCTTTATAACTTGCATACTATATAACTTATAGTATATAACTTAGAACAGCTTTAACTGAAATAGACACAAGTTTAATATAGCCTAACTATTCTGTTAATAAAACACACACACAAAAGAAATATCCGATTACTCGATTAATCGATCGATTAAGTGCTAGATTAATCGATTACAAAAAGAATCGATAGCTGCAGCCCTACCTACTACATATTAACCTATATATAATAACCTATCACGTAGTGCGTGCGTGCACTCTCTAGATGTGTTTTTGTGAAGTGAAGCATACTCAATGTCAGATTGCTCATCGTTAAAACAATAATCATGATATTATCATAGACGATATAATAACACCCTCCAAGTGTACAATATTTATTAATATTCTTATAAAATATTCAGTATTGTAGGCTATATTTTGAGTAAAACTGGATTCAATGGGGATGAGAAAAAATAAAAGCACTTAATTTTATCCAGTAAGAATTGATTGGATCATGAATAGTGGGTGTCTAAATGGTGTCTAAAATAACTGTTGACATCGGCAACCAACAACAAGCCAAAAATTAATTAATTAATTAATTAATTAAATGAGAATGAGAATTCGTAAAATAAAGGGGGCAGCAATACATTGCCCACCAACTGGGTGACACAAAGCTCAAACCCAGAATGCAAAGCAGGATGCAAAAGCCGCAGCGATGTGAGATGAGGGTGGCTGATAGAGGCTTCATTTCCCTGTAGGACTGGCAGTCAATGAATGACTGGTCTGTACTGCACCTTCAGAGAAAAGATGGGAGAGTAATACCTGAAAACAGAGAGGGAGACGCTAAAATAGGACACAATTTAGTGGGACAAGCGCTGGGGACACAGACACACACACACACAGACAGACACACACACGCACACACGCTGGGGAAGCTAGTTTGGAACTGTAGCTCATCAAAGCTACTCACAATTTAAAGTAGTCCTAAAAAGCAGTTGGCTTAATTGTATTTTTCTGAACTGGTTAAATCAAAACCATCCCAAACTAACTTAAATATGATGTACATTACCGTTCAAAATGTTTGAGTCGTCTCCTATGCTCAATAAGGCTGCATTTATTTGATCAAAAATATAGTTACTCCAGTCTTCAGTGTCACATGATCCTTCAGAAATCATTCTAATATGCTGATTTGCTGCTCAAGAAACATTTGATGAAAAATCTCATCTTACTCTGCACGACCTGACATGGGCTGTGACTCATGTTCATAGTCAAGATGTTTTGGTGATCGTTTCATTTTTGCTGCATCATGCTATCTCCGTGCAGGGAAATCTCATTGGTCAAAAATACTATTACAGAAAAACTTATTTTAAACATCAAGAATGTTCTGTCTGGCTGTAACTGTGTTCTGTGATGGAGCATTTTCATATTCAATGTGGACAAACTTGGTCAGAAAAAAATTGTAAAAGCTTTTAACTAGAAAAGCGACACTATTTTGACTGAATGGCCAAGCAAAACGTAGTTAGTAACATCGTAGTTCAGATAGTAAAGCAAACTAGCTGCATTTATATGGGCCCTTTTCAAATCTGACTAATAGGACAGTTGCAATAAAAAAAGTCCCATGTAATCACGTCAATCGGAATGAATTGACCAAACTCAATTTAAATTTCTTTCAGATTGCCAGAGACCCGGGTTCGAATCCACTGTGAGACACCAATGTGTCCCTGAGTAAGACACTTAACCCCTAGTTGCTCCAGAGGCGTGCGACCCCTGAAATATATAGCAATTGTAAGTCGCTTTGGATAAAAGCGTCAGCTAAATGAATAAATGTAAAATGTAAATGTATAAACCTCTTCTAATCGGTTCGTTAGAATCTGTAAACTCTTGATCAGATTTAAAACTGAAACTGAAAGTACTGCACATGTGCAATGACATAGAAATGGCGCAAAAGTCTCATAAATGACTGTTGTGTCATTCTGAAATTCTCCATCCACTCATCATCTGTGAGGTGGAGAAGGAAAACATCCCACCAGACTCATCTACAGACAGCTTGTTTTGGACACGGGAAGGGGCGTTATTACTGCTTGATAAACTCAGTGTTTTAGTGCAGTGTGTAGTGTGCAGTGTGTAGTGTGCAGTGCATGTCAAAAGATCAAATCCAGTTTAAAGCTTGTGAAATAAACGCGTACATCAACCCGATCACTTTATTTAGCGTTCATGTCAACACTGTGTTTGGATGCAAAAGGTGTCCATGTAAATGTGACTATGGTTTAGATAAGGAACATCACAAGTGGAAGAAAGGGAATCAACAAGAAAAGAGAGGTCAGATGACAACCACTGCCAATGTCCTAGACACTATTATGACAGCAAACATCAGCTCTAAATGTGTAAACATTACCCATATCACCCTGATCTTCCTCGACGTACACTCTATCTGATGTGCTTTTGCTCTCTCGCTCACACACACGCACGCGCACCAATTATAGTCAATGAAGAGGTGAAAGGTCAAGAGATTCAGGAGGTCTGGCTCAATGGTGGCAGTGGACAGAAGCGTGGAATCAATAAACGAAAGGAGACGATCGCTCGTTAAAATGGTTTGACTTAAGTCAGCTGAGCAGGACTCCAAAAGCAAACAGATGTTTTACATAGAAGTCTGCAGAGAGAGACATCAGCAAATAGGATGTAGCGTCTCTCCACACAGTTAATACCGTGACGTGACTGACAGGTCAGCTGAGCTTTACACGACTCAGTGCGTCTCCAAACACGGGCAGCTAAAGCCAACAAAAGAGCATTACACCTTTATGATCTCTATCATAAGACTATTCAAGTTTCCAATATAAGCTTCTTTACACTACAGAGAAGGGTCAACCTCAGATTTGAAGAGGGTTGTCATGGGAACAGTGAGCATTAAAGTCCATTTTTGTTTTAATTAAAGGCCAGTGGGCATAATCAGAGGACCACACAGACCTTTTAACGACCATCATGCTCTGGTCTACTGGCTTCTCGGGTTAGGAATAATCCATTTAATATGACGAGACCGCCTCAACAAAATGTTAGTATGTGCTTAATAAAAACAATTCAGATAAGTAGTAAATACACTGATATTAAGCAATAACCAGGTATATGACAACTAAGAGCATGCACATATCTACTAACATTAAGATTTTAGGTTAAAATACTCATTTCAGATTTTTGGTACTTTACTTCATCTTAAAAAATTACAATTATTCTATGAAGTTTCTCATTTAATAAGCTCATAAAACTGCAAACACACACAAACAAACACACATTTTTTTGACTATATTAGTAAGGACATTGCATAGACTTCGATTGATTTTATATCAGGTTAAAGATATTTTTTTATCACCAAAACCAAAACCAAGCCCCAACCCCTAAACCTACCAATCACATGTGCAAAACACTAGGTTTAAATAAAACACTAGGCCTGTGAGTGCTTTTGTAACTAGAAAGGACCAGTAAATGTCTTCACTAGTCGGTTGTCATAATATTTCACTATTTAAGTGAAGACATTTGGCCCTCAACAGCCAAACCTGTACACAAACACACAAACTATACTTTACTTTCCCTAAAATACACGAAAGTCTTTTTAGATTAACATATTACTGTGGAATCTACATTCTTTACATTTCGCAAAAGGATAAGCTGGAATGAAATGTGTACATATGTGCACTAGATTCCTGTTAACAAGTTTAGAGTTAAAACGTTTTTTTTTAATTCAAAACAAAAATTATACTTCTCAGCAAGAACACATTAAGACATTTAGAATGATGCAAAATATTTCTATTTCAAATAAAAGCTTCTTAGTTTTTACTATTCACCAAAGAATCCTGAAAAAAAAGATCAGATTCCACAAAAATAATCGTATTAGACTGATTTCTGAAGGATCATGTGACACTGAAGACTAGAGTAATGCTGAAAATTCAGCTTTACCATCACAGGATTAAATTATATTTTAAAGTATATTAAAATAGAAAACAGCCATTTTAAACTGTAAAAATGTTACACAATTTTACTGTATTTTTGATCGAATAAATTAATTTATTTTTAGCAATATATAAAAAAAAAAATTGTTTTGGACATTTAGTAATGCCTTTAGTCTCACAAGCATGAATGATGTTGAAGGATTAATTTTTCTGTGGATAATCTTTTACCAGACAAGCTCTCTTTTAAGTTAATGTTTCTGGACAAAAGGCTTTCTTTTCCAAATCTTCCCGGATATTAACTTTTTACTTTGAAGGCTGTGGTAGTGTTTGACCAGCATATGTACATAGGTATGCCCACAAACAAAGCGTTCTTCATATCTCTAACAAACACCAAAACACAGCAAGCCGAGTCAGCAAACCAAAAAGAAAATGCAAGTGGCCACTTTGTGTCCAACCTTCACTGGTAAAACGACGACACTGGAATCTCATTATAATCTTAGCTTTCATGACTTCAGATTTTAAGGGTGTGTTCATCAAGTAATTACTTAAACAACATGATAAAAAAGGCCACAGCCGTTCTGAGCCACATCACCTGTTGAGTCACCGCAGTGACACACTGATGACTCCAGCATGACTAATACAGGCAAAACGCTCACAAGACCATTAGAGAGGAACTAGCCTACCGGGTCATAACAACACTGGCCATCCTTAAACAATCGTGGATGAAGAACACGTTATCAGTGAAACTGTATCATTCTTCCTTGCTGATGTGTGTAAAACCTTTTCAAAGGGGCTAGATGTACCAGTATCAGTTTACGCTTCGCTTACCCTACAGCCTTGCTTGAAATCAGTATCAGATTATTTTATCATTTGTGTTCAAGCTGTACTTGAACTGAAATCTCTTACAACTAGGACAGAGCTCCAAGGACTGCAGCCAAATTCATCCAGGCTCACAGTATGAAAGTCAGAGTCGATTTTTACATTTTCTGTAGACAAAATGAGTTGCCATGTAAAACTGACTACCAGTATGCTTGGATGGTTGATATGGGCACAGATATATGGTTGCTAAAGTGTTCTGAATTGTTTACATGAGTAGATTTTGGCAGTTGATACCAATAGCAGGCAAATTCATTTGTACCAGTTCACATTGTTATCTAGCCTAGAAATCTAGACGCAGCCTAGCGGCAGCAAAGATTATTTTGCACCCAAGTGTGGTCTAGCAACACTCCGTTGGCATTCGAGCTGGAAAAACCAAACTCTGGTCAGGCCAATCACATTGTGTATAGAGTTGGTGGGCGGGCTTAACATAATGACGGCAGAGTTGTGACGGTTCCGCGTGATTTCCATAGGTGATCTGCTACTTGAAAACAAAGAAGATGCTGCTGGCGAACAGCGGTCTTTCGAATCGGCTTTGGCTGTGACTCTGGATGACTTGGAGCTAAGAGAACGTCACTTAAGTCATTCTTAAAAAAAGTAAGATGTGTTCGGAGTTTTGACGACCGAATACGGCAAAAGTTTAATATAGGCCTATCAACTAGCTCCACTGGTGGAAAAACGCATGGGACTCACTCAGCCACAGCCGTCCGTTGCTCTGGTTGGTTGTAGCGCTGGCTTATTGCGTGCAGAGGGAATTTGAAAGACAACCGTATATCCCGCCACTCGGATTGAGGTATGCCAATTCTGAGTTCCCAGACCTTACATCTTGATAGGTCTGGCTTGCCAGGATAATAGTTATCATTAAAAAAAAATCTATCTACACTACACACTAGGTATGTTTACATGCACTCATTTTCATAAATCAAGAAAATTAAATGCACTGAGCACTAGGGCTGGATGATTAATCGAAAAATAATCGAAACCGAAATTCAGAGCCTATAACCGAAGTAGTTTTACCATGTCGGTAGTTTTGTTTTTTTAATCCTATTAATATTTCCGTCCACTGTATGTTAATGTACTTTCCCCTTAAAACATATTACCGCGTGTGTATTCACGTAACTCCGCCCCGTCCAGTCTGCGACATTGAAGCAACATGAGCCCCTTTCACACAGCACGTTGATCCAGGGAAATTGCCAGAACAAACACCTTCTGTGTGAATGCAAACACGACCCGGGATTGATGCCAGGTTGGGGACATAGTAACATTGCCGTGTTCAGTCCCGGAACGCGCGCTGTGTGAACAAAAGCCGTAATGAACGTCTCGTAATGATGGCGCTAGGCCGGGATCGTTCGCTAGCGTGAAACGGTTCGTAATGCGCTAGTTTATGATCGAATCAGAGAAAAAAATGCACAAGCGTACCTTCTCGAGAGAGAAATCGCAGCTCATAAGCAAACTATAGACGCCGCTGGGACATGTCACGTGTCTTTGCGGATTGTGTGTGTCTGTGTGAACGCACTCTCTTGATTCCTGAAAATCACTGGCAGTGTGAATGAACCAACGAACCCGGGTCAAATCCCGGGCCACTTTATCGGTGTATTTTCCGGAATCTCTGTGTGAAAGGGAACTCAAACACTGAGTCAACTCAGCAACACGAGCCGCTTGTACCAAAGAAACACGCGAAAAAAGAGAGAGACTGACAAACACCCAGCAACAAGTGCCTCCACTCCACAAAGCAGGTTTCGATAACGCAAGCATTTACAAATGCTACACAATATGAAAAGGATTAGTTTTTTAAGTTTTATACAAGTTATATTTTACTTTTAAGATGGCAATATTTACAATAATTTATTTTGTTTACAAAAAGAACTATTTTCTACATTTTGAGGAAACTTTCTTTTTACATTAAAACTTAACTTTTTTATTAGACGTTTTTATTTCAAGCATTGTATGCTTTGTTTGATTCAACTGTTTGAAATATTTAATAAGTAAGCATTAAAAGCTATCTGTGTGTTTCCTTATTTAAGAATCACAAAGATAGGATTATGCATTCTTTCATTCAAAAAAATAACCGTGAACATATTTACAGTATAAGCCTTGCCAGTGACACATGAGAAAGATTTTTTTTAAATAATCGTTCAATAATCGTAATCGAGGTAACTTGTTCGATTAATCGCGATTATGATTTTAGCCAAAATCGTCCAGCCCTACTGAGCACTTAATTATTTGCACATGAAATAATAAAAGCAGATTGCTAGTATCTCTGCAAGTAATCCTTTTATGAATACGCAGCAAATACATTTCAAGTATTGAGTTTTTTACTCTTTTTAGAGGGATTTAAATATCTTGGAATCATGTTATATGTGGATTTAAAAAAATCTTAATTTTGAAAGTATGGCCAATGTTTTACCTCCGATATCATCCTTGATGCTTCTAGCAGAAATCGTGTAAATACTAAAGGCTGGAATTCAATACACAACTTTTGTACAGTTTTTTCCCCCCCGATTTACAGTCTGAATGAGTAAATGCTAGATGCCGAAAGTAATAGCCAGTCTGCGGATTTTGTGTAGTCAGAATAGACAGATTTCATGCATGTTTGATATTTTGAGTTGAATACAGAACACAGTTTTAATTTGTCATGCATCTCCAAGCAACAAGGCACATGTTTCTGTTTGAGTTTGTTGTGTTTAAAATGTTTTCCAGCTATAACCATTTACAGCTGGAAAACTGGTACATGTGAAAGCTGTCATGGGGATTATTGCGGCCCCATGAGCGCACCGGGGTAACATACCCGAGACTACCTAGGAGGTTGTCTGAGTTTGGTTGCACTCAAACTGTGGCTCGAAGTATCCTTCACATTGCTGCACATTATAACACCAAATTAATTTTAAAAACACAGTATATTCCCCTGCGTTCTGTTTTCTATCATGCGCTGTGCATGTTTATGATGCAAAAGGGTTAGCCAGAATCAAGTTGAGTGTGAAACGAAACCAGCGCTGTGGAGAGACCGCAGCAAACAAGCCCGATGTGAAAGCCACCTTCAAATCTGTTCAGATTTGAAAAGTTGTGATTCCAGCCTTTAGAAAAGCAACAGCACTCTCCCTTTAACTAGCTGCGCGATTTGTGCTGAGGACATAAGAGATCCCTAAAACACATGCAACAAAACAATAGCAGTCATCCTTGCCTTGGCTCAATCTCATCATCTGCATTCAGGCTGTACTTGAACTCAAAGGTCTTGCATCTAGGACAGCACTCAAAGGATCTTTATTGAGCCGAGTTCATCCAGAGTAAAGCTTTGGCCAAAAAACACACTTAAAAAAAAAACCTTGCTGATAACACAGGTAGCAATTAGCAGAACAGCGTGCCTTAAAAGCGTGGGTTCACTGCATAAATACAGCTCATTCGCGGGACCAGGGCTCTGATATGAACATGAGGGCTACATCACAGACTCGCAGTGAGAGTGATGATGTCATCGGGTTCAAGTAGGAAAACGAGTGCAGCGCTGGATCAGAGGTCTAAGGTCGCACACACACACACACAGTCATGTCTTGCTGAAATCCAGCCATCGCTGCAGCAAAGCCTATTTAATCTGGTCTGATTTCTCTCTGGCTCGGCTGTGTGTGACTTTGACCAGCGGGTGTGGTCGTACAGGTCTGCTATTGATGCAAGGAGTGAAGACAAACACTGGAGCCACACACGAGAGCTCACAACCTAGTTATTATACATCAACCCGGTGAATTAGGGAGATTTCAGTTTCTCACACTCAGTGAAGATCCCAACTATGGCGGGATAATATTCGATAATCATTATCGAACATTTTGTGAGAAAACCTGGAAGTTTTAAAGAGGACCTATTATGCAAAATTCAGTTTTATAAGGTGTTTGAACACAGATGTGTGTCCACAGTGTATGTAAACAACAAGCCTATATTGGTAAAAGATACACCCAACTCCTTTTTTATAATCTCTATTAATCATAAACAGTCTCTCCAAATGAGCGTTTATGATGTGCCCTATAGAGGGAATGCATTAACGTCACTTTCCCGCCGGAACACGCCCCCTCAGCCGGACTGAGTGGCAGAAGAGCTGCTGCGTGACTGGATTTAATAGGGGAAACTGCGAAAACGCAAGTAAAACAAACGATTATCAGTTTAAACTAAAGATTGGACTTAAATATAGTGTTCCTTACAACTTACTAAAGATCCAGGGATCCATGGATATTAACATGCAGCCAGGAATCGTGTTTCCTGACATTTATATGTGCCTGATTTCGACACCAGGGAAATACATACAGCAAATTTGCCTGTGAATGCTTTATATAAATACAAAATAGGCAGGTCTAAATCCAGGTGATCACTTATCAATGTTATATATATCATCATATCGTCTAGAGACTTAAAACTTGTATAGTTTTTTGTCAGTGTTTATTTAAAAATGTCAAATTATACAGAATATACAGTGGTAAATATTTGATTGATGAGTTGTCACTGCAATATATAACAATACAATATATAGAGAATGATTTTACCACTAAATTCAGCATATTGACACAAAAATGATAACTGCAAATCCACCTTTCGCTGCCTGGAGTCCAGTTGTTTCTATGAATTGCAGCGATCTATTTGCTTCTCTGTTCTGTAGCTTTAGGTAGTCTGTAAAAATATTCCTCATATTTCTTGTCAAATCTAGTTGTACAGTCAGTCTCAAAGCTCTTTCCCGTTTTAGACGCGTTTTGTGTGTTTTTCCGCAGCATTCACACTGAAAATCAATGCTGCCGCTCAGTCTTTTTGCCACTTGTGGGCGTAACTGCAGTCACTCCGGCCAACGGTGACGTCACGTGCATTCCCTCTATTAGCAGCATATATCGCGCTCTGAGTGAGCGGCTGTAGTCCGCCATTTCTGTTTCCTCGCTGTAGCAGCTGGAGATATACAATGTCTACACCAAAAAAACATTACAAATATTCTGTTATTGGATGTACCAACAAACATAAGTCTCCACAGAGTCCCGGCATCTTTAATTTATGAAGGAAATGAGCCAAAGAAAGTCGTTGAAGTGTTATATATTTGCGCAAATCATTTTATGCCAGACTGTTTCACAAACGAGGGTCAGTTCAATGCTGAATTTGCACAAGCGTTGTTTCTGCAAGCCTTTTTGATTAACTGGATGACGGTACATGCTAGTCAATGAGTTGAATCAACTTAAACTTATCGACTAACCAATCAGAAACGTCAAGTTGCATTCTAAAAGTTGTAACTTCCTTCTGAGTCTCTCAATCAGTGTCCGAATGTAGTTCGAACATGTAAGGCTGAACTCCGCTACTGACAATTTCAGACATTTTGGCTGCATGACATTCTCCAGTTTTGTTGTTGCCAGAGTATCCAAAGCATGAGCCGTAAAGGCTCCGCCCTCTTCTGGAAAGGGGACAGAGAGCAGCAGCTCATCAGCATTTAAAGGGGCACACGCAAAAACGGCATGTTTTTGCTCACACCCAAAAAGGGCAAACTTGACAAGCTATTAAAAAAGGATCTGTGGGGCATTTTGAGCTGAAACTTCAGACACATTCTGGGGACCTATTATTCCCCTTTTTACAAGTTGTAAAAAGGGCCATAATAGGTCCCCTTTAATGTATGCAGAGTTTAAGGCATTTCTATATTGCATTTAAATAATTGTGATCATATTGTGACTGAAACATTAGCCGTGCTCAAAAACTAGAGAGCTGCCTCACTGCTTACTTCTTTCCTAAACAATCAGTAATACCCCTTTTCCACCAACAAGAACCGGGTGCTGGTTCAGAGCCAGAGCCAAAGCTGGTTCAGAGTGGGTTCGACTGACGAGCTTAATAAGAACCGATTTGCCTTTCCACCGGCTAGAGAGCCACAACAGAGCCAGATCTTACGTCACTGTATACGTCTCATGTTGCCCAGCAACGCTAGTGCGGTAGCGCCAAACAGTACGCCAGGCTTGTTCGAGATGCATCGGCTTCTCGCAGATCGATCTCCGCATGACATCAAAGCACTGCGATAGCGATCTAAAAGCACAAGGAGTCGTATGTTCTCCAAACACTCCCGCAGCTCCGATCGGTCCGCACCGCTCCGATGCATCTCGAACAAGCCATCAACAATAACGGGCGTTGCAATACTATGGATGCTCATGGGTTTACAAAATACATCGGAGTCCAACACGTTTGTGCAGCTCGCCGTAACTTACATAGACGGATATTTATAATCGAGCTGCTATTAGCTCGACTAGCTGCTATTTAAAAATGGCGGTCACAAGTTTCTATTCGTCTTGTTGGTCACGGTAACCCCGCCCCCAGCCCCTGACGCAAGTGGTTCTTACTTGGCTCTGTTCTAGACCAGCAATGATTTGGTGCTACTTAAGAACCACTTTTCCTGGTTCGGAGCTGGTGCTTTGCGTGTGGAAAACCAAAGAACCGAATTGAAACTAGGCTCTGGCTCCGAACCAGCACCAGCTCTGCCTTGTTGGAAAAGGGGTATAAGACAGTATCCTGACCATCATGGAGTCTCATGAGCGACAGACCGGAAAAATTAATCATAGGCAGCAACTCCACACACCATTCAAATAGCCCTCGGCACAGGAGCCATGACTTACAGTTGATTCCAAGAGAACAACATTGCCACAACATTGTTTCTGGAAGTATTTTTCCCATTCATGTTTCCGATAAGGATTTGGAAAAAAAGTCTTTGCTAAAGCGTTATAGGCCATCAGCCGAACGAACCAGCTATGAGGTGAATCACAACAATACAAACTTTGATTTGAAGCAAAAAAGTATTTGAAAATAGTACAAAAAAGACAGTTTGGAGATTAATAATTTGAAAATACAGTGGTAAATTTTGTAAACAAAGCACTCAAGTTGCTTCATAAAATTGAGGTTAAGCCACTGGAGTCACTTTTATGATGTCTTAACTACCTTTCTGGGGCTTGAGAGTCGTAGTTGCGTAGACTGTCAATGGAGGGACAGAAAGCACTCAGATTTCATCAAAAATATCTTTCTCTGTGTTCTGAAGATGAACGAAGGTCTTACGGGTTTGGAACGACATGAGAGCGAGTAATTAATGACAGAATTTTCATTTTTGGGTGAACAAACCCTTTAGCAGCTTTAATGAGGCAAAGACTACAATCCCATTAAACACTGCGAATGACAATGAAACCAAAGAAATCTTTTAGCACGATTTGTTTGTTTTGATTCTCTGATTGTTGGAGATTTCTTTGCAGAAATGTGGTAATGTAGTTTTTCACCAGGGGGCGAATTACAGAAAGATCCTTAGAATCCTATCTTATCTGTTTGGTAACCATGGTAATTTCAGTTAGGACCTCATTTAGGACAAAAGCTATAACAGAATGACATTTCTTAAGTGCATAACTCATCCTAACTCCGCAAAAAATCCTAAAAACGGTAGGGCAATCCCAATGGTGTCCTAACTTCAAAAGTATTTGAAAGCCAACTATAAAAATCTCATAACAATAGCCCTGCCTGAGAATGCCGTCACATTTTATTAATAATACCAGATGAAGAACAGCGATGTTTGATGATGGAAAGACCCAAATGATGTGCTGCACTTTGATGACAAAACTGACAAATAATTACAGACTCCTATGAAATAAAAGGATTGGGCTTTGCCTTTTCTACCAAGCCTATCAAAACTTAATTTAATGAAAAGCACCACCATAGCGGTCGAGGGCCGTGAGAAAACGACGCGAGGCCGGTGGCATGATTACTGATGAGCGCCACCTGTGGACATAAGTGTTCCTGCACCGGTCTCGTATAAATTTCACGGAGGAGCGAAGCCGTAAGAGGAGGAGTGATGAGAGAGGACCAGGCCTGGACTATTTATGTTGTTATTTTATGTTTTGTTTAGTTTATGTGTGAGTGGCAGTTGGCTGTGAGGGGCTGTTGCCTTTACCTTCGTTTTGCGTTTATTTATTTTATGATTATTAAAGTTGTTAAAAGTTCGCCGGTTCCCGCCTCCTCCTTCCCACAACAACATACCTTCGTTACAACCACTTATTTTGTTTCTTCATTCTAATCTATAGAGTTTTTCCGTTTTACATCACACAGCAGCTGTTTGTGTATCGTAGGTTGCTTGGTAACAGACCTGAGAGTTGATTACCGAACCCGATGGAGGGGTTTAAGATTTCCTATCTACAGATAAGATGAGATTTTGTAAAATAGAATAAGAATCTTAAATCAACTTAACATTTGCTTCTGTAATACGAATTTGTGAAAAATCCTAAATTAAATTGTCAGATCTTAACTTACGGATCTTAGGACTTAAGTTTCTGTAAAACGCCCCCGGGAATACCACTGTCAAACATAAATATTTAAAAAAAGATAAGTTAAATTAATGCAGGCTGATATCTTCAACAAAACATTGATTAAGAGCCTCGTGGATCACAGTAGTTCTGTCTTTAAAGGTTTAGAAGTTATCATTAAAAATATAAGTTTCCCTATAGAGAAAAATAATGGGATTTTTACTCCTGGAACCCAACTGCTACAGAGCTTGATGTTGAGGTTATCATGTTGCTAAGCTAACCGTGGGAAACTAAGCACAAAACACAGGGTTCAAACCATTTTTAATTACATTGAACTATTTCTAGCAATATTTTTCAGTAATAAAATGTTTATTTCCTTTAACTAAGCAACGAAATCTTGGGCAGAAATATCTTATCAGAAACAAAACAGCATAGCTCTATAGCTTATGTAAGGTTATTTGTGATATTTTGTGTTATTTTTGACTTCCCTGATGCCATAAATTTAATGCTCTAGAAGAACCTAAATAATATAGAGGACACACAATTGAAACTCCATCGAAACCAGTTTGTAGTTGAAAATTACAGACTGCAGATTGCATATTACATTACTCATGCCAACACAAAAAAGCTTTAATTATCTTCTAATTATCCACCCGTTTCAGAGTTAAATGTTATGAGTAATGTGAACCGTTAAATAAAAACGACTCTAAACGGGCTCAAAACAAGGACTAAAGCAAGTACAAGTACAGGAATGCAGACTTACAATCTGAATTAACGGTGGCTCATTAGGTGGACACAATGAGGCTTTTAAAAACACACTAGCCCGTCTGCAGCACCCAAAAAGAAAAACAAATCTTGTGTGTTTCAATTCTCAGGCCAGGATCTGACTGCGAGACCATCCTCTTCTGACTATGAGAAACACAGAGGTTACACACTGAAAAAAGGCCTAGAAACAAAAAGAGCATCTAGGCCTTTTTTTAAACCCGATAACCAATATTGATGTCACTGTACAAGCTCAACAGGGGAAAACAGTAACAGATTATGTAAGGCTGCATTGCTGCATGGTTACAGTGGGAAATAAATTAAGTTGACAAATTACATGGACGAATCTTCCTTTTATGACATTAATGTAAGTGAAACTGCATATTTAAGACACTGGAACAGGTCACCATTTCTTTTAAAGCAAGACGCTACAGGTAAAACGATTGTTGTTATTCATGCACTGGTCAATTTTAAGATTTTGGGCTATTTTCCACTTCTTCATTCAGACTAGCAGAAAGAAAACATCCAAAATACACATTTAAGTGTTTATTTAATTATTAGCCTACACTTCAAACTGTCTCAAACTGAGTTGTTTCTCCAGAGATTAACCAGAAATCTCCACTTCAGTTACACTTACGCACTAGACTTTACAGTTATTCTGAAGGTTTTTAAAGAGGAGTTTATTCCTGACTTAGAGTGATACAAAGATATATCCAAAATCCCCTTCTGTAAAATCCTTTCTAACATACCATCAAAATGAAACAAGAAATTTGAACCTGGCTTTATCTAATGTTCAGACTTCTGTATAGGGAATTCATGCAAATGAGTGCATACTGCATTAAACCTAGCATCTCAGAAAACCTGCAATGCACAGTATGTCTTAATGTACTGTGATTAGCCAACTAGGGAAGTATGTGATGGTGTCTTGCCTTAAGGTAGGGTAGGCAATTTTCGGAGAGGCTAGAAAAGCGAGCTAGCTTTGAAAGCATAAGATCCCACCCTCCCTTCAGAGCGTCTCCAAAGCCACGGCTCCTTCAAAACACATGTCTGCAGCAAAACAGCAAAGTCTGCAAAGCGTCACGAGACGAAAGACCGAGTTGAACTACCTCAAAGCACATAACATTACAATAATAATGAACATAAACAACAAAAAGAGCTCTGACCTGTACCATCTGACTACTGCAGATTCATTTCACCTTGATAGTGTTGACATTATCTAATACTGAGTACAAAGTCACAGGTTGCCATCTCTATTAAATTACAGTAAACGCAGCATAAGCTGGTTGTTTTGGTTCAGGAGGAACTGTAAAAGGCGGCTGCTGTTTCGGTCGCCGGCTGATGATGACTTATGTCTGTGCAAGCAGGTGTGGAAATACATACACTGACAGGACGAACATTTTATGGTCCTGTGGTTTCTACAGATTATAAATACATTTAGACCATATAACTTAGTGATTGCTATAAGGATGGGAGGAGACTTTCAACCAGCATAACTAAAAAACAAAAAAATCGGGAACAAATCGCCAACCCTGCCTTTTTAAGAGAGAGATTGAGATAGATAGATAGATAGATAGATAGATAGATAGATAGATAGATAGATAGATAGATATAGATAGATAGATAGATAGATAGATAGGGTCGTTTTAGATGGAGTAAATGATGTCACTGCATTACACTGATGTCACTGATTGACGTCATCGTCAATTTACAGCATCGGTCAGTTTATACAGTTTCCTTTTTATTATTTCTTAAGTTAAAAAAATTAAACATACCAAGCACTTCATTGTAATTATCAGCCGTCTGCTCAAGACCTGCATAATCTTTATGGGTGTATTAACAAAGGGGTTCGTGATAGTGGGCGAATATGACACATAGGTGAGTTCACAGCACGCGCTCACATGATACATTCATATTCAGCTCAAAACTACAACATTTCTTCACATCATAACATCATAACATCATAATTCCCAGACAACACCATGTCTGCTGAAAGGATTAAGCACGTGCGATTAAAGTCTTCGTGGAAAACGATCACGGGCAAATTTTATCCGGTCTCTTATTAAGGCATATCCTAGATAGTTTTTAAATATGTATTTTACTTAAGGGTGAATTCAGGTTGATTGGAACACTTTTTCCCAGTCATCTAAATGTCAAAAGGGGATCCAATCAACCTGAACTTAACGTTACCCCTATATTTGATATCATTTTTATTGTAGTTACTGTTAGTATTATAAACATCCCATTAGATTATTCATGTTCTCGGTGCCCAATGGGTGGAAGAAAGCACACCTTTAGACCTTAACTGACTTAATTCTGTTCAATTAATTAAGAGAGCCAGACTGAATGCAGTAAGACATTGCTGGGCCACAACCAACAGCTTTCCACCTCTCATATGGTCTTTGTGTTGTGAAAAACGCTGAGTTTACACACTGTTCACCTTCACACATGCTTTCCTCCGCAGTCACTGAACAATGAGCAAACGCTGCTCTCAAAACAGACAGGTGAGAGAGAACAGAAGATTTGAGAAGGAAACAAAAATGTGTCAGACTCAATGGGCTGCGTCTAAAAACATAGCCAGCAGCCTTAAGTTAGCTAGACTGGTTTTTGGTCTCTCATGCTGCCTACACATGTTCAGCTGACTCAGAAGAAGAAATTGCACTCTAGAAAGATAGCACACAAGGGTTTGACACACGGCCACTTCATACCTGCATTGCCGTAGGATTTCGCCAAGAGCCACCCGACACTGGCGCAGATTCTGGCTCTGCTCGAGTCATACTGATCCAACGGCTTTATGTCCGGGACCACAAAAGTCTTCCTCATTGCATTCGAGTCCACCATAGCAGGTCCAAAACAGACGGGCCGGGAAAAACAGAGGAAGGCGATGCGGTGAGGAATGAAACAAAAATCAAACGCTCATCCTTTTCTTTCACACGACCACAGCACGGCCGATGATTCTGGTAACGTTAGCGTTCCGGCGAAAAAAAATAATAAAGTAATTCACAATTTATTCCTCTTTAGATCTTCTTTTAATACATCCAGTATAGCTGGCGGGTGTATATGGCTGTTTTAGTCTATCGGAGCGACAGATTCAGCAATATTCCAGGGGATGTTTCACTATTTTCGACCCCGCTTCAGAGTCCACATCGCTCTAGCTGATACGCTCCGGACTGATTTCCAGGTACTCCATACTCCTGTCAATCATCCTGCCGGGCGTCCAATCAGGTGTCAGAGTGTGCGAGACAGCGCTGAGGGGGCGGGGCTAAGCTTGTGAACTAAAGCAGCAGGTAGGAAGGCGCTTTAACTCATGGAAACAGGTGCAGGACAGGTAGAACTTGCCCAGAAGAGTGCGAAGAGGAAATATTAGTCATTATGAACAGCGTAGTACATATAATTGGCACGGTATTTCAATGCTAAACTGAGTGCAGTGTTAACACCAATAGTTTCATTGTTTCTTGGGAGGACTTTCTATTTTAAGACCTATTTTGTTGAAAAGTTAACTTCTGGCCTATAATTTTGCTTCACACTAGCGAGCAATATATTTTAAAAAAATAACATACTTCGACAAACCTGTATTTAGGCCATGTCGTAAACTAGTGCAGAATTTATAAATAAATAAAAACCTCTTAAATCCCCAAAGCAATGTAGGCACTTAAATGGACTTTCACAAAGAATCGTTCAGAAGTACAGCTATGAACAAACCTAACAGATGACTGAACACACTGAAGGTCCAGGTCACATGATGTTAGAGAGACCACTGCTGTAACTTGGTAAGAAGATTAACTCTCAGAACTATTTTAATCTAATTAGGGAGAAACAGTGAATTAGTTTTTTTCCTCATTCTTTGGTTTTTCATTTTTCTTTGTAGTGGAACCAGTACTTAAACTGTACTGCTCATAAACAAATCCAATTATTCGTATTGATATAAACAGCCTCAAACATCTTTAAAAGAATAAATGTACATCCCATTACACACAGAATAAGAAACTTTAACAAAAAGAAAGTTTAAAGAGACAGAGTGATCAATAACCAGATGTGCCAAACTGACATATTAGTGAAACCACAGCATTCAGATTCAACAGCTACACCCATGTGTCTGTGCAACCATGGGCATAGCCTTCAGAGACTTTGCAGTATTGCAATCTGATAACAAACGATTTGTAGATGTCATGCATGGGGATTGATCTTTTAATGTACAGTAGACAGAGGGAAAACAATGCAATTCTAGCGCTTTAACATTTAATCTACCCAATGCCATCATGAAAAAAAATGAAAGCATACAAATGCTGCAAAGAGTGACACCATGTGGTCTGAATTGGTATTGCTAAAGTGTAGCAAACCATTTACATAATTCATGTTGCTAATCATTTTCACTGTTTCTTGGTTACTAAACTGCAACAAATTCAGTCCTCCTTTAGTCCTCCGAAGACAGCAGTCGGGACAGACTTCTGCTCCAACTGGACTTCTGAAATGACATGCATGCAAAATGATCAGCAACTGTTCAAAGACAGAACACTCAAAATCAAAATGCTGATGAAGTGTTCGAGTATCTAGGAAAAAAAAAAACAATCATGTTCCATCTGAACTAACCATCCGGTTCCCCATCCTCTGCATCCTCATCATCATCATCAATGTCAATCTCATCAGGATTAGCTTGTTTGGCGAGTTGGGCGAGTTCACTGCGAGAGGTGTCACTCCTATACAAATCAAACAAATGTCAAGTGATGTAAATAGCACAATAGAAACTTCATTTCCAAAGAGGGCAGAATCGTTCAAATAAGCCATTGAGCCGGGCTTGTGCTCTGATTGGTTTGTGTGGCCTGCCTCAGACTAGGGCACAGCAGTACACACCTGACGAAAAGGATCTTGTCTTTAGGTTTGGGTTTGTCCTGTTCGGCCTCTACAGCCAGTTGCTGAGCCTTCTGCTCCAGCAGCCTCATGTCATCCCCTCCGCTCTGCCCCGGAGCAAGATCTGACACTGAAACGCACAGCACAAACGTTTACACACACACTGGATAATGATAATATGCTGTTACATAACCTCAATTTGTGGATCACTCCAACACCCATTTGCTTACCACATAAATTTCACATTGCAAATATAGATGGTCATTCTAGAAAATAACAGATTCTGCACCATTCTCAGTTTATTTTAGTATGATTTATATACTATTATAGAATTTATTTATATCTTAATAAGCTTTAATTGTTATATATATATATATATATATATATATATATATATATATATATATATATATTTTCACATTTCATTTCAAAGTTTTAGTAATTGTTATGCATGTCATTTAATTTATATATATATATATATATATATATATCATAGCTTTAATTTACTTTTCAGTTTTAATTTAATTCAACCTAAACATATGATTATAAGCTTGAGTACTTCAACTTAAGTTTTGTCTAATATTTATAGTTAATTTTATTTCAGCCTTAATTCAATTAACAAAACCAAATTTTATGTTTAGTTAACAGTTGAAACACTACTCCAGTTATTAGTGTGGAAGAATCAACTGTTTTTATAAAGACACATGTTTCCTGCAAAGTGAACATGAAACAACAGCCACAACATTAGCTCAAATCAACTTTTGATGTTCAAGGCTAAAGAACATATATTAAAAACAATCAATTTTGATTTCCTGTTGGCAAGGCAAGTTTATTGATATAGCACATTTCATACACTATGGCAATTCAAAGTGCTTTACAGAAAGAAATTAAAATTATCACAAAATAAAAGTAAGGAAAATTAAAACAGTTATAAAAGATATTAAAAGGCTTTAAAGGGGTCATAACATGATTTTTTTATTTGAATATGTTCCTTTAGGTTCATATACGTTAATAAAGGTTTTTGCACACAAAAAAAACCCCAAATATATATGCAGAAATCCCTAAATATACCCTCTGACTGAAATGAAGCGTTTTTAAGGGGCGACTCCTTTAAGGCTTGTCAGTAAACGGCCACTGTTATGATTATAACGTAACTGCATAAGAAACAGTATCAACGCCCACTCTCTATTGCACAAGAGTAAGTGTTGTTAAAACATCCATATAGAACAGTTATTTTATGATGAAGCATTATTTAAGCTAAAAATGGTCACGCCTGCTCTTATGTTAGACACTAAGCTGGATGCGGTATCCAGTGTAGACAGCGTCAGTGATTATAATGGGTTTTATTTGATTTTTACAAGTGTTAACCGACTGAACACCAGTGGGCGGGGCTAATTGTGTGATGGTGTACAATGATTCTTCGATGTCTTGCTTTAGAGGCAGTCATATGCAAATCTATTTTCTTATATGACGTCACAGATCCCACAATACCCAAACAAACTATTTTTTGAAGCTTGATTCAATAAATGCTTTTTTTCTACACGAGGACGACGTTAAGCTGTGAAATTATTTTAATGCTACAAAGACCTCTTACATGTCAAAAGCTCAATTTGATGTCTCATGTCATGACCCCTTTAATGAAGGAAACTTGCCTGTTCCAGTAGCATTAGTGGTTGCCTTGAGCATCTGAGAGGACATGAAGTTGACTTGTGTATTGTATGTGGCCTGCACACTGCGTTTGATCCGCAGCATCTCACGGATGGTGTCCTCGTTACCGTGGCGAATCTCAAACTCCTTCCAGCTTTGCCAGAAATTAGCGGTCAACTGTTCAAGAAATGGTACGGGAGGGCGTTCAAAATCCAGTATCACAGACAATATGACCAAAGTAATGTGGAACGGTGAGGTAAGATTTACCCTGGGATCACAGATCTGAGAGCAGTAAGAGTAGATGGCTCTCGCTCTGTCAATCTCTCCAAGTTTGCTCTCCATGTCAGCGAAGCGCAGGCACATGTCTCTGGCGTGTTCATCTGGCAGGACCTGCACCAGGCCAAGTTAACTCATTACAGCACAAAACATGTTATAAATCCTGATATATTTTCAAAGCGATACCAGCTGAGTGGTTTACCTCAATGGCTTTCTGATAGATGGCTCTTGTGTGAGTGACTCCATAAATCTCTGCTGCCCGTTTGATGTAGATGTTGAACATCTGATGGCGTTCCTGTGGCTCTACAGCCGAAGTGGCTCTCTCATATACAGCCATGGCATGTCGCGCCAAACCGTACTCCTCTTCCAGCTTAGCGTACAGCAGGTAGATCGCTGTTAAACAACACAAATTAAATCAGGACATGAGTTTTTATATCTAACAGAGTTGGCTATGCATTTCCAAAGGTTAGAGCTGATCAAATGGATTCTAGATTTTATGATAAACATTTGAAATGAATGCAGTTAATCACATAGTTTTGTTTTTTCTGTATTATTACTTTTGGCATATTTAGGAGGACACCTATCCAGCGCTTGCTCAAACAGATCTCGTGCTCTCTCCAGCTTCTTGCCTCCATAACGGTCGATGAACTTAGTGAGGTACGTGTTCCAGATGTCATGGACATTAGGCCACCTAAAGAGGGCAATGCCACGCTCATATGCCTACAATCAAAATTAAATCCAGATTTATTCATAAACACATATGATTTGATGAATAAATAAACATGATTGTTAAAGCAAAAATATATAAATTCCCAAAAGGATGAAACAATAATGAATAAAACGCAAGGTCATGTCCATGTGACAGATTAAATTCCATTACCTTAAAGCTATCTTCAAAGTAGTTGTGTTCTTCAAGAAACATGGCATAGTTAATGATGATCTGAGGTGTGGCAATGCGGAGGTCAATGATGCGATCATACACCGCCTTTGTGGACTGACAAAAGTACCAGTTCCATTAACACACAACATTGCAAGGGTCTACTGCTAAATATAGCTTGTTGAATACAGTAGCATACCTGGAATGTGCCAAGACTCTCCTCTAAATCTGCAAGCATGGACCAAACTTTCAGGGATTTATATACTCGATTCTGCACCGGTTCTGATGCGTCAAAATACTCTGCTTTTCTTGAGGGAATCGCTGTTGCTTTCTGAGGAGAAAAAGATTGTCAACATCTGGGAAAAGTTTGATGACATGAAAAGTCTCACTGATCCCTTATCGCAAAGAAACTGGGTTGCAAAATGACTTCAAATATTATAATATAAAATAATTCATAATAGCAATGCTGAAAGCTCCAAGATTCAGCACCCAAGGATGACTTTCTGGAAAACAGCCAAGGAAACCAGGACAGCATATTACAGCCTCCAATAACACCAGAGCAACAGCCGCTCTCACCAGACATGTTATCCCTCTCTCCAGCATCTCCACTTCTGTGCTTCTCAGAGAAAATGGAACAACTGGTGTATGATGGAACTAGACTATCCCACTCTTTTGCTGCAAGCCTCCAGATACCAACCAAAAAACGGCAGGCCCCACAACCAGCAAAGCCTACGGGCCCAGCTCGCCCTCCCCCTCCTCCTGTGAGAGCTCTTCGGCCTCTGCCACAGCGCCAGGGCCCACACCCTCCTCCAGCGGCTCGAGGTGAACCAAAAACAACTGATACCAGCTCTCAGTGATATGTGTCGGGTCCCCGCTATGATAACAATAACTTTCCCAAATGTTTACAGAACAAGCGGGAACCCAGCGTGCCTGTATCTTTCTCTATTGCTGTTCGATTACATGATAGAAAGTCTAAGGCCTTCAAAAGCCGTACAGCAAACCCATCTAATCTGGTGCCTATTACACGCCAAACTAAGATTGCTGTGGGGACAAAAAGTAAGACTGTTAAGTTAGCACTCTTAAACATCCGCTCACTTAAGAATAAATCACTTCTAGTCAACGACTTAACCTCTTACAACCTGGATTTTATGTTGCTAAATGAAACTTGGCTAGAAGAAAGCTGCAGTGCAACAGTCCTCAATGAAACAGCCCCTCCTAACTTTACTTTTATGAGTGTCTGCAGAGCTGTTAGAAGAGGTGGGGGTTTAGCTGCTCTTTATAAAGATGTTTATCAATGTAAGCAAATATCATTTGGGAATTACCTGTCTTTCGAATATCTGGGTATTGTGTTAAAAGGTGCTCCACGCATTTTACTTATCATTGTTTACAGGCCTCCAAAATACTCTCCAGCCTTTGCTGAGGAATTTACAGAATTGTTATCAACAATTTCCTCAGAGTTTGACTGTTTTGTCATTGCTGGAGATTTTAACATTCACATAGATAATGCAGAAACCAATATGGCTAAAGAAATTAAAACTGTATTAAAAACTTTTGATCTGACTCAGCATGTACATGGACCCACACATAATCGTGGACACACTCTAGATTTACTTATCAGCAAGGGTCTAAACATTTCATCGATTGTTATTAAGGATGTAGTACTGTCTGATCATTTTTGTATTTTCTTTGATATATTGATCTCTCCTGCCATTGAAGCTAGATCTGTGTCTGTCAAGAAGAGATGCTTAAAGGAGAACACTAGTGTACTATTTATGAAGGCTATATCTTCAACGCCAAGCATATCTGCTGACTCTGTTGATTTTCTCCTTGATTCTTTTAACTCAAAAGTTAAGAGTGTAATTGATGATATTGCTCCTGTGAAAGTCGGGAAGAAGAATGGCAGACAAAAAGCACCTTGGAGAAACTCAACAGCAGTGCAAAATATGAAAAGACAATGCAGAAAAGCAGAGCGAATGTGGCGTAAGACAAAACTTGTAGTCCATTATAACATCTACAAAGACAGCATCCATGCTTTCAATAAGGAACTAAGCAAAGCTAGACAGACTTTCTCCTCGAATATTATAAACAGCAATATAAACAACACACACACTCTTTTTGCTACTGTAGAGAGACTGACAAACCCCCCAAGCCAGATTACCATTGAAATGCTCTCAGACAGCAAGTGCAGTGAGTTTGCTTCTTTCTTCTCTGAGAAAATCAATAATATCCGACAGGTGATCAGCTCATCCTTGAGTTGCGCTGGGGTCAGACAGATCAGACAACAGCCTGAGAAAGTAGTCACCATGTCTGATTTCAAAGCAATTGATGGCAAAATTTTGGAAGAAACCGTACAGCACCTTAAAACATCAACCTGCCCCCTTGACGCACTTCCCACATCTTTTTTTCAAAAATGTGTTACACAGCTTAGAAGCAGATCTCCTAGAAGTGGTAAATGCCTCACTTCTCTCTGGGAGTTTTCCGAACTCCCTGAAAACTGCAGTTGTCAAGCCCCTCCTGAAAAAGAGCAATCTGGATAAGACCATATTAAACAACTATAGACCGATCTCAAATCTTCCTTTCATAGGCAAGATCATTGAAAAAGTTGTCTTCAATCAGCTGAACAAATTCTTAAGCTCAAATGGATACTTTGACAATTTTCAATCTGGTTTCCGACCACAGCACAGCACAGAGAAAGCGCTCATAAAGACAATAAACGATATTTGCTTAAATACTGATACAAGCAAATTATCAGTGCTGGAACTACTCGACCTCAGTGCTGCATTTGACACTGTCGATCACAACATACTTCTTGACAGGCTGGAAAACTGGGTCAGGCTTTCTGGGATAGTCCTAAAATGGTCGTTCAGGTCATACTTGGTAGGGAGAGGTTATTATGTGAGTATTGGAGTTCATAAGTCTGAGTGGACATCCATGAAATGCGGAGTCCCTCAAGGCTCAATTCTTGCGCCACTGCTATTCAACCTGTACATGCTCCCAATGAGCCAAATAATGAGAAATAACCAAATCGCTTACCACAGCTATGCAGACAATACACAGCTCTACTTAGCCCTATCGCCTAACGATTACAGCCCCATTAACTCTCTGTTCCAATGCATTGATGAAGTAAACAATTGGATGTGCCAAAACTTTCTTCAGTTAAACAAAGACAAAACTGAAGTCATTGCGTTTGAAAACAAAGATGAAGTTCTCAAGGTGAACGCATACCTTCAGCCTAGGGGTCAAACAACTAAAAATCAAGTCAGGAATCTGGGTGTGACTCTGGAGTCAGACCTTAGTTTCAGTAGTCATGTCAAAGCAATAACTAAATCAGCATATATCACCTGAAAAATATTGCAAGAATTAGATGCTTTGTTTCCAGTCAAGACTTAAAAAACTTGTGCATGCTTTCATCACCAGCAGGGTGGATTATTGTAATGGACTCCTCACTGGCCTTCCCAAAAAGACAATAAGACAGTTGCAGCTCAAACAGAACGCTGAGCAGAACCAGAAAATATGAACACATCACACCAGTCCTCAGGTCTTTACACTGGCTGCCAGTTACATTTAGGATAGATTTTAAAGTATTATTACTGGTATATAAATCATTCAATGGCCTAGGACCTCAATACATTGCAGATATGCTCACTGAATATAAACCCAACAGATCACTCAGATCACTAGGATCACATCAGCTAGAAATACCAAGGGTTCACTCTAAGCATGGCGAGTCCGCTTTTAGCTACTATGCCAGCCGCAGCTGAACCAGCTTCCAGAAGAGATCAGATGTGCTCCTACAGTAGTCACATTCAAATCCAGACTCAAAACATTTCTGTCTTTTGATTATTTTAATTTCTTCTATGTAAAGCACTTTGAATTACCATTGTGTATATAATGTGTTATATAAATAAACTTGCCTTGCCTTGCCTTGAAAGCCATTAAAAATCGATATGTACAGTAGTGGCCAAAAGTGATGTTCTCAATGACCCTACAAGTTCAATTCAATGATCAAAATATGAGGAAAATATTATATTTTTTAAATGGTTTAAATATGAGGGAAGAACATAACACTAAACTTGGTTAAGGTATTCATCTGAAAAAATTAACAAAACTACAGATCCAGGTTGTATTTTTATTTGACAAGTTGCAAGTGCCTGATTGAGGTTGTACTGCGAATGAGAATGTAAGAATAAGAGCAAATATGTACTAAAGGTTTGTGTCTGTCATTGTTTTTCTGTGAATGGCATTTTACACATTTGTGACTACTTGTCTGCTACTTCAAATTCAGAATACAGGTTTGTGACTATTTTCTTTGAAAGCAAATCTCAACATTTGAATTCAGAATTTTTTAGGTTTTCACACTGGAGCTGTGAGTGTAAATTGCCATTAAAGTGTATGAATATTTTTGTATTAAAGTTGTCAAATTTACATTTACATGCCCTCGAGTTTTGCTACTCTTTTAACCTGTATAGCCTGACCAAAAATGATGTTGGCAGAATCTAACATGTCTCATTGCATTAATGCAAATAAAACAAATGACTCCCAAGCACAACTACGCAATATGCTTACAAAATCTTTAACAAATTTGTAATCATTTTTGAATAAAGAATGATGTCAATTTTCCAAACTGAAATATTTTCTACTTTAATTTTTCCCCTCAACAACTCTTGCCTTTGAGGAAAATAGCATTTTTGAAACTTCCGGGAATCATGAAATAGATTTTAATTAATTATTTGAATCTAAACTCCTCGTTTATGTTATAATAACAGCTTTTACAGCTTTGTCATCAATACACCAGAAGTACCAGTGGAAATACGGTTGGGAACCGCTGCACTAAAGCACTAGTGGTAATGTGTGAATCTGTCTCTTACCCTTAGTATACGCAATGCCTGGTCATAGTTCTCATGTCTCAGCTCCATCTCTCCATACTCGCACCACACTGCAGCAAGATCATCCACCTGTTTGTAGTTGACCTTTGTGGCCTTCTCGAAGATAGTCCGAGCCTTGAAGTTCAAGTCAAACAGTTAGCCATCAGTTTACAGTAACGTGCCAAGTAATTATCGATGGGAAGTTTCGTACATCATCTAGCTGTTCGTTATCCTCATAGAATCTGGCGAAGGACACCCAGAGATTGTGAGGCTTTCCTGTGGCTTTCACGGGATCTACTGTTTGCACAGCCTCTGTGTATGTGTTGATGATCTACAGGACAAAGCAACATAGGATGTGTAAATCACACACGACAGTTACATCGAGACAAATATCGACTGATTTAAAGGTGCTCTAAGCGATGTCACAGGTTTTTTAGGCCAAAACATTTTTTGTCACATGCAGCAAACATCTCCTCACTATCCGCTCGCTGCCTGTCCCCTGAACACAAACCTCCACAAACGGCAACAAAAACAAACTGGGCTAACCCGCACCACGAAACATAACAAACTGTTCCAGCCAATAACTGACAAGAAGGGTTTGGGTGGTTAGTACGCAAATGAGGAGAAGGGAGGGTCTAGCTTGTCTCCGTTTTGTTTGACAATACTTCGAACGTCAACAAGAAGTGACATCACCCGACATCGCTTAGAGCACCTTTAAAGATGATGTAAATGATTTTTCTGACCTGTCGAGGTTGGCCGTCGTAGAGTTTGACTCTCTTGTGCCACTCGTGAACGTTGTGAGGGTTCTGACGGAGCAGCACACTGTTTAATAAGAGCGGGCGTCGAGTTATCAGCAACTCAAAACGGGCCAATCGCAACTCCAAGTCAATGTCTTCTACAGTGGGGAAATCAGCATTTCTGTAAGACCAATGTCAAGGCTTATTTGCTGTAAAGGTCTGTAAGATAAATCTCTCACCATCTTCGTCTTGTCCCAGTTCAGATGTGGTCTCCATCTTGGCAGCGATCATACTCTCTTCAAACTGCGCATAGCTGTCGAAAACCTGGGTGAAGTCTCGCACAGTGACTACAGTTAGGATGGCTTCCTCATACACATCTCGAGCCTTGAAAAAAACAAGATAGTTAACCCTTTCGCACGTAGATCACACCGGTGTGATTAGAACGGTCTGTGCATCACGTGATCAACTGCTAAATTCAAATGTGCTTTCGCGAGTTTGCTGGCGCTGAGCCAGAGAAGGACGCACTCAGTGCTGTCATATATCACAACTATTGAGTGTTTTCAACCACATAATGTTTATTTTAGGTTTCAGATATTTAAATACACACAAGTACTAGCAAAACTATGATTTTGAGTGTGTAAAATACACACTGATGTCTATGGAAGCGGCAATAATAATCCTAATCCTACATTATAATAAGACGACACGTTTTATTCATATCAGATACACATTGTGTAAGTAGCTTTACATTTGACCCTATTCTTCTCCCAGTTCACCGGCCACTTACTTTCATGTATTTCGTGAGAAGTTGAGGAATTGACGTGTTGTAAATCCAACAGATCCCATTCTCTGAACTGTGAAACAAACTAACATGGCGCCGCCCATCGCGCATACAGCTCAACTAACGCGATCGTTATAAAGGTGTTTAAACAACAAAACACATCCACTTGCACATATTTGACAATCGGAATATCAGTGTTTCATGCTATAGCTAATACATTTGTGAATATTTTTAATAAAAAAGCGAAAATGACATAAAAGCAGATCATCAATCATTCAGCGCTGTGTTGTGGTTGCGCTGTGTCACGTGACAAGCAATGACGCGTCACCATGGAAACATTAAAGTGACAAGTTCTAAATAAAGGTCGCCTTGAAAAACTCACGCTGGGGGGTCAGTTAGAATATTTTAAACTTACGTGTGAAAGGGTTAAGGGTGTCAACCTGTGTGTGAACAGAGTTAGTATATTCAGGAGTCTAAGAGTACGTTTACAAGACAACAATGTACTAAAAAACAGGAACAGGTACTAAAAACATGATCTGTTCACACAGATCATGTAAAATGTATTATACGTTGACGTGTAAATTTTTTACCTTCTCAAAGTGTCCGCTGCGGATGTAGTAATCCGCCAGAGAACACCAGAGTCTTCCAAGCTGGTCAGTAAAGCGGGTGAGACCTCCTCGGATAATCGCTCCCACGTTTAGTGAGGTCACCTTGTCCGGATTTTGTGAGATGAGATCACAGAGCTCGTGCCAAAGCTGTAATTGAATTTTCAGGTTTTTATTTTTCCATGTAAAAATAAGGAGAATTTGCATGGTGCAGAATTCACAAACCTGAATTAATATGGACATAAAGATTAGGGCTGGGTAAAAATATCGATACATCAATGCATTGCAATTATTTGTTTCTCAATTCAATATCGATTCATCAGATCCTATGAATCGATTCAGCCTACCGGCCAGTGGCGGCGCTGTGGGCAACACTCCACTGAGAGCGTTCAGCGTTGTACTAGACGCGTTTTTCCAAAACAGCAAGATGACAGACAGTCAGTGTTGCCAACTTAGCGACTTTGTCGCTATATTTAGCGAGTATTTAGACCCCTTTAGCAACACATTTTCAAAAAAGCGACTAGCGACAAATCTAACGACTTTTTCTGGTGTTATTGGAGACTTATGGAGACTCTCTGACGTGAAAGCACATATCGTTCTTACTCTTCTCAACGAGCAGCGGGTGCTGCCGTGGGTCCCACCCCCATTCCAAAGCACTCACAGGCGGCCCAGTCCTCGCCCAGCAGCCCCTCCCAGCTGCAGTTAGAGCACCCCTCCGCGTAGAGACTGCAAAAGAATCGCGCAAATGAGTCGCTATTTTTAGCGACTTTTCAAACGTCACTCACTCTAGCTACGTCTACCCTGTTCAGTAAATGGCTGAGAGGAGCAGCAGCACATTCATCTGTTGAGCGCACGGCCGCTGAGAGACGTGAATGAGCAGTTTTTTTCCACGGATTTATCACTTATCTGCTTTTCTTTTTTCTTTTAATTAAATAATTTAGTTTCCTTCCTTTTCTTGTGCTTACGGTATTACTTGTAGTACTCACTATCACAAAGCTTGTGTTCATCCGGCTCCCGAACTCTCTCAATTCAGATAATTTTCCACATTGGCCTATACAAAATATTAGTCATTCACTAGGCCTATATCATAGCTACTCGTTCTATTGTCTGCCAAACATATAGGAAATGAGAACAGCTTTATTTTACATTCGGCTATATTATATTATAATATATTAAATAGAGTATGTGATCTGACCATTAATTTATAGAGAAAACACATTAGACAGGCAGAACGCAAGTACGACGCGATGACGTCACGAATATGCTAATTGACGTATGACGTCATCTAGCGACATTTAGCGACTTTTAGGGAAGGCGTTAGCTATTTTCCCTTGACAATAGTTGGCAACACTGCGGACAGTAACTGCACTCCGTTCAAGCCTGCACCACAAACCAGGGACGTCGTTAGGCCTATTTTAGGGGGGCTGAAGCTACCCCAAAATGTTCCTAAGCCCCCCTAAATGATAATAAGAACAACAATAAGTCTCCGAGAGTCTCCCGCATATTGATAGCGGCTCTCTGATGTACGCAAATTAGTTCAAATCTCCCGAGATCTAGAGCTCGCGAGCTCCAAACCGCATAGTGCGCGCACGACAGAGATGAAGAGTCCTTGCGTGTGTGCAAAAGTGCGCGCGTGTGCCTCACGAAGCGCATTTTTTTTATGAGTATGCACATTTTGTGTTTCTGTTTACATTTCTTTTATAACTTGAAATTATAGGAAGAAAGAAATATACTTTCTATTACAGTTACATGCACTTTAGAGGTGTGAATAAAGCACCTGTTTGTTACAGTTGTGGTTTGTATTCAACGCGTACAATATTGTACAGTTTGTTCTGCTAAATAAACCATGACAGGAAACATGCTGGGGTCAATTTGTTCTTAAACATTGGTAATACTGCACACATTATTTAAAAATATACTCAGGTACTTAATTACTTGTGTATTTACTAATTATTGAATCGATATTGAAGCTAATAAATCAATATCGAATCGGAATCAAATCGAAGCTTCAAGAATCGAAACCGAATCGAATTGTGAAATTCCTAACAATACCCAGCCCTAATAAAGATAGATGCAAATGCTGTGATGCATCACAATGAGAATGAAGATTGAATGAATCGATTAGGGACTTTAATAATAAAAATTCCTAAAATAATGACCAGTGTATTAAATGTTAATTTAAGCCACCAAATTCAGATCCGCAACTATATTTGTGTCTTCAGCATGAATTTTTCCAAAATAATCTAATCAAATGGTGACCAATTTCAGATTTCATCATACATTATTTAGTAAGGAACCAGTATTAAAATTAATCTTTGTCAAATACATTAATGTTCAAAGGTTTGGGGTTAGATAGATAGATATTTTTATTTAATGCCATGTCAGCATCTAAGGCTATTTTCATGGGAAAAATTAAATTACAAAAATATCATATAAATACAATAAAACCAAGCAAACAAACACAAGAAGTCATATTATAATTTCTCTTTTTTAATTAACATATGATCAAATAAAATCAAAAACCTTTTCAGGCATAATCTGACTAAATAAGTCCTTAAGTGAAATAACTTCATAAAAGAGCATTCTACTTGTATTAAACCCATGACAGTCCAATAAAATATGGTTTGGGGTTAATAATATGTTTTTTAATTAATAGCTTTATTCAGCAAGGATGCATTAAATTGATCAAAAGCGACAATAAAGACATTATTAATGTTACAAAATATTTCCATTTCAATAAAATGTTGTTCTTTTGAACTTTATATTCAACTAAGAATGCTTAAAAAAAGAATCACTGTTAAAAAAATATATAAAGCAGCTTTAAAGCAGGATCATGTGACACTGAAGACTGGAGTAATGATGCTGAAAATTCATCTTTACCATGACAGGAATAAATTTATATTCAATTTGTTTTATATTCAAATAGAAAATTTTCATTTTTGACCAACCCCAAACTTTTGAACAACAGTAGTATATTTACACTGCACATGTTTAGGTGGACAAACTCAAAATGTAAAACATGTCATTTGCTGACCTGATAATTGGACTTTCCCTCTTTAGAAACAAAGTTTTCATCATTGACCACAGCTGCCAGTCGGAGCGCAGCTTCATCCAGACGTCCAACTGAACGCAGGTAATCAATGTATTCCTCTGCGTTCTCAGGAGACAACTAGACAGGACAGAGGTAAAAGCAAGTCTATAGAGATCTCACTAAACAAGGCAACACAGAAAGGAGAAAGAAATCGTACAGCACCTCGAAGCACAAGGCTTGAAATCTCAACTTATACAGACAATCAAACGTGTATTTGGTATTCTGCATAATGTCCGTCCCTTACCTTTAGGTATCGACGGAAAACACGAATAGCTGTTTCTGGGAGAGGCAAGTTACGGCCATAGCGAAGATACAAGGGCCAGATGCGAGGATGCTGGGTAACAGGCAGCGCTCGTAACGCCCGATCGAACGTCCGTCTGCTTCGTGTAATTTTGCATTGAGACACCATGAACTGACAGTAGTCAATCCATATCCTCGGCATCTGAGGAGACAGAGAACAAAATGAAGTTTCACTCCGCTATTAATGTGCAACCATCAAATCACACAAGTAACTTTGTCACACAGTACTGCCACCAAAGAAATATGAAAATGCATGAAACGTCAACTTTACCTTGTGCATAAACACAAGTGCTCTTTCATGACAGTTGTTCACCTCCTCATATGTTGGATCTGTGACACACTTGCCTTTCACCTGTTTCCTCCTCTCTCTCAGGTAGTTGTACCACAACTTGTAACTGACAGAAAAAAACATAAGAAAAGAAACAAACATCATGTATGTGCATCAAGCACACGGGTTCAATGTAAGAGAACAGGATGACATGTACGGACCTGCCAGGCAGCTCTTTTAAAGCTCTTTCATATATCATATTGAGCACTGATTTCTGAGCATTTTGCTTGTGCTCAATATAACGCATCCAACACTTTACTGAATATGGATTCCTGATGATTTCTTCTTCATAAGGCAAATCATCATCTTCCTGCAAAATACACATGAACATGAGTTTTATGAAAACACAGATGCTTAAGCAAGCCCAAAAAGATAAAGTCAAGTTTGAGTAATGGTTACAAGTCATATAAGGGATCAAGAAATATTTCGATCATAATCATAATTGTTCTGATCTAAACAATATTAAACATATATGCTAACTACTGTTCCTGTTATTAAACGTGACGTTAAACATGACAACAACACTCCAGTTGATGTTTGACAGGTAACAAATCACAGATGTTTCTAATAAAAATCTCCAAACATTATTTTGCCATAAAGTTATCTTATACTCTCGTAACTGTTAGTTAGCAAGCTAATCACAGCTAGCTGAGAACAGGATCGGTTAAATGTCAGGAAACTGATTTAAGACACTTAAATACTTACGAATATAACGTCTGCCTTTCCGTTAAGAGTCGGCATTTTCATTAGCAAGAGAAAATCCGTTTAATAGTGCTAAAAACTCAGTGAAATTCTTGACAAAACAAACACTTTCCAACGTGCTGAGATCGTTGAATACAAACGCCCCGCCCTTTCCGAGTGAAGTCGCTTCCCATTGGCTGAGGTGGACAGTGCGGTGGACAGGCAGATAGTGTCAGGGCTTCTCCTCTAGGGGGAGCCTTAGTGCGTTTTTGAATGGAGGTCAATGGAAGAAAGGCTTCAGTACTCTGAATCATAAACATAATTAATCCATTAGTATTTATTATGCCTATGCTCTGAATAACCTTGTTAAATGAATTGATATCCTGTGCGTTAATCTACAACGTATTTGCCTTTATTCTGCAGTGCGCTAAATTTGGAGTTTACAAATATATATATATATGTATCTATACTGTATATATATTTTTTTAGTTTTGTTTTTTTTTTAGTTGAGAATTAACTGTGGTAAACCACTCATCTAGATAGGCTATATATCATCAGTGTAGTAGTAAGCTACCCTATAGTGACCCTAGCAATGAGGATTTTCACCCTTGAGAAAAAAGTGTGCTGTGCAATTCAAATCTTGCAGATTTATAATAGTAGAGATAGAGAAATAAAGGGCACTTAAGAGCATGTCCGTTTTGATGTGCTGACTAACATACTAAAGCACATGTAAGGCACTTGATTATAATTTAACTGGTGTGTTTGTTTGACATTACATTTAAAGTTAATATATTTAAAATGTACTTTTATGTAATTACAAATATATTGAAATATGTGACAAGTTTCAATTGAAATGCCATTAAAATATATTTTAGTTGATCATAAATGCTTGTCTGTACATTCGGCAATGCACCATATTTCATAAGACCATAGAAGTAATTATGAAATTACATAAGATGTAGGCTACCTACCTAAGTAGCTTATGTCAAAAAAAAACACTTCACTTAAGTTCAGCTGATTGCATTTAACATCAATTTAAACTATAATAAATTTTTATTTTGTTGAAGTTAACATAGAATTAAGTGTACAGAAAAGCATTTAAGTATTATTTTAAACATATAATGTCCGTAATAAGTTAGAAAAAGTATACTTAGAAGTTAGAAGTGTATACACAAATGCTGGTAGTAACGGTATGTAGCTTGAAAAACAGGTATAAAGCATCACACAAATATATATTTATTTATGTCAAACACAACAGAAGCAGCTCAAGCATATTTGATCATCCATCACAGCAGATTTATCTGAATACTACACATTTACACCTTCACTTAATACAGCCACACAAATATTAAACACAAATTCCAGTCAATCAGTTTACTCAACCAAACTGTTTCGCTTATTTGTAACTGTGGCATTCATCCAAGTGATGTGAAACACATTGAACAAGCGTCTTATTTTCTCTTTTCTTTGTTTCCCTCTTTTTTCTCTTTCCTTCCACTACTCTTTCCCTTCACATTCTTAGCCTCTTTGTTGGGCTCTGCTCTGTTGGGTCCATTATTCTGCAGTAGCTGAGCGCTATGGACTCTTTGGATGAGAGAGAAGCAGTCCTCATGTGGGCTGATTGGACTAGCTGTGTCCCCTGGGTGTGGAGACGAGGGTCTCGAGTGTGTTTGTCTGGCAGGTGACCGGCGAGGGGATGGAGACCTGGAGCGATGGTTTCTGGGTGGGTTCACATTGAGAGAGATTGGTCTGCCAGGCCTAGGACTGAGAGGAATCACTATAGTCTCCCCTGGCTGTCCGATTGTGAGGAAGACTTCAGGGAATGTACACGGCTGAGTGTTTACTCCGTGCGTCTGAAGGAGACATAAAAATAGATTTGAGGGGTTCTAAACTCTAGACTTCCAGGCCTAATCAAACACAACTTTAAAATCCTAATCGAGGTGTTTTCAGGATTACTAGTAAATTATAGGCAGGTGAGTTTGATCAGGGTTGGAGCTAAACTCTGCAGAAAGGTGGACCTTGAGGGCCTGAGCTGAGAACCCCTGCATTTAGACATTAATGTTCAGTCAAGAATAAATAACAATATTTAAGTCCTAAGTTTACTTTGAGCTGCAAGATCAGCTCATGTCTAGCACTTCCTTGAAGGTCCACTAAGTTTTCCTTAAGTGTACTTAAAGTCCCCCTTTAGTCAATCATTTAATCCCTTAAAACTCATCTATGATCACCAAAATTACATATTTATACGATTTTTCCTTGGAAAAAAAGCCTTAAAATAGCTTGAATGTAACTCTACACCCTTGCCTCATTTAGTATACGCGGTTCTATGTATAAGTGAAATTAGCCCCGCCTCCACTCACTCACACCAGCTCAGAGATCCAGTCGTTGACGATCACACGTTGACCTGATTGGTTACAAGGTAGTTTGTGACGTCAGAAACACCAGCGATTTCAAACCCTGTTTTTGAGACTGTCTTTGGTTCGCTGCAGTTTTAATGTTATCGTTATCAGCCCGATGAGGAAATTTGGCCAATATCTTATAGCCGATAAATAATGGATTACTTCCTTCAGCTGAGACACTTCAGATACGCTCTGTTCAACATGATGGTTTTGAATTGCTTGAAATATGATTGCAATCACTTCAAAAAATGAAAATATGGTTAAGTGTAACATGCAGTGTAAGTCTTTCACATAGGCTACATAAAATTAGCATAGAGTTATAGATCATTATATTGTGTGCTTGGGACATGGCTTTTAATGGTGAGACACATGTTTTTGTAACCCGGCTCTCACAAATAATATTCAGATTTAATAAATACTCAGCAATGGTGTTGACTTATGAATTTGTACATGGTTTGTCTTAAAGCATATTAAAATAATAAACAACATTAAAAACGTGATTTTCACCTTAGGGGGACTTTAAGCTTTGCTTAACAAAATGAACAGCACTTTTGGTAAATAATGTTACCATGAAGACTATATTAGTGGCCTATAGAAAGCTTTTATTTCATATAAAAAGTATTTTCCATACAACAGCAGTTAATATAGTTATGGTGATATTTATATATGAACATGACCAAAAAAAATCCTCATAAAAGTGGTCTATAGGCATGTCTTGTGCTATATTGCTCCATATCATATTGTTTTCTGATGCCATATGATAGCTTTGTTTGAGGAACAGACCCACATTTATGTCGTTATTAATGCATTATTTATAGTGAGCTGTTCACCCAAATATGAAAACTCAGTCATCATTTACTCACCCTCAAGTTGTTCTAAACCTGAATGAATATCTTTCTTCTCCTGAACACAAAGGAAGATATTTTGTAACCAAGATAAACAGTAAACAAGATATACAGTAACCAAACAGTTTTTGGGCACCATTGACTTCTAAAGTATTTTCCCCATTCTATGGAAGTCAATGGGACTCATCAACTGTTTGGTTACAAACATTCTTCAAAATATTTTCTTTTGTGTTCAACAGAAGAAAGAAACGCAATTGTGGCTGAACCATCCATTTAACTAAGGAACATTGTTGAACCCAAATCATTAATTTAGTTAGTAGAACTCCTCAGGATGATTTCCTCCCCATCATGTTATTCAAAACTCAAAAAAATTTTTGGGTCACATTGACTGTCATAATACTTACACATTGTGACTAATTTTGGTCTGCACCTCACACAAATCTATCATATGACTTCAGAAGGGTTGTATTGTATGGAATACTTTTATACAGCTTTTAAGGTTGTGCGTTTATAACTACATAAAGGTTACTAAATACTGACAGAATTTTCATTTTAAGTATTATTAGGTATTAAAGTTGTGATAAAACATAAGTAGAGACAGATTTGTCTTCCATGTTGCGAAATACATCTGAGTGAAACTTATTTAGGATTATCGAAAAATAATAAGATGTAAGGCGGGACTCGATTCTAATTGTTGATTGGATTTTGAGATGTGGGAGTTAAAACAGGCGGGGTTTAAGCAGATTACACAATTGAATAAGTCCTGCATACATCATACATCAGAGAAGTCTGTCGATTCCACCAAAAGATTGAGTTATGACATTTTGATTAAACATTATGAGGTAAAAAAAAATTTACAAACTAAACTTACATTGATGAATTGTTCACAATGAGATACATTTCTGCATTTAGAATATAGATAGGGTAAATTTTAATTTCATGCTGACTTTGTGTAATTTGCAGACATTCTTTCACACTTCTAATGAGAACTTTCACTTAATATTCTTTCATTCTGAAAAACACGTTTCGTGGTCCTTTACTGCACTTACCTGATGTGGAGGGAAGCGCATGGAAATTTGAAATGATATCTGTAAAACAAGAATGTGCTATTAATATCAACCACTGCAGCTCAAAAATAGATGCATCAGTACGTGCTGAAAAAAAGTCCCTCACCTGCGCAGACATGTCATCACACGGTAATCTCTCTCTATCTGACGCTGGGCAAAATGAGGGCGATCTGGGGGGAGGCATGCCAGGTGTGTCTGAGTCACAGACGGTCAGAGAGGGAGAGGATGGACCGGGACAAGCTTTTTGTGGTGCAGCAGGTGATGCGGGGGTCAGCATGATTTGGGGGGCTGCTTTATTTTTCTCTCTCTTTGTCTCTATTCCGGAGGGATGGAGGCCTGGCAATGCGCCAAGCGTCACACGTTGATCATCCAGTCGTCCTCTTTGAAAGTTGGCCAGGAGATTGAAAAGGTCATCAGGATCTTCTGCTGTATGCAACAAGCCAGTAGTACAGTGTGAAAAGTCTGAATTACAATGATTCGGTCATTAATAATCATTATTATCCGAGCAGACTTCAGTTACCTGTGGGATTAGCGTTCGGGCTGTTGGGAGAGGGGGATGGTTTTTTGAAGGGATCAAATGAGCACCGCTGGTCGTCCATTCGCCGATTCTGTGAATGATGCACCATGGAAAAAAACTGGTCCTGATCAATACAATTTTGTACCTGATTCAGAGAAAGAAAACACCATATGAATCAATGTGAATTTATTCTAGCTTTACCAGACACATTTTACTATCCTAAGAAAATTATAGTAACTTACAACACCATACCACAGACTTATTTTGAACCCACAACATATATATATATATATATATATATATATATTAGAGCTGTCAATCGATTAAAAAAATTAACTAGATTAATCACACATTTTTTTCTGTGACTAATTCTGATTAATCACAATTTTTTTAGACGTAAAAAAAAAATATATTTTATAATGTATTAATTTCACAGTTAATCTCCAAATTAATGTATAAACAACATAAAGGCAGTACATTTTGAATATTTGTTTAATGGCACATTTTTGTGTAAATTACACACTACCCACTCACCCACCCCCATTTTAAACTTTAATTATAGCCATTTAACATTACAGTGGTAATTGAAATTTATAATTTTTTTAACATTTATTATGGTTCAAAAATATAACAACTTTTAAAAGAATTAATCGCATGCGTTAATGTTGACAGCACTAATATATATACAATATTATATGATTATATAATAATTTAACAATACCAAGTTTACCAATACCAAAGATGCTACAAAAATGCTTCAAAAAAATTGCAACAGAATAAAATTATATACTGTATATAAGGGTACGTTTACATGACAACAGTGTACTAAAAATGGAAACATATTTCCTTTGCGTCGTCAAAACGATCCCCGTTCACACTGATCTACAAAATCGATTCAAACACTTTTATTCATGCCAGGCCTTTGGCAATGTCACTTTGTAGAAAAACACTACGCGCCTATAGACTGAACACGTGACGCATGCGCATGATGTCACCGTTTTCACAAATTCACATTTTTGTAGTTAACACAGACGATAACAGTATCGTTTTCAAAAGTTTGCATTTTCAGGCCCCCAAAATGCCGCTGTTGTGTCAATGAACGGCCAAAATGCGTAACAATTCTTCAGTTTTTAGTTGGAAACGATGTCGTGTAAACAGCCCCTAAGCTTTGCTACACTTTTGCAATGTTCACACAAAGGGACAGTTTACATGTGACTGTTTTCAACTAAAAACTGAAAACCTTTCATGCATTTTGGCCGTTTATTTACACGACAGCAGTGTTTTGCGGGCCTGAAACTGCAAACCTCTGAAAATGACATCATTGTCTCTGTGCAAACTACAAAAGCGCGAGTTTGTGAAAACGGTGACATCATGCACATGCATATCATATCACGTTTTCAGTCTATAGGCGTAGTGTTTCTTTACAAAGTGATATCGCCAACTACTGGCCTGGCATGAATAATACAGCGTTTTAGTCCTTTCCGTGGATTCGTGTGAACGGGGATCGTTTTGACAACATTGTCGTCTGTATGCAAAACTTTTCAAAAACAAAAAGGAAAAACGTTACCGTTTTTAGTACATCGTTGTCGTTTAAACGCACCCTAAACTTTGTGCGAACTAATCTGAGAGCTATAACTTAAGCCATTACAAAGGCAAGTAAACTTTTTTATGCTACTAACTATAATAAAATATAAAACAATTGAAATATATACAGTAAAAGAAATATTATTAAATATAGGCCTATGTATAGCCTATATCACCTCAGAGGAAGGACTGAATGATCCTGATCTCCTGGTTGATTCAGATGGAGGGTTAGTCGGGGATACGGTTTGAGAATAAGACTTCTTTGGGGGGGCAGGAGACCCCAGCTGGATTCTGGGAGCAGAGCAAGACTGATCATCCAACCGAGAGCCCTGCCAAAGAGAAAATAATACAAGTGTGCCTTGTTATCACGGAGTGCTTTTAAATTAATGATATTCTGTCCAGGTTTCTATTTCTGTACATGTTATGGAAACAGGAGAGCGCTAGTAAATGTTGATTAAGATCTTAAAATAAGCCCTTTTTTGCTGTCCTATATTTGTGCTCTTGCCTTTATTAGAGCTGTGCATAGTCTCACAAATGTATCTCAAAGGGGTGATTTCATCACATTTTCCATGATTTTTAATGCATTAAGAAAATATACTATAACTTTTTAAAACTTTCTCCACATAATTAAATAAATATGTATATATGCATGTATGCCAATGTATTGAAATTAAGCTGCATAAATAATGACAGATAAATGCATTAACATGGACTACCTTTCAAAAGTTTGTTTTCTAAAAGGAGTCTCTCATGCTCACCAAGGTGGCATTTATTTGATAAAAAAATACAGTAATAACACACTGTAAAACCTGATGAGTTAGTTTAACTCAAACCGTTTGAGGAAACCGATTGCCTTAAATAATTTAAGTTTATTAACTCAAACAATTTAAGCATAAACAAATATTTGATTTGTGTCCAAGCAACTCAATAACTTATTGTTAAGATAACTTGGGTAAATAAAGTTAATAGTACTAATTCCGTTCAGTTAATATATCTTAAATCTATGAAGTACACTGTAAACCCAAATAAGTTGACAGAACTCAGAACACTTTTAATAGTATAAACTTAGTTAGCTTTAAAAAGCTAATCTGCTAACATAGTAAATGCTAACATATTAACAATAGTATGTTAAACAGAAGCACTAGCTGTATGAGCGCAACAATATAAAGGGATTATTTCCTCTCAAATCAAGTTGCATGCACCACTTGTCACCATGATGGTAACTATTAAAGCCAACATTAACAGAAATTCTTACATTTACATTTATTCATTTAGCTGATGCTTTTATCCAAAGCGACTTACAATTGCTATATATGTCAGAGGTCGCACGCCTCTGGAGCAACTAGGGGTTAAGTGTCTTACTAAGGGACACATTGGTGTCTCACAGTGGATTCGAACCTGGGTCTCACCAAAGGCATGTGTCTTATCCAATGCGCCACCACCACCCCAAATTCTTCTAAATTAGCATAACAAAACATTAATCACTACTAAATCTCACACTTAACATTAATCTTACACAAAAAAAAAACATTATATTACACTTAATTTTAGCATTTACTCTCTCTTTCGAGTGCCATCGGCAAAGCATGCTGGGAAATAGATATCCCAGCCGTTTCAGTTAAACTTAAGTTCGTCTAAATTAAAATAAATAATTTCATAAAACTCAAAACAATGAAACAGTTCAGTTTACTTAAAATATATCAGTTCTGTGAACTTGAAAGAAAAAAATTTTTATTTGACTGAACTAATTCGTTTAATTTAAGTTTGTCCTACTCAAACCAATAAATTATTTTTAGCGTTAGGGTTTACAGTGCAGTAATATTATTACAATTTAAAATAACTGTTTTCTATTTGAAATTTTATGTCACATGATCTTTCAGAAATTATTCTGATATACTGATTTGATGCTCAAGAAACATTTCAGATTATCAATGTTGTGCTACTTTATATTTTAGTGAAAACTATCATTTTTTTCAGAAATCTTTGATGAATAGAAAGTATTTGAAATAGCAATCTTTTGTAACATTATAAATGTCTTTACTGACACTTTTAATCAATGAATGCATGCTTGCTGAATAAAAGCATTCATTTCTTTCAGACTTTGGAACTGTACTGTATAAGCGCTTGAACTGAAGGAAGCATTACACACCTGTATTCTGGAGACCATGTTGAAGAGCTGATCTGATTCCTGAGCTGTCATCCCAGGAGCTGCTTGTTTTCCTGGCAACGGCTTTAGCGTCACCCGCTGGTCATCGAACCGTCGATTTTGGGTGTTAGAAATGAGTTTAAAAAAATTCTCGACATCTTGATCTGTTTAGAGGGTGTATACAAACATGCACTTTTTAATGCATTTGTTGAATTATTAACTTGATTCAACTTTAATTACAGACTAACCTGACTCGCTGTTATCCATATGTCTGGGTGAAGGCGATAAGGGGTTAATTGAGCAGCGCTGTTCATCCATACGTCCACGTTGTGCTTGACTAACTAGACACAACAGCTGGTCCTGCTCACCCTGATGGATTAAGAACAAGGCTTTTGTACTTTTTGAAGTTTTGAGAGAAAGTATCTGAGGCCACTGTAAATATATGCATTCATACTCACTTGAAAACTTTCCATTCTGTCCTTGTCTGATATGGGGTTGAGTGAGGCTGATCTGGTTGTGAGCGTGTTATAAGTGTCTGAATCAGCAGGACGTTGAGGACTGTAGCTCGCTCTTCTCACAGAGTCCGGGGCCTCAGGGGTCAGGGTGTTTTTTGGAGGATTCTGTTTCCTGAAACTCTAAATTGCAGGTTAAGAAATTTGAAGAAAAAAAAAACCTTATTTTCAATTCTTTCCTGTACAATCAAAAATAAATTGCAGGATTTACTTGAAAAAAGGCTAGGAAACAATTTTAAGTTGCACTTAATTTTACAATATGTGTACTTGCAGCGTACTTAAAAAGTACTGGGCAATATAACTACAGGGTTAGTACTTGTTGAAAGTAGTTGTTATCTACTATAATAAGTGCATAGTATGTATATGCAGAACAGGGCTGTAAAATAAAATGCTACTAAATTTAAAATATAAATACCACTTAAAATTCAGGAATTGCTAGTAAATTTCACAAATAATTACAAAGAAATGGCAAGTAACATAGGGAATTAAAATTGAAATTTTGAAATAGAATAGAATATAAATAGTATTTTCTTGTAAAACATGCTCCAATAAACTTGTTTTACTAATCAGATGTCCTCCAAAGTTCACTGGAAAACTCACATGAGCTCTGCTGACCATGCTGCAAAACTGATCAAAGTTTGTCTTCAGTACATTTCCGTCTTTCGGATCTCTGATGGTGAATGCCTCCATCCCTGGCAATGAACTAAGCGTCACTCGTTGGTCATCTAATCGTTGGCTCTGACTCTTGACCAGGAACTGTAAAAAGTCATCGCCATCTGCCACAGTGTTGTCCAAAGAGACATGAACATGTAAATGTTACTTTTAAGGCAAGACACTAAGACAAAACATGTGCTTTTTCGTGCACTGATACATTTTAAATATTTTGGGCTATTTTTGCTTCCACAGTAGTCAGAAATCTACAGCAGTACTTATTTACACCAAAAATGTATTACTGTCAATACAGAGCCCCTAAGGGACACGTGGTGAAAATATGGGATGAATGGCAAAAAAAAATTCAAAGCTTTTGCATTCTCTCGCAAAACTTTTGCGTTCATTCGCAAACTTTTGCGCAAAACCTCTTGTGAGTTTGAACAAACACTTTCTGATTCATTTACAGCTGACAGTGATTCAGTGCTATGGAGAACCTAAAGGGACATGGTGAAAGAAAAAAATATGAGACGGGATGAAAAATTATTTGTCAATGCTTTTTGCGTTCTCTCATGAATGTTTTGCTTTTCGCCGAGAAACTTTCCGTTCGCTCGCAAAAATATTTGCGTTCGTTCATAAACTTTTCAGCTCACTTGCAAACTTTTGCATTCTCTCCCAAAGATATTTGCATTTGTTCGTAAACTTTTCGCTGACTCGCAAAGATATTTGCATTCGTTCGCAAACTTTTCCATTCATTCGCAAACTTTTGCATTCGCTCACAAAGATATTTGCGTTCGTTCCTAAGCTTTTCCGCTCACTTGCAAACTTTTGCATTCTCTCTTAATGTTATTTGCGTTCGCTCGCAAAATGTTTGTGTTCCCCCGAGAAACTTTGTGTTCCCCGAGAAACTTTCCATTCGCTCACAAAACCTTTGCGTTCTCTCTGAAAGATATATTTGCATTTGTTCGCAAACGTTTCCACTCACTCTCAAACTTTTGTGTTTCCCGGCAAAACACTTTTTTTCTTTGCGAATATACGCAAAGTTTTTTCGGGGGAACACAAACATTTTGCGAGCGAACGCAAATAACATTAAGACTTTTTTTTTTAACTTTTTTTCCCCCAATCATTTTCCCTCCATCATGTCCCTTTAAGGGCTCTGTAAGAGGCTCCATAAAAAAAAGAGATATCTCAATCCCCTCTGTAAAAACCAATGAATCTAATATCTCAACAAAAAGAAATTTGAATCTGGGTTTATCCAATGTTCATATTTCTGATATGGAAATGTATGTGAATTAGTTCCTATTTATTCAAAAATGCCTCATTTGCATCTAGGCCTTTCAAATCGATTTATCGTGATCAATTGCATAACATGAACGTTTTTGTTTGTGTGTGTGTGTGTGTGTGTGTGTGTGTGTGTGTGTGTGTGTGTGTGTGTGTGTGTGTGTGTGTGTGTGTGTGTGTGTGTGTGTGTGTGTTAAATATAGGATATATATACATACACACATATATGATATAAACAAACTTTTATTTAGAATTGATTAATCACGATTAATTGATTTGACAGCATTTTAGAAAACTTGAAATACAAAAGCATTTGTCTTAATGTGCTGTGATTAATCAACTGTGTAAATAGGGTGTGTAAATGTACATTTTGGCATTACCAAAATTACAAAGACATCTGACCTGGGCTGTTGGCATGAAGTTGTTGAGGTTTTGTTGGACCCAAAGTGCAGCGCTGTTCATCTAATCTTCCACGCTGAGCGTTACTAACGAGGGAAAACAACTGATCCTGTGCCCCTGAAACTTGCTGTTAAGACCAAACATTTCAATCAATTTGGACATTCTTGTAGTAAATATGCACTGTTAATAATGATTCATATCAATGAAGTAATAATCAAATATAACACAAAAGTTTAGAAATGTAAAAAAATATATATATTTATGAAATACCTCCATGTTGTCCGCCACAGACGTCATCTCCTACAATCCTCATCTGTATATTCTTCTTAATAAGATACAGATATCAATGCATACTTCTTTAGAACAAGTATTAAAATTTTAGTCATAGTGCAAATCTAGTATTTGTGTACAAACATGCGAACAAGCTTCTCTCTCCCGACTGAAGTAAAGCTCTACCAGGATGGATGGATGGATGGAGTGCTTTTAGAAGGTCTTAAGCTTTGAATATAAACCCGTACCCATTAGGAAACCTAGACAGGGGCAGTCTTTAATCCCAGATAAAAACAGTTAATCCTCTCTATCATGCAGCGATGATCTTTTATCATGGGAGACAATTATTGGAGCAGTGACATCAGTATCAGTATCAACAGAGACCTCCTGACACCATCAGTCTGTGTTTAGGTTGGTAACTCTATGGAAATGATTCATGGATTTCTAAAAACCTGCAGACAATAGGCTTAAACATAGGATGATTCTGTTCAGGATCAAATTCAAGGAAATTCAACCAAGAATGGAGCTACAGGAAGTTATGCTGCATTGGTACAAAATTAGGACCTGAAACTCTTTAAAAATGAATTATTATTATTTAACAAATGGTCAGTGAAATGAAGTATTTAACGTTCAATGAAAATGCAAGTTGCAGCTTCAGGAAGTCAAACTATTAGCTGTTTGCATTTTTTTTTTTACCATGCAATCGAATTCTGGATTGTAGAAGAACAGGATGCAGTAAAAGAAAGTTCAACACTCTTACTTCAGCAATAAAAAAATAAAGAAACTCAAATGTAATGTAAATCTGAAGTCTTTTTCACGTATTTGGTTTGGTTGAATCAGATCATCAAATGTCAGCATCAAAGAAATTGGTTAATAAAGTGAGATTAAATACATAAAGTCTATTTGTGTATTTTAACAATAGCATGTTTGTCTGTTTTTGTGCCAGTGAGTTGAGTAAATGCTCACATTAGTCTAGATCTACAATAAGCATCATGTTCACACACAGCGCACAAAACACTTCTGCACATACTCCTGATTTCTCTCAACATGGGGACCGGAGAGCTGTCAGTCAAGGAATGGGAAAACAAAGTAGCTTGCGTTACTTTTTTGAAAAAGTAACTGCAATATTTTGTTGTAAATTTAAAAGTAATCCATCACTGGTTAGTTGAAAAAAGTAATCTACTTGAATTACTTGTAATGCGTTACCCCCAACACTGCTCAAGCATCTCTTTCTGGAATGAGGTATAAGCAAAATTTATTTAGAATTGTTAACAAATAGACAACAGACACAAAGAGCCAGTGAACCACATCCACCAATATGTGATAACGTAACAGTAAAAGAAAAAAGTGCACAAGTTCAGAGCATGAAAAACAAAAAGACACCTAAACTGAGATAAAACATTTCATGCCTTCACCACACAATGGAAATCAGAAATGGACAACTGTACCATAAGCAGGCTTATCTGGCAAATTCCTTTTTTTTTCACATTGTGCAGCTTTACAGTAGCAGTAAGACAGTAAGTAAAGGCAGGTTGTACAACATGTCTCAGAATCCAGTGTGATCATTTGGTCCAAAGAAGTCTTCAAATCACATCAGAACTTGATACGACTGATATTCGAAGGGTGTAAGGCAAGATTTAATCCATACATCTGCACATTTTTAAACCTCTGGCAACAGGTTCTCAACCAATTTCACATAATATCATCGTCTCATATATATATATAATTTTTCTTTTAAATTAAGCATCAGTCATCAACAGCGTGAATATATATACACATACCAACAGTTTAGCTTGGGTAATTAAAATGACTACTTTTAAAAGCAAACAATCAGCAAGCTAGATCTAAAGGTCTTTCCACTGGTCATTTGAGAGAATCCAAACTTCAGAGTATCAGGTTTCACAGGAGTTCAGAGGGATGAATCTCTTCAGGGATGTACTGCTAAACGGCTACAGGCTTGTCCAAATCCTTCAGGTCATTCAGAAAGCTGGTTGGAGTAACAATGTGAGATGATCCTGCAGAAGAAACCCATATTTGACATTTTAAACAACTCTGAAGAAAATTAATGCTATCTTCAACCCTGCTCTTGAAGACCCACTGTCCCAGAGAGTTTAGCTCCAACCCTCATCAAACAAACTCGAACCAGCGAATCAGACTCTTCCGGATCACGTGACAATCACACAGGTGTGACATTCAGGATGGATATAAAGTTTGCAGGACAGTGGGTCTCCAGAGGGAAGGTTGAAGACCTCTGTCATATGCAGAAGTCATCTCCTCTTACCAATCAGAACCTCCCACTTGCCCTCGGTGGCCCGGGTCACTTCATAAGCACAGCGCATCTCAGAATGGGTCACGCCGCCAATCACATAGATGATGAGGCGAGGGCCGCTGCGGTACTCTGTGGCAGACTTGTTCTTGTGCCAGTGTCCAAACCGTGCGCTGCTGGAGTAGGGTTCAAGAGTAATGTCAGACCACAGGACGATATTTGACGTCGAGGTGAAAGATGTCTCGCGATATCAGCATGAAGGAGTTGAGTTAGTGGCAAAACATTGTACAGTGCTTGCATTATGTTGTATTGTCTCATACTCAGAAAGTAGAACTGAAGTGAAATTCGTTACAAGATAGGCCTGTTACGATTCCTCGTTTAAATGATTGATTGATTGATTGATTGATTGATTGATTGATTGCTTAAAAAAATTATTGATTCCATATCCATGTCGTTTAACCAGCAAAGCTAATTTATGGCAGCACTAATTTAATTCTATAAAAAACACACGCAGGGCAACATAGCATGAATGAACAATACAAAGTTTTTGCCTTCAACACATGAACAGTCTGCCCATACAGGAACAAATGTGCATAATTATGCAGTTTTTTCAAATCCCACCATATGGCTCTACAGACACTTAGAGGTCTCTATACATTAAAAGAACATTTAGGCAAATATGAGCCTTTCCTGTCATATAATATCAGGGACATTTCAGCGGATTCACTCTGCATTTAAATGCGGTTGTCTCTCCTGAAACTCTGCAGTTTACGTGGCCGTTGATCCTCTTAGCAGCATGAAAGATAAAACTTTCATTTAAATTGCAAATAGATTATATACATAAAGCGAGAAAAAGAGCGCTCCCTTAATGGCTGAAACCGTCATCTATTGGCTGTGAGAAGTGCTGGTACCTGACTGTAGTTGATGTGGTGGTGGTGATGGGGGCGGGATCAGACAGGAACGGCCACAGCTTCCTGTCACACTTGTCATCAATGATGTTCTGCAGAGCAAGCGGAATTTAAATAAGAATCATTACATTGCTATATAAAACTCTTACGGACACAGCGTTTTCCTGACCTCCATCACATCTTTCAGGATGGGCGTCCACCGGGAGAGCTGATACGTGGATTCTGTGCGTTCTTTCCTGTCGGGCAGATTCTTACCAGAATTAGTGCCCTAAATGACAAGACAGAGAACAATTTGGTAATGTGTTATCATACTGATCTTCAGCAGCTGTTTCCTATGAAGAAAATCAGTACAGCTCCTATGTTCCTGAATAAGGAAAAACTGAAATTTTAATTATTGAAACATCATCATTTTACAAACATGTAATTCTATTTGAATATTTTGAAATGTAATTTATTTCTGTGATGAAAGCTGTATTTTCAGCATCATTACTCCAGTCTTCAGTGTCACATGATCCTTTAGAAATCATTTTAATATGATGATTTGATGCTCAAGAAACATTTTTTATTGTTATTAATGTTGAATGCAGTTGTGCTGCTTAATAGTTTTATGGAAACCGTGAAGCAATTTTCAGTAATTTATTAAAGTTTTTTTTAGAGTTGCACGATTAATCGGTGTAAGATGGCGAATCTTGATTCAAAAATCCAAGTGATTCTTATTTCTCAATGATTCACCTGTGTCTATTAAACCTTTGACAAAACCACATCGGAAAATTCAAATTTGCGTTTGCGCTGCAGCTGAGACAGAGAGAGCAGTTTCAAATAACAATTGTATAAATTCCATCGTTACACCAGTAGGTGGCGACAAGTGACTGTTAAAAATGTATTTGTCATTGAATCATTCAATCAAAGAGATTCTTTCAAAAATTCTGATTTGCCCAGTCATGAAACAAGTGTTTACGAGTGAGTAATTGAATCACTCATTCAAAAAGATTTTTTTTTAAAAATAGTAAATTAAAGTTAATTAAACATTTTTAAAATAGACTGAAGCAATTAACATTCTGTCAGAACTTTTGACTTTTGATGAGATTAAAGTTTTTTTTTTGTATTTTGTTTAATGTGTTTATATTTTGTATGCTGTATGGTTTCTTTTTATATGCTCAATGTTTTATTGTACAGAACTTTGGTGCAACTTTGCTGTGCTATAGAAATAAACTTTGACTTGACTTTTGACCTGACTTGAGAACTTCTAGTAAATGACATGTTATTTATTATATTTATTAATTATTATTGTTTACTTGTCTGTTCGGAATCATGGGAGAATCGTGTCCTCTAATACTTTTGTTAAGAAACTTATACTTTTATTCAGTAAGGATGAGAATCACGATTTTTTTGTGTTTCAAATAGTTACAATAACATTTCAAAGAAGCAATGGTATCCTAAATCTTACTTTTTCAGGCTGGTCCAGTTAATGCACATGCACATTTAAAAGTAAACAAATCTAACAAGGTGGTTGCCTCTTAACAGCCATTTCTACAGTGTGATGATTTATCTCAGTGTCTGACTCGGTTTTAAACATTTTATCATAGTAAAAATCCCTTCTGCAGATTTCCCAATAAATTCTGCACAACAGATTGCACATGGGCCTGCTTTCAGACATAGAGCGTCTCATCTTACCCCAGCGATGATGGGGCAGCCCAGGACCTGCAGGTTGGTGATGATGTCACGATCCTTCTGCACGTTTGCATGCTGAATGAGTTTTGTGAGGTTCTCTTCACCAATGCCTGTGTGTAAGGATGAGTCACTTCTGCTTAATTCATTCAGAGCTTAACCTGTCAGCTTTCAATAAAGTTATACCCAAATGCGAGTGTTCATACCCTTTTTTTTATGGAAAATGTAAAGCAGTATGATGCGGATTTTGTCGTAGGGTTCGATCTCGGTGTTGAGCAGAACAGGGACGATACTCTTCATAGCATCTTTGAGCGGTTCCCCCTCAGCATCTGAACCCATGGCCAAGTCCTGAGGAGGGAAACAATAAACCACTTCTGAGAATAGGAAAGCCTGAAATGTAAATACATTTTTTACAAACATTGAATGATAATTTTGAAATATTTTTGCAATTTAAAATAAGCATTTTTTTAGTATATTTTAAAATGTAATTTATTCCTGTGATCAAAGCTGAACTTTCAGCATCCTTACTCCAGTCTTCAGTGTCACTTGATCATTCAGAAATCATTCTAATATGATCTGATTTGGTGCTAAAGAAACATTTCCTATTATTATTAATGTTGGAAACAGTTGTGCTGCTTTTTCAAAGGAACATTTATTTGAATTAGAAACATTTTGTAACATTGTATGCGTTTTTACTGTCACTTTTGATCAATGACACACATCCTTTCCTGGCTTAATAAAATGATCAGTTTCTTCTTCAAAAAATCGAGTAGTAGTGTATGTTTACAGTTTGTTGCATTACTTATGAAAATAATGGAAGCAGCATTTAAAGTGATTGAGGGGGGAAGACTGACCAATGAGAGACAAAAATCCTGAAAATGTTTTGATGGCCCCGTTTGTTTGTTAAACTCATTTAAAGATCTTTGAATCATAAAAATCATACAAATGAATGAGAGACACTAACTATTTCCAATGCCTTTTAGTAATAAATCAGCAGAATGAGATGTTCACGATGCTAATTTAAAGAAAACAAGGAAGCGAGATTATGCATTTAATATTTTACTGCCGCGTAAAACATATCCACACTACCAATTGTGTGACATTTGTATGTTTGTGCTTTATTTATTTATATACAAAATTTAGCTAAAATATCAAAATATGAGTTGTGAGTCCATCAAAACAGGAGGAAGTTGAGATTATCCATTAGCAGGCCACCAAGTGATATAAACACGGCACATAAAGAACCGCATCAGCTGCAGTCATGTCCAGACATTAACCAGCTGCTTATAATACCTCCACACACAGAATGATGCACTTAGGAAAAATCGTCCATCTGCTATACATAAAACGGGGAGATGGCTGTACAATGTCCAGCGATGTTGTCTGTACTTTCGAAGATTAAGCAATAGCTTCCTGTACATTATTTTATTGCAACAGATGAAAGTTCATCGCACAAGCTGTTGCTTAAATTGACAATAAGAAGCTTAGAAATAGTAGTAAAAGATAGAAACAGACCCTCTGAAATCAATCCATAAACAGTATAAACTGAGCATTTCATCAGAACATATGGTTAAATGTAGCCTCGCAAAATATACTACACAAAACATTTCACTAACATTAGATATTAAAGGTGCAGTGTGTGAGTTTTAGCGGCATCTAGTGGTGAGGTTACGAATTGCAACCAACAAAAGTTACGGTGGCCGACAGGAAAATAAAGCCCCTTTCACACAGAGATTCCAGAAAATACACAGATAAAGTGACCCGGGATTTGACCTGGGTTCGTGTGATTTTGGTTCATTCACACTGCCAGTGATTTTCCGGAATCAGAGCAATAGTGGTTGTCCACACACAACCCGTAAAAATCCCGTAAAGACACGTGACATCGATGTGACATGTAATGTCTCAGCAGCGTCTATAGTTTGCTTATGAGCTGCGATTTCTCTCTGGAGAAGCCACGCTTGTGCATTTTTTCCTCTGATTCGATCATAAACTAGCGCATTACGTACAGTTTCACTAGCCTGCTTTCACTTCACTTCAGCGTCACCATTATGACACGGCATTGATTACGGCTTCTGTTCATACAGCGCGCGTTCCGGGACTGATCCCGACAATGTTACTAGGCCCCCAACCCGGCATCGATCCCGGGATCAATCCCGGTTCGTGTTTGCGTTCACACAGAAGGCGTTCTGGCAATTTCCCGGCAATTTCCCGGGATCAACGCGCTGTGTGAAAGGGGCTTAAGTCATGTCTGAGACAGCAGAGAGTAGCCAGTTCAGCAATGAGGTTTCTTTACAAGGATAAATTAAGAAATTAGGTTTAATTAATTATTCAGTAAAACTATGTTATTGCGAATATTATTGTTACTTGTTCATCATTGTGTCAGTGTTTTATTCGCTGAACTAAGCTTGCTTCCTTGCACAAAGAGCAACATAGTAACGAAACGCGTTTGTCCGTTTAGGGCTTCTGTAGAAACATTTCAATGTAAGGGGACCCGCGGTGTATGTAGATAGAAACTGCTCATTCTAAGATAAGACAAATATAACGGTTCATTAAGTAAGATCTTTATACACCACTTTTTCAAAGTAGTGATGAAACGCGTGCTGTTTGTTCGCTGTCGGCTACGCTAGAAACATGACGACACAATATGTCGAACTCCATAGAAGGGGGTGCCCGCGGTTATGGAGATATAAATGTCTCATTCTAAGGTAATAAAAATATACACCTTTATACACCAATGAAAACATAGTTATGAATCTTATATTGCATTTCTGTCAATAGATCCTCAGAAATATTACACAATGCACCTTTAAACTCATAAAATGAAATGATACTGCTAAATACAGTGAATCTGGTCAAAAGCAGACGGCACTGACCTGCTCCACCATACAGAGCTTGTCTAATGTGTTCTTGAACTTCTTCATGCAGGCATCAGCGAGGTTCAGATGAGTGGAGTACTGTCAACATCACAAACAACAAGTTGTTAAAGTCATCGTGACTATATACAGGCGTCAGGGGGGAAAAGGAAGTTGTGTTATGTGAGAGAGAAGTCGTACCAGGCTTAGTTCTTTCTGGTACTGAGGCATTTTCTTCAGCATCTGAGACAGATCTTTGATGTTGGCCTGAGGGAAGACGTATCAATGACACTTTAGCATGAATCAGGTACAAAAGAGAGCATTTGTTAAAAAGTCAATTTGTTTGTTCTTTTTCATCAAGATATCAAAAAATCTTGATATTTAGAAAATGTTGTTTGTTAACCACCCTCGTGAAAAAGAAGTGCAATTAATTGTATTGAATGCGCACTTGTCGTGTACCTCAAATATTAAAGTCCGCCTTTAGTCAATAATTGTATCCCTTAAGACTCATCTTTGATTACCAAAATGACATATTTAAAAGTTTTTTCCCATAAAAAGAATTCCTTCATGACTTAAAATAGCTTGAATGTAACTCTACACCCTTGCTTCATTTAGTATACGCAGTCTCATGAATATGCAAATTCATCCATGCCTCACTCACTCACTCACACCAGCTCAGATTACCTGATCCACTCGCTCAACTTTACTGTAGTAAACGCTGCACAATAGCAAGTGGAAACACTTGTTTAATTCAGCCATACATGTTTGAACCAGAAACTGATTCAGAAGAAGAGGAAGAGCAAATTATACAGGCTGGTACTCAAGCCGATGTATCAGAATGATGATGTGTTTTATGCATCGCTCTCTACAATGTCGGACACATAACAGTAATTGATATGATTAGCTTTTTGCTTGACTACGTTATCAAACGGCTAATAATGTATTGCTAATGTTACACAAACCATGTTTCTGTTCACAATCTCAGAGTCTGACAGCTGTCTTTAAAAATCTGCATCCTTAGAAACGCTGTCAACATCATAGAAAGTCAGTGGAGAAAAGTTTGGGATTGGTTACGTGTTTGTGATGGTAGGAAACAGGGGCGGCATAAAAACGGGTTCACAGCAGTTTTAAGGAGAAAATACTCAGTCAGCAATGGTGTTGACTTTTGAATTTGCATATGGTTTGTCTAAAAGCATATTAAAAACACCACAGAGAGTTAGGTTGCTTAACATAGTGATTGCTTTCAGGAAATTATGAGACTTTCAACCTGCATAACAAAAAATATTTCTGTAGAGAATCACCTATTGCACCTTTAACCAAGATCTGTAATAAGTGTTAGTTATTGTGTTATTCACAATGCATTTACTAATGTTAACCAACAGAACCTTATTGTGTTAAGTGTTGCCATATTGTATTACTTTAAACCATAAACCATCATAAGAAGTTTAGTTTTAATTGTCAGAGCAAATACATCTGAACTTGCGGTGTGGCGTCATCACTGGTGGACAAAGAATGTGTGTTTACCTTGTCTGTGTTCATCCTCTTGCTCTCACAGAAGGTGCGCAGCAGCTCCGTCACTTTCCTGAAACAAAGCAGCAGGTGTGAGCGCAGAAGCCCATCAGACTAGCAGGAACCGTAATGGTTGATCTGCTCTTACTTGGTGACGTCTGCTATGTGCATGTGCCGAAGCTGCACCCACAACTCATCGTCCTCGTCCAGCAACACTTCCTTCTCTCGAGCCTCGCCGATCCCAGCCGTCTGATACCTGCCAGCAACATGCCACAGTTCAGACTAACGGTAATCATTTCACACATCGCTGGTCAGATTAACTGCTCAAAAGTTATAATGGGAACCGGTAGTCAATCACACACTTGTAAATGTCTTGCTCGATGTCCAGGAGATCGTAAGCCATGGCCTGAAAGGTGAGCTCATGCAGGATTGGGGAGATGGGATCATATCCACGGTCCACTATAAGCAGCTGGGAGCGAGCTTTATCTGTGCCCTGTCAGTCAAACAACGCAAAGGCTGTTAAACTGCAATTACAGTTCCTTACAGTGAGCGTTTAAAGAACATGCAAACCAGGGTTGTGTATCAGTATATTAGACAGGTTCCAATGTCATACTTACTCAGACATCTGCTTAAAGGCACACTATGTAATGTTTTGTCGCTAGAGGTCGCCTATTCAAAGCAAAAGAGTAGCTTGATGACGCTGTGATTTCGGCTAGAGAGCAGTGGAGCTCTTATTATGCCGTAGACGACCTCTTTCACTTCTTCAGGTCATATATGTGGGGTAACAGTTTAGATACATTTGAATAAAATGTATGTGTGTTCGCTGTGTGTTCGCTATTATGTGGCTACTACAATATGAAACACGTATTACACACTGCAGAGAGCTAGATCGATATTTGGTATGGTAAAACATGGTACTCGCAGTATATCAAGAAAATGAGATTTAAGGCGAGACACTACAGGTGAATGGGACAATTTTTTCAGATCAGATATCACCATGAAACTTTCCCAGTTGATTACCTACATTAAGATGAGAAAAAAATGTATTACAAGTTTTCTGTTATTTAATGTTTAAATATGCAAATTAGGCATTATCTAATTAAATATGCGCTAATTTGCATATATTTTAAAAAACGAAATCTGAGTATTGAATAAGGCCAGGTTCAAAATTCTTGGCAGCCCCTGGTATAAAAGCATCTGGTTCCGTCAAAACTACTGTAGCGAGTCAGGAGTTGGAATTACAAGTATTGAAAACGATCAGGATAGATACTGTATATATTAGCATCTAGTTAGCATAGCATTTATATAGTTATTTAGATTATTTCGTGTAGCCTAGGTAGTTAATCTCGCCTATCGCTCCAGTGTGCAACCTGCATTTTACGTGGGATTGCTTCTCCAACGCAATGGAGGTGGAAATGGGCTTCTCCACACAGCTCGCGCTGCCAAACGCTGCTATTCTTGCATGAACTCCACCACCGCAGCGGCGTCATGATGTGACTGAGCATATATTTTTAATCACAATTTATGTTCCTTCTTATTAGGCTAAAGTTAATCCTCTGGTGTCGACAAACGCGCCGGCGCGACTTGCTGATTATTTTTTTCACACAGCAGCAAAATATAATGAACGTAATAGTAATAATAATCCTGGAAAAATTACCTCAAAATGACTGAATATAAGAATAATCGGATGCCGATTGCTATGCGGGAGTCAAGACCGCATTTGGAGCTGGTGTCCACACTCCACACAGACAATTCACCCTCCTCCACTTCAGGGGAAGGTGGGGGAGAAAAGTTCTCGACTTCAAATGACCGCTCTGTTGCAAAGCTACTTGCGTCACTCCATTTTAGCTAATTTGACAGCAGCTGTCACTGCGGGTCTCAGGTGCACCCAACCCCCCCTCAGCCCCGCCCTCGGTTCGTCGCCTCTATCTCCGCTGGGCTCTGCCCACTTTTCCAGCATTTTTCAAATAATGCCAGTGGGTGACCAGGGGTTTAGTTACCCTTTAAAGATTTAGCACCAGCCAATAAGATTGGGCATTTAGAGTTAAATCCCCCCTTTTAGTTTCACGATTGGTTGCTGATAAAAAGGAAATGACCATATTTGGCAGTCTTGATCAGGAGATAGAGAGCTTTCTAACGTGTGTGCGATGACAGGGTGCAGATCGCGATCGCGGAGCAGAGGGATGATTTATAACGGCAAATTTTGATGAATTTATGAGAAATCTACAGTCGCAAACAGACAAAGTGTAGTAAAATAAAGAGCTAAATGTGTATTTCGGACTTTTTTTCACCACAAGTCTGAAAGAAGACATGTTATTGAAGACAAATATCCCAAAATCTCAAAATTGACCAGTAAAAAAAAAAAACGATGTTTTTGCCTGCCGTGTCTCGCCTTAAACTAAGACTAAATTTAAGACAAACTGTGTTGAGCTGTATAACAATGATTAGTTAGTGATTAGTATAATAAAACACATAATATATTAAAGCGTCTTTGGTGTTAGAAACATTCGGGATAATGTAAGTACACAAATTAGCAAAATATATAACATTGTTCTAGTGGTTTTTGGATATTTTGATCCAAAAATCTTACATATTGTGCCTTTAATACTTGCTTGTCTGTCACTTTTAATATATATATAGAGCCATCAATTTCTTTCACAAATACTTCTAAATATCAATTTTTAACGTTTTTGAAAGGAGTCTCTAATGCTCACCCAGGCTGCATTATTTGATCAACAGTGATATTGTGAAATATTATTACAATGTAAAATAACTGTTTTCTATTTAAATACATTCTAAAAGGTAATTTATTCCTGTGATGTCAAAACTAAAAACCTCCAGTTCAGTGTCACATGATCCTTCAGAAATCATTCTAAAATGATGATTTGATGCTCAAGAAACATTTATTATTATAGTCAATGTTGAAAACAGTTGAGCTGCTCATTATTTCTGTGGAAACCATGATAGATTTAAGGATTCTTTGATTATTCAAAAGTTCAAAACAACAGCATTTATTAGAAACAGAAGTCGTATATAACATTCATTATAAATGTCTTTACTGTCTCTTTTGATTAATTGAATAAATCCTTGATGAATAAAACTATCAATATCTTTCTTTAAAAATATTTTTAAAAAAAGAATACTGACCACAAACTTTTGAATAGTAGTGTATAATCAGGCTCCAAAATAAAGGTATCCACCATGAAACACATTTTGTTGTATTTCATTAAAAATATGTTAACAAATTTTTACTAGAAATGTGTTAATCATTGAGGAGATTCCCCTTTCCATATGTGGAAGCGCTTTGAGAACCCAGTAAAAAAGCGCTATATAAATGTAATGAATTATTATTATTATTTATTTGTATACTTATCAACAGCGTTTTTATGTCAAAAAAGGTTGGGCGATACGTTTAAATTGTTAAATTGCAATTTAAAACACAGGCCTGGTTTCACAAACAAAGCTTAGATTAAGCCAGGATTAGGCCTTAGTTCAATTAGGATATGCAAGTAATATACATGCCTCAGAAATCATAATATTATTATTATAATATTACTATATTATAATTACAACATATTATTTAATAAACATGCCTTAGAAAAAAAACATAACTGGTGTCCATCTTAAGGCAAAACAATGGCAATCTCAAACATGCATTTTAGTCTGGGATCTTCAGCCTTGTCTGTGAAACCGGGGGAGTATGTTGCAATACCTAAAAAAGTCTGTTCAGTAACAAATTGGAAATGTTTCAGTTAACGCAATCTCTGGTGTTGTCAGCCAGGGGAAGGAGGGCTTTCCCAGCCGAGTCTCGGTTGCTTCCTCATCTATTTAAACAACATCCTAGGGAGTTCACCTTTGGCTTGTTCACTGGAGGATTTTAACTTAAGGGACAATTTTTATTCACCTTTTCTGTACTTTATTATTCTATTGTCTGTAAAGCTGCTTTGGAACAAGCGCTGGAATTGAATTTAATAATAATGTGAAATTTCATGGATCAGAGAGAAAACAGATGAGGGGTTAGAAGTAAAAAAAAAAAAAACACAGATGTAACAAAACACAAGGAGATAGCAAAAGGAAGACTTGCATTGACACCCACCTGAACCTCGAGAAAATACCAGCTGGCATTTGAGAACAGGAAAAAAAAACAGAGAGAAGAGAAAATAGTCCAGAAAGCAGAGTACGAAATTATACAACAATCAAGAAGTGTCACTTTGAATTGAAGAAACGGAAGAAAGTATTTGTGTTACAACATATTAGAAGGCGTTTACAATATATATATATATATATATATATATATATATATATATATATATATATATATATATATGCCAACATCTCACCTCTCCCATACTGGGATTGTCTGCTTTATGAGCATTCAGACGGTCCATCACCATCTCAGCCAGGGCGAAATTCTCCTTTGGGCCCCTTAGAGAAGCATAGTTGGTTTACACTTACACTTCAAACAAATCATGTTACACCAGGAAACAAAGTCTCGACACGTACTGGCGGTAGCGGATGGCTGGGTATTCCTTCAGTGTGTCACAGAGTGTGGCGATCTGCTCGGCCATGGCCTCCATCATCCTGGTCCTGTCGTCTAGATTCGTCTGAGTTGGGCTGTACAAAGTGTGGAAGGAACTAGGGTTGTCCAGAGAAAACACCTGCAACAAAAAACATTCAAAAGTTTGGGCTCAGTAAGAATTTGACTTCTTTTTTAAAACAAGAAAATAATATATTTATTTAGCGAGGATGCATAAAAGATACATCACGTAACGTTTGGCCCTCTAGCGGTTCGAAAACAAAACTGCATGCATTCTGCGGAAAAACACTTTATTTTAAGGTGACGTAGTTGCACTGTACTTACTCAAATAAGTATTAACTACATGTACTTACTATAGAGTTACAGTTAAGGTTGGGTTTAGGGTTAGTTACTTGTAATATGTAATGTATGCATAATTTACTGTTATTACTATAGTTGTAACGTGTAACTACATCACCTTCAATTAAAGTGTTACCAAACATTGTTTTGGTTGTGCTTCAGCACAACGGATTAACGCAATTTCCCGCAAAAACCATCCCGTCAGGTCTAAAATATAAACGCCTATAATAGGCCAACCATAGTGAATCAGGGTAAGACAAAAACACGCTTTGGAAGAAGGATTGATTATGTATCGACTTAATTTTGAGCAAATTTACATAGTGTACATTTAAGATGATCAAAAGTGACAGTTAAGACATTGATAATGTTACAAAATTTGTATTTCAAATAAATGCCATTCTTTTCAAATGTCTATTAATCAAAGAATTCTGGAAAAATTGCATCACATTTCCACAAATTCTATTAAGCAGTTTTCAACACTGATAATAACAAGAAAATGCAAATCAGCATATTAGAATCATTTCTTGTATGGTAATGCATGTGCTTGTTATTCTGACACGCACCTGAGATTCGTACGGTATGAAAGCCACATTGATTTCCTTCAGGGTTTTGATGACCTTGGCAACCTTCGACTTCCCGATCTCAGAAAAAAGCCCATCAGGACAAGCTGTACAATTTACAATATAATTAATACACAATTCCAGATCACACAAGAGTAGGCAACCATAATAGACTGTATACAGACTGAAGCAAAAGTTATTAGTGAAATGAATAGCCTTACTGTCTGTAAAGAAGATGTGTGCTGCTTTGTATGTAAGGCTGTCTCTTTGAAAATCACCGATTAGAGATTGAATTGACTGGAAGAAGAAATATGAGATCATTTCAACATGCTTAAGACCATGAGTGTTAACAAAAATGTTAAGAGAAGTTAACAACACAAGGCAACATATTACCACTTCCACTGCACGATGTGTGCTAGTAAAGATGGCTCACCTTCGGCACAGGGGAGATTAGGTAAATGGCCTCCAGACTCGGGATCGGCTCCCTCCGCTTGTTAATGTCCTCTACAACTGTGAAGAAAAACAGTGCAGCTCACATCTGGTGTTCTTGGGTCAAGATTGCACCTAGTGGTTCATAGGATAACCAGTGAAGTGTAACAGACACATTATGCTATAAAAACATGCTAATAAAAATCATCATTCACACTTTAGTGTCTGACACTGGTGACTTTAAAATGGAGTGTGTTTCATAGTGAAACAGTGAACGGATTTGTGAAAGAAAAGAATAATTTTTTTTTTTAAATATACTCACTTGTAACGCCCTCCGCCATGATGTCAGACATCTTACAGCAAGAGGACAGAATCCGCATACTGATGTGATCCACGATGAGAACCTGAGTAAACACAACAAAGATCATTTTTAGATTAACAACTACATAACTTCAGTCTACTGTACTAATATTATTACCTTCCATTCTCCATCTTTCTTCACACTCTTGATGACGCCGCTGAGGATTTCTAGGCACAAATACAATGTAGTCAGGTTAGAGACCATCATGTATAGGGTTTAATACAGGACAGATATATGGAAAATCAGGCATTTACAATCCGTATTATGATAATAAATTTTCATTTGTTGAAGCAGGTTAAATGTCTTTCTGGACCACCAGAAATAAGAAATAAATAACTGACGGTCCTTAATTTGTGTTCCAAAGATGAACAAAGATCTTACGGGTTTGGAACGATCGACGTGAGGGTGAGTTATTAAAAACTATCCCTTTAAGATTTGGTTCTTAAATTACCTGCCTGGTTAATACAAGTTTACATTGTGTACCTGAGTAAATATATAAATACATTCAGAAATGTATTTATTTTTTCATACAGGAGCCTGCAAAAAATGCAGAATTGGTTCTTATCCAAATATAGCGCTATTTTGACACATTTGTCAAGAAGGAAACATGACGTAAGAGGCTTATGATAAATGTAAATAAAACATAACTCTTGTGAAATGCAATAGTAATATATTAATACAGTGTAGGGTCTTGTGCATTTTCTCAAGAGTTAAATGAAAAATTGACATTTCCTGCTGTGTGTTTTTATAATGTCCGGGGTGATGTTGATCACAAGACCACAATAGCCAACACTTTTTAAATCGTGCAGTACAAACAAGTCTATTATCCCCTCCATTAACATGAATGCCATTTCTAAGAAGTAAACGTGTTGGGTAAAGTCGTTAAACTTTTTTGAATTTGTACTAAACGAAAGTTTAAGTTTCTGCAAAAACTTGAGCAGCTTCATACGGAAGTTTGGTCCATTATGACGTATTGAGCGCTCACTGTACGCTCACCTGTTGCTATGATCAACAGGTGACAGGGCAATATATGAATATTTAAGAACTTAATTATAATGTCAGTAGACGTTTTAAAGGCCGTATTGTGAGAATAAATCAAACTTACTCTCGTTTGCGAGCGCTTTTAGTCCACTCGGGGCCATCTTGACACTTCCCTGTTGACAGACTCCAGCAGGGCTGTGAAGGCAGACTCTTCCACGCCCTGATGGACGAGAACAGCCGGAAGATAAAATTCAAAATAAAAGTCCTCGAAGACGTCTTCTTGTTCCGATGACTTGACCAATATTTATAGAAACTATGGTTTCTTCTAAACAAATTAAAAACTAAAAGCAACAGAAACATTAACATAAACTAGAGACACATAAAATAGGCAACATTAACATAAACTAGGCTCCATCTCGTTTTATACTGGGGCTAGTTGCATAAACACAGACAATGTTGGGAATAGTTACTTTTAAAGTCCTCATGAAATCAAAATTTAAGTTTTGGGTTTTTTTTTTTTAACTTTTAGTATGAATATGTTAACCTTACTGTTATCTATAAACTAGTGTGCTCCAAAACAATGACAAAATTTGCACTTAGAAGATAAGCGTTCAAAACTAGTCTCTCACTTCCATCAATATGGATCAACGATATTGATGACATCACTCTACACTTCTCATCAGATGTTCTGTACAATCAAATGCTCTCTAAAATCTAAAGCGTCCTGCCCCCTATATTATGAATAGAGACTGAAGCTAAGCAGGTCTAATGTGCGAGTTGGCGCAGACCAGAAAACATATCAACCCATTTTGATTTCTGCACAGAATGCTATATTTTGAAGCGATATGGTCAAGATTTGGAGGAGAAAGAGTTAGAGATTAGAGATTGGTAAGAGATTGAAGTTTACCTGCAGAGCTCTTACTATCTGGCCTCTGTTACCCTCACCCCCCTAAACCTAACTCCCAAATGGGTCACGGCACCAATGCAAACCCCGATTATATTACCGATTCCACTTTTTCTCAAAGCAGAATCCAATAATCCCAACAGGATACACCTCAGTTTGCCTATGAGCTCCGAAAAAATCAGCATTTAGTGCGATGTGTAAAATCAACAAAACCAAACCCATGAGCGGAGATTAGTTTTGCTGTCTCTGCACACTGTTGCACGAAACACCAGAAGCCACAGCAGATTATTAGTCAAGACAATTAAAAAACTTCCAGCATAACATAATCTCCTGCTCCAGCACCAACACACAAATATGGGTTGATACAGGCCTACGGGATTATTTATTTTCCAGTTTTATGGCCTTATAATAATTTTTGGCTGGGAAAATAATATCTGTCTGATTGCATTAAGACCTTAGTAATCAAGTTTTGTTTTCTAATCCAGGTGACTAATTTGAGGCTAATCTCTCCATGATAAATGCTACATATTTTGTTGATCTGCTGATCTGTGGCCCAGGACACAACAGTACTGGTTATTTTAAAACACAATGTGAAGATTTAAATTCAAGAAAACATGACCTAGAAGTTGAGCATTTTCTTTCTCTGTGACTGTTCGGCACTTACGTATCACGTAATGTTGCTCAACAGAGGACTGTAATGGTACAAGTCAGACATCTGTGCCTTTGTGAAAAGGAATTTGGGAGCAAGTTTATAAACTATTCAAACTATTAATCAGTTGATTTATTTTCATCATTTATTGATTACGGTTGTGCCGGAATGTGTTGTTTAGTTACTATAAATGTTTGTACCGGATATGGTCAGAGACAACAACAAAAATGCGCTGATGTACTTTCTGAGAGAGAGAGACATCCTTGGGGAAAGTACATCAAGACCTCGTTTATCAGAACTAGTTAAAAGAACAGCAACTGACCTTTAGGTATTTGTTGTGAAATTAGTTGTCAATGTAATTATATTCCTCCAGGAGGCAGCGTTGCACAGTCTTTCCAGAACCTACATGAAGCCTAGCAGTAAAAATCTCAATAGATAATACTCTATTTTAGTGTTTCAATCCTAGTTAAGCAACAAGCAGAGCCGTTCCTGACCTCCCTGGGGCCCTAAGCAAAATTCTGTTAAGAGGCCCTACCTGACCCATGAGCCATGTAAACCATTTGCCATTGCCAGACACAGTCAAACCTGACATCCCAGTGCTCCCACTACAATCCTCCCTCCTTTAACTAGTACCAATGAAAATGTAATTTCTGATATCAGAAATAGACATTGTTACTAGAAAAAGTACATTCTTAATATCAAATTCACATTTTAAACAATACAAATTTAATTATTGATATAAAAATGAATAATGAATTCATTTGTGAATGAATAAAAGCTAAAATGGCTTGCCATAGCATGTCACTATGTTTTAAATGTAAAGTAAAAGCAGTACTTGATACTTGATGGCAGGGGCGCGGCTAGAAATGTTGGGCCCTATGAAAGAATATGAGGTTGGGCCCCCTACCCCACCCATTCCATTAATAAGATCGATCTCTGGGGGCCCCAAAAGTGTGTGGGCCCTTAGAATCGTCCTAACTTTTCCCCCCTTAGCGGCACCCCTGCTTGATGGTTATTATTTACTGAGGGATGTGCATCATGTCCAACCAATCAACATTTTAAATGCAATATAGCCTGGCTTTCAATAGTCAAAGTCAATATATTGCGTTCCATCTTGCTTTATTGCAAAGTTGTAGGCTAACTAAACTGACTTGGAGACTAGATAAGCATTGTCTTGTTTTAAAAGTATGTGCGACAATAACTGGTCCCCACAGATGTTTTGCTGCAAAGTGCGCGTTTCATTACGTGCAGTGCACGCGCGTTATATGAACGCATGTTACGCGCGACGCGGTAATCTTTTCCGGGCTGCAGTTTATAAACAAACAACGTTGCCCTTTGTCGTTTATTTACTTTTTCATTTCATTTCATTTATTTATGTATTCTCTTTTCAAATGTAACACGAAATGCCACAACATCAATTTAACAAATCCAAAAAACACAACAAAAGTAGCCTACATTCCATGACAAAAAGAACAGGATGAAGAAAAAAAATCGTATAAACTCCTACCCCATTCTTATAATAAAAAAAAATTAAAAATTAGATTGCCTCACCGACGCGACAAAAGATGACACTTTTTCTCTCTCTTTTTAAAAATTTTGTTTATTTTTTTATTATTAATTCTGCTTACACAACACTAAACAAACAAAAACAACAATATTGCAATAATGACAACTCTTGCAACACAAATAACAACGAGACCATCATTGTTGTTATAATTTTATCAATTTTCACATTCATCTTTATATAAATGAAGTATCTTCTGTTTATACTTGTATTTAAATTGTAGTATGTTTGAACAACATTTTAGATCATTTTCTAGAAAATTCCATATTTTCATGCCAGAAACTGAAACACATTTGTTTGAGGGTATTTCCAGCAAAAGGTTGTTTAAAGTCATTATTTCTTCTGCTTGTCTCACTACTTACATTACAAAGGGTTTGCAGTCCATGCGTTAACGGGCAGTGTTTTGCTTTATGAACAACTAATAAAGTTTGTAAAGCAACCAAATCCTTCAATTTGAGTAGTCCTGACTCCAGAAACAGTCCTGTAGTATGTTCTCTTGGAGCAACTCCATTAATTATTCTTATGGCCCTTTTTTGCAAAATAAATAAGAGCATTAAATTAGTGAAATAAGAATTACCCCATATCTCCAAACTATACATCAAATATGGCAAAATAAAGGAACAATATAGGATTATCATTGCCTTATAATTTAACATAAACTTTACTTTACTCAAAACGGCAACGTTTTTACAAATTTTATTTCTTACATAAGCTATGTGTGACTTCCATTTAAATTTTTCATCAATGAGTACTCCTAAAAACCTAAATTCTGACACTCTCTCAATAGTTATTCCATTTAAAGTCAAAAGAACATTTTCAGGGCATTTTTGATTTGTAAACAACATCAATTTTTGTTTTACTTAAATTTAATAACAGTTTATTTTTATTAAACCCTTTCTGAAGTAGGACCAATTCTTGTTCAATAGTTTTCATTAATATTTTTATGTTCTTCCCCGATACAAAAAAATTAGAATCGTCCGCAAAAAGAACAAAACGTAAAATCTTTGATTCATCACAGAGATCATTAATATATAAAGAAAATAATTTAGGCCCCAGCACAGAGCCTTGAGGGACTCCACACTGTATTGTTTCCAACTTAGATTCATGGCCTATATACTCTACATATTTTTGTCTATTTTCTAAATAATTAATAACCCAATGCTACACCTCTAATTCCATTTGTCTGTAATTTAGATATCAATATACCATGATCAAGAGTGTCGAAGGCCTGTTTAAGGTCAATAAAAACACCAACTGTGTGAATTTTATCCTCCAATTCTGTAGTGATGTCTTCTGTGATTTTCATCAATGCCATAGCTGTTGAGTGGGTGCTTCGAAACCCAAACTGATTATCATGTATCAAAGAATGTTTTTCAAGAAAATAATCCAATTTTTTTACAAAAAGCTTCTCCAGAATTTTTGAAAATTGAGAAAGCAAAGATATAGGCCTATAATTTGTGAGATATGCCTATCACCTGATTTAAAAAGGGGAATAATTTTAGCCATCTTCATTTTATCTGGAAAGAAACCTGTATTAAAAGACAAATTGATTATATATTTTAATGGTCTACTAAAGCATCTTATAGTTTCTTTAACAATATACATATCTAAGCCATCACTATCGCATGAATGTTTACTTTTTAATTTAGAGACCGTAGAAATAATTTCACTCTCACTAACTTCATCAACAAAAAAAGATTGCATGACTCTGCTTTCACCTGTCCCGCTTTTATTTGCATTATCTAGTGGTATAGTTTTGGCAAGATTTGGACCAACATTGCAGAAAAATGAATTCAATTAATCAGCCATTTTTCCGCCACTTATCTCGACAATCTGTTCTTTCATTAAGTATAATGGCTGACAATAATTCATTTCACTGCCCATAACCTCCCTTAAGACTTTCCACATTCTTTTGATATTACTTTTATTATCTATCAACAAGTTTATATAATAATCTTTCTTTGCATTTCTCATTATAGTCAGCTTATTTTTATAGGCTTTATATTTTTTTTTCTACATTTACTGTCCGATATTTTACAAAGTCCCAATAAAGCTTATTCTTCTTTTTACACGATTTCAATATACCCTTCGTTAACCAAGGCTTTTTTCTGATTTCTTGCTGTATCATTCATATTTTTATTGGACAATTTGTATTATATAACCATAGATACTTTTGGAAAAAATAATTCATAAGCCTTATTAACATTATTTGTACTATAAACATTGTCCCAATGTTCTTTCATAAGATCATCCCTAAATCTATTTAGTCTTGCCTCCGTTCGTAACCTAATAACTTTACTAGACTTTTCTTTATTTAGTTTTACTTCACAGAGGTGAGTTACAAATATCGGTAAATGATCAGTTGTATCATTTATCAAAAGTTTTTTCAAATATATTTACAAAAATGTTATCAATTAATGTAGCACAACTGGAAGTTATTCGTCTAGGCCTAGTAATGGTAGGATAAAGATCTCTGCTATACATTAAATCAAGAAAATCTAAACTACCAGTATGATTAGACACTAAGAGATAGTGTCTAATCACTAAGATTAGACACTTCAAGAGATTTATATTAAAGTCCCCGCAAATTATAGACACTCTTTTTTCATTCATCCCAACTAATAATTGCTCCAGCTTGTTATTAAATGTTGTAATGCTAGGCCCTGGAGTTCTATATATTCATGTAACAACAATACTCCTCTGTTTCTTCATTTTGATGTCAACAGTTCAACATTGCATTAAATCTTCTGTTGGAGTAGTCATACACTCAATTGTTTTGCATTTCAGATCACTACTAACATTTAAAGCACCCCCCCCCCCCCCCTCTTTTATTAATCCGATTAACGTAAAACAATTCATAACCCTCAAAATGAAATTCCACACCTTTCTCAACCATTAACCAAGTCTAAGACAAAGCTATAACAGAAAATTTATTTTATCACAAACGTAATAAATAGTTGTATTTCCCTCTCACTTTTTTTCAAAGTCTCACAAAGTCACAGAACACCGCCCTGGAATTAGCCGGCATTAGCAAGCAAGACACAGAAAGACCAAAAGATGCACTGCCCAGCTGGGTTAGACAGACAGACAGACAGACAGACAGACAGACAGACTACTAGAGAGAGATGCACATCCTGTTCTTTGATGACATCCAACTTGGACAGGAGAGAACACACGTCTCCGCATCTTGCGTAGTGTGCGTATCGGCTGTGGAAACAAGACAAAGGATAACCTACACTATCCCGGTTTCACAGGAGTTTTAAGCTAGTCCAGAACAAAATTAACGTTTGAGCTGTTTTAATTGAAAGCAACTTGCATTGGCATATCTTAAAATGTCAGTGCCATTGTTTTGTCTCAAGGTGAACACCAGTAATGTTTTATTCTAAGGCACGTTTATAAAAGCTACGAAAATGTCCTAACTGAGCAAAGGCCTAACCCTGGCTTAATCGGAGCCCTGTCTGTGAAACCGGGCCTATATGTATTATGATTTTAGTGTGAACCAAACTCGCTTGCTAACAGTTTCTGTGTAATTACTAGTTTTACAACTTCATTGGCATTATCTTGCATTTACACCAAAAACACTAACATAACTGAATTCACTAAAAATTATGCTTTAAACAGTTTTACATCGTATGCTTTAACATAAGAATGGATCTAAATCATTTGATATATATATTAAGTTTCATATTTGTTTTTAAATCTATTCACTCCCATTGTAAGAGTCTCAAACACGTACATTTTTGCTTTTTTAAACATACTAGGAAAACACGAGTCTGAATCATTTCTGGTAATCAGCATTATGCCACAAATGCTGTCGACTGAGATGAACCTGCATTGAACCTAAATTATTCCATTAAGCAAACATCTGTTATGTAGTTTAAATAATACTCTTTTACAACATGAAAATATATCATGACCAAACGTATACTAGAATTAAAAATGAATAAAAAATTATGACACAGCAGACAAGATTAAAAATGAAATTCCTTTTTATTTATTTTCAAATTGAAAAAAAAATAATAATAATAATCAACAGCAAAAAAAAAGCAGTGTTCTTACTTATTCACTAAGAAAGTAGTTACACACACTGAAGTCCTACCACTCAATTGTAACTGTTTAAAGACACATATTTACAAAAAATATATACATTTTCCCACCCGTTTATTAATCTATGTCCAGAAACAATAAAGATTTAAGTACATGGTCTGACACTTTGACAGAAGCATTACAGTGTTTCCATGTCACACATGAAGGCTTGATCTCAAGGTTGTGATATGACACAATAGCATGAGATATTGTTTTACAGTCATTCCTCAGACTCCATGGTCATCTGTTTCAGCATCTTCTGCTCTTTCCGGTTTCTCATTCGCTGTTTGAAATCCTCCAGTTCTTGCCTCTGTTCCAGAATGAGAAACGGCACAAGTAAAAGAGAGCATGTGGCATTGCATCTCGCTTCTCAAATGTATATATATACATTTATATTATATTCACTGTCTGGCCATGTTTGGACTTAAATAGGCAAATGCTTGGAATGGTTGGGAGAAAGCATGAAGAATCATTTTCACACATGAATTGGCTCCTCTGAGTCCCGAACTTAAATTCACTGAAAGTCTTTGGGAAGTGCTGGAGGAGACTTTACAGAGTGCTGGACTCTTGCATTGACAATACAAGATCTTGACCTACATGCTAGAAACACAATAATCACTGCAACGATGACCCTGTCATAGACTCTCAAGCATTTGCCTATTTTAATCCAAACAGCGACTTTTTTGGGTATATATATAGTATACATATATGATCTACCCAAATATCTGTTGTGTGCATCAAATTAAAGAGGAAATACTTACATGCATTTTCTCATCAGGTGGGAAAATCTCCCTCTGAAAAATGTGAGAATATATTGTAATCATACAACAGCAACTGAATATAGGAAATACTAAATAACACACATAAGAGAAACTCCCTAGTGAAACCAGAATATGATTTTAAACCACAGTGAGATCCTCAAACATTTAAGTATCGTCATAACTTTAAACAAATGCTGATATTGTATTATACAATATTTACGTATTAAATGAATAGTACTATAACAATTGACTTAAGATTATTAGGGCAAGTATAACCTTTCGCTTCACGATGTATTCCTCAAAATACTCGGCTTGGTTTGATATCCAAAACATCGCCACTGGAAACGACAGATACACCATCATCTGTGTAAATAAATAAATAAACACTACATAATCCTATATACTGATTCACTTTTTTTATCGGTTATTCACATAGGCAGGCAGTGAGGAGCATTAGTTAGTGTTTAGCAAAGTGGGACGTTTAAAGCGTCTGCACGTTTTTTAAAACTATGTATCTCTCGAAAGTTGGTTTAGTTTGTGTATCTATGTTTATATAGACAGAACGGGGTGCTTACAAGTCTAAACGTAATCAAACTCACCCTAAAAACCTCTATTTTAACCCCCATGTCCTACAGCTTGACAGTCACGCATGCAGGAACTTCCTGTTTCTAAGATGTCAAAATAAAAGTCCTCTCTAAACACGCGCAGTCACAGCTACAGTTTCATTCTTACGTAAGCCAGTGGCAGGCTTATGAAACAGAGTGCAATCGTTGACCGGATGCTGGTACATCAACATGATGATGTAAGCATGCAGTAACTTTGCATCAGAACACGATGTCAAACTGTAAGACCAATATCCGCCTCTGTTTAACCACATCTAATAATAATTGAAGAAAATTAAACGGTTAGTTCATCGAAAAATTATGTCATCATTTACTCACCCTCATTTTATTTCAAAGCATGTCTTTCTAATGTTGACATATTAGGGGCATATAAGGTGATAATATTAGGGAGAATTACACGTTTTCAGACATAATCTACTTTAATTTTATAGATTTTTTTTTGTTTTGTGACACGGGTGAGTAAATGACAGAATTCAATTTTTTTGGGTGAATCTCACAGAAACTGCCAAGAAATGTCCGGGTTATATTTCACCCCAAATCAAAAGGTGAAAAGTACATTAAATCTGCTGTATTGAAATCTTAAAGGGATAGTTCATTTAAAAATGAAAATTTTATAATCATTTATTCACCCTCATGCTGTTTCAAACCTGTGTATTTCTTCTGCTGAACACAAAAGAAGATATTTTGAAGAATGTTGGTAACCAGACAGTTGAGTGATTCTGCAATTGAAGATACATTTTGCATTTCTAAAAGTTAAGGGGGGGGGGGGGGGGGGGGGGGGACTGTTCACTAACAAAAATTATTTCCAGTATCTTATTGAAAACATTAAATTTGAATAATTCAGTGCTTTCCAACACAAGTTACTTGCTTTTTTTTCCCTAAAAATTTGATTTCCTCATAGAATTGTTTGTCAACTCTGTTACATATTGTCAACATTGTTACTCTACAGAGTTTGACGATAACATAATTGACCATTTTAATATTTTTAGTTCAACAATTGCTAGCATAAATAACAAGAGCACATGGCACTAATGAAATCATGATTAAAATGCTTTTAAGCAACCTACTGTGTGATGAGTAATAAATTCTGTTTTCCTCTTGACATTGTGGTAACAATTTTAACAGTTGGTGTAAGAACTTTTTAGATTAAAATACATTAAATACATACCTTTCGGTGCTTCAGATCTTATTAGTAAGGAAAAGTGACGTAATTCCCTGTATCTTACATAGTTGTGGGAGATAACACCAGTTTGAATAGTAACAGAATTGACAAGATTTAAGGACACATTTTTATGTTAAAAAAATATTAAGTTATTTTAAACAATTTAATGTTGTAACGTTAGGAAAATGACTTTTTAGGCTTTTATAAATAGAATAAATGAAATATTACCCCAAATAAAGTTAATATTAAATTCAAATATTCACTTATTAGACTAACAAGAAATCATATGTTTCACCAATATAAGACAGAAAATATGTTATGGCCTCTAACATAGTGAGCCATGATCTTAAACAAATTTTTTTTTTTTTTTAAATAACCATTTGAAAATAGAAAAAAATGACTTTGGACACCAAACGTACCTGCAATTATAGAATTGCTCAGTTGACAGCACTCATTGATTGCCATAGTAGTTAAAACAAACAAACAAACAAAAAAATACTATGGAAATCAATGGGATCCATCAACTGTTTGATTACAAACATTCTTCAAAATATCTTTATTTAGCAAAATAAATAAACTTGTACATGTTTGGAACAACCTGAGGGCGAGTAAATGACAATTTAAATTTTGGGGTGACCCCTTTAATGTCCCTTATTTTCCTCACACAACATTTCTCTTGATTATAGGGTGAAATATGACCCAACATTTTCTTGTGAGCTTTAATAAGATGCTGAGCAGCACAACAAGTGTTGCATATGAAGCCACAGGTTTCTGTGCACCATTTATTCATCGAGTCGACTTCTCAACTCAAGCTGAAGAGTGAAAACTGATAGGTAGCAACACAATAGAAAACATTGCACATGCATTATGTGTAGAACTGAACTGTATGAATTATAAAAAAAAGGAGACAGACTCATTTTTGTTTAATTTTAATTTTCTATAAAAGAGATGAGTTTATTTCATGATCATAACAGATTGAACCATTGACCTCGATAGCCCACGCACATACCAAACAGTAATCGAGGAAAATGTTAAACAAACCCAAAAAAAACAAAACAACAAAAAAAAAAAAATACCTGAATAAAGCAAACTCTCTGCTGAGCTGCAGGTCAGCACATTCTCTGGAGAATCCGAATCTATGGCACATAATGTCCAACTGTTACCATGGAAAAGAAAATACATTTAAAGGCTTGAAGGAATGAAGTGTTGCTCTTCTTTTAACTTGTACAGACCAAATTAACCAAAGAAAAAGAAAAAAATAGATATTTATATAAGTGGACTTCATGAGGAGGAAGAAAGAAAAAAAGAAAACAAGTTTGCAAAGCAATATCGTCTAAATGAAGTGTTGCGATTTAAACCTCCGGGAAAGAACACCCTCCCCAGCCACATGACATACACATCCAAACACGCACGCGCGCGCCACACACACACACACACACACACACACACACACACACACACACACACACACACACACACACACACACACACACACACACACACACACACACAATGATGATGGGACATGTCCTCTTAGCAGTTTTGAGAAAATGAAAACTAGTTGTTCGGTGTATACTTAAGAAGTCCAGCTAAAACTAGATTTAAACCTGAATATTGTAAATGGGTAAAATATAAAATGTTTACGTTCCTTTTTTGTCTTTTAAACACAAGCTCTCGCACCTAAATCCCCAATTTTCCCCTCCCCGGTCCAACCGTGCCCCCTCCCCTCGCCCTCCCAGAACGTAATATATGCCAACTAGAATCGCAATACAATACAGGCACTGGAGAAAACACTATAAGAGAAAACTCAGAGAACCCGCCAAGGTCTCGATTTGTGCCCCCCCCCCCCCGCCCCCCTTGCCGAGTCAAATAACAGAATTAGAACACATATCCACTATAATCGAACAAGAACAATGATAAATCAGAACGGTTTGAATTTTTTTTTGTAACTTTTTTTCTTTCAAACTTTTTGCAATTATATCTAGCACAGCATACGGAGTTCTCTCTGTGCCGCTGTAATAAAATGATCTGTGAAAAGAAAAGGAGTCATGCAGTAACCAGCTGAGAGCTCCGTCGCGTTGGCCTGGTCTTCGCGTGACGCTCAACCAGTTGCACAGAGTCGCATGTTTTCCTTCTGTATGTATAATACACTTAAAATAGTATTCTTTAAATTATACTCAAACTAAACGATACTCAGAAACCGCCCCGCATGGGTCAACGCTCCGGCCCGTGGCGAGACTCCCCACCAGGCTAACATGAAAACCATGAGCAATGAAAGTATATCTTCCATGATTCTGTCCTCAATTAACACTTGTCAGAATAATGCATATATTAGGGTTTATTTTCTACAAGGCTACCTAAAACTTTTAAATGACGAGTGGGGAGAACAAGAAAATATATTTATATATTTAGAAAGACATGTTAAGTGAAGCGTTTCGGGTCTCGGCTATCAGCATAAAAGGATATGGGTGTTTGGCATAGACATCAGAGGGTAAAGGTGTTGGTAAGAGAGTTAAAAATATTTTAAAAAAGAAAAACAACAACGAAAAAAAAAAAAAAAAGAGAGAGGAGAAGATAAACAAAAATACAACCAACCAATCAACCAAAAACAGTAATTAAGAAAATACCTTTTTACAGTAGATCCTACATAATGAAAAATCTGCACATGATAACAGTGTGAAACACACCATGTTTAGTCATTTGTCACAGCCCCTGGTGAATATTGTTTGTGTTGTCAGAGGTGTAAGGCGAGCTGTACTTCCTCTCCCGAGGAAGATCATCTAAGTGCCCCCGATCCCATCCTGCCATTTGCCTGCGTGTGGGGGGGGGGGGGGGGATATATAGCGAAAACGAAACGATGGGAAGGAAACCAAATCAAACTGAAAATAAAGACGTTTTCTATTCCCCCACAGACATCTGGCAGTCGATGGATGCCGTAACTAGAGAATCAGTACATATTATTGTTGTCGTTCAGATATTCCTCCGGCGATCACATTGTCCATTGCTCCCATATTCTGAATTAAAGAGTCACACACAAGTCCTCTCTTTCCCGCCATGGTCACAATGGCAAATCCAGGAGGAATGGCGGAGAGGCGGAGCCGTCCCAGTGTGAGGGTCCCTCTTTCTGCTAAGGCAAAAGGAGAGCTACAGCCTCCCTCCCTCTCAGGGCCTCAGCTTATCCATCGCTAGTTTAGCCTCTTCAGTGTTTCTTGTGGTCAGATGGGGTCTTTTTCCCTTACTGCTTTTTTCAGTTCATTCTAGAGGAATCCATGAGCTTCTGTTTTCGCAGTTTATCTCTTCCTCTCGCACTTCAGAACAAGTTCTCCTCAAAGATAGCCATCAAATCGCTTTGGAAATTCATGTCAATAGTAGCTGCCATCTGTAGAGGTGGAGAAAAAAGAAAAGAAAAATTTGAACATTGGCCCATGTAGCAAATTTATTAAATAATAACATTTTGAATCTCAAATTAGTAATGATTCTGAAAATTCAGCTTTATCATCACAGGCATAAATGACATTTTGAAATATATTCAAATAGAAAAGTTATTTAAAATCACTATAATGTGTCAAAATATTACTGTTTTGGGAATAACAGACTTCTTTTAAAACATCTTACAGACCCTACACCTTTGAACTGTAGTGGGAGGTGGCTGCAGCTATCGAATATTTTAGTAATCGAGTGTTCTACCAATTATTCCATCGATTAATCGGATAAAAAATTGTGGTAATAAAAAATAGATCCGAGTTTACAAAAGCATTTAAAATTACTTAAAATCCAAATTTATAATAACAAGCAATAATAATTGGTTCAAGTAAAGTATCAAAGTAAGCAATAATATGGGTTTTATCAAACAACGCTGTTAAAATACACCATGTAAAATAAATTATATAAACTTATATAAACAACTTATGTACATTATGTATTATAATGCCAGCAGAGAGCGCCAACGGCCTGGTGAAGGTTGTTGTTACACTATGACATGATCAAATCCTTGTTTAATACTGGCCAAACAACATTTAATTCAAATGTTCACTTAATCTTTAATATTTGGTCACTTCTGTACGATAGAAACGCAACAGCCACTGTAATTTCTTGAACAAGAACAGCCCAAGCTCAAAGCATGCAGAGATGGAGTTTGAGAAACCCGAGACGCGCTCCACGCATATAAATGATAACAGTGCAACTATGAAACACAAAACGAGCCCGACTTTTTGCGTTCCCAAAGACAGCACACGCAGAGACTGAGTTTGCGTAGAGCAGCGTTTACTGTGAACAGAGCTGAGGTACTTTTAACACGTAATCTGCATGCTTGTAAATAAAGTGTTTGCTTGTCTGTGGAAAAAAAACAACAGCGCATATTTATTTAAAGGGCGAGCCAAAATCGGGGCTAAAATCGTGCAGTCTGAACTCGGCATCAGGTGCACGCCCCCCTCCGCTGGGCTCTACCCACTTTTCCAGCATTTTTCAAATATTGCCAGTGGGTGGAGTCAGGCTCTGACCAGGGGTTTAGTTACCCTTTAACTGAATCGCAGCCTTTGTGATTTCACAATAGCACAATGCTATATTATGATTTTAAATGGTTTTAATATATCGTGTAGACTTATAAATGGTGTAATAATGCAGTTCATGGACTCCCATCTGTGGAACGCGCCACTTCCGGTATTCTGCCGGTTACTCGACACGGGTAAATGGCAATCGAGGATTTTTTAAAATCGAGTCCTCGACTTAGAGGAATCGTGACAGCCATAGCTGCAGCTGTAACTCACCGCCTCTCTCCTCCTCCTCTCCTGCTCCCGGCGACGTGCGAGCTCCCTCTGCTGGTCAAGTGCACTCTGGGAGGCGGCGGGCGAGTGGGGCGGGGCTTGGGAAGGTTGCGGGGCCGAGGGCGGCTGGGCCGGGTTCTGGGCTTGGGGTTGAGTTTGAGTTTGGTGCTGCTGCGGTGGTGCCTGAACCTGCTGCTGCTCCGGCCGCCTGCGGGGCTCCTCCTGGGGCCTTCGAGACGTCTCGATGGAGTCCTCCTCATCACGTCCCCTTCAGAGAGCACACCAAGAAAATGTCTTGAAACTGCTAAAAGTGAACTTTGATTAAAATAGTTCAGCTCCCTTACCGAAGTTTCTCTTGTTCTCTGCGCTGACGGTCTTTCTCGGCTTGCTCAGCCTGTGCTTTCAGGGCCTTCTCTCGCTCTTCCTTCTCTCGGGCCACACGTCGAAACTGTTCGAAGCTGTCGCTGGAGGACCTCAGAGCAGACGAGGGAGTGGAGGTGGATTTCTGTGCAAGGCTCGCCCAGGAACCCATGTTCTTTAGTTTCACATCCTGGGCACAAAACAATACGAGGCGTGAAAACAACATAACATTCTAGAAATGTTACAGTTGTATTCATGGAAAATTAAAACAAAGTTGTCCCTTCCACCCACCTGTACCTTTTTAGGTGCCACAGGTGTTTTGTGCTCCTGTTTGAATTTCTCTTTGTCCTGCATGGAAGGAGGTGGACCGCTTTGCTCAGAGGAGCGGATGACAGGACGGGAACTTTCATGCGATTTCATATCTGCTCCTAAAACGAGTTGATAAACTGTTAGTTATGGTCCTTTTATTTGATTGACAGAGCGGGACCAAGATAAATATTTAGTATAACCGGGATGTTTCACTGTTTATGGAACATGTGAGCAGTGCGTAGTGGAAGCAAAGATGTGTGATTTTGCATGGGGTGCAGAGCGTTTTTTTTTTTTTATGGTACAACTCATTTACATATTCTCTTCTGGAACAGCTTTCTGTTTGTGCAATACTTCTAATCAATTTTATTAAATGTAAAAAAGCAATATATCATGCAAGAGTGATGCAATTTTGAATATCAGCATAAACAGCACAAAGTGTGCTTAAATTAAACATACAATTGCCTGCTTTGAAACTCACTCTGTTGGCTGTGACCTTGCATTGTGGGTTTGCTCTCAGGGTGTTTGTGAGGCTCTGGTCTCAAAGCTGGACTGAAGGGCTCACCACGCATCACAGGTGACGGGGGCAGCTTCTCTTCTTTAATGCCAGCCATAGCTGAAGGACCTCGCTGCGGTTCCTGTAGCAAACCAAAGCTTCAGTTACACCACACCGAACACACATCTAGAAAACCACAAACTATTCATCACATAATAAGTCCACGTGGACATTGGAAAGAATCTTTGTCAATGCAAGAACATGGAAATGGTACTGACCTTTTTGGCCTGAGGAGGGGACTGGTGGACTAAAGCATACTGAGGGATTTGAGGGGAATGCATCGTGAGCGGAGAGGGGTTCTCTCGCATGTGAGCTGTTAAAACATAGACACAATTAAAACACTTGCAATGGTGTCCAATACAAATAACAACCGACCTGTCAGGAAAGCTTTTAAATATATTGCATTTATACTATGCAAGCTTTTTTAAATATTTGTCAAAAAGTTTTGGCAAATTCAATTTTAAACAAAAAACACCACAAACTGTGATAATCATCAGTTTAATAGACGATAATAAAAATTGTTCAGAATATAAGACGACCCCCCCCACCCCCCCTCTTTTTTCAAGATGGACCTTTAGGAAAAAGACTTTGATGAAGAAAATACATAAAAAAAAATCATACTGCATATTTAAATTTTTGTATTGAAAGTATGACATACCAATGATCAAATAAAAAAAAATAAAAAAACTTTTTGCCATGCCATAAAAATAACCTGTAGCCCATCTGAATTATATAACAATTAGGCTATCCATTTCATAGTGAAAACCATGTAGCTTACCAAAATTTCATTAACAGTAGAAGTGAAATCATATTGTAGTTTTGAAATCTAGGTCCCGTCTTACGCTTTAAAATCGTGTACGGGGTAAGTTTGGTCCCGTCAGCGAGGCACGTAAACATGAGTCATGTGGCTCTTAGATGGCAAGCTTTTCTTTGACTGTTTGTGTTTTTAAGGTTGTCTTTTTGCGCTCACAATCTACTAACCTTCCACTCTGACATCGTATTTCTTGGCACACTCGTATTACACCTATTGTTGCGGGTGTATTGACATGTAAAAGTCTAGTCCCTGAATATAAGAATCTGAATTTTCAAATGCATTTCTAAGAAAAAAAACGGTCTTATATTCTGAACAATATGGTAAATAGTTGCTGGAAAAAATGATCACTGCTTTTGTAAGGCTGTTGTTTTACCAGAGTTATAGGGGTCGGACTTGTGTTGACGCGGAGAGTGATGCTGCTGTGGCTGTTGCTGGATGATCTGCTGTGCTTTCGAGGAGGGCATGGAGACCTTGTGTTGACTAGCCTGCGTTTGTGTGGTCTGCACCGGGCCTTGAGAGAAGCTCAGCTGCTGCGAGTGCTGCATGTGTCTGGCTTGGTGCTGCGAGAGCTGTGGAGAGGGCTGGGCTTGAGTCTGAACGGGGAGCTGTGGCGGGGGTCCCAGCTGAGACTGAACCTGCACTGACTGCAGCAGAGACGGCTGGCCCGGCTGCTGCGACCTGCTCTGCAGAGACTGCATTAGTGACGTCGGCGGCTGCTGCTGCTGCTGCAGGCGCTGCAGGTACATGGGCAAGGGCATGGAGGGCACGGGCTCCTCGTCGTCCTCTAGCAGCATCTGTGGGGGCTGGGAGGAGAGCAGGCCCTGGGGAGTGAGTGTGGGAGGGGAGAGCGGCCGCTGGCGCAGTTGCTGTGGAGGGTGCAGGAGGTGAGGAGGGAGGTGGTGCTGGGGCGGAGGGGGTTGCTGGGGTTGGAGCTGCTGGGGCAGGGTCTGCTGGGGTTGCTGCTGCTGCTGGGGCGTGCTTTGCTGAGGAGGTTTAGGAGGTAGTGGGGCTGCCCTATTACTGGGTCGTGAAGGCTGCTGGGGCATTGCGTTGTGCAGGGCTGTAAACCAATGAATATAGAAAAAGAAAGACCACAAAAAGAAAGAGGTCAATATGGATCACTGGCAATTTTTGTACAATACAAATGAATCAAATGCTGTATAAAGATAAGAATATAGGTAATCAGAACATTTGACATGCAGCCAGCAGAGCACCATTCTGAACCAATGAGATGAAGGCAGTTTGATAACGTGACATGGTAGCCTCGCAATAGGTGTCTAACCAATAGTACAATTGCTTGAAATGATTTCCATAGAACAGATGGAGCATTCAGTGTGTATATATATATATATACACACACACACACACACACACACACTATTGTACATTATTTCTTAATTTATCTTAATGTATGACTTATGTAAGCAAAATATTATTTGCTTATATTCATTCAATCAATGCTGCTGCTTATACATGATCAATTTTGTTAATAGTTTTTTTAAAAATGTAATTTGTTTTTGACATATAGATATACGTGTGTGTAACCATTGCATATTTTGAAAACAGGTTTTCTAACTTTGTTGTTTTTTAAGAGAAGTTGTTTCTGACAGAGGGAGTAGAGTAATGGTTTAAATAGAGTATTAACTGTTTAAGTACGTTAAGGGACGAATTGAAGGTTTCAAGAATCTCGCTGCCCAACGGAGGTTATGCCGTACAAGTTAATCTACAAATGCTGTGAGAAGAGATAATGATTCTTTCTGCTGTCAAGGTCAGTTATGCCGGGGAGAGTTTAGGGAGTCAGATAAGATGTTATTCACAAAGGTCAGGTGGACATGCATATTATGGGATGTCAATGCCGGAAAATGTACTTCTGTGTTGGGGAATTTCATCTGTCTCATGCACAAGTCTAAATGCAGTAAGATGCCAAGCAGAAAACTAGGTCACAGGGCATGAAAGGATGGAAAAGTACCTGAAAGACCATGTACAAAAAATCTTATGCACAGGTGGGTTTGGTGGAAGATATGGAAATGTACTAAAAAACACGTATGAGTTATTTTTTTCAAAAGCGCATGCACAGGGATCCTCCACCAATTAACAGAAGGCCTTGGAGCAGGTGTTTCTAACTGTGGCGAAACTTTGAGGAGGAGCAATAAGAAAAAGATAACTGTACAGATGCTTATTGGATACCAACAATAAGAAAAAGGTATAAGACCTGAATGTTGACCATTGTAAAGTCAGATGAACAGCTGGTATCTCACTTTGTTGAATTGCTCAATAAAGTTAATTCTTCTGAGACCTGGAACTTCGACTCTGAAAGATTTTCTTTGAGACCTGAATCAGAAAACTTTAAAATCTACAGACCTGAACCAAGGACTTTAAATCTGCCAAAACATATGATAATCTGGCTCTTTTGTTTATCAAACTTTGAATTTTGAAAGTCTTTGTTTGCTAAAAAATAAATATGTATGATTTGACTGTTTTGCTTGGAGCTCACTTTGTAGCTCTCTAAGGTATGTTTTGGTTTAAGAAAGACTACCCTGAATTTCGATTTTCAGAAATAAATTTGGTTTGATAATTGTACTATTGAGTGGGCTTGACTTTAATCTTATAGTTGAATTTCCACCCCACTTCTACACACAGATGCAACTTATCAGTTTTCTTTTCTCTCAACAATGCAATTTTGACCTGGTACATTTGGAAAAAATGCGCTACATCCAACCAGGTTAGGACAATACCTTGATGTAATAAACAGAAAGTTTCCACTCACCTGGGGATGGGAGGATGGGGTGCTGGTTCAGGAACGGGTGCGTCTCAGGTGACACTTGGCCTCCTGGAGGGTGAGCGTTGAGGTGAGGCGGCGCAGGGGAGGACGAGTCATTGGCGTGGTGGGGAAGGTGCATGATGGGCTGACCAAAGTGGGCCAGAGAGTCAAAGGGGTTTTCCAGGAGCTGCGAGGGCTCCAGAGCCGTGACGGGAGGAGGCATGTAAGCGGCGGGAGAGGGATGCTGTTGTGGTTTCAGCTGAGCGCTGGGCTGCAGCGCAGGGGTCAGGGGTTGATGGGGAACCTGCGGCTGAGGCATGCCCAGAGACACCGCCTGGTGATGAGCCTTCTTTCCTTCACCCCTCCCTCTCTTCTTCGGCTTAGACGCCACCCCTGAGTTTGTAAAGAGGACATTTTTATGCAATACAGCTTATTGGATCATTTAACATAGCGAATGCATTAGAAAATCAGTTGGTCAGAAGTTATCAAGCTGCAGGGCTCACCTGTCTCTGAGTCTTCACTTTCTGAGGAACTGGACTCGCTGCTGCTGCCCGACTCGGATGATGAACCTTTTGTCTTTGCAACACTCAATGCCTCCATGGTCTTCTCTGGAACTAAAGAATGTTAAACAATAAATAACCAATTCAAATTTGTAGACACTTGTATTTAATGCTGTCCATGTTGCATCACCAGTGATGGACATTAATACCAAGTGTAAAAAGGATCCAATGTGTTGTTAGTGTGTGAAACACACTATGTTTACATGCACTAATTTTCGTAATTCAGATTGAAACCAGTCTGATTACAGATTCTGAAAGTTCTGTTTGTATGAAACCTGATTTAAATATTCGTTAACATTATATTTATACTGAACTCTTTGGACAAATATTTAGTAACTATTCAGTCTCCTCCACTGACCAGCTCACAAGACGTGAGATGTAAATAAACATATGCACATTTGTAAGATAAAAATCATATGTAAACTTGTGGCACATTAAATCATGGCACTGCGCAGGAGCTAGGGCTGCAAGATATTGGTAAAAAATGACATTGCGATATTTTATTTTTCGTTTATTTTATATAATTTGTTTCCGATTTGTTATGTCTCTTGAGTTCATTGTTGGACATATCGGTTGTTTTAACCATTCATTAAAGTTAATCGGTTCAAAGGAGTCATTAGTTCGCGAATCGGACGTGTCATTAACGGACCACGGCACACGGGCTGCGTCCGAAATCGCATACTCTCCCGAGTAGGACTTATTTTGAATTTGAGTAATTACTTCAGGGCTGCTAAAAAAGTATGTTCTATATAGCATCATATGCACACCAGAGTCTCGCTGGAAGTAGAAGGTCATCCAGGTACTTTTTAACCTACTCTTTTATCAGTACTGTGAATTTGGACATACTGCTTTGGTAACATACTGTTTTTCGTCTACTATATAGTAGTGAAGTAAGCGATTTCGGACGCAGCTATGTTGTGTGATTATCCCGGCAGTTTAGGGCATCGCACAAGATTTGTGTCAACACAGAAAACATTTCATCACTGGATAGATTTTTTGTTTGTTTATTGAAAGTGTGGTTTATATCATCTGAATGTGTGGAACGCTTTTCAGAGAAAATAAGGCAACGTTATTTTAGCACAATTCACAACCAGCGGTAGTTCAGAAAAAAAAAAACTTCGGTCTTCCGACCTTTTACCACCGTGTATTCTCAAAGATAATCAGTCAACTCAATTCATTAATATGCGCGAGGGAGGGAGGGAGAGAGAGAGAGCAAGACAGTTTGAAGATGGTGAGAGTGCGCACGCGCAACCGGGGCTTTCACTCTCTCTGCTCGTTCGTTCTCTGTTAAACAAGCGCTGCGGTCAGTCATCTACATCACTCATTGGTCAAACAAGGCTTTCGCGGGACAAAAATATGCTTTAGTAAGGCTGACAGAAAACAGCGCGCAAGTTCCAGTCTTCTTGCGCTTGACTTACAGGACTTGCAAATTGATAAACTCTCACTCTTTGATGGTTAAACTTTGCAATTAATCCGCGAATCACAAGGATTACGGGCCGGGGAGCTGCTGGCCCGTGGCCTACTGATCATGAATCACGGATCAACTACGATCCCTATACTTGACATCGCACATCCTGCGATGTGACTATCGTGGATGCGCACATCGCGATATCGATGCTAAAACGATGAATCGTGCAGCCCTAGCAGGAGCACAAGTTTTTTTTTTTTATCAGATTAGGATTCAAGTTTTTACATGCTTAATTTTTTCATACTGTTCAGATTATTACACCAGGACTGGAAAACCCCTGTTCTAGGGCCACCTACTCATGCAAAATGCAATTATGCTAAAAAAAGAGTTTTTTCTTGGTAGGTACTGCCAATCACCTATACAAAGAGTACTTGCAGTTGACATGAGAGGCCGATATTAATGGGTGTAAACAGGGCTTCAGTGTTAAAGAAAGCGATGCTCTTTATCACTCACCGACAGGCTTTTTCTTCTTGCGAAGACAAGATGACACGTATCTCTCCAGCTCCCGCAGCGTAGAAGGCTTCAACGTCTCAAAGTCGATCTCAATCTCGTCTGGATTGGAGTTCTTGAGCGAGGGCTCACGGGACTGGATGATGTGGACCACACGGCCCAGCTTGTCTCCAGGGAGCTTGTTAATGTCCAGACTCAGTTGTCTCTTCTCTTCATAGGACATGGGCTTGCACTTCTCTCCAGCAGCCATGCCTGCCATTGCGGCTCCACCAGTCAGACCCAGATCCTCCTCAGAATCCAGGCCTACCACAGGCTGCAGGATTGGTGGGGCGGCACCTGGGGGGGCCATGGAGCGACTGCCTTTACCACCTCCCTCCTTCTTGCTATAGAGCATAAGACAACAAGAACAACTCATTTTCCATGACTACACAGTTAAAGGGTTGACCGCAAAATTCTAAAGATCAACAAATTGATAAAAGCAATTAAAACCATGCAATTTTGCATACTTTCTAGCCTAAAATGGGTTTGCATAATCAAATGTCTCAGCCCACCTCAGCTTCTTGAGCTTCTTCGGAAGAGGATCCTTGTTCTTAGGTTTTCCTTGAACTTTGAGGGCAGGAGGCGGCTCCAGGATCTCCTCCAGTGCAGGCATGACTGCTGCTTTCCTTTTGTGCTTGTCTTTCTTCTTCTCCTTCTTTTCCTTCTCTTTCTTCTTTGGTTTGCTGGCCGGAGGCTGGGACAAGGCAGCCAGCTGCTCATGAACCGCTTTCAGCTGAGCAACAAAGAAAAAACAAGAAATTGGGAGATTACAGTCTCTTAGTAGAAAGCATCACATCTATGATACACGTCTTTTTACACGTCCACAATATCTAAAGTGACCGATCTCTTGGCCAGGTCTCCAGGGACGTGCTGGCAAAAGCCAAGTAGTAAAGAAGATCTAACTCACCTGCTCCTGAAGCTCTGCTAACCTCTGGGCTCTCTCCTCTTCAGAGTCATCCGTGGAGGAGTCGGATTCCGATGAGGAATCACTGGAGCTGTCTGAGGACGAGGCAGGGCCCATGGGCGGCTGTGTCTTTACAGGAGCTGGGTGGAGCACTGGTGCAGGAGCGGGTGCCAGCATTTCCTCTGGCTCATCGGGCATTTTAGCAAAACGCATCTCAAACACATCCTACAGAAAGAGAGAACCTTTTGAGGATCTAGTACAAGACTCTTTTCATCCTCCTTTCAGAGTTTAGAGATGACATTCTAACAACATAGTTTCTATACCGAACACCTGAATTTTCCTATAAGTGGAACATTTCTTAACCCCTTCCACACTTCACTGTCAATTAGGAAATTAACAGCGGCTAGTGGCAAAAATACTACCAAAAAAAAAGAAGTGAAAGTGTGCGAAGTGTTGATTGCGTCATTACATTTAGAATACATCTGCTCACATTGCATTTCTTTTTATGCATTGCGTTGCAACATTGAGCATTACTCACGCAAGACTAAAGTGCTGGACTGCTTTAGTGATAGGGAACGTTCGTGGCTTGCAATCTGTATTTAGTTTATTTTGAGTTTGAATAACCATTGTGTCTTTCATGCTACTAAAATAACGAATGTGAAGGCTTGAATTTCTAATGCATGAAAAGCAATAAACCAATTCATTAATAGTCCTTAGTTTTTTTTTTATGTGTAGCCAGTATATGATGTACCGTTTCAGCAAACACAAAAATGTATTTATTAAATTGACATTAATAATCATTATTGAAATATTAAGGAGAATAATTGACAATGATTTTTGTCCTAATATTGTAGCTCTACCCTTTAATGAGCTCCTGTCTTTGTTTTATTATTTATAAATGTAGGCTATTTACATTATGCTACCTTTGAGCAGCAATAAACAGTGTATAAATAAACATGCCAAGTCAGATTCATCGCCCGTGCCACCTTTGCAGTGTAATGTTGCCTTAAGTGTGGTCTATTGCGAGTCATTTACATAAAGTACACATTGACTAGCAGACTAGACGTCTGACTAAAAAAAATAGCGTGTCATGCAAGCCCTAAAGTACACAGTCTTTTGCAGGTGTACATGTACCTGCAGTTTGCGTGCCATAGCCACCACTTCATGGTCTGGAGGGTTGTACTTGTAGCAGTTGGAGAACATTAACCGTACATCTGCTGCAAACTCCTGAGCATCTCTGTACTGTCTGGTTTCCAACTTGTCCTGCACAACCAAAGAGAAAACTGAACGAATAAGCATGGAGAGCAGACAAGGCTCATCCTTCGATTTAGATCCAGCAACTGCATTTTCACCTTAATAGTGCTGAGGTCCATGGGATGTTTGATGATGTCATGGTAATCGTGCAGCCCTAAAGCATCCACATCCACTGGCTTGTAGAAGGGCCAAGCGTATGCTGCATGTTTCTTAGCGTACATGTCCTTTGCGATGCCCAAGCAGTAGCGTAACTGTTCTTGTTGCTTGGGGCTGTGGGTCCCAGGGGCGACTGTCCCATGGTGCTGGGAGTCAGGTGCCTCCTTTTTGGGTAGTTTGCTTGGACGTGTACTATCCCGGCGTGGTAGAGTCTTCCCTGACTTTGACTCGGTAGGCGAGGACTCGCTCAGCTGGTCATTTGCCGTAGGTGTCGTGGTGTCTGCTTTCCTTTTCTGACTTTTTCTCTGCTGCAGATGAAAAATGTTATTTAAGCGAGTGATGAGAGCAAGACAACTTAAAAACCAAGATTGACACTATGGTTGAATGCCAACTTACTTTGGGAGGCATTGGGATGGGGCTTTGTAGAATAGGAGCAGTGCTGTGCTGCATGTGCACGGGCGGCAGGGCAGTTTGGGTGGGAGGAGGCACAGCCGTCAAGATGGGGGCCGGTGGGTTGCAGTCGGTGGGGCCCAAAGAAAAAGGTGGCCCTAATTGAGGCGCGAGGGGAGGGAGTGAAGGGAGTGAAGGTAGTGAAGGGAGCAAAGGGAGCGAAGGGGGCACTCGAGAGGGCAAGGCTTGCATGGCAGATTGGGGAGGTAAAGTAGGCGGACCCAGTGGTGGTCCTCTCGTGTGTGGCCCAGGGGCAAGACCGGAAAGGCCACGTGTTTGAGGGATTGTGGGCGAAGACTCAAGGACAGGCCCAATCTTCATGTTTATGTCTAATAATGTAGAGAGAGAAAATACAAAAGAATTAAGGCCCGTTCACACAGATAACCATAACTATATTAGTGTCCACACCAGCTGACAACAACATTGTTTATTCTAAGTGCAGTTTTGTCATCTTATAATCTGAGATCTGTAAAACTAGCATTTCTGTTGTAGTCATCACAATCTGATGCTACACCATTCAGGATAAAAGGGCACCGACAACAGTTCATAGCAACATCATTCAAATAAAGGCTGGAAATTTGAGGTGATGTACACCATCAGAGATACAAAGTTAAAGCAAATGTGCAGAGACATTAAGACAGTGAAGCCCAGATGATCTTCTGGCCGATACAGCTGGATACAGCAGTCAAGTAGGACAAGTAAAAGGGCAGCAGTGTGAGCGGCTCTCAAGTTAGAGAGAGTATGAGATTTATACCTGGATCCCTCCTGCCCCGACCACGACCCTTGCCGGATGAGGTCGACATCTCAATCTCCTGCTGGGGCATCTCTGAAATCTTGGTGAGGAACACCTTCTCCAGTGCTTCTGCCATTAAGACTATGTCATCCCCAGGCTGCAGGGGGCGACACATACCATTAACCACATGCCCAATCACACCACTTCAGTCCATTGTGAATGATGGCAGCAGAGACGTGAACCAGTACCTTATTGTAAATGTAGCAGTTAGTAAACATGGTGTTGAAGTCTTGAATACATTCTTGGGCATTGACGTAGAAACTGTTCTCTAGGCGTTTCTTGATTGTTCCCATGTCCATAGGATTTTTGATTATCTTGTAATAGTCCTAGGGAGAGGAGGTTACAAAAGGTCAGCATGACGCATCACAATCCATAACATAATGGCCTTATGATGTTATAATAACAGCAAGCAGCTTTGAGACTTTCAATGGAGAACATTTTTGACAGTGGCCCAGTTAAATTTGAACTTTTAAAATGCGTGTAAATGTACTTAATGCATGTTCTGACAATTATTTCAAGTCAAGATTTACAGGGTTAAGACTGTAGCCCGATTATCCAAACATCCACAATAGCTTGATTATAACTACTTGATGTAAATAAATGCGTTTTATTTGTGAGAAGGTTATGTAGCAACATACTCAGTGGCAATGCAGGGCAGTACAGAGAATAAATCGCACATCAACAGACAGAGGACCTGCTCCAGCATGACAACTAGCACCATTTCAGTCGCAAAAGAATTGCAGTAAACATCAGTGCAACTACACTGTCTGACAGGACCTGCTCATCACAGACATGACAGGACTGTAAATGGATGTAGATCACTTACAGGCAGATTTAGCTTAATGGCGTCAACAGGAGAGTGGAAAGGCCAAGCGAACTGATGCTTCCAAAGAGACTTCAGCACAACCTTAAGCAGGTACTGCAGCTGGTTGGTCTGACGCTTGGGTCGAGTAGGGTTGGCGATTTCTGGGGGATTGGGGTTTAAGAGGGAAGGGGCCTGGGACGAGGGCTGCCCCTGACTGCTGCTGCTCCCCGACATCTGCACTGCGTCCAGGCCGTCTCCCATGATGATGGGGTGGAGCGGGGGCAGAGGGACGGGAGGGGGTGGGGCAGGACACCACTCGTTCAGTCTCGAGCCAGGCGCGGGCTCCACAGGGAGAGCACCGCTAATTCCATTGCACTCCTCGCTGGACTCTCTGTGAAGGAAGCAAATCATTGTCATTAGCTCTTTAATTTACATCTATGCCATCTGCATCAGATCCATCACTGTAATCATCACTATCATCTCAATTATACTTAACTATCCGCACACATCCTCTCTGCCCTCCCCCCCAAACAACATTATTCAAATGGTTCATGTTTGCTTAAGTAATTGCCCGTGGATTCTCGAATTATCCCCTGATGTGGTCTGAATCATTAACATCTTCCAAAGGACTCGTACTGAGTTTTAAAGGACCTGACTGCTTCAAGTAGGTGAAATTCACAGCAATCAGCAGGATTGACAGAAACATGCCACCTTTTTGTTGTCCAGTGTAGGCTAGTCTATATAATCTGTACAATGAAATGATAAATGTCAGCCTTTCACTAATGCTTTTAGCAGCATGTAACCAATAAGACAAGCACACACACAAAAAAAAAAAACATAGGGTGAGGAATTGCTTCTTTGCATGGGTTATTGACTGGATGGAGACAGCTCTGAATGTGAGCTTGCAGTCGATTGTAAGAAAGGGGCAGAGTTTAAGTGGAGGAAATGATAGGAGAACTTTGACATACGTCACCAGAGAGTAGTCTGTCATTTCACAGGAAGATTGATCTATAACATTGATTGAAAATGACGAGATCAAAAAAAAAACGCATGGATGAGTCGTTCACAAAAAGATCAACAACATGCATTTAGAATGTTAATATAATGCTGACCTAAACGTTAAAACTTGAATACTTAATGCTGATACCGAAAAACATCCACTGTGCTTATCAGTTTAAAATATTTCTGTATTTTTTAATTAAATTTTACTATTAGTAACTGGTTACTTAAATTCAAAGCTTACTACTTTGAATATTAATACATGAAGTCTATATTTTCAACAGCCGTTTTGTTTTGAAAATCTGTAGTGATGACAGCAAAAGTTGGCACTGGTATCAAATACTGAAATTGACAGAAAATTACATCTGGCTTTACAATTTAAAACCATACAGCTTGCAAATTTGCATTAGATGACTTTCTTTACTAACAGTATGATTTAAATTATAAATACGGCCCACAGCGTACTATGGGCTGGGCAATGACTAGTGTTTTGCTCATGGAAGATGATCAGATAATTGTGTTTGAGTAGGGGAAAGAGAGATGAAGAGCAATGTGTGAGCTCATCAAGACGACTTGCCCAGGTGACCCCATGATCAAATGAAGCCTCAGAGTAATGTGGCAGAGTACAGCTTATGTCGAGCTCAGCAGACAAACCACATTCGTTCCCGCAGACCATCCGACAATTCAATCAATTCCTGCTCCTCAGCCAGTTGTTTTTCGATTGAAGCATGTTAAAGGTCAGCCTGGTAATTGATACCAAAGGAGGGCCAAAATGTCTTCGCCTCTCTAGTAATCACACTCCCACCACTGCCTCAGTAATCTGGCAATCCCCACAACAACACTTCCTGCTAATGAAACCTCACGTGATCTCATACTGCTCTCAAGAGCATTATATTTAATCTCTCTACAGGCTCACGGCTTTAAAGAGGAACCTATAAACACCACAACTGCTAGCCTAGAAATCTAGAAGCACCCTAGCGGCATCAAAAATGATTTTGCAGAAAGGGTGGTCTAGCAACTCTCCATAGACTTTTGAGCTGGAAAAAACAAACTCTGGTCAGGCCAATCACATAGTGTATAGAGTTGGTGGGCGGGCTTAACATAATGACGGCTGAGTTGTGACAGTTCCGCGCATTGTTCCGTGTGATTTCCCTGCTACTTGAAAAACAAAGAAGATGCTGCTGGCGAACAGCGGTCTTTCTAATCGGCTTTGGCCGCGACTCTGGATAACTTGGAGTTAAGAGAACGTCACTTAAGTCATTCTTAAAAAAGGAAGATGTGTCCGGAGTTTTGGTGACCTGATACGGCAAAAGTTTAATATATCAACTAGCTCCGCTGGTGGAAAAACGCATTGGACTCACTCAGCCACAGCCGTTCGTTGCTCTGTTTGGTTGTAGCGCTGTCCTATTGCGTGCAGAGGGAATTTGAAAGACAACCGTTTATCCCGCCCCTCGGATTGAGGTATGCCAATTGTGAGTTCCCAGACCTAACATCTTGATAGGTCTGGCTTGCCAGGCTACACAACTGCAGCACTACTACTGAAAGCATGACTCGGGTGAGTCAACTGAAAAACGCTTCAGGTTTAGACAACCGTAAACAATCAGAATGGGAACATTCAGAGCGAAACAGGATGTCTCTGTGCTTAAAGAAATGAGAAAACAGGATCAGAGGAACGTGTTATGACAATTTGATAAAGTGGGTGGACAGACTGCTATTCCCCTGCAGCATGCATCTCAGTCATACAAGAGTTGTAGTGACTCGTTGGCACAGTTGCTCTGTCTCCTGTCAAGTCTTCATAAAACATGATACACCAGAATGTATTCAGTCGGGATGAGTCCACGGTGACTTCCATTCCTGAATCTTTCAAAATGACAGACCTAGCAAAAATAATCAGAATTTGCTACAGCAGGATGAAGCAAAAGGGATACGGTATTAAAGTGCCCTCCAGTGTACTTTTCTGCAGTCAAATTAGGGGTATTAACCGCTGCAGGTCAGACAATAAATAGGTAGTAGACTTGTGCTCTGTCATTAAATGTACATAAGCTTTGGCTGTAATAAAAACAATAGTGTTATAATGATTTTACAGCACGGCAGCTGCCAAGTGTTCTCTCACTTTGAGACACTTCATTTCATGTTGTCTTTAGTTTTTGTTAGAACATTAAATCACGATATTATGCCATTCATTGGGTCTCAATCGTGAAACCTGAGCAAAACAAACCTGTAAATCATCCTTATGTAAACTACTGCACCGAACTCCATGCAACAGTTTATACAAGAATGGCTTAAAAACTATTTATACAAAATTCATCATGCTGGTGTTTCCTGAAGCACACCCATTAACTAATAATTTGAGTATAAAATGGACTTAATTTCTCAGTTGTGTGGCAGAGAAAAAACTCCAAGTAGAGAAACAAGATCACAGGCTCAATTCCCAGGGAACTCACAAACTAATGAAAAAGAATGAATGATGTCTGGGATAAAAACATTAAATAAATCAACAATGAAATCTCACAAAAAGCCAAACACAAACAATTTCTCTCTCATACACACACACACTATATACCTACATGCACTACAAATTTAACTTCTGTCAAACAGACACTTAATTTAAGATTGAGTGATGGAAAGAAATAAACCACTACCACTGCATTGTTGTTTGGAATGATTCATCGAAATGAATTCATCGAAATGAATCTGTCTGTATTTGTAAAGTATGTTTCGAGTATGAAATGGAAGTGCAATTAATGGTGTGAAGAAACTTTTTCAGTTCCCTTCAGATATACATTCATATAGCCCCCCTCTTTAATATAGCACACACCTCTTTAAAACCTCACAAATTTGCACGCATCACATGAATGGGCCTAAGTCAATGTCAGAATGGTCCATTTTGGGGACACTGGGTCTATTCTCTGATGTAGAGCTGTCAAAACTCAGACAAGGACAGTCAGTGATCTGAAGCACACCACGAGACTAATCGTTTACAAGATGCTAATCGTCCCATTTGCAGTGAAGATCCCCCGGATTGGGCAACAGTCTGTGACTGTGTAACTCCAGAACAGGATGTGTGTGAGAAAGTGTTCAAGTGTGAGTGCTTGAGGGTAAATATATTTATTTTACATCTGGCAGTGCCTGTAGCTGTAGCGAGGGTCTGCGGGTTCACCAGCATCCACTCCCCTTCATGGTGCGGGTCTCTGGAGGGCTCAGGATGTGGGAGTTCACTTCACTGTTCCTTTCAGCTCCGTAATGGGGGACATCATGTCCAAGTCGGTACACAAAGAGCGAGAGAATAATCTTCAGCCCAAGGCCACGAGCACACACACACAGCTAAAAAATACCCAGAACTATAGAGGAAATGCAACCAAAACGGGGTGGGCTGGGGCTGAGCTGAAATACCCTGCAGGTCCTCGGACACGACATATTCAGGTTGCCATACATTTCACTTCTTTTCAGAGTCTAAAAGTATCTGTATACACACACAAACACACTGTGTTTATGTCTGACTAACCGCATTCTTGATGACTCACATAGTGAGAGAAACAGTTGGTAGATCACATGATTACTATATCAACCCTAGAGCTCAGACTCAGAAAGAGGGAGCTGACGATCTGCCAGCGTGACTACTCAGGAAAGAATGCCAAACTGTCTGTTACCAGTAAATGATCACTCATAAGCCGCTGCAGGGAAACATTTTCAGAGCCTCCCTAAAAATCCAGTTAGAACTCATATAGATGAATACATATCACACAAAGCTGAGCTAATTACACTATCGGTCACAAGTTTGATGTTAGTAAGGTTTTATTTTTTGAAAAGTACTTAATACATTTATTCAGTAAGGATGCATTAAATTGAAAAGTGACAGTAGACTATATTTCTATTTGAAATAAATGCTGTTCTTTTAACTTTATTTAAAGATTCCTGAAAAAAAGGAAGTGAAAAAATTTAAAACACAAATGCTGTTTTCAACACTGATTACATTTTTTTTTTAGCAGCAAATCAGCATAAATTCTTGTAGAAAAATTTAAATTGTAATATTTCACAATATTACTTGGGATCAAATAAATTCAGACTTGTTGAGCGTAAGAGACTTCTTTCAGAATCATTAAAAAAAAAGTATCCCTAAATTTTTGAACTGTAGTGTATACTTGAATGTTTCAGGTTCAACAACTGCGCTCAGTGTGTTCTGTAGCATGCTGTCCATTTCCACAGACCAGTCCCTCAGTCTGTCAGGATAAATAATGGAAACCAATGAAGCTATGCATTCAAAAAGGTATTAAAATCCACTTCTGGTAAAAGTCATACCTGAGTAACTATACATGGACATGACAACAGATTATATGGCTAAAACCAGTAGCCTAAGTGATTATTATCTAAATGTTAACATCAATAAATGTTTAAGCCTTCTAGAAATGCTTTCAAAGCAGCTTTTTAACACTATTCCAAGTCAATACAGCACAATATTGCACTTGGACTGTAAATGCATTAATATTAGGACTGGACATTGACAAAGTTTACGATTCGATTCACAAGCTTACAAATCAATCAGATTTACGGTTTGATATGGATTAATTGGGTCCTATCAGGTACAGTACTTGTTTTTTTTAAAAAAAATATAAACATTTAAATGGCGGTTGTCATAAAAACGCTGGATTTATTCATACATTAAATATTGAAGAACATGTTAACTAACAATATGAATTATGAATAATGCAATAAGGCATAGCCCATATTTAGCAAAATGGTCCTCTCAAGAGCTCATTCTTGCTGACTTTTCCGAGGTAAACGTAACATTGTTTACAAGCTTTTTCTGACATTTCCACGGCTGTAACAGTGCACGATGACATGAGACATGATACGGATTCTGCATAAATTGTAGCGTATCTTTCAACATACCTTCTAATGTTCATTCATGTTTATTTTATGTTGTAACTAGTAAAGCGGAAGAGATCATCAGCTCGTGTGCTCCTGCCTCGCTTTAACTAAATGAGGTGCATGATCTGTTACACCACATTAAACAGTGCCAAAAGGATATTTATTGTTTGAATTTTATAATAAACTGTACAAAATTTCAAAGCTGAGACATTTCCCTATCAGAAGTAGCTTATTGCGATATATTAGATGGGGGGCGGGGGAATGGGGTGCGCAACAAATTTTTGTTCATTCATCAACTGAAAACAGCATAGGCGTAAAAGATACCGGATCTTCAAAATGAGAATCGATTAAAAACGAGAAATTTATATTTTTAACCCAGCCCTAATATATATGCAATTTCTGTTTGATTGCAAACAGGCGCATAAAAAAATCACTTTGTATATTATCTTTGATGCACACAACTGTCAATGGAAGTTTACTAACAAATGCTGATCATTAAAGTGCCTACAGTTGCTAATATCTCTTTCATCAAAATGCATAGGCTGTTTGCACCAGTGTGTTTACAGTACAGAGATTATCACCATGTCAAACACTGGGTTTTCGCACATAAGTGCAATTACATGAGGTTGACGCTTCCAAAATGATGTCATGCGTGTTGATAGAGCTCAACTAGTATTTGCCCAGAACTTTCCTTTAAAGCCCAAGAGGCCTCTTGAATTCACCTAGTAATTCACGTCAAATGGTTTGACACGGAAGAGCTACCAAACTGAACAAACACATCAGGAAATTCACAAGCCAATGTAAGACAAAACACACGCCAACTGTCTTGTACCAGCAACATGCAAATGAGCTGTTGTGACTGCAGTAAAAGTGGAGTGATCAAACACACTTTGGAAAACACATCAGAAATACAGGAAGAGATCACAATTAAGTGACAGACTGGAGCTGGAAGCACTACATGACCCCACCATGAGTTTAGTCCAGCTGGTGTAGCATGAACGCGCACACAGATGGCCAATAACCGCCAAATCTGTGTAGTGCTGTAACCTCATTCAATAAGCTTATAAAGTTCAACAGCCAAATAATTCATTCAAACACAATGGGGATTTTTTTTCCATAAACAAGTTGCTTCATTAAGAACTCAAGAGTTGTTATCCAGCTGTTCAGAGCAGATTTTAAATTAACTCTTTAAAATAAGAGGTTTTGAATAAGTCAACAGACTATTCGGTTATCAATTGACAACTCTGTCTGTGTAAAGTGTTGATGAAAAAACTTGACAAATTCAAGTCAGGCTCTGAATTTTCCAATATTAATAAACAAAGGGTAAACTTCCTCTTGTGTAAAGTCCCCTCAGTAGTGCTAGTTTCAGTCTCTTTTGTTACACACGTTACTCATCTTCCATACAAGCAACACATACTACCTCATTTCTCTACTCTAGTGCTGAAACAATTACGAGTTATTTATTTGGACTTTTGACATCCTTAGCAAGAATATTTTTCTAAAATTCTTCAATGAAACAGACAAAAGGAAAACATCGATGTGGGTCTCAGTCTTCTAACGTTTTTGTGTTGTGTTGTTTTGATCATCGACACGACAGCCATCGGCAGTGATCCTCAACAAACTCGTCTCCATACGTGCGTGATACTCCGGTCTCTAACAGATGAACTGCATAATATAATGTTCCGATCCAATCTGACTTCTGACCTGTAATGCTGCCTGAATCATAATCATACACTGTTCGTTGGCCAGAGAACTGTGAATATTCCATCATGTCCCGACTCCTAAACGCGAGAGTGTAGTGTACTGCTCAATTCTAGTTTACACAGACTAGGTGACGAACACAACAGACATCTGTGACACACCGATGAACTGTGGCATAAACTGAAACTTTGACTCAATGCTAGTACACGTAATTGCGGCATCCTTAATTACATTCATTACATAGTGCTCTAACCAGGTCGATTCCTGAACACTTAACACAATGCAATCTTAGAATCACAGCCAATCAGAACAGTGTGTGCAGAAGTTCACGGTTTACTCGCTCGTAATGCACTGCACAGTCTAAAACGCATACCTTGAGTTCTGATGCTTCACCTGACAACATGCTTTTTATGGCACTCATTGTGGAGCTTGAGGGATTTGTCAATATTCGGCATACATGAGGAGCATCAGGAATAGAAAGCAAGCGACTGTCAAACTGTACGGACATAGCTGATGGTTAAAAAGTTAAAAGTACAACTACACAATTCCTGTAAACTAGTAGCCTATATCAAAACCCCCTGCAGGTAGAGTCCAGACGTCTGAAACGATATGGAAAAGCTAAAAGGTATTGCCACTGACTGGGATGGAAACGGTCACCTGGTCGGTAGGGTCACTAAAATGTGGCAGGTCACTCAAAATGGTGTGATCGCATGAAATATGGCTGGTTCCCACCATGTAGTGGATAACCAATGCAATGCATTTAAATCCATTATAGGATTTAATTAGAGATGCACAATTTATCAAATAAAAAAAAAGTTCAAAATGTTTAATGTCTGCTGTCAGGTTCTGCTGTGTCAGAGGTTCCCAAATTTTTCCATTCTAGAACCCACCTAGATAAGTATAATCTATAGGGGTGTGAACCTTCTAGGGCTGCAGCTATCGATTCTTTTTGTAATCGATTAATCTAGCACTTAATCGATCGTTCAATCGAGTAATCGGATATTTTTTTGTGTGCGTTTTATTAACAGAATAGTTATATTAAACTTGTGTCTACTTCAGTTAAAGCTGTTATGAGTTATATACTATAAGTTATATAGTATGCAAGTTATAAAGCTATCTCATGTGAATTTTCATTTAAGATGTTATAATATAACCACTCTAAGCATCTAAGCATATTCGTGTATTCTGGTAGTTTAACACTGAAGAAGAGCTGTAACGTGACTTGTTGTTGAACACGCAGTAAAAGCCTTTTTTCCCGTGCGTTTTAACTGAAAAATGAGTACTGCGTATCTTTATTAAAAACCAACAGGCTGGGGACTTTAATTTTTTGTTGTTGTCTGTAACTATTTGGCAGACGTGAAATACAAACAAGGTCTCGGAAAGACTGCAATACAATATTTGTTCCTCCATCACGTCCTGGTGTGTATAGTGAATGCATGCTGAAATTATTGTTGCGTGGCTACATAAAAAGTTTAAGCATATGTGATGCATTGCTGCAATTGGTCTGACTGGCGTGCGTGCGTGCGCGTGCGTGTGTGTGTGTGTGTGTGTGTGTGTAGGGGTTCTTTTTTTAAGCTATACTCTTGCAATTGAACATGATAGTTACGTTTACTAAAAAATGTCATCAAAGCTAAAAATCATATCTAGTCAAACCGCATCACGACATCGCTACAAATACAGTATGGGATTAAAATCAGCGAACATCAAAAGGCTTAGACTACGTTACCTTGTTTCAGCGAGTTAAGTGTATTAAGTGAATTAAGTGTGTAATGATCCCACACTTTAGACAATTTCTGCCGTTTATTTACATATTAATTCTCCGCCTTCGCGCCAACTATTTCTTCCTGAACAGGTCCGTGTGAAACAATCAAATCCCTGCGCCGCGCGAATACTGCGCGTCTTAGGAATTTAACGAGGCTTCGAGGCAGAGTTTTTGCCTCGAGGAATTTTTGTAATCGAGTAACTCGAGGAATCGTTTCAGCCCTAGAACCTACACTGGTCTCACGGTTTGGTTTGGTTCGATTACGATTATCAAGTCATCAATTCAGTTCTATTCGATATCACGATGCACTGCATCCTCCATTTTACTTCACATGTATACAATTTTGTCAATAAATACAAGCTGTCAGACTCTGCCAGGCATTAACAGCTCGGGGTGAAACCGGCTGAAGTGGTTTCTCAAGTTAGTGGTATTACCCCCTGCATATTTTATTTGTGCGTGACATGATTTACACACAGCGCGTGTCTTCTCCAGGTTGTGCTTACCAGGTTGTTCATAAAAGCCGAAATGTGCACAGATAGGCTTTTAAAGTAGTTGGATCATTTTTTAATTACACGCACTTACGTCTCACCTCCGTCTGCTATTGTATGCTACTGTGATACATGACATCAGAAAAGCGTCAGTACATTATAATCAGTTATGGTCTGTAGCAGAACCGATACCGAATCGTCCTCGTCTGCATCGCGATGCATCGTAGAAACATTTAATTTCGACCCCCCTAATAATCTATCTCCATACCCACCAAAATATTGGAGATTTGGGGGTGGACGGAGGGGGTGCACAGACGTAAGTTTATTTAAAAGTTTGGCAGAAATCAAATATTTCATAAAAAAATAATAATTTTGTTTTATAGTACAACTGTAAAATGTCAATACAAATATTTAAGGTGTAATTTTTTATTTGCAGATGTTAAAAAGTAAATTAAATATGTCCATTAAAACTTGAAACATGCTCGCTCCGGTCCGGATATGAACTGTAATCCATGCTGCGAATGTTGTTAAACCCATTGCATTGTTTAGCACAGAAAATGCTCTCATGCTCGTTCCACGTGTGTACATGTGATATGCTTTTTACAGACATATTTTTCCTTATTTGTTGATAGGTAGCCAAATGCATGCGAGGGAACGTAAACAACGTACTCTAATGCCTGGTTCAGGCTACACGATTTTAGCATGATTCATTTAACGTAGGGTGTCATGGGGATTCATTTAACATAGGGTGTCATGGGGATTCGTAAACGACAATGGCCGTCGGGATGCAAAAAGCGATTGTTTTGTCTTGTATAGAGTGTCAGTGGACGACAACTGACAAAAGAATTGCATATTTCATTTTTTTAGGTCTTCCACAACGGGTTCCGTCACATCGGTGACATTGACCCATGGGAGCACAGAAGCTCTTCCGTAAATAGCTTTCAAACATGCCAAAACGAAAGAGACAATTAGTATTGGTGCACTGAAAATTCGTGGAGCGATGGCAGTACTCCTGCCTTCTGATGTTTTCTCGAGGGACAACCATGACAGAGTGAAAAAGATAAATGCTGGCAAAAGATAGCAGAGGCGCTTCAACAACCTGTTGAGTACATTGATTTTTACTACTGGCTAAAAACAAACAATATTTTACCTCAAGTTCTCTTTGGAGGATTCCATACAGTACTCTTAGTGCAATCTACGAACGTGTCCCACTGTCAGGTTCTTTCTTTTGGGGGCTTTTCTGACGACAAGGCATGCAGTGCAAAGCACGCCGCTTCAGTAGCTATTGTTTGTTTACACTCACGACACGTCAGTCTATAGTTCCATCTTATCAACGACATCACACGTTGTTAAAGAGAGCAAGCGATAATAGGCCGTGAAGCAACTTGTTTCAAGCAACTTGGGGATGAGTCACTTTCGCGGCTTAATGCAGTTTGAGAGTAGCCTGGTCCCACCAGACTCTCGTACATTTCAGTTGTACATAGAGTCTGGCACCGCTCCATTGACAAGCGTTAACTACCATGTAGGTGGGTACTCTATTGAAGTAGGGCTGCAGCTACCGATTCTTTTTGTAATCGATTAATCTAGCACTTAATCGATCGATTAATCTAGCACTTAATCGATCGATTAATCGAGTAATCGGATATTTTTGTGTGTGTTTTATTAACAGAATAGTTATATTAAACTTGTGTCTATTTCAGTTAAAGCTGTTATAAGTTATAAAGCTATCTCATATGTGAATTTTCATTTAAGATGTTATAATATAACCACTCTAAGCATCTAAGCATATTCGTGTATTCTGGTAGTTTAACGCTGAAGAAGAGCTGTTACGTGACTTGTTGTTGAACACGCAGTAAAAGCCTTTTTTCCCGTGCGTTTTAACTGAAAAATGAGTACTCCGAATCTTTATTAAAAACCAACAGGCTGGGGACTTAATTTTTTTGTTGTTGTCTAACTATTTGGCAGACGTGAAATACAAACAAGGTCTCGCAAACACTGCAATACAATATTTGTTCCTCCATCACGTCCCGGTGTGTATAGTGAATGCATCCTGAAATTATTGTTGCGTGGCTACAAAAGTTTAAGCATATGTGATGCATTGATGCAATTGGTCTGACTGGTGTGTGTGTGTGTGTGTGTGTGTGTGTGTGTGTGTGTGTGTGTGTGTGTGAAGAGGTTGTTTTTTTAGGCTATACTCTCTTGCAATTGAACGTGATAGTTACGTTTACTACTTAAAAATGTCATCAAATCTAAAAATCATATCTAGTCAAACCGCATCACGACATCGCTACAAATACAGTATGGGATTAAAATCAGCGAACATCAATAGGCTTAGACTATGTTACCTTGTTTCAGCGAGTTAAGTGTATTAAGTGAATTAAATGTGTAATGATCCCACACTTTAGACAATTTCTGCCGTTTATTTACATATTTATTCTCCGCCATGGCGCCAACTAAATTCAAAATATATGCTTCCTGAACAGGTCCGTGTGAATAAACGGTCCGTGTGAAACAATCAAATCCCTCCGCCGCGCGTATACTACGCGTCATAGGAATTTAACGAGGCTTCGAGGCAGAGTTTTTGCCTCGAGGAATTTTTGTAATCGAGTAACTCGAGGAATCGTTTCAGCCCTATATTGAAGTCTAAAACTATTGGATCTACCCAGTCTCACTCTGGATCTGCCATAACCAATCGCTAACATGTGGTTGTGACGTATGTCATTTCGAACCCCGTGGGGAGGAGGGCCACAACATCATGGCCACCAACAAAACTAAGCAAAGATTGTTCTTGCTCCGGCTTTAACTTATTGATATTGAGCAGTGTTGCCACAATGGACCAAATGGCTTCGCTCGTATCCTTCTCCGCTGCCATTACTGAACTACAACTCAAAATAACGCACAACGTCATCGTTCTTAGCCACTCCCTCTGTTCGCTGATTGGCCCGGTAAAAAATTGACCGGAGAAAACCAAAGACTACAGCAGAATCCCAGACGTAGTACTGAAAGAAAATGAAAATTGAGCGGAAGTACGTAGGAGGGCGGAGTCAGGCTAGTTTGAGAGTGCCCCTATTATGCCATTTTAAAGGTTCCTAATTTTGTTTTGGAGGTCTCCTACAACAGGTTTACATGTATCAAAGGAATATATAAAAAAACTCTCATAATAGACATTGCACATCACCACATTTTTTAAAGATTCTTAAACGACTCGTCATAAAATCCAGTCTCTCTAAATCCCTCCTTTCCGTGAGCCGTCTCTGCTCTGATTGGTCAGATGGCCCAGTCTGTTGTGATTGGTCTACTGCTTACAGCACGTTGATAACGAAACGCCCATAGCCATAACTAAACTTCAGCTCCAGAGGCTTCCTCAGTCCTCAGCGATTGTACACACTTGTAAAGAGTAACGATGGTGTCGATTTTACCATATCAAATTCGAGCACAAGTTTTAGGTAATAATAGCCCACAGCTGATTAGCAGAACTATTTCAGTAAGACAGTAATAACGGGAGTTAGCCGGAGACCTACACAATATAAAACACAAAACTACGCATTTTGAACACTCGGTAGAAAATATATATAATCACTAATTAATCATACTTACAGGTTGTGACTCAGGAGCAAGTTGGTTCAAATAAAGTGCTCACTGTCCCATCAAGCATTTTGCAAATCCCGAGTTGACCTCGCCGAGATTTGAGAAGCAATTGTAAAATTAACAAAAAAGGTAATACTGCTGTTGTATCGCTGTGGTAATTTTAACCACTGACTCTTCACATACTCATTCTTTTGGAGGTGTATACAAAGAGAATTTGCTTTTGCAATGCAGAAAACAGCATCTTCTCGACATTTTCACAACACGAACCAGCTACAGAGTTTGAGGCAAGGGTGGGTCAATGTAGACGCCGTTCACAGGCAGCCAAAAAGGACCATATGCATGATACTAATTTGTTACATTGATACTCATGATTGTTACGAAATAAGGCTGGTAACACTGACAACTCGTTTCAGTACAGAATCTATTCTTTTTTATTGGGAAACAATTACTTTGTGAACTTTGATCTTTAAAACTTTGCAGCCCTTTACATTCACAAACAGCTATATTACACGCTGCATGAAAGGTAATATCTGAAAAAGCATAATGGGGCACTTTATTAACTTTTAGAGCACATCCTGCAGTTTAGCGATTTTACAACAATCGGTAATCTAGCTGGTTTGGACGTTAAGTTTGGGTTTTTAGGGAGGAACGAAAGTGCACAGAGGTGAAGGAAAGAAATGTACTAAAATCATTCACTAATAATAGTGTGAATTATTCATACTTTTTCACCAAGAATTTATTTATTACACAACACGTGGGTACGCACATGAATTTGTTAACCTCGTTTTGATGTTAATGACTGGAGTATTCTAAATTAGTGACAGCATGCAGGATAGCTATCTCCATAAAACCAGCCTAAACCATCTTCTTCCACACAGCATTTATCCAGCTGTGTATAAGTGTAACCTCACACCTTAAACTATAATTGCACATGTTCTTACTCTTTACGATGAAATGCATTTAAGATAAAATTTCCATGCAGAAAATTTCAACTTTACACTTTTAGAAGACCACCGAGAGTGATTTCTGCATTTTTGTGGTTTCAGTTGTCCTTACATTTTATCTGATAGTGTCATTTGATTTTTTTTTTTACTTTATTCCATAAGCCTTGACATCCTTGACCCCCTTAATTGCTATTCTAAATGAGAAGCGTCAAGAGTCTAACTATCATCGTATTCATTTAACTTTATGTTTATGCAAACTTTGTGATCCATGGCTTTTGAAACTGCCATTCAGAATAGTAAATGGTATAGCTATCTACTACCAGTTTTCAGAAAGAAGTGCCTGGTCTGTTAAGTCCACAATTATCAAAAGCCTGAATTTTTTCACATGAAACTTGTGAAAATGTTTCCAGTGCAGGCCTGGTTAAAATCCACAACAAATAATTAAATCAAATGTCCAAATATAACCTTACAATGTTTTTACCTTTGGATAACTTCAGCAATTTGTAAACTGTCAATTATAAAGTGCACACTCTGAAATCCCTCATTGCTCATAGGCTTCGCTCAACATCATTAAGTGTAATTGAATACAGCTAATGTTTCAGCCAAACTTCACAATCTATTATACAAGTGCAACAGGTGCCACTGTGCTTTACGGATTTAACAACAGCACAGAAATCAGGTTGGTTGCAGTACTAATAAGAACGTGAACTTTATGAACCTTGCCTATCAAACTCCCAAGACCACCAAGGAGTGACACAAGGTGTGTTTGACTTGAGGTGAGTGCTGCTGTGCAGACCGATGACAAGACGGCTTAATATGCTTCCGAATCGCACTCGAGGTCATACACCAATCGGTCTGCGCAGCGTCGCTTCAAGTCAACTGCAGCAGTGTCTGCCCTAGGCCATTAAACTTCCTGCCCCAAACACCCCATGGAATAAAAGTTGACCTCTGAACTGGACACAGATCATTACATAGCACTATGGAATGTGTGTGAGGGAGGAAGTAGCTCTGGTTACTGTGAACCTGAGCACAATCACCAGGAAATCTGGTTCTACAGGCAGGCCAAGCCCAGCCGTGACGCATCAAAGGGAGGGTGTAAAAACTGACGGCAAACAAAATGACTGCATCCCTAACGAAAGTAAACAATTAATCTTTAATGCTAACTGGGAGTTTCTCAGGACAGAAACCTCCAGGCTCCCAGTGGAGGTCTAGGTACAGGACGGGGGCAGCGGGTTTGTTAGCTTGAAAGCATTTGCATAAATAATAAATGAAACTGTACCGAGTCAGTTGCTCAGGCCAATAGTCCCACCTCCCTCATCCATCTCCCCTCTCTTCTTTCACACTTTTGTCTCGCCAGCACTCCTGGGAGCTGTTCTTCACTACATCTCAGGCTTCATAGCAGCCTCAACTGCCAGCAGAAAGAAGTAAAACAGTCTAACTTGTTGTGTTTGTGTGTTACAAACTGCTCTCGACGTGAGGGAACTAATCTGTACAAACATCAGCAGGGACTCCATGGGCTGACAAACAAAACAGAGGTGTTTTTTTCCATGCTTGAACATTTGCTGTGCCATGTTGTTTGTTTTAGCGTTTTGATCAGTGACCTAAAACGACTCCGAACAGGGTCTAACAAATGTCTATTGGAGAACGGAGCCAGGAGCGAACTGGCAGCGCAGCACACGGTAGGCATGTGCGCAATGTGACAGAACTTTTTTTTACAATGCAACTGTTCCACATGCCTCACGACTCAAACTTCAGGGTGGGAATGTCCTTCTCGCTTGTGACACTTTCACAAGTCTCAAGGCCGTTTGTTATGCTAAGAGGTTTAGTAGAAGAATATTCAGTAGGTACAGTTTCATGGGAGTGTTTAGTTTCTTTCATTTACTAAAATGCAACATTAGTACAGCAAAACCGAGCTATAAAAATATAAAGCGATTTGAGTTGCTTTATAAGTACACCTGAAGGATGTTAAACAAGCGAAGGACGTTATGAACTTAATCAGTCCATTCTAAGACCAGCATAGAAATAGATTTTAAAACAAAAACAAAAAGAAAAACTTCCTAAGAGAAAAGTGGCCCTATATTAAATGCAGACCTTGTGAAGCATTCGAATGTTGCCAACTAAAAACAGATATTTTAAGCATTGGGAAACAATGCTACAAATATTTTTTCTCCCAGATGTGTTTCAGTGTCTTAAAAAGATCTGAAATATCTGCAGTGAGCCAAATAATCTCATAATTGTTTAAATATGCTTATTTGCAGTGAGTCTAAGATGAACTCAATAAAGTTGCTAAATCATAGCCGACTGAACTCTCTCTCCTTCTGCCACAACAAATACACCACCCCCTTCTTCCTCTGAAAAACCCACCCCCTCCCCCTGCTTACTCACACACCCCCTCCGTCCCTCCAGGAGGCTGCCTGTTCGGGGCTTTTAGCTTTCTTACCAACAATGCCACCCTTTAAAACACTATTTTGAGGCCATTCTGGGGAAAACTCCCAGTGAAGAACAATATTAAGAAATATTACTAACCCGATAAAGTGACTACTATAAAACGATACAAAAACAAGTAATACAAACCAAAAGACTACAGCAAAATCTTAAAGTCTATGAATATTAACTTCATCACGAGTAAACTACAAGCTAGAAAGCAACAAAAAGAGACACTGCACAAGCAAACAACACTAGTGATTAGTTGTGTAATGTTCAGAAATTCACACAAAGCTGATCAGTTTTACCTTTTAACAGGGACAGAGCAATGTGCAATTTTTTCCAAAAGGGCATCCAGCGTCTGAAAATCCAGCAAATCATTGGACTTGGAATGCATTTTGTAATCCATTTATATGGAAATCAAAAGCAAAACAGAAAGGGAACTAAAGGCAAGAAAAGTTCGTCACTCGATCCCAAAACACAGTAACCTCTCGCTCTCAAATCTCCAGTTCTGACGTATGTGTCCCAAAATCCACTGCGCCAAATACATGTTAATCCATAGTTAGTCCACCATAGTCCTGAGAGAAAGGTTTCGCGGTTCCTGAGAAGCCTCTGATCGCAGTCTCGCGGGCGGGCGAGTGTGTGTGAGAGAGAGGCGCAGAGGCCTGAGGCCGGCTGGATCTGTTAGCTCTGTGCGCCGGTCGGCTCTCGACACCCTCCCCCCGTCGGCAGCACAACGGCCCAGTTGCCACAGGCACTTCGCCCCATTGTGTGTCCACCCGAGGCCTCTCACACAAACCACCTCCAGCGGGGCGCCAGAAAGCGGGGGAGAGCAAGAACGAGCGAAGTAAAACCCAGAATGCGCACTTTCTTTCTCTCACTCGTTCGCCGAGAACAGCGTGCTCTTACTCAACAGCGAAAATGGCTCTGGCGCTTCCTCATTGAGAAGAGGCTCTACCCACACACCCCTCCCTCGGCTCTCTCCGGCGCTTGCTCGTTCTCTAACCCCTCCCTTCTTTCACCATCAATAGCTTGAGCACTCTCTACCCTCCCTCCCTCCCTCCCTCGCTCTCTCTCTCTCTTCCTGCCTGCCTCTTTCTCTCTCCTCAACACACACACACACACACCTTTAGCTCCCCACCCCCTTCCTCCCTCCATTTCGTCCTCCCCCACTCATTCTTTTCAGGCCGATCTCCTGCGTGCCTCCCCCCACAACACAGAGGGCTGTCTTATCTGCTGCCTCTACACACGCCGCACACATTCACACATGTCTAGACTGCACCAGCACAAAAAAACAAGCCAAACCAACCGGCGCACAGAAACTGCCCTCCGTGCCAAACTACACGGATGCGTGAGACGCTGAAGCTCGGATGGGAGGGTTTACAAGGAGTAGATGGAAACAGTGAGTGAGTGGACCCATGGGAGGAAGAATTAAAGGACAACACAGGGATACACTTCCATAAAACATGAAAATACTCCTTGGACATCACTCGCTTAATGCGAGAGGATGTTGAATTTGGTAGTATCAAACTGAGGGCAGAATTTCTTGTGTTCTCAGAGTTAACATGGTCACTTTCCTGGTGGATGATTCACAAACTTTGATACAGACTCCTCAAGTTTGGTGTGAAAATTATGAGCGTTTATTTTGCATCGGGGTTCTTGGTATTGAGTCTATAGCCGAATGGTTTCAGCCATGATGGCTTTTTAAACATTTAGTTTCACTCAAAATGAAAGCAGTGTCATCGCTGTTCCTTGTGCGTTTCTAAACAAGTTTGTCCTCACGTCTGAATGACGATGTCCTCCATGGAACATAGTAAAGCGTCATAATTCATTCATATGACTCATGCGCTATATTAGCTAGAAGTTGGCAGTGCAGTGAAGCAATGCAGTAGATTTTCAATATTCACTGAAAATCTTCCCTTTTTTTCACAACTCTCATTTGTCATTTGTAATTCCTTGCAACTCGTTTGCATATTCAAACAAGAGACCCATGAGACCTAAACGCTGTTGATCTCACTGAAGTCAAACCTTGATGTTTGAACATGCGCAAGAGCAAATGACGTTTGAGAAGATTTTCAAAAAGTTGTGATTTAATTCAGTTCTATTTATAACACAAAGCTTTTGTAGATTACACTTTACAATAAGGTTTCATCCATTCAAATTAGTTAACTACACTAGTAAACATGAACTAAGAATGAACAACACTTCCACAGCATTTATTAGTCCGATGTCAGATGCGTACTAATACGCTTTTAAAAGTAATTTTTCGCTTTTTGGTGTGTTTGCACCGCAGGAACTAGGAACGAATTTAGAACGTTTTAGGAACTCCTTTAAGCTAGTAAGTAAATTAGCTCCTACTTCAGATAAGGGTCTAACCCAGCATTATAGGAACTACCAGTGCTGAAGTGTACATTGATTTGCCACACGCATGTCAAACACCAGCACCTAACATTCTTAAACGGTGTAAACATTTACTCCACGAACATGGAAACCAGCGATAACGGCATTTTGGGGGAATTAGTTCTCGGGGAACTATTCTAGTGGCTAGTTCCTATAACCAAGTTCGTAGAAACTGGCCAGTGCGAAAGCCCCTAAAAAGCTTGATAATATTCAGCAACTTCACCAGCACACCAACTCAGCATTTAAACTGTTAATCGCACTCATGAGGCAAAATTACCTCTAAAATATAGATTTATCGGACCCCTTTGACATTTTTCTTTGCAGGAAGCTAAAGGCAGTATATTCCTTGAGTATACACAGGCTGACTAGACTGTTTTTAGGAAGAATAACTTAGAATACCACATCACTACACATTTCAAATTCATTTATCATGTCTTTTCTTTTCACTCTTATCTTAAATACTGTGAATCACAGAAAGTAGACAGTCCTAAAATGTCTTCCCTTGTTTCACCATGAAGATTTATCTTCACTGCTTAAAACATGTCTGGTGAGTATGATTTATTAATTCTTCTGCTGAAAGCCTTGACAACATCTTGCCACATAACCATGAGTGACTAAAAGGGATGCAAATCTTCATGACAGCGAATTTATTTATATATTCTTATCAATTCAAAATTGATTTAGTAAAAATGTGTTAGATCGTGTCAATTTTAGATCGGATGGATCTCCATGTCAGCAATATAAAAATATATTAGATTCGACCAAGGGGCGCCGAATCCCTGCCGGAAGATATAACTCTTCTATCAGCATAAGAGTTTGACCGAGAGAGCCAAGGAAGAGCAGAAGCAGTGAGAAACAATGGAAAATTACTGCTTCAAAACATCGGCCTGTGACGTTAAAAACCTTGATATGGAGACATCCTTTATCTCCAACTCTTGAAGACAAACATTCTTTCAAACCACGCAATCATAAGATTAAACAATAAGCATTGCAAGAGCAAGGAAATAAGTAAAATAAGTCATATAAAATATAAAACAATTACATGAATAATAATAATAATGATTAAATGATCAATTAATAAATGTAAATCAAATCATATGGATAAATGATAAATCTAATGTCAACTACATAAGTGATTGATGATTATAAATTATTGTAATATTAAATAATAAAAACAGTAAATATAAACAAATGTATGGTTGCATTCTTAACCCTCTGTGGTTCTTCATTTCAGGGTCACACTCAGGGTCTTCGGGACCAAATGGTCCGGAAGGGTTTGATTCATATTTATTAAAAGAAAAACATATTTTCTTTTTTTTACTTGTTTTTTATAATATTTTTTCTTTTCTTTTTTGGTGTTTTGAGATAATTTAAGATTTAAAATTAATATTTATGCAATAAATATGACCCATTTCCCCCCCATTGAATATAATAGAAAATTAAAAAATATTTTTTTTTATTTTTTTTTAAAGCTGTATTTCATTTTAGAGTCAAGCCTAGACCTCATAAAAGCAATTTTTGAAATTAGATGGATGCCATCTGGTGGACAAACTGAGCATTTTAAAAATGCAAAACACATATGTAATCTGAATTTATTCGTTTGTTTATGTATAAAAGTGTGTTTGTGTGTGTGTGTGTGTGGATGTGTCTGTTTTGCACTCTTGATGTTTTATAGATTCACCCCTTCACTGTTGTGTGCTTTTATTCTGGATCGTGGCTGATTTGTAGATTGTACGCACAAAAAAACTCTGTATTGTCACATTTTTGCCAATTTCCCATTCATTTCCTATGGCGGGACCATTTGGACCCGAAGGCCCTGTGTGTGACCATTTTTTTTACAACCACTTAGACTATTCAAATCCTGTCCCCAATTTGTTGGGGTGTTCATATACCAAGTACCAACAAAGTCACCAAATTTCGGACCATTCCGATGAAGCTATGATTTTACACATTTTTTTATTTAAATTCTTCGGGACCATTTGGTCCGAAGAACCCCAGAAACAGGTTGCTATTGAAAATCTTTAGGTTTTTCAAATGGGAAGTTGTTCAGGCTGTTTTTTTAAACGTCTTTACATGGTTGAAACATGATTACGTGATAATAAATGATAAACTTCAGTAATTTGTATTTAATATAAACATGAATGTGCTATAACTAGTAGTAAAGAAAAAGAGATGATCAGTTCATGTGTGTCGTGTCACATTAAAGAGCGCCATAACTATTTATTGTTTGGAATTCATGATAAGTGACAGAATTTCAAATCAGATTGTTTCATATCAAAAAGTAGCAAAGCTTATTGAACTTTATTGGATGGGAGGCATGTTACAAATAATGTTTAGAATGTCTTAAGCATCAAATGAAAAAAAAGGCAAAAAATATCAATCCATTCCTTTAAAAAAGAAAATTTATTTGATGGGTTAAATGTGAGTTGATATTGATTTATTCTTTGTTTCTTTAGTACACTTGATGACAGGATTGAAAGTGTGGATTCTTATTGTAACTGAAGATAATGACGTCCCGAGCACACTGCCTAACGTCCCAAACTTTGCTATTTTGCTGGACGTAGAGGTTTTCAAAAATGCTTCAGACCTGTAATCTGCAGTTTATCACCAGTTTGGCCTTCTCTTTGCCTTGGACTTTTGAGTACGTTGGGCTTTTATTTGTATTGTTTTAATTGATTGTTGTATTAGTTTTATAGTTAAGGAGTATGGCTGTGGTGTTTGACATTGTTCATATTTCCATTTGTAAAAAGGCGTTTTTGCTGCTGGTTTCTAATAAAAGTTAGAACAGAACTTCAAGCCTGCAGTTATAGCTTTATTTCATAACCTTGTTTTAATGTTAACTACAGCAAAACACCCTTTTCAAAAAACCCAAGTCTCAATAAACCCACATACTTTGAGTCATATCAAGAAAACATTACAAGTTTACCTTTATTAATTCAACTTTTTTTTAAATTGGTGTACGATGCTTTGGAGTTACTTCCACTGTATGGAAAATTAGGAGTTTGGAATTGGCATTTTTGCGTGAACTATTCCTTTAGGCCCAGAACTACACAATGTTTGTGTGACAGACTCTCATTCCCCTAAAGACCTACAGACTACATCAACTGTCTTCTCCCCAGATGGCATCATCCCACCATCTGTCCACACACACATCATCATCATCATCATGACTCAGGCTAATTTCCTTCCACCCCCCTCCCTCTCTGCCACCTTTACCTCACTTTCTATCACGTTCAGTTCAGGACCACCCAGTTACACAGTGGTCACAGTCACACGCACTGACAGTCAGCTCACGGTGGAGGGGAAAATACTGGTAGAGAGAGAGAGCAGTGGAACGGAAGAGTCGAGGTTTGTGAGCTCCTATAACTGGTAGAAGGTCACAGAGGGAAAAAAACTGATGAACAAGAGACACTCCAGTGACTGTCGAAGCTGAATACTCTCAAGTAATAACTCAGCAGCTGATAATTTACAACCAAGGTTTATAGATCGACATTTGTCAATATTTATAAGCCTTTCTTGACCAAAACATACATTTTAAAATGTATGCATTTTGCCAAAATTATTTTCGGCTTATTTGAGTCCATCAGAGGAAAATTTCAATATTTCAAACCTTGTACCCAAGATGATTGAAAATGCTTTAAGTAAATGTAATTTAAAAATGCATTTATATGTCGCAAGAATACATAAGAGCAATATTTACCTTCATACTTTGTTTACTAACATTTGAACTAATAAAACATATGGGACTTCTATGAACATTTTATGCGTGCAAATCGTTCCCAAATCTATTAAAGGATTCCAGAGCCCCCCCCCCCCCCCCAAAAAAAATGCATATGTTGTGACCTAGGACCCCATGACCAGGCTGTACTTTTATCCCTCAAAGCCTTGTATTAATTCATGTAAAATTAAACCCAGTGTCTACTCTAAGGTCCATGTAGATTTGATTCGGTCTCATTAAAGGACAATCATTCTAACCCAGAAGGGAGATGGATTTACATTAGAGGCTAACGAGCAATTATCACGTATTGAACGGCAGAGAGAATAAAAGAGGGGTGTTGTGTCGGCCATGTGAAAGTGACAGATCTCTAAAATGAAGAGGTCACTACAACAGATACAATGTCAATGAACGGGTAAACGATGTGGCGGGGACAATCCTGTGTAAGCTTCTTTCTAAACCGAAACTCGCCTTCTGCGAAGACAAAAAAACACTTAGTCACTTTTGTCTTTTACGTTGTTTGATACTTTCATTCGCAGTTGCAGTATAGAGGGACGAAAGTCGAGTTTTAACTCACACGAAATGAGCACAGCTCAACATTATGCCACAGTCTTCTAAAGGATAATTACCAGTGCTTGCTAAAGCAAACATTATTCTTACACGCAGTTAAGGGGTTCAAATCCTAATTTATGTGTATTAAAATGTCACCATACTATGCTATAAAATTTTATTAATAATAATACTGAATAAAATAAAAGAATAAAATAAGCCATTACTCTTAATATTTGTAATATTTCAGTGTAAAATAAATTGAGAATAATAATAAAAATATTATTATTTATTATTATTAATACTAAAAATATAAAAATGACAAACAAAATAAGAAATTACTCTTAATATGAGAAAAATAAAATATTTTTATTTTAACAAACTGTAAAATTTTAAGTTAAGTAAAAATTTATGGTTGTCTTAATTTATTCATTTTTTAAATGTTAAACCATCTAACTTTGATTTTGACAGAAAACTAATCAAATTAACAGCAGCCGGTTGATAAGCACTTATTACAAGTATGGGAAGATGGTTGGCGCATGTTGCGTTCCCAAATTCGATTTATCTGTCTAGTAAACATTTGACAAGTATTTAAGTATTTGAGATCTGCATTGCGGTTGACGCTGCCGCTGACCCAGAGAGAGCAGTTGTCATCTATAGGTGTGAATTATTTCTGTTTAACAATCATTCAAATTATCACAGAAGTACTGGAATAAAAACTTAGTTTAGATTCAAACACTAATGCCAAAGGTAGTGTCCAAAATAGAGTAAATCACCTTTTGAAAGTAACTTGATACTTTAAAGTTTGTATTAAATAACATTACACCATTAGGTGGCGACAAGTGACTACATTTTTATTTTTAATTGAATCATTCATTCAAAAATTGCTGATTTATCCAGCAATGAAACAAGCAAAGTCTATGAATGAGTCATTGAATCTTTCATCAAACCCGATTTAAAAAAAAAGAATCCTAATTTAATATTTTTTAAATAGACCACAGCAATTAACATTTTGTCAAAACTACAAAACAATGTCATTTACTAGAGGTTATCTATTTAGAATCGTGGGAGAAGAGATCTCAAGAAGAGATTGATTCTTATCAATAAGAATTGGCTGTTTTCTGAACATTTTTAACTAGTGAAGACATAAAACGTCTGCACAAACTGATTATGAAGGTATCTCTGTCAATTAGGGAGGACATTTGGCCCTCAAGTGTAGCAAAACCTGCACGCGCACGCACACACACATACACACACACAAACAGTGGTTCCTGACCCACCAGAGGGGACAGGAACTCTAACCTTTGACCTTAATTGCTCACATTCCAGGTAAACCTATCCAGCCCGACCATCTGCACTCACTTTTATTGCCCCATCCTATGACTCAACCACTCCTTTAAGTGTGTAGGGGGGGGTATGGGGGGCTGGGGTCGAGGATGGGAAACCTGTACATTTTCCATGTCTTTAGGGTGTGTATATTGCTGGGGGGAGGAAGAGACATCCTCCAATTTCACATTCTGTCAGGAAACTCTCTGCAGGCAGAGCCTGGCCAACCAGCGGCAATCCCTCCACCCAGAGCACGTGCCTTCCCCAACACCGCCTGAGACAATACAGCAGCTGCCCGTGTGACAAAGCTAAACTCTAAGAGGCTGGGACGACCCTCACCAGCATTTGGTGGCTGTTTTTGTGTGTGTGTGTGTGTGTGTGTGTGTGTGTGTTAGATGGGATTGGGGAGGGTAGGGGAGTGAGGAGAACAAGGGGGATGGGAGGAATGGATGAGAAGACGGCAGCGGCAGAGAGCGCCTTCAGATTTCTGAGCCCATTAATCATCTGAACGTTTGAGAAGCCCGACCCAACAGGGACCTGGCTGGAGAGAACAGGGACAAGTAATCTGCTCTTCCTGCATGTGTGTGTGTGTGTGCGCGTGTGTGTGTGTGTGTGTGTGTGTGTGTGTGTGTGTGTGTGTGTGCGTCTGCATCAGGGAGTCTATACGGTAAAGCAGTTGAGAGTGAGCTCATGAAGAAAAGAGGGAAGTACAGGATACCCAAAAAACAAGACAATGAAAGGCTTTCATGTGGCCCTTTGAGTGAAACACTCAAAAAGAGCTCTCCTCTTTTCCCCATCTGCTCCTAACGTAAGCCTCCTGTGGCACACAAGAGACATCTGTCGTTTGCGGCGGTGTGCCCTGCGCTGACACAGTAGCCATACACTGGCACACAAGAGCGCCAACAGACACCTTGACCCTTCTCCGTCTCCTGTCAAACAGCCGCTGCGCTGCACAGCACACACGTCGTCACAACTCGTACACGATCCTAGCAGTACATATGTCCTCTGGATGACACAGATCTTCTTTAAAAGGGCACAAGCAGAAATATATATATATATATATATATATATATATATATATATATATGGCAGGGTTTTTCCTGCATAGACAATTATGAGGCGGCCGCCTCCGTCAAATTTCGTGCCGCCTCTGCCTCTCGACAAAACTCGGACAGACAGTCACGTGCTCATATACACTTTTTCCACCGTGACAGTTCTGTTGCGATTCCCGCTTGTGTCCATTCTCTAACCGTGTAGTTTGCCGATAGTGCTGCACGGATCATAATCCGCGGGTCGAGTAATAAAAACATTCCATTCAATCGAGGGTGGATGACAGCTAAATAAGTGTAATAAAGACACGGAACTCCCATCATGGTACCTAATGTACGCACGGTAACAAAGTTGCGCTGTTGAGTCTCGCGCAGTTATTTATAACATTAATTATAGTTAAGAAACCTACACACGACCAGAGTGCTGTTTTCCTGAATGCCATCACGATTGAAACCGAGATATTAATTTCATAACAGTTCAATAAACAAATAGTTAAAATTAAGTTACTTACATTTTTAGACTGTTTTTGTTCTGTTTTAGCAGCGAAAATAGTTCCAAACAACAGAACCATATCGCGTCTCACAGCAACACTCATCCATGATTCATTACTCAATCATTCAGCGTTTTGAACTAATCGCTTGAGTCAAAGATTCAATTGCCCATTATTAAACCGCCTCATTCTGAAACAAACAGCTGTTTGAACGAATCGTTTACATTAATGACTCAATGACTCGCTCATTAAGACGGCCGCCTGCCGCCTCCTACTGGCGGTTTAGTTTCAAAGTATCATTCTTTTCAACATTCCTTGTATATTCAAAAAATATTCAAAATAATCTCATTTAATACAGTTATGATTTTTCAGTGTAAATTATTTAATTTGATTGGTAACAGCCTAGTGTCTTATAATTTTAATTGAATGTATTGATAAAAATGTAAGAATTTTAAATGAAATTTAGAGCATACATTAAATAAAATTAGGGGGAAAATGCCCTTTATAAAGGTACAAAAAATTGTTCTGATAAGAGTGTTTTCAAAAATGAAACATTGACAATAAGTTTAAAGGGAGTAAAGCCTCTATTTAGGCTATAAAGAAAATGTAATTTTGCCAAAAGAACAACTTTTAATTTAAATAAATGTTAATTGTGTGATATGTTGCCATATTATCATGCTTAATTGAATAATTGTAATGTGATGATCAGATGCAGATATCTAAATCAAAGAATATGGGTGGTTGGCGGGTGGATTATTATTTATTTTTAACAACAGATTCGAGTGACTCAAAGGGCACCAGATTAATGAATTTATCTTTAAAATGTACAAAATTTTCCCCGGACCCCCCTAGTGTTACAATTTTACCACCTCCGCCTCATTTTGAGCCAGGAAAAACCCTGTATATGGTGTGTGTATATATATATATATATATATATATATATATATATATAAATTCTCCCTTCTCTTACTGACAAATCATACAAAAGGTAGTGTATGTTTTATGACACACAGATCCAGAGCACAAGCTCCCATTACATCAACGTTCACACAACAGATGCGATAGCTTAGACTGTTTTTCGGTGCACTTTCACTGGGCATTAACCTAGAGATTATCAGCCTAAGATAATAACAGAACGAGCATCCGTTCAAGCATGATTGATTACTCTATTTTTACTGGGAACTACACCGTTTTTATTTGCCATACACTTTAAAAGTGCACTTTAGTTAACTGAGGATACATTAACCAAACAGACTAAAGCCTCCCAAACAAGAGGGGGATCAAAGGATTTTTAGCAAAGATGGAAACAGTTCAGCAGTAAAGTTCCTGAAACTGAAGACATACCACTGATCCATATAATACAATGAGAAACTGACGAAGAGATTTTACATGATCAAACATTACTGTCATAAAATAAGAGTCTGACGAGAACAAATTGTGATGTTTTAAAGATTGATCTTTAAGTTTTGGTCCTTACACTGACTGTGGGTACTTGACACTGGACTTCAGGCATTTTGGCATTTCCTTCTCCCCAGTCTTCCTCCAGACTCTGGCACCTTGATTTCCGAATGACATGCAAAATTTGCTTTCATCCAAAAAAAGTACTTTGGACCACTGAGCAACAGTCCAGTGCTGCTTCTCTGTAGCCCAGGTCAGGCGCTTCTGCCGCTGTTTCAGGTTCAAAAGTGGCTTGACCTGGGGAATGCGGCACCTGTAGCCCATTTCCTGCACACGCCTGTGCACGGTGGCTCTGGATGTTTCTACTCCAGACTCAGTCCACTGCTTCCGCAGGTCCCCCAAGGTCTGGAATCGGTCCTTCTCCACAATCTTCCTCAGGGTCCGGTCACCTCTTCTCGTTGTGCAGCGTTTTTTGCCACACTTTTTCCTTCCCACAGACTTCCCACTGAGGTGCCTTGATATAGCACTCTGGGAACAGCCTATTTGTTCAGAAATGTCTTTCTGTGTCTTACCCTCTTGCTTGAGGGTGTCAATGATGGCCTTCTGGACAGCAGTCAGGTCGGCAGTCTTACCCATGATTGCGGTTTTGAGTAATGAAACGGGCTGGGACTTTTTAAAAGCCTAAGGAATCTTTTGCAGGTGTTTAGAGTTAATTAGTTGATTCAGATGATTAGGTTAATAGCTCGTTTAGAGAACCTTTTCATGATATGCTAATTGTTTGAGATAGGAATTTTGGGTTTTCATGAACTGTGTGCCAAAATCATCAGTATTAAAACAATAAAAGACCTGAAATATTTCAGTTGGTGTGCAATGAATCTAAAATATATAAAAGTTTAATTTTTATCATTACATTATGGAAAATAATGAACTTTATCACAATATGCTAATTTTGTAAGATTTATAGAAATTTGGGACCAAAAATGATTAAGACACTTTGACCTGACCATGTTTTGCTAAAGTGTTTTAAAATCAAAAACTTTCTGGTAAAATCTTACTAAAATTAGCTTACTTCAAAACTTACTTCAAAAGCAGGACACAGTCCAATAAAATTTGTTTGATGGAAAGGGGGATATTGCAGGACATACATGGAGTTGGATCTTCACCTTTCAGCAGAAATGACTTGAATGTTGATTCAGTAACAGTCACAAACAAATTAGATGTTATGTCTTGATGTGATGACAGCCAAATAAATGCATGCACAAAATATAGTAACGTAAAATATAGATACCATAATTTACGTAGTTTCATTTTACATTATTGCTTTTGCATTTCACTTTATATTACTGCCATTGTTTCAATACATTAAATTTTTGTTGTGGCATGGTGTTAACCCTGTGAGACACGAAATCACCATGTTTTGAAGTACTGCCTTCAGTATTACTGAAAATGTAATAAAAGCATTCAGACTACAGAGAAATGATCTAACATACACAAACCCCGCATTTTATAAAGCTGTTAGCCTATTTGGCAGACATTATTACGAGATTAAGCTTTTATTACCCGGCAGGAATTATGACTGGACTGAATATAAGAAGCTGTCAGGTTATTGACTCACATTTTCGTCTCTCGTTTTGAGTCTCTTATCTGAACGCATACATCTTCTCCAAGAGCACTCAGCAGAAGAGCTGCCTTCACGCGGTCCAGAGAGAAGTCTCCAGCTCAGATCACACGGTACGAGGGCCACTACTGTAGGTAGACAGAGAGACAGACAGAGATGAGTGACTTGTACGAAGTCTTCACACATTTAACAGCAGCACACTCACACAGTACGCACTCTTTCTTCACCTCAAACTCTCATTCACTGATACGCAAGATCAAACTGGCTGCAGCTTTCATTTATAAATTAATTTTAAATCACTAATTTACGGAAGGCACCTTTTGCTCTGATATTACATTCAAAGATGTGGCGTACACATCACAAGTGGGGTGTGTCAAACTACCTTTTTAAAATGGACTAGTTGGTGGGTCACCTGAATGCCTACTCAACTACTTGGTCTTAAAGGGATGGTTTGTCTTCGTTCTCATGTCGTTCTTTTTTCAAGCGAAACACAAAAGGAGATATTTTGAAGAACGTTTTGTTTTTGTACATCCAATGAAAGTCAGTGGGTTTTTCAACATTGACTTTCATTGCAAAAAACGTTTTTCATTTTTTCAAAAATGGGGAGTAAATTATTTAATTTTGGGGTGAATTAGTCCTTTTAAGCAGAAGACCTGTATTATTAGGATGGTTTTGGGTTCACCTGACCCCCTATACACATTACGGGGCGTTGTTCTAACAGCGTTCTTGTGTTCAAATGAACAGATTGAAGACAAATTCTTAAAAACTGGGCTATTTTACCTTCAGAAGTCATTTTGAAAGTGCAACACTTAGGTGGAAACACAATGGCAAAAGGAGTCTATATATATTCTAATTTAAATATGCAATTTTTCTGAGAGACTTTAACCAAATCATGCCATCTCCACGCCACTGAAAACATCAAAAAATAGGGATGCACAATATATTAGCGTGTTAACAAGTTTATATTTGATCACATAATGTTGTTCTCTGCCTCGCGAAGTTTGGAATTACTAGTTGAAAATTATCTTACTAAATAATCTTACAAAATGGAATTACTTTGATCGAATTAAATAATCTGAGTAATAATATCATCACCACAATGAGAAATCACATGAAATCCAAACAGCAGTCGAATGATGAAAGACAGCTGTCCATCATTGCATCTACAACTGCAGGTGCTGGTAAGCGCAGCTGGACCCCGCGTGATCCGAGATAACTTTTCTAATACCTTTGAGTGTGTCTCTGAAACATCTGTCAGCGCAGCGCGTTCTCACTCGAGCATACATTTCTGGCCTCGCCCCTGCATGTGGATATTATTGTTTTTCTCAACATAAACGTGAAACAGTATAAACACGATAATCATATGCTGAATCGAGTTTATGTGTACATTCTGTACATTAACTGGCTCAGTCTGCTTTATGAGGCGTTTTTCACCTTCGCGCTGCTTAAGCTTAAATGCTTTTGTTCTTTATATTTTTTGTTTACACATAGGACTACTGTTTGTTTTCACCTAAAATAAAACTTTAACATACATTGTAAGCTTGTTGTGTATATTGCCTAATCATAAGCTTGTTCAGAAATGGTGCAAAAAAGTAAAAAAAAAAAAAAAAAAAAATTTATAAAATAACGTCTTTTTCAATTAACGTTGTATAAATAAATGAATATTCATTTTTATGAGAACCAATATATTATATATCAATATATGATCGCGACTGTCATATTACATAACATTGACAATTAGGGCTGCAACTAACGATTATTTTAATGATCGATTAATCTGTCGATTATTTGATGAATCAAATACAAATAAAATTTTTAAAAAGCATTAATTTTCAACCCTTTATTCAAAAACAGAACTGACAGTGCAAATTCACAGTACAAAAAATCTTCAAAAAGTGCCAAAACAGGTTGCTCCTTGAACATCCCTGAACTGTTAAAGTAATAATAAAAAATTAAATAAATGGACTAACACAAAAAACATACACATGCTTTACATTCTGACAAATATATAGGAAAAATAGGATACAATTCATAAGAAAAAACATGCAGCCCCATGATGCGCTTGATCTGCAATTTTCAATCTCTAACTTCACAATCAATGGAAACATGCAGTTTAATTTAATAAAGTATATAGTCTTATCTATAATCAATAGAAGATTAAACTGAATATATAAATAAATTGATAGTCCTGCTGCACAGGTTTTCATAATTATTGCAGATAATATAACAAATAAATAATTATTGATAGGCCTACTTGTTAAAAGGGCAAAAGTAAAATCTGCAAAAGTAAAATGACGTTTTGGAATTGGCAACGGAGGCATGGGATTAGATGCGTAAGAAATTAGCCCTGCAATACAAGAGTGTTTTAATGACAAAAACTTGATAAACGTCTGGAAATACATCATCTTATCAATGTTTCGAGGTGTGGTAACTGTAGGACATGCGGAATAATTGACTTATAATAATTATTATTATTATAATTGAATTGAATAATAATTCAACGGCCTGTCGTCAATTATTCCTTAACACACTTTTTTGAAATATTTAGAGTGAAATGCTCCCACACCTTGGATGACTTAGGTCGTACTGATTACCTCTGCCTCCGCCATGTGTTTCAGAACAAGGTTATGGGTCTTTCCGATAGTCTTTCCTCTACCTCCGCTCTGATCTTTTTTTATTTTTACTCTGCTCTCAACTTAAAAAAATGTTTTATACTTAAACATCTCTGCGACTTAATGAGTGGCGTAATAGTCGCGCGACACAACTTATGAAATTCTTTGCCAACTCTTTTAATGATCAAATTTTATCGATGCGTTGTTGCAGCACTATTGTGAAGAGAATAGTACTGTAAAAAAAAATTATCTTTGGGTTTAGTTGCAGTGTTTCAGCGCGTTGTTACGGGAAGAGCGCATCCAAAACAGGAGTTAGCCTACTTTGAGCACGTACACTTGAAGCTCAAAGACAATAAAGACCTGTCTAGCAGCACCTGAATACTGGACTAAGTTATCTTTCGAGTCTTATTTGGTAATACTGTCAAATACACACAAGGTTTACATAAAGTTGTTTATGTATAAAGTGAAACAAACAGAGACAGTTCTTAAAGAGACAGTAGCCTAATAGTAAACATGCTGCCGCTAGTAAAACCATCATGAAAAAGAATCGTGATAAAATCGTGTATCGTGATATGATATTTTTGCCATATCACCCACCCCTTGTATCAGCCAAAATTTTCATCTCAGTGCATCCCTAAAGACTGATATACCCTAGTATTTTCTTATACGGCATTCTCCAATTATCGTTGTTTTATTTATAATTTAAAGAAATATTTTTATCAGTGGAGCTTTTCCTAAATAATTCAGTCCTAAAAGGATTTTGCAGTTTAAATAATCTTCAGAGTAAAGAAGTATGTTTCAGCTTTGTTCTTTTCCATGCAGATGCACTCCTCAAGAAAATCACCCCTCACACTAGAATAATTCCTTCTTTCCAAATATAGATTGTCATCTGGTGAAAGTTCCTGAACATTTATATCGGAATACATATTGTTGAAAAACAAAATATCGCAACAGTTTTTCCATAATGCTTTGCACTAACAAAAACTAGATTAAAAAAACAATAACTGATAAAAATGACAAACACACAAAATTACCAAAACATAAAACAAAATAGGCCTATTAAAAAAATAATAGAAATAAAACAAAAACTGTAATAGTATCTCAGGTATACTCAAATAACACTGTTAAAACCACAACCTTCCACATCAAATACAGGATAACTTGGCAGAAAGAAAGAAAGAAAGAAAGAAAGAAAGAAAGAAAGAAAGAAAGAAAGAAAGAAAGAAAGAAAGAAATAGAGAAAGAAAGAAAGAAATAGAGAAAGAAAGAAAGAAATAGAGAAAGAAAGAAAGAAAAAAAGAAAGAAATAGAGAAAGAAAGAAAGAAAGAAAGAAAGAGAGAGAGAAAGAAATAGAGAAAGAAAGAAAGAAAGAAATAGAGAAAGAAAGAAAGAGAGAGAGAAAGAAATAGAGAAAGAAAGAAAGAAAGAAATAGAGAAAGAGCGAAAGAGAAAGAAATAGAGAAAGAAAGAAAGAAAGAAATAGAGAAAGAGAAAGAAATAAAGAAAGAAATAGAGAAAGAGAGAAAGAAAGAAAGAGAGAGAGAGAGAGAGAAAGAAAGAAAGAAGGAAATTTCTGTTCCTCTTCTCCCATCCATTCACTCCTGCTCCCCTCATTCAGAGCAGAGGTCACATCCTAAATGAGGCCAATGATGGAGTTGCTATGGCAACAAAAACTGCTATGAGGGAAAACAACCAGACCTGCACACACACATAGAGGAGTTCCAGCCAACAAGTGCACTCAAACACACTCTACAAGATCACTGCAAAGTTACAACCAAGCAGAAAACACTGACCTAGAGTCATCTGTACATTAAGACACATCTACCTGACCTCTACCCTGCTATCTCTGTGCACTTTATGCTGCCTGAAGGGGATGTACAAAGTCACATAGCCTATAAGTATGAAAGATACAGAGGTTACCATCCTTGTGTGTTAGTTATACTAAAGTCAGTCAATTAAACCCATCACATCACTAAACTCTCCTCAGAAATGAGAAGTTCTCTGTACGGATGTGTTGCATGTTCACAGCGGATGCCATGCAGAAGGAAAGAAAGTCAGTCTATAGGGGCTTTCGCACCGGAGGAAAACCTTTTCATAGTTCCTAAAACTAATGGCATGTTCGCACCGCAGGAAATGAATGATTTTATTACTAGCGACGCCTTTGGGGGGTACCAATTTAGCTCCTACTTCAGAGTAGGGTCTAAACCAGCACTATATGAACTACCAGTGACGTTAGTATACGCTGATTGGCTGAACGCAAGCAAAACAACAGCACCTGCCATTTTTAAAAAGCTGTGTAAACACAGATTATAGCCTAGGCCTATATATTTACTATTTACAAACATGGAAAACAGTGATAGATGGACCTCTCAACCTTTACGCTAAGGAGAAATTCCAACGCAACTCTGAGGGGACTAGGGATGGGAATTTAAAACCAGTTCCAGTCGAGAACCGGTTCTAAGTTTTATGCACCATCGATATCGTATGCCCTCCACGTTAAAGTCCCTGTAGAGTCAAAATTAAGTATGTGTTCTGAGTTTGTCACACCACAGAATAAAGTTTTATTAGCCACCCAGCCAAATTTGAATGATTAAAAAAGCCGGCAAGTACATCAAATCAAAATCTTGAAAAAATGAGCAATAGTCTCTGCTCTCAAACGCTGGGGGCGTGTCCGCTGGCTACGCTGAAACCACGCCCATTCGCGGGAAAGCTGCCGTCGAGTTACTGTGGACTACCTACTATAATTATAACAAAAGCACACAAGGCAACTTACACTCATTGGTGGGCACGCACTGCCGATGATGGCACCAGTTGTCGGCACGACGGGAGGATGAAGGCCGAGGCGGGAGAGAGTCGGTTCGGCCGAATTCACCAGTAACAGCGGATTATCAGTGAATCACAGTTGTCTCCGACGAAAGTTTATAAAACTATCCCGAAAATGATCACTACAGAGGCGGGTTTTGGCTGTGATCCTCAGCTCTCCATCAAGGTGGTTCTTCACAAAATTAATCCGCCTCTTCTTGATGCAATCGCGGCGAAGGACACCGATCTGTTTTGTACGAGATCGTATCTAGGTCGCATTTCCGTGCCGAACGCATAGCTAGCTAGCAAACTGTAGGCTGTAGTAACTAATGGTACTGACAGTAACTCGTTTAGCCCCACCCAAAAAATCCAGAACACCGCAATGGGAAAAAACTGTTTAACGGTCTAACTCCACAATTCAGTATTTCACAGGTCAGTCTTTATAATATGTTTTAGCAATACTTTTCTAACATTTATAATGCGTTTAGAATTTTTTTTTAGAATTGCCTTTACAGGGACTTTAACTAACCCTAACCCAGCCATAATATACAGACTGTGAACTCACAACTTTCCCTTTTGTCCTTTATCGGTCACCATAGCGCGACGTCCTATTCGCATCTGTGCGTCATGATGTCAAAGCGATTTGAGCAGAGGAGGGAATCATGGAGAGGAAAAGACGATCTAAAGCATGGCTTGATTTTACTAAACGAGACAAATTATGCTGTATCCTGTTTGCAATAACAGGGTTTTTCGTGCATTGAAATTTCATTAGCGCCCGCCAAAGCAAATTTTTGTCCCGCCAAAGTTTAACTGAAAGAACGAGCAGAGAGAGAGAGAGAGAGAGAGCAGGTCGCGACCGCACACTCCCTCACTTCGGAGCCAGGTGAAACTGTAAACAAGACTTCACCATCTCCACACTAAGCGCTGTCTTGCTCTCTCTCCCTCACACGTATTAACCAAAATAAATCGACACAATGTTTAAAGGTCGGAAAACCAAAGTTTTAGACCAACCCTTTAAATAAACGAAAAAAACGATCCAGTGATGAAATGTTTTCTGTGTTGACACAAATCTTGTGGGATGTCCATGTCCTAACTGCTGGGATAATCACACAACGCGCATGACACGTCCAATTCGCGAACTGACGACTCATTTGGACCGATGAATTTAATGAATGGTTTAAACAACTGATCTTTCCAACACTGAACTCACCAGACGTCTGAATCGGTGTATAACTAATCGGCAGGGCCGGATTATCCATATGTGACACTGGGCGAGTGCCCAGGGGCACCAGCCAATGGGGGGCACCAAATCATTAAAACAAATACTATACCTTTAATATATTTGTCATATTTTATAAATGTATATGTATTCATTATATAGTTATATATTTGATACATATATATTTAATACATACATATTTATGCATTTAAAAATAAAGAAATATAATTGCGATTTGGTAAGTGCCCCCCTACCCCTCCCCCGATCTTGGTCCATTCCACAGTGACACACTGCCGCCCAATTAGTCAATCAGACTAATTCAAAACGGACAGGCGTCAGTTAAGCGGTTGCGCTAAGAGAAAACTTAAAAAAGAAAAACAATCACGGCACATTGCCACTATTCATAATGTACCCGCAATCGCGAGCTTTTTTATTCAGAAACCGGCGGCAGGAGCAGAAGTAATGTTAACTAGCACAGGCCCTGAAGCTAACATATGCAGCGAAGTGTTTCTCCTGGTTTCCACGTCAGCGCTGTTTGATCTGATATCTATGGTTTATAACAGAACTCTGCGCGGAATCGGAATGTTTCTCGCTGGATCTCGTAGTGATGAATGATGTTAAAATTCTGAGGCGAATTCAATTGATTTCTTAAATGGATCTCAACTGATTTCTTAACTGGATCGTGAGCGACATCGGCCCGCGACTGGCAAGTTCTGGGCTTTATTTTACTGTCAGTAGTTCGGGGCGCTGCTGCTGCTCCACGGTCCTAATCATAGGCCTATATGAGTTGCGTATTTTCGTTTCACTTTCATTTTGTTTGCATTCGCTGCTAGGTAACGACTAACGATAGTCGATAGATCGCTCATTGCTCAGACGCACATAGCAGGTTGTGATTTGTCTCCGTCTCCATCCCACAGACGTCTACGCGCGCTATTCTTGTCACGGATTTATTGAATTCCCTGCAGTATTTGTGGTGAGCCTTTACTTTAGCTGTAAGTTCATGTATATCTATTGTCTTCATAGAAATACTGAATTTCAATTGTTCACACATTAAGTGTGAGGAAGGGGGCACTTAAACTGTGGTCACCCTAGGGCACAAAACTATGTTAATCCGGGCATGCTAATCGGTAACACTTTACAATAAGGTTCCATTTATTACATAAAAAGTACAGTTTGCCTACTCAAGGGTAAGCTTTAAAACAAGCGACCAAGCGAAACACTTATGTAACGTCACCAACATTTTGACGACCGCGCTGCCTCTGTCATCTGATCAGCTCTCCATGTTGGAGGCAAAAGCGGGGCTCTGGCAGCTCCTTCATACACAGAGAGGACATTGACAAGTGAAAAGCCGGTGTCATTCGAGTTATTATAGTGTTTTTCTGACAACTACAGATAGTTCGGAAGTAAAAGTCTAAACGCACTCAGTTTTTAAAAGCAGCAATCCACTGTTCCCATGCAAATATAAACCTGACAGCGCGAAATGGAGCACTTTCACAGCTTTATAGAGAACACGTTTTTTCATTCCATTTTTCCATTGTTTTTCTATGTAAACATGCACAAGACGGATATTTTATTTTTGACACTGATTCCAGTATCTAAATATTCTTAATAAAAAAAAATGTCATTTAAACGTGTGTAGGCCTACTTGCATTATTATGTTGTTTTATTATGATTATATATTAAGTGGCATAAACTGGTCTTAAAATGACAATATCGTTTATCGCAATTATTTCAGGAACAATTTATCACCCAACAAAAATAAGTTATTGTGACAGGCCTAGCTCCAACTAGGCTTGCTACAGTAGTCGGTGTTACACGGTGTTCAGTCGCAACACCGGTTTCATCACTTGCCCACCCTGACACCGGGGAAAAAAAAGTTTAAAACGTTAAATATTTTTAATGCAATTTTGCAGTCTCCGTTAAGTCCTGCACACATGCGTCAGTATCGAGTTCTCTTTCGTGTTTTTCATTAACAATAATAACGAACCCCCACCATTCAAGCCATTCGCAAAGACCCGCCCCCTTTAGTTACTGTTGCTATGTCAGACAAGCCATGGTGCTCTAACGCCACACACTGTGGCTGAATCCCAAATCGCCTCCATATCCTCAAATGGGGCGTTATTTGAGGACATAGCAATTTTTAATGGTGTCCGAAACCATAGTGGACGTTATTGAGTGCACTTATTCAATCCCACATTATGTACGCACAATGGCTGTCCGAATTCGCTCACTCGTTTTCATTCACTCTTTGAAGTGAACAGTATTAGTGAACTAACGTATGGAATAGGCCTAACTTAGTGAATGAGGGTTTAAGGGGCGATTTCGGATTCAACCCATGTTCTCAAGCAGTGAGAAATAGAGGACACTGACAACGCGCTTTCAGACAGGACCGAGCAGGTAATATTTAACATGAAACAAAGTCTTAACTTTAAAATTTGGTCAGTCAAAGAAAATTAAACAATAAATAGGCCTACCGTGTAGTGGCTCTTTTAATGTGTTGTGACAGATTGCCTCAGTTAAAGCCAAGTTCAAATCCACCAACATTAATCTACTAACTCTCCTTACTGCTTTGTCGGACAAAAATGGTGGATTTTGATTAGCCAGATTGCATGTCAATCAAACTCCCTGCGAAGGATGAATTGATGCTAAATTAAAAGTGAAGTGCACATTAACACAACAGCTTTTTATAAGCCATGTAAAGAAAAAAAAATTGTTTCGTTTTCAAATTAGAGCCAATTCAGAGCACAATAATCGCACCATTATGCATGCCAGTGCAAACGCGCGCATTTTACGTTTTTATTAATTAATAATTTATACAAATTAACATTTAAAAGCCCTCGCCGGTGATACCGGTTTTGTCACACGTCAATTAACCGGTGGGAAAATATCCTCACTGTCACATCCCTAGCTCCAACCCTAAACACACCTGACCCAGCCACTCAAGGTCTTCACGATTACTAGAAACTTCCAGGCAGGGGAGTTGGACCTAAACTCTGCAGAACAATGGCCCTTCAAGGAGCTGAGTTTGAGATAGGTAGTTATTTAAGTACTCAAATAGTCCCTCATTTTCATGATTACTGATTACAGTGGAAAATGTCACATTTTTGCAATTCTGCATAATTTGCCACAGCAAAATAATAGCAAAAAACGCAAAACTAAACTTTGACAACATTGGTGTTAGGGCTGGGCGATATGGAGCAGAAAATATATCTCGATATATTTTGCTATATCTCGATATACGATATGTATCTCGATATCTTTACAGGAAAAATAACCCAACAAAATCTAATGCAAAAACAAATATGCCAAATACCAGTCTTTTTTTTTTTATTGGAGTGCAAAGAGGTAGGCAGTTCATGTAGTCCAGAGTGCTTCTGCGACATTTAAAAAAAAAATCCCTGTATACAAAAATAATAATTGTATACCAATTAATTGCTGTATACAAAAATAATTGCCACCTGTCCCTTTTTACCGGGATTGTCATCCTTTTTAATAACATGTGCCGGGAAATGTATCGTTTCGAAAGGCTGTGTGAATGTTCAAACCATGGTTCAAACCGTGTAGCGTGCGCACGGCAGATAGGGAGAGAGCACCGTGTAGCGCGCGCACGCCAGAGAGGGACAGAGAGCGAGAGACCTTGCGTGTGTTTGCTAGTGTGCCTCAAGAAGTGCATGTAAGACAGCATTTAAGACGATCTTTTTAGACGAGTTCTGTAGCCTCCGGGCTAGTTGCGGGCGCCGCCATGTTGAATGAGACAACACGCGAGGGGAGGGGGAACAAAAGCAAGGAGGCGGGGACGAGCACAGCGCAGAGAAGACAAAGCGGCGAAACCAGAATTAAATATAAACAATATATCGATATATACGATATGTCAAAATCCATATCGTGTTTAAAAAATATCGAGATATATTTTAAATATCGAGATATCGCCCACCCCTAATTAGTGTGATAAAGAAACATACATGATTGAGAAATGGCATGGGACGCAGGGCTCGACAGTAAGGGCTGCCCGATGGCCCTGACCGTATGAACAACGCTCGGGGCAGCTGACAGAGCGGTTACTTGCCTGATCGGGCCAGTGCCGCCTGTATCATGCCGAAAATGTATCATTTGCGCGTGTTTTTACGCCTTCCCAGTTTAAATATTCAAGTGCAAAAAGATACGAAAGAGAACTCTAACAGCACACAAATACTAAATCTAGTTCTCTTTCTAAACTTCTTGCACCTGAACGGAAAAAATGCACACAAAATGTCAAAATGCCTGTCTTGGCATTTTGTTATAAACACAGTTGGTTATGTCTTAAGTGAACGTAAATGGTTAGATCAAACGCGTTACACTGTGTTGGATCGGAGCATTCAGTTTTAAAGTGACAGCAGCCTTATATTCCTCCCGCTGTCCGCCTAATTAATGTTAATCAAACAACAAAGGACAAGACAAAAAAAACATAGGACTGCTCCATTTATAGTATGGATTGTGGTGATTATAGTAGGGATGTTGAGGAAATTTTCCAACCGGTTAATCAATGTGTGACAACACCGGTAACACCAGTATTACAGTAGGATTATCCTTTCCATCTTTCTTTTAAATCGCCCATGAATGCCCGTGCAGCTGTGCACATTTTACTTTCGCTTTCAAATTGGCGGCAATTGCTTGAATGGTGGGTTCATTATTATTCTCAATAAAAAAGAACTACAAACAGTACAATGACAAACTTGATTATATTAAACATAGAACTTTGAATCAACAAAAATAATAAGACTTCATTAGCAAAACGAATAAGCACGACATACTCCATGCTGTGATTCTCGTTCAGCTCGCACTGAACTGAGCAGTTTTTCAATGTAGAGTCTGATCTCTAAATAAACTTTTTTTACTATAAACAAAATGATGGTTGGAGGGGGGGCAATGCCACAGTTTACAAGGGATATAATTAGGGATGCTCCGATCAGGATTTTTGCAGCCGATACCGATAGCCGATTTCTTGTCATTGTGATCGGTCGATACCGATACTTAGGCTACTTAATATAAGACAAAGGTAAACCCTTATTGTCCCATAAGAAAAATGTTTGGGATTTTCTGTGCTCAAATTGGTTTTGTCTCTCTTTATGTTTTTAATCTAAGAGGTGTTTTCAGGAGATTTACTTGAACTGCTGTCATTTTGAAGACACATCTTTTGGGTTTGGAAGGTGCTCCTTTACAATTGAACTCTACAATTGAAGAAATGGCTCAAACTATTGCATAGATAGATAATGTATAATACACTATGCATCGATGTCTTTCCTTTATGCTTTGAACTTTTCAATGCGGACTCGACGCGCTGCGCGCTGTGACTGTGTTGCTTCAAGCGCATCATTCTGCGCTCAGGATGCGCATAAGTGCTTTGTGCCGCACTGTATTGGAGTCTTTCATAATTATATCATAGGCCTACTACTTTTGGGCAATGAAAGATTATTAATAGCCTTTTTTGTTCTGTCCTATCTATCATATGTTGCTGCCTCATTAAACAGCTGCGCTATACATTTAAAAAATGTCTCAATTTCATAGTAGACTATAGATAAAATAATTGACCTTTTTGATATTTGTTCTCTTGTTTTTCATGAATGTATTTTACAACAATACAAAGAGCAATGTGTAACTCTTTACCAGATTTAGTGCCACAATTGTTGTCTCTTATTTGTTCCCACTAAATAATTTATTTTCACTAAATGTTCAGATTTTATACAATTATTGTGCACTCGTGATTTTTCTACACTAAATTTTTCTGCTGAGTTATCCACTAATGTAGTTTATAATAGAATTTGTCATAGGTTATGATGATCATATTTTTTTTATTTGTTGCTTTTCTTTATAATGAAGTTGTCTGTATTACTGTAAGTAATAAGTGATTATCAGTTCAACACACAGAGTTATAGAAATTCTACTTGATTTATAAAATAAAATAAACTGCGCGGGTATCGGATCGGTATCGGTCGATACTCCGAATTGTTGGTATCGGATCGGAAAAAATGGTATGGGGACATCCCTTTTTATTTTGACACTCTCCACATCCTCACATAACCTTTCTCAGCTGAAATCGACAGCTGACAAGATTGACTGAACCCTTTGTGACAAAAGCCGGGATTTTCCACTGTGAAGGCATCGCGAGTTCATTTTTTACAGCAGAAACGACAAGCACCCTTGTTGTTTGTGAACACAACCCGAAAAGTCTGTTTTAGCGAATCAGTGTGCAGTATTCAGGTCAGGTGACAAGGCTGCTAGTCACTTTGAAAAGACGCGCAAGCTGAGAGGAGTTTCATCAAAGCTGATTAAAAGTGATCGAGGATGGATTTCAACGAACTTGATGAACCCGTGATATCTTCTTCGGGGCGTAAAAGGAAAATAAAAGCTGAAACTTTTATATATATATATAACGGAATCTTGCTAAAACAGACGTTCGTGGTGAGGGAAAAGCTCTCTGTATTGCGTGTACATTAATCACAACAACAAAGTTTGACTGGCGTCTATGTCAGCTGAGGAGATTAAAGGAGAACTCCGGGCAATTTTTAAGTTAATCTTGATCGTTAGACCTTTGTGAGTACTGACTATAGAAAAAAAAACCAACCGGATTGGTGCTTGCTACGCGGAGCTGCGACCGCGAATGCCCAGAGCTCCCACTCAGCTAAAACACCGCGGATGGGGGCATGGACATAAAGAGCGTTTTTGAGCCTCTTAACAGACACAAAATGCAATTAAAATGTCTGTCCAACATGAACAGGGACCCTACATGTGAACAAGATGCGTTTAGCAACTTAGCCATTGTTTCAACTCACCTAAATAGTCTTTTAGACGGCAAGCTGTAGTCTCGCGCTGCAGTCCCGTGCTGTAGCCGGAAAAGGTAAACAATGTCCAGGTGGGAGGAGCGTTGATCATGTGTGACGAGTTATGATCAGAGTTGCATACAAGTGAAGAAGAAATGGTTCGTGTTTGTGCCTTTCCGAATTGTGGCAACCGAATGCGAAAATATAAGAGCTTAAATTTTCATCGTCTTCCTTTCCATGACCTCGAGATTCTGCAGTTGTGGCTAGTTGTACTTCAACTTGATGTGCAAACTCCCGTAGAAGTACTACGCGCTAAAGATTACCGCATTTGCAGTGAACACTTTGACAAGGATGACTACACACACTCAACACAGCGGGGCCGTTTGAAGAAAAATGCCATTCCATGTACGAAGACTCGTCGCACATGATCAACGCTCCTCCCACCTGGACATTGTTCACCTTTTCCGGCTACAGCATGGGACTGCAGCGCGAGACAACAGCTTGCCGTCTAAAAGACTATTTAGGTGAGTTGAAACAATGGCTAAGTTGCTAAACGTATCTTGTTCACATGTAGGGTCCCTGTTCATGTTGGACAGACATTTTAATTGCATTTTGTGTCTGTTAATAGGCTCAAAAACGCTCTTTATGTCCATGCCCCCATAGCTGCCGTTTTAGCTGGGTGGGAGCTCTGGGCATTCGCGGTCGCAGCTCCGCGTAGCAATCACCAATCCGGTTTGTTTTATTTTCTATAGTCAGTACTCACAAAGCTCTAACGATCAAGATTAACTTAAAAATTGCCCGGAGTTCTCCTTTAACGTTACAAAGATTAAGTGTTTTATTATGCATCATAGCAATTACTTGGCTTTGTTTAACTCTGAAACATGAAATGTGGAGTTATCGGCTTTTGCCACAAAAAAAATTATATATAAAAAAATACTTTCAATTAACTTTAATTTTATAAGTTACCTGTATTTATTTTTAGTTATTAGGCCTACTTAATCAAAACAACCCAGCTGCAGTTTGATTGATATTCAAATGCAAAAAACATGATATATGAAAATGAACAAGAACGGAGTTATCCGTTTTTGCAAATGAACTCTTCTGTTATAGAGTTCATTTGCAAAAACATAACTCTGTTCTTGTTCACTTTCATATCATGTTTTTTTTAACTTGTAACAAACAACTTGTAAATGTCCCAATTGGCAGAGGGTGTGCAATTTTTTCAAAGAGTTTAATTAAACTTTCATGTTACATTTTTGGAAGCATTTGTGAGTTAATAAACATAACTGGTTGTGTACACTTGGCACATAATATCTAAATATCGATAAATCGATTGAAATAGCCCTGAATCGAATTGCGGAATTTTTTGAGGTATCGGCAAAAATCGCATCGCTGGCTGAGAGAATCGATATCGTATCGTGATGAACTGTCCGATTTACATCCCTGGCCTACTAGGGATGTCAATTTACACAAATTTCCATGATCGGTTGTTGTTTAAATTAATTATCAATTAATTTAAGGGGGTAACTAAATCAATCGTAGCCTTGATGCTGCAACATGTGTCAACTTTTTATTTAAGATATTTCTTTTTTGACAGCATTTCAAGTATCTAAATATTCTAAAGAATTATTAAAAAAAAAAAAAATATATATATATATATATTTTTTTTTTTTTTCTGGGAAAATATATTGTGTTGCACGTGTTATTGTGCAAGTCATGACAGGCCTATTTGAGCCACTTTGCCTCCAGCCTGAACATAACCCTAAGGGCAAGTGAGCAAAATGGCTAAGTGACAAAAATGACTCCCAAACATACACACAAAAAAATCACTTTAAATCAGCATGAAATTGAAGTTGCAATAGTAATTTTCATCCCCATTGTAACATATCCGAGTGAAACAGCTCCCTGAACAAACTAAAAACTTGCTATTGTTCATCAGGAATTGATTGGATCATTCTGGTTTGCTATTGCTGTGATCTTGTGTTAGTGACAGGTTGTATTGCCCTATAGTCCCAGTAAACAAGTCATCAGAGAAAAGATATCGTTGCAAGTTATTTCGATTATAGATTAGCAGAGTACATAAATAAATAATGTCAACGGATAAATTATTATTTTTCTTTGTAATATTCCATAAAAAAGTAATTTTTGATTTCATGGTGCCTTTAATAAGCGATCAAAATTGCCAAGTAACTAAAATCACACCAGAACACAAAAGCAAATCACGCAAGGAAACATGTCAGTCATCCACCAGCTGTCAATCACAGAGCTATGATGTCAGATCAACACAAAACAAATATTTACTCCTCACACAAGTTTACGTGTATAACAAAGTACTTACTGGCTGTATTTAATATTCCGAATATCTAAACCACGCAATAATAATTTATCTGATATTTCTGCAACAAAATCAGAAGATTCACTGACTATGAGCGCAAACCGAAAGCGCTGCGCGGCTAATAACGCTACTGACAAGATCTCCATCTAAACTGACACCGTTTTTAACAAAATACACTTCAATATAAAGAATAGTAATGCTACTAACCACTGAAAGATATAATTTAAATATGCCTTTTGACTCGCTCACATTTTCATGCAAACGTAAAGGTTGTGCGTTTCTCCGTTACACGGAGAAGCAATACAAAATGGCGACTGCGGGCAGCTCGGATGAGTCCTAACACGCAAAGTCGCTAAACACTGAGGCAATGTCGTTATATTAACGTTAAACGAGTTCATATCGAATTAAAACATTTAGTAGGAGGGTTCAATGAGGTTGAGGCAATGTAATAGGCCTTAAGAGCATGACAATAAGCCACATATTTCCTCCGACCCGCTATCAATGCTAGCGGTGTGTAACGTTAACACGGACTCGTCCGGCGTCGTGCACGTATCTCAATATGTGTGTGTGTATGTGTACACGATCAAAACACACACTCTCACCCCAGACCGAAAGCGTGAAACAACCACGGTCCAAATGTATACACATCTGTCAATGTCAGAAGCTTGAAACGAGCGCAGATCAAATTAACCCGAGTTAATTAATCTGACCGTGCGTTAATATACGCACATTCTCGTACAATCCTACGTCAAGTCCACAAGCATTCCCGCACAGGGAAACGTGAGATTTTAGCGAAGCTGCGCAGAGCAGGGATGTGATGCTGTGCTAGCTTTAACCAGCAAACGGCCTAATGCTAATAAACAACCTCAGGGCCCTGCATTACTTTCTTTCTTTGACGCACACGCGATTTAGGTGTCGTAATTCAGCACTAAAACACAAATGCAACGAGCCCAAGAGCAAAATTATATCCACACTGACCCGTTGTCATGAATGAGTTTGTCTTTCCTAGCAGCTAGCGTTAGCACTCGGCGACACACAGGCCGCTTTCACCGCGCGCGCATCAGACAATCATTTCAGCGCTGATTAGCGCGTTTGACCGTTACACGAAACGACGCAGCATAAGCCGGGACCGTTAACAAGAAATAATCGCTTTGCATACGTGTAAAGGCTGCTTGTTTATTTACCTTCTTTATTTTGTTGTGAGGGCGCGCGGGCTCTTTCTCTCCCACAATCCAGAACAAACAGCTCGAGACGTCGGTGACGTCATGCGCGCGGAGGACGCACAGGACGTGGGAGGACAGCAAGCGCTTCTGTCTGTCACACCTCACACGTGTGTAAGATCACCTAGAAACCCTCTCAACTCTGATCTCTTCCGTTTGCCCTTTGATCGGTGTCATTTAAACACTCTCTGAAGTAACAACAACAATAAAATATGTGCTGAAATTTTGAAATAAAAAACACATCGGCTCTAAAATACCTTTAGTAGGTTCGCTATATTATTCATTTCATGAAATAAAGTCTCAAAATCCAGGGTGTGAAAGAGGTCTGACCTATTAAAAATATGAAGCTTTACCTGTAAATATGAAGATTCATTTTACAGATCTGACTGATTTTAAATTGAAAATTTGGCTTCCCCTGAAATGGGTCATACCATAGAAACCCCATTTAAAAGGATAGTTCACACAAAAATGAAAATTCTGTCATCATTTACTCACCCTCATGTTGTTCCAAACCGTATGAATTTCTTTACTCTGTTGAACCCAAACAGTTGATGGACCCCATTGACTTCCATATAGCCTATATTTTTCCATACTATTGAAGTCAATGGCTACCGTCATTGTTTACCAATATTCTTCAAAATATCTTATTTTGTGTTCAACAGAAGAAAGACATACAGGTTTTAAAAAAAACGTGAGGGTGAGAAAATAATGACAGAATTTTTTTTTTTGGGTGAACTGTCACTTTAAGGACTTGCATTTATTGAATTTATGGAGCAAGAACATATAGCGTAATGTCTACAATGGATTAAGAGAAGAGCAATGAAACTTTATTCACAAGTGAACACACCAAGAGCCAGAAAAGATAACAAATAAGAATACTTTTTTAATACTCAGTGAAGAAAAGTTCGTTCAGGGTTGTTTGCACTGTCAGAGTTTATTCTGTGGTAGTTATTACATTAAGTAGCCTATATTATAATATTACGTATATTTATAGATTAACATTTATGGAAAATTACACCTACGATAATTTTTATAAGGAGAAGTTGAGCTTATGTTTTAACAATATACTACAGTTATTGGTACAAAAATACGTACCGTCATTATGTTGGTAGGCCATACATTTATAATAGGCTATAATGTCTTGCAAATAAAGCTGGCACTTTAATTGCAAGGAATTCACTTTAAAATGTCACTTTTACTTCGTTGAAGCACATTACTAGTTTTGTGGTGAAGTTGATTCACACACACACACACACACACACACACACACACACACACACACACACACACACACACACACACACACACACACACACACATAAACACACACACACACACACACACACACACACACACACACACACACACACACACACACACACACAAATTGTGATTTGTAATCTTTGAACAAAATCTGAAAATGTAGGCTACTTCAACCTCTGTGTGTGAAGGGCCTTCCTTCGCTGATGACGTCAGTTTGATGGCCTGTGTAGAACATTCCTCCAACTGTCAGTCAGCAATATCTATATTTTCTCATTATATTCCATTTCACTGGAAAATACATCATAATACTGAAGTCGATTGCAACTTCCGGTTCACGCACGGTGACTCAAGCCAAGCTCCCAGACAATTTATTTGTGGTACAAAAATAGCTCAGCGACAGTTGTTTCCACACAGTCACATGGGGTGTATTTTAAAAACTGAACCAAAGACGAGGGACAGTTGCTACACTGAGCCTGTCCTTTGACATATGTCTCTGATTATTAATATTACTAGCTATAATCATCATGAGTCATTCTTTGATACACTTGCTTTTATTACCAACTCGGCTAAGTTTATGGATTCTCTCTTTGGTATATTATGTTGTTGTGTATGGCACAGCTGGAATCACTACTTGTTTGGTTTTGATCCGAATTGCCTGGACTGGATTTAGGGATCCATCTAGAACTTTTCAATGGACCATCCGAAAGAAACCCCCAGACTGCCTCCAAGACCCTGCACTTGGCCACCATGCATATCTGAAGGGCAGGGTGAGAGGATTTATAATGAAAAACATGAACAAGAATGTATCTGATGTCTTTAAAAACATTAAACAACGTAATCTGTACGAAATCGTTTAGGAAAGGTGAATGAACGGCGAAATAATGATTGCCCATATCTTGTGTTCTTGCGCCACCTGTGTTTAAAAATAGAACACGGCGTTTCACAATCCTTTGTTTTTAATGGGACACACTAGCCCTGTGATAGGCTATTACAGTCAATGTCAAATAGAATTTATATATAGCCATCTTTCATCAAATTTGATATTGATCTAGGATTGCTAGTTATTGAAAATAATGGCTAGGTCTTTCTTTCTTTCTTTCTTTGTTTCTTACTTTCTTTACTATCAAACGATGTGACTCTGTTTTATATCTTCTTTTGGTCTTTCAGAGCTCAGGCTTGAGGTTCCATTATGTAACTAAAGGAGACCACAGAAAGCCTCTAATGCTGTTTCTTCATGGATTCCCAGAGAACTGGTGACTTCCTCTGCTTCATTTTCTCTTTCTGCTTATTTAAAATTGTACATATGCCGCCGTAAACTGTTTTGTGAAGTGTTTTCTACATAGTGTTTTCTTAAAATATGCATTTCTTTATTCTTTTATTGTATCATATTTGACGCAGGGAGGAGATACAGTCAGTTGATTAAGTCCAATTTTATTTCTTAACAGCAGACAATCAAATAAGAAATGAAGGGTAGGCTAATATTAATTCATCCATAATGAGGATTAAAAGTTTAATAAAGAAACATAAAATGAACAGTGAAGATCACTTCTAATATTTGTAAGTAAAATATAATTAAACAGTCTGAGTATAATATTCTTTGCCTAAGAGTCCAAGGTAGACTGACCTGTACAGAAATTGATCTCCCTAGTTGCGTATCGGAACACAGCTATGTTCCTCTTTTCATATATATTGCATCGAAGGAGACACGCAAGACACAAACATATCTAGTTTTCATGTTTTCAAACTCTGAGCTGTTAGTCGTGCAATATGTTAAGCTAAGATAACATTCGTTTACCACTTTATTCTGATATATTTAAGCGTTTGTGGTCTGTCTATCGGAACCTTATAGACTTTTGCCAGTATAAACTTTTCAGCAAGTACAAAAGTTCACCCTAAGTCAATCAGATACATTTGAGGCATAAAGATTAATAAAAGAAAAACACTAAACATACATTACAAATTATACAAATTGTACTTTATTTCTGTGATGCAAAGCTGTGTTTTCTGCATCATTACTCCAGTCTTCAGTGTCACATGATCCTTCAGAAATCATTCTCATATAATCTGATTTATTATCATTGTTGGAAAGAGTTGTGCTGCTTAATATTTTTTTGGAACCCATGTGAAACTTTTTTTCAGGATTCATAGATGTTAAGAAAAAGTTATGAAGAACAGCATTTAGCCTATTCAAAATATAAATCTTTTCTACAAATATCAATCTTTATTACCAGTTTTTATCAATTTCACACTAATTTGTACTAATTTCCTTCAACAAGAAAAAAAGAAAGAAAAAAATGCCTGACCCCAAACTTTTGAACAGTAGTGTATATCGTTACAAAAAAATGATATTTTAAATAAATGCTGTTCTTTTTCAACTTTTTATTCATCAAAGAATCCTGAAAGAAATATCACAGATTATTAAAAAAATTGTAAGCAGCACAACTGTTTCCAACATTGATAATAAATCATCACATGAGAATGATTTCTGAAGGATCATGTGACACTGAAGATTGGAGTAATGATGCTGAAAATTCAGCATTGGGTCACAAAAATAAATCATACTTAAAGTATATTGAAATAGAAAACCACTATTTTAAATTGTTATTATATATCACAATATGACAGTTTTTTCTGTAGGTATTTCTGATCAAATAAATGCAGGCTTGATGAGCATAAGAGCCTTCTTTCAAAAACATTCAAAATAGAAACAGTTTCTTTTGACTGCTACTGTAGCAAGTCAGAGTTTGTGTGTTGTAAGGAATCAGTATGACCTGCAGGTTCTCCTGGCGTTACCAATTAAATGAGTTCAGCAGTCATTACCACACGGTGGCGCTAGATCTGCGTGGCTGTGGAGATTCGGACGCACCCGTCCGGCTGGAGGAATACTCACTGGAGACACTCTTATACGACATCAGAGACACCATCGATGAATTGGGTAGACCTACTGACTGAATCAAAGTGTGAAAAATAAACTGCCTTAGACACTAAATGCACTGGAAGGAGATTTGTTTACTCACAGGTCACACAAGTTGTATACTGGTGGGCCATGACTGGGGTGGGATGCTGGCATGGCATTTTGCACTGGAGCGGCCTGACATGGTGACACTTCTCATCGTCATGAACGCCCCTCACCCTGCCTCGTGGCTGGGTAAGAGGGCCAGACAGGTCATCGTTTCACTTCTGTTTCTTAACACTGTTCTGGTTTCTGAACTGAAACTCCAATGTGGGGACAGGATATTTATACTTATTTCTGTAAAACCCAGATGCAGTTTTGAGAAGACCTTCTCAGCTGTTACGCTCTGGACATGCATGTTTCTTTCAGTTACCGCTTCTGCCCGAATTTGTTTTATCTCTTGAAGATTTTAAGGTAGTGTAAACACTTTTATCCTTTTACTCTTTATGCCCGTTCTGTTTGTCACTGTGGTTAACAGTTTCTGCTTATTTTTTGTCTTGAAACTTTTTTATTTTACTGTAACAGGAAACACTAAAAACCAGGGTCACTTCCTGACTTCAGTGTTGCGGGTAAACCCATTATAAGTTATGCGAGTTACATAATCATCAGATTACTTTTTTTAAGTAACCAGTAAAGTAACGCATTGCTTTTGAGTTTTCAACTAAATATCTGTTACATTTCCACATAAGTAACGCAAGTTACTTTGTTTTCCCATTTGTGTTGAGAGAAATCGTAAGTGCAGAGACGCTGTGTGTGAACATGATGCTTATAGTTCTAAACTAAATGTAAGCATTTACTCATCTCACTCGCACAAAAACAGATTCAGTATTCCTCAAAATGAATGAAAGCTCAGAATATTACTATTATGTTAAAGATGTTAAATAATACAAATATATTCCTTGTATTTAATCTCACTTTATTAACCAATGTCCTTGCTGCTGACCTTCGATTATCCAATTCAACCATACGAAGAAAAAATTACTTCAGATATACATGACATTTGGGTTTCATCTTTTTGTTTTTATTGCTGAAGGAATAGAGTTGAACTTTCTTTGTCCTGCGTCCTATTCTTCTGTGTCCCAGAATTGCAGCACAGCTGAAAGATATGTTTGAGCTGTGCCCTCTACTGTACAGGCCTACATTTTTATTTCCTTCAGCCTGAGGCTTTTGTTGTTGTTTTGGTAACTTTTGGGCCTTTACATTTGCTTTTATTAAAGGGTTAGTTCACCCAAAAATTTAAATTCTGTCAGTATTTACTCACCCTCATGTTGTTCCAACCCCGTAAGACCTTCGTTCATCTTCTGAACACGAATTAAGATATTTTTGGTTAAATCTGAGAGCTGGATCACTCCTCCATAGGCTTCTTCAGGGATTAAAATTTGCCGGCCCCGAAAAGTTATTAAAGACATCGTTAAAATAGTCCAAGTGACTACAGGGGCTCAATCTTAAGTTTATCAAGCGACGAGAATACATTTTGTGCGCATTTTGTCCTTTTCTATGGGCCTCTAGTCAGTTAACGTAGTGTGATTGCGTATAACTATACGTCACACGTAGGCTTACTATTGGCCGACGCTGGTCATGTGTGTGATGCGTGTGAAGTATATCAACAGAAGAACTGCGTCATATCACCAGTGAACTGACTCGAGGCCCACAGAGAAGGAAATGAATAGTTGAAATAAAGTCGTTTTTTTTGCGCACAAAAAGTATTCTCGTCGTTTGATAAACTTAAAGGTGCTCTTAGCGATGTCGGGTGACATCACTTCTTGTTGACGTTTAAAGTATTGTCAAACAAAACAAAGGCTAGCTAGACCCTTCCTCCTCCTCATACGCGCACTAACCCCCCAAACCCTTCTTATTGGCTGGAACAGTTTGTTATGTTTCGTGGTGAGGGTTAGCCCAGTTTGTTTTTGTTGCTGTTTGTGGAGCCTGGGGTGTCTGCAGAGACCGCGTTTTTTTACAGTGTGTTCAGGGGACAGGCAGCTAGCGGATAGTGAGGAGATGTTTGTTGTATGTGACAAAAAATGTTTTGGCCTAAAAAACGAGTGACATCGCTTTGAGCACCTTTAAGATTGAGCCACTGTAGTCACTTGGACTATTTTAATGATGTCTTTAATAACTTTTCGGGGCTGGCAAGAGTCAATCCCTGAAGAAGCCTATGGAGGAGTGATCCAGCTCTCAGATTTCATCAAAAATATCTTAATTGGTGTTCCGAAGATGAACGAAGGTCTTACGGGGTTGGAACAACATGAGGGTGAGTAAATACTGACAGAATTTTCATTTTTGAGTGAACTATCCCTTTAATAAAACCGAACAAGCAAACCCAGCCCATGTGAGAAAATGTAATGCGAAAGTACTGTAACACATTACTTTCCATAAAAAGTAACTATTACAATTAGTTACTTTTTATGGGAGTAACGCAATATAATGCATTACTTTTAAAAGTAACTTTCTCCAACACTGGTCATGTGCATAGTTGGTTCGAAGTCTATTTTGTGGCACGAACGTGGGCATCCAGAACAAAGCCAGAAGACTGACTGAGTCCCAGCTGGAGGGTTACCTGTACCGGCTGTCCCAGCCTGGAGGTCTCACAGCCCCTCTGAACTACTTCCGCTCTCTCCTCAGGTTTGAAACACATCACACTTACATTTCTACATCATGGGCTTAAACTGCAGTACATTGCTTAAAGTGGTTACTGTGTACCTCTCTTTCTACAGTAACACTCTGTACAAGCATCAGGATGTCGGTGTGCCCTGCATGTTAATTTGGGGTGAGGCAGACAATATACTGGTGGAGGGCATGTCCGGTGGAACGAGGCCTTACGTAAGGGGTCCCGTCGTCATTCACACTATTCCCGAATGCAGCCACTGGGTTCAGCAGGATCAACCTGAGATAGTCAACAAACTCATATGGGACTTTGTTCTGGATAAAGACATCATAAAACACAATCATGGATTGCCTTTGGCTCACTTGGCGCAATGAAGAATATTTTTTTTAGTCTTTGGATCGGGCAAGGTTTCAGATTTTCAGCTTTTACGTATTTGTTCCTTGTATATAATATTGCATTTTATGAGATCTTCAATTCAAGACACTTTGACAAATAAGGATTTCAAGGATGGTATATATCATAATATATCATAACTGTGCTATAGTGTCTTTTCTGCGAGCTGTTTAATTGAAAATCCAGCATAGTTATCAAAAATTAGTAGATTGTCACTTCTTACAATCTGTTTAAATTTAGTGTGACTAAATACTCTATAACCACATCAAAAATTTGGCTTAGTATTTCTGTATATTTGGGTATTCCTGAGTATTGGACACATGTTAATTGCTCAATGTGTTGAATTATCTCAACATTTGTGACAACAATAAACATGATCTCATAGAGACAAACCCAGATTCTTGAGGAGGATGTATACTGAACATATGATTATGATACGTCACAGTTAAAAACAGAAACTTTTGTTTCACAATGGAATTATCATTCTTTCTACGCTATTTTAGTCTGTCATTGCTAACATTTATTATTAATAGCTCAAACTTTAAGTCTGTTTCACACATAAAATATTGCTTTGGAAGGCGTTAAATATAGTGCATGTGTCATCCAGACTACTTTTGTAATACTTTTATGGTACTTATAGGATGGTTTTATGATGATTTGGAGCCAGACAGTCTGAGCAGGACATTCTGCTAAATTTATCTTTTTTGTGTTATATAGTTTTCTGTTGTGTTTTCGTGTAGAAAAGAATTCTAAATAAAAATTAATTTTGTTGTGAACACTTTAACAAGTCCTAGTCACAGTCATCATTTTAAAATCAATTTCTCTGTGACTTTCGTTATGTGCTCACCTCATGTGGCAAGCAATATAACAATATAAAAGTAGCCTATCTATTCAAGTAGTGACTATCCAAATGCTTATAAGCTAAGTAACATTCAGTTTTTACTGGTAGCAAGTAGTGGATTTTTGATATTGAATTTTGAGGATCTGTGGTTCATATATCAACTATTCACTTTTGACTACATATCCAAATTGAGAACATATTTGTGCTAGTAACTTTTTATACACCATCTTTCCATATTATTTTTACCTGTCTTAATTGCCATTTTACTTGTCAAATGTCAGTATGTCTACTTTATAATTTAATGAAAATATAACTAACATTTTAGTGTCTAGTAAATATGTAATGTTGTCTAGTGACAAGTCAATTTGTAGGGTAAAGCGGAACTAAAGGCACACCGGGGTAAAGGGCGCCTATGATTTTATTTTCTTCTTCAAAATTTATTTATGATGCCCATGGAAATTTGGCTGATCCTTGACGAGATAGCAGACAGCAGTGCAAAGTTGATTCTGTGCTAATTTGATAAAAAAAAAATATATGTTTAAAAAAAAATGTTGTAGTTTTAAGTAGCAAATGAAAATATCGGATATATATATTTTGAGACAAATGTCTTAATGATTTTCAGTTTTGTTCAAGCTTATTAAATCAACATTTTTTCAAGAACAGATGAATATGTAAAAGTATGATATTTGGTGTAAAAAGCACCCCTGCTGTTGGGGCGAAAGGCACAATAGTTAACATGATAATAACAGCTCAATGACTTTTCCATTTGTTGACATGACATGGTAAAATCTCCTTAAACTGCTTTCAGAATCTTAACTTTTTAAAATAATTTTGTTTCTTTCTTTTTTTTAAATCAACATATTTTAGTAGCAGTAGGCTATAGCATTTGATACATTTTATTGATCAAAATAAACAGAAAATAGTACAAACTTCGCTAAAGTAATTGTTTTGAACAAGTATTAACTTAGATATGATTAAAAACATATTTCAGTTAAAGTGTTTGTGTAAATACACACGTACAAAATACAAAACTAATAAACACTTAGCTTTACCCCGTGTGTGGGTTAAAAGGCGCACATTGTCACCTCATACATTTATACGTTTTTTAAACAAACAAACAAACTTATTTTCACACAAACTGTTGCTCCATCAATGTTCAATACAAACATCAATATTTTTTCTCCAATCATTTACTATGGGAGTAATAAAAAGCCCCGTTGTATGCCTACCCTAATAAAAACGTTAAGATTGACACACATAGCAATTGGAATGGATATTATGAGTAAATAAGTACTATCTAATGAAAATTACATGAAATCTAGTGATAAACCATTATTGGATTAAGGAATAATCATAAACACGGCTTGCCATACACGTTGTGTGCCAGATTCTGGGAAATGAATCCGATATCTAGTTTCTAAACCTGTCGTCAAAGGTTTTGAATAGTCTCGTGCTCATTGGGTCTTCGGGCAGTAATTCCGTCAAATCAGGTTTGAGGGAGGTGTGATCTGCGGATCTCAGTCATTCCTCTCTTGTTCTTCACTCGAAAATCAAGATTTCTGCTCGAACTCCTCCGCCAGATGAGCGTTTCCGGCGGCGAGTGCCAGAACATCGACAGCTGCTGTTATGTGTCTTTTCTTTGTTTGCTCTGAAACTCTGACAACGGTAAGTGTGTTTCCCTAGTGTTGTTTTAGAAGAAAGTAGCTGTTGTTTTTGTGCAGGGTGACAACCGAGCCAAACTGTACAGTGTAGCCTAACACACTGCAGGGGCCAATAAATTCCGCGTGTTTCTGCTGTTACGTTAGATTTGTTGCGTCCAGGTTTCACTTAAGCATTTCATTAACCGCAACTAGTTTTATTTCCCGTTTTCTTAATGCTACCCCTAAAACTGATGAGTTATGTAATAAATGGAGCAGTTAGGATTGTAATGGGGCAAAACGTCATTCCCCCGTTTACTTTGCTGTTAATTTTTCATGTGTACATTTGTTAAAATCAATACTTGCGTGTTGCGTGTCCGAATGAAGACTAGTTATTATCATTTCCCCTATTCCCTTGTTAAAGATTAACTTTTCCACTTGTCTTGGACTTGTACGGACAAATAACGTTGCTGTCCTGATGCTTCCTGTGTTTTAGGGTTGTTAAACAATAAAAGACACGCCTTGTAAGCAGCAACATTGGGACACTTCTGATATGTAAAAGCATCATTCCCAAATGGTGGCTAATCGCATCATTAGGACTACAGCATCAAAGAGAACTGGCCAAACTGGGAACAACCTAACAGCTCAAGGGATTTACATGAATGAATGTCTCTAATAATGTTATTCAATTCGACCGGCTGCGAGGCTTATGACAATCCAGTGCACTACTTCTACAATAAGACTGGCAAGAGCATCAGTGCTGAGTGGCGCGCGCATGACTATGTGGTGGTCAGTCTCGGGCTCCCGATCTGCATCTTTATTATTCTGGCAAATATGTTGGTCATAGTGGCCGTAATCATCAACCGACAGTTCCACTTTCCCATTTATTACTTACTCGGGAACATGGCTGCCGCTGACTTCTTCGCCGGCATCTCGTACTTCTACCTTGTGTTCCACACGGGGCCGTGGACCATCAATCTGTCCATCAAACAGTGGTTCGTCCGCGGGGCTTTGATCAACATGAGCCTGACTGCCTCTGTGGTCAACCTGCTGGCAGTGGCAGTGGAGCGCCACCAGACCATCTTCACCATGCAGCTGCACAGCACCATGACCAAGAGGCGTGTGGTGATGCTGATCGTTTTTATCTGGTTGGTGGCCGTGATTATGGGTCTGGTGCCCGCCATGGGCTGGAACTGTGTTTGTGACCTGACAACCTGCTCCACGGTAGCGCCACTATATTCCCGCAGCTTCTTAGTGTTCTGGGCGGTCCTTAACCTCCTGGCCTTCTTCATCATGGTGGCCGTCTACACGCACATCTTCATCTACGTTCGCCGTCGGAATCAACTGATGTCCCCTCACACGGATCAGCCCATGCACAACCAGACCGTTATCAGCCTCATGAAGACCATGTCCATGATTCTGGGTAAGGCCTTGAATCTTACGTTTGGGAGATTACTCCGTCTGAGTGAAACTCTTCTGAAACATTTTTTGTATCTCTAACTGTATTGAGTACTGTTAACTTGTTTTAGGACAAACAAGTATATCAACCCCAAAACAAGTTGAGCAAACCGGTTTGGCACAGATTTTGCTTGTCGAACACTCGCTTGTTTTTGTACCTCGAACAGGAATCAGTTAAAGTTACCCTAAGGCCAGTTGAGACTTCTGGTTGTGCATTTAACTGAGCACATGGTGTTATTGTGAGGAAGTGTCCATAAAATCAAATACAATTTATACATATATTATAGTAGTGAATTATTCTGAAGAATAATTAAATGTGTATAAAATATTCTAAAGAGTATTTTGAAATGGGAGTCAATATGACACTTTGAAGTTATATAAAAAAAACTTATTAAAAAATGATGCACAAAGAAATGATGCACTTATTAAAAAATGATGCACAAAGAAATGATGCACTTATTAAAAAATGATGCGCAAAGATGCAGGAAAAAGGTCTATAATAAATATCTTAAAATATGAAACAATTGAAGGTTGACTGAAAGATTAGTTCAGGTTGTAAAACATCATGTGGTGATATTAATTAATGATATTTGTAAAGAAAACACTTTAATCACTTAATAAATATAAACATTTTGTTCAATATGTTTCTTAAGAAGAGTATGTTATGAGCACACATTCAAAGTGTAAAGGAAAATGTTACTACTCTTGTTACAACTAAGTTAATTTTGTTAACATTATTTAATGCATTAGTAATTATAAACTAACAACGAACTTTTATAGCATTTATTGATCTTGGTTAATGTTCATATCTGTAACATTTTGCTGCATAAATCATGTGTGTGTGTGTGTATGTTTTTGGAAGAAGTCTCTTATGCTGCTCACAAATGCTGTAGTTATTTGATTTAAAATGCAATAAAACAGCAATATTATCTAATATTATAAAAATTTGAAACCACAGTTCTATAATTGAATTTATTTTTAAGTGTAATTTATTTATTTCTGTGATTGCAAAGCTGATTTTTTGAAAAACAAACAAAAAAACAACTTTTGTAACATTTTTAGTTTTTTTTTCTTTTCCCTATCGCTTTGGATCATCTTTAATACATCTTTGTGGAATAAATTATTCATCTGATCTTACTGACCCTAAACTTTATATTTAAAAATGAAATGCTGGCAAAAATATTGGTCATTGTTAGTTTGTGACACTTACTGCAAAATGTTACTGTTAATTTTTCCATTACGTTTGAGTCATTCAATTGAAACTGTATTGAAAATGATGTAAACATCAGGCACGGGTTGGTCCGTGTGTGTGAAAATTACACCTTCTATGTCGTGAAATGTCATTGCCCTCGAAAAATATACACGTTAATTGTTCTCAGTATGATACAGCATTTACTGTATAAAGCGTTTCGCAAGAATACATTTGCACGCTGCAGTGGTTTTCACCAAACTGTACCACTGCGCACATCAACACTTTTTTTCCCTTCTCTACAGGAGCCTTTGTGATCTGTTGGACGCCGGGTCTAGTGATTCTCTTACTGGATGGTCTCAGTTGCAGTGCATGTGAGGTTCTTAAATATGAGAAGTACTGCCTGGTTCTGGCTGAGTGTAACTCTCTAGTGAACCCTATCATCTACTCGTTTCGGGACAAGGACATGAGGCACACTTACAAACGCATTCTCTCCTTCCCTTGGAGAAGAATGTGCCAGCGTGAGGGGCCTTCTGGCATCCGCTTTGAGTCTGTGAAAACAGGGGCTCCCCCTGAGAAAAACAACTGTAACTCCACCAGTTTAGAGCCCATTTCTGAACAAAGCCTATTGAAATGATAGAAAAAGAATTTCTCTTTGTAAATAAATGACTTTGTATTTGCTTAGTGAAATGATCACAGTGTGTACAAAGAGTAAATAATACTTCATTTTTGATAAGATTGTTTTGGTGCGTGTTTTTGTCTCTCTTCGACAATAGATGTATTAGTGGTCTTGAGTCAGTGAGCTGCTCTGCTGCCCACAGGAAGTTTATCTTTTCACAAAGCACAAGCATTAATATTCATAAAAAGGCTCTTTTTTGGACCGTTTTGTTGGGAATGAGATCTGACGGATCAGAAAAAATACCAGGGCCCGTATGTATAAAACTTCTAAGAAATGCTCTTAAGAATAGTCTTAAGCTTTGACTTAAGTGTCAAAAAATACTTCGTAAAAAGTAGGACTTCTCTAAGAGTAGGAGACTTTTATAAAGCAGCTAAAAGTAACTTTCAGTAAAGTATAAGACTGATTCTTAAGTGCTGACTGAAGTGGCACTTAAGTGCTGCAAACTAAGGACTACAATGTTGTTAACCCAAAATGGCCGCCCTTAATCACAAATTAAGCCAATAGTGAAACAGCAAGGGTGAGGTCATAGCAGCATGACACCAATCATTTAATGTAGTTATAATACAATGATTTAATTAAGACACTGAAACTTTAATATTTAAATGTATTTTTTAAAAATTGCTTTGCATTGTGCCAAATTATCACAAATTAGTATTGAAGGAAAATTGACAGATTCACCCTTTATTCAAATAGTATTAAAAATGTGTTAAATATTTTGTAAGCGTAATTGTGTAGTTGTGCCTGGAGTCAATTGTTTATTTGTGATAACACAATGAAACATTCCAAATTGTACAGACATAATTTTTAGCAAGGCTGTCATACAAAGAAATTATGAACACGTGAAAAAACAACAAAGGACAATTAAATATGTTGTAGACAATGTATGATTTTTTTTCTCCTGTGAGCTTTTTAGTTTTTCTAAAACCTGTAGCTGTAGTTTGCCCTTTTTTGTCACTTAATATTAAACAATATTATCGATCTCCTGCATTGACCATTATATGAGAACTGAACTGAGCTGGACGATGACATCACTGTTTTCACCAGAGTGGCTGTATAGATAAATGAACTAAATAGATAACTATTGATTTTTACAATGGAAATTAAAGCTTTAACGTAAGTTTCTGCCAGGAAGACTAAATTATCACGTCACTTAAGTCCGCTCGGTAACGTTACAAAGTGGACCTAACAGTAGGCCTACTGATCCACTTGTCCGTGCGAAACTTCTGTCGCGCCGCACTCCACTTTGGGGACGTTCGAAAAGTCGCTTGTTTGCCTTTTTATCTATCCAATCGTGTTCTAATACTTGTAGTAGGTATAAAAGATCGGTAGGCCTACTTACACACGTCTGAGTTTGAAGATGCTGGCGCCTACATTGCCCTGCATCCTACCCATCACCACCAGGATGGTCCCTTCCCATACTGTCCCTCCCGGGGGTCCTTATTCTGTCCATACCTCATACCTCCCGGGGGTCGGCTGCGCCCCTGCCTTCATCCTCAGCCAGGAAATGCAGTTTCCGTACCCTCGGATCGCGAGTTACGGACGCAACTTTATAACACAATACGTGCTTGCTGGGCTGTTAATAAATGTATATAGTTTGTCTACAGAAATAAAAGTGACTTGAAATAATTGTCTCGGATAAATACATTCTCTAAGTTTAGTGTTTTGTTCTTCCCTCATATTTTAAAATATTGAAAAAATATAAATATAAAAATATTTTCCTCATAATTTGATGGTTTAAGCAAACTTGTAGGGTCATTTAAAAAAAAAAAAACTCTGCACATCACTTTTGGTCACCACTGTATATTTGGTGTGGTCAGTGTCACCATTGTGCAATTCAAGAGCCTGCTAACTGTGGACTGGAGGGCCCCGAGTCATCACAGGTGCACTGCTGCATTCCAGTTGCCAAAAAATATAATTATTACTTTAATTTCATTGCTATAAAATTTCTTAAAGGTAAGTTAAAAAAAGAATACCTTGATTAAACTTTTTTAGCATTTGATCAACTCATTTAACTACAATACATCATATTTTCGTTGAAAAGCGCAATGCTGCGTCCTCTCTGCTGCCCTCTAGTTACTCCTAACTAGGTTAGGAGACCTCTACAGCTCTCTTAAATAATTTAAATAATTTAAGTCCTAACACTTAGGGACCTTCATGAATCACACTTATTCTTAAGTTTTGGAATAAGAGTAAAATTATGTAATTCTTAGAATGTTGACAGTCTTGAGACTAAAATTTTACTCTGAGAAGCTTTATATACATACGGGCCCAGGTCTAAAACCGACAGCGTGGTTAGGTGCAGTTGTTTCTTACAAATCATACTTTTTTAGATTCTCATTTTAAAGTGCCCTTATGCTCATTAACACGTTTGTAAGTCTGTTAGAATACATTTACATGATAAAGTAAAACAAAAAAAAGTTGAAGTAAAAAAAAAAACGTTTTTCTCATACTCTACATTGCTGCAGAACCTCTGTTCTTCCTCTTTGCCTGAAACGCTGGCTGCGTTCCAAACCGCATACTCAATGAGTAGGTACTTAATTTCAATGAGTACTTACTTAACAAGCGCTAAAAGAGTAGGTACTTTATAGCCAAATCTCGTTGAGTATGAATGCGATCCGGACATCATCCGCCATGTTGACGTTATCATGTGACCTACGACACGTTATCACAAGCGCAACAACTTAAAAGATGAACGACACGTTTAATTCATCTGTCTGTAAATATCTTGATATTGATGAAACTTGCTCATTTTGTGGTATTGCTGAAGAAACAGCTGCCAATTTATTTTGTGAATACATTTAGGGTTGATTTAAGTTGTTATATTTTAAAACCTTCTAATGTGACCCACAGTTCCTTATAACGATTTTTTAAGAAACCCCAAAATCGTTATCTCTTGAATATGTTGTTAATTTCTTTATTTTATACCCAAAAAGTTTCTCCTTCAAGTTTTCCTCTTTTCTTGATGAATTCACCTCTCGTTTCATCCCTCAGACAATAACAACAGAACTATTTTTTAATGTATTATGAAGAACTATTTATATTTAAAGATATTTAGCCTTGTTATTGTTCTTTTTTCCTGTGTATAAATATATTATGATGTACACAAACCAATGATCTTTATGTTTTCTGCTTTGTCATTATGATTGTTAATTGTTAGATACAACTAGTATCTTTCCATGATCTTTATGTAATAAGTTTATAAGTTTAAATTATATGAGCGACAGGTGCACTAACACTTCATAACATCAGTAACTCGACAGCAGAACCTAGAACAGTTTTCCTCTGCGTTTACTGTCTGCAGTGCACAAGGAGACGGGCCGCTGCTCGAAGATCTCCTTTGGAGAAACTGTTGACTTTATACTCAAAAAATGCAAGTATCGCTCATAAAAAAATAATATTACCTCAGAATGAATTGCATTGTTAGCCCACCCCAAAACTTAAACAAAATAATATTAAATGCTGACCAATACTTAATTATATTACTTTTTTTATATACTAAAAATGATATAATTTAATAAAACAAGCAAAATGTGAACATCTCAATTGTCAGTCAAGCAATGAATTAATGCATACATTAAATAATTATATTTTATATACTGACAACAATAAGAAACATGAATAAGTGAGTAAAAGAACAAATAAAAGTAACCATCACACAATAAACAAATGCATGCACATGAAACAAATCTTTATTCAAACTACAAGCATGTATTTGGGCGCTGAAGCCCACATCCTACTGCCATCTCAACACAGCGGTTCCCATTCTGCGGCTTTATTCTGATGAATTCACCAGAGGTGACCGTGCCTTCGTGCCGGAGCTTGTTGCTGCGCTGCGCTTCACAATCTGATGCGATAAGGGCAGATGGAGAGATCTTATGACAGTCTCATCCATGGCACCGTTTCCAGGATTCAGCTCTGGGCTCCTCATCCTCAGTGCTCACACCAGTCTGAATAAAAACATGTTTAGTTACTTTATAGATTTGTTTATTTACCTTATTTACAGCACATTAGTCTAATGTCAACAGTGTTGACAACAGTGAATTCACGTTATCCTATCCTATGATAATGCCACACATACATCACTCAGATGTCTTTTTCATGTTGTGATGTGCTCATCTGCAATATGTCAATACTTACAATATTTTCCTTTCAGATGTAAATAGACATTTTAAATAAGCGTGTTTAAGATGTATATGGTTATGTAAATCCACTTTAGAGACGTTACGTGTGCTTAGAGCTCCCCTGTTAGCTAGCTATACAAAACATGTTTTTACAGCAAAATCACAACTATACTATACTGTCTAACTACTTTACACCTTCAACAGTTAAAACGTCTACTCTATTGTAGTTTAACACATAAGGAACCGTGTTTACTCACATTTGAAAACCCCCGGCGTCGCTGATCTCCGTGATGTTTGATAATGACGTATGCTCTCGCGTGGCCTCCTGGGATAGAAGAGTATCCATCGGTTGAGCACTCAAAAATCGGGCCGGAAGCAGTAAGCCATCCGGGAACTTCTCCCCTACTCTTTTATGAATACTGATGTTTCGAACGTACTGCTTCCTTCACGTACTGTTTTCGCCTACTATATAGTAGGAAAGTAGGCACATTCGAACGCACTTAAGTCCAAATCTCGCGATAATTGGTACGTCACCCAGGTAATTCTCGCCTACTCTTTTGGATTAATACATACTTTTTCGCTTGCCTACTCTTTTCCCATACTAAATAGTAGGGAAGTATGCGGTTTGGAACGCAGCAGCTGTTTTAGATCCCGTCTCTTTAAATCCGCCTTTCCAAAAAGCCTAGTCTGCTCTGATTGGTTGGCTGGCCCAGTCTGTTGTGATTGGTCAACCACTTAGAGCATGTGATGGGCTTCATGAGCAGCTATATCGATGGTCAACAGTATCCACGGCCGTTTCTCAATATGCGTTCTTGTCTGTAGAGCTTAGATTCTCTGCCCGAGCCCAAGCCCGACCAGACCCGATCCGCGGGCCGGGCCGGGCCGATATTTCCCGCCACTATGCTCGGGTCGGGCCCTTGATCAAGCACGTCACGTGTCACGCGCAGCGTCTCCTCCACTCGCACGCTGTGATGTATTGTGTAGCTTAAGTGCAACATGGAGCTTGAAGAAGTAAAGAAAAAAATTAAAACAGGAGAATTAACTTTGAGCAAGTATGAAGGAAAGTCGGAGGTATGGAAATATTTTAAACTCGTGGGCAGTGACAACATATGTGTTGGCTTTGTTGAGTCCAAGTGCGGCGCTGCTAGAGAGTCTGTATGTGTTGTAGCCATTAAATAAGCGCATTTAGTTTCATATTTATTAAAATATTATAATGTTATTTTTTTCCATCTATGTTGATTATGAAAGTGAACAGAGTAGATAGGAGGATGCGCAATATCAGGAGACATGGAGTGGTTCAGGCATGATTTTGACCACTTCATTATGTTTTGTTTTGTAGAAAGCCTTTCTTTAAAGTGAATTTCGTTTTGTATAAATTGTATCTTAATTTTAATACATTTTTCATCAACCAATTGCCTGAAGAAGAAGAGGCATTAATAAGAAGCAAATATGGCAGGCAATATTCATGACATGGAGGCGCCTGCGAGCCGTGTTCACCATAGCACGTGAACTGGAGCATCTCATCATAAAATTAAATCAATTCTCGGCACGCTTGTCACCGAATTTACTAATTGTTCAATTTAATAAAATTAAAACTATCATTGTGATAATTAACATAATTGAATATTAAATATTAAGTGGCCAATTTTTGCACATTTATTAATAGTATATATATATATATATATATATATATATATATATATATATATAAAATTGCACAGCTCCACAGTGTCAATGGTCTAGCACCCATTCAGCACCTGCGTTAAAAAATGATCTGTCGTCGCCCCTGATTATAACGGCCCACATATTAAAAATGGTCGGGTTTATAATTACATAATTACGGGGCTCATAATTACAGTTAATGTGTCGGGCCGGGCTGGGCTCGGACACAACGTGCACGGGCTCGGGTCGGGCTTGATTTTTTGGGCCCGATCTAAGCTCTACTTGTCTGTTCTTGTGGACTTGTGAAACGTCATCCGTCGCTGCCCAAGTACTGTCTCAATACACAAGTTTGCATTTTGGCAAGAACGGTTAAAAATCCCGGAAGTGTTCTTGACACGCCCATTTTACCGAGGATGCATCGGTTGGTAACTTGTGTGAACTTGACGAAGAAAGGCTTTCTACAAAACCAAACTTGATAAGTGGTCAAAATCATGTCTGAGCCATTCCAAATGTTTTCCGATATATTGGGCATCTTATGATCATATCTGACTCATCTCATGCGGTTCCCTTTTCATATAATCAACATAGATGAAATAATAAAAAAACATTATATTGTGAAACTTAAATATATTAAACGTATGTTTTTTTTTTTTTTACTTATATTTAAGCGTCACACTGCTCCGCTTTGCTCATGTGCTCTGGTGTGTAGCCTATGGCCTTATAAATGCATGTGTGAGTGATGTGATGGAGGGTGCGATTCTCGAATATTAATTGCATAATACCCAGCGATCTTCGAATATTATTTTTGCTTCAAAGGCCCATCCCTACTGGTAACGTATTACACCTTTTTCGTTGGATGCTTCAGTTTTAGCGCAGCTAACCGAAAAAGTCTACTCTCTGGCATTGAATGTAGCTGATACAGAACCGGACATAGGCATTCTCTCCTTTTTATCTTATGCTCAAAGCACCCAGTTTCTAAAAAGTTTTTTTTTATCTTCTATGAATTGTTAAAACAACCAACAACAGCATATGTAGAGCCTGAACTCATTCTCTCACTGCTAATACAGTACGAACCGGAAGTAGGCAACCGGAGTCGTCGTCACGGCGGCGCCCATTGTTTAGAGCAGAATAAGGTGGATTGGAAGTCCATACAATGCTTTTTGCCTACATTTGAATTTACTTGGTTAAAAAAGTTTTTTTTACCTGGTTTTACATATAGTATAAATGTGTGTAGTAGGCTATGAATGAAATTCCGATGTTTACCATCCACTGTGTTGTTACTGTCACGTAATCAACCAACATCAGTTGTGTCGCTTCACCTCCATTCATAAAATCCTCTCCTGTGGCATCATGGGATAGTAAAGTGTACATCTAATGCACACTTCAGAATCTCACCCAAAGTAGTAGGTCATCCAGGTACTTTTCACCTACTGTTTTTCGAATACAATGTATTCAGACATACTACTCTTTTGGCACACTGTATTTCGCATACTACAAAGTAGGAAAGTATTTGATTTCAGATGCAGTGCTACTGTTTTTTGAAAAAAAAAAAAAAAAAAAAGCTGCATCCCAATTCGGAGGCTCCATCCTTTGAAGGCTGTCCCAATTCATGCGGCATTCGTTTTTTGAGCATTGAAGGAAACAACAGATGGATCCTTCGCAGCCTTGCCTACCCCAGAATTCATTACGCACCAGTGACGACAGGATGTTTTTTTTTTTCGGAAAAATCACCGAATTACACTTTTAAAAATAAGTATTTGGTTTCAGCTTACTCAATATGATACAAATGTAACCCACTGTAACCCACCCCACCTTAAAGGCGGTTCAAATGTTGACATATCTTACTAAGATGTAAATATATTTTATACCATTTATAATATACAGTAATGGACCATGGTGAACATATTTAGACAGTTTATGAACCCCGTATTGTTTTCAGTTTATATCAAAAATGTCCAATACAAACGTTACTGCCGCTCGTCAACGGCAGCCCTCACAGTTGCTAGGCGACAAGAACAGTCCTCTGTAGGCTAACAACATCGGTCTGACCTTTGAAGGATCAGACATGTGGTGTGTTCAAGTCATGTTGAAAAGATCATATTTACGAATTGAGCGCACATGAATGCCACCGCAAAGTTGTAAATATGAGTGGGAAGCTCAGAATTTTCTTTAAGCCCTATGTTTATGAGTTGGGCCGTGTCAGAAACGTGGCGGACCACAATATTTATAGATATTTAGCAGTCACATTGTCAGGCTTTTTTATTTACAATAAAGTAATTCCCAGCACAAATTAATAATAATAGCATTGTAATATAACAATGAAAAAGTTTACAGTGGCTTCATAAATTAAAAAAGCAAAACACACCTGAAGCACATTTGTTGTTCTTCATTTTCAAGGAGTACAGTTTAAAAACCTTGCTGTAGTATTAAGAGAAGGTGCATGGCCATAATTGCTGTGATGAAAGCGACTTCAACGCACCTGCCGTCATAAACACGACTTCCCAACTCGTAAAAAACAAACTTCCCAGGACGACTTGAACGCACCAATACTACTCTTTTGGTGTACTGTTTCAGCATACTATATCGTAGGGAAATGCAGCGAGCGTCTCGTCGACATGGCAAAATCACTTACCCAACTTTTCTTTGTGGATGAGCCAAAGCAGCAAGTTGACAAGTATTATGCAAATGTGTAGAAACCAAGCAACCTTTCGACAACAATCTTAGCAAGCAACCACATTTAAATGCTCTGGCATCGTGGAAGTGACTTTTGCACAGAACGTTTTTCAAGATGAAACGTAAAATGTAATTGATGGTAAACCGCGGTTCTAATGATCATGAATTACTGACTTGCTGATGCTTTGATATAGAAGACCCCAAATAAAATGACCTTGATTTCATGCTGTTTTGTTTAGCAGTGTTTCTAATTTTACTTTATGCAGAATGTGGGCTTTGTTTCATTTCACCATTTACAGAGCACATAATCAATTTGAGATGAGGAGAAAAGGTCTGATTTATTGTGATCCTCATATTATTGTCCTCGTGTCGTATAAATATTCAGACATGGCGGCGAGAAAACCGTCTGGCACGCTGGAAAATGGCAGACTCATTCATAACCTCCATAACGAGATCATTTTACCGATCGTAACATGCAAATAGACCCTTAATGAACAGCAACAAGGAAAAACTACAGGCTCAAAAGCACACTAGATTATTTTATTAGTTTTTGTTTTTCTAATAAGGAACACTACAATTTTCTCATATTTCTTTTTTTCTCTCTCACTAGAACAGTTCTAAAGTTGAGGTATAAAAGGAGTTTATACAGACTACCAAGTCTGAAAATGGTGGGGTTTATATACAAGTGAAATGGAGAGAGGAGAGGTAGAGAGGAGGGAGAGAATGGTAAATACAGAAGGAAGAGTGTACTACAATTCTAGTAAAATAATGATTAAAAAATAGAGGAAAAAAAAAAAACCACTGATGGCATTTGATTGGGTACTGTGGAATCCACCTCAGATCATAATCCCAAATTGGCAATCCAAACATTTTATCGGTTCAGTGAACTGATACTGAACTAAAACAGGTTATTGGTGCGCTTTTGGGAGAAAAAGACATTTAGGAACGTCAACAGCCAGATCTACCAGATATGTAGTGTTCAAAATCATCATTCTGTTACATAGCTTATACATGTACTCCAATAAAACATCTTATTCTGTCAATTTCGTAGTTGTCTGTTAGTAGAGTGAGGGAATTTTCATAGCACCCCAAACAAATGCAACCAGCTCTGACAAAACCACACACACACAAAAAAAAAAAACTCTACTCCCGATCCAAATAAAATGTAACTGGAACGCTAAAATGAATATTACAAAGACTAACAAATATTACTCTTGCTCATGAGCGAATCCAAAACCCCCAGCGATAAAAAAAAAAAAAAAAAAATTAAAAGCATACAAAAGGAGAAAAATACACTGAAACATTCCACAATCTGTACAGTGACATCCATAGATGACTGATAGAAAAGAAAACAAAGAAATTTGGTGTAGTAATAGCATTAGTTGGAGATATCCATGTGAAATGTTTATAACTAACAGTAATCTATAGAGGACACAATGATCTGAATAATAGCTTGAAAAGCTCCTCAGAGTTTGTTTTTCCATGAGTACATATAAACAAAACCCCAATTTACATTTCAATGTTATTAAGTCCTTTGTGTAATATATAGAATTTCCATTCATTTATCAAACCGCCCTGGTGCTTCCGTGACTAAAGGTAAACTTGGGGGGGAAGAGCGAGAGAGAAAAAAACAACAAATCCCGGGGATACAAAAACAACTTGTCTGTCTTGTCTGGAAAAAGTAAATAGAAATTCATTTGATGTTCCTCTACTAGCTTTAGTCCATCTGTTTCAAATCACAACACATCCAGTGCTTATTTTTGGTTAAATTTGAAAGGAGAAAAGCCCTTGTTGCTTGGCTATGTTAACTGATTACAAAAAAATAAAACGAAAAAAATAAAATAAAAAATAAAAACAGAGTTCCTTTGTTTAGTGAAATTGTAGGCAACAACAATAAAAAAGAAAAAGAAAAAAGACAGCATGCTTTACCAAGGAACAGGTGCTTTCAATTGCACGTACAATACAATCAGTTCAAAAGCACGAGTGAGTGACGAGACAACCCAACCCTTATAAAACAGACACCCGTACACACAACACAGTAACATGAGCGGCCATAGCGCACACGGCTAATCAAAAGAGCTCCTTGATATCTGTAACAAGCACGTTTCCACTGTAACGCTTCTCCTAGTCGGAATTATTGGTTGGCAACTGCTATGGCCTCCTCAGAAAGGTTTGAGTATCGTGGTCAGTGTGTCACGGATGCCTGTTATGAAATCGTGCGATCGATAAAATACCACGGAAGTCCGAGTGAAACCAAATGCCAGCTGTAAGTGCTGGATTGGGCAGTTTGACGTGTCGTTTTTGTTTCTGGAGTTGTTCATTTGTTTATTTGGTCTGTTACTTACCCCCTCCTTTTATAGTATCTTTTGTTTTTTAAAAAACAAAAACAAACGTTAGGCTAAATGGAATCACTAAAACATCTCAACACCCTACATGCATGGAAGACAGTGGAATATCTTTTTTTCTTTCCCTTTAAAAATATTTCTAAACACCCACCCATGTCCCAATCCAAACAAAATACTCCAGCTATCCGTCCAACCCCTTTCCCAAGACAAGGTTGAGTTCCTGTCGAGTCTTTTATTTGGTGGCTGGTGAATCTTTGCGGGGGCGAAAAAGCGGCAGGAAAAAATAAAAACACTGGCTAAACTATTAAAAACAAGGTCAATGTCAACATCTCTTTTACATCTGTTGAGAAAGTGGACAAGTAGTGAGGAAACATGAAGTCGCTGACCGCACATCAATCGCCTTTCATCTCCTCCGCTGAAGGTCTTTCACACCGAACTCTTCTGCGATCAGCTAGTTAAAGTGTTCAAATATCCGGCGTACCTTTACACAGATGGATTCCTCTCCATCCAACCACCAGCTCAAAGTGTGATTTGATAGGATTTGTGCTTAACACAACGTTGAACAATGCAGGACAGATTGTTTTGTGAGAAACGCTTCGCAAAGTCGGTTTTGCTTGCTGAAGCAGCGATGAAACCGATCGGAAACCATATTTAAAAAGCAGACTAAATGGCGTTCTCATGGGTCAGTTGTCTGAGGTTGTTCTTCAACGAGCGGAAGGTGCGACAACCGTTGACAGCACTTTGGTACAAGCAAGGAGGGAGTTGTTGCGTAATCCCCATCATGACAGGTTGTAACAGGAAAGGTAACGTGGAGTTGGGCGGAGACTGTCCAAGACTTTGTGTTTTCCACACAAAAACTGCTGAAGAGGATGTGTGGTTTATTCAGACCCATCCTCAGCAAACGTGATGTTCTGCGTCTTTTGCACGAGAGGAGTGTGTGTGTGTGTGTGTTTCAGTCAGTCTGGTTCAGCGTAAGAACCCTGGCACACCATGAAGGAAGAGGAACGAGGACTATGGAAGACCTTTGACATCTGCTAGAGTGAAGGACGAAAGTTGTGAGCAGGAGAGCACAGGCGAGACAGGACGATGAGATGCTGTGTGTGTCTGTGTGTGTGTGTGTGTGTGTGTGGCGTAGCGTGAGCTGTATTAGCTGGAGGTGTCGGAGTGGATGCTGCCAGGAGGTCCTGGTGGAGAGGTGATGGAGGAAGGGTTGGTGTTGTCTTGCCAGCTGTTGTTAGCCTGTGGACAGAGTCACAACAACAGTATGAGGTAAGGTAACATGCAATGACACTAAAGACATTTGAACATGAATTTTCACAAAAAAAACAAAAGCCTCTGGCTTGAATAGTTGGGGACATTTAATATTCAACAATATTATTGATATGACTGTACTGATGCTGTTGAATGAGAACTGAGATGAGCTGGTCGACGACATCACTGTTTTCAGCAGAACTGCTTCATAGATTGATGATCTTTCCAACGAATCTGAATCAACACTGAACTTACAGCATTTAGATGCAGCTAACAGGCATGCATTAAACACCAGAAGTTTCCTATAGCAGTATCAATGTAGAAACAGGAAGCATACAAGCCACAGTTTGCAGGCAGCAGACATGAGACATTTAAATGATCTGATCTTCGCCTACACAAAGACCCCAAATGGTTTCCTTCATTTCTCGTATAGTTTCTTTAGCTTGAGAGTGTGTATGCCAGTAAGAGCTGCACTCACGTCTAAACGGTGTGGGGTGTAAAGAGGACTTCCTGACAGATCTTCATAGCCTGCCGTCAGGTGTGTAGCACGGTGCAGGATATCCACCTGTAGCACACATACTTCACATGAGTATTAAAGGACAAACAATCACAGCTCTAAAATACAACGGCTAACACCTCTGCTAATATTTTACATTCATTAGATTTGCGACAAATAAAATATTAACAAACAAAGGTGTAATGAGTCTGAATGTGTATCAATGCAGCCTCATATCTATCATCATTCTCTAATATTTCTCACACATCTGATATTCTGCCATGTCCCATCTGTTTAAATTTATTTGAAGGAATAGTTCACTCAAAAAAGAAAAGTGTCAATTTTCATGTTAGTATGTGAATTCAAGCCTCTGTTCATCATATAAAGCATTACGAGTCTATTCAGAAGACTTGGATTAAACTTGGATTATGTTGTCGTCCATGACCTTTTGAAGCATAAAAGTTGTTTTGCGTGGACTTTTAATGGCTTGACAAAAATAAGAGTAATATTGTTTCAAGATGAACGAAATCTTATGGGTTTGAAACATGAAGGTGAGTAAATGATGACAGAATTGTCATTTTTGAGTGAACAATCTCTTTTAGTCTAAACTGCTCTGTGCTGCTCTCATGTAGAGTATCCACTCTTCGCTGCAATTTCATGCCTCTTGATTTTAAAACCAGACCTAGTCAATGTCACATAGTAATGATGGGGGGTGGGAGATAAAGAATTAACAGGAGAATCAGAAATAAGTGTTTAGAACATTACCACATATCATATATGGATGTTACATATATGGATGTTACTAACGCACATTTGAAAGTGGCCAAAATCAGATGTGAAAGTTTTTTGTTTTTTTTGCTTGTTTAAACAAAAGGTCTGATCCTTTCCACAAAAAAAAAAAAACAATTGGGTGAGTGTGTATATATGGTCTGGGGGTCTTTCACACAGAAGCCGTTTTTGCGATATGCAGGGCAGGGCATTTTTTAAAAGTTGAACTTTTAACTTGAGCTTCCCTTTTTCGAATGCCGTGTTATGTACGAGACGCTGCAAAATAACGCAACGGTCTAGCAAAGTGGTCTTCACTATTTTTTTCATGAGAGCCGCACTGATAGGACAAAGTCAGTAGGAGAGCCATTTTTACAGGAAAGTATAAAAAGTTACATCCAGTCATAAATACCATGTCTGTTTATTAATATGTCACCCCTGAACATTCAATATGCAATGCAATAAATACATTTTTTTAAACGATTTACCAGTCAAATTTGTAACTGAGACAAGATGATTTCCCTTAATGACAAAAAAAGCAGGATTTCCAGAATAGATTCATCCCAGAATGACATTAAGTTATTTTTTTCTACATTAGCCCCTCATGTATCTAATCATTCAAGAGCACATGCGGCGTTAAGAGCTGGAAATACCGCCATAACTGGCAACTTGTTAGACAAGATATGTTTACATGCACAACTTTTGTTTCAATCGGTCTGAATTCATTGTGATTGATTAATCTGAATGTATTGTAGTTTACATGAATGCTTAACATCGTGATATGATGCATGATCGGCGTGATGTGCACGTTTATAAGTCAAAAGATTCAAATTGGGAATAGGTTTTTTGACATTCGCACACTGCACAAATACACAAAGTTTCCCGCTGTTGTCACGTAATAACCATTTTCCTACATTGGTTCTTTATTTGTTTTAAACAGCAGACTTAATATCAAATTCTTGCCATAATTTGGAGAATATGATGAACCGTTATGCCGTGCTGTTTGTATTGATCACGCAGTAAAAATGCCCAAAATCAGTCGTCTGTGGATGAGAATCTGAAACAAGGACTGGTGAGCCGTTGTCCTGCTTCACTTCACAGATACTGAGTGAAAGGGGAATTATAGAACGACGTGACACTCGTTTATACGACACTTTATTCATCAGAAGAACAGCGCGTTCAGCGCGACGGACTGTGTCCTTTCAGTTTCGGTTTTCAATCGATCAAGTGAACATGTTCTCTCGATAAACCACCCCTTTCAATCCGATCAAAATTATTTGAAAATAGAGCTGACACAGAGTTTTTAATGGGTTATGTTACAGTCCTACTTCTTTATAAATGTTCTTATGAAATATCTGTAGTGACTGCTTGATCATATCACTGTATTATTGACCGCCATGCGAGCCACAAATGAAAGCTTGGCGAGCCGCGCAATGAGTAACACTGGTCTAGCATGTTTACACAGAAAATCTGCCAACAGCGCAGTGGAACGCAAAAACATGTTTTGTGTGAACGGCCCCTAAATCAACAGTACAATATGTACAGGACACAAAATGGAGGATTTTTTTGTTGTTGATTTTTTTCCTCATCCCACCACACACACAAAAAAAAGAATGACAATTTCTATTTGACCAAATATTTGGTGCTAGAAAGAAATGTAATTAAAAAAAATTAAAATGTACAAGTTCTATTTACAAAAAATAAAAGCAAACAAATAATTGTTTAATTGCTGATTTAAAACTTGGCATTTCTTAGAGAAAAAAAAGCTAAACTTACACCTAATCCATATCCAGCTAGATAACTTTACCTCAGTGATATTTCAATTAGCATTATTTGTAAAAAAAATAAAAATAAAATTTTAATGCGTTACAGAACATCAAATGTTTGACTTTAGGAGGGTCATGCAATACTAGTGTGATGGGGCGAGTGACGGTTCCAAAACATTGACACGAAACACTCTCAGGGTGTTTTTACACTGGCAGTTTAGTTCGGAACATGGTACGGTTCGCATGAAAAACTGGTAATGTGAAAGCGGTCATGCGTACCTGGGAGAGCGCCGAGGTACCGAACCCGAGACTACCTGTAGGAGGTGGTCTGAGTTTGGTCGCACTGGAACTGTGCCGCGATTCACCAAATTAATAAAAAAACAGTATATCCACCTGTGTTGTTTTCTATCATGCACCGTGCATGTTTGTGTCTATGTAAGATGAATGCAAACGCACCAGGCTTCGATAGAATCAAGTTGAGTGTAAAACCAGACCAACGCTGTGGCGGACCGCAGCAAACGCGCCCAGTGTAAAAACACCCTCAGTGGCTCCGGGGCATCAGTACATCCTTTCTGTTGAGCCCTAATGGGGTCTTGATGAAACTCATTAATTTAACAGGAAGTAGATAAAGGACGTGGCTGTGGATGACTGATGAAGAAATGAAACTGAGCGGTGCCACACAGGGAAGATGGTGGAGGATAGAGCTCTACGCTCAGGACTCCACGAGTCCGACTGAGCCGAGGCGCTCTGGGGTGGGAGCTAAGGCGGATGTCATGGGTTGGGGCTGCAGCTTTGAGGAGAGGGGAAGAGAGCACTACACTGGGAGCAGGTAAGGAAGAGGATGGGCATTGAGGGGACGTCCTCAGTGCCTACCTGCTGCACAGCGGGAGTGACGCTGACGCCATCCCCGTTGAGTGATCGCAGCCCGAGGTAGGCATCTCCAGTGTGAGAAAGGGTGTACGACCCGGATGACCCTGCAGGCAATATACGCAGCCGATCAGGCACGCAACTTTGCCCGGGTTGGTTTTGGAAAAGCCTACAGTGGTGTGTGTGTGTGTGTGGCTGAGCAAGACATGAAAATCAGGACAAGCCACATTCCGAAATTCAAGACTGCCATGTTAAACAGTTCAATTGTATACGTTGACTAGAGACGACAGAACAAAACAAGTGAACAATGAGAAGCAACAATCAAGTATATGCTATGTGGACTGGTCCTTTACATGAAGTGGTACAACATCCTACTTCCTCTAGATTATGTAATGCATTGTTGGTAAGCTGGCCGCAGGATGTAAAACAGGAAATGTGGAGGTGAGGCTTAAACAAAAAAAATGTATGTAGTGACGGAGAATTGTTAAAAATGACAATACCAAGTTAAATCACCTACCTTCTCCATTCTGCTTCCTGAGCAAATAGAGGTTCAACTACACTAACCAAGTGTGTGTGCGCGTGTGTGTGTGTGTGTGTGTGGATGTGTCACATGTGAATATGAAAATAAAACGACAAACATGAAGCCAACATAGCATTGATAACTCAGACAAGGCCAAGAGAAGAGGCTATGTTAGTTATCAACGGAAAGACAAATATTTAGGGGGTTACCGCCACAGGACTAGAGGAAAACAATCATGCAGAACCAGAAATGAAAGTGAATGTTCACATGGCCAGAGGCTAAAGTGGGCAGTATGATCAAAACCATCAGGGTATGAGCTACTTTATATAATGTGACGGAAGTGTTAATAGATAATTTAACAACAATGTGGTCATACCTATCTACATTTAGACAATCCAATTCTGATTAAATGCTTCAATCAAGGCATTGCCAGAACTTTTTTCAGCCAAACCCATTCAAGCTAAAATAAGTGTCCTCTGAGATAGTTTGAGACCCAAAAATGACATCCCAGATGCATATGAATTACTTCAGATAATCACAAACAAAGATTTTTAGGAAAATAATCCATCTTCTGAGTCCATATAATGCAAGTTAATGGGTACCGCTTGTTTGATGCTTGAAAAACCACACAGAGCGATTGTGACGGTAATCCAAACGACCACAGTGGATGAATCAATGTCTTCTGAAGCCAAACGAATGGTCCGTGTAAGAAAACTACTAATATTTGTAACTTTTTAAATCATAAATCATTGCCTTCTGTCTACTGTCATACAAGCGTTCGTGAGAGGGACATTATGACACACGATGTAAGTGCGTTGTGAAGTTCACGTGAGAAGTGAAGTGGAAAGAGGACCGTCATTTCTCGTACTAACTTCAGAACACACATCACGCATCATGACGTCTCCCTCGTGAACGCTCTGATGACAGTAGACTGGAAGCAATGATTTAGTTTGAAAAGATGAAAAAGTATTTTTCTTTCACACACCTACCGTTTCAGAAGACATTGATTCATCTACTGTGGTCATATGGATAACCGTCATGATCACTGTGTGGGGTTTCTGAAGCATCAAACGAGCGGCACCCATTCAATGGCCTTATATGGACTCACAGAGATGGATTATTTTAAATTGACAAAATGAGAGTAAATAATGAGGGAATTTTCATTTTTTGGGTGAACTATCCCTTTAAGTTAATATTGCAATAATTGAACAGACATCTTTTTAGTAAGCATTTTATTTTGATTGTAATCAAATGAGTAGCCTTTCTTCTCTGTAACATAATGGATGCAAAACAAAAGACAAGATTACTCATAACAAATGAACGCTTTTGGCATGAATTCTGCCTGAATGAACCTGAATGAGCAGTTTTAATATATTCACACATATACACCACACATCAACTTCCCTCTATACAAATCTATATTAATGTTGCGACGTTGTTTGATGGCTGTAAACTAAACTCTGCTTCAAGTTGTGCCTAACAACACCCCTTCATAAACATTTCAGCCGTCACGTGATGTGTACCGATATACCGTCCCGGTCCAGAGAAAATAGAACCGTGACGGCTTTATCCTGCAGATGTTTACAAAACATTTGTTGCCTGGATACAATCGGGTCGACTTTACAGCAGCGCAACCCAGAAAAACAACATCTAAATCTTATATTCCCAGCAAGTGCATAGTGCAAATACCAACAAACAAGCATTATCTGTACGACTGGAAAACAAAGAAAGATCTTATGATGGGCAGACAAGAACAGACCGGACGACAGGAAAACAACAGAAGTGAGAATGAGAGATTTAGTGTGAGATGAAATGCAGAAGTGAGATTGTGATAAGCTCAGTGTGGTTTTACTGTCTGCTAGAGATGATGGGAGGGCTGCTGTGCACTTTACCTGAGTTGGGTGTTGCTGGAGAGTTTGCCTGGCTGGCCTGTGCCGACACATTGGCAGCGTCCACGGCTGTTTTAACGGCGTACAGGTTTGCTTCCTCCTGGAACTTACCAATGTTCTTCTTGTACCGAATTCTCTTGTTGCCAAACCAATTCGAGACCTGAGGAGAAACCACTCCAATTAGACAACAATTTCATCACAGTGAACGACAACTAATAAAACACTACCAGTCCTAAACAGAAAAGATTTTCATTAATCGCAGTATTTGAATGATTCTGACACAGATTCAAGCTTATCCCAAGATAAACTTTTACTCTATGCTGAAATTCAATAGCTGCATGAAAATGTATTTGTGCAGCGCTGCCCGTCCTTCAGATGCCACTGCATAATGTTCACTCAACGGCATAGTTTACTCTACTCTTCACTGCTTGAGGACAGAATGTTTTTTAAATAAACTAATACTTATTACTCGCCAAGGATGCAGTTGATCAAAAATGATAGTAAAGACATTTATGACGTTACAAAAGATTTTGGTTTCAAATAAAGTATATTCAAACAATGCTGTTCTTTTGAAATTTATTCATAAAAAAATCCTTTTTTTTTCATGGTTTCCACAAAAATATTAGCAGTACAGGTGTTTGTAACATTTGAGATAATAAATGTTTCTTGAGCATCAAATCAGCATATTAGACATATCATGTGACACTGAAGACTGGAGTAATGATGAAAATTCAGCTTTGATCACAGGAATAAATTACATTTTATACAATATAACATAGAAAACAGTTACTTTAAATTGTAATATTTCACAATATTACCGTAATATTTCACAATATTACCGTTTTTCCTGTATTTTTGGTCAAATAAATGAAACCCTGGTGAGCATAATAGAAACTGTTGTTTTTACCAACCCCTAACTATTATTGTTTTTATTAATATTTTTGCAATGTTCCCTGTATCCGTGCTTCCTATGCCTCATTTCCACCATAGCTTCATACACTGGAAACTTTGAATAAGACTTCTTTCATGTAAAACCATTTTGTGTGATATCAAGTAACAAATTCATTATTTATTGGCGGGTTTCATCAAAATGTTTCATTATGTGTCTAGCTATCCATATATCTAATGTCAGCTGTACATGATCACTGTAGCTTGTCTGATCAGACAAATTCTAGCTAACATTAGATGCAATGTTTCCTTCTATTGTTAGTAAAAATGTCCTCACTAATCCCATATCAAACAGATAAGTGTAGAAGTTGCCCACTCTAACTTTTAAAGCTGTTGCTGTTTTAGTTGTTTTGACTTCACACCAGTTACGTGGGAGGAGACGGAGCTGTCATAAAAATGTTTCCAACTTGTAATTAGGAGTTCAACAAACATGAGCGGTTATTACAAGTGAGGAAACTTGTAATTACGGTAAGTCTGTCATGATGTGAACACAGCACAAGTTCACAACTCAACTCAGCAGTTGTGCTTAAAAGGATAGATCACAGAATAAGGAGGACAATCCTCTCTTCAATTACTCACCCTCACGTTGTTCCAAACCCATAAGACTTTATTTTATCTTTGAAACACAAATGAAAATATTACAATATGGTAGTACGATAGTAAGTTTGAGCTTCCGTTTACTATATTTCAGGGGTTCTCAAACTTTTTGGGACCAGGGACCCCTTAGAGCGGAGAAAAATTTCCAAGGACCCCCTCATAACAATAACTGTCTGTGATTAATATGCTTACAACTATTTGTACTTAAATGCCATTGGAATTAATTGCATTGTAATCTTTTTCACCCTAAAAACTTAAGACCTGTTTTATAGAACAGAAACACATGTCAGTTTATCATGTTAATACAACTTATATACTTGTAAACAGTGGGTCTTTTATTCAAATTGCATTTGGACTCAATTCAATAGCATTTACACTAAGTAATTTATCTTAAAAGCTTTGATAAAATCAACAGCAAGACAGCAAGCACAGGCTTGTTCTAATAAAACCAAACATTAAAATTCCCTAGATTAAAATTAAAACATTAACATTTTACATTAAAATAATAGTTCACCCAAAATTGAAAATTCTGTCATCATTTACTCACCCTCAAGTTTTTCCAAACCTGAATGAGTTTCTTTCTCCTGCTGAACACAAAAGATGATATTTTGAAGAATGTCAGTAACCAAACAGTTGATGGACCCCATTGACTTCCATATATATTTTTTTTTAAAGTACCAGAAACTGTTTGGTTACCCACATTCTTCAAAATATCTTTTTTTGTGTTCAGCAGGAGAAAGAAACTCATTTAGGTTTGGAACAACTTGAGGGTGAGCAAATGATGACACACTTTTCATTTTCTTTGGGTGAACCATCCATTTAAAATCACATTTAAATTATGTAATGTTACTTTACATGCATCAACTTTAAAATAATGAACTCATTGCAGCTTATATCAATGGCAGAACAATCAACAAATCATAACAGAATTAACACTGTTGCAGAACACATCCTAGTAATTAAGTTAAACTAAACTTTTGTTTTGGCGGGTTGTAGTGAATAAAAGTTTTGTATTGTTATTTATGTAGGCCCAGGGGCGGAATGTTTTTAGTAAAGCCCCGAATATTTTGCTTCCTTGTCTTCCTCATATAGAGCAAAACAATTAATCAGAAAAAACAAATGTGAATAAGATTACAGCTGCTGTGATTACCTAATCATGAAAAGTGCATATTACAGTTTTATTTATATTTTTGTCTCTGCATTAAAGGTACTTACAACGTGCTTTTGCAGTGTTGAGCATTGTAGCCAATCACAGACATGTCTGTAGAACGCATCGGCCAATCAGAAACGTTTAAACGAGTCGCGTGCTGAAGATGTGTTTTGCGCGAGCTCACCGAGTTCTACACTTTTCGCAAACCTGTCATTATTATTTGCAATAACCTTAAGATGCAAATAAGAGATTCACTGCAATGTATTTGATTTTCTTGATGCTGCTCTGATGGACTCCATTACGCACCGCTCTGTTTGTTGGATGACAAAAAGTTCAGCGGTCTAGCTCATCAATGTCAAAATGATTAAAGATCGCCTGGCAAAATGTAAGTAGATAAAGATTTAATATTTGACAACTGTAATTATTTCACTAATACAATAAGCCTTTCTTTTTCTTTATTCCCTTAAATCGCTTTTATAATCAATTCATTAATTTAAATAAAAATACCCAATTTTAGTTTGGGCTAAAGCCCCGAATATCCACTGACCCTAGAACCGCACCTATTTTTGTATCAAATGAAATGCTGAAACGTTCTCAAAACTGACGGATAAAAAAAAAAGGAACTGAAATTTTTAAAGGCTAGAATAGGCCTACTGTATATTCGCGGATTCACTCTTAACCTCTGGATATGCGCGCGCGTTTGTGGGGGGAGAGAAAGAGAGAGAGCTGGAGCGCTCTGCCAAGAATTTCCCCGATGGTCTGACTGGATTCCGTTCATAGGGTTCTAAAATTATTTCGCGGACCCCCTGGCAACGGGTCGCGGACCCCACTTTGAGAACCACTGCTATATTTGATGTGCTCTATGCATGTGCGTTGATCAATGATTATATGTAAAAGCACTGGTTTAATATGGATTAATTTTAAAATCTCTTTATGTACTTAGTGAAGTGTCTAAGTTTGGTTGGGTAGACCAACCAAGGAGGACAGAATTCTCTTTAATAAAAGGTTTTGTCCAAAAAAATAACTTCATTTGTTTATCGAAGATAAATAAAAAACGTATGGTTTTGGAATATGTGGGGGAGTAAATGATGCTCATCTTTGCAATATGTGCAACATCAATAGTTACTATCAATAACTACTCATTGGAACGGAAATGATGCTGAAGCAGAGACTGTGATCTGTATTTGCTTTTGATGTTCCCTTGTAGTCTCCTGATACTCAGATGCAAGCAGCGGCATTATAGACATGATGCAACCTTAACTTTCATGACATAATTTCAATATTTTATGAAAACCTTGTTAAATTTGCGTAGTTCAGTTAAAATAAAAACGGGGCAGAATAACTAGTTATTTTACAGGACATTTAGGTATTTTCTTACACTCCATTATTGGAAAACTGGATAACAAAATTCCAGATTTTGCCGTAGCGTGACCTTACCTGAGAGACCGTGATCCCACATTTCTTGGCCAACTCTTCCTTGGCTTCCTCACTGGGGTAAGGGTTGGACAGGTGAGAGTAGAAGTACTCGTTCAGCACCTCTGTGGCTTGCTTATTGAAGTTGCGTCTCTTACGTCTGAGGACACAGTAAGTGGACAAATCAGACGAGTGATTCATTGATACGAGGTTAACAATAATTAGTGGAATAGTGCACCAGACCAGAATAAAACACCAAAATTAACTTCTCACTCCTAAAGAGACAACAACACACGGACACGCACCTGGCATCGAGGAAGCGAGAGCGAAGGATCATGACGGCCTCACAGGTGCTCTGCTTGAGCTGCATCTGGATGGAGCTGAACTTGCGGTGTATGATGGCCACCATGCGCTCGATCTCTTTGGGTGAGATAGGCCGTGTGCGGGACTGTTCCCTCAGCAGGTTCATCACGTGATTGGTGAACTCACTGCAGGCCTGTTATAAAACAGAATTGAGGATCATGTACAAATACACTATAACGTTCAAAATGTTGGAGTCTGTACGATTTTTAAAAAGTTTGTTATGATCAAGGCTGCATTAATTTGATCAAACACACAGAAAAAGTGTTGTAAAATATAATTATAAATTTAAAATAACTATTTTCTATCTTTAAATATAAAGTATTCCTGTGATGCAAATCTGAATTTTCAGCATCATTACTCCAGTTTCACAAGATCCTTCAGAAATCATTCTGAAATGCTGATTTGTGTAAAACCAAATGTTCTACTTAATATTTTTGTGGGAACCTTGATAAATTCTTTGATGAATAGAAAATTAGAAATATTTATAAAAGTCTTCACTGTCACTTTTGATCAATTGAATGCATCCTACTAAGAAAAAAAAAATCTTACCGACTCATAACTATTTGCACTACCCTTCAAAAGTTTGATGAAATACAACTACATTTCTAGAAAACAATTATCTGAAGGATATCATCACTTCCCTCTCATTATCACTCCACCAGCGAGAAAACAAAAACGACACACAAACCCACAAATCATTTCTGAAATCAATTCACAAGGGCCAGGTCGGTGTCTGATTCTCACCTGTTCATATTTCTCTAGTTCGGAGTGGTAGATCTGGCGGATCTGTGCGAGTTTGGCTCTGTAGTCGGAGTGCTCGATGCTGCCGTCGTTGGGTGATCCTCCAGCCGCTGCAGCAGCTGCGGCCGCTGCCGCTGACCCACCACCCTTCTCGGGCCCAGACACACCCTCGGCCAGCAGCATGTTATCCAGACGCATGATCTGGGGGTCCGGGGGGTCCTCCTCCTGTACGCCTCTGATGCTCAGCACTGCAGAAGACAAAACTGAGCTTTTAGAAACTGGTCACATCACACCATGGTCAATTAATGTTACTTCATTCCTATGCCACAGAAACTGGTAGTACTTCCATATTAAGTGTGCAATTTGTGGTTCAGCCAGCAGAGGGCAGCATGGTACCTCAGTGGCAGGGGTCCAATAATAGGAGAGCATGTGCTGTCACTATAAGCACAAGCAGCCATAAGTACACACTTCTCTGGCACTGAATTAAAACAAGACCTCTGTCAACTTCCTGCACTGGGCCCATCGCTCACACACCTATATGAACACCCTGTCTACACTCCTGTACATATGTACACGTAGGGCTGGGCAGTGACTGAGGGCAAAGTGTAATAAAGATAACTTACAGAAAAACATGAGCCAGAGGGTCTTTGTTTTTACTCTAGACCTTTCACGAACTCTTAGTGGTTTGCGAGTCTGTGCTAGAAATGCCAATGCCACATTAATTCACAAAAAATGTCTTCTTTCTAAGTAAGGCCCTGTTTACACCTGGTTTTAAGATGCGTTTTGGTCAGTCGAATCACAAGTAGACGAGGGAAACATACCAGTTTACACCTGATGTTTTTTACTGTTTAATCCCACTTTCATCCCCTTCTGTACTGATTTCCTTGAGGAGAGGGTCTATGATGAGGGTAAATGTATGGGCTTTTTTAGATCTTTCGATCTAATGGACAAAATAAAATCATGCAATTTACATATGAACACAACTGGAGATGATGGAAAAACATACGGAGATCATCAGCTTTTGTTTCTTCTCTGACAGTCGCAAGACCAGCCGAACGCTGTGAGTGTGTGTTAGAAATCAGGTATGGTGAGAGAACAGCGTGCTTGGTACGTTTTTCATCTTCAAAGCAAACTTTCCATCTGGCTAGCGCGCTTACCATTGTTTACTCATTAGGTCAGTAGGCGGAGAACAGACGGTCCCTTCTCGGCTGTTCGAACACATTCGACCACATGAGCGTTTACGCATTCGACCGGAGTGCTTTCGTAGTGTTTTCGAATACCTCTGGAAGTAGTAGAAAGTGGACAAGCTCGAAACGTTTTAGACCCCGTTTACATCTGTATTTAGCCTCATCAACTTGTAATCCTATCAACCAAAATGCATCTTAATACCAGGTGTAAACAAATTAGACATTCTGCTAAATGTTTATTTTGAACTGCAAGCAAGCAAGCAAAAAATAAAAAATAAACAGGCAGTGAATAAATGATGATTCACCAAACTGTTAACATTACTCAAGGGAATATCTCAATGTGCATTTCGAGTCCATATTTAGGGTGTCTACTCTAGATGTGATTCATCCGAGTAGACCCAATAGTGCCTAGACTAGTGCACTGGGTTTGTACTGTTTGAGAATTTATCAAAACACAAACAGTGCAAATAAAAGGCCATTTGTAGGAAATGATCAGAGGTTACATCTGTGGATGTTCGGTCTGTACCATCCCCGCTGAAATCAAAGCTGTATTTCCCATCCTCCCTTTAACTGATAACACATTTAATGACTTCAGCTCTTACCCTCCCCCAATAACAGCACAGAATTTGTTTCCAGCTCTCCCTCTTTTTTCCCCCCTCGTACTTTTTGAAAACTTTTTCTTTCCCTTGGCAAGCGCTCTTTTTTCTTGTTCTCTCTTGCCCCTTCAGGGTCCCTCCACTCAGGTCCTCCCTCTTTCTTTCTCTCCAAGTCACATTCCATCTTTTTCTCCCCCTCTCCGAGCTCAGGAATGCAGCAGACCCAGCCGCCTGAACTAATGACCCCGATTCACCATCCCTCCCTCTGTACCTCTCTCTTTTTCAGCCAGCAAAACTCCCCAAAGTCAAACAAAAAGGAAGAACACTTTTTCTCAAGTGCATTAAGTTTGACTCAAAAGTGAACTCGTAGGATTATGTCGGTGACTAACACCAACACAGTTTGAGCATAATGTTTACATGTGTGCTATGAAGGCACATTATTTATTACAGGGACAATAGAGAATAACACTGTTGCATAAGAAGTTCATGCATTCACTTGACTCTCCCTGGTAAGGCTTTGTTTTCATTTTTATAAAATTCAAACTCAGCATTTTCATTCCAGCAGTACATTTCAATAAATATATTGAAATTACTATTCTATTGAAACAAAAGAGAAAAACAATTCTGTTGACTTTTTATTTCTATTAAAAACGTTCATTCGGGTGGTAAATTATCTCAATACTTATTCAAATAAAACAAAATAGAGAAAAGCAAATGTTTTTCACTTTTTAATTTTCATTAAAAAAACCTGACATTCTGCTGGTAAATTCTCTCAATACTTATTTGAATTATTATAATAAAATAAAAGAGAAAAACAAATCGGTTTTGTATTTCTAATAAACGGTGTCATTCATTCTGGTGGTAAATTATTTTAATAATCATTTAAATTATAATAAGGCATTCTCAGAATTTGCCACAAAGGGTGCTATAATGCTCTGCCTCTTAGTTTTCCTTCACGTCAACAATTTTCAGGTCGGAGCAACAGTTTGAAAACAGTTGCTGAAAAAGATAGTTAAACTGTTGACATGTTTATAGATAGCTAACAATGACATTGGGTTTAATTGTACATATAATATGACATCACTGTCCTGAATAGTTTAGGTTTCTTAAGTGCCATAATAACAAAATGTACACTTGTAATTCGTGCTTGTGTAAAGTGTCTGGCCTAAACTCAAAATGCACCTCTGTTGTCCTGGATTGTGACCCAGACTAATCGCGTGTGTGTGTGTGTGTGTGTGTGTGTGTGTGTGTGTGTGTGTGTGTGTGTGTGTGTGTGTGTAGCATGATGGGTGAGGGGAGGGTTGTTGTTTTTACGACCACAGCCCCACAATCAATAGAGTGAAATTTACCACCTCCCTAAAGAGTATCACCCACAATATCCATTACGAGCTCTGCCTCCAGCCGAATCCCTCAAGCATACAGCCTTTTCTTCAGCCTAATTATCTCAATTAAGCTGCGATTACTGATAATTACACAAATAACCCGTAACATTCAGCACTAGATATGGGCCCCTTTAAATTTCTAACACCCCTTTATATTTTAATTTATTACCAACCTTGACTTTAAAACCCATAATAACGTATTCATGAATAGCGTGGTGATTTCACTACGGCTCGATACGTTTTATAATAGCTTGGCGGTAAATGCTTACAGCTACATTCTGAACCATATTAACCAGAAAAGCCACTGCATCTTAATGTTTGTATGGCTTTAAGAAGATTAATAAAGCCAGCCTGTTAAATCTTTCAATTAGCACACTTCATTAATACAAACACACCGCCATGCTAATGAGATAATGTACATTTTAATGCGCTGCATCTGTCCAAGTTGCACTAATATCCTTCCATTAAATTTATGAATGATCGACGCCAATGTGCGCCCCTCCCGTTCGAGGGGAGGAATTCCCTCATTTGTAAAGGATCGGTGAAAAAACGTGCAGGCAGGAAAAAAAAAGCGCAAAAGGGCCGAGTGGAAAAAGCCAGCAGACGTCCAGGCGTTAGCAGACAGAGCTGGCGAGTCGTATGAAATATTCAGAGCGCCCAGCTGGGTTCGACTGCACACATAATCAGACGCAGAACGCGGCCAGGTACGGCACAGGTGACGAGTTAAGCGCAGACAAAGGTATTGTGTTCACTGCTGGAAGCAGTACATTAATGCTGCCATTTTCTTTGCATTACTGGAGAAACAGTCCATCACGGCTGTGTTGGCTGCCTTTGCTCGGGCCTCGTCTGTCTTTTTCTCTGTACCTCTTAACGCATTCTCTCTCTCTCTCGTTCACCCTCCCTCCTCCTTTGGCTTGGGCCGCTCTCCCGTCATACCCCGCCTCCTTTTCTCTCCGTGCCCCCAGCCACTTCCCCCCATCCTCTGTTCTCCATTTCAGTCGAGTTCTCCATGTGAGCCGCAATCCCTCATGCTGTCAGCCCCCCCTCTACCACTCTCTGTAGACAGACAGGATTAGCATTTTAATTGCATCAGCTCCCTTGGGTATTCTCAGCCTTTCACTGGGAGAGCGCGAGGGAGCAGAAGGGGGGAAGAGAAGGTAAGGAGAGAAAAGAGGAGAATTGTGGGGGGAAAACAGCAAGAGGGAGTCACAGGAGGAGATAAAATAGCAAGGAGGAGAGCAGACAGAACGAGCAGGAGATGGAAAAAAAAAAATAGAGGGGGCAGGGAGGCTGAGGCCGAGAACGAGAGAACGGGAAAGGAAAGGGTTCGGACGAGTTGAAGATGATCGCGGTGGGCTGCAAACGAGTGTGGGGCGACACTTAGGAAATGACAACGCTCTGACCGCAACAGCCAATAAATCAAAAGGAGGACGGCGAACACGACGGGGGAGGGATCTGTGCGCGCTGAAAAGCACGCCCACATGGACGCAAACAAACATGCTAACCTGAGAGCTAAGTGGGATGTAAATAAGGGGAATTTATCTTCAAAACAAAAACGACTGCAGTGCCATTAGTCGAAGTGAAATACGAGGGTCATTCCTGCTTTGCAATACGTTTTCAGGTCCCCATCACACCCATGTCTTAATGTACAGTGCAAATACTAAATATTCCTGGTGCTTCATTCCATTTTTTCTTCAATCTATACAAATATTGTAATGCTGTGTTAATTTACACACTACCATTCAAAGGTTTTTTTTTTTAAAGAAATTAATACTCAATTGATCAAAAGAGACAGTAAAGACATTTATAAGGTCACAAAAGATTTCCATTTCAAATAAATCGTTGTTTTGAAATTATTCATCAAATGTATTTCCACAAAAATATTAAGCAGCTCAACTGTTTTCAAAATTGATCATAATAAATGTTTATTAAGCATCAGATCAGCATATTAGAATGATTTCCGAAGGATCATGTGACACTGAAGACTGGAGTAATGATGCTGAAAAATCAGCTTTGCATCACAGGAATAAATTAAATTTACAATATTTTCAAATAGAAAATTAATTTTAGGTGCAATAATATTTCATATTTTTGATCAAATAAATGCAGCCTTGGTGAGCATAAGAGACTCCTTTCAAAAACATTTAAAATAATCTTACTGACGGCATTTTTTTTTTTTTTCTCTGCGTCCTCAATATCAATTGTCATTCCATTCACTTTTGTAATATTCCTTTAACTGAGGTTTTATGGTATTAGTTGGTGGTAAAGTGACAGAAATCAACATAAAACATTTTTTTTAAATGAAACTCAAGATAACCCCTCCTCATGCAAGCTCACTGTGAGAGCCTCACATCTTGATTTAGTTATGCACTCCATTAATTTATTAAGTGCCTGAGCTTGACCAAAGCACATTTCTGAAACTTATAGAAATGCTTCCTGAAATTACAACACATGCATATTTAACCTGGAGTTCAAATGCTGCTGCATAATAGGAATAACAATCAGAGTAAACGTAGAGCTTTTTAAGCACATAAAAACGTAAGTCGCATTCCATCTTAAATTATGAAGACCTGCAGCTGTGTTTTGGGTAAAAGCTAGAAAAAGAGCCCACAACAAGCACTAATGTTAGGCTCAGAGCTGAATAAACAGCCTAAATAACAGGCTTACGGACAGACAGTTCATAGTGCTGCTGGTAAGCTATAAGGGTTAATGGTTCATAGAAAATTGGCAAAATCATTTAAGCAACTTAACCCGACACAGACAAAACGAGGAAGGGAATCACGACCAGAGAGACGTTCAAACCCAGAAACCAAAAGAAATCGAATGTGAATGTCAGAGAATAGTGTGGCGGTATTTGTGTAAGGTTTCTCGGGAGAAACTACGAGAGGAGGTCATCTTGAGTGAGTGCCAAGGTGGTATAAAGCTGCAAAATCCACCAGTATGTTCCTGTTGTAAGCAGCTCAGGCTCAGTTATTTACCGGCGCCCAGTGGCGCACCTGGTGGCTCGTCCTCTGACATGCGCGCAGACGTGCGTTCACGCCCTGTGAGGAGCGGCCATTGGTCAGCGTCAACACAGGAGGATGTGATTAGGGTGTGAACAGCGCTCCTACCTTAGGCAAACACGGCGTCTGCTCCAACTTGTCATTTATCAGCTCTTAATTAACTCAACTAGCGTTTCACAGACCCGAGCGGCGGTACAACAGGCTTCGCTAGGCACGCAGGGACCGGTCAAACAAGATCACGCAGGTGAGAACACACACCATCCCACCTCCGCGAGCTCGACACAGTCAGGTGAAACATCGCACAGGGGACAAAAGAAGCCTCTGCGGATGACTTCACTCCGGGAGGAAGAGGAGGAGGAAGAAGGCTGTTGCTGTGGCGATTCGTCCTAGCGACACGCCCCCCTCTCGCGCGCTCCCCGGCTCATCAGCGCAGCTGCCTCCTGTGCTAATTAGCACCGCCTCTTAAGGAGCTCCTAAAGACCTTGTGAAAAATGAACGCTCATTTGAGAGGTCGTTAATTTGCACTGTTATGCAAATTAGGTGGCAATTAAGCAATAGATCAGAGGCGCAGCTCCCATTTATAACGAGCGAACGAGAAATATGACAGAGGCAAACAGGGCCGGGGAGAGTGGCGGCTGGCTGCACTGAGGGGGAGTGTAAACTAACCTTCGCCCACTACAGCTCAGGCTGACAGACGCACAGACAGAGCACTGCATTGTACCATGTGTGTACAGGTGAATGGCACAGCATGTTCAAGAAGACGAGACTGCCACAAGCTGGAGTCTGAAGCATTCAACTGTATCACCTAGTGCTCTTCATGCAACCATAAAACGACATTTTTAATGTCATTTTTGCCCTTTTATTATTTATAGGAAAGTGAAAAGAGGACAGGAAATGTTTGTGAAGAGAGGAGGGCGAGGAATAGGTAATGACGCAAACCAGATCGAAACTTCTGAGTTGTTTTACACGTTATGAAGTCGCAAAAGAATTTTAGACGGTTGTTTACTGGCCCAAGTCAAAATAACTTCAATGGTAGTCTTAAATATGGTCTTTTTTCAGTGTACACTAGATGTTCAAAAGTTTGGTTTGTTTTTGAAAGAAATTAATACTTTAGTTAAGCAAGGACACATTCAATTGATCAAATGTTACGGTAAACATTAATATTCCATTTCAAATAAATGCTGATTTCTAACTTTCGACTCAAAGAATCCTGAAAAAAATGGTCATCTACAAAAATATGAAGCAAGACTGATTTCATCATTGATAATGATCAGAAATGTTTCTTGAGCAGCAAAACACCATTATAACGATTTCTGAAGGATCATGTAACACTGAAGACTGGAGTAATAATGCTGAAAATTCATGATATTCTGAACAAATAACTGTAGCCTTGGTGAGCATAAGAGACTTCTTTTCGAATTATTTAAAAACAACTTAAGTCCAAGGATTTTCCCCACCCATTTTTACCGTAATGTTACACTGCTTACAAAAAATAAAATCGCAACCAATAATTGAAGGTATCATTCAAGTCTGCAGTGCAATCGGTTTAGGACGCGTTACTCTTCGAAGGTTAATACTTGGGGTAAGTGGTTTGTTCAAATCCCTAACCCTACATTTGAGCCTTAGCAACCCCCACTAACTAGCCGTGTGTCCATCTTAACCTACATATAGAGCGAGTTTGCATTAACACCTTCGCGTGAGACAAACAGATTATTGTAGCTTAACAAAAGGCCAATGCCTCAATCCAAATGGTATGCGTTGAAACTTGAAACTCCCTCCCTCGAGAGAAGCTTAAAGTGAGAGGAGCTCGGAGCAAACTCTGACAGATCACCCCTGCTCAAATCCCTTCTCCAGTGCTCTAGATTAGTCACAGACTGCAGTGAGGACCTCCACACAGGGATGGAAGCCTCCCATCAATTGTAATTAATCCTTAATTAGTCTGGATTAGGTGTAGGGCCCTGACTCTCTACACGCCACCAAAGCCACGCCAGCTAATGTAATCCAGCTGAGGCCACATTTACATATCTTTAATTAAAGAGACATGGGCTTCTTTCAAACACTGCTCCCTAGACCAGCAGATTGAGGGACATCTCCATGAGTTTTGACACACCGCAGATAAATACGGCTGTCGCTCTTTTGAGCGCTTAATCCCAACACAAATTTAGGATGTTCAATAGAGTGAAAACTACGTTCTACTGAACTGAATTCTGATCCTAAAAGTTCAGTAAGTGAATGAAAAAATTTGTCCACAAAGTGCTTAAAAATAAGAACGCAACATTTTTGGTTATTATTAACATTCTGAGATGTGGTCATAATTGTTTTTTATTATTTTGTGATAAAGATAACAGCATTCAAAACACAAACATCTAATTGGAAATGTTTCCGGGATGACCCTGAATATTAAATCTATAGAAGTGGCTCTTAACCAGAGGAATGGGGTCGAACCCAGGGCCTCAAAATGATTTAATATAAGGTAAATTGAGTTTAAAATGAACAAACAACTAAAAGCAAGTGTATGTGAGTGTTTGTGGGTGTAACGGTTCAAATTACTCATGGTTCGGTTTTAGGGTCACGGTTTCGGTACGGTTCGGCATGTGCCATGTTCAGGGGAAAAAGTGCTATTGTCAAAAAAAAAATAAAAAATAAAAAAGGTAAATAGTTTTCAGGTTTTTCAGGTATCTAACAGTAGTTTTCAGGTACAGATATTAAATAAAGAATAATCTTCACTGTAGAAATTAAATCAAGATTAATCATTAAAGTTACAAAAGCTATTCAGTCAAGAGCAGTGAGTGATTTCTTTGTCTTTTGTTGTTTGATTACCGTTAACACGTAATATGCACAACGTCACCGTTTTCACAAATTCACATTTTTGTTGTTTACATGAAGACAGTAAAAGCATCGTTTTCAAAACTTGCACTTTGAATCCCGCTTTCAAAGCGTGAGTTCTCAGGCCCACAAAACGCTGCTGTCGTGTAAATAAAATGGCCAAAACGCACACAAAGTTTTCAAAGTTTTCAAACGTGTAAACATACCCCGAGACGCTGCTTTCCGTGTGCTTCTCACAGCGCGTGCGAGTCCCCTTTTGTGTCTTGTTGCACTTGAATGTTTAAATTGGCGAGGCTTAAATGAGTTTAAACACAGTTATCAATGTGTGCTGTTCAGGTCTCACCTGCGCAAGTGCCAATTCAAAAACCATCGGTCATATGACTGGTCATATCAAAGGATATGGCACTCGCATTGAACATTTAGGGGAAATCAGAATGCATATCCATCGATAGAAAACTGTCTGTTTTACATGTTATTTTCAACAAACCATAATATAAATGTGTATGTGTCGTCAGATTTGAGATGAACCGCAGTACAAGTGCGTTTCGAAGCATGGATGGAGAAAGGTCTGGTTTGAAATTTTTACAGAGAACCGTTACACACCTAATACACACACACACGCATATAGCCTATATAATTTGATTCAAGTAAAGGGTATAAGTAAATGGTATATTATAGGGGTGTGACTAATGATATTTCTTATTGAGGTGAAAAGCTGTCAATCCATGAACTGCATTATTAGATCGCTTTTTAAGGCAATGCGATATATATTAAAACAACTTAAATCATATATAGCATAGCGCTATTATTTATAAGCCTACACTAACAGGAGAACACATCAGTATGTTTCTAAATATGCAAAATGTTCATTGAAATTTGAAAATAAAAGTTTAAACGCTCACTCTGAGTTTGCATGTTTTGATGTCCACATGTTTTTGTACAGGAAATAACTGCGGTTGTAGCATTTCTATCATTAATTGACGGCCAAATATTAAAGATTAAGTGGACATTTCAATTAAATGTTGTTTGGCCAATATTAAACAAATATTTTATTTAGTTAAGTGTAACAATCACCAGGCTGATGGCACCCTTTGCAGGGCATTTGTTATAATACGTAATGTATATAAGTTGATTGTTTATAATAGTATGTATATTTAAAAAATGTTCAATAAAACCATAAAATCACTTGCTTTTGATACTTATTTAAACCAATTATTGTCTCATTATTATTATTGTATTTTAAGTCATTTTAAAGGCTACTCAGGTCTATTTTTATTACCACAAAAAATCAAATAACTAACTCAATTAATTGTCAAAACAATTGACCAATTACCAAAATAATCATTAGTGACAGCCCTAGATTAGTGAAATAAGTAAAATGTGCCTGTATTGTTTTGCATTTTAATAAATACTTTCCAGTCGTACTTTCTTAAATAGTGTTTCTTAAAAATAGTGTCTCGTTTTCATGAACTTAATACTGTGCATCGCCTTGTGAGCCAAGCGTGTCGTCCAGTAAATCACAAAGTATTGGAAAAGCAATGGGGCCTTTGAATATTGTTGTGAACAATTGTAGGCACTGGAGTCAAAAAGGTTGCGAACTACTGGTCTATAATGCTAATGCTTCATATAATTTCCCCCCATATTTACATCTTTGGTCACGTCAGCAGAAATGTTGCAGCAGACACATGCAAAGCATAAAATTACAGGATTTTGATGAAATGAGAACGTCACACACTGATGAATTGTGCACAATAGGACCAGGCACAATCATTTAGTAAATAGGGTCAATTAAGATTTCATGTCATCTTCAAATTGCATTTTCCAATAAATTAAACCATTAGAGTAGAGGAAGTACTTGGCTGATCAACTCGAAGGGACTGGGCGCATTTTAAACGTTTCCTTGCATTCACAAGTGAACCATCCAATTTTTGCTTGTCCATTCCTGAGAAAAGGCTTGATTCCTCGAGGAACAACGTAATGAGAGGAAAGACGCTCAGCCCACACAGCATTAGGACAGAGCCGAGTGTTCGGGGTGATGCTCCCCCCCCCCCCCCCCCCACCATTTTGGACCTTGTGATGGGGGGGAAGGGGGGGCGCCTGTCAGGGCCAGGGGTCTGTGTGATATTAGCCGTCTGCCAATCCGGCGTGGGGAATGGACACAGAGTAATTACTGCTGCTCTTACTGCCTCATCAATCTCTCTCTATCGCTGTCTCTCTCTCTCTCTCTCCCCCCTTCACACTCTATCTTTCTCACTCCTAGAACAGAGGAGAGAAAAACAGATTGAGTGACAGAGCGCCACACAAGAAATGTCGAATGAAATGGAGGGGACACCACCAAATGATGATGTTCGGGATGCTAGTTTTATACGTTTGGCTGCTATAAATATGTTAGAAACAGTCATTTTTGCTGTTAATTCTGAGGCCAGGTTGAATGCTTTAGTCACGGTGCACAAACGTTTAGTTTGTTAGAGTACCGGTTCGTCTGAGTTCATCTCTATTGCAGTTTATTTAAGTTGTAAAAAGTCTCACTCCACTGGCTCTTTTACCAATAGGCCTGCAGGCTCGGACTCGTAAAACCAGTCTGAGATTTCCAACAACTCATAAAATTTTACAAGAGGGTTCAAATTAAGGTCTTTCAAAAATGAATGATAATTAAAAAGCCTTAATTAGGTCTTTAACCGACCAGACTGAGAACCTGAAGTTATGTGGATCATACAGGCTGGTTATACAAGGATTTGAGTCCTTTTTTCAGAACCAGATGGGCTTGTTTTAGAACGCATCTACAAGTTTTACACAATCGCTTGTTGGCAAAGTTTTTCAATACTTGGAAACGGCATTTGTTGGTGCCAAACTGCTTGAGCACTTTGAATAATTTGCTACTTAAACTGACAGGATAAGTTACCAATCAAGCCAATCTCAACAAAACTTCACCTGATATCTCCAAATCATGTATCATGTAAAATACCAATAAGGCAAGTTTATATGTTTGAACAGTGGCCAGGTGGAATTCAAAACTTTTCTTAAGACCACTCTTATGTGGTCTAGTTGCTAGTTATTAGAATAAAACTACAAGTAAAATTGTAAAACGTACTACTAGAGACCAGAAATGATTATTTCATGGAAACTGGAAATATATGGGAAACGCATCATAACTCACCAGTGCACTGGGGAGATACTGTACATTTTGTCCTTTTAAAGCCTATTAGACATGGTTTTATAAAGCATTAAACACATTCAGATATTAAAAAATAAAATTCATATTTAATTCATGCAGTGCTAGGCTTATTTGAGGCCATTGCATTCTTAGTCCTGCCAAATCATGTATTTGTTTCTGGGATTTTAATAACAGAAACGCACCGAGAGTAAAGTTGACCTGGCCGGTTCTTCTGGTAGGTACTCTACAAACATTACATGACTTCACTATTATGAGCTATTAAGCAAGGGAGTAAACAGCTGTAGAAATGCCAAGAGATTCAACAATAAAACCTCCTGCAACATGAATTCAGAATTCAAGATTTTGAGCTCTGTCTGAACAGAATGGTACAATTCGGTTCAATATGTACCTCAACAGTAAGTGAAGGACACAAAAGTGCATTTGGGTGGTTGGTTAACCTGCAGTCTGACATGATACATTCAATCTAAAACTGTTCTGAAGTTCTTTTTTTCTGTTAATAATTAATCATGCAATTATTTTGACATTATATTGAGAGAGGACATGAAATATGTTCCTTTAAGAAATATTGGTTCCACAAAAGCACCATGTAAGTGAACGGCAAATAAAAATAAAAACTTTTCCCTTTGTACGTACAATAGGACCTGAGACCACTAGTTAAAATTGTTCCATTTTTTAATTCGGTTATATCATCTACAATCAAAAAGTCAATTTGGAAAATTAACCTGAATTAACATTTCAGAATGCCTTTGTTTTCTGTAGAAGTGTGGGTAAAACCTGGTGTTATCTGCAGTAACTTGAGAATGATCAAAAGTGCATCTTGTGCTTCAACAGAAGCAAAGAACACATGATCAATAACCACAAATGTTGTAATTTTAAACTTTAATTTGCGGCTTAAAAAACTGTTTTTATACTCCACTGTTATTTTAACCAAAAACCTTAATGGTGAAGAAAAAAACAAAACTGTGCATGAACATGTTTCTTGTCAACTACCTATAATTTATTGGCTACGCTTCATTTACAATTCAAAAACCTGTAAAAACAGAACGTACAAAAGCTGGTGACCTCTGTGATGAGCTGGGCAGCCAGAACAAAAGTCAGGGTGCCAGAAAGGGTGAGAATCAACTTGCTGCAACCATTTTTTTTCAAGTCGATGGGGGAGGGACAAGACCGAAGAGACAATTGGCTCAGAAACCTCATCTCTCTCTTTTAATTTGCTTCTAAGGAGATTAATTAACAAATCTCACATTTCACGCACATGAAGTTTATGTTAAACAGATGGGATTATTCGAAGGGGGGTTAGTGTGACTTGCATTTGAGCAGAACATTTCCTTAACAATAAAAAAACAATCTTTCCAACTGCAGCAGCACTCCGAGGAATTCAATGCCCCTCCCCCACTCTTCCCTAGCCCTCCCCTCCACCTCCATTACCATATCAAAGCCCAGAGTTCAGAGCAAGACTTCTCTTTCAAGAATGGAAGCAAGGCATCAGGAGGGAGGAGGAGGAGAGGACAAGACCGCAGCGGCAGGGAAAGGCCTGAGCTCCAGCTTGCTTTTATCCCTGCTGTTCGGTGTAGGACAGAGAGAGAGTGAGACGGAGGCAGACACACCGAGACTGTAGAAAACAGATGTAAAGACTACTGATCAGCACTACAATCATGTGCAGTAGAGGAGGCTGCCTTCTTTAATTCACATTCCAGAGGCAGGAGATAAAAGCAGCAGGGAGTCTAGGAGAAAAACAGTGCAGGTATATATATATATATATATATACACACACACACACACACAGACCTGGGTGGAGGTGGGGGACGTGCTTGATCACCATGATGGACACCGTCCACCACACAAGTACACTCAGAGGCCCGTTTAGACAAAGTCCAAGCAGATTTTAAAGCTGAACGATACATCTCTTCGAACTCCATCGCACAGAGTGTGAAATATTGGACTGTGACAACCCTGTGCTTTTATTCAAATGCTAAACTGACTTTCGTAAATATTTCAATCTCACAGATCACTCAATACCATAGATAAGAATTGTAAGGAATCACATTCTGCCTAAAGTTTATTGTTTCTTCTCGTTTTTCCCCAGACAAAAATAAAAAATTAAAACGCATACAGAAAATAAGACTAAGCATTATTCCTATTATAACACAAGAACGTTAATGTTTACAAAATCATTGCCATCGATTTTGGATAAAAGATTCCTTAATTTTCCAAATAGTTTGTATTTTCCTAAATGTTTTTGGTTTCCATTCAATTATATTTATTTAAAGATTCACCAGTTATCACAAGAAGTAAGCACAAGAAATGCTTCAAGAGTATTTTTGAACGTCATGGGATCAATGTAGAACAGGTAACATTATGAAAACCATTTGGCTCCATTTTTAAATAAAGAAAAACAAAAGTATTTGTAAAATCTAAAAGTATTTAGATTTTCTTTTAGGTTAATCACATTTCGATTAAAAATTGATCCGATTTATGCATAGATTTGATTTAGTTTACGTTTTTATTGGACTGCAGAAGACAGTTTAATAGGTCTCGAAGAAAAAAAATCTTATTGAATTAAATGTAAACCTTTAAATGTATTGTTATTTTTCTTCCCCATTTTAATCAACCCATTATTATAAAACAAATGTCATTTAAGCTGACTAAGCTGTAGTCTTCTGTAATAAAGTAAGGCAGCCTGAGACAAATAGAAAACTACTTGGTGCATAAATAAAATTCCTTGATACAAAAATAAAAACTTTTGCTAATATAAAACTGAAAAATAAATCAACAATAGGAAAAATAAGTTTTTCAGGTACAGTAGCCTAGGTTTATTTAACATGTCTTAAGAAATTGAATCAAATGTAAAAATAAAATAGTAGTCGTCACTAGATGCAATATAAATTGAGTCATTACTGTTAAACAAATTTATTCATAATGAAGATACAAAAGGGATTCAGTCAAAAACAGCGAGTGATTTTCTGTTTTAGTTTTTTAAATTAAATTAACAAAACAGTCATCAACAGTTTATTAGGCGGCTGTCCCTTTAAGAACAAATGCACAGATATAATATAATGTTACAAATCTGATTTGCTCCCAACTGTTTGTGTTCACGTAGGATATAACAGACAGCATTTATGTCAATACTTCACACGGTGTGCATTTTTACATAATCATTTGTGTATTTAACCATTCAAGCGCAATAAGCTGTGAAAGAGAACTGAACTCGGGATCACATGCACCTTTGGCTGTGTCCGAAGTCCTTTTTCACTCTCTAAGCATCAATAACTTTAAGTAGCACTGCAAGATTAAAGAAGAGTAACACAGAAAATCGATTTCTTTTAATTTGTGTATCGATGCGAATCAGCAGAAGATAGAATCGCAATTCATGTGTGAATTGATTTTTCCCACCACCCCTAATAGATTTCAGACAAGATATTGCTTTTATAAAATATGTGTTAAATGTATATAATATAAAATACATATAATTGAATTTGGTGCAAAAAAATATAATTTTGTCGCAATGAAACTGCCGTAAACAGGCCTTAAACGCAAATCCACGGCTCAGATCAGACAGTTAATGGCCTTGTTCCTGTCATCTAGTAAATCAGCTCATTTACGCCAAAGTCTTCAGGGTAAAACACGAATTCTAGATTAAGTTTGGCGATAACCGAAGTGATATATGGAAAAATTCTGACCATTAACTTCGCCTGTCTGCACTGCCGACAACACCTTCCATTTAGTGCTGCATTTCTCCCCGGCCCTTTCTCCACTGGCAGGCTAAATGTGAAAATCAAAGTGAATGACATTAGGTAAATAAGACAGCAGGTTGCCTTGGCAACAGGGACAACCCCCAATACCCATTCCTCTAGCCTACCCTTTACTTGCATCCAATTATAGGAAAGTAAGACTGGGTTATTGACAGATTGCCACAAACAGACCGTTGCACATCATTTTTGCACTGTAATTCCACATGAGCATGCTTGTTACAGAACCTGAGATGGATTCAAGCTGCAGGATATGACAGGAAAGAAACGAGAGAAACCATGGCACAAAGACAACGCCAACACCTCCATAAATATTTAATCATTTGTCAGCCTCTCGTTTGAGCAGAGAAAGCTGCAGACCTGCCAGAAAACTGACCACTGTGGATCTTCGAGTTGAGATGCGAGAGCCGTTACCTGTTTGGACTGGGATGGGTTGTGTGGATGGGGTCCACAATGAGAAATGTAACAAAGCAACAATGAGAGTGAAGCAAATACACTTGTTGCTAGTTCAAAGCTTTGAAATGCATTCAAGTGAGATTTCACACATTGTAAACATTGAATCCATTGCTATGATACTTAATGATTGCAGTGGGCGATACAATAAGACACCTGGAAAGCCCAGAGGAACACTACTGACGCTAGCTAAAATAAAAAAATAAAATAAAAACAGAGCATGGGGACTCAATAAATTCAGACTGATGATTATTAAACACCTGTCTCTGCATATGGTCAATGCAGAATCAATACAGTGTAATGAAAAAGATCTCCTCGAAATGTGGGATCGCGGCTTGAAGACACAAACCTGCACAGAAGTTCTGCATTGGCAGAGCAAGTGAACGACTTACCAGTTTTTTCTTTGATCTCGCATAAAACACTGAAGAGAGCCGGCTTCATCCTGTGGCAGTTCAGTGCGTGTTTTCTGGAAGAGAGAAGGAAAGCATTAGAGAGAGACTGATTATATTTCATTTCAAACAGTGAAAGACCGACGTATCGATCAGTATTTGGCCATTTTAAGTTTATTGGCATCTGTCGAACGCTGTGCCCAATTAACAAATTGCCCCTCTGTCCGTTTTGAAATCTACCATAGCCTCGTCAATAAGAAATAAATCCGTTTTAGAGGGAAATTCAAGGCCAATGATAGAGCCATTTATTTACATACTTTGTGTGGCTGTGCGCGTGTTATTTTAGTGCCCGATTGGCTAAATAAATTATTCAAATAAGGTCATGGCACAAATGCTTCCACAAAAATGTTCCAAATCCAATTAGCAAAATGCAGCTCCCCATCTTCTACCACAATCTGGCATACTTCACAGCATCTTAACAGACATGAGTCTACAACACTTGTCTAGATACATGGCCAGTTATAAGGGCTTTTCTACTTCATTTGATGAACTACTGCTGCCACGACCAATAGAAAACATACACAAATCCATTAACCGATTGCATTTCGCACCTTATTAATGTATGTTTTTGAATTAGCCCAATAATGGCTTCACATTTTTGTGAATTTTGAGAATATATCATGCAATAAAAGTGTTCATCTCATTCTCCATCCTTTTTACATATTTCATCCAGCTATGGGTTGAGCATTGTTTTTAAAATACCAACCATGCAAGTCTCCTTATTAGACAATCATTAATGATTGATTCTTCAAAGTCTCAATTTAAAGCACACGTCGTTTCGCTGCCAAACAAAGCAGAGGATGCATGGTTATTGAAGACGTACCAACAACCTTTAACATTCGCAGCAGAATATGATTACAATCACAGGTGCAAACATCTACTCAAGAATCAATCAAGATGTAACGGACACACTAAAACTCGAGTCTTTTAAAAAGCTCAGCATCTGTAGATTGAGAAGATACAGCAGCAGTCTCGGCTCACTCCAGCTAAATGAGTAACTGACACATGGTCCTCATTTGTCTTCAGGGAAAAGCATTCCACCCTTTAATGGTATTATCCAACCCTTTTTACACCCCGAACGTGCTTAATTTATCGAGCAGGTCTGGAGAATATCAAAACAAGTGAGGACCCTCTGTCTCGCAGAGGAAACATTCTTCTCAAAGCCAGAATCATATGTGCTAAATCCAATCATTGATCATTTCAGGGCAGTCTCCCATCAGCGAACTTTATTTCCAGGCTCGGTAAGCTCTGATGCCTGGGAAGCTTATCTGCACGCAGGCAGATTTCAGCGCTACTGTATTAGAGAGCAGATGAAGCATGCTTTCCAGGAGCATCGTTATCCCCCAACAAATGCCTATAATCGAGGTGTTCTCGTTAAAGCCGTCCAACTAACAGCTGGGATTAAAATGGGCAAGGAAACTGATAAACCCACAAATCACGTGACAGACACACTTCAAAATACTCTCGGCATTGCAATGCATATCAAAAAATGCACTGCATTTCGTAAAAATTTGATGCTACAAAGCCCTGAATAATCTTTTATGAGAAAGTCCTCAACTGAACAGAACACCACAACAGTCGCTACCTAATATTGCAGTTGGCCGCAACTAAACAAAGTTAGAACGTTTCCCTTTTGCTCCGAGGCAAACAGATAACGTGGGAAATCCCAAAAAAAGATTGTTTATTGTGGATGAGGCCTTAAGCTGATGACACACAGTGCAACTCATTGGGTAATTTTGTTGGAAATGGGCAACGGCACTAGCTTGGGCAATGCTGAATCGGTTACTGTTGATTAGTTAGCTTGTCTTATCACATTGCCTACTTTCCAATTGTCTTGTGTATCATCCAACTTGAAGAAGTTAATCTGAAGTTTGCTCAGCTTCCAAGACTTCATTCGCTGCCTTAAATGTTATTGGTTGGCTTCGATGTGTTCACACCCAAACATTTCAGGTATGTAGAATTCAATGGAAGAGGCACAAACATTTAAAGACATGAGATGGCAAAAATAGATTGCTGCGTCTTATTGTAGGTTATTTCTTTTTGCAAATATGAGCAAGACAAATACAAAAACATCAAGGAATGACAACTGATAGTACAAACAGAAACCTTAACTTGTGTCAATGGATGGGTGATCATGAAAAGACTTAACTGATGCAAACCAAAATCTTTCCTGGGATGTGCCATGGGGATGGAGATTTTTTTTTATCAATTGTATGAATAAGTGAAGTCTGTGGTGGTTAATAGTGTTTGGTTCACTTGGCCTGAGAGTGGGTGAATATATGTGGCTTTTATACAAACTAATCTTAAAACGAAAAACGTCTCATGAGGTGTTTTGACTTTGCTTTACTTTACTGCTATAAAACGAAATGTGAGCGCAAAGCGTTTCGGGTTCACTTTAAATTCTCATGCACATAATCAGAAATATTTTGGCCATTAAAGGTTACTATACAAAGAGAATGATGACATGCAATGAAACAAACAAGGAGATAAGTCACTTATTCTCATTTCTAGAGATCACAAGGGGCATATTTTAAATCTATTGTCAAATAAACAGAAAAAGAAAGGTTTTAGTTTAATTTCCTGAGAAAATTTAGGCATAATCCGAGCTGCCTTACTTACATATTAAATTTAATAAGGATATAATAAATTATAATAAATAAAATATAATTGTTTTGATATTATCAAATTGATTAGCCTATAATAAAATATAATGTGAAAAAAAAAAATCAATAAAACATTCAAGTGGTTATTGGACAGTAGCCTAATCACAACTAAAACAGCCCCGACTAAAAGCCCATTTTTAGGGCCAGGGACAATGTGAATGCAAAAAAGAACTTGATTCACATTTTGGTATATTCGAAGGGGTCTGAATTTGGTTCTTTTAAGAAGCAATCGCATAAGTTTAGCCCCAAGTTTAGATTTTTTAAATCAATGACTGAAGTGCTTCTTTAACTGTATGAGAGTGCATTTCTCTTTGTCATCAACATGGAGGGGATGATGGGGGAGAGAAGAGGAGGGGGTGCTCATGCGCTCCTGTACTGACCTGTGCTGGAAGTTGAGCGGCAGGGCACACCCTGCTGTGCTCCCCCCCAGCTCCCCCTCCCTCTGTGGGGTCCACTGCGCCGGTGCCTCCTCTGGCCAGCATCTGGACACAGGGCAACAGGGTGAGAGGCTGAGTGCGGCCGGCACAGACAGCGCAGGCATCTGCCCCCACCGTCCCGATGACATCCCACCCCATACACCCCTTAAACTGGGACCAGAGACCCCTCACAGTAAACAATGCAGATCAAGAGAAGAAAAGAAAACAGAAATCAAGTACTGTCTGTGGCACATGATAATGGAATCAGAACGAGTCTGATTTTTGCCTCAAAAATGTTCAAGATAACAAAACAGGAACTAGTGAGTGCAAAGTAAAAAAATCGCAGAAATCTCACATCTATAAATAAAACAAACCGACTTAATGAATTTAGGACATATGCATGAAAGTGCTTTTATGATTGATGTAATCTAGTCAATCAATTCAATTGACCTTACTTAAACCCAACTGTGATAGTTTTATTCTCATATTTTTTATTCTTATAATTTGTAGTATTATGTTTCATGTTGTATTTGTATTTGTATATGTCCACTGGAAGCCTCAGTACCAAAACAAATTCCTTGTGTGTGCAAGCACACTTGGCAATAAAGCTCTTTCTGATTCTGATTCTTATCTACCAATGCAAACCAAGTCTTGTGCATTACATTTATTTTTGAACATGCAATGAATAAGCAGTCCAGACAGAACCACGTCTCTTTGGTTTCTGAGCGAAGCACGTGCCTCCACTCAGCAAATAATGCAGGTTTGGGACACATTATACTAATTAATTTAAGAGGCATTGTGATGAGCCACAAATCCATTTAATGAGATACCACAAACGTGCATATTTCATTAGTATCAAATAAAGGAAATTGTTTATAAAAGAGAGAGAGAAAAAAAGAAAGCAATATGTCTTATAATTTCCAAGATTGCTGACCGCACTAGGTACAATCTCTCTGAAGCGGAGTGAATCTCTCCACTCCGCAAATGAAGCTGGCTTATCTGCCCTAAAACCATCCCGCACTTGACAAAATAATAATGCATATTTCTCTCAGGTATCTGAACTATTTCAGGTCTGTGCGGAAGCACCGAAGGGCTTTTTTGCTTCATAGCTGAAGGTGCCAAGGGCTTATACTCAAAAATAACTATAGAATATCAGTGACAGAGAAGAAGTGACTAAAGAGAAAATGCATTTACGTCCATCACTAACCATATCTTGCATTATGCTTAAAGGAATGGTTTACCAAAAAAAAGTTTCTGTCATTTACTCACCCTCATGTCAATGAGATGCTTTGAACAATGTTTAATGATTCAAACACTTTCCCTTTTCCCCAGCTCTCAAATTTGATTCTGCATATTTAAGCTAGCCATTTCATAACCAGCTATGAAAGACAAGAATTAACAGAGTTTGGCATCATTAACATGACACATGCTTTGACAAATCTTTATGCCTGTTTGAAGATGCAGAGGTTCCAGATTCGAGAACATTTTTGCAATTTACCTTTTAGTAATGGGATAGCATCTGCATAGATTAAGGAGGCATTTCAACCTAATTTCTAGCTTTTAAAAAAACTATTCACCCCTATCTTTATTGTTGGGTACTATCCTTGTTGCAACAAAACTAAAAAAAAAAATGAAACAATACTCTTAAATTGGACATTTTCAGACTCCCCCTACTTCAAAAATTGGTTGAATGGTTTATACGAATGGAGGGTATTCATTCTTTTGAGTCTAACTTTTAGGCCTATATTGTCAATTTCAAACTGCAAGTGTGCATAATGTACCCTTGTTTTGTATATGGTAAAAACTAGGCGTGCAACAAAATATTGATAGGGCGATATATCGTGGTCTTTCTCTGTGCGAATGCGATACGAGAATAGGTACGCTGGCACCAAATATCTATATTTTAATGAATAAAATAAAGTGCTCTAAAAATATTTCCCCGCTCCCAGCGTCACTACTTCATGGCGCTCAACACACGAATGAGGGAAACGTGAACATAAGTTAACTAGCCTAAGAAAAATAGTTTAACGGGATGGCGGACAGCAGTGCGAGTAAAATAATAGATGCCCCAGCCACATTTAACGCACTTCAGTTTTTATACCATTGATGAGACAAACATGTAGTGAATGGACATCTTTGACGCTCTTTATCGAGCTCTATAAGTCGATAAGCAGGTAAAGGTGTAAGTTCACAAAAAGAAACGTTTAAGCTTTTAAAATGTACAAGCATAAAATGTTTAATGTTAAATTTCATTTACAGACTGAAAAACTTTTTTGACTTGCGCTTAACCTTTTCACAGGAATTATGTTTTCATAGTTAGACAGATGTCATATCATTACAGGATTTGTCTAGCAATAAATGGATTATCGCAGAATTGCTGTATCGTATCGTGAGATACCCTGTGATTCCCACCCCTAGTAAAAACTTAGACCAGTGGATCTCAAAGTGTGGTACGGCTCCCTCTAATGAGGGCTCCCTCTCCCTCCCTAAATTTCGCTTGTACGATCAAACCGGTGTGATCATTCTTGGCTTGTCCCAGGAGTGAACAATCACACTGGTGTGAGTAGAACGGTCAGTGCTGTTAAATTCAAATGTGCTTTCGCAGTTGACTGGCGCTGAGCCAGAGACGGACACGCTCGGCGCTGTTATACATCACAACTATTCAGTGTTTTCAACCACATAATGTTTTTTTAAGGTTTCAGACATTTAAATTCACATGATTACTAAAAAAAACCCATTACATTTAGAATTTTTAAAATACACACTGATGTCCATGGTAGCGGCAATAATAATAATTTCCATTATAATTAGACGACACGTTTTATTCATATCAGATACACATTGTGTAAGTAACTTTAAAGTTAACTCTATTCTTCTCCCAGTTCACCGGCCAGTTACTTTTAATGTATTTCGGGAGAAGTGGTTGCATTCACTTGTAAATCCAACAGATCTGATTCTCTGAACAGTGGCACAAACTAACATGGCGGCGCATTTAGCTCAACTAACACGATCGTTAAAAAGGTGTTTAAATACCAAAACACTTGGACATATTTGACAATGGGAATATCAGATATTTCGTGCCACAGCTAATAATTTTTCAGAATATTTTGAATAAAAAAGGAAATAAAAGCAGATCGTCAGTCACTCAGTGCTGTTGTGTCACGTGACAAGCAACGCGCGTCACCATGGAAACAATAAACTTATAAGCTCTAAATGACGGTTGCCTTGAAAAACTCACAGGGTTCAGCCAGAATATTTTGAATGTACGTGTAAAAATGTTAAATATGAATACACAGCCCGTTTTATTTTTTTTATTAAGTACAGTACTTTCTTTTTACTTAATATTTTAAGTACAGTACAGTTTTTATTTCTCTTTTAGGTGCAATACGCCTACATTTGAATTTAATCATTATTTAAATTTTTGTATTTACCTGCATGTAAGCAGCACAGTGCAGTGTTCATTTTCAAACATGTAAACAATGTTTAGAGTGGCGGACAATAATAAATATTCTTATTAGAAATAAAACTGCCTCATTTTTGAGCTCTGCATAACTGTAGCTGAATAGTTAGGCCAACTACGCTACTGTATTTTCATATTGGTCATTATGGTGGTACTTGGAGAGCCAAATATTTTCTGAGGTGGTACTTGGTGTAAAAAGTATGAGAACCACTGACTTAGACAATTATATTTTTGGCTTTAATAAAACCATTTAATTTGGATGTTATTACAAGCAGCATAGTTTTTAGGCATCCATGACAATTTGAGAGTTTAAAATCTTGGTCTGTTTCTCAAACAAAGCAACATGACTTCATGAGACTTCAAGATAGAGCACAGGTCATATTGTCAACTTTTATTATACTTTATTATTATTTTTTTAGGTTGATGGTCACCCCGTTCACTTTCATTATTTTGAAAAAAGCAGCCAGGACATTCAGCAAAATGAACAAGTAATTTTTAGGTAAAAAAATTCCCCATTAATTAAGACTGCTGATTGCTTATCTTCAACCAAATACCTAAAAATCCTCTTTAAACAGTCATGCACACCATCACAACATCATCAGGCTTTTGTACAAGGGAAACAAAGTCACTACACAACATCACCCAAGAAATGCGGTATAGATATAAAGGCAATTTCGCTGGGTTTATAAGTTGCTTGAGTAGCGACCCTCCATCTCATTAATAGAAACTCAATTTGTGGACAGCTGCACACGCGCACGCATTATAGGAGAATTGATTGCGCCCAACACACAATGAAAAGGATGAACACCAGGGAGGAGGAGGAGGGTAAAAGAGAAGTGAATTAATTAAGAGAACCAGGTGGTCAAATGGCTTGGTGGAAAATCACAAGCTAATGACACATCACAGGGCATACACGCACATACAATCCCTCATTAAAAGGCAGCTTTTGTCCGGGATCCGTGGCTCGGGTTGACCTTTCAACAGATCGCAGGTCACAGCGCGCAATCTAGCAATCCATAAGAGATCAATTTCAGTGCGGTCAATAGAAATACACTGAACTGTACCCGAGGAGGATCTGCGGGTAAAGGCGGGAAAGTCGTCAATCCTTTCGGGTGTTTTCGTCTCGAGGTTAAGTCTGACACTGTTTGACGGCGATGACTTAATTAAGCGCGCGCTGATTATCTATGCTAATGACGAGGTAGCACATTAATCCAATTCATTTATCTAGTGGGGCCTCAATCTGGCAGACGCACGCTCAAGACCAAATGGCTTTACAGAGCCCATGGGCTCCTGATAACAAACATATTGGTTGACCTCTAAAACCTTTTTGGCCCCATTTAGCAAAACCAGAGGAGGGGAAAAATACTTGCATCCTTAGGTTTTAGTAATTATAGTCCTATTATCCATTTGGAGCATATTTAGTGCATTGTTTGAGTGGAAAAGCAGTGCAATTACAAACATAAGGACTCCTAGTATTAAAGCTTTTATAACGAAAAAGTTTTCAACCATAAAGTTCGGACTGCTCATAAACCGATCATTTAATGCATTTACATTCATTCGGGACTTACATTTTTGTTTTTTCGAATGCCAATTCATTTCGAACTTTTAACAACTTGAAAAGGTAAAATCCAACAACGTGGGAAATAAATTGACACTTTGTTTTCTACGAAGACACTAAGTTCTAGTGAGAATATGCGCAAATGTAAATTAAGAAAAGTATCAGTATAGCTTTCTTTAATGCCATGTCAGCATCTGTGGCTATAATAATCATGACAAAAACTGAATTACAAAAAATACAAGAGTTGCATATATACACTAATACAGTAAACAATAAAAATGAAAACCAAGTAAACGGGGGAAAAACACCAATTGATTTTACACAAGATTTTTTAACATTAACATGATTAAAAATTCTAAAACCTTATCTGGTAAAAATCTTACTAAACAAGCCCTTAGGTGAGCTTGCTTAATACAAATGTGTTCTACTTGCATTAAAAAGGGACAGTCCAATAAAATATGATTTAAATTAAGAAAAAGGTGCAAGGCATTTTATCACATACGATTTTCAGGAGACAAATTGCCGCTATTTATATTGACTGTATTTAAACCAATAAGGTGTAGATTGTGTCCAGCTGCTGTTACACACTATCTATCTATCTATCTATCGAGAGCGTCCACACTTGTCCTCCTCCTCCTCTCACAGGTCTTACCTCGCCTGGGCTTCGTCGAGGCTCTCGTCGGTGATGGCCATGATCTGCTGGAGAATATCCCCTATGTCTTGCTGCGGTTGACCGAGGGACTGCTGCTTCCGAACCGAATCGGGGTCACCCACGTCGGCTTGAGAGAGTCCGCCGAGTCCGCCCATGCTAGCCAGCATTCGGGTCTGTTCATCCATAATACTTTAAAGCCGAATCTCGCCGTTTCCCCAACCGCAAACCAATGAAAACCAGTATCAGCGATCTGTCTTGGTGACCATGTACCACCAGCAGCGTGAATACAAACGTGGAGCTCAAGGAATCACTAACGTTAGATAAAAAAAACAACGAGAGCGCGACTGGAATGTGGGATTTAACCACATCAAAACGATGCGCGATTGATAGGAAAAGGTGAGTAACTAGTTTGCATGGGGAAAAAAATTCAGACCGCGTGCAATTCCTGCAAAAACCAGTATTGTCTAAAGCAAAACGCTGCACACAAGCACTCCCATAAAGCAGTCTAACAAGAAAATAAAAGCGTCCCTGGAAACATGAAGTATCCCACGCGCGGCATCTCAAAGTATCGCCTCTCTAAACAACTCGCAGTCCGCGATAAAACCATTCATGTCAACAATCTGGCTTTTCGTCAAGAGGCTGTTGTCGCTGACAGCTATTACAGTAGAAATCTCAGACACTACTAACAAGCTGGACTAAACCAACCAGAGCGGCTAACAAGCTAATAGAGAGGAGGAAAAAAAAGTCCCTGCTTGAAAATAAATCTAAATAGAAACTCACGCGTTCGCTTATTAGCGTCTCCTCACTTAGGAAAAAGACAGAACTCAACGGTCAAAACGAATCCCGAGAGCAGCGGACGAACGCGACCGCTTTTAAACGTAAATCCGAGATCACCGACACAATTGATTCGCAGTGTTGGCTAGCTGCTTAGCAGCGGAGCTAACTAGCATTCGAGCGCTGCTAGCAACAGATTCACACGGGCTCCACGAACCCCCGGGACCAACAGCAAACTGCCCCCGAAATGCCCCGGCTTTTTAGGTGGACGGCTTGAAACGGCTCAGAACGGCAACGCTCAGCTCCATGCCAGCCAACTCGACACAGTTGGTTTGTTCCCCAAGCCGCGGTGCTGTCGTAGAAAAAAAAAACTGCCCCTCTCTTGTGTTTCTGCCCTCCTCGGCGGCTCTTTTCTCCCCCTCTGAGCGAGCGCACCACTGCGCGCGTTCACGCTACTACACACGAGCGCGTACGTCATCATCGCGCACAAAAGAGCCGCTACTGTGTGGAGCCTGTAGGGGCGCCAGTGACGCGCACGCACGCGCCTAAGCAAGTAAACAACTTGCGCGTCTCTTTCAAACAGACCGCATGCTGTAATTTCATCATGTAAGTGGCTTTTGTATAGTTACCATAGCTGAACTATGGCATTTTTATTTGTAAGAGCATAGTAACCAGAGGTGAAACATTGCTGTGCTTTGATCTGTGTAGCTGTGGTTTCTGTTACACAAGCTGTGGAATCTTTATAATTACAGTTTCATAGTTGAATTAATTAGCCTAAGTGGATTCACTCCCTTCTTTCCCTAATAGGTTACATTTAGAATGAATCTACAGCATTTCTGATAATAATGCAGCGTTACTGTGAAATCAGGGTAAGTTATGGAAGAGTGGTTTACACCAAGAAAGGTTCTATAAACATATAGACTACAGAATAGATGTGGAACCTGCAATATATGGAGACACTTATAGACAGGGGTGGCACTTTTTCCGGTGGGCCGACGTGCTTTTGGGCCGATATACATCTCATACCTTTTTTTTCCCTTAACGGCCCATAAAACTCGCACATCGGCGGCCCACTCGTTTTGTTTTGCTTAATTGGCGGCGCTGGGTTTGTGCTATGCCGGTGTATGCATTGGTCAAAAAAAGTCAGCGTTAGTTTTTTTTCTGACAGACCGGCCCATGAAACACGTAGATCAGCAGCCCATTGGTTCTTTTCTTGATTGACACTGGGCTGGCCCAATCACAAGATTAAACGAGGAGCGAGCGTGCAGCAGTGTAAGTGTGTACTGTCAAAATAGTAGAGAGATGGAGAAGAAACGCAAGGAATGTGCAGAGAAATAGCGTGAAAAAAATAGAAACAGGCCCTTCAAGCAGACGCTGTAAAATGTGTCAACATATATGTTTTCTGCAGCAGCAGGACCAGCTGCAGTGGATGATAGTGATAGTGAGGAGAGAGATGAGAAAGTGTAGAGTCTGCGGTAAACAGAACTACTGTCAAAACACTAGTCTATGTCATGAATGTAGGAACCCATTTCCCAGTTACGCATTATTTCCACATTTGCATAATTGACGATTACCGCAATTTACTAGAAATTTAATGAGACGCGTTTGTAAACCATGTTTTCCGCCAAAATAAAAGTTTGATGGCAAAATGCCACCGATTTTTTTTGTCCCAGTCCAGACCTGCTTATAGGGGTTTAATTATTTGGATTTAGTTTTTATTCATTTTAAATTTTATTAATTAAACGGCTCGTAACACACTTTATCACTAGAACAAATTGAAATAACCCATTAATCATGAAACTATTATGCAATCAGTTCAAATAAGTCAAGAACCAAAGTGTTATAGAACCCTCCAGTGATGAAGTGTCCACCATAATCAGCATTTCAATGTATGTTACAAAGCATAATTAACCCTTAATTGTGACCAAAATGTCTGAACTGCCTCTGTTCAAAACATTTCAAAAAATATTCCATTACTCAAATGAAATAGCTAGAAGATGCAAATCAAACACGGTTGTAAAACCATCAGTCAGAATGTTTGATAGTGCTGCTCGTATTGGGGGAAACGCATAACAAGTAACACAAGTTACATAAGTGGATTACTTTTTCAAGTAACAAGTAAAGCAATGCATTACTTTTACATTTACAACAAAAGTCAAGTTACTTTTTTAGTTACTTTTTCAAATAAGTAACGCAAGTTTTCTTATTTCTTGACTGACACCTCTTCTGTCCCCATGTTGAGTGAAACCAGGAGATGCATTCTGTGTAAACTTGATGGTTGTTGTAGACTAAATGTAAGCATGAATTTACTCATCTCACTTGCACAAAAAGATTCAGAATTCCTCTAAATGAACAAAATGAACAGTGAAATGCAAACTCAGAAGATTATGCAAACCTGCAGTGGTTAAATATATTGAATAATACAAATATATTTTATGTATTTAAAGGGTAACTAAACACTAAAACAACTTTTTTAAGTTAATGATCTATAAGAATGGAGCTTAATAAATGCTGTTCATTGATTCCAGTAAATGTTTTGACATTTTGGTTTAAAGTGTTTTAATTCTACAATATATGGTGTAAAAACGTCTGAGTGCTGCCCTCTTCAGGTTGAACGGTGGCTACTGCAGTTGAATTTTCCTATTGGATGTTTGGGGTGTTTCGTGACGTAAGGGTGGTTGGTGAGGTAGGCAGGTTCCATACAAAGAGATGTCTCAGGTGCACGCCCCCATCCGCTGGGCTCTGCCCACTTTTCCAGCATTTTTCAAATATTGCCAGTGGGTGGAGTCAGGCTCTGACCAGGGGTTTAGTTACCCTTTAATCTCACTTTATGAACCAATGTATTTGCTGCTGACCTTCGATGATCCAATTCAACCATAATAATAAGCAAAAATTACTTTAGGTAAATATCACATTTGTTTCATTTTTGTTTTGCTTTTATTGCTTCGGTTAAGTGAGTGTTGAACTTTCTTCTGTGATCCAGATTTGCAGCAGAGCTAAAAGCCTGATGCAGCACATCTAAAAGCCAGCCTGATGCATATTCATGTCACTTTTGGTCTCAAAGGGCCTTTAAATTTGCCAAAAATAGAACTTTTTTTGCAATTAAAAAACAGGAAAGCCAAGGTGAGAAAAGGCAATGTGACCGTATCGTATCACATTACTTTGCATAAAAAGTAACTACTATAAATAATGTAATTAGTTACCTTTTTAGGGAGTAACGCAATACATTACTTTTACTTTCCACGACACAGAATGCTTTAAAACATTTATGTAATGGGTAAATTGGTAGCTACTGGTGCACTCAAAGAAAAGCCTGTAGAAATAGGGTCCAAATGTACTGTACTGTTAATATGAAGGAATTTTCCATATTGATTTTTCTCAGGGGTTGGTTTCACTGCATTTGGAATTACGCATTGCTTCTTAGTCATGAAGGTTTGGTTCTAACATTCTTCAAAATATATTATTTTGTGTTTCACAGAAGAAAGAAAGTCATACAGGTTTGGAACGACATACAGAATGGGTGAGTAAATGATGACAATGTTAATTTTTTGGGTGAACTATCCCTTTAAAATATGTTGTGACAACATTAAAGTCTGAGGTGTATTGCAAAACGTAGGTTTTTGAACCGCATACAAGAAATGCTTCAAGGAATTGATAAGGTTTAAAGTCCCCCTGTGGTGAAAATCAAGCTTTTAATGTTGTTTATATGTCTATTAGGTGGTTTTAATATGCTTTAAGACAAACCATGAGCAAATTCATAAGTCAATACCATTGCTGAGTATTTTCTTCCTTAAAACTGCAGTGAAACGCGGTTTGAAATCGCTGGTGTTTCGAACATCACAAACCTTGCAACCAATCACATCAATGTGTGATCGTCAAGGAACGGATCTCTGACCTGGTGTGAGTGAGTGGAGGCGGGGCTAATTTACATATTCAAAGCACCACATATACTAAACGAGGCAAGGGTGTAGAGTTACATTCAAGCTATTTTAAGGCATCATGAATTTTTTTTTAAGGAAAACGCATTAAAAATTACATTAAGAAAATGATTGGGTTGGATATAGAGTGAGTTCAGATTTCTAACTTTTAAATTGAATATAAATTCAGTTAATGTGTAGATTAATTAGCCAAAGTTTCACAAAATGTAGTCTAAGAGAATTATGGTTTTTAAATTCATATATTAAGAGGATTGTTTTTGGAGAAGAGTTCAATAAAATACAAATGCTTTCAAAAAGTTAAAAGCTGAAGATTATTTTCATTTAAATGAACCTATTAATTATCTAATAATATTTCCATGTCTGTCCATATAAATGCCTAAGTATAAAATTCCTTATTTAAATCAATGTGTTTTAGCTAGTGCACGGACAGAGCAGATTAAAAATAAGTGGTCCCAATTTTTTTTGCAAACGTGGACGTTTTGGGGCAGTTCATCACTCAGAGAGAAAAGACAGGCTTCTCAGACGAATGGCTGCTGGGATACATGGAGGGGAGAGACTCAGCCTGGAGCATTTCAATGGGAGTTTGATGATGTGTGTGCAAAGAGAGGAATGGGACAAAAGTGGTCCTGGTTTATGCTGACGCGTAGCGGATCTCTCGGCTACAATCTAACACTAATCAATCTGAAGTGAGAATGAGAATATTAGAGAACAAACTGTAACCTGAACTCGTTATCACAGCGTTGCTTTCGCACAGTGAGATTTTGAGTAATTGTAAATCTATATTTTTTTCAATCTTTCTCCTTTCATTTCCTAAATGATGGACAATGTGGCCCAGTGGTAAAATGTACCACTATATGTGTGTGTGTGTGTGTATATATATATATATATATATATATATTACTTTTGTAATATATTAAAACACTTCAGTAATGTATTATCGTTTTTATTGTATTATATATTTTATTGTATTTTATATACTGTGTACACTATGTATATATTAATACAATATACATACACATACATTATATATATAATATACATACACATGCATTATATACATAGCATATGCACCTATACAGATACACGTGTGTATATAATGTATGTATGTATATACATGTACTGCATAAACACATATAATAACATATATACATACACACACATACTGTATATAAACAAAACATGCATATCCACATATACATACGTGTATATATATAAAATGCATTTATGTGTGTATATGCACACACACAAATGCAGATACGCACACATATATATACACATATACAGATATGTGTGCATATGTTTATTTATACATACACATTACACACACACACATATATATATATATATATATATATGCATGTATCTTTATATAATGTATGTATTTGTGTGTATATATACATATATAAAAGCATATATATGTATATAGTTTATGCTGTAAAGAGACCAAATGTCTATTTTGCATAATACAGAAATGTATTTTAATTGATTAATGAAGAACCTGTTCTGCTCATCACATTTATCACAACAATAAAAACCAGTTCCTGACAGATACTGAAAACAAAACATGATTTAATATCCCCAGCAACAAAAGGACCATTTGATTTCTACTCCATACGAATATAGACAACTACCACACCACGTGCATAGATTAATCTTTGTCAATTGACGCTTCATTTAAAAGTATTTGCCACCATGAGAATAGTGTTTCCCCCTCTTGACTGTGAATAGGTATTCTTCTTAAAGCTGTTTGAGGCAGATGCACCCTCGGCCCACAAGCGCTGAGCCTCATTTTCATCTAAATAAGAATCGATCTCTCTTGCTGTGCCACCCCCAGTGCTTCTGACGCTTAACCCCACTCTCCCTGCTAAACCACCTCCATCCCTACATTAACAGAGAAAACTAAATACAAGCCAAGTCAAATCAGCCTACATGTGCACCAGAGAAAAATGACCTTGTTTTCCAGCAGCCGAGGTCGAAACAGTTTAAGCTTTTCTTTCGGGATTGATGAAACGTCTGTCTTTGATCACAGTGGACATAGTATTGAGAGTTAACGTGGCTTTGTTCGAGCTCAAATACTGTTATTATAGCATGGAAGTTCAGAGCAGGTCATGTTTAGTCTTGTGGGCATGGAAATGTGATCTAAACAGAGAGGATGTGAAGTGGAGAAATCTTCTAAGCCTGTTTCTTGCTCAGCAGCCCTGTGCTATGTTGAATAGAGAACAAGGGATGGAAGTGTGGGGGAAGGGGGTCGAAAGAACAAACATAATAGAAGGCTAAAAGGCCCTCAAAAAGCTCATGACTAAAGCCCAAAGGCCAGTGTCTTTTCTTTAGGCTAATAACGATGACTTAAAGCATATAAATACTTGCTTGCAATGTTTGTCTTGGAAACAAGACACCAGCTCAAACAGTTCATTCAATTTTACCATTCAGGCAGAAGAAGAAAAAAAATCCAGGGATGGATGAATGAATATCAGCCTTAGTCCATTAGTCATGCATGATATTTTAAAGACCATTTAAAAGCATTTGGGGCTGAAACAGTAAAAAAAATATATTACATGACAGAACTGTGAAAGAAAGCAGAGAAAGTTTGAAGTAAATGACAAGGCATTTAATTGTATTCAGATATCTTTACAATTGTACAAAACAACATACAACAGTCTTGACAGCACACGGGTAAAAGTAGAGCTTTGAATAACTAGTCTGCCATCTAGTGTCCATCTGCATCTACACATTCTGAAACTTTCTCTCACAGGACATTCGATTCAACAGCCACAGGCATTAAAGACAATCCAATACTCAATATTTTTTGTCCAAATTACTGGGTAACAGAGGAATGTTATAGGAAAAAAAGTAGAATGTTACATTAAAAAGTTATTAATGCATTACCACAATGGTCATATCAGATCAGAGAGCTTTCCTGTGGAAGCACAGCATCCTATGGGAGTCATAACGGTACTGTAAACTAGGAGGAAACACTGGACATGCCTCCTTTTATCAGCTGTCTGACTGGTGATGAAGGGAGATTCTGAAATCCTGCCCTGGAAGCTGGGAGGGGGGAAGAATCCCAGTGTTAAATAACTCATTTCACACACTTCTGAATTGCAGTAAAATCACCTGGCACCATCAAGGCAGCTTGCGTTGAATTGCATTTCATGCGATTTCACTTTGTAAGTAGTGGAGCTGCTGCTGCACGATTAATAAGTAAAAGATTTCGATTCAAATACCCAAGCGAACTTATTCCTAAACGACGATGATTAAACCGATCACAGCGAACACTCAAATCTGTGTTGATGCTGCCACTGACCCAGAGACAGAAGTTATCATTATGAAACGGCTTTTCAGCCACACAGCATCATTATTTCTGTTACAAATATTCAAATGATCACAGATGTACTGGGATAAAAAGTTTATGGTTCAGATACAAACACTTGATGTCTACGGAAGCAACCAAAATAGAGCAAAGGAACTTGATGCCTCAAATAAAGTTTGTATCGATTCCATAATTTATTAGTCATTGAATCATTCAGAGATCCGTTTCAAAATGCCGATTCATCCAGTAATGAAAGTTAAGTATTTATGAGCGAGTCATAGAATCATTAAAACACATTTTTAAATAAATAAATTAAACTTGGTAGACTGCAGCAATTAACACTTTGTCAGAACCTCTCGTAAAAGACATGTTATTTTGTTTAGTTGTCTGTTCAGAATTCTGGGAGACTTATCAGCTTTGATTACAAAAAAATAATCATTTTCAATTTATCCAGAATCATGCAGCTCTTGTAAGTAGTATTATTTCTCATTAGCTTTCATTAGCATTTAACACTTCATAAGATTGTTGCTGCTTTTTTGTACTTGATAATATCTTGTGTTCAACAAAAAGTATTCAAAAGTTTGGGGTAGGTAACATTTTTAAATGTTTTTGAAAGAAGTCTCATGCTCACCAATGCTAAATTTATTTGATCAATAATACAGTAAAGGAGTAATATTGTGAAATAATATTACAATTTAAAATAGCTGTTTTCTATTTATATATATATTGCGGAGAGATTGTGAGATTGTGGTTAGGTCTCAGCAGCACTGTTGGTTTATTGGTAGAGGTTGTATAGTATTTACAGTCATTACGTTCCTGTGTATATTGCGTGAATGACGGGTGGTTGGGCAGATATTGTGTTTTGCGGTAGGTGGTATGCCATACGGAACCGTTGCCACTGAAACTGCATATTAACGCACCAGTGGGGCTCGACAGCCTTAGTCAAACGGGTTGGCGCGTATGGTTGGGTTGCGGAGAGATTGTGAGATTGTGGTTAGGTCTCAGCAGCAACTGTTGGTTTATTGGTAGAGGTTGTATAGTATTTACAGTCATTACGTTCCTGTGTATATTGCGTGAATGACGGGTGGTTGGGCAGTTATTGTGTTTTGCGGTAGGTGGTATGCCATACGGAACCGTTGCCACTGAAACTGCATATTAACGCACCAGTGGGGCTCGACAGCCTTAGTCAAACGGGTTGGCGCGTATGGTTGGGTTGCGGAGAGATTGTGAGATTGTGGTTAGGTCTCAGCAGCAAGAGGGAAGTAGAGGTCAGTAAGCTGGGCTGAGTTGAGTGGGGGACGGAGGGGGGTGACTCTGGGATGCCAGAGTCACTGTCGAGCCCTCTTGAGGTGTCGTGGGCTAGTCGACGAAACACTGAGGACGGAAGGTGCCCACTTGAAGACCCTAGAGATGTTCCCTACTCCGCTCAATCCAGAGGGTTGTTATGGGGGGACCGCACTGTGGTTGCAGCCGTTGTGTGTGCTGACGCGCAAATACACTGCAGCTATTAACACCAGACAGAAGGAGATTCACGTCACCAGATGGAAAGAAGCGTAAATGGATGGAGAAACATCGGTTACTGTAAAGCTACGTCTTAGTTGGTGCTTATCTTGGCGAAAGCCAAGTACAAATCAGTATGAAGTTTTAACATCTACTCTCGTGTAATGGAAATCATTATATATATAAAAATTTAATTTATTCCTGAGATGCAAAACTGTATTTTCAGCATCATTACTCCAGTCTTCAGTGTCAGATGATCCTTCAAAAATCATTCTAATATGATTTGATGCTCAAGAAACATTTCTGATTATTATCAGTTGAAAACGTTATTAAATTCTTTAAAAAAGTCTTACTGCCCAAAAACTTTTGAAGGATAGTGTCTGTCTGTCAATTATTGAGCTATTCCACAGTCTGAAATACATATTCTCACCTAGTCTGGTGCTGGTCTCCTTTAGCAGCAGCTGAGATTTCTCATGGAAAGACAGCAGCTCCCTCATTATACAACAGTGAGAGTCCATCTGTGAAGAAACAACTGCGCATGACAGCAGCTCTCAAAAAAAAAAGTAACCAATGCTCTTATTGTCCTTATTTTTAAACTGTATATTAATTTTTTTTGTTTTATTCCTGAGAACTCTAAACTTCACTTAGAGATATTATGTATAATACAAAATACAGCATTATATTTGCTTGGGTGCGATGACAAAAATACAGCATGATCAGTGTAGCCTAAAATGGTTCTTATAAGCCAGATCTTTTTCATTTTGGTATTTGAAGGAATTGTCCGGCTTTCCGCATTTTCACTGTTAGACGGTGGAGGGCGCTATGACATCTTCTGAAAAAGTACAGAATTTCCGGATCAAAAAACAAGCGATAGAAGCATTGCTTTAACGGGCATGTAAGCTAACGTGATCATCAAACAGCATATAAATCAAAACTGCCTGAAGTTATTGAATTAAATGTCAAGCCAGGAATAGGTTAAAGACTGTGCAAGCTTTGCGAGTGTTGATGGACTCAGATCATGAGTTATCAGTTACTTTGAATCAATCTAATGATTCACTTGCCGGAATGCTTGATTTATTCAACAAACCTCACGTCCACTTGGACAATTGTCATGTCCAACTCAAAAATATTATTTTTGTTTAGAATTTTTGTTATAAATATATTAGGCCTAAATCGTAAATTGCAGAGGTGGCCAAAGTTGTGCCGTTACATTTGATTTGGCAATTTTTTTTATTTTTATTTTTAAATCCTATTTAAGCATTTCTTCATTTATCTCGTATCTTATTTTAGCATTTAAATATAGACAATATAAAGAAATTTGATTAAAAAAAACGTTTAATATCTAATATAGTTGGATATAATGCAACAGCAACATGCGCCCACGGCCCTCAATTTTATTTTAGGCACTTTTAGTGTAGTTACAACAAACAAATTGTAAAGAAATTGCTTAACATTTAATAAAAAAATAATACTAAAAAAATTGAATTATTTGTAGCAAACCTAAATTGTGATAATGTAATTGGTTTCTAAATATTTTCGCATTTGAGTGAATCCTCAAGTCTTAAAGGTCCTGGCCTCACCACTAGCTCCATGTTTCGGAGTAGTTTCTGCTGTCCCGTGAGCACTGCCTTGTAGTCGGGTTTGTTCAGAACGAGTTGACTCTGTGAAGACTTTGCAAAGCATGATGGGTCCAGTGGCACACCCTTCTCCTCCCCCCACTCCACACATCTGCAACGGGACATAGATGCACAGCTAAACGACATTTCTGTATCCATACATGTGCATAGATGCGTGTAGTAGTTGTGCTCACTTGTCCAGTTCGTCAGCTTTGGTCCGGTGTTTGTTCAATAGCGACTCCCATGACATACTTTCAGCCTGTAACCTTCATAAGCACATGATGACCATTAACAGCTATAGTCATGAAATTAATTCGATTCCCAATGTAGTGTCTCGGACGGATGAGAGCAGATGGAGAATTACCTGTTAATGTCCTCTTGAATGCGCGCAGTGGTCATGTTAACAACGGGGTCACTGCATATACAGAGAGAGAGAGAGACATTTAATAAACTAGAGTGTGTTTCAGGATCGAAGCACTGCTGATTAAAAATTTATTTGAACTGAAACCCCAAAAAACTGACTTTTACCTCTCAGTAGTTGGGAGTGAATTCTGAGTGTCTCTGCTAATGTCTTTAGCCAGACTGTCCCATTCTTCATGCAAAGATTCAACTGGAAGTCAATGACGTTCATATAAACATCATGAAATAGATTTTTGACATAAAATGTAAATGTATTCAATTCTGACAATGTTATCTAGCTGGCTAATTCTAATTGCAAAAATTACTTTTTGGAAATATCAGTCAGAATGTGTTGAAAATGACACTTTTTTCCAATTACACTACCGTTTAAATGTTTGGGGTCATTAAGGATATATATATATTTTTAAAGAAATTAACTTTTGTTCAGCAAGGATACATTAATTCATCAAAAGTCACAGAAAAGACATGTACAATGTTACAAATGGTTTCTATTTCAAATAAATGCTGTTCTTTTGAACTATTAATCAAATAAAATACTGATAAATTGCATAACGGTTTCCAGAGAAATATGAAGCAATACAACTGTTTTCAACATTGATAATAATCAGAAATGTTTCTTGAGCTTAAATCATCATTTAAGTTTGATTTCTGAAGACTGGAGTAATTTAGAATTTAGATTTGATCACAGGAATAAATGACATTTTAAATAAACGAATATTAACATAGAAAACAGTTATTTTAAATGATGATAATTTTTGTAAAAAAATGTTACTTTATTTTTGATCAAATAAATGCAGTCTTTTCTCTAGATTAAAAAGTCTGTTGAGTAGAAGAAAGTAGTAGATAGATAGATGGCTAGATAGGAGTCAAGATTAGTTTCAATGAAAGAAAGATTAGTAAGAAAGAAAGATTAGTAAGAAAGAAAGATTAGTAAGAAAGAAAGATTAGTTAGAAAGAAGCATAAGAGAAAAAGTCACTCTAAACACTTTCAGAAGAGAGCTGAAAAAATGTAACATATAATTAAGTTTATCAGGTTAATTTGCTATATTAAAATGATTGATGTATTGATTGTATTGTCTTGCTTGATCATGTAATTTTATGTCCATTTAATGAGATTTTGGGGAGGTGGTCTTATAAGACCTCGTGGTCTTCTCACTCTCTCCCGCACAGTATGTTTTTTCTTTCTGTTTTTTTTCCGTTAATGGATTTGTAAAGTTGTATTTTATATGTTATATGTGCAAATAAACTTTCAACTTTCAAAAATTCTTTGAAAAGCATCTTTCCAAACCCAAACTTTTGAACGGCAGTGTGTATAACTGTATAATTTCCAACTCTTTTTGTTTAAAAGCAAAAACATTTTGGTGAAATTTCCTGAAAGATGGTAAAGAAAACTTAACACTTCTATATACACATGAATGACTGACCCTGACTTACCTTGAGTCTTAAGTGTCTCTGTATCAACACCAGGAACAGTGTAAAGACTGTTTTTGACCCTCTTCACTGTCCTCTATGTACAGTCAGGGACATTAAAAGGTTTAAGGAAAAAGCCAGTAAAGTATATTCACCTTTCCAATGGCAAAGCCTCATTCATTTTCCTTAACAAATATGCATGTTACAGACCTCCATTGCAGCTTTAATTAGCATATCCAGCCTCTCATTATCAGGTAAAGACAGACTAATGGTTTCACACAGGGCTGAAAGACACAAAGAGAAGAGAGTCAACACAATCCTAAATTACATCCAGTGAAAGGCTTTGGGAGTCAGCACTCACACTGCGAGGAGCCGAGGAAGGCCGGCAGAGATCGTCTGCCTCTAGAGGATCTCCTCAAGGATTTCCTCCGCGAGCTAGGGCTCAGTTCAGGAGCAGGTTCCCTCATGCCGTCCTCAATCTTCGAGTCCTCTGGCCGTTCCTCTTCTGGACGCTGCATCGCTGCAGGAGCAGGTGATGTGCAAGGAGACTTCTGAGGAGGACCTGAGATGTGGCTACTGTCATGGGGACGTTTGACTCCGTGAGACACTTCTGAGACCTAGTTGAGATGATGACATAAAGCACAACACAGTATTATATACATAAGACAGAGGTTGACTATGCATTCACATATGTATTGTGAGATTTTGACTAAAGATTTTGGATTCTGTATTAATGCATGATGACAACTTTTGGGGTCTGTAAGATGTTTTGAAGGAAGTCTTCAAGGCTGCATTTATGTGACCAAAAATACAGCAGAAACAATAATATTGAGAAATATTAATACAATTTAAAGAAACTGTATGCTATGTTAATATATTTGTAAATGTAATTTATTCCTGTGATGTCAAAGCTGAATTTTCTGCATCTTTACTTCAGTGTAACATGATCCTTCAGAAATCATTCTAATATGCAGATTTGCTAAATAAAAGTATTTTATTTAGTTACTAATCGGAAACATTTAAACGTTACGTTAAAAAAGAACAGAAAACAGATTTACCCTGGTGTCGAAGTTGCTGGCATCACATCTGTGAGAGATTAAATGGTCATATAGATTACAGCACACCGAACAAACGACACAACCTTGTTTGTTGCATTCAATACATTGCAAAGTATTTTAAATAATAGCTATCAGTGTTTGTCCACTAACTAATCAGGTATTATATATGGCATATTAGCTGACAACATCATCAATCGCGTTAAACGCTGTTCTAAATGCTGTGCTTTATTCAAGTGAATTCCTCATGCAGAAATTACTATAGCATGAGAGTGGGAAACATTTAGTACATCTATTTCCCGTGTTGTAAATAATAAAACACTTACGGCTCAAATCCTTCTTTCTGAAGCTCCGCCATTTTCTTTCAAAGATCGCGCGCAGTGAAATATGCCCCGCCCATTTTCATTTCGACCGCGATGGTTCTTGGGAACTGTAGTCACGTCAAATTAGCTTTGAGTGTGTGCTGTGTAACGTTTTTTTTTTGTTTTTTTTAAGAATCACAATTCCCATGTTTTGGTTACATATTATATATGATTGATAGATATTATTTAATATAAAATTAATCATTCTTTAAAATTGTAACAATATTTACAATAATTTAGACACACAAGTAGGCTAACTTGTGTAACCCATCAAGCACAGTAGAGAATTGGCTACCATGAAATTGCAGCCCAAACCATCGCTGATCCACTCCAAGTGTTAAGCCACTTTGGGACTTCTCCTGTTTCACACTGTCCACAGCCCAAGATTTGTACTGTTGGCACCAATGAAACCGAAATTTGGCATTGGCACGACTCGAGTGAGAATAGGTTTGACTATAGCAGCCACACCATGAATATTGACTCTGTGAAGCTCCAGACAGTTTTGTTCGAAACAGGAGAGTCGAGCTGTGCATTTAATTCTGCAGTGAGTTGGACAGTTGTAGTTAGGTTTTATGATACAATCCGGTTAGTACCTGCGTATCCCTTTCAGACAGCTTCCTCTTGCTTTCGACAGTTACTCCTGTTGGATGTGGTTCGTCCTACATACTGGTGGTATGCCAAAATTACTTTGGACACCAAAAAGACTTGCTGTCGTTGTCACATATGAGCCAGCGAGACACGCACAAAAGTTTGCCCTCTTTTGAACTCTGTGTCTCCCATTATGTTGTGTGGATTGCAATATTTTATGTTGTGCTACTGCTTTGCCAACTCAAACTTCACACTCTGCTTTTACTGATGGAATGTAAAATCAGTGACGATTGGGCCACCAGGCTGTGCATACATAGGCATGAATGCTCCAACACCATATTGGCCAGTGTTTCCAGCTCAGTCCCTGTAGCTCGCCTCTACTGAGTCGAGTGATAGCTTTATTTAGGATATAGGGGGCCACAGGAAACTTCCAAACTTCCATATATATATATATACACACACACACACACACAATATATATATATATATATATATATATTATAAAACAAGCAGCTTTGTAATATCTTACCCTAAATGTGGGGCTGGACAATAAAGGCCTTTGAATCAAAAGTTTGAGAAGCACTGATTAAGGCTATGTTTGCAACCCGTTTTGTAATGACTTTATTTATTTTTAAAAAAATGTTCTAATTTTCTTTTTTGATATTTTTTACTTCATGGTTATTTTTGAGTTAGTGCATAGAAAATACATTTAAAATCCTTTTAAATAAAAAAAAAACCATTTTAAAGGACCCTCCTTTCAATGACCTTTTAAAAAAATACATTTAAACAAAAAAGTTTCAAAACACACAAAAAAACATCATACCATGTTGTGCATTCATATCGTTTCATCATTTACATTTCTACACGTGCTTTAAAGCTTCAAGTGAAATTGTTTCATTTTGCTTTCCTGAAAATATTAGTTTGTCTCATTTAATATATAATGCTCTTAAACCAAAGCAGTACAAAATTAGTTTCTCACTCAAATTTGCGAAAAGACTAGACGAGAAAGTCGTGCAAATAAACAACACAACAAGAGGTTTTTTTGGTCATTTATAAGTCTTTCTGAGGTTTGTCTTTTTACAAAATGATGAAAACAAAAAAAAAGAGAAACACTTCTTCAGTACGCCCCTGTCATAGCTTCACCCGCACTGAAACACACTCACTCTCACCCTCAACACAATACTGTAGTTTTCTTGGCCTTCAGAGCAGAGGGGGTAGTTAAAGATGTCAGTAGAAAGAAAATGAAGCTAAAGTATTAAGACAGAGCAAAGACAGGGACAGGGAGGAAAAGGAAACACTGGGGTGTGTTACAGTATTGAGTTTCACGCCCGTCCTTTCGCATCTCGCAGAGTTTTGCCGCCGGTCCCGTGTTCCTGTAAAGCCCGTTCACAGTCTGGTCACGAGGGGCAGCGGCTGCTTTGGTGACTGTTGGCAATAACAGTTCATTTAGGCAACCTCAGGGTTCCTTTGCCCAGCAGAAACTGCAGAACTCTGTCCACCAGCAGGGCAGCGACAAAATCCACAACCAGGACCTGGGCTATTATTAACTTGAACTGCAAAGAGAAAAAGAATATAAAAATATATTCAATGTGAATCGATATACATGAACACCAAAAGGTCAAAAATCTAATTTGCATACTATATACAGGGTTTCTGCAGGTTTTATAAAAGGTAGATAGTTTAGTTTTTTTCTTTAAAATAAATCAAGAAAATGTAAGGAGTAAAGTGAAGGGAACACAACATATCAGAATGTTCTCTAAATGTAAATATCTAGGGAGATACACACGCAGTTGTATTAATAACACTTCAGAGTTTTAAATTACAACTTTCAACAGATCTTAATTACTTTACATTCGTTTCGCACACAAAAAAAGATAAGTAAAAAAAAGGCAGAAAAATAGCTTAAGGCTTGAATAGCTCTGTTCCCAAACACTAGAACATGGAAATAACGTTTACTGAACCATCTGATCACACTACAAAGTGCTGTTCTTCCTCAGTTGTCTTTTTTCCCAGTGCAAATGTCTAAAGATTCTTAAATCAAGAGACGTTTGCTGGAGAAGCAAAATGACACAAGATAAGAAGTCTTGTTTTCTGTGAAATTGATCAAAATGAAGTGAGTTTGTGATTAAAATAAGAACAAATAATAACAATTATATAACTTAATTCAAAAACCCATTGACAAATATTAGTTTTCATACATTCATTTTGCATCTCGATTTAATGATTGTTTAGATATCTGTATTATAAAAAAAGAAAAATACTGAGGAAAATATATATTTTTCTGCAATGCATGCAACATTTAATACCATGAATTTAAGACTTTCTACTCTGATTAAAGACCTTTTTAAGGCCTTCATTTGTGGAAGGGTCAATTAAGACTAAGACCTTTTGAAGACCCGCAGAAACCCTGTATATCGCTTGCCATGCAAGAATTGGATTAGCATGTCTCAAATCATATGTTGAAAAGTCAAAGGTACCCAGGGTTTTAAAGTATACATTCAGTAGGCCTGTTGTGATTGAGTAATCACCTGATCATGATTATTCGATGTAATCTCTATTATTTATGATTCCACAATAACTGCGCAGGATAAAAATCACACCATCTCTATAAACTCTTGTAAAATACATAATATTAATTATATAACTATAAATAAATAATAACTTATTTATGCCTGTTCACACCAAGAATGATAACTGTGAAGATAACTATAGCGATATAACTATATTGGCATCCACACCCGCAGAAAATAACTTTGTTTATTATAAGCGCGCGCTGAGTTTTATCCTCTGCTGCTTTAAATGCTTGCGCTCGTTACAGCAGGATTGATTCTGATTGGCTGACAATGTTTTTATTGTTCATTAGCTGAACAGGCCTTTATGTTTACACCGTAAGTGCGTGTTCGAAACAGAATTAAATTGTTAATCGCAATTATTTGTATGCTAATTAATTGTCAGCACAAAATTCATGATCATGAAGATTTACGCAAACATTTTGAATAGAGGATGGAATTACAGCACTATCCAAAGACAATTTTATCGCAATACTAGTATGTCACAACACTCATGTAGAGACATACTAGAATGTCAATGGAAATTTGTAAGCATGCAGTAAGTAACAGTTTGTGAATAGTGTGGTGAACTGAATTCATACCTCAGTTGGAATATCCACTAAGGCAAACTGCTCATTGAATTCTGGTGAAGATCCCGTCAGCAGCCCTACTATAGCGAGCCCTGATATAGCGATGCTCCACAGCAAGGGCCGGTTCTCAGTCAGAGACTCCATGAACGGATGACCCTGAACAACACAAGTTTGTTCAATCAGACCAGTTAAAATAGACATTTTTAAAAGTGTAGTTAGTCCAAAAATAAACATTTGTTATTTACTGAAAATCTTTGACGCATCCATGCTTGCAGTGTTGTTAATATTTAGTAAATTCTATTAAAAAATCATTTTCGTTCATTGAAATAAAGCTGAAATAAAATAAAAAAGTAAATATTAGATGAAAAACTTCCGACTCAAAATGGATTTTATTTCTGCTACTTTTTTTTTAAGTAATACAATTACTAAAACTTAAATAAAGCTAAATAGAGAGAACACAAAAAAATTAAATAAAAAAGATAAATATATAAATAATTTATATATATATATATATATATATATATATATATATATATATATATATAAAATGACAAAAGCACATAAAATGACTAAACAATTATATAATTGTACAAGTACAATTATAGTATTTAAATTATACTAAAATAACACTGTCTTGCAATCAGTGGCGGTTCTAGACCATTTCAACTGGGGGGGCCAAGCTGGGGCCAGTTGTGCTGTTAGAGGGGCCAGTTGCATTTAGACCTTATTGTTGTCATATCATTTTCTGCACTGCACTGCAGGCATTAACAGGCAAAATACCATGTTTATAATCATTCAACAATGTATTTGCATTTCCATTATATTTTTACATTTGCATTACATATTCAGTATTAGTCACAGTAACTGTAATTGACATGATGTCCTTCTTTCTCAATTTTGTAAAATCGAATTTAAGGCTTTTTAAAACCTGAAGAAATCAAAATTCATACCGTACATTAGGGGTGTGCAATATTGACAAAAATATATCTCAATATTTTCAATGTTTTTTTGATGATTAGATGATATTTTACTGATTGTATTTTTGTGCTGGTGCCATGGCAGGTTTAGGCCTGTTGTTGACAGCAGACTCACAAAGATATTCATATTTTTTAATATTCTATGCAGTGGTCAGTTAACAGCAGGGACCGAAATTCATTTTTTAATTAATTTTTAATTAATTTAATTTGCCACCTTAAATTGATTTCCAGGGGCATTTTCACCTATATATGGACATTCTTTCTAAACTTATTTAGAGTTATGAATCACCTTTTATGTCAAATACTAACATACAAATTAGACAGTAATTATACTTATTTATACAATAATACTTAATTATACAATAATTATACAGTACCACTGTTACCAGTCAAATTAAATCATTTAATCAAAATCCATCTTTGCAGTCTAAAGGAGACACAGAAGTGGCATTAATATATTTACACTCCATTCACAATTGCATAAATAAAGCTATGAGATTTTTTTTAAAATCAATATTTAAACATGAAATTATTTCAAATTTTAACGTTTTAATTAAAGGGTACTTTAAATATGAAACTAAAACCGCCAGTAGGCGTCGGCAAGTCACTGTGTTAATAAGTGAGTTGAAGGATTCATTCATTCAACCGATTCGTTCAAACGGCTGATTCATTCGGGAAAGAAGCAAGTGATTCCTTCAAAACGCGGATTTCAGTCAAGAAATCATCGCTGTCTGTTGCATTGAGACTCTGCTACGGTTTCATTTTGAAATTCTAGTCGACGAAATAAAGGGAAAACAAACAATATTGACAATATTGTGTCTAAAATGTAACGCCCAATGTTAACTTATTGTTAATTTAACTGTTGTATAAGATCAATATCACAGTTGCAATTGTGCACGGGAAAACAGCACTCTTGCTGATGTGATATTCTAATATAAGAACATAATATGATATAAATATAAGACATAAACTAATTTGGGGACATAGCCTACCTATCTATGAACCGCACACAGCAGTGAAAGGAAGAGAGACAAATGCGATGTCAGCTCACAGTGCATCGTATACAGTTAAAACATTGATTACAATTTCATAATAGACAATACACATCGCACACCCGATACGCACATAAAGAATCAACTTGCAACTGAACTGGCATTTACCAGCTTTCTCCTTCTCTCCTCTCTCGCGTGCAGGAGACAGACGTTAACGTTATTCTGCCGCGATTCCCGCGAATGTGATGCGAATTGTCACGTGAACAAGCAAATCCACAAAGATAGAATAATAAAAAAATATGCATACAACGAAAACAACGATAGCAAAAAAAAAACAGTTTTGTAAAAATTATTTCACACTCCACATTTAGGGGGGCCACAAGGGGGGCCAAGCTTGTTGTCACAGGGGCACGGGCCCCCCTGGCCCCCCCTCTAGAACCGCCACTGCTTGCAATTGCAATCACTGCACCAGCAATGATGAACTGCAATGCATTTGTTGGTTACACTTTATTTTACAGTGTCCTTGTTACACATTAAATGTACTTACTATAGTAATTATCCATAGTTACATGCCACTAACCCTAACCCTATAGTAAGTACATGTACTTAATTATTATCACTCAGTCCTTAAATGTATAATTACACTGAAACATGGACACCTTAAAATAAAGTCTGACCCATTTGTCAAAAGTCACAAAATTTTGGAGTGAACTATTCCTTTAAAGGAAATGGAAAGGTGAAGTGCATGTTACAAAAGCTTTGAAAGTAAAAAGTAATAATTTCACAATGTTCGATACATGTATTAAATATAATATCACATTATTAAAAATTAAAAGTACCTTATAATTAATGGCAAATGTGGCCATTTGCATGGCCATGGACATGATGTATACAGTACTGTTAATGAGACTGGGCTCAAACTCTTTGTACAGGTCCACAAACCGCTCTGCCCTGCAAGAGAGAAGAGAGAAAAGTGCGAGAGCGAGAGAGAGGTGAAACACAAAGCCAGATTGCAAATGTTATGAAAATCAAAAAAATGTGAACAATGACGTCGCATGTGAAGAATGACTGGTACTGAACACTGATAGTGATATGAAGTGTCTTGAAGTAATTTACTTTCAAAGAGAGTTGACACTTTCTGATGACAGAAGCGAAATGGTATTATGCCAACATTTGGGGTCAGTAAGATTTATTTTATTTTTTTAAAGAAATTAATACTTTTTTTCAGCAAACACTGATCCAAAACAACAGTAAAGACATTTCAAATAAATGCTGTCCTTTTGAACTTTTTATTCAAATCAGAGAATCCTGAAAAAAAAATGATCATGTTTCCACAAAAATATTAAGCAGCACATTTTTCAACATTGCTAATAAGAAATTTTCATTGAGCATCAAATCAGCATGTGACTGAAGACTGGAGTAATGATGATTGAAATTCAGCTTTACATTACAGGAATAAATTACATTTTAAAATATACTCAAATAGAAAACTTATTTTAAATGATAATAATATTTCACAATTTTACAGTTTTTTTTTTTTGCCAAATGCATTAGCTTTAGTGCGCATTCATGGTGTGACATGGTGTGACCAAAAAAAAAAAAAAATCTTACAGACCCCAAACTTTTGAAAAGTAGTGTGTGGGTATATAGATTGCTAATCTAAACTAATCAAGAATACTAAATGCGTTATTATTTTTTCTCTAAAACTGAAGTTTACTTTGGGCTTTACGTGTATATATTTTACATAACTGTAAGTGGTAATAAGATATTTTGTTAACACTTTATTTTAGTGTCCTTACACACGTTACAAGCAGTTTTTAGTTACTATAGGAATTACTATAAATTGTGCATAATAACATGCAACTAACCCCAAAACACACCCTAACCCTTAAATGTACTTAAGTACTTAAATTTATAATTACACTGAAACACAGACACCTCAAAATAAAGTGTAAGCGATATTTCTAATATTCCCAGTTACAAACTAATTGGCAGAATTTTCACTATTTTTCATGTGGCGATAAGTATCCCATGCATACCTGGGTGGGCTTCTGCTCTGTGCGCCCTTGTACAGGTACACCAGACTGCAGAAGTGAACAGCAAACTGCAGCAGCACTGTGAGGACCGTGTACAGGTTGAAGATGTTAGGTAAAGGCCGCTCTTTGGACAGGGTCTTCAAAGGCTGAGATGAACAGATATCGCATACAGTCAGTGAAGTCAGTTCAGCAAACGACAAGCAGCTTTACCAAACATTACCATCTCACCTTTGACCTTGAGATGAACAGGAAGCAGCCGGCCAACAGCAGACCCTGAAGGGTCGCCTGGAAGTCGCTGAATTTGACCCCCTCCAGGTAGAGCACAGACTGACTGTAGGCCAGAACCAGAGCGTTCAGCGCCAGGATCTTAAACATCTGCAGGGTGGTCACCAGAGTACAGCGACCCTGTTTAATCACGTGACAGACTGAAAACAGGCAGGACAAAAAAAGTTAGGCAAAGCATATGTAGGACTAATAACCCGGATACATTTTAAAACAGCGTATTCGTTTCAATAAAATGCGTTTTAGTCCACACTGGTGTTTTTCAAAAGTTTTTCGTCCACAATTGAATCATCTTACTGCGTAAGATATAGTAAAAGTTCAATGAGATCATACAGAGAGACGGAAAAAAAAGCACTCATTGGTGTGTCTCAACTTTTGGAAAGTCAGTAAAACCCCAAAAAGCCAATGTTAAAAAAAGAAACAAAAAATGATGATTTGAGATTTTTTACAGTGTAGGTCACACTCAATCCCTTCATGTTTTTCCGCATGACAGCAATTGTGACTAAAATTCTATCACCTTTGCAGGAATGTAATATGAAGATTGTAGAAAGTAATATTTATCTTTAGCAACACTGCAAGTGAATAGCACATAGCAGGCATATACCGGAAGTGTTGGGGAAAGTTACTTTTAAAAATAATGCGTTACGCCCTAAAAAAGTAACTAACTGCTTTACTTGCGTTACTTTGCATAAAAAGTAACTGTAACATTACTTTTTTCTTACCTGGGATGGGCTTGCTTGTTTGCTTGTTTTTTAATAACAAAAAAAGTTCAATTTCTGGTAAATCTAAAGGCACTTTCACACCAAAAATGAAAAGAAAAAGCCTCAGGCTGAAGGAAATGCAAATTCACAGCTGTTCAGTACTTACGCAGCTCAAACAAAACGAGCCATTTTGGATTACAGAAGAATAGGATGCAGGAGAAAAAAAGTTCAACACTTACATCAGCAATAAAATAAAAATAAAAATGAACAATGTACAAGCACAAATATGATGTTTATCTAAAGTCATTTTTTCTAGTATGGTTGAAGTGCATCATTGAAGGACAGCAGCAAAGACATTGATTTATACATAAAAGTATATTTGTGTAATGTACTAATACATTTAACTATTGCAGGTTTGTGTAATATTCTGAGATTGCATTTCACTGTTTTCATTCATTTTTAAGTAATACTGAATCTGTTTTTGTGCCAGTGATATGAGTAAATGCTCACATTAGTCTAGATCTACGATAAGCATCATGTTCACACACAGCGCACTCCTGATTTCTCTCAACATGGGGACAGGAGAGCTGTCAGTCAAGAAATGGAAAAATAAAGTAACTTGCATTACTTATTTGAAAAAGTAACAAAATATTTTGTAATAAATTTAAAAGTAAAGCATTACTTTACAAGTAACTAAAAAAGTAATCTGGTTACATAACTCAAGTTACTTATGCATTTAAACTAACGTGCATTACATGATTAGATTACTTTTTAATTCAACAAGTAACGCATTACTTTATAAATGTACACATTAATTTTCGAGGTAATTCTTTTAAATAAAGTAATGCACGCTACTTTCAGTTCAATTAATTAGCTTAAACATTTTTCAAACTATTGAATCAAAGTTCACTTTTTTCTCCATAACATAGTAACTCAGACATACACACTCATGCATGCAAAAGTAACTAAACACATTACTTTCACCTTTCAATAAAAAGAGTTGTACAGTAGGTAATATAACCCATAACACTAGATCTTTTGAATGGCATTCATTGCTCTAGGGTCAGGAAATATTCAGAATATAATAATATTGTGTGGTCAGAATATAATGATATTGTAAATGTGTTTTTAAAAGAAAATAAAGGTGGATGTTATATAGGCTGTTGTTGAATGGATTACTGTGTTAAACACATGCAAAAAATAACTACTCAGTGAAAAAAACACCTGGAAGATAGCGAAAAAGTAACGTAACATTACTTTCCATAAAAAAAACCCCAATATAATTGGTTACTTCATCGGGGAATGACAATGTATCGTAACACATTACTTTCTATAAAAAAGTAACTGTTACAATGATGCGTTACTCCCTAAAAAGTAATTAAAACGTTACTGTTACTTTTTATGGAAAGTAGTAAGTAACGCAATTAGTTACTTTATTACACAGTGACACAATATTGTAAAGCATTACCTTTAAGAGTAACTTTCCCCAAAATCAGTGTGCATCAGTTTGAATCAGAAAAAATCAGAGAAAAAGATGCGTTTTCAAATGTATCCGGATTAATGTAGACAGTCTAAAATGAAAGCATAAACGGATCGAAAACATGTTCAACTTACTGCACTGTATGGAGGAGAGTTTAGAGGTGAATGGAGCAGCGATGGAGGCGTCGCCCAGTTTAACCACCTGAATCTGATCTTCTTCTAACTCTCGCAGTACCTGACTGATCCTCTCCTATGACACAAGGCAATTATGCAATATAGGGTTATATACATGTAGAAAATAGTTCAAGCTTTATAAACGCTGAAGTTCAAAACATGATCACATGATTTTTTTAATAAAAAATAAATAAACACCTTTTGTGCAGCTAGCTGCTCCTCTCTCTGGGCCATCATTCTCTGCCTGGCTGCACGGGAGCTGAGTTTGACCCCTGAACTCGGGACTGGGGGTCCAGGTCTGGCATCTACAGAGAACTCTTTGTCTTTGCTTCTCTTCTTCTTCTCAGGCATGCGCTCTGGAGCGTTAGCTAACAAGGCCACACCTGGTAAACACAAAGGACATGTTACAATATGGGTACATATACTGATTGAAGTATGTTCCAGATTCAGTACAAAACTATCTGTGACATGCTGTCGAGTAGAGTTGTGACGTTCGCGAACGAACCGATTCTTTTGAACGGCTCATAAACATGAACGATGGGAGCCGAGTCGCGGCTGGAGGGGAGCCGTTCTTTCTGTCGTTCTTTTTTTCCTATGCGTGTTTCACACAGATGCACACAAATTAGCTCCTCAGTTATAGTGGAAGGGGCGCACTCAGCGCAGGGGTGCCACTGCTACTGCCTAGCATGATAGTTGTGCACGCGCGGTCGCGCGCGCATCCTTTACGTGAGTACTCCAGTGAAAAAAAAACCTACGTGCCTCTGTCATTGGGTAGGAGCGGAGCCAATGACTTGTGCACGCTGCCGTCACATGGTTACTCCAGTAAAAAAAAAAAACACACATGCGAGTGCCTCTCAGTGCCAACGTCATAGCGGATAGCGGGTCGTTCGAAGTTCGAACTAAGAAGACACACACGTGACACGTCTGAAAATGAGCCAGAGGAAAAGGAGCAGCATTTGGGTGCACTTTTCTCACGAAGAAAACAGTAAGGCTAAATGCAGCATTTGTCACAAAGTAATTTCATTTAAGTCTGGGTCAACAAATAATTTACACCGGCATTTGAAGACTCAACACCCAACACTGCAGCTCACAGGTTTGAGAGCAGAGCCAGACTCAGACAACAACAGTGACACTGATGTGTCCATTGCCTCCTCTGCCTCCACATCAAGTGCAACTGCAGCTTTACACATGCACACACTTTGTACTAAAGGTAAATCCAAAATAGTGATGTCACTTTCTAAGCAGAGGGATGTTGTGCAACCCTATGGAATATAGTCCACACATGACAAATGAGGTAATAATCAATATTTCAGAATAATTCAAACTCAGATATTGGTGTGTGATATCTGAGTTTTAATTATTTGACTACAAATCTCACCTCATCATTCCTCCCAGTGATTATTTCCAGGATAAACTGAGATGCCCCCAAAGCTGACTTCTTAAAACTGACTAAATATTTAAAAAGAGCCAAAAGAGCCGTTCTTTTGAACGGCTCTTTGAAAGGAACGGATCGCAAAGATCCGGATCCCCTCAAAGAGCCATAAATCCCATCTCTACTGTCGAGTGACACTGAAATTGTCACTTAGTTTGTAAAAAGAGCACAGTTGATGTACTCATGTTTGTGTAAAGAACAGTGGTTCTCAAGTAGGAGGCCGGGGTCCACCAGGGGGCCTCGCACACTTTCATAGGGGCCTCAAGATTACTTCAAAATGATTTCAAATAAGCTAAAACAAGATTTTTTTTTTTAATTCACCCCCTCAAAAAAAATTTTTTGTCTTTGAATAACCAGTGTTCCCACCGTTTCGGAAAACCGAGATGTATGAGGTAGTCTAATTGTAACAATTTTAATGACCTCAATACGTGTAGTATATAATTTTATACTATATACTATATTTTGTAATATAGTATATAATTTTATAAAACCTAAAAGCACCATGGCCGTTATGGTAACACTTTACTAATGTTAGCAGATAGAACCTTATTGTAAACTACATTAGTAAATATAAACTAACAATGAAAAATGCTTCTAAAGATTATTTTTTAGTTTTAAATCTCAGTTAATGTTAATTTCAACATTCCAACACTTCAATAAAAGCAAAAGTTGTGTCTATTATTATTATTATTATTTAATGGACCTGAACTAACAATCCTCATTGTTACATTTTACCAAGTAAAAAATTCTTCGTAAGAAAGTATTTTTAAAATTCCATATCCTCAATTCTAAAAGCACAAATTTTCATCTTCTCATTTTCATCAGAACATTCATCTCTTTAAAATGTCAGGAATCTTGAAATGTAATAATTAATTGTAATCATAATAGTTACTTCATGTAATCTATGGACAATCTTGGTTTATGCAAACTAAAAAATATTTGGGGGGGGATGTCAAAGTTATCATTTAGCATAAAAAGAAATTCTGCTCTTGTGAAAATTGTGAAAAGAAAAATTGTGAAAAGAAAACCACAAATAAAAAAGAATTGTAAATGCGTCTCTTCAGAGTTATACAAATAACTCATAAAGAGGGTAAAAATATAAATTTAAAACTAAGTAAAAAATATCTCGATTTTTTAAAGATTTGGCTTTAGTACAGTAACAAAATAAAAGCCAATTAGTTAATTTTGGAAAGAAAATGTCTTTATAATATCACACATAGTATTTCCTCACACAGTATAAATAGTTTTTTGTATATGAAAATAAATTGCTGCCCTGTCTAATTTAGGTAACTTTACAACTCAAATAAAAAATGTAGGTGTTGATTCACAACATAATATGACCTGCACTTTTCTGCTTTTAAACCCTCTAGACTGCACATCGCAATCTTCGGTTGTTTTAAACCTTGTGATGAGCTAAATTGACCATATATGAATCATTCATCTTGAATGACCCAGAAAATACTTTTTACTGATATATTTGTAAATAACACATGTCTGATGACACAAGTATGTTTAATGACTCACCAATGTGGGCATGTTTGAGTGCACCAACATCATTCGTGCCATCTCCACACATCAGCGTAACGAAACCCAGTCCCTTTAGACTAGTTATGACAAACTCCTGCACAGACAGGAAGAACAACACCGTTAACCATGATGAACAGCTCAACAACAAACCATATGTTTTGATGAATACAGAGTGTGATAAGTCCACTATCAAACGTGGAAAGCTGACCTTCTGTTTGGGACTGACGCGAGCAAACACTCGCACATGAGGAAGCAGGGCGTGGAGTAAACGGGGTTCATAGGTCAACCTGGTCAGTCCCTCTCCTGTCACGCAGAGGTCGTACCGACTGATCAAATCTGAGACCGAGGAAGGAGGTAGAGGGAGGCACACGCTGTCGTCTATGGACACCCACTGCCATTCATCTGCATAAAAACGTAATGAACAGATGTAATGGATTCTAAACACGTTCCTCCAGCTCTGTGTCAGAGGCGTCACACACCTTGATCGGGGCCTGGCTGCAGTATGAGCGTGTGCTCTTTCTGGATGAAATGCAGCTCTCGGGCCACATGACACGCAGTTAGAGGGTTGTCCCCTGTGATCATCACGACCTGTGGACAGAGAACGTGACAAACGTTAGAAATCGAACCAGGCGGCCAACGGAAGAGGACTTTAAATTTCAATAATTGAAAAGTATTTCTTGATAGATTTAATAAAAATGAACTGTAATAAAAATGCTGAATCTACATGCAAAAAAAACTATACTGCGCTACAATACAAACATTACACATTAAATCAAAATTAAGACTGAAATCCAGCCTTGAAGACTGTGATTAGGCTGAGGGAAAGAAAAAGGGATAATTGATTTCAAATCACTTAAAATGTAGTAAAAAAAAAAAAACGATCCTTCAGAATTCATTCTAATATGCAGATTTGGTGCTCAAGAAACATTTCTTATTATTAAATGTAAAAACAATATTTTAAAAACAATTTAACAGATTCCTTGATGAATAGAAAGGTCAAAAGGAAAACATTTATTTGAAATAGGAATACTTTGTATTTAATGTCCTTGCAGAATAAAAGTATTTGTTTTTCAAAAACAAGATTTTACAAACATATTACTGACCCCAACATTTGAACGGTGGTGCATACATATATAAAAATCAAGAAATAAGTAATATTTATAACATTGGAAGTAGGTTTTCAAAATTTCATACAGTCTCAATTCTGTTTTTCCCCCCCAGATTCATAATCATTACTTTTGTCAGTGCACATCGGCAAGCTTTATGCGTGCCTTTTTGCCCTCAATTTATATTTTAAAGGCTCAATATTATGGTTTGGTATTTCCCTGTATCGTAGAACAATGTTACATTACATGTTACATATAATTTCCTTTCTTAGTCGTGAAACTCAAACCATTTTCCGATGTCACCCCCAGTGTATAAATGTAATTAATTAAATTAATATCATAAATGTGCGATTAGTAGACCGTTGGCTTAAAGGAGAACTCCGGCGCAAAATGAACCTGGGGTGTAATAACACATTGGTACCGAGTCGACTGTTCTCTGGGATTTGTTTTCATGATAATCGAGTGTAAAGAGTTTTATCTCTAAAAACTGTTTAGCTTATAACGCTAGTATATGGGGCATACAATAAGTAAAAAGAGATCGCTAGTTAATACCACTAACAAGGCTCAAAATAGCCCCACAGTAACACGGTAGCTTAATGAGGGTCTCTACATACAAACCAAAGCACTGAGAACTTTGTAAGTGTACAGACAGTTTAATAATAATATACTTTATAAAGACAGTACCATCGCGGAGCCATCTTTGGAAAACAGCCTTGACCAGTCGAACCACTAACGCCGTGCTACGAGCTGAACTGTGACTTGGAATCTCACAGTTCAGCTCACTTAGCACGGCGTTAGTGGTTCGACTGGTCGAGGCTGTTTCCCAAAGATGGCTCCGCGATGGTACTGTCTTATATACTAGCGTTATAAGCTAAACAATGTGTTATTACACCCCAGGTTCATTTTGCGCCGGAGTTCTCCTTTAAATGAACGACTACTATTAGACTAGAGAAGTTGGAGGCAGACCTATAAATAAGTGATCCTTTCAAACTCCAATACAAAACTCCACCTGTACAAGCCTTCTTTATTATTTCTAACAGCGTCACTAAAATGGAGATTACATGTCAACTGTTAGCAAATACATGTTAACATATGGAGTTGATCCACTCACATGGTGTGAGGCCTCTTGTATCTCTCGGATCACTGCTTTGCTGTCGGTCTTGAGTGGACAGGACACGACCATGAACCCTGCGAAGCGCAGGTCACACTCCAGCACCTCACGGCTCAGCTCTCTCACCTGCACACAAAGAGAGGGATTACAACAGCGTTCAGCGTTTCATTCAGGGGTCACTGGTGAATACATACCTGCTGATGGCTCAGGTGGCCCATCTCTTTGTATCCCAGTGCCAGAACTCTCGCTCCCTCCCGTGACATCTCTCTGTGCACCTCGTCATAGCTGGCTGGACACTCACAGAACTGAACAAACAACAATCTCTTAATAAACTATTTATGACCAACAATCCACAGTGAATGCACCAAATAAGTCAAAATGGCAGCAATGAATAACATTCATTTTATATTAGATGTGATGTAACCCTCACTAGAAGCAACAATCAGTCGATCAGAACATTTGTGGGGCAGGATTTTGGACCAATGAGAATTCCCTTCAAGTTTGGATTACACAAAGCAATTGAGGTGTGAAACCAAAGATCCTCTTAAACCGCTCGGCCCAACACTATCATGAGCTGCAAACGATCGCAGTGCCGCGCTTCTCTCTGAATCTCGCAGCGCATACATTTCAATTGTATATTTTATATTTAAAAATAGCTTGATGGTTTAACATTTAAAAAACTAAATTAAAACACAAATATTGGTATATTTTTGGCGGCACACAGTCCAAAGACGTGCAGGTTAGGTGGATTGCACATGCCAAATTGGCAGTATGTGTGAATGCAAAGCCATGTAATAAGGGGGGTTGGGGAAAGACCTGGCAACCTACCCCGGAAAAAAAACACTGAGAAAAAGAGATGCTCACCATGTCCTTCAGGGTCTCAGGTGCACCTTTAACGGTTGAGATATAGCAGAGCTCAGTGGAGCCCAGTCGCTCAAATGACGCCAGCACTGACATCCTCTTCAGAGCACTAGCGAAATGAAACCTCTGGTGGATCTTCAGCCCTGGAGTCTTTATGCTGCGCGGAAACACCTTCTCATCTAAACAAAGGGACAGAAAGCATGAAATACATTGAGAATTTATGTGTGCTAGGTTAACCGAACATTATTCAAAATGACTCAATTTTGATGGATAAAACTAAAGATTTTCTATATTTTTCTAACAAAAGAACATTATGGAAAATGGATACGATTACACATAATGATCATTTGTAGTGTAGTAGCTGAGCTCGGATGAACGGATCTGTGTTTAAATCGGACCTTTAGTGAGCGTCCAGTCCGCTGCGGTCAGCATGGCCTTCTCCAGCGGATCACCCACTAGCTGTCCATCATCTAGCGTGACCAGCGAATGACACGTAGCCACCACCCGATGAGTGTCCACTGGAATCTCTGACACGGGCATCACTTGCTTCCCATCTCTAAGGAAATGAGAAACAGAAATAGACAATGGAATATTTTCACATTTCCAGGGTTCCCAGAAGTGGAAGTCGTCATAGGCCACATACACACTAAATTCAGTTGTCAGTTCACCTTTCAATGCTTAATCCTGTTCTGTACACAGTTCTGTAATTTACTAGATTGAAAACAGCATTCTACAACCTAAAAGCTCAGAGCCCAGGCTGCAGGCTTTACCTGAGCCCTGCGACGCCACGAACCACCAGGCTGTCGCTTGTCAGGGTGCCAGTCTTGTCGAAACAGCAAATCTCCACTTTCCCAGCAAAGGGGATCCTGAAAGGTTCTGTGCAAAACACATCTGTAAGAGAAGAATATTAGAGGATAAGTCTCAGATTAAGTCATGATCATGTTGAATCCAGTGCGGTCACTCACAGAGTTTGGCCAGCGCTATGAGAGATGTGTTAACAGCCAGTGAGAGCTCTATGGGTAATTCAGGAGGCACTACTGACGTGAGGATCAGAGTACACTCCAGAAACAGCTTATACTTGTTTCTGCTCGGGTCCTTCGTCCCTGAAAGACACAGAGAGTGAAGTATGAGACAGCTGACACATTATATCTAATGCTCCTCCAGGATCACAGATAAAACTCTAAAAAAAAATGATGTGATATGCGAGCAATTTTATATCACTTTTATGTAAATAAGATACACGCTACCATTTTGAGGCCAGTAAGATTTTAAGAAATTAACACTTTTATTCAGCAAGGATGCATTAAACTGACCAAAAGTGACAGTGAAGACTTTTCTAATGTTACAAAATATTTCTATTTAAAATAAATGCTGTTCTATTTATTCATCAAAGAGTCTTAATTTTTTATCTTGGTTTACAGAAAAAAATATAAATTTGTTTTAGAAATGTTTCTTCATCATATTAGAATGATTTCTGAAGGATCATGTGACACTGAAGACTGGAGTGATGATGCTGAAAATTCAGCTTTGATCACAGAAATAAATTATTTTTAAAAATGTATACAAATAGAAAACAGTTATTTTAAATTGTCAAAATATTTCACAATATTACTGTAGATTTCATTAAATAAATGTAGCCTGGGTGAACATAATAAGACTTCTTTAAAAAAACACTAAAAAAAAAATCTTACCAACCCTAAACTTTTCAATGGTACTGAAATTCCAAAATTGAAACAAATTTTAGAAATGGAAACAAAATGCGTGGAATATACAAATATCCCACAAGGGCTTGTATAGAGTACAAAATACATTTAAATTAGCCAAAAACATAGATCAGGTGGGTTTTTTAGGGGTAGTTCACACAAGATATGTTCTTGAGTTAATAAACAACCAGACACAGCACGCAACTGAACTAAACAGAGATCCCAGGCTTTAACAAGTTGAAATATTTAACTTATCTTAAACACATTGGACATTTTGGAGCAGGTTTTAGTGTCTAACAGTATTAATCCTCTCAAAAAAAAAAGAAAGAAAAACAAACAAACAAAAAAAACCTGAAAATGAATAAATAAAAGATTAATCAACCTCACTAATTAATCAGTTGATTTTTGGACAACTAGTCAACTACCCAGCCCATCCCTGTGAAAGGAGATTTTACAGATAAATGTGACTCACCCTCGACCCAAACATACACAGCTGCTGCAATGGCAAAAACCAACAAGAAAAGGATAAAGATAAAGGTCTCCAGGTTGTTGGCCGTTACCCTCTTCACGCCAAACAGAATCGTTCTCAATAATTTGCCCTAAAAAACAACAACGGTTCAGACATTTTTAAGACACAAGATTAAAGGAGAGGGTTTGTGTGGTTGCGACTCATTTTTCCAACCCTATCCCTCATTCTTCTCTTAATTGTTTCCAGTTAATATTCCACTGTCCTCCACATAAATAGTCGCAAAATGTCCAAACAAATGACTTTCAAAAACATGCCAAAACATTCAAAAACATGCATGATCAAGCACCTCACCTGAGATGTGTAGAATCCCGTCCGCAAAACATAAGCAACACAGCCATTGTCTACAGCTGTGAAAAGACAGAAAAAAGGGACTATAATTACATATATACCAATTATAAACTGTGATATTAATCATATTTAACCACTAAAAACTATTAAAGTCCCCATGAAATCAAAATTGACAATTCTTGTTTTCATAATAAATTATTTATCTGTGCACAATTTTTTTAAAATTCATATGCCCTCATAAACTTTAATCAAAATAAAAGCCCTCTTGCAGCTGATCTCTTCTCTTATAATGCGTTTACTGACTTGAGGGCGCGATCAACCTGTCACTCACATGACATCACAGCAACAGGAAACCACAACCATCCAACAATCCAATCAAGTCCCGTCCTACATTTTTTTTCTTGTTCAAGAAGTCAAACAGGAGTCAAACACCGCCTTGCTTTAGTAGGAAATACTTCCAAGCAAACTTTTAGTCATAATGGTGTCGACTTGTATTGTTCCCAGGTGCAAGAATTCAAACTTTCGGTTTCCAGTGAAGGATCGAGTGCGTTGTAGGCAATGACTAAAGGCTACAAAGAATCGTTAATACGGAGAGAATGCCGCGACGGAAAATCTGAAAAACCTCTGTGTTTGTGGTCAACTTCGAACTTGACGACCACGAACACGGTGTTTTAGGCCAATCAAATGGGGAAAAACTGAAAGAAACTGCCGTTCTGTCAGTTCCACCCGAAGCAAAACGCCATCGCCACCGACTGTCCGTGGGCAGGGATACAAAACAAACAGAGGTGACGCGAAGAACGAGAAAACGTTGTTCATTTACATATACTACCAACACAATGCAGAGCAGATTGAAAATCGTTGACTTTACACCCGAGTAAATCTAAGGTTTGTTAGAGCTACAGCACACGTTCACAGCTGTGAGTACTAACGTTTCAGTCCAGCACTGGTTCGGAGAGGCGGGCTGTGCTGAACCACTTTGGTGCCACCTGAGATGATATGAAGTCGAGAGTCTGCCTGCAGGTCCAGAATCCTGTCAGGGTCCAGATCTTCTACAGGCTCCTACAGACACAAGATAGCCAATTACAGACAGCAGATTCAGCTGAGGTTTGCTGCCGATTCTGTGGAGAGAGCAACCAGACGCACCTTCATCTGAGGCACAGACTCTCCTGTGAGCATGGCCTCATCCACAATGCAGCGGCCTCGCAGTAGCAGCACGTCACAGGGAACCAGGTTATCCTGGGGAGACCGTCCTGGGACAACACGACAAATCGATGTTCATTAACATGCTAGTGAATGTTAGATTAGCATTTGGATTTTTACTGGATGTATGAAGTCAGTACTAGAAACATGTGACAACTAGAAGCCAAATCATTTTTGACAGTATAAACTACTGTTCAAAAAGTCTGTAAGATTTATTTATAGTTTGGAAAGAAAATATTTTGGCGGCCACCATAATGAATCTTTCTCTAAATGAATCCTGTCAAAAACTTGGATTATTTAATTAGCTGGCTGCTTTAAAGGGATAGTTCAGCCAAAATGAAAATTCTGACATCATTTACTCATACAGTTTTGAAACAACTTTAGGCTGAGTTTAGCAGAAGAATGTAGATAACCAGACAGTTGATCGGCATTCAGGTTTTTCAGGAAGAAACTCGTACAGGTTTGGAACAACTTGAGGGTGAGTAAATGACATTATTTTCACTTTTGGGTGAACTATCCCTTTAAAATGCTCCAGTTAATGTTTGTTTAAGGTTTCTATTTACTATGCGTTTTTGCAGCATTGAGGCCATTGCAGACATATCTGACCGCGAGAACGCAATCACAAATCGGGTGTTTAAGTTAGTCCGAATCTGCTCAGGCAGTTTTTGTTCAGCGCGAGTTCTGCACGCTCGCGAATCATTATAATCAACAAAGTATAAACATGATGTCAATAAAAGATTAATTACACAGCTTCATTGACTATAATGCGAGTTTTTGCGAGAGTGCAGCTTTGTGTACCTCGCGCTGAACTGAAATTGACAGCTTGAGTGATTATAATGGCAGCGATCTTTGTTGGCTTTCTGTATATATAAATTTTTCATGCTGCTAACTACACCCTGCAAAGTTACTGGACTGACAATCGTATTTAAATGCGCGACTGAATCCGACTGACAGTGAGTGATAACCATAGCAATGGACAGAACGAAACAATCTGATACTCTATGTTATATTATATTATCTGAGCATTAAGTCTTGGAGTGTCAGTTCAAAATAATAGACCAGACACTTTTTCTATGTAATGTATTACTTTTTTGTTCATTTTATCACTAACTTTTCAAATCAGTTACATATTCAGAATACATATTTTTTGTTTTATTGTGTGTATATATATGTGTGTATATATATATATATATATATTTATATAGTCTTTTTGTATACTATGTTTAATTGTATTTTACAGAGGTGTTTGCAAGTTCTAGTTTTATGGCTGTTCTAATGTTTAACTCTTTTTTTTTCTAGTTTAGAGCCTAATAACATCTGGCAAAGGGACTACCAATGAAAACTAGCCTTCGGGCTAATTTGGGTACATTTACATTTAAGAATGTTAATTAATGTACACTGTCCCTTTTCTAAAAATAAATAAATGTACAGATTTTTAAATATAAAATACTTTTAAGCACTTTGTTTTATGATTGGTCCTGACAGTGATGGTCATTTATTTCATGAATAAATAGGATAAATAATTTGTTAACCTTTCTCTTTGCATTTATTTTGGATGTATCGTCAGTACTGGGCTAGCAGTACTTTTTTCTTTACTGTGTGTGTGTGTGTGTGTGTGTGTGTGTGTGTGTGTGTGTGTGTGTGTGCGTGTGCGTGTGCGTGTGCGTGTGCGTGTGTGTGTGCGTGTTCGTCCACCACCAAAGACCATTTTTGACCCAGGAAAAAGATTGAGACAGATTAATGAATGAATGAGGCATTTATATAGCGCTTTACAATGTACTACTGTACATTCAAAGTGCTTTACAATTAAAATCAGGAATACAGAAAACTCACCAACTGAGACAATGTCTCCAGGGACTAGTTCATCACTCGATACAGGCCTCCATTTTCTGTTTCGATAAACCTGTTACATGTAGAAAAAGCTCAAATTATACATATTGCTCTTATTCTAAATCTCAGTCTATTAATTAAGCAATAAGGCAAGAGATTACTTTCATAAAAAAGTTACGATATAATGCATTTATACAATAGTTACTACATAAAACTACATTTTAACTAAGCATATTCTTAGCACCATACTTTCAATAAAATATATAGACCCTGACATGCATATGATAACAGAATGTTTTTAAATATGGTAGCTGTGCATGTTACTATATTGTGGATGATATCACAAATGGAATTCTGCATTGACCAATCAGAAGGCAGAACCAGCACTGTGTGCTTTATAAAGAACATTTCGATAAGAGTTTGTAGACAAACATGGGGATTTCACAACAGATGAAACAAAAACAGTCGCAGTTACCTGAATCATGTAAGGTTTGTTCCCCATTCTGCGGATTTCGGACATGTTCCTCATCTGCTGCTGCACCAGAGATGCTTCAAACGCCACAAGCATGAAGAGCGTAAAGACACTGTAGTACCAGTACTCATCCAAACACCACAGACCCACACAAAACACCTGCAGGAAAACAAAGCCATGCAGGTCATTCCATACGCTCAGGGTAGTGTTTCTCAATCCTGGACCCAGGATGTATATTTGACACATTTTTAGTGTTACCCAGCAAAACCAGGATTGAGAAGCCCTGCCATAAGATGATGCATTTACAGTATATTCATAAATGTATAATGTACAGGCCATTAATACATCAGGCCCATTAATAAAAGCCCCATAAATATATTGCAGTGCTGAGTAGTAACTGATCATGTAATCTGGATTACGTAATTAGCTTCCACAAATGAAGTACTTGCAATTGGATTAGATTACATTTTAAAGTAACTAGTCTGGTTACTTTAAAATCTAATCTAATTCAATTGCAAGTACTTCATTTTTGGAAGTTAATTACGCAATTAATTCTTTAATTAATTCCTTTTTAATTCTTTAATTTTCCTTTCTAAAAAAGCCTATCATATATATATATATATATATATATATATATATACACATATATATATATATGCTTAAAGTCTTCGAGATTTGTGAAACTGCACCCACCAGCCACTGGTCAAGTGGCAGTAATTAAATGAAGGAGAGGCAATAGCACTTGACCACTGAATTTACACTTTTAAAGAGTGCTTTCTCATCATTGCATATCTAATCAACTCCTGATAAATGTTTAATTATCATTTGAATTATCAATCTGCGAGTATTCTCATATGTGAGCATCTCTGTATTCTCCGTAGTACCATGTATTATTAAGGTTTTTGTCTTTCAAAACTAGGTCAAAAGTAATCAAAAAGTAGTCAGAATACATCACCTAAAATGTGCAAGGTAATAGATTATGTTACAAGTACAATTGTCACCATGTAATTTGCAATCTGTAACTGACTACAATTTGTGAGTAATCTGCCCATTACTGCATATCAGTAAAATAAAGCCACATGCACCGCAGACGTACCTGGAAGACAAAGAAGGGTGCTGTGGCTCTCTCCTTGAAGAGCTCCAGGAAGTCCGGCACCATCATCTCTGCACGGTTGGTGCCGTAGAGCTTCTCTGCAGCCCGAAGCTGAGCCTCTTCCTGATAGCCTCTCCAGTCCTGGAAATGACTCATGGGAAAGTTGATTGGAAACGCCACCTGCAGAAAGCGCTTCTTCTCCTTGCTGTCGTACACATAACGGATCTTCTGGAACTCAAAGGACAGGCTTTCCGCCCCATCCTCATCCTGCACGCACACACACACACACACACACACACAAAAAAAAACACTTCACATATACATTTTTTTCATCTAACCTACATTTGGGGTTTAAACACCTTTTGACCAATGAATTGTGATTTGTCCAGGTGTTCATGATTTACAGATAAGAATTCTGGAAATCTTAAATTTAAATTCTGAAGAAAAAAAATCATATACATTTAAGATTTAAATTTGTATAATATTCTGTATAAAATACGGAGCAGTTTTTAGGGTACAATCAACTCATCCATGATGAAATATTCATTGATGATAATGTCTAAATATAGGCTTATATCAAAATGCTTATAAGCAACAAGGAAATACATTGTGTTTATTTAGGACTATACAGGCATCTACTGGTTATGGAATTAAATTATTTTTTTATTTCTCCCATAAGATGGCACAAATATGCCTTCTATGCAATGGATTTTTTTTTAAAAAAAATTCTATTTTTAACTTAAACTGTATTAATTGAAAGATATATGTACATATTACAAAATATACTACATTAATTAAAATGGTTGCGCTTATTGTCTTGGGTCTATTATGAGGATAACAAATGTGACCCCTAAACACCAGGGGGGGAAAAAATCTCTCACCTTATCCCTTAGAAGAGGCACTAATTCAGCTGAACCATTGTTGGGTGTTGGTATAACTTTTGCAAATGTGGCTTTGGCTGGATCAGACTCCTGTTTGAAATATAATTGCATAATTACAGTCAGCTTACTGTGCATTATTATGAGATACTCCAAACATATGTTTGGATTTTTTTGTCAACACACACCCCAAAAAAGGTCTCCCACATGTGTTAGTCTTTCAAAACAATGCTTATATTGCACATATATGTTTTATGTGTCATTTATCACCTTTGAGCAAGTGAGCCAGCAGTGCGCGTGCACGGACCAGTAGCCAGAGAGCACTGTCAGGACGTGCGCGATCCCGAGAGCGGCGAGCGCCAGCAGGCCGGCTTCAACATACTCGGATGCCCCGTAAACCCCAAACCACATATATAAGCAGAGTGGGTAGAGGAGGAGGAACGGGAACACCGTACCGTGTAGGACGCGTGATCTGCGGCTGTGGAGAGACACTGATCTCACCAACTCATCGCTCGGTGCGCGCGTCTGCGTCCGCGTCCCCGCCGGCCCATTAACGCCGTCTGCGGCCATATTTCCCTCTTTTTTAGCTTCGTCCATTCTAGAGTGTGCCTTCCTCCGTCGACCCTCCTACTCTCCACCTCCTCCTTGCAGGCGCTGGTGGTAAAAAGTCAGCTTCGCACCGGCCTGTTGTCTGGCCACTCTGCAGATTTCTGAAAAATATCAGACACATACGACAGTTTCCGCATACGCAAGCACGTACGCCGGTGACGCAATATCCGGTAAATAATATTTGCGTGGAGATTTTTAAAAAAAAGTTATCAGGAGATTTAAAATGGCAACAAATGATATATTTTAAAAACAACATGATAGTAATAGAAAAGGCATATATTACACGAAAATTGATTTTATTATGGAAGTCCCATATAAATAATAGTCTAGCTCCAATCTATATTTTATTTTATATATGACTTTGAACAAACTGTAACGTTTAATGATATTAAATGCAAATATTATAAAAATAAATATACATCCATATCTCCCATTTTATATTTGAAACAAATACATTTCTTAAATTTAGGCTACTTGTAGCTACTAAAATAAAATAACCAGGGTTTTTCACATTACAACAAGTGATGAAGATCCCTCTGATGGCACATAATCTGCTTTCCTCGTGTATGAATGAGAATATGATTTATTTATTTTTGTCGTTGTTTCTTTTTTATCGTTTTTCTTCGGAACTTCACATGGACATGTTCCTTTAAATCTAAATATTGTCCTGAAATGTGACTTCAGTAAAGAAAAACGATTTTAAAAACGATAAAAAAAAATATGACGATGAACAGTAAAGTAATCATGCGATGCAATGTAAATAAAAATGAATGTTCTGTGTAGTGTAAAGCCACGCCCATTCTTTCACGCTACCAGTGAAATGACCAATACGATCACGGTAAGTGTAAACATTGACCAATCGAATTCCTCCTGCGGTAGCGCGCCGCGGACGTTCCCTTTGCACATGTGCGTGTCTCTGCGTGATGTGCCGTCGAGAGTAACCTTCAGGAAACCGAGTGAAAATCAAAGGTGTTCAACATGTAAGTAACGTTAGTGCTGATTGACAGCTGTGTGTTAAATGCCTGTTTTATATTACATTTGTCATGCTTTCGCTTTAATAGCAAAACCAAGAATAGCAAACCAAGCTATGTTTAAACTTCATTATCTAAAATGAACGGCGCATACATGAACTAGAATGTTTATTTTGTAATAACAACATTCTCTAAAACTTTATTTGACAGACTGTCGTTGAATGCATTAGTCGCTCATCTGCTGCAGTGTTGAACATTTATTGCAATTTGAATTTAGGCTAATAAAACATATTTAACTGCATAATGACAGGGAGGCAGCAATGGCCATCACAACCAAATACTGCCAGAAGGAGCTGGAGGAATATGGTGGCTGTGTTGTGTCTCATCCTGCATCATGGCAAGAGAAGTGTCTAGACCTGAAGCTGAAGGTGGCACAGTGCACTTCATCACAGTATGTTCAAATGGCATGCTTGCAGACAAATGCGTTTCCATTTCTTTTATTCTCTTTGCTGAGAAAAGCTACTTATTCTTATTTATATTACAAATTGTTGTAAATGTGTTTCTTAAACTTCAAACACGTTTCTTATGTCCCAGGGGCTGACTGTGTGTGTGTGTGTGTGTGTGTGTGTGTGTGTGTGTGTGTGTGTGTGTGTGTGTGTGTGTGTGTGTGTGTGTGTGTGCGTGTGTTCGTCCACCACCAAAGACCATTTTTGACCCAGGAAAAAGATTGAGACAGATTAATGAATGAATGAGGCATTTATATAGCGCTTTACAATGTACTACTGTACATCCAAAGTGCTTTACAATTAAAATCAGGAATACAGAAAACTCACCAACTGAGACAATGTCTCCAGGGACTAGTTCATCACTCGATACAGGCCTCCATTGGTATTGGTATTAAAATAAAAAGTTGTATGTTATACGTAGGTCACACACTGTTGTTTTACAATGCCTTCATTAAATCAATGACAATCTATTAACAGATATATTATTTAATAGCAACTACCCCACAGTTATGCCATCACAGAAAATAAAATATCAAGATGAGATATGAGACATCTTATATTATGATTAGCTTATTAAAACATCTAGCTTAATAATGTTTTATATTTGACATCAAACTGTATTTTGTCTTTTCTTTTTTCCAAAAAGTCCTGTTATTTAATTATACATACATATGAAAAATTAGGAAGACAAATGAGTCTGCCATTGTATCTAAAATATGTTTAAATTTGTACTTTCTCCACCACCTAATACTATTAAACATAATGCATTGTTTGAGATTTGATACTGGTAGAAATGTTCATGACATAAGTAAAACTGAATGAATTAAAATGATTTCTCCTGAGCTATACAGTATATCCACTGCAACACACACACACACACACACACACACACACACACACACACACACACACACACACGCACACACACACACACACACACATACACAATATGCATCGTTTGTAGACAAATTAAATAACTAGTGAGAGTTTACTCGATTGAAACAATAATGATGTGTTTAAGTCAAGACAGTTTATTTACCCAGATTCAAATAGAAAGGGCTTTATTTATGATGTTTCCCCCCTCTTTTTCTTGCATGTCAATGCAGTCCTGTGATAAGGAAGATCCGAACAGACTGTGCCGGTGAGTTTTCTGTGTTTGAGAGCTGTCTCCGAGAGAACCAGAGGTCTGCCGAAGCGTGTCAACCTCACCTCACCCGTTTCCTTGCCTGTGTTGAGACCGTCGACCTTTCAGGAATAGGTAAGCAGTGAAGTATGTGTCTTTATATGATGCTATAATCTGACATGCAGATTGAATTTATTACAGAGAATATAATGCATTTAAATATATATATATATAAAAACTTTTTTTTCCAACAGCAAATGCTGCGCCTCAGCCCACATAGATGTTTTCTCCATTGTTCTGTCTAATGAGGACAATAGCACAGGGGTTTTATACTCAATACTGGGAAGAAATGGATTATGGAAATTTTATATTTGAAGAACTGCAACACACAAGAACAATAACAGACTTAAATATTTTGCACTGAAAAGATGCAAGAAAAGAACCCCCATCCCCCACCCTACACTGTGTAATGTGATATGAGATTTTTTTTGTTTTTGGAACTTTTCACACTATTTATGAGAGAAATCATTTTTAAAGGTTTCCATGATATTAAAACATGTTACAATAAAAAAATATGCATTTCAGTTTTTTCTCTACTGCTCTCTGTTCTTTTGAAGATTGTGTCCTACCAACAAACCATTTTGTTTCACTGTGAAATCCTTAAATCCAAAAAAATATTTTTGCATACACCCATATGAAATTCTTCTGTGAGAATCCGATCGCGGTGGACTACAGATATTCAATTACATTTTTTAAGAAGAAAAGAAAACTCAATTCAAATCAGTATTCTAATTAGGAGACTTAGTGAGGAAAATATTAAATTCCATAATTATTTTTAGATGAACATACTGTTCTCTTTTTAACATATGCGAGTAAGTCTTTATAAAGTCTTTTATAAATTTAGCTTAACCCTGTCACTGAAACATGGATTCATTTTAGATCTATATTAACATTATTTACTGCAAGGAAACACAATTATGATGATAATATATGTTTATCTTCAGTTAAAGGGGCTATATGTAGAATTCAGAAACCCTTGTTATTAGCGACACCGGTGGTCGTTAAGTGAACTGCAACCTGCAACTTATTGCTCGTGCTCGAACTCTTACACACATAGTTGAGGCTGAACAGATGATAGCCTGAACTTCTTTTCTTTTCTTTTTTTGCTAGAAGTTAAAAAGTTGGAAATGCATTTGCAGCGATATACTTTTAACGAACATCCCAATGCCGTCCACGCTGCTGAGAGTGATGGTTAGATGAATATGACAACATAAAATAAAGCAGTGAATAAAATGGCAGTTAAGAAAGCATCTGATAGCGATGTGGATCTGTTCGCACGAGCTCTGCAATTCACAGGCAGCATGTCGACAGATTAAAATTACACTGTTATAATAGTTTGATTATAAAGTATAGCTATTTGAGATAGATCTGGCTATGTGAGACTATAGTTTGAATTAATCCATTTTGTTTGCATGACACATTGACATTACAGTACAGAATGGCTCTTTCGGCATTATCTTGACTTGAACTCTGTATAATGCTTTCATGTGTCAGGAAGAGAGGCTCTCGGGGATCGCGCATTACCGTAACAATCCTTCACATACAAATATTTGTACAGGCTTTTATAGACAACCTATGAAGTTGGGGAAGGTCTCTTTTTTTAAGTTTTGTTACAAGCTGTTTACACAAACCGTGGCAATGATAATGTAATTAATACATGAAAAAGATGAATGCTTGATTTGACGTGAAATTTAATTTATGCCATCATGTCAATTATAAATGGTATTTCTTGTTCTCTGTTAGTCATCGTTTGAATGTTTTTCCCCTTACCTTGGCGTCACAGTATAATATTAAACCAAAGAATGCAGACATGTAATATCTCCCCCTCACATGCCCACCGGTTCCCTGCGTCCAGGAACAAAAGACTGTAGGGAGGCATTAGATTAGGATTGCTTTGACCGCTGGTTAAACAGGAGGGAGGACACAGGGTTCTGAGCCTTTGACCACCGAGTTGAACAGATCTTTCATTTGGTCCATTATCAAAAGTGGAAAGAAATGTAACTGTTTCACCAGAATCACATACTTATCAGAGTGCATGAGCCATAAATCACACAGCCAAGTGTCAATGTTTGAAATGACGAGTTATATTGGATACCCGAGAACACTGTTCACAAAAACACGTTCACTGAAAGTCATCACACTAAAAGAAACAGAAAGACGCACCATTCATCTCCCCATCAACAGCTGTCATCACCGCAGTCCTTTGGAGAAATATTATAACACTAAATAAAACAGTCCAGTATCACAAAATGGTTCATGAATATATGAGCCGTCAGCTGCACACTTGATTTACCAGGAAGTCATGTCCAGTGTACAAGAAACTACATTCCAGTCAGGATTTTCATAAGCAGATGGAGTTACTGTACATTCTTTAATATAAATAATACATTTCACATAATTATCATGCTGCAACATAAATATTCCAATTCTATTGTTGCCATTAAAAATAGTCAACAAGAACATAATGAGTAAAAAGAGGTGAAGTAAATAACTACACGAATAGCAATAGTGCTAATTACAACAACAGTCATATGATCAACACATTTAGTATATTACAATAAAGCACAATTAGCAACACTTTGCCAAATGTACACGTCCTGTAAGATTTAGGTGGGCGTCTTAATACTTTGTGCTATTTTTCCTGTCAGTACTAAAGAGATAGATGTCATTTTTATGATCAACCCTGTAACTATAGGCTAACTAACCCTGTAACAGCAATAACCCTGATTATTTCCTTATCTCAGTTTGGAGATTAGAGCACATCCCTACATTTTACCTGATGCCTTACCATCTAGAACCTACATGTTTATTATAGTCGCCGTATCACCATTTTTGCTATGGTATACAAATCAAGGCCCTTGATAGTTTTCACATTTCTCACTTTTTTTATCAGAGAAAATGTACCCTGTGTCCAAATGTTATACTGTTTAAAAACCTGAGATTTAAATTAAATAATCTCATTTGTGGTTGTGTTAAATGAAATATGAAATTAAAGCATAATCAAGACTCCCTCACTATTTATTTTCTTTGAGATATCTACTTCAATTTTTCATTATCTTACAGACATTTCATTATGTTACGCTGTTCTATTTTAATATTTTGTCTCTTTAATTGTCTAATGCACAGTTAAGGCGGCTTGAAACATTAAACAATAATTCTCTTTCTGAGAAACTGCCAGTATTTAAAAACCTAACAAATGAATTCCAAATTAAATTTCTTTATAAAAAATACGGCACTAGCTGTCAACATTTCTAATTTGTGAAAAGGAATTTAAAATGTTAAAGGTGCACTCAGAATTTTTTTCTCATTTAGAGTTTTACACTTCAAAAAAAAAAAAAAAAGTCTTCAAAATAAAATTAAAATTAAAAAAATGTCCCTCCATTTTGTTAGCTTTTTTAAAAAAATATGTCTATCTAGTATTTATTATTTTTTATTTCAGTTTTAGTTTTAGCCTGTCAAGTTAAACTAAATAAAATGTTGCCTTGGCAACTTGATAATATTTTACTTTATTTCAAGCTACAATGTTTTATATTTTTTTAATGGTTTTAGTTAACTATAATAACCCTACTTCAAACGTTTGTGTTTGTGTGATGCTGCATCCACACCACTAGGTGTCAGTGTAAGTCCAAGACAACTGCTATATCAGTCAGCTTGACATACATAAAACTACTGAGTGCACCTTTAATATACATTTTTACTTGACAATAAATATGAATGTACATTGACTTCTAGCCAGCATGCTAGACTATTTTGGCTTTCACATTAGATTTAAATAAAAGCTGATTCCTTTACGTAAGGAAGGACATAAAGATTGCAAAGCAATAAGTAGAGAGTAGAAATAGGCTTGGGCTGTGTCAGAAATCACTCCTATATCCTTTCATTATTTGAGGAAACAGCCATTTGTAGTGCTGTTTGAAACCATAGTGGACAGAACTTCTGGCTCACTTGGTCTCGTTCACTCGTTCAGTGGACAATATCAGTGGAGTAATGTAATGAATAGAGTGCTGCAGGGATGACATCATTTTGTCGGCCAAAACCCAGACACGAGTTAGCATTTTAGCACTTCTGGTTCCATCATCCTAATAGTCAATGGGTTTTTGGTTAAATGCCTGAAATAAGGTCTGTTGTTAACATAAGCTCAATTTGACGTTTTATTCTACAACATAAAATACATAATTAATAGCTTTTACTTGTCTTGATAAGGGCATTTGTTAACAAGTGGCTAAATGGGACTACATAGGTTGTTTGGCACATTAAAGGTGCAGTAAGCAATTTCTGAGAAACACTGTTGATATTTGAAATCAATCCAAATAAAACAAACCGCTCCCTTCATTGCTCTGCCCCCAAAATGCTCAAGAGTACAAGCAAGAGTTGGTTGTTAGTTGCCAGCAGCTCCAGACAAACACTCAAAACTGTCCTGTTATTAAAGGTACGATTACAACAACAACAAAACCAAACAGCTGCGAAACAGCAAAACCAATGTTTCTTGCATATGGAGCAAAGACAACACAACCTCTGCGTCTGTTTTCAGGCCTTCCCGCTCAAGTCTCTTCAGCGTTGGAAAGCTTTTCTAATATTAAGGCGGGTCCTATAGCTCTTGCCTTATCATAACCCTTTTTTTACCACTGATATTCATCTGACCTTTTCTCTTTTGTAATGTCTCTCAGCCATCTCTTTCTACAGTCTTTCTTCAAATCTCTCTCTTGCTCACTTTCTCTCCTCATCATGAGTGGACACGTCCCCTACTGCTGATTGGCTCACTCTCTCCTCCTCATCATGAGTGGACACGCCCCCTACTGCTGATTGGCTCTCTCTCTCCTCCTCATCATGAGTGGACACGCCCCCTACTGCTGATTGGCTCACTCTCTCCTCTTCATCATGAGTGGACACGCCCTCTACTTCTGATTGGCTACAAGTGTGTTGTGCTGCTCGGTTTCTCAAAAATCGCTTACTGCACCTTTAAACATCATCACACCGAACAGGTAAACTCTTCTACACACTAATCCGCTTTCACAGCCTGTGTTTTTATAATCACATTCTTGCAAACTATTCTAACTCAGACTTTCAGGGAAAAGTTTTTTAAAACAAAGACTGATGTATTTGTTGGACGCTTAAAGGTGGTGATGTTGAAATCATGTGACCATGGTGTAGTTTGTTTATACGGTTAGATTTTTACCTTCACCGATTGTATTTAGGTTTCAACATTTTCAAAAAATTATCCTGATGAACAAAACGTGTAAGAATCATAAACTCTCACAGAGCATTTTCTGCAATAATCTAATCATATTGGTGATCTTTTTATCGAGGTACCGCTAACTTTTTGGTTGGCCTACAAAACACATCATCATTCAAGCACTGAATGAGAAAATAGGGGGAGATTTTGGATACAGCCTTGATCAGTTTGTTAGTTTTACATTGAGTAGAGGGTGAGGTAACACTTAAGTTTATGATACACAGGGCAACTTTTTGAGCAATTTCGCTGTGCAATCCTGCCGAGCGATTGTTGCTTGGGCACTTTCCCATTGAAAATGGGCAATACATTTCTATGTGGATAATTTAGACTGGTCGTGGGCCCTGTGTCTGATTTGGTTGCCTGATGACGGCAACATTGCTCAAAAAGTTGCCCTGTGTATCATCACCTTTAGACTTCATGAACAGCTGCCTGTTGATGTCTGCACCTATGACTGTCGAAACATTTTTGCCTGATACAGAACAAAAAAAAATAGTGCATTTGTGTGATTTAAAACATGAGATTCCAGTGAATTCCTATTCTGTCCATGTCATATTGAATTTTTAGGGTCTGGTCATGACTTGGTTTAACTGCTTAGAGCTTTATTGGCATGACTAAGATATGATTGAGGGACTCAATTAGTTCTGATGATGAAAGACGCCTCCAGTGAGACTCTGTTGCCCCCTGCAGTGGTGGAGGAGCGCTTTAGGTAGGTGGAACCAGGGTCATGAGGTAAAGTAGGAGTTTTGCATCGAGTAGAGGCGATCAATGGGATTTCCTATCCGACCTGCCAGAACTCCACCATCTGCGGTCGACAAGAGACAGTCCCCAAGATGACTGAGACTTCCATCACTGTCCAAGTCATGGAAAACTGTCTCTGAGTCTGAAATGAATTCGACGTTCAAACACAAACATTTCAGTAAACGAAAAAGAATAAGCAATGCTGAAGTTTATAGACTCCTTACCGTAGGAGTGCATCTGCTCGGGGCCGAGCTGTGGTGGCGTGAGCCCGTGTCGGAATTGCTCGCTGCCATATATGTTCGGATCCAAAGCCAGCAGTTGTTGCCGTGGCAGAGAGGAATATGACAGCAACCCATCCAGTCCGTGACTGCTGGAGCCGTCTGTGAAGAGATAGAGCTGGGTTTACACCTTTCATCAAGCCATTTCACACGGTTGTCCGTCCCCCCGAGTCTTACCCTCACTGTCATCGTTACTCTGGCGCCCCCCTCTGCTCGGGCCCCTCCTGGTGCCGCCCATCTGCTCCTGTTCCTGCTGTTGCTGCTGCTGCTGCTGTCTGCGAGCGATCTTCTTCATCTGAACACACAAAAATTCTCTGGTCCAGGAACGACATTCCCATCTAATATTCATATAATCAAACTAGTCTTGAACGTGCAGTCACAATAGCAGTGAATAATCCCTTTAAGTCACAAGTCTCAGTCTTGTTGATTGCTTGTACCCGTCTTTCTAAATGTGTCTGTCTGCCTGCCTGCCTGTCTATCTATCTATCTATCTATCTATCTATCTATCTATCTATCTATCTATCTATCTATCTATCTATCTATCTATCTATCTATCTATCTATCTATCTATCTATCTATCTATCCGTCTGTCTGTCTGTCATTCTATATATCGTTCTCTGTCTATCATTCATTCTATCTTTCTATCGGTCTGTCTGTCTGTCTATCGCTCTCTCTGTCTATCGTTCATCTCTGTCTGTTGTTCTTTATATCTGTCTGTCTATCGTTCGTTCTTTATATCTGTCTTTCTGAATATCGTTCTGTCTTTCTTTCAATCTATAATTCTTTCTATCTATCATTCTGTCTGTCCGTTTATCTATCGTTTTATGTGACCCTGGATCACAAAACCAGTCTTAAGTAGCACGGGTACATTTGTGGGAATAGCCAACAATACATTGTATGGGTCAAAATGATCAATTTTTCTTTTATGCCAAAAATCATTAGGATATTAAGTAAAGATCAAGTTCCATGAAGATATTTTGTAAATGTCCTACCGTAAATGTATAAAACGTTTATTTTTGTGAGTGAATGCAGCACAATCGCGAAACATAAATGGACAACTTTAAAGGCGATTTCCCCAATGTTTCGACTTTTCTGCACCCTCATATTCCAGATTTTCAAATAGTTGTATCTCGGCCAAATATTGTCCTTTCCTAACAAACCATACATCAATGGAAAGCTTATTTATTCAGCTTTCATGTGATGTATAAATCTCAATTTCAAAAAAATGACCCATAAGACTGGTTTTGTCATCCAGGGTCACATATATACCGGTACTTTTTATCTGTCTCTGTCGTTGTTCTATCGGTCTGTCTGTCTATCGTTCATTCTATCTGTCTGTATCTATCGTTCTTTCTGTCTCTATCATTCTGTCTATCTCTGTCAGTCTGTTGTTCTTTCTATCTGTAGGTCTGTTTATCGTTTTGTCTGTTTATCTCGTTCACTCATTCTATCTGTCTGTCTGAATTTCGTTCGGTCTGTCTTTCTATTTATCGTTCTTTCTATCTATCGTTCTGTCTGTCCGTTTATCTACCGTTATATATATATATATATATTATTTTTATCTGTCTCTGTCGTTCTTTCTATCTGTCTGTCTCTCTGTCTATCCATTGTTCTGTCTGTCTCTTAAGACCTACAAACCTTTAAACGTACAATCAAGGCTTTTTCAAGCCACATTTAAAACTTGTAATTTTTTTTTTTGTCAAAAATGATCTTTTTTTGTCAAGTTTAGTTATTTGATTTTCAGTTTATTTTAATTATACTCCCTTAAACCTCAGACATAAAACACACCCTAAAATATGGTCAATAGAACAAGGATGTTGATTTTACTTTTTTCTACCTGGGTAAATCATAAGATGGTGTTTCAAAAAAGGAACATTTTCAGAATGTATCAATAAATGATGCCATCCCACCTTTGCTCTCTGATTTTGGAACCACACCTGCACGACTCTCACCGTCAGTCCAGTTTCAGCTGCAAGAGTTTCTCTGACCTGCAACAACAGAGCATGCATGAGATGCACATAAGTGCTGTTTCCACATACAATGCACACAGGCATCCTGTGACTGCTGACCTTTCGGCAGGGTTTGGAAGACACCTCGAAGGAAGCCTTGAAGGCGCGACGCTGTTGCGTGGTCAAGATGGTACGTGGTCTCTTGGATCTCTTGTGGTCCTTCCCATCATCCCCAGTCTTGCCCCCGACGGAGACACCGCCACCCTCCTCATCCTCGCTCTTTACTGCAGAGGGAAACTGAGCATTGGCTTAAAGGTGAACTGTGTCGTTTCTTAACTATTTGAACATCTCTTCTCCTTTAATATCAACCTTCAATTGAGGTCAAGAAGGTTACCAGACTCGGTAGGGGCCGGGCTGATGGCGGCCAGCATCTCTCTCTCCTTCTCATAGTCTCCCCTGCAGAGCAGCTGTCCCTCCTTTAGCACAAACTCATCACCTCTCTGCAGCCGGCGCTCACACTCGCAGCAGCTGAAGCAGCCCAGGTGATACACCTGCCCCAGGACACGCATGATGAGCTCCGAGCGCCCGATCGCCTGCAGGCACGCACTGCACTTCCGCACGAACAACCTGACACACACACACACACACACACACACGTGCACGTGTCACTGAACGATCACTTTATGCAATGTTTTGTCTGTTACACTGGGTGGCAACAACGCACAAGATGTCACAAGCAACAAAGCAAAAATGTATTTAACCCTATAAATCCCACTGTATTGTATTTGATAAGCAAGTTTCTAAGGCCTATAAAGTAACAATATGATCACAACTTGAACACAATCTGTCATATGCCTTCTGCCGTCTGATTGATAGTTGACGCTTTTTTTGTGTAATTGTAAAAACGTCCTCCTTTAGGTCACGACACTCATCTTTGCTGTGAAATCTTGACTTTTTTTAAGTGAAGAACGTAAGAATAACTTTTACCCCCGGTTTCACAGACAAGGGTTAAGCTAGTCCCAGACTAAAATGCATGTTTGAGCTGTTTTAAGCTCAATCATATCTTATATCTTAAAATATGTCAGTGCCATTGTTTTGTCTCATGATGCACACCAGTAGGCTAATGTTTTTTTTCTAAGGCACATTTGTAAAAGCTATAAAATAATTGAACTGAGGCCTAATCCTGGCCTTAATAGTTTTTATTATTATTTGATGATGTTTTATTAATAGTTGATGATGAACATTCACTGGACTGACGCAACTTAGGTTTACTTGATTATCCATATGTCTTTATTTTTATTTTTTTTGAAAATCTTATTAAAATGTGAGCATCAAATATGACCCATCAGGCTTCTGGGGAGTGTTTATTATTTGTTCATCTCTCAATCATCATTGCATTATATATTTTGCCCCTGACAATAAAATCTACAAACCTGATCCCAAAACTAAGATTTTAAAACATTATTGGGAGATATAGAGAGATGACTGATATTAATATGCATTTTATATAATTAGCTTGTTTGTTATACCATTATAAAAATCTCATTGACTTACATTACAAGCTATCAGAAATCGAGGTGTTTTTTTTCCCTTGAGTTTGAGGACCATTTACATTTTTTTGTCTAAAAAAACAGACTTTATATGTCAGGCTTGACAGGGTCATTTTATTTGCACATATTCGTTTGACAGAAACTTTTCCCAAAGCAGCTTACACTGCATTTAAGCTCTACATTTTTTCAGTGTATCACCTGGGAATTGAACCTGTGATCTTGGTGTTGCTAGCACTGTGCGCTTTGGTGAATATTTTAAACTTACCGATGATTTTCTAAGATGATAAACAATTACAGTGACTTACTGGGCAAAAGTGAGCAAATGTATTAAGAAGGTCATTTGTCCCACTACCAATGCCCGCAAATGCCTCTCTTTAAACTGTGTTTTCCTTTGACGTGGCTCATCAACATCACAATTTTAAAGGCCCTCTCGCTCTTCAATCCCCAACAAACCCCTCGTTTTTTCCCTCCTCTCTCCCCTCCCTAACCGCTTGATATTTTCTGCCAGAATTCCCTGTCCTCCCTCCCGTCCTCCCTCCCCAGCTCCGTGAAACTAATAAAGACAGGATTAATTAGATTGTTGTTTAAACAGTGCGATGCCCAGACAGACGCTGTAAACTCATAACCAGGGATTGAGGATAGCATGGGGTTAATCTCTCCTCTCTCTTTTTCACACACTCGAATAAACACACTATACCCGCACAAACACACACATTTACCAGCACCTATATTCGGGCGTGCTCGTGTACTCTCATAATTATTGACAGGTACCCACAGATGGACCTGTAGACGCTCAATGACAATCTAATCCTTATGTACATTTCATTAAGCCAAAGCAACAGTCACCATTCACCCAAAATGTGGCATGAACCTATATGTGAAGTTACTGTCAAACACCTGAACTGGACAATAGTAAGATTTTTACATGTCAAATGTGGCGTTTACACATGCTGGCGTGATTTTAGGCTGTTGTGTGTTGCTATGTGGTTGTTAGGATGTTCTGGGCGATTGTTTACTGTCCCATTTTAAAAAAATGCCAAGTCTACGATATTGTGGTCTCAGGACTTGCGTCGGTGAACATGGATTTTTCAGCCTTTTTTTCGTTAACCAGGTGGAAAACATCAAAAAGCCGCCCAATTTGACGCATCATTCTATCACAGTGCAGGACAAGCGACCATTTAAAGGAATAGTTCACCCAACAAATGAACATTATGACAAGAACTACCCCTTTTAATACTTTTTCAGATCCCTAACCTTAAATAATAAGAAATAAAGGTTCTTTATTTAGTTCATCAATGTTGTTTTTAACATTCATGGAATCTTTCCATTGCACAAAAGGTTCTTTGTAGTGGAAAATAAGTTCTTTAGATTTCTTAAAATGTTTTACACACTAAGAAAAAATGCTTCTTTTCAGACCTGTTGACTGAAAGGTTTCTTTGGGAAACCAAAAATGGTTAATCAATGTGAAAAAAAAAACATTTAGAGCAGTAAATAAAGCTGAAACCTGCTTTAGCAATGACCACTAAGGAAATTAAAAGGACACGTATAAGAGGAAAATTAAATGATTAGACGCTGTCACACATGATAAGATGAAAACAAAACATGTTGGAGGCGAAGAACAGATGAAAGGCACATTTGATGGATAACACAGACTTCATGACAGTTGCAGAGACGGATTGCTGCAGTTCTTGTGTGTGTGTGTGTGTGTGTGTGTGTGTGTGTGTGTGTGTGTGTGTGTGTGTGTGTGTGTGTGTGTGTGTGTGTGTTGAGTGCAGGAGATGAAGGTGTCATATCAGAAATCTGGTGAAGGAAGAGCCAGCCAGGTCCACACATTATAGCCTCTAATCTGCACAGATATGATGATCCTGTCCGAAACGCAGCTGCTATGGCTAATCTGTCTCAATCCATCTGCCAAAAATGCCAAATTACCCAAATCACCATCTACTACATCAGATCAAAGAAGTCCAACTCTAAAATCCCTGAGCAACATTCATTCAGCCACTGACCGTAAGAGTGCATCGCATGAAACCATTCCCAGGTCATACTTCCCCTCAAAACCAAAAGAAATAACTGAGAAATTATATTTTTGAAATGTGATATGGACATGTTTTAGTGACATTCACCACAAACTTTAAAAGGGGATAAAATGTTCTATAAAGAAACACTGCAAACAGACACATTAAACATGATGGTTACAACAATAACAATATATTTCATACTTGAACATATACAGACCTGAAAACCAGAGTTAACTGAGGATGAAACTACCTTGGGGGAAAGAAATTATGGGTGCAGGGAAAAAAAAATCAGGCGATATGTACGAACAAGTTGTGTTCATGATGTCAATTCAATAAAGTTTTACATAAATCTATAGCCAAATCATAGTGTGGGGGCCTAATCCATGCACGAACACATAATTTTACATAATCAAACACTTACTGTCATAGTTGCAAGGTTTATCCCACAGACTTTGGTGCATCTTTGTATATATAGGGAGTCAGTATGTAAATCATACATGTACACATAATTGCAAGGGTTGGTGCTGTGCGTGCGCGTGTATGTGTGTATGAGCGAGAGAGAAAGAAAGAGAGCGGATATTGCTGTGAGGGAAGGTGGCTCAGAGCCAGGGTTCAGTAATCACATCATCTTCTTTTATTAAATCTCACTGCACTGCTTCTGCGTTATTAAAATCTCCCAGCATTCCCCACAACCGACTCCCGCCCCCCTCCCTCCCCGACACGCACGCACACCAATATTCACAATGATGAGATATGAGAAAACCAACAGGTAGCTGATAAAAATGTACACATCAGACCACTCGAACGCAAAAGAGAAAGCACAGGTGAGCAGCTAAACTGTTCAGTACTGACACATTTTATACTGACCCAATCATGTCACAGACACACACTTGCGTACGTACTTGCTAGAAGACCAGCTTTTTTAACTTAACATGCAATGAATGCAATTCTCTAACATGTGCAAAGTACTGAAATGATAATCGACTTGTGGCATGCAGGCTTTAATTGTCTAATTATGTTTGATTGCGTTGAGACACATCATCACGTCATTTAACGCTAATAAAACAACAAATGAACAAATGATTGTCATTGTACACCATCAAATATTCTTTACCACTCTCAGCTGAATTCAGATACATTACACTTATGGCTTATTAGTCATATGAAGAACACTTCAACAGGCTCATTAGAAAGAGTACTGTCTATCAAGGTAGCAATAAAGGAAAAATCATATTTCTTTATGTAGTGAGAATAATGAGAATCACAATATTTTAGATGATCCTGTAGAAATCATGGGTGAAAAATACCGGTAACAATGAACAGTTGTATTTTTTATTAACTAACGTTAACAAAGATCAATAAGTCAAAGATTAATACAGTTATATGTCTAGTTTAGTTTTTTAGTTTATGTTAGTTCAAGCATCAATGAAAACTAATGGGACCTTATTGTAAAGTGAAACCAAAATACATTTTATAAATGTGATAATGGTATGATTTACTTAATACTAACATTACTTTTGAAAGAAGTGCATTATAATTTCTCATGAGCTTCTCTTTTCTTGATTTGCGAGAAATGTTCATGCTGTCATTGATTCTGTAATGAATGAAACATCCTAGATGTAGAGAAAGGAACTTTTTGCCTCTGTATGTCACACTAATAAAAGTAATTTTGAAGTGTCCAACTAGGCAATTTACTCATCAGCCATTTACTCGCCTTCATGTCATTTTAAACCTTTATTGGCTTTGGCTTGCTTAGTTGGGGACACTTAATATCTTACAATATTATTGATCTGCCTGCATCGACACCATGAGAACTGAACTGAGCTGGACGATGGCATCACTGTTTTCTCCAGAGCGGCTGTATAGATAAATGAACTAAATTAATAACATTTCTACAACAGAAATGAACCATCGCTGAACTTCTAGATCTGCTGGACAGCAGAAATAAACTTTTTTGCCTTATTTTCCTGTTATCACTGTAAAGCTGCTTTGAAACAATCTGTCAAAATCAAAACAAAGACTCAATGGCTTTTTTCCTCTTTGGCTACGTCTACATTAATCCGGATACATTTGAAAACTGTGTTTTCGTTTCAAAATGCTCTCTCCACACTAACGTTTTCAAGCATTTTCCAAAAGTTTCTCATCCACACTGAAATGTCGGATGCTAACTTCATCTTACTGCACATGCATACAACCTTATAAAAGCTCACTGAGAAGATACAGACGGAATAAGCATTATAAAGTGATCATGCTATTCTCCTAGCAGGATCATTTTATTTAGCAAAATATCTCAGCATTCACTGATGTGTCCAGGTCGCACTCAGTCGCCATTAGGCAACATGTTTAGTCTAATACGCAACTCCTCTCATGTTTTGCCGCAGGACAGCAATTGCAAGTTAATTTTCTGTCATCTTTGCAGGACTGCGATATGAAGAGTGTGCAAAAATAACATATCTTTAACAACAGTGTAAAAGTGAATAGCACATAACAGGCACAATAGCGGTGTAAGCATGTCTATCGGTTCAATATGCGTCACATGACTAAACATGCGTCATCGTTTTCAAATACCTACGGTTTCACAGTCCACAAAACGGCTTTTTCAAATTTACCCACTTGGGAAAGCATTTTCAAAAAGCTCAGTTTTCCCAGGACAAAAACGCCATCTCAGTGTGGACGGAAGGTCAAATCAGAGAGAAAAAGATGCATTAACAGTGAATGTCAATGGGGTCCAAAACAACCCTGAGGATTTTTTCCACTGATGACAATTTTTTGTTGGGAACCATGCTTTCGACACATTTCCACTGTAGCAATGATGTCTCATTCCTCAAATACATTTCCGAAAACCTACAAAATGCATGGTAATTCACTTTCTACTTGTCAACAGACCAAATACTGATTCATGCCACCGTGACATCTTGTATAGAGCATTTCACTATTTCGGGACGATAATGCACCATTGATGTGCTGACGTACTTATTGTGATACATTTCCTGACTGACAGCAAGACCTGTCCGTACATTACAAACACACACACGTCGGTTTCCAGCATCCCTCGTGTGTATGTGCGATGCTCAAGGGTTCAGGGACCGACAGGATCGATGTGTTGAGTTGTGTGAGGCGAGAGTGAGTCTGCGAGTGTGTGTGTGCTTGGATAAAACAGCTAATCCCCAGGCCACCAGAACGCAATATCCTGTCAGCCAGATTCTCATTTCCTGTCTCTCTGTGGCAGGGCGAGAAGAAAAAAAAAAGACGCGCTGAGGGGGGACGGGGGATTCGTTGCCCCAGAAACAGAAGATACGGCAGCCCTGTTTGAGGATATCTATGGCATTCTTCCTATCTCTCCCCCTCCCGCTTTCATTTTTTGCCGTTCTTCTTTTATTATCTCAGATTTAATAAAGCCAAGGCGAGCAGCTTGTTCTGCCATGAAACATTTATTAGCCGTCTGTAATGAAATTGTTGTGCGGGAGGCGAGGTGATGGAGACTCATCACGCATTATGCAAAAACAGTGGCAATATCACGAGAGGAGACACCTCGAGCTCATCTCTCCTCTTCCTCTGTCATCTTCCTCTCTCCACCTCTGTTTGTCACCTCCATGGCCTTCTGGCTTCCCCTGAGCTCTTCTCTCTCTCCATCATTCCCTTACACGTCTGATACGTACACTACACTCTTAAAAAGAAAGGTTCTTTATTGTAATTGATGGTTCCATAAAGAACCTTTCAAATCTATGGAATCTTTACATAGCACAAAAGGTTCTATATAGTGGAGGAAGTTCCTCAGATTATTAAAGTGTTCTTCACACCAAGAAAACAAATGGTTCTTTTACGAATTGTTGATTGAAAGGTTCTTTGGTGAAACCCAAAATGGGTTTTTTTTCCCATGCCACCTTTATTTTTAAGAGCTTCAACATGGGCTAATGGGAGCTTCAGGTGTAGAAAAACTCATTTTCCTATAGCAGTAATGCAGGTGAGAAAATATTACTGAAAACCTAATGAGCCTCATGGCTTTAACTACCACAATGTGTTTACGTATATACAAAACATATTCATCAACAGGACTAAACACACGAGGTTTTGTATGTTTAAAACTAATGCTAGATTTGGGGTGGTTCATTGATCTTAAACTAGAAGCTGGATTTTTATAGTTAGAAAGTGCGAGTGGCTCGCAATGACGCTAGGGGTTACGATGCAGTTGCTAAAGTGTACTATGTGGTTTACAGGGAAGAGACTGCTTCTATGCCTTCGACACATTTCCACTGCTTCAATCTTTATCACATTGTGTCTGGTAGCCCACAATATAAGTATGAATGGTAATACTAATAGCCTTATTATTACCATTAACCAGCAATCACCACTAACTTGCTTATTGACTCGGTAGCGAATCCAAGGTACGGCAACGTCCTCCATCAGAGCCCAAGTGTCATATTCCTGCCTGACAGTACAACAACTCGCTAACCACAACACAGCTTGTAGTCACGTCTAGGAACATAATTAGCAGCGTTCCCAATCAAGAACCATCCACCCACCTCCCTGTTCCCACAGACACAAAGAGACAGCGAGCAATGAGTTGATTAAGCGAAAATGTGGGATAAATGGAGAGATAAACTGATTGGTGTCATCCTGGCTATAAATCTCAACAAGTAGGAAATGGAGTTTGGAACAGAAATATTATTAGAAATCAGACAGTGATGGACGAGCTAGAGAAGAGATGCATGGGGAGGAAGAGAGACCGACCAGAAGAACGTTTCTGAAACCATCCACCTTACAGCTCATAATAATGACTCTGACCAAACATTTTGGTAGAGTGTGTGACTGCAAATGGTGATTTCCATAGAAAAAAAATATTATTTAGAGGTTGCTCTTTCAAAGTACTGGAGACCTAATTGAGAATCTAAGAATTTACAAGCGGATGAAAGAGAAAGAGGGGGATTTTTTTGTGAAGCTGATCATTTTATAAAAGCACTTTCTTTAATTCTTCTGTTATTTAATTTTTTTTTTTACTTTTATACTTGTTGTTTATAATTGTATTTTTTTTTAAATCTGTTTTTGTCATTTTTACTGTTGTTTTAGGGTTTTAGGCATTACAAAGCTAAATATACAAAGCTCTGTCATGAAACTCTAGGTCCTTAACTCAACCTGCTTGCAATTACATTATTCTCTATAGGGCACAGCTGATTGGTTCCTGCTGTATCAGTAGCCAATGAGCTCCAAGCTCAACCTTCAAATACTTGGTCAGCATTTCCCTTAGCAGTGCAGCATGCTGCCAGAAACCCTCCCCCTTCCCCAGCTCCACCTGTATAGATCTGGGTAATTCATGTACGCTATATTGTACAGCAACAGCATGTCTCACTTGCTCACAGCAGCGTGTCATGTTTGTATTGGCAGTAGCAAGTCCTGTATTTGCTCTGCAGCAGCAGAGTAGCAGATCTATTCTGCCAAGACCAAATATATCAACATTGTCATATCCATTACCATGCCAAACATTCGGAGAGTTGTCATGACATAAATAACATTACAGAGAAACGGTTAGTAAGGGATGTTTTCATACTAAAATCATGTTAACACACCTATTGTTTACATCTGAAATAGTATTTTAACATTTATGGATTGCACTTACACTTTTTACCTCACTGTAAAACAGTTTTTATGAAATGGAGGGACAGGTGGAAATAAACGTTTGTGCTGATTAATATTATGCCATAAATTCTTTGGACTGAATCCAAATATTCTGGATCTGAAATTAACTCGAATCCTAATTGAATCTGAAAAATTAATAGCATCAAGTATAAACTTTGTCTCAAATGTTTTTTCCTAAAAATCCTTATGGTATATCAATATTGAATAAATATTGGAATATAAATCTAAGATTTTTTTATTGCAGACTTTGATATTTTGGCAAATCTAAGCACAGTTTAGGACATTTTTTTAGAAATTCTCAAAGGCACACATGACATTCTGGGGTTCTTTTTTTAGGAGAAATGTCTGAGAAGCAGGAGACTTTAGCAAAAAATCACAACTAAGATCTAAGAGATCAACTTTGTGATTTTTCGTTATTATGGGTTCCTCCTAGCATCTCTTTACACACTGGGGGCAGTTTTCGTTCTGTTTCCCACCCCACAGAGTGATCTATTAAATTTGGGGTTGTCTTAAATATCCGCTCCCCTGTCTCCACTCTGATAGGCCTCCGAGACCTTTGCTTGTCTAATTTTCTGCCAGGGATCCAGGCACCGTACCCTGGGGCTGAGAGCCTTTATTGGTCTGGGACTGGTTTCACTTGGTTGGGCTGCACATGCTTTATCTACTGGCTGTGTGGTGTCGAAATCAGCCAGGGAGACGATGATGGACAGTATTTGACCATTTCAGGGATATATGTGGGTTTAATGAATAGGTGTTTGGTTTTGAGTTTGGTTTCTGAAAGTGTGTAGGTGTTGCTGGAATGATCCGAGAAATGAATAGTAAATAAGTCTGATTTCTGATAGCAAGAACTTCAGGGACTGGAGACTGAATGTATGCAATCTTAAAGAAGGAAAGATACTAAATAAAGTTCAAAATGTAGGTTCGGAAGAAGCCTAATCATATAGTTCAGTCAATCATAATTTCTAGCCGTCTTTGACAATTGTTCCGGCATCTCCTCCTCTATTCCATTCTTTCTTTTTCTATGCAATATTGTTAGGGAGGTTTTCTCAGAGCTCGAGTCGAGCCTCAGGATCAAGCCTCCTTTGAGGACAGCAAGCCAAGTTTGTTTACTATTAACTATTAGGACTGGATGAACTTGGGGAAAAAATTTAATCGTTTGTGATGTGATTAAAAATTGATGCTGTTTGCATGTTTGTTGTATTATTATTGTGTGCATTATTCCAAGTGAATTTTTCTTTTTTTCTTAGTAATGGTTTATCAAAAAGTCCTCTGAAACAAATCCCCTTTACAACCCCTTTGCTCAATCCTTACATTTTGGTATTTATGTCAACTTTTGATGATCCGATTTAAGTCGGCTATTTACTAAATGCATCTAAATGTTGATCTTGTCGATCATAAACGCATTTCATTTTTTACTTGTGTTTCTCTCGCACTTCTTCAATCATTTAGTCCGTTTAAACCCCGCCTCTTTCTTACAATTGACTCACATTCAGATCTCCCTTCATCCAATCAACAACCGATGGATAGAACCAAGTGCCCAACCTACTTTTTTCTCTTTTCCGATAAACCATTTCACTCAGATACACGTCACAATATGGTAAAAAAGATCTGTCGCTACTTTGTATTATTGTGACTTGAAAATAACCTGTCCTACATGGGGAAAAAAGGTGTTGTTTAAAATTTTTTTTTTCTCAGTGAATACCGTTTCACTTAAGCACATATTATGAAACTAAAATGTGTTGTCAGTTTGTCAGTGCTGTTTAAGGGGATATTTCTACCTCAACTAATTTTTACAAACGACTTTTACAAATGTCATTACGATTCAGTTATTTTAAATAATAATTTCTAGGTAATTTTTTTACAGTAGAATGTTAGCACAATAAAGTTGTTGTTTTTCCCCCAAATTCCTTTTTTTTTACACCATCAAAGATTCCTTGGCACCCCAAAAAATGGAGCACACACCTGCTGTAGGCCGAGCAGGAGTAAAGAGGCAGGTGTGTGCTGACGGACAGACAGCAGAGCACAAGGAGACATTGTTGTGGATTTACTCAAGGTCAGCCGCACAAGAGTGTGCCAAGTTTCCTCCACAAATACACCACATACCACGCTGCAGCCTCAATATTCACAAATAACATCTGCAAACCAAAACTTTGCCTGTACCTTTCTTACTTTCTTAACATATGGGATGACATGAGAGAAAGTTAAGTCTCTAAAGAGGCCATATGATGCTTTTTTATGCTTTCTTTTTCCGTTGGTGTGGAATGTTTCCGATTGTGTATGTATAATATCTGTAAAGTTATGACGCTCATAGTCTCCCAGAAAGAGGTTTATTCTATGTAACAGAGAACCATTGATCCAGACCTGCCTAAAATGCCTCGATACCACTTTACGTCTACGCCAATGTGACATATTAGCATAATGCCCGCCCAAAGGCATATGCAAAGAAAGAAGACGAGGCCTCAGTGTTGTCGCCATATTGTGGCATGTGCGTTTTCCGTACAGCGCTGTAACTCACTGATTAACTACCGTAGTACGATGTATCTTCGGATAAACTAACCAACTAGGCACGACTGTTTCCGAAACAAGTAATCTAGTAATCTCTTACTTCGTAGTAATGCTTTAGAAGCCATGGAAGCTGAGGTTCGCGATTATGGTAAAGGGGTGTTACACTTCTGACACAGGCTTGAAATCTTTGACCAATCACAAACCATGGGGTCAGCTGGCCAATCAGAGCGTGCTGTGGGCTTTTTGACTCAATAAGAGCGTTTCAGACAGACTGGGAAAAGAGGTGCAGCAATAAAGCACAGTATGTGAAAAATAATATGTTTTTTGGACATTAACACCCAGTAAACAAAATAATGACCTTTTAAAATAGCATCTTATGACCACTTTAAAGGAAACTCCACCATTTCAGAAGAGTGAAAAAGTCTGTTTGATGAAACAAATTAATCAAGCTCATGGGAATATCACTACCAGCCTGCACAAGAACAGTTTTACCATGCTACGATCCCAGAACAACCTTCTCATTTGTAATCGTTGATCACTTTTTACCTCATTATGACATCCTTGCTGCAAGCCCTTATGGACAACAATTATCAAATCTATTGAGCCATTTTTCTTCACCGGTGTCAAGAAAAGCAATGTCAGTTAATATGGTAATTTCATACCCTGGAACAGTCCTGGATCTCAGGTGATCTATCTTTCCGGAAACATATAGAATTATTTCATATTTGCATTGGGAATTCTTCCACCTTACTTTTCCATCTTCTTTTATTCTCTCCTGTCCTTATTTCTTTCTGTTGGCCTCCAGATGTCAGCAACAGAGGGAGTGTCCACACTTCTCAGCAGTGTCTGACACTTCTCATAACAGTGATAACAGGCCACAAAATCGCCCTTCAACTGTCCGCACTCCTGGTGATGTCACTGACAAATTATGGTTGCTCGGAATCTCCCTCTGACCCAAACAGATACAGACTGATTCATCAGAGAAAAATGTAAATTCGGTCTTTTTTCAATTCTCATTCCAATGACTTGGAATGTAGTGCACGATTCATATGAACTGCTTTAATGGTTCATCAGATTTCTCCTTTGTTTTCCACAGAAATTTGGGTTTGGAATAATATGAGGGTGAGTAAAAGGCTATGTTTACATGCCCTAAAATAATACGTTTATAATCAGACTACTGGCACAATTGGACTGTAAAAGCCTTTGTGTAAACACCTTGATTGATCTGATTGAGTTTGATCTGAATGAAAGTGAAAGGTATGATGGGATTGAAAGTGGTGGTATAGACCTAAAATAATCCAATCATCAGGAGAACATTAAGCATGTAAACACTTGATTCTGACTATTTTATCAATCAGATTAAAAAAATACAGTGCCCTGATGTGCGTATGTATACATCTTATGAACGTGCATATGTTTATTTACGTCTGACGTCTTACAAACTAGTCAGGGGAGGAGAATGAATACTTAAGAAATATTTGCTAAAAAAGTTTTATGACATATGTCATTGTTCTTTCTTTCTTTCTTTCTTTTTCATCATGTCAAAAATGGCAATCGCCATATCTCCAGTGACATTATCACGACGACTTTCTCCATTTTTGAACTGCACATGCAGGTTGTGTTCAAGCACATGTAGGCTAAATGAATATGGTAATTAGACTGCACGATTTCAAATAAACAACTTTCAGAATCTGAAATCAGATTGATTCATTCTGATTTACGGAAATTAGTGCATGTAAACACCTAATGGTGACAAAACTACGCCTTTAAGTGACAGATTTGAATCTACAGCCTTACTAATACCTCAACTAAACGTACCACCAATATTTAAAGGAGAGCTCTCTAAAGTCACAGCTCCTCCAAAACACATGAACGCACGCAGCAAGAGTATCTGAACAGCGTCACGAGAGCCGGCGTTAAACTACCTCATGTCTCAATGCAAATAACATTACAATAATAATGAAAGTAAACAGCTCTGAATTGTAGCACCTGACTGCTGCAGATCATTTCGGCGTTGATGATGCTGCCGTTTGTTTGAAGTGTTATGACAAATTGAGTCCTCCCTCGAAATCGGGTCTCTATCAACTAGTTGATGATTATAAGTACATAAGAACGATATTAATTTTAAACGTGTATAGCTTACAAGTGCATAATAAAACAATTTGAACTTAATTTCTTTCACTTGATAAACTCGTAATTAATAAATAATAACCTATTAAGTGAATATCATTGCATTATTTTTATAACTGAAATATTTGGGCATGGTAAACTTAATTTAACACATAATTACATTAAAAATACATGTAGGGTAAGTGCAAATAAGCTATCAGGCTAATCAGGTATCTGTATGCTATGGTAGTACATAAGCTAACTAATACAGACATTAAGGGTTACATTAAAATGGCATTCGGCAACTCCATCTATTTCTTCGCTGATTTTCATTTTTGTTGTCGCATGTTTTCTCAACAAGCTCCCCCTACAGCTGTGAGGCGTATATTTCACAACACTGTCGTAAAAAACACTAATTTGCGGCCCCTCCTCCCCCTTTCTACCGCTGCTCATGTGCATTTGTTATTATCGGAGCCGGCCAACTTTATTGTGTGGAGCTATGAGGTGGGAACACATCATACACATTGAGGGCGGCGTGTGTGTTTATGTCGAATTGCCGTCAAGCAGTTTGTGTTTCTCGCTCATTCTCGCTTCTCACGAGACTTCCTATTTCCAACTTACCGGGACGTTAGTCCTCATGTTGCAAGGTTGGTTGCGGGGAAAGTCACCGTTCTCACCAGAACAGGTTATTAAACCATCCAAATCATTTCTAAACGGTTTTATTAAGTTGAAATAGTTGCCGAATGCCCCTTTAACGTAGTTCAAACAGCATTTATCATAACATGATTTTGAAAGAATTGCAGGCGCTAAAGAGAGTACCAATTAAAAGTAATTTGAGCAAATGGGATCCTAACAGAGACCAGATTTTGAGTGAGGACCTGATGTGTCACTTGACATGTCTAACCCTGCATAGCATGAAACGTGCTGATGCCATGTGATGTCTGCGTGAGCAGGTGCGCGGAGGTGTGGAAATACATATAACAGGCAGTTAGGACATCGTATCATTGCATTCGGACTGAATGCAATGATTGGACAAACATGTTTTGGTCCAAGGCTTCCACAGAAAATATGTACATGTTTCAATATTTAGACCACTTCTATTATCGATTGATATCAGGACGTGAAGAGCGTTTCAACCAGCATAGCAAAAAGTGTTCATGAAAAAAACATTGCCTACCCAACCTTCAACTACATTTGCTAAAGGAAATGTGTTATATTCCACAATAACATCACAGCATTATCTGACTAAACACACTTTTATAGAGGGCTCAGAGGAATGTTCTGGTGCACTACATGTCGACCTACAGACAGTACCCCGAAAATGGGATGTTTTTCCATACTAGGACTTTGATTCAGTGTGTACAGGCGCAGTATGCAGATCGAACTGTCTTACTTCTCATAATCATGCTTGCAGTAAAGCAAGCGGTCCCGGCAGTAGCAGGTCCCACTCAGCGCGCTGCGACACACCGCACACTTGACACACGTCTCATGCCAGGACAGTTCATTGACGCGCAGGAGGAAGCGGTCGGCGATGGGAGACTCGCACCCTGCACACACCTCGCCTCCTCCCACATGCTCTGATGGAGAAGAACAGCACAGGTGTCAGATGACAGGACGCAAACAAATGTGCCATGTGAGACTCAATACACACACATTACAGCATCCATGGGTAAAGATTATAAAACAAGAAAGAATAATAAAACAAAGCTTTGTGTTCTTCAACATGTTGTGTGTTCATTAGGCAGAATATTCACCGTAAGGCGTGGCAGAGGGGGCCTGCTGAAGACATGATTGGTTTTCTTCTGTTTTCATTCCGTTCCTTCCTTCTTTGGAGTGCTGACTGAAGGCCAACAACGCAACAAAGAAAACTCACATATAGAGACTGCAATCAGATACGGTTATATGAAATTATTGTGAGCTGCTTGTAATTGCTCATTGTAATTGTCGTATTTTATTCATTATATTTACATGTAATGCGAGTAAAATGCACACAGTGATTTGAAGTGTTAGTTTGAAGATATTTATATGATTGCAGTTTAATCTGTGAGGACACAGAGCATCGTTAGTTACATTAGCAAAAGACAAAATCAGGTCCGGTGTGGGTCCGTTTTTAATGTGCACTGAAATACATTAGTAATTTTAATTAAAAAAAAAAGGGTTTTAGTGTAAAAATTGGTTGACTGTAAGTTACCATACCATATAAAATGAGAAATATAATATTTAAAGATACATGGAATTTTATTGTGAAAAGGTGTTCTACACTATAATAGATGTATGTATATATGTATGTATAATAAACATAGCACATAGGTGTGAAATATATAGCCTTAAAAAATAATACTTTCTTGGAACAATGCTGAAATTATACAAGTAAAAATTGTCTTATAATTTATGGGGATATTCCCTTCAGGAAGGATACATCACATTTGTCATCTCATCATATTCTGTTACATTTAAAAAAATCACATTTTGTTATTATTATGTATAAAGGGGTGCTTTATGTTGTGTGACCTTAAATTAATGTTTACTGCAATATTTTAGACATATGTGTAACACAGAAGGTGTGTGTGTGTGTGTGTGTGTGTGTGTGTGTTAGTAACAGTCTTTATGTTATCAATGCTCGATTGCTGGAGAAGCCAGTTTTGTTGACCTTTAAGTCACTTTTATTTTCAGTAGGTTTTAAAAAAAAAAATATATATATAAAAAATAATAATAATAATATATATATATATATATATATATATATATATATATTAATCGGCCAAAATGTTAGTATATAGCCTACCAACACTAGCCTATATGATTTAAAGACATATATGGTCAAGAACAGCTTTAAAAATGTAATCTAAATGCTTGGAACAATGCCAAGTTCTACGTCGACGCTGCCAGGCTTTTTTATTTTAGGCTACATTTATTTATTGACAGTGTATACTCTTTTTCTCTAATTTGTTTGGTTCATTTTGTTTAGTCTTACTGCTCAACATGTGTCCGGGAGCTCGTGCAGGTGAAGTGTCCGGAGGAAAGGCGCGCGGCTTCGTAGTAACAGTTAGGCTACACTCTCAAACGCATTGATATTTGGCAAAAAGAAACAATGCAATAAAAAAAATCAAGCCTTTTATGGTTTAAAACCGTCGCACTCAGATTTCAATCAATAACCCATACCGGTTGTCATTAATGCTTTGATTATTGTAATTTAGAATTAAAAGGCGTTCATTCGAGATTTACACTAAATTAATTTGATGTCTGCAAACCGTCAGAAAAACAGGGAAATCAAAATCCTTTTGTTTGTAGGCTATTTCGTTGTTTTTAATTGAGTTTAGAATATTGAAGTTATATTTTTTGTTGGTGTTTAAAAATGTATTATTATAATCATCATCATTCTGCTAATTTCTGCCTAAAACCCATTTTACTGACAATTGAAAAGTGGCATTTTCCTCATGGCTGAAATCCCATGCACGCTGCGTGTCTGATCTCTTTCCACATTAATAATGCAGTTAATTGTATGAGTTGATTATTAAAAATACAGGAGTTAATCGCGGGTCATCAGTCTGAGGCTATTCGCGTTTATCTGCAAAGTGTCAGCATTTTTATTTTTACGTAGGCCTAGCAATAAATGTGATCAAACTTCGTGGAATGTATTTTAATAGCCTGTCTGTTAAATGTTTGTAGGCTATAGCCTAACTTTTGTCGTATGATAATAGGATATTTTGTTTTAATTGCTGCGATCTAGGCCTGCATAAAGGTCTAATAGTTTGACAGAGAACAAATAAACTAGCCTAATGACCTAAAGTATTTTACTAAGTAGCCGATGAATAATTATTATTTTACGACACAATTGACGCAAGTTGATAGGCTATTGATGATATCGTGGTTTGATAGGCCTATTTTGATAGCGTCCATTTAATTTGGTAAAGTTTAGTTTTAATTTACATTTGAAGATGGTCCATGACATGAGAGCTGTTATGTGATGTGATAGCGTAAATACGAACAATATCGATTTTTTTTGTTGCTAATGAGTGAAAAAGTGGCGCTTATGATTATGAATTCAATTTTATATTTCTTTTACTCGAAACCATATCATTTACAAACTTACGGAAAACCGAAACGTGATTGAGTGACGTAGCCTATAGATCTATAACATGTGTTTTAATTTTTTTAAACAAGTTTTAAAACCCATATTTTAGTCTATATGGTCTACAAAAAATAGCTAATGAAAAATATGTCCTTGCGGGGAGTTTAAAAAAAATGTATTATTTATTTAGTAAATGTTAGATTTATAATTCAGACTCTTAATTTTTAATATTTTCTGGCCTGAGCTGAACTCATAAAATAGCTGTAAGAGAGAAGTTTCTTTACCTTTGCCAAGTGTTTGACAGTTTTACTAAATACAGACACTGTATAGGTAGCCTATTAAAGTAGGCTTCCACGAATATGCTAGAGGCAAATTAATAAATTCATCATTAAAACTTGAGCATTTCTGTAAAATGTAGATCGCAGTGCTAGATTTGCTAGACTATGTTAAAAGTGTTTATTAAAGCCGTGCAGGTTTCTGTGTGAACAGTGAAAGCGCCGACAGAGAAAAGTTCAAGTCTATCATTTGTCTCATTCTGTATAGCAGGTGATGCTCAGATGCGTCTCGTGCGCTTACCTTGCGCTGAAACACACTCCTCCAGAGATTTCTTTTGGTAACATCAAAATACCTTTGAAGAAGAGGACGGGCAACAGTGCTCCAAAAGCCAAACTTTAGTGTTAGCTATAGTCCAGAATACACGGAGTGGCGCAAAAGCATCGCCAGACTGTGTGTGACGTTCAGGCGCGCGCTTTATGTGATGATGGAGTGAAGACTCGGGCTGCGCGCGCACAATCAATGACTGCTAAAGGAGGGGTGCAAGAAGAAGAAAACACGGGCATTTACCATTTACAAAGTAGAAGTGACCTATTGTATCTGGCAACGAGTAGCCTATCTAGCCGTTTCTCCTTCAGAGTAGTTTATTGTCTGAATGACAGGCTGTTTTAAATAAAAAAGATTGGTCAATTCCATACATCAATGCCTATAGGCAATTAGCTATAATAACCTCCGATTTTATGTAGGCTACTCTAGAGCCATAGCCTTCAGATTAAAGACATTTTTGTACATTGGTCCAAAGAAATGTTATACAAACAAATGGTGTTCAAGTTGTGAGTGATCTTGTGATTTGTACGGTTGAAAACGTATGAAAGCCAACAACAGGATAATTATCAAAAGTGTCATTTGTTCTCGTAGTGTGTATGTGCCTAAATTAAATAGGATAATCGTGTAGCCCGACATATACATTCCGAGAGTGTTTTTAACACAAAAATCAATGACAGAAGCATGAATTTGTAAAATAGCTAAAGGGCTACAGTAGGGAAATGCTTAGTACAGACTTATTGACAAAACTATGGCTAGTATGGAAGTTAAAGTCATTTTTGAGGTAGGCCTAATTAATATGCCCAATTATACCATGTCATCAAATGCAATGCAGGTCCATACGCGTCGCGTCTGCCATCTAGTGGCGCCAGCGTATTATGTAATATTTATGGGCTTAAGTAAAACTCAAGTAATCGGACTTGACAATTAGCATGATAAGCGGTAAGGCCCTGATGTGGTCTAAATTATAATTCTCCTCACTGATGATAATAATAAAATGTTCTTGTAATTAACACAAAAGAAGATATTTTGAAGAATGTCAGTAAATGTATTGTCGAGTGTCGGTTTTAAAGAATCGGGGGGAAAAACAAGCCAGTTTGTTGTGTTGTTTCCATATATTGCATGTTCATCCCAAATGAGTCATGTTTCAGCATCATACATCTATACAAAACAGGCTGTCTATGAATAACAAATAAACAGGTAAATCTGTGCCAAATTTCCAGCGAGAGTGGAAATTACCATCTGTACTGCGATTTAACTACACTGTACGTCATATGCCACAAAGCAGGGAAACTAAAAATGTACAGCAGGTAGCCTACTAAAATACTGTGGGCTTTACAGCACAAAATGGGATTTATCCCAGTGAATTTAAGGAACCCCATCAGTGAAGTAAACATGCTTCTGCTTCAGTCAGTGTCAAACAAAATGGAGCTGCTCGGCCTTCCCTGAATCACTGCGTTTTAGCCTCAGTCCGGACAGGCCCTTCTGTGCCGTTCTCTCCTCCGTCGGATGCCTCCTCAAGGATCGGATCAGGCGCTCTCTCCCCCCCAGGGTGTTGTTCGATTGGTTGGTATTTCGTTTGTCCATTTGGCCCACATGTTGTTTGAATGAAGAAGCTACTGCTTTAACCCCCTCATCCGATACTGTCCTCGTCACCCCTGTGTGAAGTGCAGTCTGACTCCCAGGGGTGCATCCAGTCTTATTGTGCGGGCTAGGGGTGTCGTGTAATCGTGAGTGAGTTGTTATGGGGGTCTCGGGCTCAGGAGAGGAGCAGCGGCTGCTGTCTGCACTTCCTGGCACAAGTCCTTCCCCGCTCCCAGAATTGTCCTCGTCCCGTGACTGAGAGTCTGCCTTGCTTAATTGTGCTCCTGCCGAACCCTGTCTGTAGTACTTGACCGGCTGCCTGCTGAAGTGACCCCTCGACTGAGTTTGTAGTTGAGTTTCCACAGCCTGCTCCGGATGTCCCTGAGGAGACGCTGTCGGCCTCATAGCCAGGACTGGAAGATTTACAGAACACAATCAAACGTTTATTCACAACAATATAATTAAAAAATGTGATTTTGTACTAATCAAAATGCTTTAAAAATGTATTACCATATCCTTTAGACTAACAAAAAATCACTTGTTTGCTTATGACAACAGGAAGAAAAAGGATCGGCAATGCCACAGAAACACAGAGCAAAAAGTTTGCGCAAGCAGCCAGCTGGTATTGAATTTGAATGTCTTTTAAAGCCCGCCTACCTGCTCTCTCATTGGCTTCTGGGCTCAGCTGGTCCATTGCTTCATTGGATGATGACTTGTCAGAAATATAACCCTCGCTTGAATCTCTCTTGATAGTGCGATTCTGTTAAAATGATAACAATTCTGAATATAAGTTGACTAAAGGATCATTTAGATGTTTAAATTACTGTCATATTGTAGTATTATATTGTAGATAAAGTGTCAGTGACACATTTATAAGATTTATAATGTAAACTGGTTACACAGGTATCGTTTAAAAGTTTGCGGTCAGTGAGATTTAAAGAGTTTAAAAAAAAAAACTAATTACATTTTTTATCCGGAAACAATGCATTAAAAAAAAAAAAAAAAAATATATATATATATATATATATATATATATATATATATATATATATATGTTTCCCCGAAAATGTCAAGCAGCACAACTGTTTTCAAAATTTACAATAATAATGAATGTTTCTTGAGCAGCAAATCATCATATTAGAATGATTTCTGAAGGATCATGTGACTGAAGACTTGAGTAATGATGCTGAAAATCCAGCTTTGATTACAGAAATAAATTACATTTAAATATATATTCACATATAAAACAGTTATTTTAAATTGTAATAATATTATACTGTTTCTACTGTATTTTGATCAAATAAATGCAGCCTTGGTGAGCTTAAGAGACATGATGTTTTCATGAAAAACATGATTTATTTTTTTACAGACCCCAAACTTATATAGGATTTATTATAATATATATCTGCCAGTTAATGCTAGCAGTATTAAATGTGTTAGTCCAGGGCTATTTCTGAGAAGCCTACTAAAACAGTCTAAACCTGTGGAAAACTTGCTAATCAATAAGTTAAACTGTTCCTAGTTAGAGGAGAGTCGGCTAATGGCTAATGCCGTCCTCCAGGCTTTTCTGTAGTTGCTGAGGAGCCTCAGCACTGACTAAAAGCACCTTGCTACAGAGGTAAGACTCTGACATAAGCACAAGCACACAGGCAAGCAGAAGTAATCTTCACAGAGTAAGCGTTTAATCCCTCCAGGCCTTTCCACAGGCACGGCGGGACAATTCAGGCCCAAGCAGAGCAATAGCGGCTCAAGCAGATAAAGATGAACTCTTTCGCCCGCACGAGCACGTCCACCTGAGGCGAGCTTTTAGCATCATCATAACAACAGTCGGACTGTGTTTATTTGACTCACACCGTGTCCTAACCAGATGCGACGCCGCAACACACAGCTATCTTTTAAGAGTTTTTGGTTCTAACCAGCTAACGGCGATACGCAAAGAACGATAGAAACAGTTTCTATTTCTGCAATGTTGCGGCTGGAACCACAACATAGAAACTATGACTGATAATGTGCTTTATATAATCTCAAAAGCGTCTAATGTGCGTCTGAATATCAATTTGCATGACTTTTATACTGTGTGAAAGCAATGGAATATTTAACTCAGATCTTGAAAATAAAATAAAGGTAACAAGTAGCCTACGTTCAAAGTGTGAACTCAATGTGAACAAACAAGTGTATTCTACGACAAAGATTGTTTCAGTCACTCAGTATTTATTTTTAATGATATTAAAATGGTTTAATATTTATCTATATATTTAAGTCACCATGAAATCCAAAATGACAATTCTTATATTGCAGTATTTATTGTAAATGATTTATCAGTGCACATCATAACTCAAATTCTAGAAAATGAAGAATGTTTTTTTTTTTTATTTATAAAAATTTACCGTCAACTAGAGACGTTACATCCATTGATTCCGCCATGTTTTCCGAGTTTCCCACTTTTAACTACGACTTTTGCGGTGGCGTCCATGCGCATTCAACTCGTAAATAATGCACCCACTATCACAACTTACATTGCATGCCGATTTTAAGTGCACTTGCAGAGAGAGAAAGAACGCACCCACACTCTTCTGATTGGCTGTGATATTTGACTGATTTTGACGCGTCTGGTAGCCGTGTCGTGTCTAGTGTCCAAACATAAACTGTGTCTCTCTGGGATCTTATAGCAACGCTTCTGGTTAGAACATGATGTTAGCGTGGAGCTACTGATTGTGTGAAGTCATGTTCTTATTGCCTACCTCCAATGAGCGTGGACGTTCCCTGGATGCGGCTCCAGGGTCCTGTGAGGAACTGCTGGCAGGAGAGATGGGGCATGAAGCTCTTGGTGGGGTTTCTGGGAGGGGTGCCGTGGGAGGTGGTGGCGGCGGTGTGCTGGATCTTGTTGCGGGACCGAATACTTGGTCATAGTGTGAGATCATGAACTCCACGAGAAGAGCCTGATAGCTGGTTTCCAGGAGAGCGATCATCGACACGTCCCCTGACACCAGGGGACGCAGGAGAGTGGGGCCAAACACGATGCCCAGGTTTCCTGGAGACATTTTGTTGTCTTCATATTGTTCTGCCACTCTGAAGAGAAGAAATTGATGGATTAGTAACAAACTATGTCACTTAAATGAGCTTTGATGTAATTTCAGACAGTATGGTACCTGTTCAAGTGGGCAGTCATGTGCTGCACTGTTTTGTAGTTACACGGAGGCAATCGACTAGTAAGCTCTCGGAGTTTGACCACAATACTCTCCACAATCCCAGCAGTCTCGGCAACATGATCCTTTTCACTAAGCCTCTGAATCTCCTTACCCACGTTGATAAAGTCGTTGTAAAGGTCAAAGGTGAGTAACGGCTCTGGAAGCTGTGAAAGAGGAAGACGGGGTGTTGACCACATAAGGGGATTAATCCCAAAATATGTTTCAAGGAATGAGTAGATTACTGTAAATAGAGTGTAACAGTCGGGTACGGGTAGTAAAAATCCCATTCATTTTCTCTAAAGCTAAATAATTTTAAACAATAACTTATAAACCATTAAAGAAAACTGGGATTATTTAAACTGGCGAAAAACTACATTACCCATGATTCTGCAGGAAAATATCAAATAATCTTTGTCGTTCTGTAGATTGTAGTTTCAGAGTATTATAATTTTGTCTTTTGAAATGCATCTTTTTTGCTTCAAATCAAAGTTTTATAATGTTGTGATTCACCTTGTAGCTGGTTGGTTTTGTTCATGGGTTATAATTCTTTAACAATTACTTTTTAAAAAATCCCTATGGGAAAAATGAATGGGGAAAAATACTCCCGGAAACAAGGCTACTGAAAAATTGGGCGTGCTCTGTTGTGCTCCATTTAAGACTAGATATTTGTTTTACATGAACTCACTTTAAAAATGTGAACTTTAGTCAAGAATCCTTTTTTACCTCTTTGAAGAAGTGCTTGAGTACGGAGCTGATGTCATGCGGTGAGAGGTCACTGAGGTCAACTTGGTCTTTCTGGATTTCAAAGGCCTGACATAACTTTAGAATGCGAGGTTTGGATCCACTGATTCTGTACACTCCCTATATACAGAGACAAGAACAAGAGTGGGAACACAACTAGATTATTTTATCTTCTGAACAAAATATGATTGTTTGCTTGTCCATAAATGGTTGCCATGATGCCGGCTGACAACTTGCCCCAATCATTCAAGGTTTTATTCAAGTCTGTGGTAAATCTTTATTGAAATCACTAACCCTAAAGGCTGGAATACACTACACAACTTTTACCCTGATTTTAACCCAGATTAACAGTGTCAGTCTGCAGATTTGGGATTTTCCATCCAGTCAGAGGATACCAAACATGTTTGATATTTAAAGCCGATTTTAAAACATACTATTTTCATTTGTCACATGTCTACAAGCAATGAGGCACATGTTTCTCTTTCATGAGTTCAGAACCTCTGTAACCATTTCCAAAGTCGGCAGGTCTAGTGTTTAAAATCTTTTCGGATTTTAAAAGCTGTGTAATGTATTCCAGCCTTAAAACTTAAAACAATAGTCAAAAGTTGCCTTAGCAAGCATTAAAAAAAGAGATCAGTGTAGGAGTGAGTCAACTAGTCAAATTTCTTGTCTGTCTCTTTTAAGACATTTTCACAAGTTCAGTGTTTTTGCTTTATTCCTACCTGGACTCCGAGAGCCCTGCTCTCAATCTCTTCAGTGCAGCGCAGGACAACGAAGGGCACACAGTCTTCGCTCTCTCTGGGCAGCAGAGAGAACTCCATCCCAAAGATGAAGCCCCTCCTGTGCTCACACTCCAGCTGGCAAACCTCCAGGCACTTCCTGTGGACTGCAAGGCCACACTGGCAAGAGAGGAGCAACAGTCAGTCTGCCATGCTCATTCTTTTACTAACCAGTCATTTAAAGGGATAGTTCACCCAAAAATGGAAATTAGTTTTGATGACATACGAGAGGTTTATCCATAGACAGCAACGTCAACTTTCAAGGCCCAGAAACAATGTTAAAATAGTCCATGTGACTACAGTGGTTCAACCTTTATGTTATGAAGCGACGAGAATACTTTTTTTGCGCAACCCCCCCCCCCCCTTTTCAACAATCTCTTCTCTTCCCCGTCAATTCTCCTACGCTATTTGCGTAGTGTAAACAGCGCAGCACTTTCAGGTTATACGTCAGAATGTTGGCTCACTATTGGCCGACGCTGGTCATGTGAGAACCACAACACATGCGTGTGATGCTGACAAAGCAGCTGGCCAATAGTGAGCCGACGTTCTGACGTAGAACCAGGAAGCATTGCACTGTTAACAGCATAGGAGAATGACGTGGAAGAGAAGAGATTGTTTTTTGAAGTTTGAAGATTGAAGTCCTTATTTTTGGGGGGGTTTGCGCACAATAAGTATTTTCGTCACTCCATAACATTGAGATTGAACCACTGTAGTCACATGGACTATTTTAGCGATGTCTTTACTACCTTTCTGGACCTTGAAAGTTACAAATTGCCTATGGCTGGTTCAGAAACCTATCAGATTTCATAAAAAATTCTTACTTTGTGTTCCGAAGATGAACGAAGGTCTTACGGGTTTGAAACGACATGAGGTTGAGTAAATACAGACAGAATTTTATTTTTTTAACTATCCCTTTATCTGTCACTTTCATCACACTACTTACAGCACACTTATTTATAGGATCAGTTCACCAGGAGTTAATTGCTTTACTTAAGTGAACAATAAAGCACAATTTTATTCATTTTTCTTATTGACAGAGAAGCTTTCAAAGAGCATCACAGAATGCATTTTTTCACATGCTTGATGGATGTTTTTTACTTGTCTTGTGACTTTGCAGCATTTCACGCAAGACATGTCGCTATAAAAATGTGGTGTCACCATGAAATCAAAATTGACAATTCTTTTATGGAATATTGCAGTATTTATTATAGATGATTTATCAATTCAACGCACATCTTTTTTTATTATTGATGTGTTCTCTTAATCTTTAATCAAAATAACTTTTTATCTTGCAACTCATCTCTTATCTGGGGCAGGATCACCTTTTCACTCACATGAGATCCACCAATAGCAAACCACACCCAATCAACCAATTCCCCATGAACAAAATCAAGTCCCGCCCTACATTTTTTTCTTGTTCGAGAAGCGGTTTCCCTCGGATATACTAAGTAAAAGCCATGGGCCCTTATCTGACACTCACCTCCTCACACTCAATCCCGTTGACCAGGATGTAGTTGTCACATTGCTTACACTTGACCATCTTGCTCTTCATTTTTCTCAGTCTGTGGGTCAAAGCGGCACGTGATGCGGTTCGTGGTTTACACGTCATTCCGTTGCTATCAGATAAACCCTCTTCGCTCTCTGCACACAGATGAAAAAAAAAAGTCAACAACTGCAGTGTCTGCCATTGAAATGCAGAGAGTGAAAAATATACCTGCTTCTTGCAGAGCGTCTTTCTCATCGAGATCATCTGAAGACATGGTTCCTGTGGAGGAGGCCTTTGGCAGCTTACGGCTCCCATGAGCTTCAGAGAGGAGAGATATTAGTAACTTATTTACAATATCGAGATTGGACAGTAATAAAATGTTGCAAGAGATTTTTCTCTACCTGGGCTGGACAGCGATTCAAGACTTCCTCCTGTGCTGTCTCGGTCACTGTGACCAGGCCGTCCTGTACATCAATAAATCACATGACAATGTTCAGGTGCACTTCAGATGGACGGGTTAAATGCAAGAAAGTTTATGACGGAAATCAGACGTACGTCCATCTACTAAACTGCTGCTGTGTTTCAGATCATCTGGTAGCACATATGAATCTTGTAGGTAACTTGTAGCCGTGCTTTGTTTACGTCGACCTGTTGGTGGGGATCTGTGAAAATTGGGTATACAGAAATTCAACTCAAATGATGCGGTTGCTAGATTAGTTGTTCACACACGTAAATGAGCTTTAGTTGACTGCAGAAGCATTGAGACAGAAATGCTTAAGCTATTGCAGGCAATTCAATTCTGTTCACAATAAACATCAGTGGGATTTAGCAACTGATTCATACATTTAAAAAGTGAAGCTGATCTCTGTTACAATTAAAAACAGCAAATCTCAAACAAAAAGAACAGACAAAAACACGTCTCCACATTATTCTATAATACTTGCTGTATGATAAGAATAAGTCAGAGAGCGCTGGAATAAAACAGCTTTTTGTGCAAAGAATTTAGTCTTTAATGTTTCTTGGTATATTGATTGAAATCTTGCCTTCAATTATGTAAAACCATTCAAAAGTTTGAGGTCAGTATGTTTTTGAAAGACGTCTTTTAAGCTCACCAAAGCTGCATTTATTTGATCAAAAACAGTGAAAATGCTCATATTGTTAAATATTATTACAATTTAAAATAACTATATATTTTAAAACGTAATTTATTCCTGTGATCAAAGCTGAATTTTCAGCATCGTTACTCCAGTCTTCAGTCTCAACACGATCCTTCAGAAATCATTCAGATATGTTGAATTGCTGCTCAAGAATTTTGTATTATTATCAATGTTGAAGACAGTTGTGCTGCTTCATATTTTAATGGAAACTGATGTATCAGGATTTTTTGGGGATTAATAGAAAGTTCAAAATATTAATCTGAAATAGAACTCTTTTATAACATTATAAATGTCTTACTGTCACTTTTAATTAGTTTAATGCATCCTTGCTGAATAGAAGTATTAATTTCTTTAAAAAAAAAAAAAAAACCTACTGACTCCCTGCAAGTTACAAGTTATTCTTGTGTGCCCTCACCTCCTGCTTTGGGGGATGAACTCCTGGAATGTGAAGTTCTGGAGCGGGTGGTCGGGCATGTGCTTTCCCAGGATGTACTGTAGGTAGGGTTCACCCGGCTCACAGGGCCTGCAGGTCAGCTCCAGGTTCTGGTAGCCCAGAGGAACTTGCTCAGTCTGCTGCCGCTGGTAAAAGAACATGTTCACCGTTGCCTGACAGAGGAATAAGACAGAGACTCTGATCGAGAAGCCATGGATGAATATACAAATACAAGTGTAAACTAGATACGTCAAACATTTGATGACTAGTGCTAGCCGTCGCAAAAGTCTTCGCTATGCAATTGCTAGGGTGTTTTGTGGATGCTAGGGAATTCTGAGTGGTTACTTAATAGTTCATTTCAAAAGAGCCCACTCTTGTTTTTTGATGATTGATAGACCTTCACTGGATATAGCAGATCTTCCCTTCATTCTAATTAAAGTATGGCCCTGTTTACACCTGATGTTAAGATGCGTTTTGGTTGATCGGATCACAAGTGGACGACACTAAATACACAAATGTGTAAAACATTTTGAGCTTGTCCACTTTCAACCACTTCCAGAGGTAGTCGTAAACACATTCGACCGGATTGCTTTCATAGTGCAAACGCTCGTGTGGTCGAACAGCCGCAAAACACTGACCTACTCTCCGCATACCGACCGAACATAGCGCACTAGCCAGACCGGATTAAAACTTTGTCGGCTGAAGACCCGAGTTTGATTTGAAGACGAAAAACGTACCAAGCTTGATGTTCTCTCACCATTCCTGATTTCTAACACTCACTCACAGTGTTCGGCTGGTCTTGCGGCTGTCAGAACATAAACAAAACCTGCTGCTCTCCGTGTGTTCTTACGTTGTCTCCGGTCGTGTTCATATTTAAATTACGCAAGATTATTTCATCTATTAGATCAAAAGATCTGAAAAAGCCAATAAATGTACCCTCATCATGGACCCTCCCCTCTAAGAAATCAGGACAGAAGTGGTCAAAGTGGACAAAAGAGGCACCAGGTGTAAACGGAACTTCTCGTCTGTGATCTGATCGACCTAAAGTTTCTCCTTCATGTGTAAATATTTATTTTTTGCCTTTTAGCCTCCAAATCTGTCTCTAAAGGCTGTTGAACCCACCTCTTTCAGCACAGTGTCTCCTTGACAGATGAGCTTGCGGATGTGGACGATGATTTTGCGCTTCACCTTCTCCAGCTCTCTTTGATGGTTGTTTGCTTCACACACACACTGCCTGTACAGCATCTCAGTCTCTGTAACCTACATGGTAGCAAAGCACAGTGATGATAAATATCTTCCAGAAGAGATAATTAACATGATGACACATAGTTACACTTTTGGTTATCTGCACTATTAAAACAAGAAATACTCCTCTATAATCTCACCTAAATGTTTAGGGTACTTTTCATGTGCAATGTTGATAATAGTACTTTTCAGAACTAATATATTTTATTAATGGAAAGCATATTATAATCTCACAATTTTTTTGTGCACCCTCTGTAGTAGTTTGCTTGAAATTGTCTAAATATCCCTTAAATTACAGGTTTTGCAGTGTCAATTTTGAAAGTGGGTCGGTCTCAATTTCAATTTATTAAATAAAAAATGTGTAAAGTCAACATTATCTACATAAAATGTATTTCCTAAATCTAAACGCTGTAGAAAATAGGCTATAGTTTAAAGTTTAATTTCCTTTAAATAAAGTTACAATTATTTTTCTTAAAAATGTGTAAATTATTTAATAATTAAATTATAACACATTTTTTTATGTCTTCAAAAGTTATTTCAACCATGTTGATATCTGAAAAAAACCCTGCAACTTAAATATCACATGGATATCTGCAAAAAAATGTGATTCTTAAAATTCTTTTATACTAATCACTGTTCATAATGGCAGAATAGACAAAAGAACCTTTTGACAAATACACCAGGGAAAACATACTTTCCCTTGTAATGTCAATACGGTGTTTAATGATTAAACTTGGTGACTAACAGATATGTTAAACTGATGAAACGTATAAACTGAACACAATAGCAATGCTGTTTCGAAATCATATTGTTTTTGTCCTTTTTTGTTAATGTACAACTATAGAATGAGCCATATACTCCGGATGACCTTAGATTGGGCGTCATCTCTGGACTTCCTCCTCTTGTCCAGGGTCTTGTAACCCCCGGTCTCCTCTTCAGCTTTGGCTGTCATGGCTTTGGCCTTCTCCAGATCCTCACAGCGCTGCTGGTATTGCTGTCGAGCCCTCTTCAGCGCAGACACAGCATCATTCTGATCATCAAAACATGTCACATTACTGGACTGATAAATGAATGAATACACACATACAGTTATCAACCTAAGCACTAAGAACTGACCATCCTCTTCTGTTCTTTTGACCACTGCTCCTTGAATTCCCGTCGCCACTTGTCGATTTCGTTCTTCTTTGCCGAGAGAGCCTTTGGGGTAGATAGATAGATAGTTAAACCCCACACGTCACATGTTTCAGATTTCTTGCGTTTGTCATAAACATTGATCAGATGGATGTTTGTGCACCTGGTAGCAGCGCTGTTGTATGAGTTCAGCAGTGTATCTGGCTGATGTGCTGCTTTTGACATCATGTTCCAGGGCCTGGGTGTAGATGTACTGCAGAGGCATCATGTCCTGTGGAGAGTGTCCAAACAGATTTAAGAGCATTAAAGTGACAGTAAACAACATGTTCCTTATGCAACAGAATAGTTGAATTAGGTTGTTTGTTAACTTCTGGATTAGTCCCAGCCACATTAAGCATTTTATTTATTTTAGAAATTTTTATGTATAGATATTGTAAAACCTTAGCTTAGATTTCAAAATAAAATTTCATCATAAAACATGAATTATTTGATGTGTAAAACGATATAGTAACTGCGGTTATACACTGTTTATTTATATAACTTATGCAAGTTAGAGGCTATATGTTAGAATTTTCATGTATTAATCGTATTATTGCCAATGCGTGAACAGCTTGTAACGATAATTATAAAACAAGACCGTCCCAGACTTCCTAGGTTGTGTCTGTGAAAGCCTGTAGTAGACTGATTTTTATGAGGAATCGGGACGTTTTTGCCGGGAAAATCAAAAGGATGTGATGTTTTACGCGCGCGAGCATACAATGTTCAGGATAATGTCGCGTAAGGGAGCCATTTTGTACTGTAACGTCAATGTGCCATGCAAAGAAACGGGTTTTATTCAACTATATTCAGATGTAGACTATGGTCTCAATACACTTTATCAAACCATCATAACAGTCCGTGTCATTTTAATTACCTCATCTGTCGACATGTTGCCTGTGAATTATAGAGCTTGTGCAAACATATCTACATTGCTATGATTACATGCATTCTTGACGGCTGCTTTCTTACAGCTTTGTTTATTTTGTTATTAAGTGGAAAGCACATTTACATAGATTCATCTAAATATATTTACAAAATACATCCGCTCTCTCAGCAGCGTGGAAGGCGTCGGGATGCTTGAGTATAGGCTATCTCTGCAAAGGTAATTACAACTCTTTTTTTTACGTCTAAACGAATAAGAATGAAAAAGACCGTGAGTTTATCGGGGCCTTGAATCACGTTCACGTGTGCAATATGTGCACGAGTTCGAGCTGCTGGCTGCAGTTCACTTAACGGCCACACGTGTCACTAACGAGAGTTTATGAAGGTTATATTAATTAATTATTTTGCTAGTTTTATGTATAGATTTTGTTTTAAGCTTAGCTTAGCTTATATTAGACTTCCCAAATAATAGCATAAAATCCATCTAGATGTTATTTTATCAAATTATGGAAAACTGTCATATATTAGCCTATTTAATTGTGTGTATTTAAAACGCAATCTATGAAATTAACCGTAGCAAGACAATGGAGCCATTTGATTCCAAAACGTTTTAAAATGTCATTTCTACCAGAATTATTTCCATCACAGAATGCTATGGATGTTATTCAATGTTCATGAAAAAATATATACAAAAATGCTACTGAATTCTCATGCAATTGATGCCTACGGCTGAATATTGTCAATAGAGAAATTAATAAAATAATTCGATTTTTAAAAAGAGTTTTAAAAGAGTTTTATAGAAGTCCAGAGAAACCAAAAGTGCCAATAGCTAAACTCTCATTACATGTTTTGCACGCACGCACGCACGCACACACACACACACACACACACACACACACACACACACACACACACACACACACACACACACACACACACACACACACTTACCTGTTGAGCAACACATGACTTGGCTGCATCTGCCGCTCTCATAATACTCTTTGCAAACTCTTGCTCTGCAAACAAACAATCATTTTCATAATCATATAATGCTCAGAATCATAAAAGTGTCTATTACGCCAAATTCTGAATATTTGCTGACATTGACATAGGCCTACATGTAGAAGAAAGAGGTTAATAAGCAAAACACCAGATGGAAAATACGATTGACTGATAGAAAAAGTTTGCATCTGTATTGATGGACACACAATAAAGTGCTTCAAAATATCAATACAACAGTGAGCGGACATTAGGTGACATAACTTTATCAGGCCATAACCCATTAGCATTGCAGCTCAATGGAAAATAGGATATTCATCATCACCAATTCCAGGAATACCACACCGGGTAATGTACTGTATGCTTCCCTCTTCTGTTAATTCATTATTAGGCTATTGATGTCTGGCATTGACTCTGTTTTATATATTCTGTCTCTTTTTGCTCTGGCCATTTATCATACATACATCTTCATGACTGTGTTTTAAGTACACTTAAGTACAATTTTAAAGAGTATACTTGGTCAAATTAAAAACTTTACTAATAAAAGTTTTAAATGCTAATAATCTTTTGTTGTGCACATATTTTGATGTAGTACATTTCTACTTCACAGCAAATGAGTAACTAATATATTTATATACATGACATAAAAATTTAAATTGAAATAACATTAAAGTATATCTTAGTTTACCATAAATGCATAAATGCTTGTCAGTTCATTCGGCAGGATAATTTAACCACATTTAAAAAACAAACAAAAAAACAGCAAAAGTAAATATAAAATTACATATGAAAATTTATTTAAATCCTACTTCAGTGGGTGAAAAAAACACTCTAGGAGAAGTTGAGCTAATTGAATTTAATATTAATAGAAGAAAATATTTTAATTTAATTGTAAATAACATGCAAATGATTGTCCAAAAACATTACATTAAGTTCGCACTTCAGTATATTGTTTTAAAGGATATCATTTCTGTAATAAGTACTCTTTTTAGAAGTACAGTATATGCTGAAGTGTACTTCTTTTTCACGAAGGGTAATCTATCAGTAACCTCCCACTAGAGGGCGCTGTGCGAGATGATGACGTGTTAAAGGTTGCTTCACCCTATTACAGGTGTTGTTCAACACAAGCCATTTTCTATCAGAGATCCAATTTTAGATTCTCATGCTATTTCCAGGAAGAGGTCCCTCGGCTTTTCTTCCAGGCAGAAACGATCTATAATTACCAGCAAACAAATCCAGCCTAAACATAATGTGTCAGCACATTAAAAAACATGAGTCTAAATGCTAGTTTTCTATATTTGTCTGACAGTTGGATGTGTGTTCTTCCATGTGACTCCTATTTGACAGAAGTTAGTGTACTCAAAGACTACATTTAAAGCACTCACCCAGGCTGATTCTTTTGTCCATCCAGGTCAGCAGGTCTTTGGCATAACGGCACCACATTTTGGCGTACTGAAGGGCGAGCTCCACGCCACCCTCGCAGCGACACAGGTTCAGGTCGGCATCCTGGGCTGAGGTGGAAGACATCAGCATCAGCGGTTCGTGTGCATGCCTTACTCTATATGTAAACTAAACCCCGCTCGGGACTAACAGAGGCTTCTCCTCAACCAGCTTTAACAATTCTGTTGGCTGTCACTCATTACTCAGAGGATAATTCTCCCGTATCTTCAAAGCATGTAAAGGCAAAGCTTTGGAAAATGCTGAGTTGCAGTACATGCCTATCGTAACGCAGACACACACAAAAAAAGCAACTTGATTGTTAAAAACAATGTGGAAAGACGCCATTCTCCAAAAGTCTAATAAAGGTGTCGGAAACAAGCACAGAATCATAACATCTATGGCGAAAAGTCGAATCCCTGTGACTCTCCAGCACAATATTCCGGATTGGTAATTCAATATCCATGCAAAATGCCTGTATAGGGAGCAACTGGGCTCGCTGTTAGTCTCCAAAAAGGCTTTGGGACTCAGCGGTGAGTGTGTGTGAGGATTTCACAGAGACCGAGACTGTTCACCCTCCCTCTGTCTGCTGTCTCCTCCCTGTGCATTAAATGCTAAAAATCTGATCTGATCAAAACGTCAGAACTAAAAACCTGAATTTTCTCCATCATTCCATCAATTTCTGCCAATATCCCACTTCCATCCTGCCGTACTTCTTGACTTGTCATGTTAAAGCATATGTGTGTGTGTGTGTGTGTGTGTGTGTGTGTGTGTGTGTGTGTGTGTGTGTGTGTGTACTTTTGGCACAGAGGGGAGGGGAAATAATCCAGGACAGTACAGACTGTATAGTGATGGTCTTCAGATTAGGGTGGGGTTGACTTCCTGATATAAGACTATAGACATCTCATCATTAAAACACACATCTCGTCTTATAAACACACTCTCTCTCTCTCATAAAATTCAGCTTGACGTTACTGTCACACATATCTCATGACAAGAACATACCCAGGTCATTTTTCACCCCTTTTATCTTTTATATGTAAAAGATATATTGTAAAACAATATTTTCTGTATTGTGACAATGTAATACAATAACATTAGTGATGTAAAATCTCATTCTCATTACCGTGATGCGAAAAAAATCATTCTCATTTCTATGCGAAAAAATGTCATTCTCATTACCGTGATGCTAAAACATATCTCATTCTCATTACTGTGATACTGAGAAAAAATATCATTGTCATTACCATGATGCGCAACGAACTTAATTCTCATTTATGCGATGCAAAATAATCATGATACGTTCATTTGTAGAGTAAATTATTACTACTGGTATTTAACATTGTAGTATTTGGCATAAATTTCAGTTATTTTGATGAGATTTTTTGCATTGTGGTCATGAGTATTTCAAAATATAATTTATTTTACTTTTCATACTACTGTCTTTTGAAATAGGAGTGAAATATGGACAATTTTTGTTAGGTTATCCCACCCAAACAGGTGAATCTAAAATGAATATATATGATTCAATATGATATTTTAATAGGATACAAAATATTAAAGGTGCTCTTAGCGATGTCGGGTGATGTCACTTCTTGTTGACGTTTGAAGTATTGTCAAACAAAACGGAGGCTAGCTAGACCCTCCCTCCTCCTCATCCACGCACTAACCCCCCAAACCCCACCTCCAAAACCCTTCTTATCGGTTATTGGCTGGAACAGTTTGTTGTGTTTCGTGGTGCGGGTTAGCCCAGTTTGTTTTTGTTGCCGTTTGTGGAGCCTGGGGTGTCTGCAAAGACGGCGTTTTTTTTTCTTTCTTTTTTGACAGGCAGCTAGCGGATAGTGAGGAGATGTTTGCTGTATGTGACAAAAAAATGTTTTGGCCTAAAAAACGCGTGACATCGCTTAGAGCACCTTTAAACTCACAGTTCTCTCCAGGTAATTCATGAAATGCCTCTGCTTAGTCAGTCCATTTGGCTGATCAGATTGCTCACAGTGGGGGTTAGAGAACTAGGCTAAGACGGCATAGGAATAAATTGTTGATACTGAAGTCTGTCTCAGGTGTACGTAATGAAGATGATGTGTTTTGTGAGTACAAACCAAGAGATTGCCTGGAAAGGTCACCATGCGGATGTTTTATTTAAAGTTTGAGTGTTACCGTAATCCCTAATCTCAGCTAGCAAACAGCTATATACACTCACAGAGCAGCCAGGTTTCATCAAGTTAGCACCCGTGGAAAGATAACATCAATATATAAATATACATATATATATAGCATAGCTATTACCTAGTCAAAATATATCTTCGGTTACTCATCCCTTCTTTATAATTTATATGTTATACCTATTTTTTTCTACTCCAACTTTATATAAAGATTACAGTTCTAATGCTAACATTCTTTCAAACCCATATAGTTCTTGGAGAGATGGATCAGCGGGAAAAACAGAGAGCAGCTGTCTGCCGATTTAATCTGCTCTCTAACCCCCGTCCGGTGCTAATCTTGTTAGTAAGGGGCCATTAGTCCATGTGGCTAATTACACATAAACAGTTGCAGGTTGAAGAAGAGAGATTTAGTGGCGTGACATGATGTTTCCGAGTCTGATCAGTCACTCTTGCTTTGCTTTGCTCCTCTCAGATTTCTCAAATGATGGACTGAAGGCCATATGTCTTCTCTAGGGTTCAATACGAACATGGCTGGATGGAAGATATTCATTCTAATAATTATGTGAGCAACACAAACATCGTGTCTATCACAAATCTCATTAGTCCTCCACCCTGTTAGCCTTCCTCCGAATGTCCAACAAACAAACACTCATTCACAAAGATGTTTTAAAAGAATTACCAGTTACGCCTCCGTCCTTTTCCTCCTCTTCACGGCAGATCTTCAACGACTCCACATCTTCACCCTGGAAAACATGCAGCTTTTAATATTCGCCGTAACGCGTTCTAGCTTGAGAGAGATTGTTGAACCCAAAAGTATAAGATATATGAGGCATATGACATAAAGTAATATGAGTATGTGAGGAAAAAAGAGTGGGAGCAATAATTCATCAATCATGTCTCACTGTAATGTCGTCCAGATCGGCGTTCAGTGTGGTGTCTGCCGAGGTGTCTGTTAAAGACAGTGAATCTGCTTCTTGTAGAAGCTCATCCACAGTCCTGAGAAATCAAATCAGCAGACACAACGATATTAAAAATGAAACATGGCGGTTCTCACAGAGTTAAAACAGCTGTCATTCAAGCTTTTTATATTCTTAAAAATAAAGGTTCTTTATTGGCATCGATGGTTCCATGAGTAACTTTTAACATCCATGGAATCTTTAAAGGTTCTTTATAGTGGAAGATGGTTCTTTAGATTATTAAAAGTCCTTCACACTAAGAAAAAAATGGTTCTTTTAAGAGCAGTTCACTGGAAACCAAAATGTTTTTTCTATGGCATCGCGGTGAAATCACCCCTTTGGAACCTTTATTTTCAAGACTGGAATTTCACAACAGACTAAGAAGGTCTACGTACGAGCATGTTAGTGACAGATCCAAATTGGCATCAAAATCGCGCAATATCTCACTGTAACGCTTGATCTCTGAGTGACGGACTGGGGTACCACCATCTGAAACAGAAGAACTTGTGATGATGCCAAGTGGGATTTTTTTCAATGAAAATCTGACTCTAAAAAAAAGTTGGTAACACTTGTTTTTAAGGTGACCTCCAAAATGTGCTTACTATAGCAATAACAGTAAATTATGCATAATTACAAATAACCTAAACCAAACCCTAACCGTAACTCTATAGTAAGTACTTTACTAAGTACTTATTGGAGTAAGTACAATGTAACTATTTCACCTTAAAATAAAAGGGTTACACTTTATTTGGAAACGCTTCCTTTTACAGTACGTTAACTTACGTGTACGTACAGTGTACTTACCTAAGAAAGTACTGGGTAATAATGCTTAATTTTACAGTGCGTTAACTTACGTGTACTTACCTAAGAAAGTACTGAGTAATATAAGGTAAGTACATGGGTTAAGGTTAGGTTTAGGGGTAGGTTCAGGGTTAGTACCTAGTTATTACCCAGTTATTGTAATTACTATAATAAGTACATAGTATGTACATGGGGAATAGGACTGTAAAATGAAGCGTTACCCTTTATTTGACAGTGTCCTTGTTACATATGTTACATGTACTTACCATAGTAATAACAGTAAATTAGGCATAATTACATGCAACTAACCCTCAACCAAGTCCTAATCCTACCCTAACCCTATAGTAAGTAAATGTACAGTAGTGGCTTAATATTACTCAGTACTTAAATATATAATTAGACTGTAACAATGACACCTTACAATAAAGTGTAACCTCTAACCCTAGAGTAAGTACATGTTAATTAATATTACTCAGTACTTAAATATATAATTACACTGAAACAAGAACACCTTAAAATAAAGTGTAACCAAATAAAGTGTTTTTAACACAAACCTTTGTTCATTGGTTTTGGTATTATTTGTATGATTACTTCTGCAATCCTTACGTAATGTAATATATAATGTGTGTAACATGGACAGTGTCAAATAAAACAAGATGAAGCATGACAATACACTTCTTTGAGAAAAAGGTTTTTGAATTGTGGTTAAAGTACATGAATCTTTTTGTGAACACTTGCAGGAACTGGAACCTAAAGCTGGAGTAATGACAATTAATGGCACCGGGAAATGTGCATTTGACATTAAGACAGGAAGTCACACTACTGAAGTTGACAACCGTTTTGTGACAGAAGCAGTAAAGAGAAAGCGGCAAATTCATGTTCATTTGTACAATAACATTAAAATGAAGGATTTATGAATCACCTTTTCATTTGATATTTTAAAGCACAGGTAAATTACGGCATCGATTCTGATCATTTAAAGTTTAGACATGGTTTTTACTCGTGGACTCTATGAACCCTTGAATGCACATAATGCTAGATATGGGTCTAAACTTGCAATGTGCTAGTCTTGTACTAAACTAACAAAGAAAGCATCACCGTCAATCTCTCTTTCTCTTTCTCTCTCTCTCTCTGTGACACCATTTAGGTCAACCACATCCTGTATAGGTTTTTTTAACATGCTCTGCTACAGGGACAATAAGGACTTGTTTTTGATGAAGAGATTAGTTCAACTGTATGGATTAAGATTTTTTTTTTGTACATCTCCATTTTGCTTGACAAAAAACACCAACCGGAAGTCAAAGTCATCTCAAAGATGGCACTGCGGTTACACTTTCAGTTGTCACTTTACGCTGTTAGTTGTTATATAGAATATTACATTCTAATTCTGATACTAAATGCAAAAATGATATTGTTAAATGTCATGTGATACTCAATGTGGTAGAAACGAGAAGAACTGCAGCTATTAAAAAATGCTTGAAACCAGTGCATGTGACTTCTTCCCACTGAGGTCTTATTTAGGTTGTTTATTTCCACATCCTGGGCTCATTAAAGTTATACATTTTATGTATTTATGAGAATTACTAAATGAAAAAAAAGGAGACTCAAATAAAGTAAATTAACAAAAAAATTCCTGAAACAGCATGCCAAAAATCAAATCTTGGGATTACATTTTTTATTTTTTTTATCATTTACCTTTTATTTTATTGTACATGTGGAAAGAAACAATGCGGCACCCCGAGATGCAGTAATTTTGTACATTTGTACAAAAAAAGTAATAGATGATGTACATGAAACCTTCTTTGAGATGCAACTTTTGCACAAAGGCAAATTGAACAAGACAGGAAGTGCTCTGATCATGCACTGAGCATTGCATGCAACACAAACACACAAGCACGCATTTCCAAAGAAAGAGGTCAAGATAACTAATAAATCACACATATGCAGCCTAAAGCTGTGGTTGGGAACAACATAAACACATTTCCCTCTACGTCTTTTGTAACTCACCCTGGACTTTTGGTTGCCTCAGCTGGGCAGTCTCTGGTGCCTCCTCCATCGAGTCTCTACTGATAAACCAGCAGCTCACAAGAGACGTGTCTGTGTTGTCATCCAGCAGTTAGTCCATCCACCCCTGTCAGAATCATCACCTTTCACAGGCGAACACTGAAGACAAGCGGTGTGGGGTTTGATAACTGCCCTCTCTTCTCTCACAGCGCCACTTCTCTTCCTCTAAAGTGGAGGTTGGCCAATGTTCTTTCACCATCGTATGAGGAGGAAGTTTGTCTCACTATCACTGTCAGACACACCTAACACCCCCAACTTCTGCTAAGGCCTGAGATATTGCTGGTAATTTGTGGCTGGATTTGTCATTTTATTCTTTTTGTGTGATTTGTGTTTGTGGCCTATCGAAGGCACTTGAATTTGGAAATACTGTGTTTGTGCAACTTTAATTGATCTTATATTTAAACATCACTGCTATCATGTTTTCCTGTATTTGGCATAAAATGGATACCAAATGGGAAATATTATGAACTTTTGTAACTATCACGCACAGTGTGGAAAGTTACTTTTAAATGTAATGCATTACAATATTGCATTACTCCCTAAAAAAGTAACTAATTGTGTTACTTGGTTAATTTTTATGAAAAGTAATGCATTACATTACTTTTTCTCACCTGGGCTAGGCTTGCTTTTTTGTATTTTAATAACAAACAAAAAAAAAACAACCGAATGTTTTATTTTTGGCTTATATAAAGGCCCTTTCACACCAAAAGTGACATAAATAAGTCTCAGCCTGAAGGAAATGCAAATTCGCTCCTGTTCAACACTTCAGCAGTAAAAATGAATCACTAATGTAATGTTTATCTAAAGTCAATAAGCATCATGTAATAATCATTCACACAGAACACACAATGCCACACTTTCTCCTGATTTCTCTCAACATGGGGACAAGAGAGCTGTCAGTCAATAAATGGTACATAAAGTTACTTGCGTTACTTATTTGAAAATTGTAAATTTAAAAAGATACTTTACTAGATACTTGAAAATGTAATCTGATACATAACCTGTATTTATAATGCTTTTCCCCCAACACTGATTATGCAGTAAAAACCCTTTGAAGCAGTAGTAAATGAGCCTGAATCTTGCTTTAGTATTCAGCCAATGAAATTCAACCTCACATCATTGCCCCCTATTGGCTGATGGTGGTTGAGACTCAGGAAGAGCATTAAAGGTTGTATCAGTGATTTCAGGCCCAAAAATAAATGTCTAATCTTTCCTAACGATCCGCTAGCTGCTCGCCCCATAAGCATGCCGTCCAAAAACCGCGTCTCTGTAGGCAGCCTAGGCTCTGAGATCTGCACACAAAAACAAATGTGTACAACCACCACTCAAAACCAAAATAAAGTGTTCCAACCAATCACTGACAGGGGCGGGTGTTGTGAGGTTTTGCGCTCGTGCACGGCTGGACGCGAAATCGGAGCAACACCCGCCCCTGTCAGTGATTGGTTGGAACACTGTTTATTTTGGTTTTGAGTGGTGGTTGTACCCATTTGTTTTTGTGTGCAGATCTCAGAGCCTAGGCTGCCTACAGAGACGCAGTTTTTGGACGGCATGCTTATGGGGCGAGCAGCTAGCGGATCGTTAGGAAAGATTAGACATTTATTTTTGGGCCAGAAATCACTGATACAACCTTTAAGGGGCTGACACAAGGTAACTCAGTAAAGGCTCACTCACTTCCACTCATATACACATAAATGGTTTCATATATTGTCAATAAATATATTAAATGACTCTAAAGATAGCACACTCACTCTTTGAATAGCACACTTATTATTTTTCAAAACATTTTTTGAATATGTATTTTTTCCTGACCTGGTGATCTGGTGGGTTTGTGCAGAAAACACTCACAGCTCCAGGTCGGCTCCGAAACTACAGATAACCGAACTCTGAAACACATATAAATCATAATTACTCAGACTACTGTTCAAAGGTTTGGGGTCAATAAGATTTGTGTTGTTGTTAGAAGAAATCAATAGTTTTATTCAGCAAAAGTCACAGTAAAGTCTTTTATAATATTACAAAATATTTCTATTTAAAATAAATGCTGCTATTTTATTCATCAAAGAGTCTTGAGTTTTTTTAATCTTGGTTTTCTCAAAATATTAAGAAGCACAACTTTTTTCAACATTGATAATAATAAGAAATGTGTCTTGAGCACCAAATCATCATATGTGACCCTGGATCACAAAACCAGTCTTAAGTAGCACGGGTATATTTGTGGGAATAGCCAACAATTCATTGTAGTAAAGTAAAGATCATGTTCCATGAAGATATTTTGTAAATTTCCTGCCGTAAATGTATAAAACATTTATTTTTGTGAGTGAATGCAGCACAATCGCGAACATAAATGGACAACTTTAAAGGCGATTTTCTCAATGTTTCGATTTTTTTGCAGATTTTCAAATAGTTGTATCTCAGCCAAATATTGTCCTATCCTAACAAACCATACATCAATGGAAGGCTTATTTATTCAGCTTTCATGTGATGTATAAATCTCAATTTCAGAAAAAGGACCCATTTGACTGGTTTTGTCATCCAGGATCACATATTAGAATTTCTAAAGGATCATGTGACACTGAAGACTGAAGAAGTAATGATGCTGAAAATACAGCTCTGCATTACAGGAAAAAATTAAATTTTAATATATACTTAAATATAGTAATTTTAAATTGTAATAATATTGCAGAACATTATGGTTTTTACTTTTGATCAAATAGATGTAGCCTTGCTGAGCATAAGAGACTCCTTATATTATCTTACAGACACCAAACTTTTGAACGATAGAGTAGCGTAACTCTTATGTTTTAAAGTTAAAATGTTTAGTGACACAGGTAAGTATTTCAGTACAACATAGTAATATAATATAAGTATTCTCAATATAAACACTCAATATATGTCTCAACACAACGTACACAAGCATGCTTTGAAAAACTGAATTACCAAATTAACCGATAAACACTTTTTGTTTTGGACTCAGTCTGACAAAGCCAAGCAACATCATAGTGGCATCTGTTGTGCTTCACGGAACTGGTATAATAAGCATGGAAAGCCCCTGTTAAATATGCTATAAATGGTTTGTTCCAATTCGGTATTGTGTTCAAACTAAATTTACCCACCAATGAATCGAGATTTACATTCAAAGCAGTAGTCACATGATCATCTATCTTCATTCAGCATGCAGGATAGTGGTTTGTAAGCCTATGCCAGCATCCTCATTTTTGACTTGTGGCTACGCAGCTGTGATATAATTAACCCTGGATGATAAATATAGATGTTGATATGATGTCAAATTAAATGGTCACGACAATCAGTATCTCCAGAAATTACACGCAGCCTCCATCTAACAATTCCGCCAAAAATAAAGACTCATAACATTCCTTTCAGTGACATGTTTTTAACCATTCTTTATATTTAAGGCACAGTTGGTGAAATACAGAAACAGTCACAGTTACATACATAGCTACTGATAGTATGACAGTGTGACTAAACAGCGCAATCGCAAGGATTCACATCAAGCACATTTGAAGCCTGCTAAGCAAAAAAGCAAGGAAGTAAAGGCCGAAGTTGCTGTGTGGAATGTGTGAAGACCTTTCATTTCTGTCCTGATGATACAACAGAAAAACCACAGAGTGAGGCGTGTACGGATGTTGGCTTTGATGAGGGGAAGTGACAGCCTGAAACGCCAACAAAGGTGGTAATGGTATCAAGGCCTAAAAATAACAACATCCTTCATGTTAATATAACATGCTTCATGCCTAAAAATAGCAACATGCTTCATGTGTCTTTTATTATTATTATTAAAATGACTATGTTCTTGCCTGGAATGTGAACACTGCAAAAAATTGAATGTGATTATTTCAACTTTTTTCTCCCAGACTGATTAAAAACTTTACAATAAGGTCCATTAGTTAAAGCATTAACTAACAATGAGCAAAACATTTGTTACAGTGTTTATGAATCTAGTTTAACATTAGTTCGTTGTAAGTACATGTCAGCTCAAGTCTATTAAAGAGGACCTATTATGTTTTAGTTATTATGCTCTACTAGAATGTGTTTTCATGCTTGAATGTAAAAAAAACCATATTTTTTTATTTTACATATTTTACATTGTTGCAGCACCTCTCTACCCAGTCTGTCAGTAAAGCTTTGTTTAGTTCCTGTCTCTATGAAGTCCCTCCTTATGAAAAGCACATTGTGCTCTGATTGGTCGGCTTGACTAAGTGTGTTGTGATTGGTCAACCGCTTTAGCGTGTTTGGTAAACGTCACCTTAACCAACACACTACTAACTCAACTCAACCAGGCCTCGCTTCCTTTATTTTGCGTATGCCTTTATTTTGCGTATTTAAAAGATTTTTTATTTTATTATTGTTGAGCTAATCCAGTTAACTAATGTTAACAAATTGAACCTTATATTGAACCTAACTATAATGTGTTACTGAAGATAATCATAAACTGTTTTTCAAACACCTGGCATCTTTATCGCAGGAGGAACAGGTGCTGTGCTCACTGTTACCAATTTGATAATCTACAAATGAAGGGACAAACGTTTAAGCTCAAATTCTTTTCTGGCAAACAACAATAATAAAAAAGAAATCTATAAAAGGGCCTCATCTGCTCACTCATATTGTGCTTATAAGGTATAAAGTCCCCTAGAACCAAGTCCAGCGGCGTGTCCAAAACAATGTCTCTCATAGTTCATCTCGGGCCGTCCTGTCCAGAGGAGACTGGAGCACATCTGAGTTTTGGGCCTCTGTGCTGATCTCAGCCTGTTCCCGGGTCTTACCCGAGCGCTTCCTGTCCCAGTCTGTGCGCACTCTGTCATTGTCCCACACCGTGGAGGTTTCAGTGTCACTGATGTACCCAGGTTCGCCCGTGTAGTGCGTAGGGAACACAAGCAAGGGCTCCGCTGAGAACGCTTTCAGGTCCCTTGTCTCAAACTGCTCCATGTAATCTGATCTGAAGGTGAGGATATTAGATGTGAAGATGAAGACCGAGATGTTATATTAGACAAAAGCAAAACATATCATGATATATAACAATAATAATAATAAATACATATTCCAGCATTTATTCATTTACAAATTAAAGGATTAGCTCACTTCAGAATTAAAATGTGATATTTAAGGATTATCAACAGGTTGAAGTTCCAAATTGCAGTTTCAATGCAGCTTCAAAGGGCTTTACACGATCCCAGACGAGGAATAAGGGTCTTATCTAGCCAAACGATCAGTCATTTTCTAAAAAAAATATATACTTTTTAACCACAAATGCTCGTCTTGCACTGGCTGTGATGCGCCACGCATTGCGTAATCACGTTGAAAGGTCACGTGTGTTCCGGTTAAAAAATGTAGGGTAGGCGAAAAACTCCATCTTATTTTCTCCTCCATCTTCACAATCGCTAAACATCATTGTTTTACCTTTTATTTTTTTTGTAAAGGGTGTCTGACTTAGTCTTTGCATGTTCGCTTTGTAAACACTAGGTCGGTACTTCTGCCTACGTCACGCATGACCTCTCAACGCACGATTACGTCACGCGCATCACAGCTAGTGCAAGAAGAGCATTTGTGTTTAAAATGTATATAAATGTTAAAACCGATGGTTTGGCTAGATAAGACCCTTATTCCTCGGCTGGGATCATGTAAAGCCCTTTAAAGCTGCATTGAAACTGCAATTTGGACCTTCAACCCGTTGATAACCGTTAAAGTCCTCTATATGGAGAAAAATCCTGGAATGTTTTCCTCAAAAACTTTCATTTCTTTTCGACTGAAGAAAGACATGAATATCTTGGATGACGTGGGGGCTTTAGACTATAAATCACAGCACCATGAAAAAATAGTATTCTGCAACTTATATTATAGAAGATGATCTAGGAATAATTTAGCTAGAATTATAAGCAATGTTATTGGCATATATGGGATGTACAGAGGGTTTTCTCCATTTGTAGTACTTACACAGGATGCTTATTAAACATAACAGGAAGGAATTCATCCACAGGCAAAATTTTACGGAGTGGTTCTGCTTTGAGGAGCTTTTTGGCTCCTTGCAATGACATCATGTAACCCAAAGTCCAGTAGGAATAGTCCGCCTCCACCAGGTTACGAATTTTTGGCACTGCTTTTTCAGGCCGGTCCACTTGCATCCTCTTCCTCCCAATATAACTGCAAGGGTTCAACATGCAATATGAACAATCTCCCATCAATACATGAACCAAAAAGTGAGTGCAGTCAATGAAAGTAGACCCACTCACATGAGGTCCCAGTCCAGAGCCTTACTCTCGACCTCAATCATTAAATTCTGCAGCCGTCGCTTGAAGAAAATCTCAAACCGCAAATCATCTTCAAGCACCAGCGAGGTGTTCAGGCCTCTGTCTACAATCTGCACAGCACATAAACATCAAAGTTTCTGATGCTCACAAAAACCCTTACTCTACATTCACACTCTCTTCCAAAACCCAGTGAGCCGTCTATCTATTCGAGATTATTAACTCAAGGCTCTTCCAAAATGTAGGTAGCAACGTTATGCTGCCCTGAAACAAGAACAAGAAACTTTGTTCATAGCCAAATAACTGCAGCACAACTGTTTTCAACATTGATGATAATCATAAATGTTTCTTTTGCATCAAATCATCATATTAAAAGGATTTCTGAAGGATTATGTGAAGACTGGAGTAATGATGCTGAAAGTTCAGCTTTACTCTACAGGAATACATTTTAATTTAAAGGGGCACTAGGCAACTCTGGCTATTTCTTCGCTTTAGTTGTCGCATGTATTCTCAACGAGCTCCCCCTACAGCTGTGAGGCGTATATTTCACAACACTGTCGTAAAAAAAACTAATTTGCGGAATGCTAGAGGGAGCGGGGAAAGTCACCATTTTAACCGGAACAGGTTTTTTAACCAGTCAAATGATTTCTAAACGGTTTTATGAAGTTGAAATAGTTGCCAAGTTTCTCTTTAAAAGAGTAGAAAACAGTTGTTTTAAATTTTTGATCAAATAAATGCAGCCTTGGTGAGCATAAGGGTCAGCTAGGCGACTAACTAGATTTTGGAACGTAACTATAAACTGGTATGTGTGCCAGACCTCTTTCCAGATGTTGTAGTGGGACAGGAAGCAGCCCAGCTCTCCTCTTGTGAGAGGTCTGCCGTGGTACGGGTCACTGTAGCCGGGAAGCATGTGGATTCCCATAGTATTGATCTCACTCTCGTTCATAGCTCTGGTGTAGAAGGAGAGGCTGTGAGCTGATGTTTTGTCCCGGATATGAATGCTGCATTTGTTTGAAGGCAACAGAAGTGAACTTACTTGCCATCAACAGCAGCGATAATCTTGCAGTCGATCTCTTGCTCTCTCAAAGCCCTCAGCATGCGCTCCCGACGGTCGTCCCGTCGCTTCAGGTTGATCATAAACACCTGTTAAAACACATAAAAGCATTCAATGAAAATACAACGTCACCAAAGAACCATTTAATCGCTAAAATTGACAAAGCCCATTTTGATGAAATAAAAGTCCAGTTACCTCATCAAAGCCCATTTTGTCAGGGTTTTTGACAGGTTTGGGCAAGTATCTGGAGGGCTCAACTGGAGGATTTCTCACTGTAAATGAAAACAGTTTATTTCGATGGTCCACTTTAGACATTCTTCTAACTACAAGTAACTTTGCAACTACATGTCAACTAACTGTCATTAGACTATTAGTAGACTGTCTGCTTAATATCTGCTAACACTTTATTTTGATGCTCCCCAACAGACATTCTACTGACTATGAGTAACTTTGCAAGTACGTGTCAACAGTGCTGGGTAGTAACTGATTACATGTAATCTGGATTACGAAATCAGATAAAAGAAAGAAGTACTTGTAATTAGATTATATTACATTTTAAAATACTCGTAATCAGACTTGTTTCTTTTCTATTGATTACATGTTATTACAATTTGTAAGTAATCTACCTAGCACTGCATGTCAAATTATTCTACCAACCCTAACCTAAAAGTCTACTAATACTCTAATGAGAGTTAGTTGACATGTAGACATTATAGTATGTATGACATTATAGACTATTGAAATAAAGTGTAACCAGGGGTCGTTACATTCGATAAAACATAGGCTTTTCTACTTTGTACATCTGAAACGTACCATTGACCTCCAGCACTGTATGAATGAAGCTGTCTGCCTCATCTTGCAGAGTGCTGTGGGCACGAAGGGGCACTGGGAGATATCCGTAAGTTTCCTTGTTACAAACAAACATTTGAACCTCTGCAAAAACACAGAGAATGCAAATTAAATTGTGGAATAATATGCACAATATCCTCTTAAAGGGGTAGTTTACACAAAAATTAAAAGTATGTCATCATTTACTCGCCCTCATGTCTTTCTAAACCTGTATGGCATTCTTTCTGTGGAACAACTTTCTGGACCCCATTGACTTTCATTATCAATATTCTTTAAAATACACTGCCTGGCCACAAATAAAATAAAATAAAATCGCTGTTTGGATTTAAATAGGCAAATGCTTAAGAGTCTATGACTGTATCATCAGTGTGTTATTGTGTTTCTAGCATGTTATATGTTTGGCATCAGTTCTTTTAACCCTAACTGATGGAGTGTGTAGCTTTTCGTTTCTTAAAGCGGCACTATGCAGGATTTCTGTTTTTGTCAAACAGCGATCCCTAGAGTCATGTAGAGTACTTGTATTTAACGTTACTGTCGTAAACACCACTCACGCAGAGCGTATCTGCACTCACGGTCTCTGCACTTCATAATAATAAAGTAGGCTACCGCGTTAGGCTTACCTGAGCCTAAATGCCAAATGACACCAATAAAGTGTATCATGTTCGTCGCATTATTTCGCAGGGCTCTCAAGTTTTGAAGACAGGCAAGAGTGACATCCAGCCGACAGATACATTTTTGTCATTGGTTGTTGCGTTAAATCTTACCCAGATACAATAGTGCTATTTTCTGATTGGCTATTGTGTAGCTCGACGAACAACACCAGAGGAGACGCGCTTGATTCCTGCCGGTTCCACAGTGAGAGCAGCGCGGCCAGAGTTTTGGGCGCTGCGGCATATTAAATATATTACAAATAGTTTTTCAGCGTGAGAAATACAATGTGTGGCGGGAGAGCGTGACAAAAGACCGAAATGAGTGACTGTCACGCTCAATGCGTGACACTTGAGAGCCCTGATTTCGTAACAATGTCCGTTATGATGTTGTTAGACATGATTATTGCAATTTATCATAATAGTTTGCAAATTGCGCTCATTTACACTATTTACAACATGTAGGCTTATTTATGTCCTGATAATTATGTGAGATATTGACAACTGTTCTCATGATAATCGCAGGAATCAACTTTAACAGTGAAAGACTGAGCGAGTGGGACTCTTGTCCGGTTCCTCGTGCTGTCAGATTCTCGTTACCTTTTTCGAGACTCTTCCGACCGCGCTTTCTTCGTCTTTTTTCACCATTCTGAAAACGCAGGTCCGATGTTTACTCGTGTCTGACTCCTCGCTCGGTCAGTCTGCCATTTCCTCTTTCTCTGTTCCTCCGACAATGCTTTTCTAGCTTTCTGCTTCTTATATGCCAGCTTTGCCATGGGACGATAGTTGTTCTTATAGCTAGCCGTATCCTGGATGGGGGCGTGTACGCGTGCCGTAAAGCAATACGTTACCTCGCGAGACCTGATATTACACGATACTTCCTAACACTGCCCGCCGGCCCAAAGTTGCAAGGGTGGTTTTGCAGCTCACAGGCACCAGGGGGGTGCGAGACGACCACAATTCAACATGAAATCAGTAATATAAACATTACAATGACTCCAAAGCTGTTCGGCTAAGGTAAAAAAGTTACTTAGTTCTGTTTTAAACAACCATGTAGGAAGACACATCATGGCCATATTCCAGGATGACAATGATTCATCAGGCTCAAATGGTGAAAGAATGGTTGAGAGGGAACATGAAGAATCATTTTTACACATGAATTGTTACCTCTGAGTCCAAACCTTTACAGAGTGCTGGACTTTGCATTGTCAATACAAGATATGTTGTGATGTTATTCCCATCAAGAGGTGCATCATTTTTTGGTGAATTTAAGGTCTGGACCCAGATGTGCCAATTCAAGTGTGAAAAAGAAAGTCATGCAGGTTTAGAACGCCATGAGGGAATGTACATTATTCTAAATTTGAGGCACTCACCTCCCATGCGGGCTGAAAAAGAGAAGACTATGATGTCATCAAAGGCCCAGGTGTACTCTGAATGTGGCGGGTGAAAAGCCAGCATTCTGGAAGCTTCTTTCCGCAGGTCCACCAGGAAAGTCGAGTGCACCATGGGAACGGCAAAGCAACCCCTACGCACTTGCTTACGCATGGGAATGTAGGCAGGAGTTCGCTTATAGTAGCCCTAGTGTAATTGATGAAAAATATATACATTTTTTCCATATTTCTGAAGAAAGTGTTATGAAGCATTACATACATATATATATACAAGACCTGTACCTGGGATGACATTCCACACCAGAAGTTTGAGTAGGCAGCACGAGACTCCATCATTGGTGCCACGATTGTCTTGTTCTCATTTATTAGTTTCCATAAGACGTCTCGGTTGATCAGAAGATTATCACAATCAATCATCTGAAAGATTTAAAATAACAATATATTTTTCATGCATGCATGACCAGGCTGCCTGCAAAAACAAAATTTCCGTCATGACAACTCTCAGAGTGTTTGGCATGGTAATGAGTATGACACTGTTGATATATTTGGTCTTGGCAGAATAGATCTGCAATGCTGCTGCTGCAGAGCAAGTATACAGGACTTGCTACTTGCCAATACATTCATGACACGCTGCTGTGAGCAAGACATGCTACTGCTGTACAATATAGCGTACATGAATTATCCATATATATATACAGGTGGAGCTGGAGAAGGGTTTCCGCTGCACTGCTGAGAGAAATGCTGACCAAGTATTTGAAGGTTGAGCAGCAAGCTCATTGGCTACTGGTGGCCATGAACCAATCAGCTGTGCCCTATAGAGAATGATGTGATTGAAAGTGTTTGAGTTAAGGACCCATCAGCTTGCACCAACTAGAGTTTCATGACAGCACTTTGTTTTTGCTCAAGATAATCACCAGAAGCTCGTTCTTGAAGAAAAATCAAGAACAATCATGACTCTAATCAAACTTTCTGATTGTGCCCGCTTTTAAGGGATTAAGTGCAGCATGTATATATCATATATTACACAGCTTTTCACAACATAAACATGAAATGTTGATTTGAGAAGAATCATACCTGTTTATTATCTTATACTAATTAATCCTGATTTATTTTGCGATTCCAGAAGTTTTTTTCAATTAAAAACAATTAAAAAATTGCTTTGAAGGAAAGTACAAATTTTTATGAATTACACCAATGGCCACAAGTCTCTATTTACCAACTCAGAGAGTCATGATCCTAACAAAGAGAATGGACATCGTGTAGCAATCTCACCATGAGATAGTCTGCCCACATCTCTCGTGCAGACTCAAGCGCTGCCTGCCGCAGCTTCATGACATAGGCGTAGCGCTCGTTCGTCCACTCCTTCGGTCCTTCCTCATTATGATATTCTCTGAATAAGTGAGAGAAATACCAGGAAATGCACAAATTCACTCATTCCATGAAATCACAAGTGAAGAAACATGGCAAACCTTGGTTCCTCCTTCGGCCTCCACTCCACATAATGGTAGAGTTTCTGTACATTGATGAGCCAGTCTCGCAGTAGGTATGTAGTGTTGTCAATATTGTGGTCGGTTGCTACCCTGTCATTATTGCAATAGAAACATAGAGATGGTGCTCATTATGTGCACTTTACTTTCTACAATATCGGGTAAAAACTAAAGATTACATTAGTCAACTGCAAGCTTATGATTACCACCACTAGTATAATCACACCATATTTCAAGAGATTCTTTCAGTGCATAAAATAAATCAAGAAATACAAAAGCTCTAAATTAAACTACTTCCTTACAGCATAACTAGACTAAAAGGGTTGCAGAACATGAGAAGTGAAACTGCAAAGCTATCTGGTTATCATAGAAACACAGGAGCAGAGATAAAGTAAACAGACGAGCGTCCTACTTTTCTCTGGCTGTCTTAGCAAGAACAGAGATTCTCATTACAACATGACTTCACCAGTCCAGATGCGTCTCCTGCAGCAGCACACAGCTGTGATGCCTAAGCGTCTACAAATCCAAACGGAGTTTGAATGCCACACGGATCTGTGAGAACACAACTCTGGCCAACAACTACTCCTACAGTACAGACGGAATCAGGACAGGAATTCAAGCCAGATTGTTACAAAGTCTATATCAGTGGTTCTCAACTTTTTGACTCAAAGGTCCCCAGTTGTCCAACACAATATTCAAAGGCTTCCCAATATTAGGCCTTGTCCGCTATTTATTTGCTGTTTTGTATGATAATGTGTGTGTTTCGACGATGTGTGACTTTGCAAGTTTCAAGAACTGTGTGTTCTTCTATTAAAACAACAGTTATTGAGGGGAGAAAATACATATTTTTATTTTATTAAATAAGAAATAAATTTAATTTACATTTGCATTACACTTGCTATTAATGCATTTTTTTTTTGCATTTTAATTTAGAGTTTGATTATGCTAATATTAATTTAAATACAAATGTCATATTGAGGCCCCCTGTTGGATTATATGGGTGACAGCATTAAAAAAAAATTATGCTGATTTCGGTTTATGGACAGTGTTGAGGGTAATGCATTACAAGTAATGTGAGTTACGTAATCAGATTACTTTTTCAAGTAACTAGTAAAGTAACACATTACTTTTAAATTTCCAACAAAATTTGAGTTACTTTTTCACATAATAGGCTAATGCAAGTTACTTTGTTTTCTCATTCGACTGACAGCTCTCCTGTCCCCATGTTAAGAGAAATCAGGAGTAAGTGCATTGGTGTTGTGTGCGCTAAACATGATGCTTATTGTAGATCTAGACTAATGTGAGCATTTACTCATATCACTGGCACAAAAACAGATTCAGTATTACTCAAAATGAATAAAAACAGTGAAATGCAAACTCAGAATATTACACAAACCTGAATTAATTAAATATGTTAAATTACACAAACTTTATTTAATCTCACTTTATTAACTAATGTCTTTACTGCTGATCTTCTATAATTCAATTCAGCCATTCTAATAAGCAAAACATCACATTTGTGTTTCTATTTTTTTTATTGCTAAAGTAAGTGTTGAACTTTATTCTCCTGAATGGCTGCACAGCTAAAAGTAACTTAACACATTACTTTCCATAAGTAATGAAATTAGTTATCTTTAGGCAATATTGTAATGCATTTCTACAATGTTTATGGACATAAATTTCCCATTCAGTTCAGCTGTTCCCCTTAAAAGCTATTTCTACTTAGTCTAAACTATTATTTTCGCTTGTGTAACTTAATGTAGTCAGGTGAATTCAGTCATATTAAATTATGTTTTTCACATGAAAACCAATTAATTTGGATGGACTTAATTACCACATAAAGAAAATATACAGTAAAGTCGTACTTACGGTATACATAAAACAGAAAAAATGGTGAAGGTAAGAGGAGGGAGATAGGATCACCAAATGATACAAGCTAGATTCAGTCTATCAGCTTGTTGGAGCATGAGCACTAACCAGTCACAGCTCCAACACCTGGCAGCTTTTTATTATTAAGAAAATAGCTTAATCCACATGTTGCTTGTGAGACTTTTAATAGACCCATACGCTAACACACACACACACACACACACACACACACACACACACACACACACACACAAATAAGGTTTATACATCTAAGCTAATGTTCTACATTGTTCCCTCTCCCTGTTTCTGGAGAGCCAAATAGGTGAACTAACTGTATCATGTATTCTCTTGCCATTATATATGATAATTCAATCAAGGTCAAGACGTTCTTGGTAACTGACACCCATTCATTGTAAAGGACAATGACAACTTTCCGCGATAAAATCAACCTTGGTAGGGAAGACTGAGGGAGTCTGGAGAAACCCCTCCCATCTTTTCTCTCTCTCTCTCTCTCTCCAGTTTGTCCCTTCAAGCCTCCATATTGAGCTGCTGGCAGACAGATGTTCACAGACATCAAAATTAAGTGATATTAACACAGAGACAGGAATTATGACGTGTTCAGAGATTATAACATCATGACATCAGAAACACAACGCGCCGTTACTTACACACACACACACACACACACACACACACACACACACACACACTTACTTACCAGAGCGCTATTCGATCTTTGGGGTAATTGAGGCGCTCAATAGTTCCGAGGAAATGCGGCAGAGAGTGCTGTGTGTTTCTGCAGATGAGAGCGATCATTACTCGGGGAGCTAATATAGCAGACTCCGGGCTCCAGCGCTCCTCATGGAAGTATCCTTGAGCTGGTCCAGTGTTCATCAGACTGCACCACAGCACCGACACGAACCAGAGCATTCTGCAGCACAGACTCTTTACAAACAGGCAGAATCCCTTACTGCTAAACTAGAGTTACACCCAGTTAATGAGGAGGTAGAAAGTTAAAAAGGGGTAACTTTAGTATAAATAATTCCGCCGACCAAAATCAGCCTGCATTGACAACACTGCAAGACGAGCGAGTTAAAGGGGATGTTACGCTGACGTTTAAAGGGGAGGGATCCATTTCATATTCTCGTGTATCATGTTACAATAAGGTTTCATTAACTTTATTAGTTAATATGAACTAATAATGAACTGCACTTCTACAGCTTGTATTAATCTTAGTTAAGGTTAATTTCAGCATTTATTAATACATCATAACACAACAAAAACAGTAACAAATGTATTGATCATGGTTAGTTCATGTTTGTTAATACTTAAACTAGCTAATGTTAACAAATGAAACCTTATTGTGAAGTGTTACCATAATATCTTTCAATTATAAGCCATTATCAATCTTTATAACAACTTAGTAGTCTCTGAATTTATTTCCACATATTTAACCCGTTCATCTATTTCTGATCCATTGGCATACCTATTTCTACAGAGCCCCTAAAGGGACACAGTGGTGGAAAAAAATATGAGATGGGAGGAACAATATTAAGTCAATGCCTTTGTGTTCTCTCACAAATGTTTTGTGTTCCCCCAAGAAACTTTGCATTCACTCACAATCACAAAACCTTTGTGTTCTTTCTCGGGGGAACGCAACATTTTTGCATGGGAACACAAAGTTTCTCTGGGAAATGCAAACATTTGCAAGAGAACACAAAAGCATTGACATATAATTTTGCCTCCCATCTCATATTGTTTTCCTTCCATATTTCCCTTTAGGGGCACTGTACTGTACTAAACCTTTAACAGAGGGAAATTAAACCGGAAGTGTTTGTCCAAACTTACAAAAGTTTCACAAGCAAAACTTTGTTGTTTTGCAAACCTAAAGATTCTGGAGGGAACGGAAAAGTTTTGCGTGAGCACACACAAGCTTTGAAAAATATTTTTCCCTCCCATATTAAAGCAATATCTGTCAAATGATAAAATGTTACCGATTATTATTGAAAATAAAGTTAATGTTGTAACACAGTATTCAACAATGACAGAAAATATTAGCAAAGTCCAAGTCATTTCACTCAGCGGCCATCTTTGAAACGCCTCTATTTCAGTCATGCAGGTATGGCTCCTATCTCTTTGCATGGGCAAACATCAAATTCCCCAAAGCTGTTCACTAAGCTCACGATTAAATTTTATATTTGAAATCACCAATAAAATCTGACAACAGTCTCATAAATTTTGTTTTTAAAAGCTCAAGTCATGACAAAAAACAAAAACAAAAAAAAAACTGCCGTTTTCAGCTGACCAGCCAATGCACATGCCCATTCATAAGCAGCATTTCTTATGGCAGCTGCAGTGGCGCAATGACTTTAACAATTGCTGATTGGCTCTTTTAATTAGAAGGCGGGACTTATTCCACCATATTGCGCGTTGCAATTTCTCCCATTCATAGTGCACCGTCTATTAGCAAGTTTTACATTTCATTTTTATATAACCAGTGTTGTTTTAGTATCTTTGAGACATTTTTATTAACATTTTGACTTAGCTTTAATATTTTCAGTGTTCATTTTTATTTTAGATGAAGTTTTAGTTATAATTTTATAGTACATTTTTGTATTAGATTCTTCTGTATATGTTTTGTATTTATTGCTATATGTATGTTTCAGTTTTAGTTATTTTAGTACATCAAGTTAAAAATATACATTTTTATTTTAAGTGTAATTTTTAATGATTTTAGTTGGGTTTAGTTTTGTTAACTGTAATAACCCTGCATATTACACCATAAAATGGCTCTTTTTTGCACTTGAAATACAATGAAATACAACAAAAGTGGAAAATTTCAGAAATGGTTATTAACCTCCTGTAATTGTATGAAAAAATGTTGGCCTTTTTTTTATTGCATCTAATAAACATTTACAATGGTAACCATCATTTCCACAGTTATTGTTATGGCAATAAAGCTATGGTAACAACTGCGTTAATTAATGTCATAAAAATTAATGACAGATTTGAAAGCTTCAAAGATCTCTTTTTTAAATTTTTATACAGTTTGCAGTAATAACGATAACCGCAGTAATTACAGTTATGATTTTCATAAGTGCTATGAAGAAAAACATTTTGCAAACACAGTGCTTTTTAAAGAATACAAGAAAGTGCTTCTACAAGTTGTGTCAGAGTTTTGCCCCAGGACCTGGCCTCTCCACCTGAGACGTGAGCGAGGCAGCCGCCGGCTCGTCCACAAGCCAGAAGAGCTCTCCCTGTCTAGGAGCCACCAGAGCTGACGGAAGTGCGGGCCCTTCTCCACCCTCCAATACATGCTACAGAATTACAGACAGTTACAGGATCAAAAATAAATAAAACAGAAAGAATACCAATGCAACATTCATCATTGTAGAAATACAGCAGGTTCTGAGGCACTAATGAAAGTGCTTACCTTGAGTACAGGAGCTTTGCTGCCTCCTGTTGACACAAACACCACACATCGAGCAGCGTTAACCGTGGGTAATGTCATAGTGACACGCTGAGGGGGTGGTTTGGGGGAATCAGAGATTGCGGCCACTGTCCTCTGGCTTTCCTACAATGATAAATCAATACTTTAAAAAAAGTAAGCCAACAAAATACAATTCAAAACTGATAAAAGGGAGGGTTTTGTGGGAATCTAAATTATAAATAGGATTCTATAATAAGTGGGATTTAACAATGCTAAACTAAAAGTATATGTTGTATAGGAAATCTTATTTTAGCTATATTCCTATTAGCATGTTATCATCATCATCATAGGTTATTACATTAATCTACTGAAAATGAACTCTGATTCTGCTTTATTATGAATTTATCTGAAACCTGTAATAAAGGATGATCTGGAAAGAGAGAGCAGGTGTGTCCGTCTGGTCCCATACCCAGCAAGAGCATGTCAAAAACTGGGATTTGCTCTGGGCTAAAGGCCTAAAATGACAAAATTCTATTAAGAACTATGAATTGAAAATCAATCAATCAAATTAGTTCAATTTATTTAGTCTATGAACTGAAATCGCACCTTGCTCAGTTTGTCAGCATAATCATCAGCACATTCTTGCACAGGTAAAGACGGATCTATAGCCAAAATCCTTTCTTCTGGAATGTTGATTTTCCCAAACAATTGATTCTGTAAGATATAAAAAGCAATCAGTATTCACACCCTCATAGAAACACCCACCTGGAGGATAAAACAAGCCGTTCTTCTGCTGCCCACCAGTTATTTATTTATTTTAGTGCTTGGCAACGATTAATCGCATCCAAAATAAACGTTTTTGTTTACATAATATATGTGTGTGTACTGTGTAGACTTATTTTGTATATATACACACATAAGCAAGTATATATTTAAAAAAAATGTGCATGTATATACCGTATATATATTTATACATAATGTATATTATATAGAAATATAAATATTTTATATATAAATAACACATTTTTCTTAAATCTGTACATGCATGTGTGTGTATTTATATATACAAAATAATTCTACACAGTACACACACCTATATTATGTAAACAAACTTTTATTTTGGATGCGATTAATGGCGATTCAGCGTTGCCCAGCATTTATTTTTTACCAGGTTTGTACTTGCTGCCTTAATGTACTAAAACAGTGATATTAAAAGACCACATTTCAGTATACATACTATAACACATGCATACTATATAAAGGAAAGCTGATGAACCTAAAATATAAACGCAACATTCTGAAAAACATTAACGCTTAATCAATAAGGTGTATACTGAATTTAATCTTTAAATATAGTAAATTAGCTACATTAAGTGTTTAAGAAGTTTTTTCACATTAAAGTCAGCATGAAACAGAGGTTGCGATAGTCGATGTGACGTATATCTAGGTGAAACGGCTTCTCGAACGAAAAAAAAAGCAAGGCGGGACTTGATTGGATGGTTGGGATTTGCTATTGGTCGATCTCATGTGAGTGACAGTTTGATCGCGCCCTCGCGCCAGTAAACACATCATCAGAGAAGAGAAGTCGCTGCAAGAGGGAGGTGAAGTGATTTTGATTAAAGCTCCAGTAGGTAACTTTTGTAAACAAATATTTGTTAAAACTCATTATGTCCTGAAAGTAGAATATGAGACAGATAATCTGAAAAAATCAAGCTCCTCTGGCTCCTCCCAGTGCTCATATTGCCATTTGCAGAAATACACCGCTCCCGGTCAGAAACAACCAATCAGAGCCAGGAGGAATGTCTTAGCAGTGTCAATCACGGTCGTGTACACGCTGATCACCCCTCTCTTGCACAGCGCGAGTGTACCGTCGTTCGTGACTCTCCTGTTCAAACTCGTTCATCCAAATTCATTCAACGAACGAAATGACTCGAAAAAAGATTTGTTCATTTTGATGAACGAGATTGAACAGGATCACGAACATGCATCACATAACAGAGCAAGGCGAGCATTTGTGCTTATAAAACTTAAAGTTTTGTATTTATTTTTGAAATGACCGATCGTTTCGCTAGATAAGACCCTTATTCATCTTCTGGTATCATTTAAAGCCCTTTGAAGCTGCACTGAAACTGTTATTTGGTCCTTGAAACGTTTGTGTCCTATTGAAGTCAATTATATGGAGAAATAGCCTGGAATGTTTTCATCAAAAACCTTAATTTCTTTTCGACTGAAGAAAGAAAGACATGGACATCTTGGATGACATGGGGGTGAGTAAATTATCAGCAAAAGTTTTTTTTAAAGTGAACTAATCCTTTAACGTTATCTTACTAGCTATTTATAACTTATAGAAAGAGTGCAACCTTATAAAGTTAAATGTATAGCAAAATACATAATGATTTGAGGACCAAGTTTGTAGTCAAAGTATGGGCAGGCCATAGTCAATGTAAAGCATATTGTTGATGTTTCGTCCCTATTAGGGCTGCAACAACTAATCGATAAAATCGATTATAATCGATTATGAAAATCGTTGTCAACGAATGTCATTATCGATTAGTTGGTCTGCTTACGTCACGGGGAGCGTTTACTGGTACGCACACACACGCAAGGTCTCTCTCCCTCAGGCGCTCTGCCGAGCGCGCGCGCTACACGGTTTGGAGCAGTCTCTTCTGTCTCGGATGCGCGCTCTTGCTTGCGCGCTCTAGATTTCGGGAGTTTGAACTAATTCGCGGGCATCAGGGAGCCGCAATCAATATGCGGGAGACTCCCGGGACTTCCGGGATGTCTTTTTGTCTCGAGCATCAGGTTGCGCAATCAGTTCGCTCGCAACGTAAGTGATGGATTAAAATAGCGCTACCGCAGAAATAGGTTAAATTAAAACGGTCTTTACAAAGCGAAGCACTAAATATAAAGGCAGTTAATAACAGCAGCAGTAAAATATTGTTTTTTAGTCACTGTACTCAGTGGTTTTCAGCAAATACTTGTGCACTAATGCATAATTTCTCCTGTCCTTTACTCAAGCCTGTTAGCTTGCTGGGTAACGTTACCTCCATTCCGTTCTCTTTTTATAGCATTTGTCTACTAAGTTTTAATTGTTTTTCAAACGCGATCTACTGCGGCTCTACATTCACACAATTGTTTTCAGTCTTTCTATATTTATTTAATCAATTTATCCTTATATTATTCTTTTATATATTATATATAATATATATTATATTCTTTATCCTTATATTCCTTATATATAATTAATTTTAAATAAAAATTAAATGAATTATATATTTTAGATGTTTTTAGTTTGTTTTTAGTTCAGATATTCACATCTGAACAACATGTCTGTGTAAATTTGTTTTAACAAAAATTGTGTTAAAACATAATATGTTGGATATCATTTTTTTAACAATAATCATGTTTGTCAACTTGCCATCAGCAATTATCATTAAAAACAATGCAAATATTGATATTAGTAAAACTCAATGTGTGGCTTTTGCACTTTTTAAAGTACACTTTTACACATAAATACCCTGATTTACGGTTTTATTTAGTTATAAAAAAAAACTAATTTAATTTCTATACGATTAATCGATTAATCGAAAAAATAATCGCCCGATTAATCGATTATCAAAATAATCGTTAGTTGCAGCCCTAGTCCCTATAGTGAATGTTCCATAACTGTTTATAATCCGCCGTCATCGGTGGTCCTGCTTACTAGCCTGCGCGTTCACGGCAGGCTCCGCTGTGGGGGAGGAGCTGTGGAGGGAGGAGCTGTGGGGGAGGAGCTGTGGAGGGAGGGCTGTAGCGCAGCAGAGAGCAAGGGGGTTGGACCTGTAAGTTGTGCTTGTTCAAATTTTCAGGCTAAGTCAACATTTTCTCAAAACTCCCTACTGCAGCTTTAAAGTTGCCAGCAACAGCATGTAAAACAAAAAAAACAAAAAAACTTTAACAAACTGGCAGTTCGTTCACATATCTGTTTCTTTTCTGTCTTTGTTTTTAATTTTATGAGGGTAGCAAAATATTTGTGGCTTGAAACAGATTGAAAATTGACAGGCCTGTGCTGCAATTCTATGGCAGTTTTGCCAGTCACATGTCTGAAAGAATGAACTATGAATGACAATGGACTTCTCCATTACTAAAAGAGCTCTACAGGTTAAGGGTAAAAGATTGCACAGAGTCACCTTATATAAGCCATAAGTGCTCTCAGGATCACTGAAAGGAACGAGTCTCTCATCACAAAAGCCGATAAGCCATCGGCTGCAGTCCAGGTTCTCTACAGCAGGAAGATCCTTACTCAGCATGGCAACCAAACTCCCACCTGAAAGACCCAGAGAGAAGGAGCTTCGAGCTCTTAGAGCTTTCTCTGCACGAGAGGACACCAGCTGAGCCAGAGTGGGTCCAAGCTCGGACACAGAGGGGAAAACCACCACTCTACGTCCAGACATCTGAAATTAAGGTAAGTTGCTTAATGATTAATGATAGCCAATTCAGATATAACGTTAAAGCAATGCTGAAGCCAACTGACACAGCAGAACTCAATACATGCGTCAAACAGTAGCATAACCAGCAAAAGAGATACAGAAAGCCGGACACAATAAGTTAACCGCCCTCGGCAATAATTTACTGGGAAAAGCGTGCACGGTTTTATTTATGAATCATGTTATGAGTGCACACTAAGAGTCTACCGATAACCGCTGGCAATAAAAGCACGTCAAAATTATGCTCTGTGTATTCCACGCTAAATTATGGAAGCTGAAATAAATTATAAAAAGACTGAACTCACCGTGGAATGTTTTCTTAGTAGTGAGGTTCTCTTTACGTCCTGCTCAGTAGATCTGACGAACATCCAATCACAGAGAATGTTGATTAGTGTTGCATTCTGGGTAATGTAGTGCTCATTTGGTTTCAATCAATACCCAGATTCCATGATATATTCAGTAGATTTCAGGTCATTGGAGTTATCATTATCATTTTATTTAATTAGTTTCTAATATCTACTACTGTGCATGACAGCTATGTGTGAGTTATATAAGCACAGGCACAGTGCAGTTGAAAGATATATAATATAATATAATATAATATAATTAATACTGAATATGATTTGTATTATCCTCATTTTATTAAAAAAAAGTCCACGTACATTCTAATATATCTACTTCGGTGCATGGCAGCTATGTGAATTATATAAGCACAAGCACAGTGCAGTTGAAAGATATATAATATAAGACAGTATAATATAATAATATAATATAATAGTATTTGTTTTTTCTTTCTTTTCTTTATTATTTTCTCAATATATTCTAATATATCTACTTCTGTTTATGGCAGCTATGTGACTTGTTACAGTTGCAGTGCAGTTGATGGATATATAATATAACAAATAATATAATAATAATAAAATAAAATAATGAAGTACAGACGTTAAAATATGCAGTGACCATATTTATTACATTATCACAATATGTAGTAATCAGAATTGCAATTTATCCACGACATTTACATGATTTGGAAGACAAACGTTTTCTCTATGGACGTAAAAAGCACGTTACATCAGCAGTAAATAATCCAAAGTTCGAAACTCTCCACTTCAGTAGACGGCGCTAGTGAGCCATATTTAGATAAACCAATCACACTAATCTACACACGTACAAGAAATAGTAGGAAAGGGAACCACACTGTTGAACCATTTTAGTCATTACTATTAAGTCAATGTATATATAAAAAATATTTTTATTTTAGATGCAAATTAAGTATATCTGCAAAAAAAAAAAAAAAAAACTCTCCATTCGAGAGTTCTAATTCGAAATATTAGAAGATGTTGTCCACTCTGTCCTCTTTTCAGAGTCAGTTATCTTCCATCATGGAAACACTGGTGCAAACAGCTGTACTGGAGATCAGCAGACTGGTGGATGTGGAGTGTGAAGTGTTGCTGTCGGAGCTCACCCGCAGCCGCAGTGAAATCTGCTCACTGAGAAACACACTGAGCTCGACCGAGGACACTGGACAAACACTCACACAGAGTTTCACGTGTGTCAAGAGGTACGCTTTTGATTCGGTATTTATGATGCATGAAATTGTATATACTTCATAAAGCACATGTATGCAATCATATAGTACCGGTTTGGACACATTACTATTTGAATGTTTTTGAAAGAAGTATCTTATGCTCATCAAGCCTGTATTTATTTGATCAAAAGTACATAAAAGAAACAGTCATATTGTTAAATATTATTATGTGAATAAAATAAAATGTAATTTATTTCTGTGATGGAAATCAGATTTTTTAGCATCATTACTCCAGTCTTCAGTGTCACATGATCCTTCAGAAATCATTCTAATGATTATTTATCAATGTTGGAAATAGTTGTGCTGCTTAATATATGTTTTTTACAACCTGTGAATCTTATTTCAGGATTCTTTGATAAATAAAAAGTTTTAAAAAAAAGAACAGCATTTATTTGAAATATAAATCTTTCACTACCGTTTAAAAGTTTGGGGTCAGTCATTTTTTCTTTCTTTTTTAAAAAGAAAATAATACTTTTATTCAGCAAGGTGTTAAATTGATAAAAAGTGCTAGTAAAGATTAATTTAGTTAGAAAAGATTTTTAATAAATGTTGTTCTTTTTAACTTTCTATTCATCAAAAAAGTATCACAGGTTATAAGCAGCTCAACTGTTTCCTACATTGATAATAAATCATCATATATTATTAGAATGATTTCTGAAGGATCATGTGACACTGAAGACTGGAGTAATGATGCTGAAAATTCAGCTTTGCATCACAGAAATAAATTATATATTAAAGTATATTAAAATAGAAAACCATTATTTTAAATTGTAATAATATTTCACAATATTACTGTTTTTTCTGTATTTTTGGTCAAATAAATAAGAGACTTCTTACAAAAACACTAAAAATAGTAATGTTTCCAAACTTTTGACCGTTACTGAATATGCAGCTCGACTGATCTATACAGTATAACCAGGGTTGGTTATACTGCAGTCAAATTACATGATGAAATTAGTAACTAATTAGTCATTGTAATTACATCACAGATTTTAGGTAATATAATCTTTTTTATTACTTTTTAGATTACTTTTGTAATCTCATTTATATTGATAAACTCATTAATAAACTCATTTATCACATTGATCATAATAAAACAGTTCAACACAAATAGATGTGACCATTAACAGATTATAGCCAACTGACTAGTGGTTGGTCTGTATGTGCAATTTCCCCCTTCGAAATAAAACTTGAACCTACTTTCCGAACGTATAAAAAAAATGTAGCGGAATAAAATGTTTTAGAGATAGAAAATATTAATTAAGGAAAATCAATAAATTATGAACAATTTATTGCCATTGTGTGAATAACATGTAATCATAAAAAAGTACGGTAACTGCAATCTGATTATGAGACTTTTAAAACAATGTAATTACAGGCACTTTTACTTTGGAATCTGATTACGTAATTCATATTATCTAATCAGTTACTACCCAGCAGTGTAAAAAACATATATATATCTCATGTCCATGGATCATACTAATCAATTTTTTTGGTAAAACTTTATTTTACAGTGTCCTTGTTACACGTTAAATTCAATTCAGTTCAAAAACTTTATTGTCCATCCCCACAAGGGTAGAAAATTGTTTTTGGACAAAGGCTCGACAAACAATACAAAAAAAGTTAAATGTATTTACTATGTAATAACAAAAAATTATGCATATTACATGCAACTAACCCTAAACCAAACCTTAAACCTAACCCTAACCGTAGAGTAAGTACATGTAGTTAGTATATATATATATATATATATATATATATATATATATATATATATATATATATATATATATATATATATATACCTTAAAATAAAGTGTAACCCTTTTTTAATTTATTTATTCAGTGAATATGCCCAAGAAGAGCTGCAGAATCATTTGAACCGGTGTAGCAATGAGCTTTTTAGAGACAGTCCAACAGTAATTCAGCAAGACCAAGTAAGTTCTCTTCATTATGTAAATATCCACATGTATTTCCTGTTAATATTTTGAGTACAATAGCTGATGAAAATGTAATGTTTCTGTATATATTATATAAATATAAGATATAATGTGATGTCAAAATGTCAAAGGACAGTCCACAGCAGAAGTGTGAGGTCAACCAGCCAATAGGTATGATAAAGCAGGAGCTACATGAAGTAGATGTTTGGATTGGTCAAGACAACAGTGAAGTGGGTAAGAGCGAAACTAACTGTTGTATAATGGTGTATAATATTAATAACAAATGCTTGTGAATAATTTGTAACTTCCTTCCATCTGCAGTACACTTATATCACTTTCACTTCACCATAGGAACCCACTGCAGTGAAGCCGTGAGCCTGTCACCCACCAAGGACGTTCGCAAAATTGTCCCTTGTGTTGACAGAAAGCATAGAGAAAATGCAGCTGCAAGAGTCCCGTCTAAATCAGAATCACTGAACAAAAACACCTCACCTGAAGAAATGATGGTGAACCAGCCGTTGTCTGAGAAACGCACATCTGAATCTGAAAACACTTTACTTAGTCACACACAGAGTTTGAGTGCATTAAAGTCCACAAGAACATGTGGTGCCAATACTATGTCAGGGGACAAGCGGTTTGTTTGCACCTACTGTTCAAAGCGGTTCAGGTGTTTTAGTCAACTTACAATACATCAGCGGAGCCACACAGGTGAGAAGCCCTACAGGTGCACACTTTGTGGAAAGAGGTACATTCAGAAAGGACACTTGTACACCCACCAGCGCACCCATACCGGAGAGAAGCCGTATCGATGCCCGCTCTGTGGAAAAGGCTTTATTCAGAAATGCACTCGTGACATGCATCTGCGAAGTCACACCGGAGAAAAACCCTACACCTGTATTAAATGTGGGAAAGGGTTCACAACGAAGTTTAATCTTAACAAACACCTGTCTTGTCAGTCTTGCAACAACGTCAGTTAATGAATGACAATGAGCTTGAGGAAAGTGTGCTCTTGATTGACATTGGTTTTATACTCCGCATTGGTTTGAGCTAGATGGTAGATAATTTAAAAAAATGTACAGCTTTTGTATAATTCATGTTATCAGATAAGCAAAACATGTTCAAAAATAATGAAACTTGTTTTATTTATTTATTATTTTTATTTGTTTTACTTTAAAAAGACCTTGAGCATATTTAAAAAAAAAAATTCAGAAGGCAAGTAAATTGGAAAAACAACTTTGATATCCTGTCATCATTTCAAATTACACAGTTTCCATGAATCTGTTATTCTTTTCGTGTTATTATGTATACAATGAATCGATGTTATTCTGAAAACAAGCTTTACTACACGTTGCTTTACGGTAATTCATCCCATAATCCTTTTCGGTCACATGCTATTTATGGTTTGTTTCTACAAAAAGGCAGTGGAGAATATAGCGACAGTGTCTTTCTAGATGAAGAAACGGCTATATTAAGAATTTTCTTGTAACGTTAAAGATTCCCGTAAACAATGGACATCATGAATACCGCCGATTTTCAGACGCAGTTAACATCGATAATGGAAATTATGGCGAGAACCGCTGTTGTTGAAATAAGCAAACTTTTTGAGGAGAATTCGTTGCTGCTGCGTTTAGAGATTTCACGATGTACAAACGAAAATGAATCTCTGAAAAAGAAATGTCATTTTCTGGAGAGTGAACTTCAGTCTGCTCGGAAAACCGCTAGAAACATGAAGGAAACAGAAGCTCCATTCTGCCATCCGGGACTTAGAGGTGATTTATAAAGCTAGTGTTAAAAACAGACTGATACCGTGAATTTTGTCTTAATTAAATGAGAAATCTGAAGTTACATGATGATGAGATTCTGAATTAAATATCTGAGCTGGTAAACTGAACGCTGTATGTCAATGCTTTCCAAAAAAATGATCTCTGTGCCCTTGAGAAATGTTTGCGGACTTTCATGTCCATTTAATGTGTGTCCTGGTTGTTCTTTGGAAAAGGTTTCGGTTCCCTTGAGTTATTATTGGTTATTTACAGCTAAGTGGACATGGTTTGATAGATTGGCTCTGTTAATTCTGTAATGCACAAACTTGAAAATAAGGCCTTTGTTTTAGTTGAAGGGATAGCCTAGTTCACCCCAAAATGAAAGTCATTTACCCACCCTCAAATTATTCTAAGCCTGCATACAAATTCTTTATTGTATAGAGCCTACAATATATATACAATTCTTATATATACAATTCTTTATTGTATATATAATATACAATAAAGAATTTTATGCTGGTTTAGAATAACTTAATGTTATTCTAAATGACTTTCATTTTTGGGTGAACTATCCCTTTAACTAAAACAAAGGCCTTATTTTCAAGTTCGTGCATTACAGAATATATATATATATATATATATATATATATATATATATATATATATATATATATATGTTATGTATGTGTGTGTGTGTGTGTGTGTGTGTTAATTGTTTAAAACAAAAGAAGATATTTTGAAGATATGGGTAAGCAAACAGTTTTCTAGTCCCTATTGACTGCCATAGTATTTTTTTATATACTATGGAAGTCAATGGGGACCTGTACGTTATGTCATCATTTACTCACCCTCATGTCATCCCAAACCCGTAAGAATTTTGTTCATCTTCAGAACACAAATGAAGCTCTTTTTGATGAAATCTGAGAGCTTTCTGTCCCTTCATTAACAGCTACGCAATTACCACTTTGAAACGTCAAGAAATTCATAAAGAGCTTGTAAAACTAATCCACGTTAATCAAAATTTCTGAAGAGACACAATCGCTTTATTCACAGAACAGATTGAATTTAGGCTTTTAGTCACATATGATGACTAGGGCTGGGTATCATAACAAAATGTTCGATACCGATACCGATACCTTGACTTCGATACCTTTTTTCGATACCAATTTTATCAATATAACATTACTTAAAAAAAAACTTTTATTTTTTCAGTTTGTTGACTTTTTTACACTCATATTTTGAGTCTGTAAAAAAGCACCAATGCTAAAGTTTTCTATGTTTCCTAATCATTTCACAACATGTATTCTTTACTTCAATGAGCTCATTGTTTCTGCCTTAACTTAATGCATTGTTTAACAATGAAACTGAATGAAAATTAATAGAAATGCATTACACACAGTCACCCCTGATAACAGATCACTCTAAATTGTAATTTAGACACGTGCATTTTCTGTAAAGCTCCTTTGAAACGATATGTATTGTGAAAATGCTATACAAATAAATGTGAATTGAATTAACTATAGGCTACTGGGGTGCGGGATATATGCCTCGCGCTCAGCACACATGAAGCTTGCGCAAAGCACTGGCAAAAGTAGCCTAATGATTATGGATGTGTCGGGAAACGATAGCAAGGAGATATTTTAATAGTTTATTAATGAACAAGTGTTTACTAAACGTGTTGGCTGCAAAGATGATTATTGCGAATTTGCGATGCTGACTCGTCATCCCTGCAGTAGTGAACGCGCGCGCGCCTATATGGATTAGGTGATCAAATTATTTATTTCTAATTGTTTCGTTTAAAAGTAGACATATTTTGAACATATATGGAACTTATTTCTCATGTCTGTGAGGCAAGTATCCTATACGCTGAGTTGTGGTTTATATGTGACGCGCTCCAGTTCTTGTAGTCGAAGGCGGATAAACTTTCTACTCTCGAGTGTATTCTGTGCGCTTTTAAGTGCCTTATCAGATTTACCGTGTTGCCGGTCTTGGCAGCAATTATCTTGTCGAAAATATTGCATCGTGTGCTTATGTCATCGAGTCGGGTACATAGGTACACTTTTGATCATTTCCTCATATTTTCTATCTATCTGGGTTGGACGCTTACACACACAAACACACACACTACAGCCTCATGTGCGACGAGCCAAGTCTCTGGGCATCCGCGTAAACTAGTGTTTTTCCGCCACAGCCAATCATGCTGCATGTTTATTGTTTCACTGACGTTGACGAGATTAACTACTTAGGTACCGAAACTTGGTAGGCTACCGAAAAACAAGACATGTTTCGATACCCGGTAGTATCGAGGCAATTCGGTCGGTACCTAAAAAGTACCGAACTCGTTACACAGCCCTAATGATGACAGAATTTTCATTTTTGGGTGCACTATCCTTTTAAGGCTTTGTTGTATTTGTTTTTCATCGAAATATCTGCCAAATACCTATTCATCGTCATTACATTTGGATAAAATAAAAAAGTACTGAAATATTTTCTTAAATAAAATCCTTTCTTCAATTTGTGTTTTTTGTACATTATTATTATTAGGCCTATTTTTTTGTTAGAAAATACTGAAATTGTCCCTCACTTTTTGTTTAGGTTTGTTATGCCGTGTATTTCTCCCCTTTAAAAATAAATGGCATCTAGCATCATGGAGCTCAACTTTATTTTCTTTTAATCATTAAGTTGTTTCTTAGGATTTGGATTGATGTGATATTTGCTTACGAGGCATCTATTAGTCAATTGCCCCCTGACATTTAACCCCAAAACATTTGGAATAGATTTGCCACAATAGCCTACATGCTGTAAAAGAAAGTATTGTAAGAGGAAATTACGAGGATGTTGAAGATCTCGATGAAGAAGACAAAGTACGTGACGCACCTTGGGTTCAAAGGAGTAGGGATTGAACTTTCTAAACTAAAACAGTTAAAATATACAGTACTACCCCTGATGTAAATGAAGTTACTCCTGTTGTAAAGGCTGCTATCTATATGTTAATGAACTTCAGACAGCCAATTGTCTCAAATATATCTCAGATGGTCCCCCACCGCTCTCATTCTGCAGTTGATGGCCATTTGTTTAAGATCTGATCTCCAGAAATGGTGCAAAAGTTCTTTGGGTTGATCTATTCCAAATTGATTGTGACTGGGTTGAAATATTGTTATATTTTAAGACTAAAATCAGGTTATTTTTTTTGACCTGTGTTTGGTAAATAAGATTTCTTAGTGGCTACCTTTTTTAAATTTAATTTTACTTTTAAATGCCTAAATGTTCAACAGACACTGGACATCGTCCCACAATCGACAATGTCTTCGGCAAGGACTGGTGCATGAATCTCTGGAGACACCAGGAGTCAAATGTTGGTGAGCAGGAGGACGACACACACCTGGACTCTTCAACCATCACAGAAGAGGTTGGTCTTACGTACTGCTGAATATGAACTTAAAAACAATCATAACACAGCTTATCAGCTCCCGCTTTTATTTCCAACCCTTTAGCCAGTAAATTTGCTGGATGAAGAACCAGATGTAATTTTGATAAAAGAAGAGATGCTGAAGATTGACGATTGCTCTGGGAAAAATAAACCTGAGGCAGACCAAATGAGCAGTTTGAGAGGTTTGTGGAGAAAGAACTTAAGAGCAGCTGCTATTAACTCTTATTATATTCAGATGTTCATGTGTCGTTTATTGAATTACAGGTCCAGCAATGACCAGTGATGAGAGATGTGTTGCCCAGAGCTCTGAGGATTTTATCACATACACCGTACCTTCAGATGAGCAAATCCAATCGAACGTGCAACAGCCGCAAGCCGAAGAACAAGCTCTTGAAGGAACTATTTCGACACATGGAGACTGTACAACAGGGTCAGATTTGAGTGCTGATGTTGAACTTTTTCCAAATCACCAGAATTTCAACCAGATTTTTACACAAAAGAAGAAATTTAATTGTGTGTTCTGTGGGAGAAGCTTTGCATATTTAAGCCATATGAAAAAACACATGCGGACACACTCCGGAGAAAAACCTTATGTCTGTACAGTTTGTGGTCGAAGGTTTGCTCAAAAAATATATCTCACAACTCACGAGCGCACTCATTCTGGCGAGAGGCCGTTCACATGCATGGAGTGTGGAAAGAGTTTTTCTCAAAAATCTTCTCTTAACGTTCACCTCCGAAGCCACACTGGAGAAAAGCCATTCAGCTGTTTAGAATGTGGTAAAAGATACGCGTACAAAACTGCTCTTAAATCACACCGATGTGTTAGTTAGAAGAGAAATGAATTGTTACTGAGTAACTTTTCGTATGAAACTACTGCCGAGGGCTGCGTTTTGTGAGCTAAGTTGATCGTAGAGACCATATGATGCTTTTGGGAAATTCAGCTTAGGTCATTATATTATATGTTTGTTGAACAGAAGGATAAACATGAATCTATTGGAAAAAAAATGCTGATAGCTTGTTCGTGAACATTGTGAAATGTTTTCTTGTGTCCCGTTTTCTGCTGCTTTTGGAGAACAAGAACTGCGTATTTATTGCTGTAACTTTTTGATAACTAACTTTGATAACTTAATAACTTTTTTTTGCAGTCCCTTAAGTATTTCACATTTTTTTCTTAATAAAATGTCTCTTTTTAATAAATGTGGTAGTATTTTCACAAACAAGTGAAAATAAGATGATCAACTGTTTAAGGGTGTTTTTCAATTGATGCATTAAGTACAAAATCACACACGCACACACACACACAAATCATGCGTTTCAACTAGAAAATGCCTTTCACAATCAAATTCATATTAAACTTTTCAATTTCACATTAAACTTTTGCTAACACTAAGTTTTAATTTGTTAATATTAGTTTTATTTACACTAGTTAACATGAACTAACATTGAACAATACGTCTACAGCGTATATTAATCTTAGTAATAATTAAGTTAATAATTAACATTTACTAATACATTTTTAAGATCAAAAGTTCCATCTTTTGGTTAAAATGCGCTGTGATCAAGATGTAATTCTTATAATGAAAGATGTTATTTATTTATAATGAAAATTCTCATTCACAGACAAAAATGGTCTAATTAATCTTTGTGTCCTCTAACTTTTCTTTTTGAATTCAACTCCTAATCTCACCCCCAAACTTGTGCACAATAACAAAAAAGTTAGATTTTTTAAGCTTTATAAGAATTTAAGGTAAGTTGCTTATTAGCCTGCATATTACTAGGGTATTGGCTGTTTATTAATACATATAAAGCACATATTAATGCCTTATTCTGCATCCCTTAATCCTACCCAATACCCAAACTTAACAACTACCTTACTAACCAATAATAAGCTGGTAGTAAGAGTTTATAAGGGCAAAAGTCGTAGTTAATAGTGACCCTATTCTAAAGTTTTGGACCCTAATCTAAAGTGTGGCCGAATTTAATGGCCCTAAGTTTGACAAGCCTTTTCACTGGAAAAATCTATCCATTTCATGGCTTTTAAAAGGCTTTTGTTTGCCAAGCCTCCTGAAGTAAACAGAGACAACTGCATTCCTGTGGACTAAGGACAAGCGCCTCTACACGGTGGTTTACGGTAATTCATCCCATGATCCTTTACTGCCAAACGCTATGCTTTGTTTCTATCTTCATAAATAGTAAAGGTAACATACCGCCATTGTTTGATTGAGGTATAACTAAACATCTGTAGTAAAACATTCATTGGGCTATCGGGTCGAAGGACGAGTATTTAAGTTCCCCGTAAACAATGGACATCATGAATACAACTGAATACCAAAAACAGTTAACATCCATAATGGAAACGTTGGCGAAAACAGCTGTTGTGGAATTAAGCAAACTTTTCGAGAAAAATTCGACTTTCCTGCGACTAGAGATTACGCGATTTACAAGCGAAAACGAATCTCTGAAAAAGAAATGTCAATTTCTGGAAAGTGAACTTCAATCTGCTCGGAAAACCGCTGGAAAGATGAAGGGGACAAAAGCTCCGGGACTTACAGGTAATATTTAAGATGTTTCCTTTTTCTGATGCCCAAATCTGTAGATATATTGATGTCAAATGCAAGAGGCTGTGTCGATAACCTTAAGACTGGAGGTTCAAACATCCACGTTGTGCCCCTGTATCTATACCCTAATAACGAATATCCACATGTTCAACAGACACTGGACATCGCCCTGCCATCGACCATGTCTTCGGTAAGGAATGGTGCATGGACCTCTGGAGACACGAGGAGTCAAAGCTTGGGGAGCAGGAGGACGACACACACCTGGAGCCTGCGGTCATCATAGGAGAGGTTGGTCTCTCTCATGCTACTGTATGATGAAGTATATGGAGATGATCAAATCAAATGTCAGCTAGTTCCCTTTTTTATTTTCAACCCTTTAGCCAGTAAATTTGCTGGAAGAAGAGCCTGACATGATTATGATCAAGGAGGAGGCATTTGAAGATTGCTCTTCAGAAAGAATTGAGGAAGACCAAGATAATCAAAGTGTGAAAGGTATGCCGTGAGAGAACTTTTTGTCTTGTGTAGTTATTTGGTCATCACCTTTTCTGATGTACAATAGTTATTACATCACAGATGTGACCTCATAAACATACATTGTAAACAAGGCTTAAGCCTAGTCCCAGACTAAAATACATTATTGAGCTGTTTTATCTGAAAGAAACTTGCACTGATTTATATTAAAATATGTCAGTGCCGTTGTTTTGTCTCATGATGCACACCAGAAATGTTTTTTTTCTAAGGCATTTTTCTAAAAGCTTCTTAAATATCCTAATCCTGGCTTAATCTAAGCCCTGTTTGTGAAACCAGGCCTATGTGTTTTAAATGATTTATTACCATGTAAAGGGTTTATAGATAGTAAATGACTGGTAAATTACTGTACCATCATGAAACCCTACTTTTGTAGACTGCAAAAGTTGTGGCTATATATTTGGAAAGATAATACCGAAACCCTGTTACAACTAGTATTAAGATGCGTTTTGGTTGATTACACGTGGACGACACTAAATGCAGGTGTAAACGGGGTCTAATACGTTTTGAGCTTGTCCACTTTTGACCACTTTCAGAGGTAGGCGAAAATGCATTCGACCGGATTGCTTCTGCAGTGTAAACGTTCATGTGGTCGAATTAGTTCAAACAGCCACAAAAGACCGTCTACTCTCCGCCTACTGACCTAATGCGTTAACATTATGGGAAGTGCGCTAGCCAGACGGATTTGAAATTATTTATTTGAATTAATTATTATTTCTAAAGCCCAACTGCCTCTAGTCGGATGGTGTCTGGGTTTTTTGGGCCGATTCGACATGAAGCAGCGTCTGGCCGTCGGTGAGAGTGAGAACTCTTGATTGGCTGTTCAGCTTAGTGAATGAGTCAGTGCACAAGAATAATAGCAAAGAAGTCAAAAGGGTACAGATAGAAGGCTATTCTAGTTTTACATCATATTACCTGACAGAAACAGAGTGGAATAAAGAAAATGATTAGATTCAGCAGGATTGAAATTCAAAACGGTTAGCACACGCTGCTTTGTTTATTGTTTGTGTATCTGCAGCGTCGGTTTCCCTTTATAAATGACGAATAGACAAATAGATCTCCTGAAATAGACAGTTGTCTCATTTACACGCAGGCGCAGAACACGCATGCTAGTTGACAGTCGGCTGTAGTTCTCTCTGTGTGTTCAAGTGCAGCTTTTTTGGTTTAAGCTTAGTCCTTATAGATGCAATGCTCTTTTTAACCCTCTACAGGCGCAATTCAAGAGGAAATCAAAAGAATTCTCCCAGAGTTGGACAGTAACAAAGTTCATAATGTGGTCAATCATCTGTCATTTGTGGTGGGTGTGGAGAAGTCCGAGGACCTTTCCTTAGTAGAGGTGTCAGATCTTCAGGACCTTCTGGAGCCAATACAATGTCGAAAACTAGTCAAAACTTTCAGACAAAGAGGTAAGAAACAAACTTAAAAGCCTGTTGTACTCATAGCACCTCTGTGTGGTGTTTTCGTGTCTTGCTTTGCCCTGCAGAGTTAAGCGCCAACCCTGATCAAGCATACCTGAACAAGCTAATGAAGGTCTTCAGGATCACTAGATAACCACAGGACCAGTCCTAATTCGCCTACTTATACTACGAACTAAAAGTATATACTCTTTTTGTGAAGAAAAAGTACATTCTTTTGATTGTGTAGCAAAAGAGTAAGCAAGCTTTGGGACATACTATCACGTAACTGCCCTGTCAATCATCTTGTCACAGTTAAAATCCTCCATTCAATCTAATTTGATTTCCTACCGTTTCGGAGAGCACGTTCATCTGCCAGTCGTGGGTCTTTCATGCGGAGACTTTCCTCATGTGTTTGCAATTTGAATACAATGATGCATTTAAAAGGTAATGCCTAAACGCATCTTTACAAAAGTTCACAATGCTGCTGCAGATGCAATATAATGCAGACAACGTTGAATAAATACATTTTCGTCAGGTTAGACACTGATAATTAATCACTCAAACCCCTTTATCTAAACCTCTTTACATAACCGCCGGACTCGCGCGTCCTCCATGTCTGTAGTTTTTTAACACTTTTCACTCGTGTTTGTAGTTCTAACCGAATCCTCGTCCAACGCGCGATGGGTTGTGGGCAATATTAGCTGTTAGAGTGTGCATCGATCTGCACTTCAGATTCTGATCGGAAATAGTAGACCATCCGGGTATCTTTGGAACACTCATTTCAACATACTACTATTTGGGACGTACTAATTCTATTTAGGACGGATAGTATGCGAATTGGGACTTGGTCACAGTTAGTTTGATCAGGGTTTGAGCTAAACTCTGCAGGGCAGTGCCCCTCCTCGACCCGATTTGAGGAACCCTGGATTAGGGTGTTTGCACAGCGTTCACTATTGCCACTTTTGCATTAAAAAGAGTCTACCAACCTCTCTCAGAACTGACCAGTGTGGTAACTGAATTGAGAGACTGACAATACAATCATATCTGGGCAGGATGTTTTCAAAAATACTGGTAAATCAGTTTCCAGTATGAGAAGTTGTAACTTTGCCAGTAATTCAGTTTGATACCAGTAAATTAAATGCTGCTATGTGTGAACTATGTGTGTTAAATGGTAATTTCCGATGAGTGACATGACATCACAGCTTAACCGTATTATTTCGAGAAAGGGACTGTTGACCTACAGATGTGGCCTTTGAAAAAACACTTTCCCACCCCAGGGTTCTTCACAACAAGAACTGTCAAAATCGTGTTTTTTTTGTTTGTGTTTTTGAGAAAAGCTTACAGGCACATTTGGTCATCCAGCCTACCTTCAAATTCAGCTAATGTGTTTAAAGTGGGGTTGCAGGTATTTTTGGGGGTGCATCTCTTATGTCTTTGTCACAGAATTGGGGTGGGTGTGTAATTGTCTCGGATGTGATAATGGGGAATGCAATTTTGTCAGAGGACTGTTTGTGCTGTTTCAAATTGCCAAATCTCCCCTATTTACACCTGGAATTAGGATGAGCCTTGGGTTATCAACATTGCATTTGTGGCCCTGTTTACACCTGGTATTATGATGGTGTTTTCATGGACTCGGTCACTAGTGGACAACACTGACTAAATACAGGTAAAAACAGGGTCTAAGTTAGTTTGTAAGCAGCGTAATGGCTTTATTCATTCAATCTTATTTGTGTTCCACACTTGGCACTCGGGCGAAAGTGATGTAAAGTGTGGCGACATAAGGGGAGGGTCTTTGTGGTTATGTGTCTCGGCTGACCATTTGTGATCGGATCGGATCACTGAAAACACATCTTAATACTAGGTGGAAGCAGGTATTATGCATTATATTATATGTATTCTTGGTAGCAACAAAAGACCACCTTATTATCATTAATGACTCACCCTCATGTCGTTCCAAGCCCGTTAGACCTCCGTTCATCTTCGGAACACAGTTTAAGATATTTTAGATTTAGTCCGAGAGTTTTCTGTCCCTCCATTGAAAATCTATGTGCGGTATACTGTCCTTGTCCACAAAGGCAAGACATCATCAAAGTAGTCCACGTGACCTCAGGGGGTTAGTTAGAATTTTTTGAAGCATCGAAAATACATTTTGTTCCAAAAATTACAAAAACGATGACTTTATTCAGCATTGTATTCTCTTCTGGTTCTGTTGTCAATCCGCATTCACGAGGCCAGTGACGCTGCTGACGTAAGACGCTGCTGACGTGTTATCTGGTGCGTCCGTGTATTCGGGTTCAAATAAATATGTCCGGTTAAAAAAAATGCAAGTCTTCCCCTGTGTGGAAATCCTTAGACATGTTTGCAAAGATTGTTTTGTTTACAGCGTGCGTCTCCCTCAGACTGTAAACGAAGCTCTGGCGCACCAGATAACACGTCAGCTCGTCTTACGTCAGCGGACTCATGAAAGCGGATTGACAACAGAACTGGAAGAGAATACAATGCTGAATAAAGTCGTCGTTTTTGTTATTTTTGAAACAAAATGTATTTTCGATGCTTCAAAAAATTCTAACTAACCCACTGAGGTCACATGGACTACTTTGATGATGTCTTTATTGCCTTTCTGGACAAGGACAGTATACCATACATTGATATTCAATGGAGGGACAAAAAGCTCTCGGACTGAATCTAAAATATCTTAAACTGTGTTCCGAAGATGAACGGAGGTCTTACGGGCTTGGAACGACATGAGGGTGAGTCATTAATGACATAATTTTCATTTTTGGGTGAACTAACCCTTTAAGAGTCAACAGAATGTTCACAAGGAACCATCAAAATAAAGTTTTACCAAATAACTTAATTCTGCTTGAAATGTCACATTTGTGCCTACATATATACTGTACTTGTGGTGTGTTTTGGTGTGATTGAATTTTTTTTATGATTTATTTTAATGTTATTGGTCAACCAACATGCCGCAACATGTAGTGTGTGATGTATGCTCATCACACATTCAGATAATCTCCCGTTGAAATCTGATACAAGTGGTCAGAATAGACTTATTTGATTGGATCACTTATACTTTTAGTATGTAAAGTGGTACAACAAAAATTTTTTGTTTTTTAAAACTACCTAGGTAATAGCCATGGGAATTTAAGTGCATTTTATGGCCATTCATTTGGTTGTCTGTATTTAGAACAATATAAGCTGTATGTTTTTTCAGGTGTCGTGTCTGCGGACTCCTCACCTTCAATGGCCTGCGCTTTCAATCGGCAATCGTTCAAGAAAATTAAAGCCAGTCCTGATCACACTGCTACAGCAGATTTACCATCACAGACAGACCAAACTCACAGCTATCTAGCCAAGATTTCGACATCTGATCAAACATCCATGTTTTCAACATCAACGGTTTCACCTCCGCCTACCATTTCACCCCAGTGTTCTTCAATGATGCTTCCATTTGATTTGAAACAGACAGAAACTCCAAACACTTCAAGCTCCGAGCATCATGTTTTTCGGTCTATTCATCAGGGGGTGATTCTTCCTGATGTGTGTTTAAATCCAGTTTCCATGAAAAAAGAGGAAAAACTTTACCTAGAATCAGCTGGAAAGGACAGAAGACCGAGGCCGGAACGCTTTGCTGTGCTTCTGTTTAAAACCCTAGTACCACATGATGTTTACAGGGGCTGGTCAGGTGCTGTCAACTATGACGGCTCCAGGGGAAAAAATGCGCTACCTAACAACCTGCGGAAAGCAATATCAGAAATAGTTCGCCGGAAATTCCCCAACCCTACACCTCGCGACTGGAAGATGATAAGGGATCGGCTTAATGAACTTCTCCGTACTAAACGACTCACTTTCCCTCTTTTTTAAAGCCTTTGCTCTGTACCTCAAACTTGGTAGGCTACAGAAATATCTGCAGAATTCACTAGGTTAGTAAACTTGCTAATACTTAGCAAACTGATGACATGTTAATCTGCTGTCATGTCTACAAAGCTATGAATAAATACAAATATATTTTATAAATAGTATTAAATTTGTGGTCTTACTGTATGCCTTATGTCGTACAGTTTTGGTGTAATAGATTGGTGCAGGTATGATGTTACTTAGTTGGCCAATCGGCAGTTGGCATCACACTGGTTCCCTTGACAAAACCCCAATAGGATTTTCCCATGGGCTTTTGGATTATTACAAAAAACAAGTTCTGTGATCAACAAAAGTTTATGCTACTTGCACATTTTATTCATCAAGATCATTTTCACAGATAAACACAGCTTTTATGAATTTTGAAGCCTAAATGCTAAAGGTAGGCTATAAACGAACTACACCACGTTCGCTCGACTTCAACGTCACCGCCAGTAAACTTCCGACAACTCTTTCAGTTTTTAATCTAAAAACATTTTTTCAGAAAGTTTTAGTTAGAATAGTTTATAAGAGCACAATTATAAGCATATCGAAGCTGTAAAAGCGGACTGAGTTTACCTGTTCGGCGTGATGATGTTTAATCTTCCTGACAGCCTCTGTAGCCATTTAGCCACTTGTTAGCAACCAACTTTTTCGAGACACGCAACAGCTTAAATAAATCACAAGTAAATACTGATATATTTGATGTCATAGAGTAAAACGTGAAAGTGTCTTTAGCTTGTGTTCACCGCCATTTAACCAAAATCCCATTCAAAGAACCCATCGACTTCGGGATAATGGAACCGGAAGTGCTAAAATGCTAACTCGTTTCTGCATTTTAACCTACAAATTTATGTCATACCTGTACCACTCTATTTCCACCAAGTTCTCACTGGGTTTTCTGGGCCAGTACATTTTCTTGGACCCCCTTGGTCAAAATTGCAGAAATTGCGTGGAAATGTGTGCAATACCGTGCCCTCTGTACTCAATCCAACTTTTACCCCCACTAGGGACGCCTGTGTTTCCACCATTTCGCCTCTAAAAATGTCCTTTGATTTCCAAACGAGGATACATGTCTTGAAATTTCTGTATATTTTGTTTGACGTTTACTCCTTACACATTGTGAGAATATTATTACTATTATATATATATATATATATATATATATATATATATATATATATATAATGTTTTTTTTGTTGGTTTTTTTAATTCACTGTTAACACTGTAAACAGCCTGTTGTATCAGTGGTTTTAAACATTTGGAAAACATAATAGTTTAATTGTCAAATCTGATGAATTTGATAATGTTTTGATTTAACGTTTTGATAATCTTTTGTTAATGTTCAGTTCAGTAAATGACTTCTATTCAGGAAATAAAAATATTTTTTTGGGTTGGAGCAGTGAAAAAATAAAACATAAATGCAAATGTATACATCCTTTCCCCAATTTTCTGATTGTGCTATTGCCACATTTATGGTTTTAATACAGCCAATGAAATAATTCTAAAGTATTAACTGACAGTGCCATTTTGGGAAAGATCTGGTATCCCATCTGTTTAAATAACAGATTTGTCAATGTTGAGGAGTAGCTAACTGAAACTAGGCATGTTATTGTCAAAGTTGGTATTTTTGTTGTATTTTTTTAAATAATTTTACCTGCTTTAAACCGTCATGCTTATTTAATTTGTTTATTCATTCAAAATCCCTAATTGTTTTTGTACCAGGAAAAAACTGTGATTGAATTAGAAATTCTATAATTGGATATTTACTTTACAATATATTTCCCAACACTGACTGAGACATACGCTGTGTCCGAAATCGCATTCTGGCTGATTAGGTGGTACTTCGCGACCGTTAAAATGTATACTCTATTATAGTACGTACTACATCCACCATGTTGTTAGTGTCACGTGTTAGTCATGTTGTTAGCTTCAGCCACCTCACTTCACTCCCATTTGAAAATCTCCTTCCGTGGCACTTCAGAATCTCTTCGGTAATAGTAGTAGTCATCTGGGGACTTTTTGCCAAGTGTTTTTCCGAATACCATGTATTCGGACACACTACTCTTTTGGTGTACTGTTTTTCGCATACTACATAGTATTTGATTTCGGACGCAGCGCTTCTGTCCTCTAACATGACTGCCCTCTGTTGATATGGTCTCTTCAAACATTGCATGATATTGCATTGAATCTGGACAGGATCTGTTTCTTTTTCAAATGTTTTCAAAAGGCCACATCTGTATTCTATTGAAAGCTTGTATAGAATTAGCCTAAATAACTTGCATTTCATGGTATTATAGAATAAGCAAATTTATTCTGATTTCAAAACAATGGATATCATCGACTAACTGTGTGTGTCACAAATTCGTGCATGAAGTTTGCGTACAAACATTTTCACAAACAAATTATTATTCATCATCAGTTAGTTGTTCACTCAAATGTATTCTACATTTACACACAAAAAAATGTAGGAACAACCAAAACCGCTGTACACAAAAAATCACATACTCTGGCTGGGGCTATTAATGTGTACAGATGAAATTTTATACATAGATTTATTTTAATCATATATAAAAATAAGAAAAGGCATGACAACAGAAATGCATAGGTCTGTAATCTGGGTCTGTATAAGAAGTGTTTGAGTTTGAAATGGTTTTGAGGATGGCATACTTGGCATTGCTCAAGGGCAGGGGCGTCGGTAAAACCAGTACTGATTACCAGGGCCCCAAGGGGAGAGAGGGCCCTTGAAAAGTCTGGAATATATTTTATTTGGAACATAGGGGCCCATCAGGACTGCCTATACATAGGGTCCGGGATCTTGTGCTACGCCCCTGCTCAAGGGTGTTATTGCGTGTGCTCTCAGGTGTTAATATGTCTTTAGAGAGCATTATATGTTCGCTGAGACAGACAAAAGGCTGTAAAGGAAAGGTTGTGCGGAGAGCCTTTATGAGGAGATGATTTGGGTTTGTTTTATGCTAATTATTAACCATGGGCACATGGTTGCTCATTTAGAATTCTCCAAGTTCATTCATGTTGGAACAAATTAAGAACAAATTCACATTTTGTGAATTATGCTGAATTTTTTCCTGAAAAGCTCTGCTGTGGTATAAATACGAATTATCCACACAACTGTTGGTGAATAAGACCCAGTACACTATAGCAAAGTTTTACTGATAAATGATGGTTAAGAGGCCTCTGAAGAACATACTTTGTTGGCTCTTCAATCTATTTCAATTTCTCTGTATCTCTTTCCATGATTTGTTTTTACCAAGAATCCAATGGACAAGTGGATGGAACACCTAACGAGATGACTCTAACTCCATTATCATCAAACGAATCCCTTCTTGAACAGCCCTTCATTCCTCACTATCCTATTAAGTCCAACTGGATCAGAAGTTTCCAGGTTCCATGGGACCGCATGTCAGCAGCTCTCGTTCAGGCAACGTCCACTGGAGAGAGGGCTCGACCTGGACCAAGAAGGGAATTTGTTAGGATTGTTGTAGCAGCCATGCAAGTCCACTGTCCAAACCCTAACTTAGCCGCCTGTGGAGAAGTGGCACGAAACATCGTGACTACATACCCCCTGACATTTGGAGACATTTCTGAGGAAGGAGAACAACTAGGAAATGGCTTCAGTTGCCTACAAAGACAACTAAAAACTAGGGTAGAACATGTGAATAGAGACGTTATGGAACACCGGATTCGTCGACCTAGAAGGCCATCAGCGAAGAGAGCTGGACAACAGGACAGCTACTCTGGGAAAAAAGTCAGATGTAAAGTGGACAGTTACGGATGCATTAATTGGCAGCCTACCTCCGTCCCAGAAGGAGAGACTTCAGATTCTCTTGAAATGAAGAGGAAGGTTGCGGCAGAGATTTTTCAGTCTGCAGGCCCAAGGGCTTCAGAGTTGCCCAACGTGGACGACTTAATGCAGCAGACTTATGTTTACCAGCGCCACATGATTAATTCATGCCCCCCTCCCACCATCAGTGAGATAGAGGGCCATTGGCCGTTCCTGTTCACCGAAAGAGGCCTCTGCAGGCACTTCAAAACCCTGACTGGGATTGACATCAGAAGCCGCTTTAGCGAAACCCTTGTTGTTAAAGCCAAGAGAATATTGAACTACTTCACTAGTCAGAGACTGAAGTGGAATGAAGAAGTCCAGAGTATCCTAAGTGAGATCGATGAAGACGCCAATGCAGCAAACAGTAACAAGACTGCCATATCAGCCATCCTGTTAATGATGAAATACTTTAAGGAAAAGGACAGCTCTGTGTTCATCTTAGCAGATGTCAGTAACTATGAAGTGTTTATAGTTCAACTAAAGTTTTGAATGGGGTTCGACAAAAGCTGAGTGTTTTTTTTGTTTTCAAGGAAACTGCTACCAAGATGTCCATCGAAAATGAAATGAGCTTACCGGCAACGCCCCGGCTCATCATGCTTGGTAAGTCATTGCTACACTAAAGTCATTAGTTTGTACTTGGATATAAATATATTTCCTGTGATTCTTTATTTTTCAGGTGATACATTGCTGACTTCGTCCAAGTGGTTTATCAGTATTGAGGGCAGAGTAACACATTCTATAGACAACCAGCTGGACTTTGCAGCGGCATTGTCAGTGTTCTTTGGGTGCTTCTATGTTTTTAATATCGAGTACCAGGAGTCAGCCAGTGCCACCCTAGAGCTCATTCAGAGGTGAGTTTCGAAGACATTTTCAAGTTTTTAGTTTTTTTAACTTTCTTTCTTTTGGTATTTTACTTATGTTTCTTTTAGATCAGAAATACATCCAATTATGGAAGTAAATTGGGTTGCGAATGCAGTTTCATGATGGCTAACTACTAAGCTTATTGGTTTGTGTTAATAAATTCTACATCATTCACCAGACACTCTATTATACTGTGACACTGGTAACACTAAAAGAAACTGACTTGCAGTGCATGGTAATATAATAATTTAATAGGATTAAGCCCTATTCGGACGGGACTAGTTTTCCAAGCATAGTTTGAGTTATAATTCTTTCACTCTGATGGCACAAACATGTAACATCTGTGTTTATTACAGAGGTGGGAGTGTGTTTTCTAGACATGGGTGTTACAAAAGGTCATCTGCTGTGCTTGTATGCATTATATGTTTTTAATGAATTACTTATTGGTATAACTTTGATTTATTATTAAAACTTTATTTAAATAAACTTTATATAAGTTTATTGTAATGGGTCTTTATAATAAACCCACATAAGTGAGCAGTGAAATCTAGACAAGTATCTTACCTGACACTGATATTAAAATGTCTTAGCAGTTTCCGAGATTTGGCTCCATTTAATAATTTTAAAATTTGATTGTTTTTTTCTTCAGACACCATACATGTTGAAATTACATGAAAGCATAAGTAAGATTGGTGCACAAATGGTAGCTCAGGTTGTTCAAAAAACACACAATGGGAAGCGTTAGTATAATACAATATCGATGCGGAAATCACAGACATTCGCATGGGATTAGATTTCCCAGAGGACCGTTGAGTTTGCCGAAAAACAGTAAGTCATTTGGTCTGGAATTTTTACTGAGGTTGTATGAAAAAAACACAGACTTGGCAGATTCGAACGGGATTAAAATCGCTAAGTACATCTGTGAAACACTAATTTCTGTAACTCTCCCCCTGGAAAACTAGTCCAGTCCGAATAGGGCCTTTCGATAAACAAGGTCCCTGTTTTGGGTATCCTGTAACTTTTGTAAGATAACAAACCTCTTAAAACCCTTTAAACAGTGTTTCAGTTACTGACCTAGTTGTAGCCCTTGTGAAATTGATGTTTTTTCTAAAAATGTATCTGCTTTTCTTTAGGTTCTTTGTAAGGATTAATCCGGAGGGGACTAAATGTACCTCAAAATCAGGTACAAGCCGAAGGACAGGTTCAGCTGTCCAAAGGAAACCCCAAAGCTTTAATACCCGTGTGGCTACATTTATGCAGAGGCTTTCAGAATTTGAGTGGAAAAAGACAAATTAAGTAAGTGTGAGCAGTTTTTTAAAGTTTTGATCAAGAAAAAAAATGATTTATGGTATTCACATTTGTCCGATGTTTTTACAGTTGTGGTTAAACACTTAAAGGTGACTAGGGTAGATATGAATTTTATTTTTAACACTGACATTTTTTTTAAATCTGTTTCAGCATTGTCTTCATCCTGGCCCTGCACTGACTACAACTACCACAATTAGTTACTTCTTGTGTGATAATTTAAACTCTAACTTCTTTTTTACTTCGTTACTTGTACAATTCTATTTCAATGTTGCTGGAATGTTTGTATTATAAATATTTTATTACGTTCATTTAAGTCTTTCATGCAACAATAAAACATGTATCAACTGATGTGGTTTTCTAGGGAATAATATAATTGCTGTGATACTATAATGTTGTAGTACTACTTTTCTTACTTTGTACAATAGTAGATTACAGCATTGGCTCTATTGTGTATTGTTTACTGTAAATATGTAATTGAAACCATAACAATAATTACTGTAATTAATTAAAGTAACTTGCTGGTAAAAACTGAAAAGTCTTAACAGTGTACCTTTGGACGACCAAGTGCAATTAAATTAACAGAGACGGTTTGTAAATAAAACTATTGAAGATGATGAGATAAAATAAAAAAAACTATGGAAGATGTTCTGCACATGACATGGACCCAGTAAAACAGTGCCTAATTTCAATCCTGTATTCCTACTAATGTGAAAAGTGTACCATAAAACATTTGTGTTCCATAAAATGTGGTAAAAGCTATGGGCTTAATATTTGCTTTACACAGATGAGAAATTGGGATAGATAGACCTACCTTAAAGAAGTGACTGACTGAGATCAAATCTAGGAACCAGAATACAAGAGAGTCGGGTGGACTCGTTTGACATGAACCCGGAGGCAACCAATCAGAACACCCCAGCAACACCCTGTAGTAGTGGGAAGTTCGGATCATTTTACTGACTCGAATCTTTGAGTCTCGTTCAGCAAAAAGAACGAATCTTTTTTCCGAGTCATTTCGTTCATTTCAGGATAATATAATTAAAATGGCATGTTAAATATCCCAACACATCTAGTACTTACGAAAATATTGATTACATTTGTAAAAAGAATAAAAATAAACTATAGGGTAATGCAGCCAAAGCCAAATTATAAGAAACCGAAATGTTTTATTAATTGATTAGTTGTTGGTTCTTAAGTTCAGGCTATTGCAGTCTGATTCTGTTAGTTCACCTCTCCTGATCCGAGACCTTCTTTCCTTTGCAACTTCATATTTATCAGGTTAGTTTTCCTCTCGTGTCTCGAGACATTAGCTGTCGACTCGCCAGTGTCTGACTCGGATCTGTCTGCTGTGCCGACCGTGCCGTGTGTGATACAGCAGGGCCGGAAAGAGAAATGATTAGTTCATCTTTCGAGTCTCGAGTTCGGGTTCGACCGGGTCCGAGTCTTTCGTTCTTCCTGTCAGTCCATAGAGACTATGCTGTTAGTAGCGGAAAGAGAAATGATTAGTTCATCTCTCGAGTCTCGAGTTCGGGTTCGAGTCTTTCGTTCTTCCTGTCAGTCCATAGAGACTATGCTGTCAGTACCGGACAGAGAAAGGATTAGTTAATTTTCTTCGAGTCTCGAGTTCGGGTTTTAAATCCTTCGTTCTTTTGTCACGTGACCGCTGTTATCTCGCATCAAATACAACATTATATTCGTATTATTGACTGCGTCTGAATGTATATTGTTTTATATTTAGGAATTAAAATACAAAATATGTGCAAAACATTATCTGTAAAATAAAAGTTCCATCTTATATTGTCCCTGTCCTTCTCTTTTCTAAATGTTTCTTGTGCATCTGTGGTATGTTTTATTATATATTATACATTAATTAAGTACTATTATATTTAATACCTTAACGTGCTTGTTTGTAAAAAGGTTGTAAATTAGTAGGCTATACGGTGACAAGTCACGTGACAAAAGAACAAGGACTCAAACCCGAAGACTCGAGAAAATGAACTAATCATTTCTCTTTCCGGTACTGACAGCATAGCCTCTATTGGACTGACAGGAAGAACGAAAGACTCGGACCCGGCGGAACCCGAACTCGAGACTGGAAAGATGAACTAATCAATTCTCTTTCCGGTACTGACAGCATAGTCTCTATGGACTGACAGGAAGAACGAAAGACTCGGACCCGTCCCGAACCCGAAGACTCGAGAGAGATGAACTAATCATTTCTGTTTCCAGTAAAGATTCAGAACCCATATGTTGCGCAATGCGCATGCGCGGTCGACACAAAATGAACGAATCACTCTCTGAGACAACTCGGTAGTCCCGAGTCATATTAAAGATTCGTTCAAAATGAACGAATCGTTCATGAACGACACATCACTAACACCCTGGCTACCATTCATAATTCATGGTGGGATCAAGGGTGAACGCTTATGTGTTCTTCAGAGTGCCCCTGCAACAACATTTTACCTACAGCAATCTAACCGGACATGGATTCAATTACAACAGTTGTCAAGGTACTACTGGCAAACCAGTTTTGGAGGCGGCCAACCAAAAGGTTACAGTGCGTGCGCGCTCTGCACGCTGGTTTACGGTAATTCATCACGTGACCATGTTCTGCAAGATGCTAGATATGCTATAATTCTATCCTCAGATATTGAATCATACAGGGCCATTGCTTGCTGAGAAATAAAAGTAGCTCTACATAAAGGCTATAGCGGTGGCTGTCAGATCGAAGGACGGGTGTTTATAATAAACATCACTGATAAATGGTCCAGTAAACGATGGAAATCATGAATACTCCCGATTTGCAGACGCAGATAACATCCATAATGGAAATGTTGGCGAAAACAGCTGTTGTTGAAATAGGCAAACTTTTCGAGGAAAATTCTTTGTTGCTGCGTTTAGAGATTTCACGATGTACAAACGAAAATGAATCTCTGAAAAAGAAATGTCATTTTCTGGAGAGTGAACTTCAGTCTGCTCGGAAAACCGCTGGAAAGATAAAGGGAACAGAAGCTCCATTCTGCCATCCGGGACTTAGAGGTGATTTACTTATGCTCGATACATGACTCTGTGATTTTGCATCTCAAACATACATCTGAATTTCTAGGCTGAAGGTTTAAAGCCTGCAGTGGGCGTTCCCTATACCGTGATTGTGCCCTTGAACAATAGATTAACCTTAGGGTACGTTTACACGACAACAGTGTACTAAAAACAGGGTCAGTTTTTCCTTTGCGTTTTTCAGAGGACAGCGTTATCAAAACGATCCCCGATCACACGGATCCATGAGAACGATTAAAAACGCTGTATTATTCGTGTCACTTTGTAAAGAAACAATATGCGCCGATAGATTGAACACGTGATACGCATGCGCATGGCGTCACCGTTTCTCGAACTCACATTTTTGTAGTTTAACAGTAACATTACAGTACATAACAGTATTGGTTTAAAAAACGTGACTTTTGAAACCCGTTTTATAAAGTTAGCATTTTCAGGCCCCCAAAACGCTGTTGTAGTGTAAGGGTCATTCCTACTATTCGGTGTCATTTCAGCTTGGTAAATTTCTATAAAAAAAGTAAACATTTCCATGATTTAATAATTTTATCTGAAGAATGGCTTGTTACACTACAAGAAAAATATATTGGTCCAGCTCAGGATATCACTCTTTAACCCTCTACCCCAAGCATTATGATAGACCTATAGAAAAAAATATTTGACTCTTTTTATTTTCTTAGAATGGCTTAACTTGAAGTGCTGTAAAAAAAATGTTTGATTTTTTTTTTTTTTTTACATTTTAAGGTCCTTTATGATATGTTGCCATACGGCAACAACGTACAACAGTGGAATTTTTTAGAAAAAAAAGCCATTTAAATTAGATTTTTTTCCGTAATAGCCTACAAAGGCATTGGCAGTATGACAAGCCGTTTTAACTGTTATTCATTTCCAGGATACTAATTCTTAATATCAAAAAATACATTTTCACTAGGTAAAATGATAGTTATGATATAAGGAATTAGATTTCTACTATAACAATGGCAATTTTTGATATCAATAATTTAATTTTCACTAGTGACAATGTTAATTTCTGATATCATGAATGTGATTGTTACTGGTAAGAATTTTAGACATTTTAGATATCTAAAATAATATTGATATCAGATTTTCAGGTATCAAAAATGATTTTTTTACTGGTAGCAATTAAATTGTTGATATCAAGAATAGACATTTCAACTAGTGACATTTGAATTATTGATATCAGGAATTCACATATTTACTAACAAAGAAATGATTGATATCAAAATTATATTTCTACTAGTAAGAAATCAATTATTGATATCAACAATTGATTTTGAATGGCAGCCTATGGTGACATTTTAGTGAAAATACAATTATAGATATCAAGAATTCATATCCTGGAAATGAATAAAAGTTCAAACAACTTTACATATTGGCTGTCCTTCACCTATAACTAATCAACATTATATCCCTAGCATTAATGTTGTTATTGCTACAGCTTAACAGATTGCAGCTGACCTGTCTAGCTAGCTAAACTATTGCAATAATGTCATTCCACAATTGCAAAGTGTTGCCGCTTGGCAACACAGACATTTGATCGATTTACCAAAAACTGATTTCATAAAAACGTTTTTTTTTGGTGAATATGTCATCATAACTTAACTGAGGTGATGTTTTGATTTTTTTTTTGTGTATGTGATATGGGATGGTCCTTGTTTGTTACTGACGTTCTAGATTGCTTTCAGCAACTACCGACAAGAGACGGCAGTCTGTAAAAATATCGCGCCACAGAAAAAAATTGCATGTCATGTGACTTAACCAAAGCACATCATTGGCTAAACTAAGGTCTTCTCATTCCAACAAAAAAAAACATTAGAATGTTTTCTTAAAGAAACATTGGCAATGAAATTAACACAAAGAGTATGTTGCCATATGGCAACACCATGCGGTAGATGATTGATTTCCATTACACGAGAGTAGATGTTAAAACTTCATGCTGATTTGTACTCGGCTTTCGCCAAGATAATCACCAACTAAGACGTAGCTTTACAGTAACCTATGCTTCTCCATCCATTTACGCTTCTTTCCATCTGGTGACGTGAATCTTCTGTCTGGTGTTAATACAGTGTATTGCGTGTCAGCACACACAACGGCTGCAACCACAGTGCGGTCCCCCCATAACAACCCTCTGGATTGAGCGGAGTAGGGAACATCTCTAGGGTCTTCAAGTGGGCACCTTCCGTCCTCAGTGTTTCGTCGACTAGCCCACGACACCTCAAGAGGGCTCGACAGTGACTCTGGCGTCCCAGAGTCACCCCCCTCCGTCCCCCACTCAACTCAGCCCAGCTTACTGACCTCTACTTCCCTCTTGCTGCTGAGACCTAACCACAATCTCACAATCTCTCCGCAACCCAACCATACGCGCCAACCCGTTTGACTAAGGCTGTCGAGCCCCACTGGTGCCTTAATATGCAGTTTCAGTGGCAACGGTTCCGTATGGCATACCACCTACCGCAAAACACAATATCTGACCAACCACCCGTCATTCACGCAATATACACAGGAACGTAATGACTGTAAATACTATACAACCTATACAAATAAACCAACATACCTTTCAAGTTTTCAAGAATTATACGAAACCGTAGCATGGCGGCCTGTACACAGCCAGCTAGAATCTTTCCGTCTCAACCACAGCCAGTTGCTGCTCCTTTCTGCTGCTTCAGATAAGTTCTTTACTGTACGACGCAACTCTTGGCCACTGAATCCGACGTCTCTGAGGAACCGGGTTGTAGAGTGTGCCACAAAACCACGACAACCCACTTCCACTGGATAAACCTGGACTCTCCATCCTCGCTGTTCTGCTTCAGTGGCCAGATGAGCATACCGCAGTTTCTTCCTCTCATATGCCTCATCTACCGCATCCTCCCATGGCACTGTTAACTCTATCAGTTGAACAATGCGTGCTGATCCAGACCACAAAACAATATCTGGTCGTAGGTTAGTGGTGGCAATCTCAGGTGGAAAAATAAGCCGTTGATCAAGATCAACCAGCATCTTCCAGTCCCTAGCAGCTTCCAGTTGTCCTGGGCGAGAATTGGTGTTAGCACCTTTTCTTGGTGGTTGCTCGCCTGGACGGAGGAATATTGTCTTCTGCGTGTAATGTTTTGCTAGAACAGGCGGCAATTTATTGGTCATACTACGCTTGCCTTCCAATGCTAAAGCCAAACATCGCAATACTTGGTCATGGCGCCAAGTAGAGGGTTAATAATTTTGACCAAATTATTCACACACGCAAAGACCAAATGTCCACCCTGTTACAGGACATTCTCATCTAAATTAATAAATGTTTTGAATACACAGTTATTGTAATATTTACATTTTCTAAGAGCTCAAATGTCCCTCACTTTAACCTACAAATGTATTTTACCAAAGTGTTCATTAACGAGCATTATCTTGTAAAAAGTTGTTGTATTTTAAGCCACAGTGGTAATTTCAACACATTTCTTTTAGAATAAAAAGACATTTCAATGGAATTGTGCCCCATTTTTTAATTATTTCATTTTGCCATTTCATAACCTAAAATTAACCACAAAGATATGCATAACATTTGTTGAACTTATTTTATTAACTTAAAAAAAAAACACGGAGGTAACAGGGTGGACAGAGGGGTAACAGGCTGGACATCACACCATTGAACAACAAAACAACAATACATGCTTTGCTATACTATATATACGATACTTTGCTTTTTGAAGATAATTTGCCACCAAAAAGTATTCAAATTCTTGAGAGACATGTGATTAGAGGAACAGTCATTGGGCGTGTTCAGAGGGTTTTTCCATCAGAGTAACAAGGGGGACATTCAATTCAGGGATCATTTTGACAACGTTATCGTCTTTACACGAAAAAAGTTTCCAGTTACTAACGTAACCTCGGTTCCCTGAGAGTCGGGAACGAGACATTACGTCAGCTGTGACGTATATGGGAACTCCTCCCTTCTCCACTTTTGCTGAAATCTTATGGGTTAACGCCAGCGGGGGACAGCTGGCCAATTGTCGCGAAGCATGCAAATACTGACAGGTCCGCAGGCACTATAAAATGCATGGGCGCAACAATTACGTCAGAATCACGACTGAACGCTAGCACAGCTGAACAAACAGCGATCACGGCAGCTTATGTAATGTCTTGTTCCCGCTTCTCAGGGAACCGAGGTTATGATAGTAACCGGAGACGTTCCCTTTCGAGGCGGTAACGCAACATTACGTCAGCTGTGACGAATATGGGAACTTTATTAAATCCTGCCGTGAGAGCAGTGAAGATAAGCCCTGATAATGGGGTCAAGCTACACCCACACGTAAGCGAAGACAGTTCTTAGCCAATAGCCGCACCGTTAGGAGTACTCGCATGTGATTGGAGGAACTTGACCAATTGGACGTCTGCCCCGACCTTATCAAAATTTGCATGTCCCAACCCAATGAAAGCGAAGGCTGCACTGACACAACACAATAGGCACTCAAGCATGATAGTTAAACACAGTATCGACAGCATTTGCGGTGACAGCTGCATCAACCTTAATAGCCATAAGCACAGAGTTAGCAGCCTTCACAGGGCAAACAGCGCTCTGACGCTGACAGCTCAGCAGATAAGGCGGGCAGGGAAACAACCTGTGCTCTGAACGGTGTATTGAGTGACTTCGGAAACATAGCCCAGTCTCGGCCGGAGAGTGAAGCTGCAGTCGCCAGGTCCGAAACAGATGCAATCGGCGTTCACCGAGAACGCGTGTAAGTCTCCAATGCACATTCCACCAAGGCGAGAGCAAGAAGTAAGGCCGTCTTCAGGGAGAGCTCCTTAAAGGGGTCATTTAATGCCATTTTTGTACAAGTTAATATTAATCTTTAGGGTCTAAATGAAAACTTTGTAATATACTTTTATTAAAAATTCTCATTAGTATTGTAAGAAAACACTAATTTTACCTGGTCAAAAATAGCTCTGTTTTCAGCACGCCATTTCAGTGCATATGCCTGATAATGAGCTTTGCTCACTCCGCCCCTCTGTTCTGTGGGGCGTTTTGACACAACCGCAAGTGGAGTGTTGCCTTGACAACAGTTGAGGGTATATTTTGCGTACAAAGTTTTTAATAACACATTAACCATAACGCGTTGTTCATTATAAACGTGGGATTATGAATTGTATTGAGAACGTCGTAACATTACATAGAAAACATGGAAATATACCCTGAGTGTAAACATTAGCCGCATTCATTGTGAAGCGTGCAGGGGATTTGCAAAGATTAATATGAAAAGGTTAATAAAACGTTACACTTACTTCTTCTGGAGGTGCAGCAGGAACACGAATAGTTGGTACCGATTCTTTTTTCAGGACCAGCTTCTTAGCAAAACCATATTTACACTGACCCTCGTTTATAAAGCAGTCTGGTGAGAATTGATTAGCGCAAACATAAAAGCATTTACGTTGATCGTTGGGAATATTCCCTTCAAAAATAAAACTATGCCACTGCGTCTTCAGCGGTTCGAATTTAGGAACACTAAAATGACTGCTGTGTTCCTTATTACAGCCAAGATCAGAACACCACAATCACTTAGACGCCATTCTGCTCCAGTGTATCAACAATGGCGGACTACTATTACAGCTCGCTCAGGGCGGGTCTGTGTTGAAACGCTGCTGTCAATTATCAATCGTGGGAGGGGCGTCCGATCTAGTGCAGTGGCGGCGCCAGGCAGGAGCTAGGTGGTGCTGTAGCTCCCCCTATAATAGCCATAGCACCCGCCTAGCACCCCCAAGAAATGCCTGTAATTTTTTATATTTAGATTTTAATGTTATGTTTGAATAGTCTTTTTCATGTTGTTAAAAAATGGGTATTAAATAATAATTTAAAAATATATATTCAGTCTAAAATAACATGAGGCCAAAACAGACGATCTTCTTTGGCCAATGGGCGCAGCGCCCGGTGAACATTTGCAGACATCCCGTATATTGATAGCGGCTCCCTGATGCCCGCAAATTAGTTCAGATCTCCCGGAATCTAGAGCTCGCGAGCTCCAACCCGTGTAGCGCGCGCACGGCAGAGAGAGCGAGAGACCTAGCGTGTGTGTGCAAATGTGCGTGTGTGCCTCGTGAAGCGCATGTAAGACGACCCAATCCCCCGTCCCCCCAATCGCTTGGGGAAACACGCTCTATCGCTCCTTTCTCAAGTAGACTGAGAACTTCCTGCCTCAGAACGGGAACGTTTTGGGGGAAAGTCAGTGATGGGACCATGCCATTAAAGCGGGGTGGTCTGTGTCTGAACTGGAGAGAATATCCGTGCTGAATTATTCCCAGTAGCCACAGTGAAATGCCTGGAATAGCCTTCCCCACATCCAGGAAGTGACACAGCGGACACGTTAGCTTTACAGTCGCCGTAGGCACTGACGACATGTTTTGACCAGAGCCCCCACCCTCGCGAGACTAGAAGCACTAGTGGTAGTGCGGCTCACGGCGGGCTTTGTGTAATGTTGGCACTCTCTCGCCCTCAAGAGGCCATTATAGTTATGGGCTGTGCCTCTGCACTGTTCTGGGGAAACAAGCTTCCGGTTCGGGGCGGGGCGCCAAGGCGGGCTGCCGAGGAAGAGCGGGATCTCTACGATGGCTGGAGTGAGCGACGGTGTATCACGTGACTCATCGCCTTGGCACGCTTTTGCATCTCGGAAAAGTGTTTCGTGACCGATTCCACGGCGTCTCCAAAGATGCTGGAGGGAGTGACTGGAGCGTTCAGTCTTGCAGTCCGTGTCCTTCAGGTCAGCTAGGGTTAGCCATATGTGCCAGAGCGCTTGAAAGCCATCAGCGCGAGGTCCGTTGCAGCGCGCAGATCCTTAATGATGTCTGCGTCAGCGGCGCCGTCGTCCAGGGATTGTAGCAGTTTGGCCTGGAATACCTGCAGTATTGCGGCTTGATTGGTTCATGGCGATTACGTAATAGGAGTGTGTGTGCGGAAGCTCCGCCTTCCTTCACACGAAAATCTTTTCCGGTTCACTTCTGTTTAGTCCGACGAGGTCAGACATCTGCGAGTATAAACATAATCACACTGCAGAGCTGCTGTATAGTAGAAAATGAAGTTGTACTTCTGATGAAACGGGACACTGACACTGTTTTTCATGTTTAATTCGATAAAGCTGCTTGATTTGAAGCAATCTAAAGAGATGTATTATTAAAAGTGACATGACTTTACTAATGTGCCAAATTGCAGAGCTCGTGGAAACAAATCCAAATTGCTATGACCAGACATACTTTATTAAAACACCTTGTTTTCTCTATTTTGTTGTGCATTTATTTTGTTATTGAGAGGAAAGTGTGCAGCAAACATTTAAATATTCTTCTAATCTCTGCTTTCAGCAGTGTGGGTGATGTCGAATGTTCGCTAACAGTATACCGCTGCTCATGTATTTAGAACTTTGATTTACCCCTAAGTGAACTCCATTCACTAAAATGATTAATTCTCACTCTTTCTTCTGGTTACATCGTTACACCGGTAGATGGCAACAAATTACTTACTTTGTCTGTCATGACTACGAACGAGTCAGGGAATTATTCACTCAACGGATTCGCTGAAAATGTTTTTTTCATTACTAGGCCGAATCCATTTACTTATTCCTTAGTTTTTTATTCATACTATTTGTGTTAGCTTAAAATACACAACAATTCCAGATTGTTTTTATATTTTCCATTATTAATATAAATATATCGCACATATTAACCTTACAATTACCCTATAAACTCTCAAGTCTTTAGCCTAACTCTTTATTATTTATTTGTAGTGTCTAGTCATTGAGTAGTGTAATTCAGAATATTGACTCATATATACAAGGTCAATAAAATTCATTTTATTAAACCAGTGGATTTCTTGCTTTGGTAATTAGAGGCTATTTACACATGTGACTTGACCAAAATAATACAGATGACCAAAAACAATGCATTTCCTACAGAGTCTGGACGTCGCCCCGGAGTTGACAATGTCTTCGGTAAGGACTGGTGCATGAATCTCTGGAGACACCAGGAGTCAAATGTTGGTGAGCAGGAGGACGACACACACCTGGACTCTTCAACCATCACAGAAGAGGTTAGTCTCACGTGGTGCCTTTGATGTACATGATGCAATGTCAGAATACACTAAACTAGTTCTCTTGTTAATTTCCATCTTTTAGCCTGTAAATCTGCTGGATGAAGAGCCAGATATGATCATGATCAAGGAGGAGACGTTTGACGATTGCTCTAAGAAAAGTAAACCTGAAGATGAAAGGAGCAGTTTGAGAGGTTTGTGGAGAAAGAACTTAAGAGCAGCTGCTATTAACTCTTATTATATTCATATGTTCATGTGTCGTTTATTGAATTACAGGTCCAGCAATGACCAGTGATGTTAGATGTGTTGCCCAGAGCTCTGAGGATTTTATCACATACACCGTACCTTCAGATGAGCAAATCCAATCGAACGTGCAACAGCCGCAAGCCGAAGAACAAGCTCTTGAAGGAACTATTTCGACACATGGAGAATGTACAACAGAGCAAAATTTCCACAGTACACACAACCACACAAATATTTCAGAAGAGAAAAGGTTTGAGTGTGTATTCTGTCGAAGAAACTTCAACAAGTTAACCTACCTGAAAGCACACATGCGAACACACTCCGGAGAAAAACCTTTTGTCTGTACAGTTTGTGGTAAAAGATTCGCTCAAAAAACGTACCTCAGAATACACCAGCGCACTCATTCTGGCGAGAGGCCGTACGCGTGCATGGAGTGTGGAAAGAGCTTCGCTCAAAAGAGTTCTCTAAACGTTCACCTCCGAAGCCACACTGGAGAAAAGCCGTATAGCTGCTCAGAGTGTGGGAAAAGCTACGCGTACAAACAGGGTTTCAATACACACCAGTGCTTCGGTTAGACTAAGTGGAATTATATCTGTATCTGCCATATGAAACATTTACAAATAGCAAGTATGTCCAATGTTTGTCCACAGAAATGTAAGTCCTTTAACATTGTTTGGAATCGTGTTATACAGAAGCATCTAGATGTGTATTAATTAAAAAAAAGAGATGAACGAATAAACTTGACTTAAAACGAGTGAAATCATGCAAAATAATTTTTATTCCAGCATGGATGGAAATACACACACTAATGGTTGTTTGATTACACGTGGAATCTAGCAGACATATGACCTTGAGCAATCAACTCAAACTTGTACAAGCATTGTACATAATACATACTACTGACATCACACAGTTTCCAATCAGTAAAGATCAAGTATTATTACTGGTTTCTATACACTAAAGGCCCTAAACTGACATACATTATGAATATATGTGAAAGAAGCCTAAAGTCCTAAACGGATGCATTAACCTCTGGTCATCTTTAATCTGGGCTATACACTAGCGGTCAAAAGTTTGGAATAATACAGATTTAAAAAAATGTTTTTAGTCTCTTTTCTCACCAAGGCTGCATTTATTTGATCAATAATACAGTAATAAAGTAATAAACAGTAATGTGGTTGAATATCTATATCATTATTATAAAATAAATGCAGCCTTGGGCATGAGAGACAAAAGATGAAAAAGTCTTTATTTATTTCAAAGTGTTTGTCCGGCAGTAATAACACAACGTTATCACTAAGTAATACACAGCCATACCTGACTATATATATTTCTGCTACAACCTACAGTAATACAGCCATTCTTGTTAAAGTGCTGCAACCTCACACTTCCGGAGTTCATATTCTTCCCAAAATTAGATCTCACACAGCTACTGCAATCTCAAATTGAGAAAAAGCGTGCTACATAAAGCTATATTTTATACCACGGTAACTTTTCCTAGGGTTCTTCCTTACTGGTTTAGCTGTTTGGTCATGAACAGAGAGGTGTTGTTGTAGGGTGACTTTCTGTGTGAAACCCTTTCCGCAGGTTATACAAGCAGTGGCGCCTCCAGAAATTTTTCATAGGGGTGGCCAGATGGGGCCACTTAAAATCTTGGGGTGGCACACCAAAACTATAAACCGTAATTTCAGAATTTTATTCTACTGTTGTAGTAAACCGGCCTGTAGAAAACTTTTAGAAAGACTTAAGGAAACTCCTACTGATATACTTTGGTTTATTGTGTTATATTTAATGTTACTAATGATATTAGGGCCCTACTAATATATATTATATTATATATAATGATATATATTATATAGACATGATATATATAAGGGCCCTCGCCCGCGGCAAATTTCCAGATACTTACATAATTGTGATGAATTTAACCCTTATAAGTTATTATTTTGCAGTGTAAGATTACAGTTAACACTTTAAATATTACATTAATGCATTATGAATTTTTAAGAAAAACTTAATGAGTGTATAAATCAGCAACAAAAAGTAATTCTTGAAAAAATCTGCACAGTAATTTTATAAAACTAAATATGTTAATAAAAACAAATTACTATTAGTTCTCCTATAAAATTTAATCAGGCAATCATACATTTCACCATTTTATATTTATATATTAATGTCAAGAATTCAGAAGTGCATATAGGCTATAGCCTACACTACAAAGAAATAATATACAATTAAATTATGCTTATTTTAAATGTATTAAATATATTGAGCAGGCTAGGTATAACAAAATATATTGGCTTCATTAATATTTCAGTGCGCAAACCCATGATAACATGAAAACACGTGTATGCGCATTGCGGGATTCGCGGGTGCAGAATTATGTGCTCAAAGCAACATGGAGTCACGGTGTGCAGAAATCCTGGTGCGATTTGTTCCTTTTTTCACTTTCACAGTTTTAAATAATGCATGATCTGTAGATACAAGGCTGTAGATTTGCATAAAATTACTTAATTTTGTTGGAGTTTGTTGCTGTTTTTAAACGACTCACTACCGTATGCTTGCTAGATCACACACATCACAAGGACTATGAATCGGCATCAAACGCACAATAACTGGAATTTAATGTGAATATATCATATTGGAGAGAGTTTTACGTGCATCCAAGAGGCGCGCGCGGTGTTTGAATATGGATGGAGATGATTGACAGCCGCAGAGGAGGGAAAACGAGTTTCCGTATAGGCCTACTTTAATGTTGTAAATAGACTTCTGTCCCTCACATTAAGCTATGGAATGACTTCAGATGACTTTGTCACCCAAACTGACGTGAAAAAAGCGGGAGGCGCCGAAAAGCGCGCTGTTTGAATCCCTGCTTGTCAAAACGTGGCAAAGACACATCAAAATGCTGCTGTAACAGTATACTGTAACCAATTGGAACTTAAAAAGCACGTCACGACACGTAATCACGTCTTCTTTTACTAAAGAATATTTTTGACTTATTATGAAATGCATAACTGATGCTACTAAAATCTATACTGGCCAATGGGGTGGCCAATGGGGTGGCCAGGAGTCGGCCAGGGGTCCCGGCCACCCCCTGGTGGCGCCATGGGTTATGCTTAAGGCGAGACACTACAGGTGAATAGGGTAATTTTTTTAAATAGCAGATATCACCATGAAACTTTGCCAGTTGATTACCTACATTAAGATGAGAAAAAATGTATTACAAGCTTTCTGTAATTTAATGTTTAAATATGCAAATGAGACAATATCTAATTAAATATGCGCTAATCTGCATATATTTTAAAAAACGAAATCTGAGTATTGGATAAAGCCAGGTTCAAAATTATTTTTTCATTGTGTTCACATATTAGATGGGAAAAAAATTACAGAAGGATTAATGGATATCTACTTTTGTTATCCTGTAAATCAGAATATACTGACAACAGCCTTAAAAAATGATTTTCGACATGTTTTTTGGAATAAAATGTTATATAAATCAGGCTAGGAATAATATATTTACAAATCCCTCTGTAAATGTCTTCATAATATAACTAGGTACAAGACTGGAAGGTTTGGTGTATATACTGAAGTGAAGATTTCGGACTTGGTGTAGAAAAGGCTCCAAAGTTATGTTAGTGTTGCTATTATTTAGTATAGTTGACCATATTAGGCTTTATGTTTCATGTTTACTTCCATTTATTCAGTGCTTGTAACGGTAGCCAAAGCGCGTGCTGGTTTGTATACTATCTGACGTCACACAGTTAGTATGCAGTACGACAGAGATAGTCAGTCAGTCAGTCGGTCGGTGGGTCAGATTGTAGATGTGAGCTGCACCTTTCTTGAGAGTGTGCGTAAATGAGAAGAGTAAGTACATCTGTGATATTGTATTATTTGTCAAACTAGTTGTTATTTCTGTTATTTGATGTGGATAAGAGTTAGTAGTTTAAGGAGTCACTATGCGACCGTGGTGCTAATTATATCCGCGTTCGTACATTTCACGTTCGAGCTTCGGCTCATCTGATTTAGTACATCGGGTTAAAGATATGTAATATCGTGTTTAGATGTGTTTATACTTTCATATTTGTTGTTAGGATTGATCAGTACTTTGTGGTTGAGTAAATTAAGAAGTAAGTGGTGGTAAATATTGTTATTTGGATCGCTATCGAGGTTTCTCTGTCAAGGCTTTGCTAGCTCGAATGGAATATAGCATTCAGTACGGGGTTTTTTCATAATAAAACCATCCAGCTGTTTAGTTAGGTGAAGCTATAAAGTGGATTATCATAGATGACAGTAAGTGCTTTCTATGTGGGAATGTAACCTATGATAGAAAATCTGAGGATCCTTTATAATAAGTGTTTGAATCTTTACATTATGCTTACAGTATTAGAGTTTAAGAGATATACTGTATAGTTATATATACTGACTATTGTTTGCTTTGTTTAGTAATGTATATTAATGCTTAGAGAGGAATGAGTGTATGCATATGTTTGATTTATTCATTTGTAATTTGTTTCTCTCTTTATAGAAACCACACTCATAATTACACTCACCCTCAAACTCACTCACACAAGAAAGAGGAATAAAGAAACAGAATCAGAACTATTTCTCCGCTCTTTATTTCATACTCTGGAACATTTGGCCTTAAGTGGTGTTCTGGCCGACACACCTGAGTGAACTTGTTGATAAACCCAGAACTAGCACCTAGACTGAGCGTCTACCCATTATCTTCACTACATTGATGGTCCTTCGAGCCGGATCACTGAGTTTACGTCAGAGATGGAACTACATCCAGAGTATGATGCTAGTGGTGCACGTCCCAAACGGCACATTCGCCCACCTGTGCGCTATGCAGATTATGAGGTCGATCATAGAGCCTACATTGGTCAGAGGTACAGAGAGGAATTAGAGAGTACTCACCAGGAGGGAAATGCCAGGATGACAACCCTCACCTCCCCTTATGACTCTCCCCTTCGTCTGCACACCAGGGATGCTATTCTTCAAGGGATGGACCTGGGCTATAGGGCTGATAACCTACAGCACAGTCAGAGGAATCAGCTAGCCCCTCAACGATTTCCAGAGAGAGAGTTTAGGGAACAGCTACAAGATTACTCTACTCCCTTACCTCCAGCGCTGCACCCCATACATCCACATGATGGCAGCCGAGTTGAGTTAGATGACATTCGTCATGAAAGACAGCTCTTGCAGCAGACACAGCGGCACATGGCATCAGACTTGGTCGAGCTTAGAGCGCTGCTAGCAGACATGAGACAGTTAGTAGATTCTGTTTGCAACATGCAGAGTCCAACCTCTCTTCATACCAGAAAGCCAGAGTTAAGGGTGATGTCACCATGGCCCCCTGTTGAAAGTGAACCTAAAATTGACGAGGAGGATGATTGGCCGGCACCACCACCATGGCCGGGCCCAGTAATGGAAGAAGCACTGCCAGCCCCAGCTCCTGACATGTTTGTGGGCCAGCCATAAGTTTATCACTCAGCACGTGGGGCCCTTCCTACTGCAAAGCCATGGGAGGACACTGTCCGTCAGCCATCGCCCTGGTTCAAGCCCGTTCAGTTTCTGCCACAGCCACACGGATTACCTCCAGCTGAGCCCAAGTGCCCTACAGGTTATAGTGGTCAACGGAGTAAGCTTGGCTGTAACGCAACGCCCCAACAGCGACATCCAAGCATGGCATGGACACAGCCACTGCCCTTTAGATCACCTCAGGGTCATAACTCCAACATCCCAGAGCCAAGTTACCGTGGGCCACGCCCAACAATCCGCAACTTCGCCAGTCGGGACCCAAGTGAGTTCGCACGGCTCAAGATCTCATTGGAAAACCTCTTACCACATGACGCATCTGAGCTGTTTAAATACCAAGTGTTGGTCGATCACCTGCAACTAGAAGAAGCCAGGTTAATAGCAGATGCTTACCTTAACTCCCCAACACCCTTTTCAGACACAATGGTTGCCCTGAATGACAAGTTTGGCCAACCACATCAGATAGCGCTGAGGCGTATTGCTGCTGTGCTGGACTCACCAGACATAAGACGGGGAGACTTCGCTGCATTTGAGAAGTTTGCACTCCAGATCCAGTCACTCGTGGGAATGCTGAAAACACTAGTCCACGAGGGTGAAGTGGAACTACAATGCGGCTCACATGTTGCTCGTCTGCTGAGCAAGCTGCCGTCTGAGCAAAGAGCCGAGTTTCGCCGCTGCATGTATCATCAGGGAACAAGAACCCACACCTTAACTAATCTTTCAGATTGGCTGAAATACGAGTCTTGGTGCCAGGACTTTGAAGGACAGTTAGCTGTGAGAGGAGTGCGGGAGAAGCCGGTGTTCCGACAAGAGGGTAGGAAGGGTAAGCAACCTACCACTGTCCTCCATGGTGTGAAGGACACAGCTAAGAAACCTAAGGCTCCAGTGCCACGCAGCTCCTTCAAAGGGAACAAGAGTAAGCCATACTGTCCATTCTGCAATAACGAGGAACACTACCTTAGCCAGTGTACAGAGGTATCCAGGCTATCAAAGGATCAGCTGACCGAATGGATAAAAAGAAACAAGAGGTGTTGGCGATGTGCACGGACACACCAGGCGGCTCAGTGCAACTTAAAAAAGACATGCAGCCTCTGCCAAGGGAAACACCTTCAGGTTCTGCATGAGGTGAATGTGAGGTCACCTAAGGAGGCATCATCAACACCATCAGCGGAAAGCCATGGCATAAGGGGGACAACAGAGGTTCTGTATCTAGACAGACCCACTGAAGGCAGTCGGGTTCTTCTGAAAGTTGTCAAAGTCCGCATTCACCATGGTGACCAATCAATCAATACCTATGCCATACTTGACGACGGTTCAGAGAGAACTATGCTGTTGCCAGAAGCTGCAGAGAAGCTAGGTGTGTGGGGGATTCAAGAGGACCTACCACTACGCACAATTAGAGATGAAGTGCGGACCCTCCGTGGTGCATCAGTGTCGTTCTCCATTTCTTTGCCGTCAAAGCCAAAGACTAAGTTCAAGATCATAGGTGCATTCACCAGTGCCCGGATTGGACTAGCTGCCCATAATTACCCCATGGAGCAACTCAGGAATACATACAAGCACCTCATTGGCCTTCCCATACAGACCCTTACAAATGTTAAGCCCTTGCTTCTAATTGGGAGTGACCACCCCCATCTCGTCACTCCCATTGAACCTGTCAGATTGGGACCTCCAGGAGGGCCTGCTGCCATCCGCACAAGGCTGGGCTGGACACTGCAGGGCCCAGCGAGTGTAGTCTGTCACCTCACCCAACCACGGCAGTGTCTATTTACAACAGTAGCACCCCAGGTGAGCGAACTGATGAAACATGTTGAGAGATTATGGCAGGTCGACGATGTCCCATTCAGAAGCGAGAAACTAGTTACTAGTTCAAGACAGGACCAAGAGGCCATCAGCATCCTGGAGACCAAAACCATCAGGGTAGAGGTTGATGGCATTCTACGTTACGCCACCCCGCTGCTCCGCCGGAGAGACATGCCGCTCTTTCAGGCTACTGAAGAAGCCGTCATGCCCAGTTTACGAAGTGTAGAGAGGCGACTGGCTAGAGATTCTGCACGGGCAGAAGCCTACAGAGTGGAGATGGAGAAACTTATCAAGGCAGGCTATGTCATCAAGTGTGGACCGAAAGTTTCAGCCGAGGAAGGTTGTGAAGAATGGTATATTCCTCACCATCTGGTGAGCCATAATGGCAAGAATAGGCTGGTATTCAACTGCTCCTACCAGTATCGAGGGCAGATCCTCAATGACCATCTACTGCCTGGGCCGACATTAGGAGCATCACTACTGGGAGTTCTGCTAAGATTCCGAGAACATGCAGTCGCAGTTAGCGGAGACATCAGAGGCATGTTCCATCAAGTTCGCCTCCTCCCAGAAGATCGTGCTCTGCTCAGATTTCTTTGGCGCGATGTCAGTCAAGAAGGCCCTCCTGCAGTATACGAGTGGCAGGTGTTACCGTTTGGTACAACATGTAGCCCCTGTTGTGCCACATACGCCTTACAACGCCACGTCTCTGATTATAGCCAGCCAGATGAAGAGGTGAGGATCTCAGTTGAGAAATGCTTTTATGTAGATAACTGCCTCCAGAGTGTTCCCACTATTGCTGAGGCAAGGTACCTTGTAGACAAGCTACGAGCCCTTCTTGCGTCTGCAGGCTTCGATCTGCGTCAGTGGGCCAGCAACGAACCAGGTGTAATAAGTCACCTACCAGAAGAGAGCTGCTCTGCCAATGTTGAGCTATGGCTGGCTCAGAACAAGACAGATACCCCAGAATCTACTCTAGGGCTAAGTTGGCTCTTCCACACTGATGTCCTGGGCTACAAGCATCGCCATGTGAAGTACGGGGTCCCCACGATGCGTAATATCTATAAGGTGCTGGCGAGTCAGTACGACCCCTTGGGGTTCATCCTACCCTACACCACCAGGGCTAAGATAATTGTCCGACACCTTTGGGACAAACACAGGGGATGGGATGATCCATTACTACCGCAGGAGCTTCTGCAGCAGTGGAAAGACTGGGAAGAAGAACTGCAAGTCTTACCTCAAGTCACCCTGCCCCGACCGTACTTGTCAACGGACGTGGACACCTCTGGTCTTCAGAGAGAGGTGCATGTATTTTGCGACGCCTCAGAAGAGGCTTATGGATCAGTGGCGTACCTCCGGACCACTGACAGACAAGGTGAAGTGTATCTGTCATTCCTGATGGCCCGTTCTAGAGTTGCTACCAAGCGATTTCACTCTATGCCCCGATTAGAACTCTGTGCTGCCCTTACTGGTGCACAGCTCTCACAGGTGCTGAAGAGGGAGCTCACCATCCACATTGATCAGACAATCTTTTGGTCAGATTCCACAACGGTGCTGACATGGCTGAGGTCTGAATCCTGTCGATTCAAGGTTTTTGTGGGCACCCGCGTGGCCGAGATACAGCAGCTGACTGACAGGCATGCCTGGAGATATGTTGATACCGCAAGAAACCCTGCTGATGACGTAACACGAGGGAAGAAGCTGAGAGAGCTTGTTCAGCCAAATAGATGGAGCCTGGGACCTGCCTTCCTCCTGACCAGTCCAGACTCATGGCCAGAGGACCCTGCTGTTGAACAAGCAGAAGATACCTCAGAGCTGCGCAAGTCTACTTTCTGTGGGGTCGCCGCAGTTGCATCAAGCCAGTCGACTTCAGACGTGAGTCAATACGGCTCGTGGAAGGAGCTGCTGGATGAGACAGTGCAGGAGCTGCATGGGGCGGCCAACTCTAATGATAAGCCCACAGCTGAAGACTACCGACAGGCTGAACAGTTAATACTTCAGAGGGCTCAGAGGGATAGTTTTCAACAAGAGTACAGCCTCCTGAAAGCTGGTAACCCAGTTCCCAGCAGCAGTCGACTCCGCACGCTGTCTCCAGAGCTGGATGAAAAGGGAGAGCTCATTCGTGTTGGAGGACGACTCCGTCGAGCAGAAGGCTTAGAACTGACCACTCTTCATCCAGTCATCTTAGACCCAGGTCATCGAGTGACTACGCTCTTGATCCAAGACTTCGATAACCGCCTACGCCACCCAGGCCCAGAGCGGGTGTTCGCTGAGCTTCGACGCTCCTTCTGGATCCTGCGAGGGCGTGAGGCTGTCCGGCGCTACCAGTATAGCTGCGCTGACTGTCGGCGATGGAGGGCAAGACCTGCAGTGCCGAAAATGGCAGACCTGCCATCAGCCCGTCTGCGCCTTTACAAGCCGGCTTTCTATTCTACAGGGATGGACTGCTTTGGGCCATTTGAGGTCAAAGTTGGCCGGCGCCGGGAGAAGAGATGGGGGATCATTTTCAAGTGCCTCACAACGAGGGCAGTGCACTTGGACCTCCTTACCTCTATTGATACGGATGCTTTTCTGATGTCCCTTCGTCGGTTTATTTCCCGTAGAGGAACACCTGCCGAGCTGTTTTCCGATCAAGGGACAAATTTCAAGGGAGGTGAGCGAGAACTCCGTGAGACCTTCGCTGGAATGTCTAAAGAACTACAACATCTCCTTGCACCACAGAAGATCTCCTTCCGCTTTAACCCCCCAGCCGCTCCTCACTTCGGAGGGGTGTGGGAGAGGGAGATACGCTCAGTTAAGAGCGCACTCTATGCCACAGTCGGTGCTCAACCTGTTCCGGAAGAAGTGCTTTGCACCGTACTTACTGAGGTGGAAGGGATCCTTAACAGTAAGCCCTTGGGTTATGTGTCTTCAGATGCCAGCGACCCAGATCCAGTGACTCTCAGTGTTCTTCTTATGGGGCGGCCTGATGGTTCGTTACCTCAGGTAGTCTACCCCGAAAGTGAGCTCATCTGTCGCCGCCGTTGGAAACACTCCCAAGTTTTGGCTGACCACTTTTGGGCTCGTTTCATCCGACTCTATGTGCCGAGCCTGCAAGCTCGCCAGAAGTGTCGCCCTCTGGCCCATTGGGAAAGTGGTCAAGACTCATCCCAGCCCTGACGGGCACATCAGGTCCGTTGATGTAAAGGTGAAGGAGAGAATCTACACCCGGCCAGTTGCCAGGCTGGTTGTCCTCCCGGCACTTCCTTCTGGAGATGATGGAGACGGTTCTACTCCTGTCACTACACCCAGCCATAGAACTTTGTTGCCTTTATTGATGAGCGAACGTATTACATACATTCGGGGGCGGCTGTAGAAAAGGCTCCAAAGTTATGTTAGTGTTGCTATTATTTAGTATAGTTGACCATATTAGGCTTTATGTTTCATGTTTACTTCCATTTATTCAGTGCTTGTAACGGTAGCCAAAGCGCGTGCTGGTTTGTATACTATCTGACGTCACACAGTTAGTATGCAGTACGACAGAGATAGTCAGTCAGTCAGTCGGTCGGTGGGTCAGATTGTAGATGTGAGCTGCACCTTTCTTGAGAGTGTGCGTAAATGAGAAGAGTAAGTACATCTGTGATATTGTATTATTTGTCAAACTAGTTGTTATTTCTGTTATTTGATGTGGATAAGAGTTAGTAGTTTAAGGAGTCACTATGCGACCGTGGTGCTAATTATATCCGCGTTCGTACATTTCACGTTCGAGCTTCGGCTCATCTGATTTAGTACATCGGGTTAAAGATATGTAATATCGTGTTTAGATGTGTTTATACTTTCATATTTGTTGTTAGGATTGATCAGTACTTTGTGGTTGAGTAAATTAAGAAGTAAGTGGTGGTAAATATTGTTATTTGGATCGCTATCGAGGTTTCTCTGTCAAGGCTTTGCTAGCTCGAATGGAATATAGCATTCAGTACGGGGTTTTTTCATAATAAAACCATCCAGCTGTTTAGTTAGTTGAAGCTATAAAGTGGATTATCATAGATGACAGTAAGTGCTTTCTATGTGGGAATGTAACCTATGATAGAAAATCTGAGGATCCTTTATAATAAGTGTTTGAATCTTTACATTATGCTTACAGTATTAGAGTTTAAGAGATATACTGTATAGTTATATATACTGACTATTGTTTGCTTTGTTTAGTAATGTATATTAGTGCTTAGAGAGGAATGAGTGTATGCATATGTTTGATTTATTCATTTGTAATTTGTTTCTCTCTTTATAGAAACCACACTCATAATTACACTCACCCTCAAACTCACTCACACAAGAAAGAGGAATAAAGAAACAGAATCAGAACTATTTCTCCGCTCTTTATTTCATACTCTGGAACATTTGGCCTTAAGTGGTGTTCTGGCCGACACACCTGAGTGAACTTGGTGATAAACCCAGAACTAGCACCTAGACTGAGCGTCTACCCATTATCTTCACTACACTTGGAGTATGAGAGAAAAGTCATTTTGAGAAAACGGGCTTTAAAGATTTAGCATCAGCCAATGAGATCGCGGATTTAAAGTAAAATCCCCCCTTTTACTCTCGCGATTGGTTGCTGATAAAAAGGAAATGACCATATTTGGATCCGGCTGTATTGTTCAGGAGAGAGAGAGAGAGAGAGAGAGAGAGAGAGAGAGAGAGAGAGAGAGAGAGAGAGAGCTTTCTAATGGTGTGTAGGATGACAGGGTGCAGATTGCGATCGCGGAGCAGAAGGATGATTTATAACGACAACTTTTGATGAATTTATGAGAAATCTACAGACGCAAACAGACAAAGTGTAGTAAAATAAAGACCTAAATGTGTATTTCGGACTTTTTTTCACCACAAGTCTGAAAGAAGACATGGTATTTGAAGACAAATATTCCAAAATCTCAAAATTGACCAGTGAAAAAAAAACTGTTTTTGACTGCCGTGTCTCGCCTTAACTCGATTTCAGCCGCATTCTGAGTCTGACAATGTCATTCGTTTTTATCCAAGGCTTATTATGGGGGAAATTATTATGGGGAAATTAATAAAATTAAACCTTAAGTCCATGTCCAACTCTAAATTATAAGGAATTTATATTTTTGATTTCATATAGTAGCCTAACACTAACACTACAATAAGGTTCACTTGTTTATTATTCATGTATTAACTAACATGAACTAACCATGAGCAGCGCATTTGTTACTGTATTTGTTATTATAGTTAAAGGAACAATGAGAATTTTGTAAATATCCAAAAATCACTTGCACAGTGTGAAATATATTTAGTAGGCCTACTAAATGAATATCGCAGTTTAAGTTTTAAATGTTTTGTAATTTTCTAATGCTGTATTTGTTCATTAATTCCTACGCCTGTTTGACACTACTCAAAGAGATGTCTTCATCTAAAACTGTACAGAGAAATCTTAACGGCGCCATTGCTATTTACAATCATGGTTACACATGTTTACAGTAGATCGGAAGAAAGGTTTTCTGTAATATGTATTCATTACAGCTAAATGTATCTTTTCTTATACCCCATACACACTTTTGTGGTAGCTAAATTGGGCACTATTTGGGGCATAAAGCTATATGCCTGAATTGTATCCATATAGTCTTTACAATGACAGGCGATGTTATTCCTCAGATGATTGCACTGGTAGGCACTAACAAACCTGACAGAATCTATTCTCATATTGTAAATGTTTACTCCAACTAATGGGTGTTTTAAGTCGACTTAAACTAATTGTATCGTTGTTGTTGTGTTTAATTAATTCCTTTTTTTAACATTTTTGTTGTTGTTGCATAAAGAACTAGCTACTTCAGCTCTTGGATGCCCTACACACGAGGGTAATGATTTTAAATGTATGTTTGTCAATAGAAAATCATCTGTTATCATGGTTTAGTTGTATTTTAAAACACTGCTTTTCTTAAAACATTGTGTCAGACGTAATTGGTGGTATTATTCTCTTGTTTCATCGTGTATTAACTCTATATTTATCCGGTTGATATTTTGAAGAAATAAGAAAAGTAGGCCTACATTTCTAACACAAAAATAACCCGTTAATGGCTTTGTGTCAGAACACACCAATGAAGATATGCCTGGTTTTAACTTTTTATTCTAACTTTAAAGCTAGACTATCATTTGAAAAGTTTAATACAAATTATACAGTCTTTGCATATGTTTTCCAAAGTAGGCTACCCCAAAAGCAGTGTTTTTACCAATTGACATGAGCTGATGACCATCCTTATATGCCGTCGTTGTGCGAGGAACTTGGAGTATTGCAGCAGCTATTTCTTAAAAATAAACATTGCATCAAACATATTTATCATAGTTTTACTTTGAACCTTTGTAGACAAGAAATGTAAATTTATAAAAGAAAAATTACCAACGAATGACATTGTGTCAGAACACTGCAAATATGAAGAAATGCTTTTACATTTATAAATTTAAAGCAAGATTATCTTTGAAAAAAGTGTAATACAAATTCTATAGGCCTGCAGTATTTGATTTTCAGAAATAAGACGGCTTTCAGTTATTGGCCAATAGCGTGTGTGGTGAGTTTGTAAATAGAATTGAAATAACCAAAAATAAAGGAAACGTGAATACATTTAGGCCTACTGATTTTTATTTAGAAAAAAATCTAAAAATAACGAACAAATTAAACTAACACTATAAAGTTGAAAATTTAATTATAATGCATATATACACGTTTTTTTGTGACACTGGGTTGCATGATTTTCATTTAGGTTACTTTTTCATACACACACAGACACACATACACACGCACGCACGCAAGCAGCACACACACACACACACACACACACACACACACACACACACACACACACACACACACACACACACACACACACACACACACACACACACACACACACACACACACACACACACACACACACACACATCAAATAGCCTACATACCGCCTACGCACGCCCCCACATGCTAACAGCTTACGTGAAAGAGTAGGCCTATTCGCTCATCAAAAATCACCCCAATCGCCTCTTCTGGGGCCGTATTCACAAATAATTTTATTTTACCACTAGGAGTAGGCTACTCCTTAATCCCATATTTTAGCTAGAAGTTTTCTCTTAAAAGTTATTCACAACGCCTTTCAGACCTACTCTTAGTAAGGAAAAATGACAACTCCTAAACTAAGAGTGATTCTTCGTTGCTATGGATGACGTCAATTCTCATGCACGAGTTTCCTCGCAATGATCACGGTGATTGGTTGTTAGATGACAGGGCCATCATGCGGAACATAACACAGACGCAACAAATCATGGAATTACGACATCTAAATATGTCTGTGTCCTACACAAAATAATAATAGTAATGTCATCGAAATGCATATAATGACATGTTTGTGCAGGCCCCAGTGAAGCGTAATTCTAAAAAGGCAGCGAGAGAGAGAGAAAAGTCGTGAATTAAATTAAATTAAATCAAATCAAGGTTGCCTAATACGCTAATGAAAGCGCCACTTGCCTGATAATGAAAAACGACACTTGGTTAATTTACATCCTTTTAGTACTATGGAAGCTTGTTTCCACCACTGAATAAAAAATAAAATAATAATTGCGACTTTTATCTCACAATTGCGAGATATGAAGTCAGAATTATGAGAAATAAAGTCGCAATTGCGAGATATAGGAAGTCACAATTGTAAGATAAAAAGTCGCAATTACCTTTTTTATTTTTCATTCTGTGGCGGAAACAAGCTTCCATAGCCTAAATTCCAAAGCCTACTTAAAGCAAGGAAATGTTGCTCCTATTGAAGTAGGCTAATGTAATAGTTGAATGACGGTGGATTATGAACTCGCCAAAACGGAAAAGAAAGCCCAACTGGACGCAGAATCAGTTACTGCTGCTGGCCCAGTTGGTGCGGGGGAAAAAAAACATAATAAAAGGGAAATTCGACACTGGGATATCAAACAAAACTAAGCGTTAGACATGGAAGAGGAATTGTTTGCAGATCAATGCAGCATTCCCGTTTGTGTCGCGCGGGCCCCGGACGACTGTGAGAGCCGTTGGTATAGGCCTACGCTACAATCCTTTGGCTTTGTGAATAGGTCTTAGTGAGTTAGGAGTCCTCTCGACTTCTTTTAAGCTGTCCCAGACTTAGGTGCTACTTTTAGGGCTTAAATTCTTCGAGAATTAGGCTACTCTTAGTGAAAAAAATTAGGAGTCCTAAAGTTAGGAGTGACACGCCCATTATTTTTAGGAGTTGCTCCTAAATGTATCAGTTAGGAGCTACTTTTAGCCTTAAAATTTAAAATTTAGTCTTTTGTCTTTTATTATTTTATGCTGTCCAAACAACCCAAAGTCTATGGTTGCGCTCTCTCTCTCTCTCTCTCTCTCTCTCTCTCTTGAAATTACCGTAATACGCCGTATATTGCCGAAATGCGGCAATTTGAAATGTTTTTGATAGTACAAACGGTTAAAGAGTTACTGTAACATGAATAGCCTATAGCTTGCTTGCTGGTGTGTGTCGGTGGACAAAACACTGCTTGAATATCTTTGTATAAATAAGATCTAAGACGACTAAGAACAGTTTTGCTTTAAAATTGCAAAGTTTTTGAACAGATGCTGTTAAGTAAATAATACCATAGGTTAATAATTTTTGGGTCATTCTATGGAAATGTCCATTTTCTGTCACTAGCCTTTACAGAAATATCACACTTGAAAAACACTTGTAGCTACAGAGGGAAACTGCTTTAATTGAATGACAATGGCATGATTATCCCCCATTTAAAATACAATAATGTATACATAACTATCAATTATATTTTAAAAATAACCTAGAATAGGCTACTTATGGATTAAACTACTTAATTCGGTTAGTATACCACGATTGACAAGATGTGGTTTGATACCTATCCATTTTGTAAAATTAAATTATCATGAAAATTGTCACTGGTTTTGCTTTTCTTAAGCAAAAAGTGTAGTGACACCGGTGACACCGGTGACTCCCATTTTATTCAAAGCTATTAATTTAGATTGTATGCCAAATGTAAAGATTTAGTCTCATCTACTTAATTATTGTTGAAGAATAATCGCGCTGCTCACAGACAACTCTCGCGAACAACTTAATGACATTTTTTAAAGGGCCAGTATAATGTGTGCTTGTGTGTGTAGTTTAAATGTTGTGTTTCATCTAAGGTTGATTATACAGTATATGACCATGATTGACTATAGGCATGGGCTCCACATAGGACAAGATAAGAGCATGAGTGAAGCAGCCTTATACTGATTGGTAAACTACGTTTTATACACGTCTTAAGAGATATGCTGGACATTCATATTAAATTAGCATTATTTTCCTATGTTTTTACATCATGAAAATCTGTATGGCTTTAGTTGTATGTAGGACATATATGATTAAAAATACATAAATATTATGCAATTTATATATGTGGTTTTTGCAGCATATATGTCTCTTACAATATTCTGTTGGAACATATAACAGGTGTTTTTAAAAAACCTTTTCCATATGGGATTGTGGGGGCAGGTACAGGTACAGGTTTAATATTTTCATTTTAGATGCTTGTTCAAAGTAATAACCCAAAGTTAATACTAATTAATATTAATAGTCATATACTTGCTTTAGGAAGAACCCCTTAATAATGCCAAGTCAATGTCTCTGGCAGTCAAACAAAGCCTAGCTTGTTGAGCTGATTGTTTGTTTCATGGCATGGAGATGTGTTTGCACAGTCACGCAGTTCACCTTGGGAAAAATTGTTTAAGGACCAATTTAGTTACACGTGGCCTTGGCACCGAATATAAGGAAATAGTCTGAAAAGTAGGAAGGTTGCGTTTAAACACTCGCTAGAAGCGAATGTGTGGTGAATTATAGTCTAAGAGAAAAAAGGAAAGGAAAGGGACGTGACCTCCAAGTGCGCACACACACAGCAGTGAGTTTTGATCACAAACACACACGGAGCAACGGGTAGCCATTTTGCTGCGGCGCCGAGAGAGCGATTGGGGGAAGAGCACCTCAGTTGTGGGTAAAGAATCTCATTCACTCCCCCTACCTACAATTCCTGCTGGTGCTGAGACTTGCACCCACAACTGCCCCTGTATTCATAATATTAAAATGGATAATATATGGACAATTATCCATTTTATCTTAAAATACAGATCCCAAAGAAAGCAGCAGGGCTTTTGGTTGTTGATGTGTCTGTGCCATTTGTACAGTCATTAGGAGTTGGACACCATTTCCAACACTTTATTAAGCACAGGAACTAGAACTGTAGATTTCTGATGTATTTTAATACAATTATGAAGTTGCATCACATACTTTTTTTACTTTGCACCAAATGATAATATCATAACTTTTAATTTCTACTCAAATTTAAAGTGGAAAGAATCAACAATGTATTCATAATTCACATTTTTGTCACAAATAAAAATAAACAATAAAATACTGTACATATACATACACAAATTCATACAAATAAATAATGCCATACATATAAATACAGATAAATTCATTTAAATAAATAAAATTTAATATATATATACTGTATATTGTATTGATTTATGAAGTATTAGTCTATGCCACAGCTGCCATTATACCTGATATCTTTCATATTGGAACTATCACCTTTTTTCACTCATTTTTGCTATGCCTGATTAGTTACAGTATCTGCATTCTTCTGCAAGTAATCATAGAGAGTGTTAACATTGTATCCCTTCTCATCCTGTATTAAGAGTGTGATCATGATTATATTTAACTTTAAGCATATACCATGTCATGGTTATACACCATCTGCTCAAAGCTGTTGTAGATTTGTACTTTAAACATTGTAAGTTTCATCTGTAACAACCATCTGTAAAATTCACAGACATTGAGCAGCTATTTTAATTCCTTTCTCATAATAGTAAGCAATCAATGGTATAGGCATACCGTATTTAAAATATATAAATATATAAGGTGATAGGCCTATACTTTACAATAAGCCTCAATTTTACAGAATTGTCATTTTTTAATGCTGATTATCTAACACTTTTTTTTTTTTTAAATGTCAAGTTTAAGTTAAAAAAGAAATGTATTATGAATTTGTGTTCATTGTTTGTTCCTGATACCTAATGCATTAACTAATATTAACAAATTGAACCTTAATGTAAAGTGTTATTTACCTAACTATAGCCATGTTATATGTGAACAAAAGGCACGTTGAATCTGAGTCAAATTTACTATGTTTTCAATTCAAAGCATTTTTCATTAAAGTTTTGTATTGTGTGTTTTTATAATCTCCCAATAAACCTTCACAACAATATATACACATGACATCTTACCATCTTCCTTCTTTAGAATGTTGCCTGCCACTGAATGCTGACTGAAAATTCCCTGAAACATCTCGCCGGAAAAGATGAAACGACCTGCGTGGTTTTAATCGCGGGCTCACTCAGCGGTTCTCCCTCCTCCACCTCAGCAGCCTGGGCAGAACTTCCCTCACCTCCCTGTTGCGCAGACCGTAAACGAGTGGATTAATGCAAGGAGGCACCTGAAGCATCACCAGGAGCATGATGTGGAGGGTCCCAGCTGACGTCCAGCCTCCAGGATGATCCAGCGACTGGATCATGGCCATGTTGCATTCGAGTTCCCACAGAGCATCCGAGGCTATCTTCAGAAAGATGGGGAGCATCTGAAGCAGCAGCATCGAGCAGTAAAACATTACGGTTGTGCGCGCCCTCTCATTGACCTGCTGGAAAGGCTGAACGGCGTTGCGCGCCACCTGATACATGCGCAGGTATGAGAACAAGTAGGAAAAGATGCAAAGCAGCGTCACTATTAGCCCAACCACTTTGCGAAATACCGCAGCAGCCCGTGGAAAGCCCAGGTGGGACTCCAAGGTGTCCGGCTCACAGAGTAGTCCTGTAATGGGTTTGCCCAGCAATGAGTTCTTGTGCCCTAAACCGAGCAAAGCTGTGACAATTGCCGATAAACACACTGAAATAAGCCACGTGAGCCCGACTATGAGGTAAAGGCGATTTGTGGTTACTATACTGTTGTAGTAGATGGCCAGGCACACGAACAGGTAGCGCTCCAGGGCCATGCAGGTGATAGTAAACATAGTGCAGAAAACACAAACGGTGTTAAGAAAGAACTGAGTGACACACCAAGCTCCGTACGGCAGCGTGGTCTTCTGCAATAGGCAGTGTATCACTGTTGGACCTTGGGTGACAATGAGTAGAAGATCACTCACTATGAGGTTTTTCAGCAAGGCAAAGCGTGGCTCCCAGGATAAGTCTTCAGAACTGCCGAGACTAAACAGAGTGCACCCATTGATACCAAGTGAGATAATGGTTATCACCACAAAGACACACACCAGTACCTTCACAGCTGTATCTGAAGGCAGGATGGATGTGAAGAGGCAGCGTCTCTGGTCCAACAGCTGGAGGGTGTCTAAAGTGATGTTGCGCCCATCCTGGTTTGGAGTCGGACACGCGTAATCTGCAGCCCATACCATGATAAATGGTAAAGCAAGTGTGAATCGCATCTGGACGAGGACGAGAGCTTTTTTGGCAGCTTCGGGATTTTGACAAGTCTGTGGCTGAAGGTCGCGTTTGTTGGGTCTACATGTGATTTAACAGAACATATGTGGGCAGGTGAGTGACTTAAATGAAGGTGGAGCTTAAATTAATTCAAAGAGACACATCTCTCATAAAAATAACCAGTAGAAAGCATCTGCCTTGATTGCATTGTAAGTTAACAAGCTCATTTCTTTTAACCCAGAGGAGTAGCCTATCAGATTGGATTGTAATAATCATGGATAATTCCTTTCTGACCGAATAAAATAAAATAAATAGGCCTAGAATTAAGTCTTTTAATGTTTTAATGTTATTCATTGTATGGACTGAGGGTGTTTGTAGGGCAAAGTAGAATGCATTTGCTATGGGACGTTTTCTTATAGCTTGATAATACACCAAATATAATCACATCTTTATTCAACCTCTATTTCCTTGAGCCCTGACCAAGTGAAAAGGAAATATTTTTTAATTGTGCTTTTTTGGACATAGGCCTACTTAATATATTTAAATTGTACTGTAGCCTACTAAGTGCATATTAAATGTTTTATTTTGAAACAACTTCAGGTATATTAAGTGTATTGTAAGATCAATTTTAAGCTATTTGCAATATTTTAATATATTAAATTGTGTTAAAATGGAACCACTAAGTACATTTAGTGCATTTAAGTATATATTTTTTTACAGTTCATTTAAAATATACTGTCATATTTCTTAAACTTATAATATTGAAGCTTAATTTTAATGTACTTCAAGAACATGTAAATTGCATTTCAGCTCATGGAAAATGTATTAGCATTACACTAATAGTTAAGGCTGTTTTATTCAGTATTCAAAATGGTATATTAAAAGTGCAAAAATAATTAAATATAAATGTTAAGACATACACAGACTTTGAAATCAAGAAAACTTTAATATACTATCTTGCTGTGTACATTTCAAAATAAATAGGCTACATTAAAAAAGTACAGCAGCATATATAATCTCTTGAACAAAATACATTATAACAAAGATCAGTGAAATGCTATGGCTATATTTATAATTTTTTTGTAGAACATTTCAGTTGTACCTGTATTACTGAAAAGTACACTGTGAATATTACATCACTAAATAAATAAGCATCACAATGCAATTTTCAGAAAAAAAATTAAAGTTACGGAAAAACAATGTGCAGAAGTGAATAATGCATTATTTACAAACATAGGCATACAAATGGCTGAACCAAAGAAACAGAAGAGTTTGAATGTCACATCTTCATCTTCAAGTGGACGATCACTTCTTTGAGTACGACTCATATTTTCTGCAACTGAGGGCTTGTGGTTCAGACACTGTAATATTTGAAGACTGCTTTACCACAGGATCTGTGAAAGGGAAGAAGAATGTAAATAAAATTGATTAACATTTTTGTATCCATGTTTGAATATATGTGACCCTGGACCACAAAATCAGCCACATGGCTCACAATTTGTGAAGGACCAATTTGTGGCTGCCCACTGCTCCGTGTGTGTGTTTGTGTTCAATACTCACTGCTGTGTGTGTGCGCGCTTGGATGGGTGAATTCCGACACCATACTTGGCTATGTCGCGTCCCTTTCCTTTCCTTTTTTCTCTTAGACTATAATTCACCACACATTCGCTTCTAGCGAGTGTTTAAACGCAACCTTCCTACTTTTCAGACTATTTCTTTACATTCGGTGCCAAGGCCACGTGTAACTAAATTGGTCCTTTCCATTGATTTATGGTTTGTAAGGATAGGATAATATTTGGCCGGGATACAATTATTTGAACATTTGGAATCTGTGGGTGCCAAAAAATCAGAAAACATTGAGAAAATCACCTTTAAAGTTTTCCATTTATGTTCGCGATTGTGCTGCATTCACTCACAAAAATAAATGTTTTATATATTTAAGGTAGGAAATTTACAAAATATCTTCATGGAACATGATCTTTACTTAATATCCTAATAATTTTTGACATAAAAAATTTATTATTTTAACCCATACAATGTATTGTTGGCTATTGCCACAAATATACCCGTGTGACTTGTGACTGGTTTTGTGGTCCAGGGTCACATAATAATTTGCATAGACATGCATTAGAATTCCCTGGACTTCTCAGTTTACCTTTCAAAGCTTTGACTATATCCTCATCAAGCTAGACATAAGTGTCCATTTTTATCCTCTTGTCTGTCGTCACTATACAGCACTCTGAGTGACATTGAACATGAGATTAGAAGAAGCCCAACACAACTTACAGTCAGCAGAGTTCAATTAAAAAGTCACTGATAGTTATTTGCAGTAATAAAGCAACCTGTGAATATTAGAGGGTATGTTGAATATTGATAATTGTGGTTTATTTAAACCTATTGTATTTCCCATGAACGTGTCTATTGTGGTCATGCTGACATCCACTCTCTTCACCACTGTTGCAAAGATTTAAAAAAAGTAATAAGTTGTGCAAAATATTGAAAGCCAGGACAACTAGGACAAGTGACTTGCAGCTTTATCAAAATTAAATAAAAAAATTCATGAGTACACACATACAATTAGAGTGTATAAGGTTTAATGCGTATTTGGGAATTGGCAATATATTACTTGACATATATTGTAATATGTTATTTTCCAGTTACCAATATATTATATATTGGAAATACATGGATTAATATATTGATGATACATATATTATACAATATATTATATATTCATGTAATATATTGCAAAATATACAAATGATTGCCGCTTTCAATATATTGCAATATATTGAACATGAATATATAATATATGTGTTTATATGTCCCAAAATATATGCAATTTTATATTTATAAATATCCACCATAATGTATTCCTATTTATATGGGAAAATTTATTGGTAATATATGTAAAGATATAGTGTCACATGTATGTTTAATATATGGTAGAATATATTTTAAATATATGTAAAGTTATATGGAAATATATAAACAGATATGTGTTCAATATATTGTTGAATACATTTTAAATATATGTAAAATGATATGGAAATATATGTACATATATTGTAAATATGCACAATATATGTACACACATGAGAACTTGCACATACAATGTATGTACATATATGGTGATATATACAGTATATGTTCATGTAACATCTAATATAAATGAATAGGCCTACTTAATAAATATGCAACCTGCAATATGTGTGCAAACCTTTATACCACATATTAATACAGACTAATGGGTAATCAATCAACAGCCAGCTTTATTTTCTTTTAATCAGGAACAGATACTAAACCCAGTTTGAGTTAGAGAGCTACACAGGCCTATTATAATCCCAATAGACATGTGGTCAGACAAAGGAAATGTGATTTCTTAAAAGTGGAACATTTTTAAAGACTGCCATTGAACAGAAAATATACAAGATATAAATTAGAAATTAAAGCCATTTCAATGACCAATATCTTTAAACTTTCAGCAGTGCTGTTATAAATTATAAATAAATGATCTATAAACAAAAGGCACAAATAATAATGAATAAATAAAATACAAACTTTCAAGGACCTTAGTGAGCCGTGGAAAAGCAAAGAAATAAATTGCCAAAAGAACAGTCTTGGTTCTTCACTACCAAGATGGTAGTGTAGCTTCTTCTACCACGCTTTTGCACTTCACCTGGTGTCTTAGCTCGCATATTCTACTGTTGATGGATTTTCTGACATTAGCTTCCTTGGCTGTTGGAAACTGGTTTACAACAGCATCTGTGGAACAGAACAACAATGATTACTCTCCCCCTCCTCACTCCTCGACCCTCTACCCCCGCCTGGCAGAGATGCAATCAAAACTGGAAAGCACCAGCTCTGAAAACTATTTATTTTGATATATTTCGATATATATTTTGAAGATCATTTTGATAACTTTTTGTGCAATGAAAAGATTCCATGGATGTTAAAGGTTCTTTATGGAAACATGAAGATGCCAATCAAGAACCTTTATTTTTAAGACTGAAGTTGACTGTTAAGCTTCTTTAAGGGTAGAGGCATTTTATTCCATTTTGAACTACTTTGGTAGTACGTACTACTTTGGTAGTACGTCCAGATTTCATTCATAAACACCCATAAGCATCTAAAATCATGTACTGTTTGAGTAGGAAGGACTTCTGCTGTACATTTATGAGAAATGAACTTCACAACCCTTAAAAAAGTAGGTTCTAGTAAAAATGAAATCAGGACTTCTATAAAATAGCAATATTTTAGGTGTAACGTTAAAAAAATGTTTCAACTCAAAATTTCAACTCAGTAGTTAAAAAAAGTTGAGATAGTTTGAATGAAATGTTAAAATCAATACTTCATGTCCACATTGTTAATTATTTGGTGAGTGACAGTGTAATAAACTGATACAATGACTGACTTGCTGAACACATGCAAAGCCACCTCTCATTGACTAGTTTTGACTCACTGTTTCTTAATGTGTGTCAAAGTGCTAAAGATTCAAGTGTGAGACAGTCGGCACAGACAGGGATACAAAGCCAAGATGACAGATGGATGAACAGATAAGGTTGAAGAAATACAGGCATGTGGATGAGGGCACAAATCCTACCCTGTATGTGGAAGTGAGTTTAGCCTACACATGTTTCTGGAACCTGTTTATCCAATACCTATAAATATCCTCTCATTGCTTTCCTTATTTTATTATAATTATTTACTTTTTAATTTTGGCAGGGAAATTTGAGACCATCCTTCAGCTAAGTATGAGGCAATGGAGGGCAAATAAAGGTGGTGATGGATTAGAAAGGGAAGAAGAAGATGGGGCTTTTTAACCCTCTGGGGTCCTTCATTTCAGAGTCACACTCACGACCTTCGGGTCCAAATGGGCCGGAGGGGAGGGAGTCATATTTATTAAAAGAAAATCTTATTTTTTTTTTACTTGTTTTTTATAATATTTTTTCTTTTCTTTTTTGGTGTTTTGAGAATTCTATGATTTATAAATAATATTTATGCAATAAATATGACCCATTTCCCCCCAGTTTTCCTCCCATTGAATATAATAGAAAATTATTTAAAAAAATTTTTTTATTTCATTTTAGAGTCAAGCCTAGACCCCATGAAAGCAATTTTTGAAATGAGATGGATGCCATCTGGTGGACAAACTGAGCATTTTAAAAATGCAAAACACAGGTAATCTGAATTTATTAGTTTGTTTATGTATAAAAGTGTGTTTGTGTGTGTGTGTGTGTGTGTGTGGATGTGTCTGTTTTGCACTCTTGATGTTTTATAGATTCACCCCTTCACTGTTGTGTGCTTTTTTTCTGGATCGTGGCTGATTTGTAGATTGTACGCACAAAAAAACTCGGTATTTTCACATTTTTGCCAATTTGCCATTCATTTCCTATCCGGGTCCATTTGGACCCGAAGGTCCTGAGTGTGACAATTTTTTTTACAACCACTTAGATTATTCAAATCCTGTCCCCAATTTTTTTGGATGTTCATATACCAAGTACCAAAAAAGTCACCAAATTTCAGACCATTCCGATGAAGCTATGATTTAAAAAAAAAAAAAATTTAAATGCGTCGGGTCCATTTGGGCAGAAGGACCCCAGAGGCTACACAGACATTGGTTCACAAGTTCACTGTCTTGAGTTTCTTGTCCAATCCTGGCCATTTTCTAGAAAGGTGAGAATAATATGAGGTTTTATTAGGGGAGGCTGGAGACATTTGTCCATCAGCACACATTTAGGAGAAAGGCTGTTGGACAGAAGACTGTTACTGTTTTCAAATACACACTGATCTCACTAACAAGCTGTCAGTAGATATCTGAAAAGTGGATATGGACAAGATGCTTCAGTCAGTCAGTGATCTTTATTGGGTTGCATAATAATGACTGGAATAATTTCTAGAAGATCTAATGAAAAAGTGTATATGTGCAGGTTTTACATTTTACAAGGAGTAATTTTTACTTGATTTAAACCTATAACCCATATACTTGCTCTAACTTAATGACATCAAGCTGATTTAGTCATATTAAATAATAGTTTTACTTGAATAAAACCAGTTTATGTTACACATAAAGCACATTTTTAGAAGTGTAGAACTGTATGTCAAAACTAAGCCTGGTAGATTATAAGGCTTGAATTTGAGTTGTTTGGCTTGTTGTGTTTGCTGGTATGTTTACAGTTCAAGTCAAATTCATAGCAGCGCAGAAGTCATTTATTAGTGAACTATCACTACTGTTAAGTGTTTAATTCACATGCTACAAGTGATTGACTCCTCTTCTTTTTGCTCCACACGATATTAAGAAACAATGTTTTTTGTATCTGGTTAGAGCTTTGTGTCCCACATATTAAAACACCAGACATGCAAGAGAAGATGGCGATGGTGAACGTGTGATGCCGGAGGTGTTGATTAATGACATTTTTCCTTTGTAGGTATTTGTTCCTGCTATATTTAAGACTGTGTTCAGAGATGTTTGGCAGATGTGTGGTAGTTCCACTTCCATTTCAAAGGTCTGTACATGAATGGTCCAGAATACATACACAACTTTTCCATACATTTGATGAGATGTGATCTACTATGGCTGCAATACATTACTGAAATTGTCATTAATAATGTGTTCTTCTACTGGGAACAGTTGCAAGATATCTCCATCAAATGTATTCTGGAAATGTATTAAATAAGATTCATGTACAGACCTTCGTGAAGTGTGACATGAGAGAAATTGTCAACATTAGATATATAATCGATTTCATCTTGTGTCTCATTCTCATTCTCTGGCTGCTGAACCAATCTATGTAAATAATCTTGATTTGCATTACACCTTTTACCTCTTCAATAACAGCTTCAATACAAACCCATTAAGTCCGCCTCCCGTTATTAAATATGGATGGTATAAAAGGAGTTCATTCTGCGCATCCTTCACAGTTATTTGTGATGCTGAGCACGTCATTATTTCATTAAATCAAGGAGTTCTATACATGTTACTTTTTATTTATTTATTTATTTATTGCAATCTGCTTCTCACATTTCTCTCCAAAATCTGCCCATATAGTTCAATAATATTCAAGTCAGGTGATTAAGCTCACCAGGGCAGAAGTACATCTTGGTGCTCCAACACCGTCATACCACCATCTTTTTCACATTTTAGTAGTGGTGTCTGCAATTATTGTTTTGCAATTGGAGCTCTTTCATTGATGTTGGCTATTTGAAGTTTTCTGTGGAAACATGGTCTTAAGGGTGAATATTAAGGTTTGCTGTCGCTTTGCTGCAGTTGTTCTGTGTTGTTATCCTCAACTACAACAGGAGACATAAGGATTCATGCATGAATAACATCAGCCTTAACTGTTTGCACATGTTTGATAGTTCATGCAAGTAGTGTATATACTGTAGCTTGTGTCAAAAATGATTTATGGTTTTATGCCATCTTTTATGACAGAATATGACCATGGGGGGTTTATGACTATCATGTGGTTTGTGACCTTTTGGCCCTTGTGGTTCCGGGTTGTGTTTATGGCTGTGTGTGTGTGTGTGTGTGTGTTTATGACAGCAATCTGCTTGGTGTAACTGATAGGATTGTGTTTTTCAGGGGTGTTTTTATTATAGCAGGATAATGTTGACAGAACGATGAAATTATGAACAGAGGAACGTTGGATAAGATTTTCAGATGAATCAGTATCGTCCATAATGTCTGTGGGAGAGAATGAAACAAATGAGTTTAAAGAAATAGCATTGATGACAGATAAAACATATTAGATAAATGAAAAGATGTTCATTTTATTAGGCATTTTAAAGTAAGTTTAAACATGTGTTGAACTTACCTGAAATGAGACTGTTTGACGAGGTGTTTTCCTCTGTGAGTTTAAGAAATAAAAAGTATTGTGCTTCAATAAAACACGTAAAATAAATGAAATTAGATGTTAATTTTATTTAGCATTTTAAATTAAGTTTTTAACTTTAAACATGTGTTGAAGCTAACATTATTGTCAGTATTTCTCTGAAGATGTGGTGGTGATCGGTGTTTTTATTAAGACTTTAAATATTTAATTTAATTTAATTTAATTTAAAACATCTTTTATTTTTAAAAGATATAGTTTAAACTCTTAAGATTAACTTTTAAGATTAACACTAACAAAACATTCACAATGTCTCATACTGATCGCTGAACACACACACACACACAAAAACACATGTAGTGTTTCCATGTTTTATGGGGACTTTCCATAGACATAATGATTTTTATACTATACAAACTGTATATTCTATTCCCTTACACTAACCCTACCCCTAAACCTACCCATCACAGAAAACTTTCTGCATTTTTACATTTTCAAAAAACATCACTTAGTATGATTTATAAGCTGTTTTCCTCATGGGGACCAAAAAATGTCCCCACACGAACAAGGATTTCAGATATTGCCATCCTTATGGGGACATTTTGTCCCCATAATGTAGGGTTTACCAGGCCCCACACACACACACACACACACACACACACACACACACACACACACACACACACACACAGACACACACACACACACACACACACACACACACACACACACACACACACACACACACACACACACACACACACACACACACACACACACACACACACACACACACACACACACACACACACACACACACACACACACACACAGGGTCTTTTCTGAATCACTGACTGTCAAAATGTCGTTGTGTGAGGAAACTCTGGGAACTTTTCAACTTCAAACCCATTCATACGTTGTATGGACAATGATGTGTTAGGATTTACTTCAACTCTCGGAAAATGTACAGTGTTTTTTATTTTATCTAAAATAATTGAATCAGTAAATTTAGTATTATATTTATTAATAACCATTTCATTTATATACTTTTAAAGTTCAATGTATTTCAACTCTAGTTAGCTCTGAAAATATTATATTTGTAAATGACTAAATGTAAATTTTATAAGCATTTCATTTATATAATTTTAATGCCTGCAGGATTGCACCTACATGAAAATTAAAATAAGGTTTAATAACATACTGTTCTTCCAGTTTCACCTCTGATATTATTACAGGTGGGTAAGTTATGCTAAAATAGTTATTAATTACTAACAACAAATGACATCTTCAACGGTGTAATTAGTTTAATGTAATAATTACTCTCTCTAGAAAGTATTGGTCTACGTATTACTAATTACTTTCTAAATCCCATATCAGCCTCAACCACTTGAACAATACAAAAAGAGACACGAAACTGCACTTTTAATGCTTTCAAATTAACTATATAAAATTGCATGAATTATTCTTGAATTGACCAAAGTGTGTAGATAGAGAAGGTTACATTAAAAATATACCTTTTAAAAATTTTGTTAAATCCACTATTGTTTTATACAGAATTGTTCTATAGTCTATGCAGTATTCAATGCAATGACATCAGATTTTACTCTATATTACAGAAGAATTAAGAGTAATCCCTTTAATTAAATTACAGTATTTAGATTACTTGCTAATTAATTACACCCGACACTGTATAACAGTAATTATACTTGAGCAACTATTTTCTCCCAAACTAACTCTCTGTCCTTCTCCGCTGCTGCCGTGTTGCTTAAAAAAAAATGTGTTTGTACTCTCCATATGCTTTCAGAAGCACATCCAGTTCTGCTGGTGAGAAATATGCAGACCTCTTTTTGTCTGGTGCTGTTGCCATGGTGACTCATAATATCTGCGCTCCATTGATAATGGCTTTTTATAGTTGTGGTGCACGTGCTTAGCTCAGAGTCAGTCAACTTAGAGTTGATTGGACTTACTAATTTCAGCTGTTCTGTAACCGAAAACTCAGAGTTTCCCATCTCAGGGTAAGTCAACTCAGAGTTGGTTGAACCTCTTTATTGAAATGGGCCCCAGATATTCTTTATTAAAACACTTTCTGTTTTCTCTATTTTGTTGTGCGTTTATTTTGTTATTGAGAGGAAAGTGTGCAGCACACATTTAAATATTCTTCTAATCTCCACTCTCAGCAGTGTGGGTGACGTCGGATGTTCGCTAACAGTATACCGCTTCTCATGTTTTTCTAACTTCGATTTACCCCTAAGTGAAGAACGAAAAATAACTAATGGTGCATGAACCTCTGGAGACACCAGAAGTCAAGTCGACAATGTTGACAATGTCTTCGGTAAGGACTGGTGCATGAATCTCTGGAGACACCAGGAGTCAACTGTTGGTGAGCAGGAGGACGACACACACCTGGACTCTTCAACCATCACAGAAGAGGTTAGTCTCACGTGGTGCCTTTGATGTACATGATGCAATGTCAGAATACACTAAACTAGTTCTCTTGTTAATTTCCATCTTTTAGCCTGTCAATTTGCTGGACGAAGAACCAGATATGATCATGATCAAGGAGGAGACATTTGACGATTGCTCTAGGAAAAGTAAACCTGAAGATGAAAGGAGCAGTTTGAGAAGTTTGTGGAGAAAGAACTTAAGAGCAGCTGCTATTAACTCTTATTATATTCATATGTTCATGTGTCGTTTATTGAATTACAGGTCCAGCAATGACCAGTGATGAGAGATGTGTTGCCCAGAGCTCTGAGGATTTTATCACATACACGGTAGCCTACCTTCAGATGTCTATTTGAACGTGCAACAGCCACAAGCCGAAGAACAAGCTCTTGAAGGAAAATTTTCGACACATGGAGAATGTACAACAGAGCAAAATTTCCACAGTACACACGACGCTACAAATATTTCAGAAGAGAAAAGGTTTGAATGTGTATCAAAGAAACTTCAACAAGTTAACCTACCTGAAAGCACACATACGAACACACTCCGGAGAAAAACCTTTTGTCTGTACAGTTTGTGGTAAAAGATTCGCTCAAAAAACGTACCTCAGAATACACCAGCGCACTCATTCTGGCGAGAGGCCGTACGCGTGCATGGAGTGTGGAAAGAGCTTCGCTCAAAAGAGTTCTCTAAACGTTCACCCCCGAAGCCACACTGGAGAAAAGCCGTATAGCTGCTCAGAGTGTGGGAAAAGCTACGCGTGGAATTATATCTGTATCTGCCATATGAAACATTTACAAATAGCAAGTATGTCCAATGTTTGTCCACAGAAATGTAAGTCCTTTAACCCTTAAACAGGCAAGAGTGGAAAATGCTAAGCAAAAAATAATTTCATGTCATTTTTTATATCATCTGGACTTAAATAAAACATATCCAAAACAATTTTTTAAAAATTTGATATATTTTGGATTTTACGAGTTGTATCGCCTAAGTCACGTTGCCTGATTAGGGTATTAAAAAAGGACCAATGTTAACTGTTACTGCCACTGCATGTTTAAAACAATTATATCCCATACTTCACCTGATCTAATGTTGACAAATGATATGTCATTCGAAAGCTTAAGAACTCAAGCTTAGAAACTCAAGACCAGTTTTTAAATTGGACGTTGCGTTACCATAGAAACGGTACTCTAAACTCTTTTATCAGGCTCCTCCCCTTTTGGGCATCATCATGTTTCATAATTTATGATCAAATCCTTTTCTAATCTTGACAAAACAAGTATTGTCGGAAAGGTCTGAGTCTCAAGGTTACATATTTTGTGACAGAAGTGATATTTGGACAGAAATGTATTAATTTGTTATGTCAGAATGCATACAATTAAATTCAATGGAATGTAAGTCACCCGGTGGCTATTTTTAGTATTATACCTAAACAAAATCTCATGGGAACTTCAATTTTTGTGATATCAACTTCAAATTTGGAACACAACTTGGTTAGATATATGGCTTTAATTTTATAGGAATTTTCTAGTAAAAAATATTTTGTAAAATACATATTTTATAAAAAAAGAAAAAATATTAAGTACAGTATATTTGATTTACTGTAAGTTTAAACTTACATAACTTTTTCATACTTTAATTTTTTTTAAGTGCTTTCACTTCAACAATAATCTGCTGACTGTTTTCTTTAAAACAAGACCAAACTTAGTATCAGGTTGAGTGCAGGTAGCTGAAGACGAGGACACGGGAACTGAAGTATAGTTGATTTATTTACAAACTAAACTTACAGGAACAGACAGAAACAAAGGAAACTCCAGGACTTCAAAAACACACAACCTTACATCGACGACGACCAACAAACACTGAGGGAAAACACAAGGCTTAAATGAACAGGGACTAATAGGATAATTAACAGAACACAGGTGAAGAAACTGATCACAAACGAGGAGCGGGAAAAACTAACAGGACTAAACCAAAATCACAAAGACAGGGGGAAACAAGATCTCAAAACAGAACTTAAAACACAATGAAACATGACAGTACCTCCCCCCTCCCCGAAGGCGCGTCCTCGCGCCATATAACATCCAAAGGGGTGGGAGGGTGGGCGCCCTGGAGGCTGACGAGGGCGCGGTTGCACAGGAGCGGGAACCCTCCAGGGCGGAGCTGGTAGCTCGGGGAACCGGGGTGGAACAGGCTGTGGGACCCTCGGGCGTCCAGGGCGGAGCAGACTGTGGTGACCCGCGGGCATCCAGGGCGGAGCTGTGGGACCCTTCAGGCGGCCGTGGCGGTGAGGACCCTTCGGGCGGCCGTGGCGGTGAGGACCCTTCGGGTGGGCGCCCCCCCAAAATTTTAATGGGGAAATTGACAGGAAAGGGGGGCTCTGGCGCAGGATCAGCGGGCTCTGGCGCAGGATCAGCGGGCTCAGGCGCAGGATCAGCGGGCTCTGGCGCAGGATCAGCAGGCTCTGGCGCAGGACTGGACGGGACCAGCACATCACGTGAGTCGGAACTGGACGGGGCCAGCACATCACGTGACTCGGAACTGGACGGGGCCAGCACATCACGGGACTCGGAACTGGACGGGGCCAGCACATCACGGGACTCGGAACTGGACGGGGCCAGCACATCACGGGACTCGGAACTGGACGGGGCCAGCACATCACGGGACTCGGAACTGGACGGGGCCAGCACATCACGGGACTCAGAACTGGACGGGACCAGCACATCACGGGACTTGGAACTGGACGGGGCCAGCACATCACGGGACTCAGAACTGGACGGGGCCAGCACATCACGGGACTCGGAACTGGACGGGGCCAGCACATCACGGGACTCAGAACTGGACGGGGCCAGCACATCACGGGACTTGGAACTGGACGGGACCAGCACATCACGGGACTCAGAACTGGACGGGGCCAGCACATCACGGGACTCGGAACTGGACGGGGCCAGCACATCACGGGACTCAGAACTGGACGGGGCCAGCACATCACGGGACTTGGAACTGGACGGGGCCAGCACATCACCGGACTCGGAACTGGACGGGGCCAGCACATCACGGGACTCGGAACTGGACGGGGCCAGCACATCACGGGACTCGGAACTGGACGGGGCCAGCACATCACGGGACTCGGAACTGGACGGGACCACCTGGGGCTGGCTCTTGCTCGAAGACTGGCTCTGGCGGGCAGGCGATGGGTTCAGGCTCTGGCGGGCAGGCTATGGGTTCAGGCTCTGGCGGGCAGGCGATGGGTTCAGGCTCTGGTGGGCAGGCGATGGGTTCAGGCTCTGGCGGGCAGGCGATGGGTTCAGGTTCTGGCGGGCAGGCGATGGGTTCAGGCTCTGGCGGGCAGGCGATGGGTTCAGGCTCTGGCGGGCAGGCGATGGGTTCAGGCTCTGGCGGGCAGGCGATGGGCTCAGGGCAAACCGGACTTGGAACTGGCTGGAGGTGAAGAAACTGATCACAAACGAGGAGCGGGAAAAACTAACAGGACTAAACCACAAAGAATCACAAAGACGGGGGGAAACAAGATCTCAAAACAGAACATAAACACATTGAAACATGACACTTAGGTCTATATTCCAAAGCATTCTTGAATTACAATCATTTAAGTTTGAATAGTGCATTTTAAATAGAGCTAGTTTAATCCCTTTTTTATACCCTAAACAGACAAAGTGTCTCAGGAGTTACATACATTTCAAAACGTGCTAAATAACAACATGAACAACATATTACTTAATTTTCTCCTTCAGCACCTTAAGACAATGATCACAATTAATGTTAGCAGTATTCTTTTTTTTTTCAGAAGAAAAGTTTAATATATATTTATATTTACTTATTTAATCTGAATGTTCTACACCACTGGCAGCCATGTTGGATTTAGGTCAGGCTGACTAATTGATCACAAAAAATTTGAAGCAAATTATGCGACCAGCATACTCAAGACAGACCAGGCTGTCATAAGTGATAAAAGGATTTGATGAAAAAATCTTTCTCATGCCCCAAAAAAGACAATAAAAACAATGCATCTCGTGCGTCACGTTGCCTGTTTTAGGGTTAACATTGTTTGGAATCGTGTTATACAGAAGCATCTAGATGTGTGTATTAATTTAAAAAAGAGATGAACGAATAAACTTGACTCAAAACGAGTGAAATCATGCAAAATACTTTTTTATTCGTACTCCAGCATGGATGGAAATACACACACTAATGGTTGTTTGATTACACGTGGAATCTAGCAGACATATGACCTTGAGCAATCAACTCAAACTTGTACAAGCATTGTACATAATACATACTACTGACATCACACAGTTTCCAGTCAGTAAAGATCAAGTATTATTACTGGTTTCTATACACTAAAGGCCCTAAACTGACATACATTATGAATATATGTGAAAGAAGCCTAAAGTCCTAAACAGGGATGCATTTACCTCTGGTCATCTTTAATCTGGGCTATACACTAGCGGTCAAAAATTTGGAATAATACAGATTTAAAAAAATGTTTTTAGTGTTTTTTCTCACCAAGGCTGCATTTATTTGATCAATAATACAGTAATAAAGTAATAAACAGTAATGTGGTCTATATCATAATATAATATCTATATCATTATTATAAAATAAATGCAGCCTTGGGCATGAGAGACAAAAGATGAAAAAGTCTTTATTTATTTCAAAGTGTTTGTCCGGCAGTAATACAACAACGTTATCACTAAGTAATACACAGCCATACCTGACTATATATATTTCTGCTACAACCTACAGTAATACAGCCATTCTTGTAAAAGTGCTGCAACCTCACACTTCCGGAGTTCATATTCTTCCCAAAATTAGATATCACACAGCTACTGCAATCTCAAATTGAGAAAAAGCGTGCTACATAAAGCTATATTTTATACCATGGTAACTTTTCCTAGGGTTCTTCCTTACTGGTTTAGCTGTTTGGTCATGGACAGAGAGGTGTTGTTGTAGGGTGACTTTCTGTGTGAAACCCTTTCCGCAGGTTATACAAGTAAAAGGTCTTTCTCCTCTGTGGATGCGTTCGTGATTTCTTAGGCAGACTTTCTGGGTGAAACTCCTTCCGCAGGTGACGCAGCTAAAAGGTCTTTCTCCTCTGTGGATGCGTTCATGGGTTTGTAAATTTCCCTTCTGGGAGAACCCTTTTCCACAAAAACTGCATTTATAGGGCCTTTCCCCTGTGTGAACTACATAGTGAACCATGAGATTGGTGTTTGAATGAAAACATCTCCCGCAGACCTCACAACGAAATTTTTCATTTTGTTTCAGCTTTGCAAACCGATGTTTTCTGAGACGGTTTCGGCCAGCATTTTGGCGAACAAACACCCTACCGCCGTCAAAGCAACTGAAGTTGTTTGGCGGTTTCTGTACCTTTAATCTCTTTTCACTATGTTCTGAAGTGGTTGCAGCATCCATACATATTTCCTGTACTTCTCCATCCTCCCTGGACTCGAAGGGAAACTGGTCATTGTGCTCTACTGAAAACCTGTTGAGGACACAGTGACCATCAAAATCCAATGGATCGTCTATTGGTGCTATTAATTGGTCGACAGTGTCATCAATAGCAGTTCTTGTAGATTGCTTGTCTGTCGAATCAGAGGACGTGTTTTGTTTTTGCGATATCCCAGAAAATTCACCAGACACAAAGTGGTCATTGAAATTTTTGGAGGCTGCTAAGGGCTCATATGCCGAAGATGGCAGCTGTCCTCTTGAAATATGGGGAGTTTTCCCTGTTGGAATATTGAAAATAGTTCAAATCAAATCATTCTGTGAAACATAAACCAAAATAATTACACCCGAATGAGGATGTTTACATGACAACAATGCACAAAAAACAGAAAAGTTTTTCCTTTGCATTTTTCACATAGTCACTGATCACACGTATCCGCAAAAATGGCTAAAAACATTGTATTATGCTGCTAGGCCAGTAGTTGGCGATGTCACTTTGTAAAGAAACTAGGGGTGTCAAAATTACCTCATGCGATTATTTTTTTCCCATTTTAAAAATATTTAAAGCGGCATCTGTTTTTTTTCTTCATCCTTTGGCTGTACTACAGTATATGATAACGCTATCATTCACTAAACTGCTATTAAACCATTAAAGCACTATAAGGTGCAAAAAAATAACTTTAATCTGTACTGGTGCGTGTCTGTGCATCTCCTGTCTGCGTGACAGACACACTACTCATGCACACAGAAAGCCATTTCAGACAGCGTGCCGGCAACATTGGAGTTCTCTTTCGCGTTTGAACGGACAAAAACACACAAAAGTATGCCCAAATCCCCGCTTTGTCGAGTATCCTCGTAAGCACAGTCTTAAATTAGTTAAATAAAGTATTAAATGACGATAAATATTTATCGAGGACTTCTGATGTGTGTCAGATCCGCGTCATGCGTCAGGTCTTAAAGTGACAGCAGTCTAATAAACCTGCTGCTAATGTAAATCAAAGAACAAAAGAAAAAGAGAAAAATCACTCGCTGCTCTTGACTGAATAACTTTTGTAGCTTTAATAAGGATTCAATTATATATTAAATAATGAATGCAGTGAAGACTGTGAAGTGTTTGATAAACTAATTCATTTTCTGTGCATTTCCAACTTGTTAGATCAAATATGTGCAATTTTTATGTTTCTACATTTCATTTGAAGATTAACTGTGAAATTATTACAATACAAGTACATATCAAATACTTTAATGTTAGGTGTGATTCATCACGATTAATTACATAAAAATGTGTGATTAATTTGTTTTGTTTTTTTCTTAAATTGATTGACAGCACTGAAAGAAACACTTGACTGAACATGTAATACGCATGCGCATGACATCATCGTTTTCACAAATCCGGAGTTTGCACGGAGATGATATTGGTATAATTTTCAAAAACTTGAACTTTCAATCCCATTTTCAGGCTCCAAAAACGCCATTGTCGTGTAAATGCACTGCAGAAACGCATTCAAAGTTTTCAGTTTTTTGTTGAAAACAGTGTCATGTAAACGGCCCCTAATTAAAGATCTGCTAAAAATCTAAAACGTTACCTGTAAAACTGGGATAAGCGTCCACTTCAAAACTCTCCTCTTTGATTAAGACCAGGTTGGAGGGATGTTTATCTTCGTGCTGTCAAAATAAGCAGATCATGTAAACCAACATCTTGTTTTTCCATTTTATTTACGCAGGATTGTATAAATATGTTTAATTTTTTAAAAGAAATTAGGTCATTTGATTTTCAAGGGTGTGTACTGGGATTTTCACAGTACAGTTTAAATCATTCAGAATTAGCATTTTGATAGAGCATTGCAATGTGTTCATGACGCCAGTGTCATATTTAGCAAAACCTTGAAAATGTGCAAAACAAAGCTATTGAAATCAAGTTCATGGGTAGATAAAAAATAAAATAGTACAGTACGTAAAAATTTAATTGTAATTTCTATATTCATAGCACTATATCAACTATGAAAAATGACTGAAAAAAAACTCTATTGGGCAGATGGTGCAATAGGATTTAGCTCATTCTCTAGTAGGCTACCATATCTAGTTCATGGGACCATAGAAATGGTTAAAGTAACATTTTAATTACACTGTGTATTATACCATAATTATACCATTTCAAAGAGTGTCATGTGTAGGCTAATGCACCATTTGAAAGTGACAGATAAACCGTTTTAAAAATTAATCTGACTATAATTTGTCAAGCATTTGCAACTTATTTTACAACTTCCTTTTCTTTACAAACTTTAAGAGCATGTCAGCCTCCCAACTGTTGGCTTTTGAAACAAGTTTCATTTTGGGGAATCTAAATTAAACGAACCTTATAAGGCGAAACGGGGTACAGGTCGACATCGATCGCCAGCTCATCTTCTCTGGACTCCCTCCTCCGATCCCACAAACTGGAACACCACTCTTTTCCAAATATCCCTTTGATGGAGGGCTCTGGTCCTATCAGGAGTAAAATATGCATTATAATCATAGTAGTGGACATGAAAACAACTGTTTTAAGCAGAGGTTATATTTACCATCTTCTGTTTGAACACAAATGGAGCGATATGTTTTGGAGCCAGCGCGCGCTCCCTTTGTGATGCGCGTGCTTTCGGTTTGCCTTTCGCTCCCAAGACAGAACATTTCGTCTTTAAGTACTGTGTTTTCACTCATGACCCGAGACAGTTCTTGTCGTAAAAACGCAAAATCGCTGTCTACAATTTTGCAAATTTCTTCTATTGCCGTTTTAGTCGTTATCTCCATTATGGAGCTTAGTTGCAAACGAAACGATAGAGATTTTGACATATTTTAACAGTCGCGATTTTTTTGTTAGCAATGCAAGGAAAAAAACAGGCTAAAAAACCGTAAGGTCGGTCACCGAAAAAACAATTCCATTATGTGCAACTGTGATTAAAAAAACCGGATATAAAGTGTAAGTATGGAGACCTCGGCTTTTATCTTGCCTAAAAAAGTATCGTTAGCTTCCGGTTTATGTGGAGGAGTTCCCTGTTTTGGAAAGAGGGAATCACCTAACAGACTTTCCCTGCATTCAAATTCTTAAACTGTCTGCCCCAGATCCATTATCTCTATGGCTCTGATCTGCCCTAGACAGTTTTCGACATAAGCTTAATGTGTCCCAAATCATAGAATGCTGACATGAGCATTCAAATTACATCCTGATGAGATGATCGACTATTTCCACTGGATTTTTGGAAATGCAATATGCTTTTTTCCCTGCTAATATGGATTTCTGGTAACATTGCCCACAAGCCTGGCAAGACAGAGGAATTTGTAGCATTTCCCTCGAGAACGTTAATAAAAACTACAAACATGGCAGGAGACACATTTTAGTATGGTTTATCATCAGAAAAGATACAACATATTGATGATGCAGCATTATGACCACTGGGTGTCAATATAATGCAGTAAAGTAGGGATTTTCAAACCCAGCACTGCACACTTTGGATGTTTCACAGACATGTCTTATATTAAACTAGGATTAGGTCTTAGCTCAATTTAATATTTAAATACATGCACTTACATGTTTTAAGATATGTCAATGCAAGGTTGATTTAAGTTTAAACTAGGCTTAAGCCATGTCTGTGAAACTGGGGGTAAGTGTCATAGCTGAATTAACCTGACAAGTACCTACTCCATACCCATAATGCACTGTGAGAGTCTCGTGCCTGAATCTTCCATCCATCAAAGTTCAAAACTGCTGGTCTAATGTGACTACATTCATGTATAAAATCCTTTTTAATTGATTATTAAATTGTTGAATTAAGGTTTATACATGCTATGGATTCCATGACAAGAGTTCAAAATAAATCTTTCCATCTTACTACTGGAGCTGCCAGTTTGCTAAGTTTCAAATGATTATTGCAGCAAACACAAACTATTAAAAACTGGCAGCCCTTAGTGAATGAGGGTTTAGGGGGGCGATTTCGGACACAGCCCTGGTTCTGATGAGTCTTCAGGCCCCCACAGCAGGGATGGGCAACTTCGGTCCTGGAGGGCCACTTTCCTGCAGAGTTTAGCTCCAACCCTAATCAAACACACCTGAACAAGCTAATCAATGTCAAACAGCTCCCTGGCTCCTGAATCGTCATATCACCTACACAAATTCAGGCACTGGTAAGGATAGTAAGGACCCTAGCTCACTACACATTAGGTGATTCACTACTTTATTTATGAACAACAGAACTGATATTTTTCTGGCATTTAGGTTTTTAATGTTATTTAAAGTACTTTAAAATAAGTTTATATCATAAAAACATATACATGCAACATATATAAAAAAAAGTAAATTACTTATAATGTTAGCTAGATTATGTTAAGTACCAGTCTAACGATTTGTTTATGTCGAATATAATTTAATAACGTTTTATTTATCAAAACATATATCGCGTGTCATTATGTGTAGTGAGTTGGCTCGCGTGATTTATGCACTCCAGATTAAAGGGTTAGTTCACCCAAAAATAAAAATTCTGTCATAATTTTACTCACCCTCGTGTCGTTCCAAAGCTGTAAGACTTTCGTTCATCTTTGGAACAAAAAAGGAAGATATTATTAATGAAATCTGAGAGCTTTTTGTTCCTCTGTTGACCAATGAGGTTTATTCTCGAGTTACACAGCACGTTTGAGCTTCAGCAAGAACTAAGTAGTACTTCAATATTTGCTCATTCTATTTTGATGTAGATCATTAAACTATTACACTGCCTCAGAAGTCTGTCTGAAATAAGTTTTGTTTGCTCTCAAATGATGCCTACAAAATCATTGCCTGAAAACTAAAAACTACAGAACTCTTTTTTTAAGTTTTGATCATTCAATTTCACAACAAATGAATGTAAAGGAACTTTTCAAGCTTTTGAAGGTTTAAAAGCGCATGTTTTAAAAAATAATACAGTAATCTTCTACGTGTAAACTACAAAAACGTGAATTTATGAAAATGGTGATGTCATGCGCATAAGTATTACGTGTTCAGTCTATAGGTGCTTTCTTTAGAGTGACATCGTCAACTACTGGGCTGGCCCGGCAGCAAAATTTTAAGTCGTTTTCTCAGCTCCGTGAGAATGGTGAACGTTGTTGTGTAAAGCATTGTTGTGTAAATTTACCCTTATTTAAATACCCTCCTCCCATAAATTTTGTGTCTGAAAGGGAAGCTTTTACTGCATATGCTATAAGGTTGTCTGCAAAAATAACTCTTTAGTAAATCCAGACAATAATTTTTTAATGCCAAAAAGGGGTTTGCGCTGGCACAAGCTCTTAGTGAACCTGGCCCTAAAGGTGTGTTCACATTTGAATTTCAACAAAATTTAGAGGGCAACAAAAGGTCTATTGTACTACAGCATTGTTTTCCACAAGTGCCTATAGAAAGACGGTAAGGAAATGGGAAGATAGGTTTTCAATGTCCCAGTGCCTGTTGGTGCATTTTTTACAAATCTTGCTTTTTCACAGTTCTGGGAGACACACAAAACTCTCAAGTTTGTCCTCTATTTATCTGTAGCTCTTCAATGAATATGAGCAGCATGGCAAGGTGTCTGTCTTCTGCATTGGAGAATGAATTCTGCATTCTCAGAATTCATATATATATGCTCATCTTCTCTACAGGGGGAACACAAATTGAGCTCATGACTCAGCATGATGATATTTAATATATTGTCCATCAAGATGTTGCTCTGAGGTCTACAACAAATGTGCTCCCAAAGCACATTATAACTGCATGTCACGTGTTTTCAGTATAGCGATCGTTTACATACAGAAATCAAGTCTAAAGGTCAAGTGTCTGGAGAATGAGGGACACATAGTGAGCAGTGGTATTTTTATTTATATCGGTTAGGACTGAAGACACCAGTTCAGCTCATATCTAGAGAGAACATGGAGGTTAATTCACTTCTCTTAGAGGAAGACCCTTCTTGCTCCGCGTGTGGGGAGGTGTTCAGCGTTCCAATGGTCCTCTGCTGTATTTCATGCGGGTGCAGCTTCTGTGAAATTTGCTGTCAGCAGTTTTGGGAGACGCAGTGTCCCTTCTGCAGACAAGAGGCCACTGGATCCCATCTCAGAAAGTGCAGGGAGCAAAGAATAAAGGTATTAAATAAAGCACAGCTCAATGATAGAGAACTGATAAAAACGGCATCATATTCAAGCAATGCATGAAAATAACCAGTAATCAAAATGAATTATCTTGTGTAACCTGATCTTTTCATTAGCTCAATATATTTAGGAGGCCTTCAGCCCATTCCTCTCAGTATGTCAGCAACCACCAGCAGCAGTCATATTAAATTGTCTGAAGGGACTGTCTTTTTACATATTTTACTGGTAAACACAGTTCTATGAAAAAGTATTTTCCCCTTGATTGAATTTCTGAGTTTGTGCACATTAACATTGTATATGGTCAGATTTCATTATGGATTGTGGGAGTATATAGATGGTGAAAAAGTTACAAAGCCATTTCTAAGGGGCCGTTTACACAACACTGTTTTCAACAAAAATAGAAAGATTTCTATGCGTTTTGGCTGTTAATTTACACAACAGCTGTGTTTTGGGGGCCTGAAAATGCAAACTTTTGAAAACGGGTTTCAAAGTGAAAATTTTTGAAGAAGATATTGTTATCGCTCTCAATGTAAATTACAAAAACGTGAATTTGTGAAAACAGTGACGTCATATGCTTTACATGTACAGTCTATGTAGTGACATCACCAACTACTGGCCTGACATGAATAATACAGCGTTTTTAGTCGTTTTCACGGATCTGCATGGACAGGGATAATTTGACAAAGTTGTCGTCTGTACGTGAAAAAAGCAAAAACAAAACGTTTCCGTTTTTAGTACATCGTTTTTGTGTAAACATACCATAAGTCTTTAAAGGCTCCACTAAAGCACAGAGTCATATTATCCAAATGAATACGGCTTGGAATAGTTCATCTCTTAGTCACAAAGAAACTTAGAGGACATTCTAAAGATCTTCAAGCCTCTGCTTTTTATAAAAATTGCCAGTCAAAAACGATGGTAGTTGTGTGATAGTTTGGGAGGCATCAGGACCTAACCATCTTGGCTAGAAAGAGCGGAAAAAACTATGACTTATGAAAATTTTCCAGGAGAATAAAGCTGTCTGTCTGTAAACTAACACTGAAGCCCAGCCAGGTCGTGCTCCAAAACAATGATCCCAAAAGAAAATGATCCCTAAAATTTTTGAGAAGTCCCTTATTAAAACCCTAATGAAATGCCTGGGCAGGATCTGAAACACACAGTTCATGCTTGAACATTGAGCTGATGCCATTCTGCAAGGAGGAGTGGTCAAAATTCCTCCATATAAATAACTACAGGAAACATTTGGTTGCAGTTATTGCTGCTAATGTGGATGCAACCAGATATTGTTTACCTCCATTAGCAGCCATAATTTCAAATAGTGTTGAACGGATAGTGCTTTCTTTAATGAATGCATGAAAGATTTATCTCATTGTGTTGTTGTTCATGAAGGCTCGTGGAAGGGTCTTGGTTAAAGATCTAAAGACATTCTGTGTAAAATATGCAAAAATATAGACAATCAGACGGGGGCATAAACTTTTTCACAGCACTGAATACATTTTTTTCTAAGGTCGCTTCCATAGTCCAAGCTTCCGGACTGTTTTCTGTTCAGTTCTCCAGCCGTTTAATTTTATTTTTAAGAGGAGGCACACATCTTCTCGAATGGAATGAGAAAATCTTAACTTATTTCCTCTTGCGTCAGTGCCAGGGTCAAATCGTTCTCCAGGAGCTTGATGTTACATAATGTGATGTTCAGGCATTCATCAGAAGATATCATGTGCCAGCCTAAATCTCACTCGGTGATGTAAACTCTGAGTGAATACTGGAGCCAATCAGAAGACATATCTCCCAAGGGCAATCTTATGTGGGAGGGGAGGCATAGTACCCCCTTGTGACCCAACTGGGCAATGAAGGGCTCAAAGGAGCAATGGCCACCATGCAATCATATCTTGCAGATGACCTGTCGTGCCCCATCTGTGGAAATATCCTGCAAAAGCCTGTAGTGCTGTTTTGCAGACATCGCTTTTGCAAACTTTGCCTTGAGAACCTGTGGAATGGAGGAGGATCTTGCGAATGCCCGCTTTGCTGTCAGCCGTCATCTATGGGGGAGCTCATAGTCAACACCATGCTTGAGAAGACCTGTGAGGGCTTTCTGGAGCGCTGCAAAAACAACCCTCTTGCATGCAAGGAGCATGGTGAGACCTTGACCCTTTTTTGTTTGGAGGATCTGGAACCCACTTGTTGCAAATGCAAGTCGTCAGCCAACCACCATGGTCACAGGTTATATCCCTTAAATGAAGCTTCACACGACTGTAAGGTATGTCTACCTACATACAGTTTCATGGTCGTCTGCATCTATGTTTGACATTTGTTTACAGGCAATGTTGATTCCAATGTAGATCTTCAATAATTGGACTGTCAAATCAAGGACAAGAGGGGAAACCAAAAATATTTTATGAGACAATAAAATAACCATTTGCACAACCGTCCTTTCTCTTTAGGCCCTCAGAAATTGTTATTTATGGATTCTTGGCTGGGTTCATTATCAGACTATTAATAGTGGTAAGTTCATGCTAGGGATGAGGCCTCCTGGTAGGGATGAAACCAGATGCCCATGTGCTCAGTTTAGAGTTGATGAAAGTATACACTCATATCTCCTCAAAATAATCTAAAAAACTTTTAAGGTCAAGACCAAGTACGTATTAGGACCCTTTTATCACCCCACACTTAAAGGAAAGCAAGATATTATGATATCTTGTTTCACTTATTGTATTAACTTTCTTCAATAATTGCAACTTCAAATTCTTTTATTAACAGGTAAAGCTTCATATTATGGGAAGACTGCCAGCAACATCTTGTTTTGATGTCAAAACCCCATTCTAATTTGCACCCTGCATACAACCATGGGCTTGCCAGATTTTGGACATTTGGCACGAGTGCTCTGTAAAAGAATGAGTATGTGCGCAAGTGCGTAGTCTTCCTTGCATAATATAATGTTTTTAATCGTTTTCGTGGATCTGTGTGAATGGGGATGGTTTTTAATAATTTTGTCATCTGTACAAAAAAAAAAAACGTTTCCGTTTTTAGTACATCTTTGTGGTCTAAACGTACCCTTAGTTAGTACTTGGATAGGACTGGCAATCCATCAAGGGTGTTTTGCTGGGATAGGCTCCAGCACCACCACAACCCTACATAAGACAAGCAATTTGGAAAATGAATGGATGGTTGAACAGTTGCAACTTTATATCTCAAAATTATGCTTGAAAACTGTAGCTTCTCATAATTCTAGTCCCATCTGGGCTATAATTCATCCTTGGTCAGGACTATTAACTCTGTTGCTTGAATCCTTTTCAAACTTCCAGGTTTTGAAAACAGAAGTAAACTATAGGGTAAATGTCTTTAGACAGGGTAAACTTCTCCACTGTTGCATTTCCATATAATGCAAAAGTAACAGTATAATGTTATAAATGTACATTAAATAATGAAAAAGTTGTATAGATTAGAAGTTACAGCATTAATGTGTCACAGGTTGTGACAAGGGCCCATTCTTCTTTAATTCTGCCATTGTTTTAAGTTCAAAAATGTTTGGGCCTCTCTAAATGAATAAATGATCAGGTGTGTTTCAATATGGGCACATCTAGTAATTACTATTTCTTTCTGTGTTATCGTTTTATTCACTCTTTATAGGAAGAACTCAAAAATGCTTTGAAACCCCTTCAGGAAAAGCTGAAGCTTTTCCGAAATGCAAAACTCACTTGTGAGCAAACAATAGAGCATATTAAGGTATTTTCGCATTGAATTTGCTTTAAGCATTTAAGCAAACAATTATAGAAGGAGATATGAAGTCAGAAAAAGTAAATGATAACCTTCTAATTACAGAGTCAGGCCGAGAACACAGAGAGGCAGATACGAGAGGAGTTCGAGACGCTGCACCAGTTTCTGCGAGATGAGGAAGCATCCAGACTTTCCATGCTCAAGCAAGAGAATGATCAGAAGAGGCAGATGATGAATGATAAGATTGAAGATTTGGAGAATGACATCACTTCACTTAGCAACACTATAAGAATCATTGAACAGGAGATGAGATCTCAGGATATACCATTCCTCAAGGTGAACATTCGTAAAGGAATTATAGAAACACAACACATACAATTCACTTTTGTAATCTGCTTACCTTTTTATTTCATGTAGAATTATAAGGACACTATAAAGAGGTAAAAAAGCCTTTCTCCGTTATCAATTTCATTTAAACTTTTCCATCCAAGTAAGTATAATTTTCTCTGTGACCTAGACCCAGAATAACTCTGTATTCTTTTATTGACAGTACATGGCGGGTTCCCCAGGATCCAGAGATGATAAGAGGTTCACTGCTTGATATTGCCAAACACCTGGGCTCATTAAAGTTTAAAGTCTGGGAGAGAATGAAGGAAATCATTCAATATAGTGAGTATATTCTGTATCTTAGCCCCTAAAGGGACATGGTAATGAAAAAAAATATATTTTTTATATATTATATATTTCCTCGCAATATGTTTGCGTTCCCCTGAGAAACTTTGTGAGTTGAGTTCTTTTGCAAGTGAACGCAAAGTTTCTAGGGGAACTCGAAAGTTTTTGTGAGGGAACGCCAAGTTTTATGGGGTATTCAAAATCACCATATCACCATGTCCCTTTAGGGCCTCCGTATTTCTCATTTCTCCCATAGACATAATAAATACATAGACGCCCTGTTGGCTGCTGGAGCGTACGTCAACGGCGCCGCCATATTGCGGAGGGCAACTTTCTCATACTTCTCATAGCGAGAATTGAGAAAAATGCCTGTTTCGTGTGCTGCTTGGGGCTGGACAAATCGCCACACAATTGAAAACAGGTCTCGAGGAATTATCTTTCACAAGCAAGATTGAACATTTGTTTCTGGTTGTATTTGGTCATGATATAATTAGAAATAGTAACGTCCAGAGGAGAAAAGCCGCGAAATTTAAAAATTCTACTGTTATTGTGTCACGAAATGTAGTTTTAATAGTATTTCAGTCGACAATGTAGTTGTTTAAAGCTCAAATATGTGGTTTATTTATAAAGATAGCGCCTATTTAAAAATTTGATCTGACGGTCTCGGAGTAAGATCCAGGGCTCAGCGCGCGCTCAGCGCTCTCATGTACCCCGCCTGGAACAGCCTTACCTCGGCTAGTGCTTCTGACGTTTGCCGCTGGCTCTGATGTCTCTAGTCTTATTAATTATATCTTCACAATTCTTATCCAAGAATAAAAAGCCAGATAGCCTACATGACAAGCCGGAGCTTTGACAATTCCTTATTTAAAAAAAAATGTTTTATAAATCTGTCTAACTATCGAGATTTCTAATAAATAGAGATGGAACTTTTTGTACACCACGTATACGTTTATCAAATTAAAATCAAAAATTACAATTACATTTGTATACAAACCACTGAAATCAGTTGATAAATGTTATTATCTTTTTTGTTTTTATCCAGAAAAACCGCAGCTCACCGTTTACTTGCATTTGATTACAGTGCAGTCTTGCCCTCCGCAAAATGGCGGACGCGTTGACGTATCGCAGCAACGTTCCAAAGCGGCCAATAGGGCGTCTATGTATTCATTATGTCTATGATTTCTCCGTAAATTTTTTTTGTATATCTCACTTGTAAAGAAGTTGCACCATTATATAAATAAAACATAATATTGCACCTTAGTGCATTTGCGAGTTCGGCCATAATTTTTTATTTTTTTTCCATTTTGGACCATACCACGTCCAGGAAGTGGGCCGTCAAAACCCACTTCCCTACAAATGTCATTCACATTACTGTAATGCAATAAATAAATAAATAAATGAACAAAAGCACAGCTAAATTGTAAAATGTTTGTTGTTAAAAAAAATAGTCAAATTCATGATGATTTTAATAGAAAAATGGGAAAGTGGTTTAATTATCATGAAAATAATAATAATAATGTTACAATGCAAAAAACAAACTATTAATTAAAGAATATTACTTTTTCATGCACTGTTCTAATTTTGAGAGTCTGTCTTTTCAGACTAGTGGAAAAAAACCCAAAATACAGATTTAAGTGTTTATTTTATAACACTAAATTTGCGGTTATTTGCGTCTCTAGATTTTAATTACACAACATATATTTCTCCTGCACTGATCCAGAAATCTCAACTTCAGCAGCACCAAACTTAACAGTTTTATTCTTATCTATATTCTAAAGGTTTTTACAAAGTTTTTTCCCATTTTTTTCATATATAATTTACCGGATTTAACATTTCCTAAAATGTAATGCATCTTTTCATCAATTGTTATAGTAAATCAGTCAACTGGGGAAGTATAGTGACATTTATTTTTTTACCTAGAGTAAATGATCCAGTGATTTTAAATAATTTTGCTTTCTCAGCAACATTAGCATTTCACCTTTCAAACAATTGCTTTGTTTCAGCTCCAGTGACCCTTGATCCGAACACCGCGGCAAGCTGCTTCCTCCTGTCAGAGGATCTGACAACATTACAGTGCTGTTCCCAGACGTTTAAACTCCCAGAAAACCCTGAGCGTTTCAATGTTGGCGCAGAGGTGCTGGCCCATGAGGGCTTCAGCTCGGGACGATACAGCTGGGACGTGGAGGTCAAAAACAACACCTACTGGGTCATTGGAGTTGCAAGCGCATCCATCAGCCGAAAGGGAAAGCACGTGCTGACCCCCGCAGAGGGATTCTGGACCATTAGACTACGAAACGGAGAGTATAAAGCTTGTACTGCCCCATGGTCCCCTCTCACTATGACTCAGGAGCCGCAGGTGGTCAGAGTGGTTCTGGACATGAACAGGTCCAGGGTGACTTTCTATGACCCACGAGAGAGGACGCCATTATTCACCTACATGGACATCATCACACCGAGAGCATTCCCATACTTCTGCAGTGCCTGTAAGGAACACCCACTGAAAGTGTTGCCAGCGTGGATCTCTATTAAGACAGACTGATGTGAAGAAGGTCTCTCTCAGCATTTCTCTCTCAACATCTCAACTCTCGTGTTACAGTACATGTGTTGTGTGCGGGTCAGCTACGGAAATAACCTCCAGTTCCACATGTTTTGAATTTTAAAAACCTGATAGATGATCTGAACAACACTGTGAATCTCCCCAAAACTGTCATAAAATGTTTATGACAGGACTTTTTTTTTTCTTCAGGAAATCAAATTCCTGGAATCAAAAAAACAAAACAAAAAACATGATTTCAGGAAAATATGATAATATTGTAAATAATCCAACACCAGCGGTTAACACTTCATCATAGTGTGGCGGTATTGCACCTTATCACTTGCTTGTCCACTTTCAACTACTTCCAGAGGTAGTCAGAAACGCATTCGATCGGATTGCTTTCATAGTGTCGACCGCCTGCTCTCCGCAAACTGACCCAATGCGTAAACATTATAGGAAGTGCGCTAGCCAGACGGATTGCAACTTTGTGGGCTAAAGATCCAAGTTTGGTTTGAAGATTAAAAAAACGTACCAAGCACAATATTCTCTCATCATTCCTGATTTCTAACACGCACTCACAGGTCATATGTAAATTGCATGAGCTTATTTTGTCCATTAGATCGAAAGATTTAAAAAAGCCCATACATTTACTCACTCTTAGACCCTCTCCTCAAAGAAAGGATTAAAACACCAGGTGTAAATGAGTATAGTGCCTTTCTCGTCTACTTGTGATCCATTCAACCAAATTGCATCTTAATACCAGGTGTAAACAGGGCCACTGTCTACCCTCACCCGGAAAAAGGTTCACTCGCCACTGTGGGATTTTTTGGATTTGGTAAAAGGTGTTAGAAACCCCAGTCTGCAGGAAATGCCATTAAATCAGTTTTGTGCGCTTTATTTGGACAGTTAGTCTCTGTTTCCCTAGTCTCATATTTTGAGTGTGATAAACTGACTGATAGCAAACAAAATTTCTATAGATATCTATTGTTATTGTGAGTACTTTGGCCACAAAGGAAATATGACATTGTGACAGGCCTAATAATAAATATTATTTCAATTTAACCCATACAACAAAGATTTAAGATTAATGTCAGGACATTAAAATCAGAAATGGGGAGAGTAGTGAAAACCTGATATTGTGACAGCCCAATATATTTATATTACTTCCAACATATTTATTTATTTATTTTTTAAATGAGCAATTTTAAATTTTAAATATATATACCCTTTCCTTTCTTTGTGAGATTCAACAAAAATAAATGTCGATGTCAGGTCATTAGCATCAGAAAAGAGAAGTGAAATGCAGTAAAATTTTTTATTTATTCACTTAGATTGCAGTAGATTCATGTGATTACACTGTTTTAGTTTTTCAAAACGTCTTTGTTCATGTATCAGTGACAGGCCATTCATCTTGTCATATTACACAAGAGTAAAGCTCGAGGAGGTAAAATCTAAGGCACTTTATTTCGGCTGTTTACAAACACACTGTATTATTCAGCTCTCTAAAAGTCACTTTGGAGTTAGGCAATTTTAACAATGTTTAAGTAGTAAAAATCTCAATTTTGTTAATGTACACTAATCATCATTCAGGCTCAAAATGCATTTAACTTGCTGGTTTGTAGTCGTATAAGTCTAAATTCAAAGCCAAACATCCTAGTGGAGTTTCATCTTTCATCCCTTTGGCTTTGTGTTGTTGTTTTGGTTGTTAAATTGGGAGTGCACATGTATTTCATCACCTGTCAATGTCAACTAAGAATAACACATTAACAGAATAATTCACTCTTTCTGTCCCATCTATTGCATATTAGATAATTAGTTTGTCATTGTCAAGATACAGCTTGTGCTTTCTAGTAGACTACCAAATTGAAGAAACCTCTTCAAATGCAATACTATAAATTTGAAGAATGTAAAGGCAAAAGAAGTGTCTACATGCTAGCAGAACTAAGCGACAGTGGTTTCTGTCGCAGTATTGCGGTAACACTGCGCGCGGTCACATGTTAGAAGAGGACCAGGTAGGTTCAGGCTACCTTCTCTTCTTCGTTTCAAAGGGATATCCTGCCTTCTTCAAAAGCACTGTACAGCTCTTCGTTCACAAGCTCGTAACGGCCTGCTCTGGAGTTCAGAAAGTAGATCTGGTCAGTTGTGAGCCGTGGATCGTATCCTTCCCTCTGCAATCTGGTCTTTTGAATTTTAAATGTTCCTGTGAAAGGGTAAGAGTAGGAAATCAATTCATAGCATACACACCATTTTTGAAATATTTGAGAAAAACAATGGGTTTTTATCAATCAGATTATCCATCATTTTAATCATAAGGCCATTGTGGCCAGTTAGATTCAAAATATTTTTAAAAAATCACTAGAAATCTAGTTTAAATAAATAAACACAATCCACAATTATATTTAATAATTTATATAATGCTTACCAATAGCAAAACATAGTAATTAACAAAAATAATACAATTTTTATTAAAACATTTTAAATTTCGGTGAACATTTTTGATTGATGCTGCAAACAGATTGCTAAATCAGTTCTTCAAATTATTTTAAACGCACAGTTTAAACTGATTCAATCAATTTAATTTGATTGAATCAAAACTAATCAACTCTAACGTTATGTTTGCAAGTGAAGGTCTCATATTTTTTAAAAATGTAATAAGCCAATAAATTGATATATTACACATTAATATGGAAGCTTGTTTCCAACACCGTAATTAAAAGAAACTAATTGCAACTATTTACCTAGCAATTCTGACTTTCTTTTTCTCAGAATCAAAAGTTTATATCTCAAAATTGCGAGAAAGTCCAAATTAAAAAGAATAACTTTCAAATGTGAGTCATAATTGAGATAACTCACAAATTTGAGAAAAAGAGTCCCAGATTATGAGAAAACTCAAAAATGTGAGAAAAATCTTCCTAAATTATAAGCTAATAACTCACAAATGTGAGGAAAAGAGTCCCAAATTGAGATAACTTGCAAATGTGAGAAAAAAAAAGTTCAAATGGTAAGATAAAAAGTCACAGTAAACTTTTTTTTTTTCGGGGCAGAAACAAGCCTCAGCATCACTTTATTTTACAGTCTTTGTTATATTGGTTACATGTTATTACTATAGTAATAACAGTAAATTATGTGTAATTGCAAGCAACTAACCATAAACCTAACCCTAACCCCAATTATATAGTAAATAGATGTAGTTAATTGATATTACTCAGTACTTAAATGTATGATTACACTGTAGCAATGACACCTTAAAATAAAGTCTAACCCAAGCCTTCACGCATTAACCCTTTCACAAAAATGTAATGGTCCCCAGAATATTTTGTTTTATAAATATCTGCAATATATCAGAAGAAAGAACATAGCCTCTGCTTTTAAACCAAAAAAATAATTTTTTATCAACACTTGAATGTGGGCAAGTTTCATAAAAAAAGCCAAATTTTTCGAAAATCAAGAAAATCAGTGAAAACATGGAAAGCCGAAAAATTCCGTCAATGGCAGGGAACGAGTTAATCATTGTGCTATTCACAAAGTTGCTTAGCTTTACATCTCTAGAAAAACTACAGTGTGCATATATGGCAAAATAAACAATACATTGCCAATCCAGGGAGTGTGATTTTTGGGGATCTTTCCTCACCTGTGGTATCTACACATGGGGAGATGCGTAGAAATATTGGCCGTGCGTATGGAGGAAGAGCTTGCTGAACTTCTCTCAGGAAAGAATTACAGTTAAAGCTTCCTGTTGAGTCAGCGATGGCAGCCATTCCAGCTTTTCCCTCCACACCTATACAAAAACACAAGTGTTTACATGTGTATATGGGGACACCAGAGGATTACATTTTGGAATTATGGGTCCTTGGAAATTTAGGACAAAAGCTGCTTTGTCTGTCTTACCTGGTACGTTTACTCCAAACACTGCTACATCAATCTGTCCCAAAAGGCTGCTCAGTGTTCCTTCCACTTCAGTAGTGGAGACGTTCTCACCTTTCCAACGAAACGTGTCACCACTCCGGTCCCGGAAGTACATGTATCCAAGCTCATCCATAACTAAAACATCACCTGAGAGACATCGTTCCAACAAAATAAGTTTACTGAGTAGTGAATGTTATATTGTGGTTGCATTTGTGAGTTTTGTCTTGCAGTCTAAAACCATCCACAATATTTACAACCACGCTGTCAGAAAATATTAGACACTGCCACTACTTTGCAGTGTGTTAAAGGTGCACCTGAGAGATAAGCGGAGTCATTTTTCCTGAATACATTGTAGGCGATCTTCTTCCTGGTGGCATCCTGACTAGCGTATCCATCAAACCGGCGCAGAGGATCTTGCTGATTAATTCTCCCCACCAACAGCCCAGGCTCTCCTGTGAGCGGAAGACAAAACATGAAGAGAAAAAAACAATGATACGGGGCACAAAAGACATCTGTGAGAGGAGAATGACTATTAATTCATTTAGATTAATTGTTACAGTTTATTGCAGTAAAATGCCAACAACTTTTTACTTGATAAGTGTGCGTGAGCCATCTTTATTTAAAATGCATGCCATTTGCTTTGATATTTTTATGTAATGCAATATTCATAGATCTTAAAGTGTCCAAATACATATTGAGGCCACCGTATATCAGACTATCAGACCAGATCTAAAATTGATGTAAAACCTACCACATGACCACGTTCGGCAAACATTTAAATCAAACAAGAGTTTTCGGCTCTGAACGCACCAGGTCGGCAAGGCACACACAGTCCCTGCTTGTCTCGAACCAGTTCCATGGTTTCCTCATTCACTTTCACCAGTCGGATGGGGTACACATTAGGAAGAATGCGACTGTTAAACCCACAAGCTCCAACCTGCCATGTTGAGAGTGAGATTTTAACCATTCGTTTAACTGTTACAAATGACAAAATTCATCAGTCATTCCAAAATTGAACATTCTCAAAAAAAAAAATTATATCTGACCTTGCCATCCATATTGGCAATGCTGCAGTTGCACTCGGTGGCTCCATAGAACTCGCCAATCTGTTTTACTCCAAAGCGCTCCACGAAGGCCTCCCACACGCTCGGCCGCAGCCCGTTCCCCACAGCCAAACGCACCCGGTGCTGTCGCTCAGTGGGCCGCACAGGCTGGGACAGCAAGTAACGGCAAATCTCGCCTATGTACTGCACAACCTGGAAGAGAGGGAACAAAACAGACTGTTGTGAGAGTAAGAACGACACTCTTGTATTTATTAGTGAATTTATTCACTCATAACACTGAATCATTAAAGATGCTTGTAAGTGACATCATGTTCCGGGATATAGTCATTTATTTAAAAGCGCATTAACTCTTTCCCAGGCATTGACAGAATGGGGGGAGGGGGGGGGGGGGCGGCTTCTGAAAGATATTCCGTGGGCCATGAAACTTTTGTGAAAGCAAACAAAAATGCTGGTGCTGGCTCATAACTCAAAAAAAAAATGGGAAAAGGTTAAAAATACCCTTCATATAAACAATGACTTCATTAAACATCAAAATCTATTTTATTATAGAATTAGAAAATATACGGCCAGCATGCCCCAAATAAATACCATTTCATTTCAGGTTAATTCAGTGTCAAATGGGCAAGTTAGAGAAAACATTGATTTTCATGATTCAAAGCAACTTTTCACTTTTTCTTGTTTTGAAAAAGTTGTGAACCTGTCTCAACCTGACACGTCACATCCACAGAGAGTTGGCTGAACATCTGATGCATGTGGCACATGAAATTTCGAAGTCAATATCTGATCTGGCTGAATTCTACAGGATTTCCGGGAGACGTTCTTTAACGGTCCACCTGTAGCTAAAACCGCTGTGACCCTCATAGAAGGAGAAAGCTGTTGAGTTTCCAACTATGACAATGAGGTGCATATCAGGATCAACTAAACACTGAATTTTCAAAAGTATGTGAAGTAACAGCGTGGACTCTTTAAAAGAAGTCCAAGAGTTTTGGTTGAGGCACTTAGGCCGCATTTACATTACATGGTTCAAGTGTCCCAATTCAGATTTTTTTCCTCCCATGTTGCACAGATTAGACGTAACCCATGAACGTGTAAGCAGGAAAAAAGCACATGGATTCCAATATTGTCAGATCAGTGTCAGGCCTTATTTATGTGTGGATATAAATCTGATATGAATCGCATACGAGCGTTTACGTCTGCCATGCAGGCGGACAGATCAGATTTTGTCGTACATCATTGAAAAAGCAACAGTGACGATTGACGCACCAACCACAGTGATTACAACAGCGATCATTTCTAGATTCCCCCAGGCTGCAACTAGGGCTTTAAGACCTTTTTAAGATGGTGCGGAAAGCAAAAGCTTGTATAATCATTTTGTCTTTGTCCATTGCAAATCACACCGTTTTTACCTCCTTTTAAGCCTAAGCTTGTCAGGGTCACTTCATCTAGCTTGGGTTGTTTCGCCAAGTGCATAGTGTAAATGGAGATATCAGATATAGGAAGAGTATTATTTTCTAAGCCTGGCCAACCCTTTGCAAGAACTTGGAAGGATCCCGGAGTGATCTAATTTTATTAGTTGTGCGCCCTCTCACATCAATTATGGAAGTTCAGGTAAAGTATTTAACCGACAAGCGGATATTAGCAGCATATGTCTGTAAACATGAAAGAAAAGACGCTGACATCGCAGCTGGTCAATTCATTCTTGTGTTCGGTTCTCTCAAACTGCTTGTTGCCAATAAAAAGTGGAAAGATATGCTTCAAGCAGATGTTTGCACAACGTTCTTGAATGAATGATCTATGGTCTATTATTGATATCGACTCTACATTTTGACCCCTAAACATGATGCTAAAACAAAACGAACTGTGATTGGTTGCATTTCATGTCAATCAGAAGGCCTCTGGGCGGTCCTTGACCAGTGAAAGCTGCTATAGTGTCCAGATCTTCTGCAGTTAGTCTGAAGAACTGGCTACATGTGACTATGTACACTCAGATGTAAGGGAATATGAATTACGCAAAGCAAATTTTTGTTGAAAATGGTATATAGGCTTTTAAAGCAACACCAAGGAACTTTTCCTCTGCGGTCGCCCTACAGGTTGCAAGCGGAATTGTCCATTACCGCTGTCATAAATAATTCAGCCTACCGCAGCCTACTGTCGCAAGCGCACGCTCGCTGTTTATCCAGCACCGGCTTTGGAATCAACAATGGCCACAGACAAGGTAGAGTATGAAGCATGAATGAAAGACATCACAAACGAAGAAAAACTATGTATGCCGTTAAGCAGTCGAATTTTGTAGTTCCGGTTACTACCCGAAACCCGAAGTTACATAGTGCCAGTAAAAGCGATACAGACCACCTCAGGCCATGGCAGCGAGTCATTTAACCTATTGTAAGTCGATGTACCATCACAAGGGTCTTGGAAATATATTATGAAGGTTGAAAAACTACATAGTGTTACTTTGAAAAGACCATATGAAACTATTGCAAATGTTACATTTTCAAATGATCCTCATCTTAGGCCTTCTTAGGGGGCATTTACACAAACTTTTTATGCATTTTGGCCGTTCATTTGGATGACAACGGTGTTGTGGGGGGCTGAAAACGCAAACCTTTGAAAATGGGGTTTAAAGTGCAAGTTTTTGAAAACGTTACCGCTACCATCTCTGTGTAAACTACAAATTTGTAAACTACAAAAACTACGAATTTGTGACGGTGAAGTCACAACGCATGCGTATTATGTGTTCAGTCTAGAGGTGCGTAGTGTCTTTACAAAGTGACATGGCATGAATAATACAACAGTTTTAGTCGTTTTCATGGATCCGTGTGATATGGGATAGTTTTGACTATGGTGTCGTCTGTATGTGCAAATGCACCCTTATTTGCCATTAATGACCCAATTGTAAGTGACTTACAGTGCAGTTATGTTTGATACAGTCTTCCCAGAAGCGACTTGCTGAGAACTTCTTCTTGACCACCACAGTTATACCGTGAATCAGACACTGGCCCACACCCATAATATTACCTGTTAATGAGTAAATCCAACAGATGTTGAGCTATTTGTGAAATCTGCAACAGTATGTTTAATTTGAAACCAACAATATCTAACAGCTTAAAACTTATTCATTGAAATACATAGGGCAACATGTCTGTGATATGCACAACACACCTGCTGAGTGGTAGAGAGGTAAACAGTCATAGATGATGTCGTCTGGCCGCATACGAAAAGAATGGTACCCAAAAGCAGCAATCCTGTAATACCTAGGAAATAGAAGTAGTTTAATAAAAGCTTGTTTCATTTCTAAGGAAAGCTGTACGATTGTGACGTGGCTGCGAGCAGGTTACCGACTGTGCACCACTATAGCAGCTTTAGGGAGTCCAGTGGTGCCAGAAGTGTAGATATAGAACAAATGATCTGTATGAGAAAAGGAAAACATGATGAGACATGGGTGATGCTTGGACCACTAGTTTAATGGTAACTGTCCAGTGTGAAGTGCATTATTCAGCAAGGGTGCATTCATTTGATTAAAAGTGACAGCAAAGACATTTATAATGTTACAAATAATTATTTTCAATTTTAATAATATTTCACAATATTACGTTATAACGACTTGTGTAATAGACAATCCACCATCTTTGTAATGAATAGGCTAGTCTGAGGATGAATACAATCAAGAAGTGGAATACAATCTTATTGCTAGGGAGGACATCAAACATATACTTTACACATTAATAACTGACAAAAAACACAAGTAGTAGCCCTCAGGATAAACAGATGGACAAGGTTTACACATCATTCTAATATCTGCCCTAAAGCCTGTCCTTCATATGGACTCAAAACCAATTGTCTAGAAGTTTTTTGTTTTTTTAACTCACCTCCATAAAAACTTCCATAATGCCCCACAACACAAACTTTTGCTACAAAGACATTTATAATGTTACAAATAATTATTTTCAATTTTAATAATATTTCACAATATTACTGTTTTTACTGTATATTTTGATCAAATAAATGCCGCCTTAGCGAGCATAAGATATTTAAAAAAAAAAACATTTTTGAAAACTTTTGAATGATAGTTTGTTTAGAAACAATTTTGGGTACTTTTTAAAAATAATTTAATAATAACATTATTTAATCAATATTTTTATTATTTGGTTAATTATTTATAATCCTTTACAATGCAATTAGATATCTGAAAAACTTGAAATAAAGTAACCTTTATTTAAGTAGCCTTAAAGGTGCAGTGTGTGATTTTTAGCGGCTTCTAGGGGTGAGATTTTGCAACCAACAAAAGTTATGCTGGCCGACAGGAAAAGACGTCATCATCCAGTTAAGCAATCTTTACAAAGTTTTTTTTTACAAAGATAAATTAAGAAATGATATTTACTTTATAATTGCGAATATTATTGTTACTTGTTCATCATTTTGTCAGTGTTCTATTCGCTGACTTTAGCTACTTTCCTTGCACGAAGAACAACATAGTAACGAAACGTGTTTGTCCGTTTAGGGCTACTGTAGAAACATGTCGGCGCATTTCAATGTAAGGGGACCCGCGGTGTATGTAGATAGAAATGGCTCATTATAAGGTAATAGAAACATAACGGTTCGTTATATAAGGTCTTTATACACCACTGAAAACATAGTTATGTATATGATGTTGCATTTCTGTCAACAGATCCCCCTAAATATTCCACAATGCACCTTTAAATAAAGCATATTGGCATAAAAGAAACACACTGACATTTTAGCTTTTGCCTTTAGTATTGAAAATTGTATTGACAATTGTGAAATTTCATTATTAATATCAACAACATAAATTTTTATACGATGGCATTCCTAGTGCACAATATACATAGCTACTACATTGGATATTCTGTGTTGGCTATGCTGAACGTAGTAAAAATACATTATTCTGATATTCCTAAATATTTCTTTACCTATATTTTCTGCCCTTTCTTTCTCGTTCTCAATCACACGCTTGTCTTCAAAAAGATTATCGTCTCTTATCATCAAAAGAGCTTTTAACAGAACCGAAGACCACTTGATTAATCACCATCACTTCACAAGAGTGGAAACCATTTATTTGAGCTAATATATCTCAAATTAATTTGCTACTCTAAGTTGTGTCTGATGCAGGGCTATTACACACAAAAAACAACCCCACTGCCAGCAGCACAATATGAAGTGTTCTTATAACGACTTGTGTAATAGACAATCCACCATCTTTGTAATGAATAGGCTAGTCTGAGGATGAATACAATCAAGAAGTGGAATACAATCTTATTGCTAGGGAGGACATCAAACATATACTTTACACATTAATAACTGACAAAAACACAAGTAGTAGCCCTCAGGATAAACAGATTGACAAGGTTTACACATCATTCTAATATCTGCCCTAAAGCCTGTCCTTCATATGGACTCAAAACCAATTGTCTAGAAGTTTTTTGTTTTTTTAACTCACCTCCAAAAAAACTTCCATAATGCCCCACAACACAAACTTTTGCTACAAAACTGCAGCAGCAGAGATCATAAAAGCACAAGATGTGACAAGCACAAGACAGCGCTCACATAACAACAACCTAAACCCATAAAATAAATTAAAACTTTCCACATGCAAACTTAGGCCCTGTTTACACTTGGTATTAAGATGCGTTTTGGTCGATCGGATCACAAGTAGATGAGAGAGACACATCCTTTTTTACACCTGGTGTTTTAATCCGACTCTTTTGTTCACTTTCAATCACTTCTTTCCTGATTTATTCGAGGGGAGGGTCTATGGGCGTTTTTTTTTTAGATCTTTCAATCTAATGGACAAAAATAAACTGAGACAATTTACATATGATCACGACCAGCGAAAACAGAAAACCATATGAAGAGCATCAGCTTTCATTTCTGTTCTGACCCAACTTGGGTCTTCAGCCGACAAAGTTTAAATCCCCTCTGGCTAGTGCGCTTATATTATAATGTTTACTCATCAGGTCAGTAGGCCGAGAGCAGGCGTCTTTTCCGGCTGTTCGAAAGCATTCAACAACATGAGCGTTTACACTACGAAAGCAATCCGGTCTAATGTGTTTTCGACTACCTCTGGAAGTGGTTGAAAGTGGACAAGCTCAAAACATTTTAGACCCCGTTTACATCTGTATTTGGCGTCGTCCACTTGTAATCGACCAAAACGCATCTTAATACCAGGAGTAAACAGGGCCTTAGACTCCTCCAAGAGCCGTATCCGACCCATGGTCTACGTGTTAGACACCTCTGCTCTACAAGTAAACCCTCGTAATACTGTGAATCTCACCGTTGAAGCCCTTGGACACAGTGCATGGTGGTGGGTGCCGAGGGGCAGATGCCAGAATGGAGTCAAGGGGTTGACATTTCAGAGCGGCCATCTGGTCTGGACTGAGGTCTCCCGTGCTGAACCGCACCATCGTCTCACTCAAGGAAGAGCTCACTTCAGACAGGGCTACATACACGCAGTGAGGCAAGTGCATTTAGTTGCATGGTCGTGATCAAAGAGTCAAAGAGAAGGTTTTCGACTCACCGTCTGCTAGCTCTGCTCCAAACACCATCCCTCGGGATGCTGACACACCCACGCAGTGCAGGAGCGAATCCTTTCGGAGGTTGAAGTTAATGAGCGCAGCCTCCACACCTACTTTGGCCAGGCCAAGCCAGAGCGCCACTTGGAGCGGCCGGCTCTCCATGAAGAGCGCCACCACATCTCCTGAACGCCAACCCTGGCTCAGTGCCCAATGGGCCACAGCATTGGAGATCTGATCTAACTGGCAGAAAGTCCACGTTTCTCCAGTGGCTTCATACACGAGCGCAGGCTTGTCTGGGTGTTTAGCCACGGTTTGTGCAAAGATAGAGGGTATGGTGTTTCTGTGACGGATATGATGCCATAGCGCCAGTTTGACCCTCAGCAGCACATAAAGCCCACTGATGGACAAGAGGAATAATCAGTTATTTACACCTGCTGAAAATACTACATGTGAAGCATTAGTCACTTTTTTTTAATCTTTTGTAGCTCTCATTTGAATATTCATTCCTTAATATGTGCACCGCCAGATCCATTGTTAATTAAGTTGCTGTCACGTTTAACGTTGTTCAGCAAATTTTCATTGGCGAAATCCAGTCATTTTCAAAAGGAATCAAAGTATTTCCCCATGAAAATTCTGCAACAAGTACAAATTGGAGTCGTCACATTGGTTTGAAAGTGACTTCTGTGTGAGTTATGCTTCATACAACACTACACTATTGAAATTAGACAACATCAATAAAAAAGAAAATACACTTTATTTCCCTTAAAATATTTCTACCGTGACTGCCCCTTACAGCCGTTCTCACAAGTCTCATAACCAAATGAAAATTCGGGAATGAGATAGGAAAGCTCCAGTAGAAGGGATCAGATTTGACAACAAACAGTTGGCATGAAGGGACGTTTCGACAGACTTTATTTTCAATGTGATGTATTTCTGAGTGAAACTGCTGTTGAAAAAAAGAAAAGAAATGAAAAGGACGGGGCTTGATATTATCCATTAGTTGTTGTTTGGATTGTGAACGATGAGTGTGTGAATAGTCATTTGATTTCATGCCGACTTTCAATTTTGAAGTTTCACAGGAAAAAACTGGTTTCATAGAGATTTGGTAGACACGATAAAGATACAGTTCTAAAAATTGTTCTAAATAAAAAAACAATAGCAAAGTCCACACCACTACTATAACAATAACGGCACAGAGAAACAATATAGTTGGAATCCCTTTCAGAATGATTTTATCCAGCTGATGAACAATAAAACATTGACAGCCAATCAGAATCAATCCTTCTTTGAGCTCGAGGATGTGATGCAATGCCATTGTGCGCTGGTGTGGATGCTAATATTGTTATAGTTATCTTTCTTGATGTAAAAAGGCATTGAATAATGACAGTAATCAATTTTTTTGGGCGAACTATTCCCTAAAGTTGGAATAAGAGGCGGTTGTAAGAGGCGAAGTTTCAGCAGCCTTTTTTTTTCTTTTTTTTTAAATACTGCAGTATTTATAATAAATTATCCATACTCCATGCATCATTACTTTTTAAATTAATGTGTCATCTTTAGTCAAAATAACTTCCCATCCCTCTTGATCTCGTCATCTCTTCTCTGCTGATGTGTTTACTGGCGAAAGGGTGAGACCTGTCACTCACATGAGATCCACCAATAGCACACCACAACCATCCAATCAATTGCTGATGAACAAAATAAAGTCCTGTCCTACTTTTTTTCTTGTTCGAGAAGCAGTTTCACTCGGATTTATAAAACAACAGGGAAGAAAATAGCTACTATCTCTAACTTCCGTTTCATGCCGAATTTAGTTTAAACATTACAAAGTATTTTTTGTAAACATGCACAGATGAAAAGATCACAATAATTTAGAAAAAAGATTTTCCATTTCATGTTGACTTTAACTTTTTAGAAAGCAGAATTTGTATGATATCCAAAATATCAGTCACTCACTTGATGTCCCTTTTAGCCGTACGAACAACCACATAGAGGTACCGCCAGCCTCCTGTTCCTAAGTAAACCCCCAGACCTGCTGCAATGCTCCAGGACCAAGAAGCCCCAAACAGACGGAGCAGGCCCAGAGAACCGAAGGACAGGGAGCCACTCGCCACATAGTGCATCCTGAAACAGGTACATGATGCAGCACATCACTTTTCAACAGTTTTTAAACACAGCAGCGATTGGAAGTCATCACTTAACATATAAAGTTAGTTATGACATACTGTCTACTGATTGTTTATGATGGTATCATAAAACAATAAAACAGTCATGAAAACTTACCTATGGTAGACAAATATAGTTCAGCCAGCCCTGATCTGTCAAGACATGGGACGACCTTGCTGTGCAGTTAGAGGTTGACTGACCACAGTTATGTCCAAACTAGACCCCTGTGAAAGTTAACACGAGCGTCCGAGCACACAGAGGAGGGGGAACTTGCTATGGTAACGTTGGTCCGTTATGCTGAAGTACACTACTCGGGAAATACTTTCACTTCATGTGCAGCACGTTTCTGACAAAATATGTGTTCACTAACATCCACCGGCTGTTTGCACTTTGCAGGCAGCAACATGTCATGAAGCCGGAGTTGGTGAGAAAGCTTTTCAAAATGGCTGAAAGAGGCTGTTTTTCACAATAAAAGTGTAAATCGTCGTGTTCTCGTCACTGATGCTGTTAAAATGTAATGTTTTATTATTATTATTTATCATTACGTACTCAAATAACACATACACTCTGGTAATTCTGTTACTTTAGATATATAAAAAAATCAAGTCATGCACGTTTTTTTTTAACAGGTGACATCACTGTAACTTTCATGGATTGCCATACTTACTGCTGAATGAATACACAGACATTTGCAAACCTCAAAAACCTAACCCTGTTACCAATTTATCGCCAAGTACTAAAGTTACCTACTTTGATACCTATTGTACACACACACACACACACACACACACACACACACACACACACACACACACACACACACACACACACACACACACACACACTGTAACGGTCACTTTGTGTTTTAAGGCAATCTGAGTTAAACTGAGAACTGCGCATGTGCGTAGAGTGTCAGTTAGATTTTGACAAGAGAGTGAGGAGAGGAGATAACCGCTCTGCCGACTCTCTTTGTATTCTTTCTTTTATTTCCTTTTTCTATTGTGACCAGAGTTGGATGTTTGTTTTTGTGTAGCCTACTTTTTGTCGCTCGATCCCCATGTAATCGGACGAGTGTGACGTTTGAGTGGTTTTATTAAACGCGGGGGAAATACGACAACTCTCGTCTCTCGTGCATCTTTTCATCCGACATCTAATGTTTTTTCTCTCAGGGCAACATCTCAACTTTGCGTTACAACACACACACACACACACACACACACACACACACACACACACACACACACACACACACACACACACACACACACACTGGCTGTTGTAGGCCTATCAGCCTATACAAATATTTTTAATAAAGCATATCCTATCCATTAAACGTATCATATGATTGTAGATGTTTTACCTCTGACATTATTTTTGTAGGGGCTCTCGTATTTTTCCTAGTCAATATATTTCTTTGCTTCATCCATTTACTATGGGGTCTTAAATTAAACTGAGAGGGGTCATCGCACTTACGTATTGTTGTCCTACTGTTAGTTTAACTGCTTATATTGTTCTCATTTGTAAGTCGCTTTGGATAAAAGCGTCTGCTAAATGAATAAATGTACGTAATGTAATGTAAATGTCTTTGGTTGTAACTATAGTATTTTGATGGTTACTATGATAACTGGTAAAAAAAAGTATAACTATAAGGTCAACCCTTGTGAAAAAGAAGTAGGCTACAATTTAACAAACATTGAAATTGTACTGCCTGATGTACTGACAAGCATTTATTGTAAACTAAAATACGTTAATTTCATTTCTATTCAAACGTGTTGTGAATTTAAATACTTTTTTATTTACACATTTGCAATGATGTAGTTAAACTATTGTAATGTCATTTCATGTACAGTGGTGGCCAAAATTATTAGAAAACCTGACAGATCTGAAAATATTGACTTTTTTTGCCTCCAAAATCATTTAATTTCATACTATTCATGAAACATGCAGATAGTTGCTATGAGCACAACAAATATCAGATGAAGTGAGTCGTACTGTTTTTATATCCAGTTTTACCTTTAATATTTGGAATGTCCATCTTTTGCAGCAATTACACCAGCACACCTCTCTGGCATAGTGTCAATATATTTCCTGAGAATGTCAACACTAATGGTATCCCATACCTTCTGCAACTGAAGCCAAAGGCTTTCCTTTGAATGTACAATAGATCTGTCCTGTCCAGTTATTTTCCAACTCGCCCCAAATTTGCTCGATGGGGTTGATGTCCGGTCTTTGACGGGACCAGTCCAACATTTTCAATGATCCAGCAATAGTTTGAAGAATGTTTAGGGTCATTTTTCTCTTGGAAAATAACAACTTAAATATGCCAAGTGTTCTAATAATTATTTTGCTGACCACTGTATGTGCTTTAGTATGTTAGTCAACACATTCAAATAAGTGTACTTTAAAGGGGACCTATTATGCCCCTTTTGACAAGATGTAAAATAAGTCTCTGATGTTCCCAGAGTGTGTATGTGAAGTTTTAGCTCAAAATACCCAACAGATATTTTTTTACAGCATGTTTAAATTGTCACTTTTTGAGGCTAAGAAAAACGCACCGTTTTAGTGTGTATCCCTTTAAATGCAAATGAGCAGCTGCCGCCGGCCCAGAGGGCGGAGTCTCACGAGCTCGCAGGACGTGTCAGGACAATCTCTCATCCCACGGAATGATAATATCAAAAACATAAACGGAACTCTCAGTAGCCCTGTTGATTTCGACCCGGAGTCGGACAATAATGCCCACAGAGGAAGATAATATATGCTGTATGGAGATTGGACAGGTATAGTCTAGTTTAATTACGGTTATAACTTTTTCCATCTACAATAATAATGAAACGCTTGGCCGAAGGCCGAACGCGGTGTTTCACATATTTCCATTTATTTTGCCAATATTTTCACCATTGCATTTAATTAAATAGTAAAAATATGTTTTTTTACTATTTTGTCTTGCTTTTCAGAGAAAAAAAAATCTAATTGCAAAAATACAATTTATTTAACACTGAATTGTTTTTAACATTCCAGCAGATATTATTTAAACAAAGCACAATATAACTTAAAATAAATAAATTAGTAAAATAAAAAATATATTTTTAATTTTCCTAGTCCCCCTTCTTGAATAGCCTATAGGCCTATAACTGACTGCTGAAAGAATGTACTGTAACTAAAAAAGTGCATTGAAAAGTGCAAAAAAAATGTGGATGAACCCACAACAAATGAATAACTGTCCTAGACATAAGCTTACTTTTGCAGTTTACAAACACTTTATCGTGGGCGTTGACAGGTTTGCATGGATTGCCTCAGATCATTTCAATATAGCGTGCGCTCTCCGTGGCGATTAGCAGATAAGGAGTTGCCATGAGAACGACTGACATCTCTCTCTTTTCATACAGATTAGATTACATAAACAGAGAATATTTGTTTTCGTTTTGAATTAGATCATTTAAAAGTAGACAATTAAATGATTATAAAGATATATTGCCTTTGTGACTAGCATTGGCTGAGTTTTGTTTAAGTTTAGAGACGTGCTCCAGAAAAAAAGTGAACGGAGACGGAGGGGCAGAAAGCACACTGCCAATCTTTATTTTACAAAAGCACAGTTTTGTTTCGATTGTAAGTGGACACAAGTAGACATTTAACAGTTTATTTTTTCATATTTCTTAAGTTTGCATTTAAGTGACCATAAATGACAGAGTATTTAAGTCTATTTTGCTGCTATGTGAAAAAAATCCAGCAAAACGCGGCGGCGCGTTTGTCAACTACAGAGGGTTAAAAGACGCTTTAGTGCTGCAAGTAAGGGTACAACGTCTGCCACAGATGCATCTGATGTGCTTCTCTTTTGTTATCTGCTCAAAGGGGACATGTTTGCAGCATTTATAAAGCGCGCACCTCTCACTACGCTGGTTACTATTTGATCGCGTCATCAAAAACGTCATTGTTCGGTCAAATTTATTCGGTCTTTTTACTTATTCGGCCGAACACCGAAAAGGCCTTTTTTTGCTATTTTCGGCCGAATAATTTCGGTTGCCGAACATTCGGTGCATCCCTGCATCTACACAACACAGACAACGCTTGGGAGACATTCGCGTCAGTGCAGCAATGGCGGATGTGTAGCCTATAACTATCAACTCGCTGTGAACTCGATCAGGGCGGCTCTATTTTAGAACGGCAGTGTCTGTCAACACTCGTGGGCGGGGCATGTGTCTGTCAATTCTCGTGGGCGGGGCATGTGGCTTTAGTGACGTCACTAAAGCCGCATTCTGAAAACAGGTGTTTGGGAGACACTGCTTATGATTTATGGGGATTTAAAAAAAAGGAGTGGGTGGATTTTTATCACTGCAGGCTGGTTGTGTACACACACTGCCATCACACATTTATGTCCAAACACCATGCAAAAGTGAATTTTACATAATAGGTCCCCTTTAAATCACAGCATAAGCTTATTAAAACATAATGATTTACATTTACATTTATTCATTTAGCTGACGCTTTTATCCAAAGCGACTTACAATTGCTATATATGTCAGAGGTCGCATGCCTCTGGAGCAACTAGGGGTTAAGTGGCAACTAGGGGTTAAGTGTCTTGCTCATGGACACATAGGTGTGTCACAGTGGATTTGAACCCGGGTCTCTCACACCAAAGGCATGTGTCTTATCCACTGCGCCATCACCACCCCATTACAATGTACTGTCAAATAATGTTTAATTTGACATTATTGCACTATTTTATTTATTAATTTGACATTATTGATAAAGTGCACTTTTAAAAAAAAGTATAGTGTGCAAAGACATATAGTCATGAAAGTGTACTTTCTTTCAATACACTTCATCCCTTTTTAAACCTGGTATTAAGATTCGTTTTGGTCGAACGGGTCACAAGAAGGCAAGGCAGACACATACTCGTTTACATCTGGTGTTTTAATCCATCTCTATTGTCCACTAATGTTCCCCCATCAGGTCAGTATGCAGAGCAGGCATCTTTTTGTGGCTGTTCGAACAGATTCGACCACATGAGCGTTTACACTATAAAGCAAGCAATCCGGTCAAATGCGTTTTCGACTACCTCTGGAAGTGTTAGAAAGCTCAAAGCGCTTTAGACCCCGTTTACACCTGTATTTAGCTTGTAAACTTTTGAGACTTGAAGTATGTACACATTCAATCAGTTAAGCGCACTTCTTTTCACTTCTAAATCACACAAATTCTTTATAAATATTTGATTTCATAAATTTTTGGTGAATGACCCCACGTAAACATATTCGAAGATAGTGTAAATGTGTAATCAGTTTAAACTCATTTGCTTTCTGTGCGAGTCTCTGTAGAAGCTGCTCTGTGTAAACACGGCTCTGTCCGGCTGCAGAAGCCGAAGAACTCTGCGCAGAACCGCTCGCCGCAGGAGGATGTAAACCCATGGATCCAGAATCTGGTTCCAGCTAGCCAAGCGCAGAGCCAAGAGGAACAGCTTTTCACACTGACGCACCGGTCTGCTGATTCCTTTATAAAACCTGCCAATGGATATGAGGATGTAAATCTGAAATTAAAGAGGAAAACAGTCAAAAAGTCCAGAAAACACAAATGCAGTGAAACACAATCAAATGCACAACGCCTCACTCACAAGAAAGGGACTCCAGCAGATGCAGGAGACCACTGTTATCCCGGCCAGCTGAGTCATCATTTCCACATCCAGGGAATGCAGAGACGAAAATGGGAAGGATCCATGTTTCCGAGCAGCGTTTAACTTAACACATCGGTCCTTAAACCTTGCCTGGAGCAATTTTAGCCCGCTTATAGTATTAGACACAACTGAGACGCTCAATGTAACAAGCCCCAGTATGGAAAAAGCCAAAGCAAGGTTGGCGTCAGTGATTGAAAGCGGACCGTTCACAGGTAAGAAACACCAGGTGCCGGGAAACTGTGGTTTGTAGTTGCCCACTTTCAGCAGAGGGAGTCCCGCCAAAGTGAGAGCCGTGGAGGCGATCAGGAGCACGGTGAGGCGGACGCGTGTCATGGTGACAACCACCGGGTGCAGGAGAGGTTTCGTGATGCCTATGCAGCGCTCCACTGCCATGGCACTGCCCAGCAGCAGCGGGCAAAGGCCGAAAAACACCATGCATGCTCCAAATAGTTTGCAGTAAACCTGATGAGGCTCCACTGCTACTGCCGCCCTGTGATGCTTCACCCTTTCAAGATGGAGGTGAAGTGCAAAAGCCCCTGGGATCAGTTGACCTGCCAGGTCGCTCAGAAGCAGGGCTGAAGCCAGCAGGAGGAACGGCGCTTTGGCCCGTCGACGGAAGCAGGCATAGGAATGGGCTAGGATCACTAGAGCGGTTAGGTTTGAGAGGGCACCGAGGGTCATGGTGAAGTAGGACATACCAAATGCTGGTGGGTTAACCAGAGCAGGAGTTGTTGAGTTTACTTTTTGGTTGTCAGGACAGAGAGTTGTGAGATTATATTCAGAGTGCTGGCATAAAACAGGGAACGAAGAGGCGAAAAGAATATCCATGTTGTGGCTGAAGGACACCTTAAATCCTTTAGGTGAGGGTCTGTAATGAATGCTTCTCTCCAGGGGTGCTCCTGCTGGGAGCTTGATTGTAAACGTGGTCAGTAAGAATGGATTCATCTACTATTGCTGAAAGCAAAATCAGTCAGAGAGAGCAATTCAGACTATATTTTCACTTCTGAAGTCTACATTAAAAATCAAGACTGGAATCTTGCTTAAGGAAAACTCTGGCATACTTACATAGCAAATTGAGGCTGCCTCAGTGGAAATAAATATTGCTAACAGGAAGACACAACTGAACAAGCTGCTTGGCATAACAATTGAATTGTTATGTTGCCTTGGCTTTATGTTATGTTGCCTTGGCTTTTGGCTTGCTTAGTTGGGGACATTTAATATTCAATAATATTATTGATCTGCCTTACTTAAGGTGGACGTTGACTCAATTTTCTTTTAGAAACAAACTCTGTTATATTATTTTCATGTTATCACTGTGAAGCTGCTTTGATACAATCTGTATTGTAAAAAGCGCTATATAAATAAAGGTGACTTGACTTGACTTGACTTAATTGAATAATTATAGAATTTAATATTTTTTTAATACAAATTTGACTTTGAAAATATGTTAACAGTTAGTTGGAAAACACTTACATCCAACCCGTTGCCAGATGGATTTACTTTGACACCAGAGTTATTTTAGTATCATTAATACACTTCTTGTTTTTATATTCTCTTTTTAATTTAAATTTGAGTAAATTTTTTAGTAATTTTGTTGTGCTTTTGTTTGAGTTTTTTTTAATATGTCAGTTTATTTGATTATATTTTAAATACATTTATTATATTTAGTTTTCATTTTTTTCTGAAACTAAATGAAAATGAGAAATGTTGTTTTGGAAACTGAAACACGATTTCAGTTAATGCTTATTGTATTTCAAGCTGGCCTAATAAAAAACTGTTTTTTTTAGAAATGCACCAATGTATCGGCCAATAAAAACAGCCCATGATCAGGGCAGATTATATCCTGTCAATCAAAAGGAGGCGGAAAAACGTCTTCAGACAGTAACTCTGTTTACTGTGTGTGAAGAAAATGTCTCGCTCGTGTTGAATTTAGGGCAAGTTAAAGAATAATAACACATTAACAGTTAAAAAATGGCGATGTTAAAGCAGACTCTATTTGAGGCTAAATCACCTGTAGTTCAAGCTAGGGATGCCAGGTCTGTGTTTTTTCCCGTGGACCTGTGAATAAAAAAAACAAAGTTTCAGAACTGTTATAATTTACTCACTCTCATGTTGTTCCAAACCCGTATGAGTTTCTTTTGAAGCGTTGTTAATCAAACAGTTAATGGACCCCCATTGACTTCCATTGTATTTTTTTACTACAATGGAAGTCAATGGCTACTGTCAACTGTCTGGTTACCAACATTCTTCAAAATATCTTCTTTTGGGTTCAGCAGAAGAAACTCATACAGTTTTGGAACAACATAAGTAAATGATGACAGAATTTCGTATTTGGGTGAATATCTCTTTTTCCCCACAGTTCGTTTATTAGCTATGAAAATACAAGAGAGAGGAGCTTATTACTGTTATATATGTATATTTAAATAAAATGACAAGTGTTTATGAAACTATCTTATGTGCAACTGAGTCGTATACAGGCATTTCCGTTTTTATTTCAGTGTAATAATTATGTGGAGAAACTCAAATGTACAAGAGGGTTCACTAGTTGCATTAGTTTGGACACACACACACACACACACACACACACACACACACACACACACACACACACACACACACACACACACACACACACACACACACACACACACACACACACACACACACACACAAATAAAGGCTATATATATATATATATATATACACTATATCAGATAGTATTACATTTAAATACTAATAAAAGGTAATAAATAAGGATACACAAAGAACAAGACAATAAAGCATTATTACAGCATAAATCACAATGATGTTAAGAACAAGCTACTCAAAGAGAACACGATTCTTTTATGATTTTTATTAGTCAGTTGTACTTTATAAAAGTAAGTTCTTTACTTCATTTCAGATTTCTAATATTACATTTGTTTTATTTGTTTACTGTTGAATTTGCTTATCCAATTTTTTATTTAAGGATGCAATGCCTTCATTACCTCCTCTGGGAAAACACCCCTGCTACAAACAGAAAGAATTATTACTAAATGAAGGCAAATAATTGATGGCATTGTTAGCTGCATTATGGGTAAAGTGTTGCTATTTAATTAAAACGTTTCTGTTTGCAGTTAAAACGGTGTTATGTAAATGGCCCCTAAGTTACAGTAATAACTAATGATTTTTACAATGGAAGTGAATCAATCAAAAACTAACTTTAGCTGGAAAATAACTTTATTCTAGAGTTGTTGTAAAGCCAAAACAATCTATGTACCTTTAATTTCTTATTGTCACTGTAAAGCTGCTTTGAAACAGTCTATATAAGCGCTATATAAATGAAAGAGACTTGACTTGAATTAAGGCCATTTGCCAGAAGGAAAAAGGATCTTCTCACACGTGTCAATCTTGTAAGAATATAGCCAGTGTATCTCTCCTTTTCCCACTTCTGCCGTACCAAAAATCCCTTCATTTATCTTCCTGTCCCTCCAGCACACTGTCACCCTCTGATCACTTAATTCACACCTTGTGTTGTCCTCTCTCCTGAATCTGTTTGCTAGCATTAGATTTGTTCTGTGAGGTACAAGTTTGTGTTGTGTTCACACAGTGCAAATGTGTTGTTTTTAACGAGCTGTTCTGACTCATAAAATTGCTTTATTTACCAACTAGCAGAGACTTTTATCTAAAGCGACTTACAAATGAGAATCAGAAGCAGATTACCTGACATAATTCTTTTACAACGTTAACATTTTGAAACAAAGTGCATTTTTCTTTGCACAAACAATTTTACATATACAAAGAGCTCATGAAACGTCTTGTTGAGAGCAGTTTTTTCTTTCTGTTTTGACTTATTTCCAAAGCGTCAAAGCCTATAAAGCTTGATTTTCTGCTATTGCTAGTTAGAATCAGGTGGTATTTATAATTTACCACACCTTTGCAGTGACAAAATTACTTGCGTCACAGTATTTTCTTTAAATATTGTGCACTCTTGTCCAACAGTTGCCATATGTTCTCCATCAGAAATTCAAAAATTATGTTTTTTTCTTTCAGATAGACAAAGATGGGATAATATCTCGTGGTGGTGAGGTGTTCTCGAAGGGGTTGCCACTCTCAGAAAATGGACTTGAGAGACTTAAAAAGGCAGACACTGTCTGTCTTTCAGTCTTTCTTCTTTACAACTATAATGCCATGATGCCCTGCAATGCCCCAAAATGAAACCCGATGAGAGGCTGTAATGGAGTAATCAGTGCGCCTCTCAAAACTCGGCAAATTGTTATTTTTGTAACAGTTCCCTACCCTTTGTTCTCCCTCTGTCCATTCACATATTTAGCCTTTTCCTTTTAAATCTTTATTCTGCTTTTCTTGGGCACCATGGGGACTATCGACCATTTCAATGTGAGATTATTCATAGCAGAAGACTGACAAAACGCAGCTATTTCCTTTGTGAGAAAGTGTGAGGACTGTTAAAGAGCCGCAGCAGGAAGCCAGTATGACCATATCAGGTCACCGAGAGCCCAGTCCGTCTGTGAGGAATTTCAAGAACATTTCACTCAATGCCGTTGCATTTTAAAGTTGTATTATATGACCCTGTAAAACATTTTGATATGCTTCGGCATTGCTTTCTCAAATTGAGCAGAGGCGCTCAACACAGGACCATATTTTTCCTTCATACTTTGATTTACAATATAATACAGTATCTAAATGAGCACTATTTTCAATCATTTCAGATTCCCAATTATGAGAAGAAAATAAATCAATTTTGAGACAAATCGAAGAAATGGAGCTCTCGTGATATCAGCCTGATGGGTGTTGATGGTAATTTAAGTCATAGTCATTAAATCACATCATAAATGGTCATTTAAAAAGCCTCACCAAGATGCTGTGCATGTATGAAATGAAGGGCTAAAACAGAAGAAGAGATGTGTGCTTGACTCACCCAGCGTCCCAGTGTCTGTTTGTCCTGTATATATCAGCGACAGCAGCACTTCTCCCATGTGCTTCAGACAGCTCTCTACCTCTTATCACTCCACAGCCGTGGAGCAAAACAGCCCTCTCGCTCTCCCACACCCTCATCCCTCTTTCTCTCTCTCCTTTCTCCATATTCAACCTTAACCTTGAAAAGCATCCAAATTTTCTTTAAAAACACACAATACGCAAGCTGTTACACTCAATACTGAGGTTACACATAATTTCTTTGAGTCAGGGTTTAGATATCAGGTATTTAGTGTGTTAACACTCAGTTCCATTGTATACTTTTGAGTAAATTATTTTCTAAACATCATCTGTCAATAACTGAGCTGCAATCCAATTTTGCTCCTGAGAGAGCAAGATGTTAAAAGTCTTCGCCCACAGCATGGAGCACCTGTGGATTGAAATTTCCAATACAGAGAAACTCATAATGACAGTGATTTCCCTATAGCTTATTCGATTATGTGTATGCCCTTATGAGACAAATGGTGCATTGCTTCTTTTCTCAAAAAATACTCACTTTTTTTTTTAAAGTTTATATTTAAAAAACATGATATTCATAATAATAGCCTCAACCGTCAGATATTAATACAGACTGAAATATAATTGGTTGCTTAAAAACAAGATAATTCAAATGCCTTTGGTTCTCAACTGGGAAACATGAGCTGTATGTCTGTTCTGGTCACTCCAGCAGGGAAGAACAATTCTAAATGTGCATAATAAAAAGCACAACACAGGACTGCCAAGCTTTAAAAGGAAAGGTTTATTTTGCAAGCTGTCACTTGGAAAAAAATAGCAAAACTGGCATATGGCATAATAGACCGATTGTGTTATCTCCTCAAAAACAGCAATTAAAAAAAAAATATTGATGAATAAAACATAAGATTTCATTTTGAAGTAAATTAACTTTTTGAAGTAAGTTCAATTTAAAATTTGATTACAATTTTGAGGTAACATTTACTTCAGCATATGAAGTAAATGAAGTACATCCTCCTAATTTTTAATTTATTTTATTCTTTTTTTAAAAAAAATTTACTTCTACTATTTCATGTCATGGACTTTTTAACCTTGGGAGCCTTGAGCTTTTTTTCTGATTCTCCACCACAGATAGTCGGCTTATAGTCCTTTAGGCAATTATAAAGTTCATAATGGAAGACAGAGAGAACACATATAATTAAGATAAGCCTCCTCCAGTTTATCTGTCTCTGTTTCTCTGTTCATCCATTTCGTAACAGTCCAATTCTAGTCACTGTTATTTCCTTTTCACTGCTCAGTGTCTCTCTGTGCATTATAATAATGTCACGTTCGGCTTTGCGATCCTCTGCTGCTGAAGTGTTGATGCCCAATGACTATTGAAGCAGATCTTTAACCATGTCACGTTTCTCTCTGTAGAGAACATTTTCTTGAATGACAGTTAAAATTTTTGTTAAATGACTTGGTTCCTTTGAGTTGGTGGATAGAAAGTCAAAGTGACCTGAACAGTAAAATTTCTGCCATCAACACTACATGTGTCCGCAAACTTAACTTAATTTGTTACAGAGAAGCTGCTTATTTAATTCATTATCCTTATCATTAAAAAATTATACACAATAATTATACAATTATACAAAATTATAGAATGCAAATTTGCATCTAAATACTATGGGTAGCTATAAAAAGACAAATACTATTAGTGTAGGTAGCATAGGATACTGTTTACATTCAAGTCGATTCAGTATTGTTTTGTTTTAGCAATGTGGTGTAAATAGCAATATATAAATCCTGGTGTAAACAGTTATGGAAACTAGCACCCTACATTTGTGCACCCTACAATATTAGGGTGCAAAGCTATAGCTTACTCATTCTGATCATATTATGTTAACTAGCTAATAACAAATCAGTTAATTTGGCAGCCATCTACATTGGTTCAGAACAGCCTAACCAGCTCATTTTTATTAATATATATTTTTTGACAAAGGTGCAGCATGTGCAGGTCTGGGGAGGTTGTAATGTGGTCAATTTGTTAAGCTCCAACAGATTGTGGCCAGTACCATTTCAGCTGAGTGCTAAAAACCTTTTTTTTAGTTTGGGAAAATGCCATTACTGTAATGTCTAGATAAGTCCACATCTTTAGGAGATAATTGGTTTTGTAGCCTACGGGACAAAAGTCAAATCGTTCAGTCCATGTTTTAAAGTCCTGTGGTGAAAATCAAGTTTTTTTTTTTAATGTTGTTTATGTCTATGTAGCGTTTAATATGCTTTGAGCCAAACAATGTGCAAATTCAAAAGTCAATGGTCACCATTGCTGAGTATTTTCTCCTTAAAACTGCAGTGATCTAAAGACAGTCTCAAAAACGCAAATTGCTGGTGTTTCTGACGTCACAAACTACCTTGGAAACCAATCAGGTCAATATGCCGGCGGGCTTTAGCATATCATTAACAGCGAACTAGCAGGGGAGTCTCGAGAGATGCCAGATTATCCCGGTATATTTTTCTGTTGATATGAAAAATCTGGTAGATTTAGCAATATAGCGGGTGTATGATGTATATGATGTTATAATGAATTATATGCCTTTCTCCACTGACTTTCTGAGTTGTTCCAAGCGTTGCTGATGATTGTTAGAACGCAGCTGACAGACTCTAAAATGGCAAATGGGAACATAGTTTGTGTAACATTAGCAACACATTATTAGCTGTTTGATAACGGCAAATCATATTAATTACCGTTATGTGTCTGACATAGGCGGACCGCACTCGGACACATTTAACCATAGACATAATAAATACATCGATTTTTAAATATCTATAATAAATACATAATATTTATCACATTTATTACATAGTATTCATAATAAATACAATAAAAAATGGCCCTATTGGCCGCTGGATCGTACGTCAACGGCGCCGCCATGTTGCGGAGGGCAACTTCCCCATAACTCTCATAACGGGATTTGAGAAAAGTGCCTGCTTCGTGTGCTGCTTGGGGCTGTACAAATCGCCGCACAATTGAAAGCAGGTCTCGGGAATTACCTTTCACAAACAAGACTGAACATTTGTTTCTGGTTGTATTTGGTCATTATATAATTTGTAATAGTAACGTTAGTTGGCCACCGGAGTCAGTCAGACTAAATTAGCTTGTCGCTAGGAAGAATCCGAATCCAATGTTTCACGTCCTGTCTCCTGAGATATCTGATCAAGTTTTGTAGACAGCATAGATGTATCCTTCTCTGCCTTTGATAACCTACAATCCTGTGTGTTCCATTCAGTGACAGTTGAGCTAAAAAATAAAGATGGCGTCTGAAAGTTGGTAAATGCATGTTTTTGACCTATGTTTTCAACTTTTGATGTCATTTCTAGCAAGAAATTACTATTGCAGTTATTAAATATTTGCTTAGTTATCACCAAAGCTCTCTCTATTCTGCTGTAGATCATTAAATCATAACGCTGCCTCAGAAATCTGTCTGAAATCAGTTTTATTAGGTACCTTTGAGAGCAAACGGTACCTAGAAAGTCATTGCCTGATAGTGCAACGACAAGTCAGCTGCTTAAGTTTTCGGGCGCAGCAGTCATCGCCTGTACACACACACAAAAAAAACCATCAAAAGGCGTATTTGATTCAGTTTAACCCATAATAGCACTGCATGCACATTCACAAATGAAGAATATCAAAGCACTTTGCAACATTAATAAGCCTCACGTTTGAAGAAGCAGATCTCTGAGATGTGAGGGGATTCTAAATAAACATTTTAACCTGCAATATCAAATTATAAAATACAATAAAGTAATCATTAAATACATCCTAGGACAGATGTAGCCAAAACCTGCTCCTGGAGAGCTGCCATCCTGTAGAGTTTAGCTTTATTTCTCAACTATTTAATCCAGTGTGTTTTTTTTCCTGTACGATTCACACAGAGTTTTCATTGTTCTGTCAACCAGTTTTTCTGTCTTTGTTTGGTGTTTCTCTCTCATGTCTCTGGCATCTGCCCAGTTGTTCCTTTGGATCCTCGTACTGTTTGAACTCTTTGATGAAAAAATACATAATGCTGAGCGTCTGCCGTCTGGAGTTTACACCTGTAGCAAATTAGCTCTATTAAATATTAATAATCAATAATAACTGGTTATAATTGATTATGAATTTGGATCAGTTAATATAATTAACTTAATGTAGTAAAATTTATTTTTACTTCAACCCACCTGTTTGTCCTGTGGACACTCAGCATTAATTGTTTATTAATTCTAAGAAATATTAATTTCCGTGGAAGAGAAATGTCTTTCTTAAGCCCCTTTCACACAGCGCGTTGATCCCGGGAAATTGCCAGGAAATTGCCAGGACACCTTCTGTGTGAACGCAAACACGACCCGGGATTTATCCCGGGATCGATGGCGGGTTGGGGACCTAGTAACATTGCCGGGATCAGTCCCGGAACGCGCGCTGTGTGAACAAAAGCCGTAATCAATGCCTTGTTGTAATGATGACGCTGAATGAAGTGAAAGCAGGCTAGTGAAACGGTACGTAATGCGCTAGTTTATGATCGAATCAGAGAAAAAAATGCACAAGCGTGGCTTCTCCAGAGAGAAATCGCAGCTCATAAGCAAACTATAGACGCTGCTGAGACATTGCATGTCACATCGATGTCACGTGTCTTTACGGGACTTTTACGGGTTGTGTGTGAGTCTCTGATTACGGAAAATCACTGGCAGTGTGAATGAACCAAAATCAAACGAACCCGGGTCAAATCCCGGGTCACTTTACCCGAGTTCTATACAGTACGTTTTTTTTCTGTTAATTATGTTTATGCCTCAAATGAGAGATGTTTTGCAAAGTAATTATATATCTCAAAAAATTACTAATGGCGATTAGCCAAATATAATCTTAAAGATGTACGCTCGTATGTGACAGTACATTGTTAGAACAGTAGCTGTTAGTCTAACTTGTAACGGTAGGTGTCTGTCATTAACGTAACAAGCACAAGCCTCTGTTACTGTGTGTAACCGATATCAAAGATACAGCTATTCATTTAGCTGACGCTATAAGTGAAAGCGACCAGCTGTATTTTTTAACCTACCCCCCAGTACACGTCCATAACGCTAAAATATGTGATGTGAAAGATTACACGTCGTTCTATTATTTTTGGCTGTAGAACTTGCATGATAAACAAGTAGGCTACAAAATGTTCCAAGTGGGAAAATGATTCACATCATAGGCTACAATGTGCTTTTCATTGGTGTTATGGACATTAGAAAAAGTTATTTTACCGTGGAATTGCGACTAGTCAAACATAGATGAATCTTACCTGTCCAGGAGAAAATTAGACACGTTGGCGTCTGTCTTCAAATTCTTCTCCGTTTTCAGCCGTCTCCATCTTTCAAAGGCATCTCCTATACAGATCCTTGTTTTATTTCGGACTTTAGACTTTTTTTTTATCCGATTCCGACACGTTTGTAGCTGCAGCTGTGGAACTAGAGCAGAGATGGCAACCCGGATGCCGCAACACTACTGACTTCGTGATTGGTAGATAGGTGGAGGGTGACGCATCAGACCGAAACACAACATGGCAACATCAACATCAGTTGAGGGCTGCAACTTCACTTTTTAAATGACAATATCCTGGCCGGACTACTGTTGTCAGTGATATAAGTATTTGAAATAAACATGATTTCTTTATGTCTAGTGACATATCAGGGCCATTTTATGATTAATTGAAATCAATTTCTTATACAAACCATGTGTGTGCAGAAGTTTGACTTGCAAAAACACGGTTCAAGCAGAAAGTTAAAAAGTCAAGGGTCAGCATCCCAACTAAAGCAAACACTGATCTCTATAATGGAAACTTTAAACCAAACATTTTCAATTAAATTTTTCAATAACAACTTCTGTAGATGTACGACAGAAATAAAGTCATACTGGTTAATAATAAGTGTAATAATGTGTAATGGCTGGAAGTCAGTTGTAGTTCTTGTGTAGTTCTATTTTCTGTTCGTGTGTTCCTCTTTCCTTCAGTGATTCTGCTTGTTAACAGCAGGTGTTCATTACTAATGCTCAACAATCACTTACATAATCATTTAATTATCTCACTGCAACACAGCGTCGATGTTACTTTTAAATCTTTGTAGTGTGGATTTTCCTGTGGGTTTGAAAGGGTTAACAGTGTAAGATAAAAAGACACGGTTTCTGCAAGTGAAATTAGTCTCGAGTTTTAATTTAGTGCATGGTATTTTTACAGTAACATACTGTTTACAGTAAAGAACTGCACAATTAACAGTAAAAACAGTAGTGTAAGATAAAAAGACACGCTTTCTGCAAGTGAAATTAGTTAACTCGAGTTTTAATTTAGTGCATGGTATTTTTACAGTAACATACTGTTTACAGTAAAGAACTGCACAATTAACAGTAAAAAAAACTATTTTACTGTAAAAAAAGCCTGGTAAGATCTAACAGTGTATTGTAAGTATACAGTATGTATTTAATTATTATTACTTAGTTCTTAAGTGTATAACACATACACTGTAGGACACCTACAAATGTGTAACGGTAATGTTAAATAACATTTAACATTTAATCGAATAAAATCTATTAATTTAGATGTTACCACATGAAGCACATTTTTTAGGTTTAATTTTTTTCAGTGTATGTTTATATATTGTGTTTTTTTTTGGGTGTGTGTTTGGCTGTGTCTCTTTTTTCCACTGTAATGCAGATACTCTGATTGTTTTCATCCGCTGTTGATTAGTTTGTGTCTGAGATGATTGGATTGTGAAAGTGAGGAGCAGAGATCCTTCCTTCTCCTGCCTTTCAATATAATTTGTTGATTAAATATTTGTGTTATGGTCTCAGGAAAATGTGATGAAGTGTTTTTTTCACAGAAAGAGAACCAAACCTGTATGCTATAAAGTTTAGTTTATATTGTAAGTAGCTCTTTTTTTCTGATGTGTTTTTGTTCCTGTTGGGAACATAAGGGGAGGGCGCAAGTTTGTTCGTATTCTGGGTTTCTCCTGTTTATGGGTAGACAGGGAAAGAGAGAAGAGTTATGTTAACATTTCTTTTATTAGGTAAGTTAAAGGACCCCAGCGTTAGTTATGTAAGATTTGTTTTTGCTTTTTTGGCCATCCTGATGAAAGTTTTTGTTCCCTATTATTAATATTATTATTATATGACAAATTTAAACTTACTTTAATTGAATTGGTGGTTTTGTTGTTGATTCTGGGGCAAGAGATTTGATCATCCTGTTTCTTTCAATTGTTATTTCATTTTTGTTTATGAACGTTTCTTTTGCACTTGCTCCCAACCTGAGTAGGCTTGTCTGCTTATTTGTTTACATTTACTTATTTGATGATTTTCAAAACTGATTTGATAATGTGTCTGGTGGAGACCATCTCATTTTCTTGGTAATTTTTTTCTTTATTTATTTAAAAAATAATTGTGGGAGGGAGAGAAGAATTTATGCTAAGGGAATGGCTTTTGATTTGATCGAATTTTCCCTTAATCCTACGACAGGTTTATATCACTGTAGGAAGACAAATTTAAATCTTACAGCTGATTTCTTTCACATTAATTGAGAAAATCTAAGGAAGTCGTTTCTGCTGGCATTTTGCCCACTCAATCAGAGACAGGCAGCTGTTGATGAGGAGCCGGAAGCCTTTGTGGAGACTTTGGATGTTTTCCTCAATGCAGAGGCTTCTGAATTGCTTAAAGGTGCTCTAAGCGATGTCGGGTGACATCACTTCTTGTTGACGTTTAAAGTATTGTCAAACAAAACGAAGGCTAGCTAGACCCTCCCTCCTCCTCATCCGCGCACTAACCCCCCCAAACCCCACCCCAAAACCCTTCTTATCGGTTATTGGCTGGAACAGTTTGTTATGTTTCGTGGTGCGGGTAAGCCCAGTTTGTTTTTGTTGCTGATTGTGGAGCCTGGGGTGTCTGCAGAGACCGTGTTTTTACAGTGTGTTCAGGGGACAGGCAGCTAGCGGATAGTGAGGAGATGTTTGTTGTATGTGACAAAAAATGTTTTGTCCTAAAAACAGGTGACATCGCTTTGAATATATATATATATATATGAATATATATATATATATATATATATATATATATATATATATATATATATATATATATATATATATATATATACAGGTATATATATACAGGTATATATATATATATATATATATATATATATATATTGGCAGTCAAACTTAAAGAGTTAAAGCTGCTTAGGAACAAGAATGCTTGGTGGAGTTAATTATACATAGTGTTGAAGCGGAAACAGATTGCACTATTAACCTGAATCAATTGGAATTACAAGTGAATGAGAGACTGAGAAAACCAATTTCATGTCCTCATTCTAAACTTACTTCGGATGTGTCGATGTTGGTAATTCAGTCAGGTCCTGCCGAATGCTCCGACTTTGATGTGAGTAGGTATATTAAGCTTGTATAGCCCTACAGTCAAATGTTTAGGTCTCATTCCAAGTCTTCCCAACAAACTTGTGTGGAATTCGCTAGAATAAGTGTAGCGTGTAGGGTTACTGAAAGGAGTTAGGAGTTATTGTTACTGGAGGAGTTCAAAAATTGTGATTTTATTTGAATGAGCAAAATGTAAGTTCTCTTTCTGATGCTGTTTTACTAGTGGACAATATTTTTTTGACACACTGCGGTACTACTTCACGTTCTGTGAGAATTATGTTTCCGGTAGTGAATGATTTATGGAGGGAACAGAATCGTGTATTTACTCTGTCCCCAATTGGCAGGAGAGGAGAGCGAAGCCAATCCATCAGTCTAATACGGGGAGAGCATCTGAGAAAAGTTTCTGCTTAGATCCTGGCCATTTCTTCACTGACTGTAGAGCCTTGGAAGCAGAAAACAGCTGCTAAGACTAAAAATATGGATTTTGATCAGTCTGTGTCTTATGGACCATTTGTTTTGAATGGTACTGTGTCATGCTGAATCAAAAGATCCCTTCAGCACCCTTGTGCCCAATCTCTGTGTTAAAGGATTAGTTCACTTATTAAAAGGATTAGTTCACTTATTAAAAGGATTAGTTCACTTATTAAAAATTTCCTGCTAATTTACTCACCCCCACGTTATCCAAGATATTAATTTCTTTCAATTATCAATATTTCATTCGAGATATTCTTTCTTTCTTCAGTCGAAAACAAATTAAGGTTTTTAAGGAAAATATTTCAGGATTTTTCTCCATATAGTAAACTTTAAGATCATCAGATCACAAAAGATCATCATACTTCCATTGCCCCCCCCTTGAGGACATTTACATGCTTCGCTGTTGCAGCAGAGCTTCTACTATCATTAAGGACAGTACTCATCCCTTACATGATCTGTTTGCACTACTGTCATCTGGAAGACGCTACAGAGCGCTAAAGACTCCAGATTCCGAAACAGCTTTTACCCAACAGACATTGAACAGAATCCCCTGCCTCTATCCACCCACAGCTGCTTTAATAATTTTTAACGGACGTGTATGCCATATTGTTGCAATAACATGCACAAAACACTTTAATAAGCTATTTTTATTATTTTTATTGTTTTAACTTATTGTTTTAATCTGTGTTATATATGTGAGTAATATGGATGAATCCAGTATGTTTTCTATGAGAGATGTCAAGTTGTATACCATGCAATGACAATAAAGGTAAAACTAAAAACCAAAACTGGCACAAATGGAAGAGGAGTGTACCCGGTTCAAGATGTTATGCCATAGATCCTTTGTCAAGTCAAGTCAAGTCACCTTTATTTATATAGCTCTTTTTACAATACAAATTGTCTCAAAGCAGCTTTACAGAGATAACAGGAAAGTAAAGTTGTAATAGTATTGTTAAATTCAAAATTAAATGTTAAATGTCCCCAACTATGCAAGCCAAAAGCCAATGGCGAATAAAGGCAAAAAAAGGCGACAGTGGCAAGGAACCAAAAACTCCATCAGGTGAAAGAATGGAGAAAAAAACCTTGGGAGAACCCAGGCTCAGTCAGGAGGCCAGTCCTCCTTTGGCCAACAAACGAACAGTGTATGATTATGATTTAGGTGGCATAATAGGTCAGAAGTCAGATTGGATCAGAACTTTCACAATATTTATCCAGTTCATCTGGTTAGGGGTCGGAGTCATCACGCCGGGATGGAGATGAGTTTGTTGAGGTGTCCATGAGTCCTTCACAGTGTTGATGAGGCTGGCACTTCAGGGATGCGTTGTCGTCGTGTCCATGTGATGGTCCTTCATCAGATCTGGATATGGCCTGGATCCCGCGGTTTGCGGTAGACCTCGGGATAAACAGAGAGACTAATATTAGCATAGACGCCGCTTTGTAATAGTAACTCCAAGGTCTTGCTCCCAGGTATCTTTAAGCGTGTCAGTAGGGACTGAATTAATAGAACTTCAATCATAAATGATTGAGATGAAATGCCTGTGGCTGACATTTAAAGCGAGAAAGTGCTCAATTTGCTTCAGGTGGACGATTAGGAAAGTGAGGAAACTGCTCCTGTATAAAGTGTCTGATTTGAAAGAACCGAAATAAGTGATGACTCGGCAGGTTTATACTTTTTTGATAAGAAGGAGAAAGAGACAAACACTCCCTCCTTGTAGAAGTCCCTAATCTTGAGAAGGCCATTAGATGACCAAAGGCGAAATGCAGGATTTAAGCTATAGATGAGGGAAAAAAGTAATTGTTGAGGATGGGCATGTGAGTACAGCCTCTATGTAAACCATGGTTTTTCCTAAACTGGACCCACATTTTAAGGGAGCTAGTGACTATTGGATTGTCTGAGACTTTGTTGTCTGCTCTCAGCTGCCCTCAGTTGTAAACAGAGTTTCCTCTGATGAAGTTTCCGTATGCACCCAGGGAGGACTGTTGTCAGAATAGATATCCCTGTTCCAAAAGAGAAGCTTATTGACGTTACAGGCCCAGTAATTCTGCTGAAAATTGGGAAGTGCAAGGCCTCTCTTAGCTTTAGGAAGTTGTAGAATTGATGTAAGATTGATGAAATTGATGTAGAATTGATGAAATGTATACTTTTTTAACTACAAATGCTTGTCTTGAACGTCCACGACTTCACGCATTACATAATCACGCTTGAAAGGTCAGGTGGTATGTTGGCAGAACATGTAGGGCTCATTTTCTCTTCCAATTTCAAAATCGTCCGACATCGTTGTTTTACCTTTTATTTCAAGCTTCATTGAAACTGCAATTTGGACCTTCAAACCATTGATAACCGCTGAAGTCCACAATATGGAGAACAATCCTGAAATGTTTTCCTTAAAAACCTTAATTTCTTTTCGACTGAAGAAAGAAAGAAATGAAGAGCTTGGATGATGTGGGGGTGAGCAAATTATCAGGACATTTTTAATCTGAAGTGAACTAATCCTTTAAGTTGAAACTTTTGAAAGATTGATTATTGACTGTGTAGGTTTGCTGGTCAAATCTAAAACTGGGTATCGGTATGTTTTGCCAATTTTCCATGAATGAGTATTATATTATTCCCAATAGTCCATTCTCTTAATCTCACAGTTTTTCTCTTGGTTGCGCTGCTTGTATTGTATATTTATTTTACTGCTTTTATCCAATTATATTTCAGCCATCTTGTGTTGCCAGGGTAAAATAATCTGCCTTGAGGCCTTCAGAATCGACAGGGCGGATGCCTGCAGTTTAAATGGAAATGAAGTAGCTTGAATGGAAATGAAACCGTAACTTTAACCAATCAGGTAATCAGTCAGATTTAATCAGCCAATCAGATTTCGAATTTGACTGCACCGGGGCCATCTAGCAGGCGTACATTGCGTAGTCATTGAGGTATTTTTGAGGAAAGAAATTAGGATGGATTTTGTGTAAATCATAATCAGTAGTTTTGGTGAGTATAACGTTAATGCTTTTTTTTTGCCCCCGTTTTTTCCGTGGTGAACAGGATTTTCTTCTCAATTTTTCTTGTAAATTTATGATTAATGTTTTTTTCAAACATTCAAACTATTATAACATCTGACAAGGGACTATTGTAACCCTTGAAGGACAAGACAAGGGAGGCTCCGTTTCTGAACTTATAATCGGAACGCAAGAACCACTGAACACTAACTCACTAGCCGAACTCACTCGCTGGTGTCTCTCTACCGGCCTTTTCTGAACTCACCGCATTAACCCTATAACTGCCGGTGCAAAATAAAAACAGCAATTTCACAACAATTATAGAGAGTCTGTGCGCTCCCACGCTATTAAAAGTTATTAATTCACTGAAGGTCTAGGTGTGAAATGCATGGCTCACCACTGAATTTCAGTCTACCCCAAATGATTCAGACAGACCATGAGCTATGAGATTTTGCATTTGTCACTCCTGATAGCAGTGTGCAATATAAGGTAATGGTTTTTGTTCAGCATGCAAATTGCTCCAGCCACTTTCTAGCGCTTGATGCAGAGAGTTCTGTCAGGAGTGACAAATTGAGAGTCATTTTTAGATGATCTGGTGATGGAGTCGGATAAGCTGGGAAAATCATGTAAGTAGTTTGGACACTGTGTTCAGCCATTTGGCTGATGCTTCCTTGAGTTTTAAAACTTTCAAAGCATCAGTTTGCAAAGGCAGTTATGACATACTTAACAGGTAAACAGCTGCATGTGAAGCCTGTGATGGTTAAAATGAGCGTGATTCTTGATTTTTTTTCTCACTCCCATAAATAAGCGAGTGCTTTGAAGATTTTTGTGAATGGCAGGTAACTATCAGATGTTTTGTTATAACTTAGCAACGGTAAGATCTCTTCACTAGTTAGAAATTCGAAGTTCGAATGAAATGTAAGGTTTGAGCATGCTTTCGCGGCCATGAAAGATTTATTTTTGCAGTGTGCCTGTTCTGTCGGCATCTTATTTTGCACAACATTTTTAGTTGAGTGTGGCTGTGTGAACTGTACACCTTGGGCGTAAATTTCATCTAACAGTTGGGGATGGGGACAATAAACAAAAAAAAAACTCAAGAGCAATTTTTGAAGGGGACACAAATAATACAGCCAAAATTGCACTTAGGTTCACCATGCAGTCATACTATAATTATTAAATTATCTTCTGTCCTCTACATTTTTATGTTTCGTCTGGGACAGAGGACGTCTCTTACTTGAATATTCAACTGCAGCAAGCCCACTGTTCTGCCACTTAACATCATATTGAGCAAAAACACAATGGTAGATCTACAATATTAGCCTAATATCAGTTCACACATAGGCTTATGAACGTGTTAGTTGTAGTGGGAGACTTTCTATCCAACAAGCTACGGTATTAAACAAGCTACCAAACAAGCTAGGTAATAAGATAATCGCTAACACAGCGGACTCATGGAAAAAAACATTGGTTATCATCTTTTTTTTGTCATGACTAATTTAGTATTGACTCAGCATCATCTGTATTAAAGAGAAAAGTATCACTTTATCTGATGTTTAAAATGAATACAATAGCGTTGACACCTTAGTCAACAACTACTGAAGAACTGTTCTCTCCCATCGGACTTGTGTGTGTAGATGAGGTAAAGGGAGAAAGCAGGCAGTTGAACAAAGCACTGTGAGGCAAGGGAGGGGGGACTCAAAACGTTTCTGAACTTAAAACGCTTTTTTTTCCTGCATTTGAGTTGTGGTTTTGAGTAAGTGGTCTCATGATAATGTGATGAAAAGTTTGTTGACAGAAAGAGAACCAACCCTCTATGCTTTGACATGTTTTTGTTCCTGTTGGGAACATAAGGGGAGGGAGCCAGTTTGTTTGTATTGTTTTCTCATGTTTATGAGTAAACAGGGAAAGAGAGAAGAGTTATGTTAGTATCCTATGTTTCTTTTATTAGGTAAGTTAAAGGACTCCTGGGTTAGTTATGTAAGATTTGTTTGTTGTTTGTTTTGGCCATGCTCTCCCTGAAGTTATGTTTCCCTATTATTATTATTGTTATTTATTATTCTTATGACTGTTATTACAATTTGTGACTAATTAAAAGTTACTTTAGTTGAATTGTTGGTTGTGTTGTTGATAATCATCCTGTTTCTCTCTGGTTATTTTATTTTACTATTTTTTCTTTTGGCATTTGCACCCAAACCCTAGATAGGCAGCTACAATGTAAAAAATTGCTGTAAAAAAACGGCCAAATTTTGACTATAACATACTGTTTTTATTTAAAAAAAATTAAAACAGCAATATACCGTAGACAAAAATGTATTCTGGGTGATATTTGTCGTTTCGAGAAAGTTGCCTACAGGAATATGCTGTAAATTAACAGTGCTCTCAAAGTCGACACTCAGAGGCTGTGTTCCAAATCACACCCTATCCTCATTCACTATTCCCTGCATAAGTTCACTAATATAGTCCACTTGACTGAGTGAACAATTTCATAGTTGAAGGGAAAGTTCACCCAAAAATTAAAATTCTGTCAGTATTTACTCACCCTCATGTTGTTCCAACCCCGTAAGACCGTTCATCTTCGGAATACGAATTAAGATATTTTTTATTAAATCTGAGAGCTGGATCACTCCTCCATACTAGTCCATTGGCTTCTTCATGGATTGAAACTTGCCAGCCCCGAAAAATCATTAAAGACATCGTTAAAATAGTCCAAGTGCCTACAGTGGCTCAATCTTAAGTTTATCAAACGATGAGAATACTTTTTGTGCGCAAAAACAAACAAATATAACGACTTTATTTCAACTATTCATTTCCTTCTCTGTTGGCCTCTAGTCTCTGTTGGCCTCTAGAACTAATGTTAAAGTCAAGGGTCAAGAGCCCAACTAAAGCAAACACTGATTTCCATAACGATGAAACAAAACAACATCTAAACCTCTGTTAATTATCAATAGGAATTTCTGTAGATGTATGAAAAAAATAAATAAAGTCAATCTAGTTAGTAATAAGTGAAGCTGGTAATGCTATATTTTGGAGTTGTTTAATCCTCCTCTGCTGAGATATTGAGAGATGTAATGTCTTCTGTGGCTGGAAGTCAGTTGTAGTTCTTGTGTTTTGCTTTTTTATCTTTTTGTTGTTCCTCTGTCCTTCAGTGATTCTGCTTGTTAACATCAGATGTTCATCACTAATGCTCAATCATCAGTTAATTAAGAATTATATTAACTTCAACACTGCTTCAGTGTTACTCCATGTGTGGACACACAAGTGTTCATTTTAAACTGAAGATTTTGCAGTGGGGTTAAAAGGGTTAATGTGTCAAATAAAAAAAAAACAGAGTAAAGCGTAATTTAACGGTAATCAACTATACATTAATTTACAGCATACAACTGTAGAAAAACAGCAATTTACTGGCAACCCAGCTGCCGGTAAAGTACTGTAAAATGTAACAGTCATTTATTAAATGAAATAAGTTAATTTCACTGAAATTTTGGTGATGTAAGTTCATAGAAAAAAGTCAATAACTGGTAAGTAGAGTAAATTTTAACCTGAAGTGTTTTTGCACAAGATGATATAGGAGAGATCTGTTAGTTTAATTCATTAGTTTTGTGGGTCACCATTGTGCTGGAGAGTAGAGCCTGTGCTTCAGTAAAAGATGTGCAGAGAAATACTGATGTTATGCTGCCTGTTGCTTTATTTAAAAACAATAACTGTGTAGTTGCTGATGCAGTGACAATCTCCTTGCTAAGTACTTTATCACATACATGTGTGCTATTGTTCGCTAAATACGAACTGCAAAGATTTAAGTTAAAGTCATGTTTTTAATTAATTCAGTATTACACACACAGGTGTTTGCAGTTTTATATTAAGAGATAGGGCCTATTAATTTTCAGTGGACTCAAATGAAGTATGTTCATAGTACTATCAGTTTATATACTAGATTTTGAACTCAAACTGTTTGAAGCAATCGGTTTCCCAAATTATATAAGTTACCATACATGGTATTTTTACGGTAACATACTGTTAAAAATGAGAGCTATAAATTAACGGTAAAGGGCTGTAAAATTAACAGTACATTGCTGGCAACCAGCTGCCAGTAGATTACTGTTATTTTACAGCGCAATTTTTTGTAACAATACTGGCAGACAGATAAGACAAAGTACAGAAAAGTAAGATTCATGTACAAAATGTAACACTCAACATCTCCATAACTAAACCTTCACAACAAATATCATGAGCCAATTATAAGAATAATTTATTAAACATAATGTGCAATGATATGGTATAAGCAGACAAAAGAATACATTCATATAATACAATAAAAATACTTTAGAAATGTTTTTGTTTAAATGTTTGGGGTGAGATGCATCTATTCAGAAAGGACACATCAAAAGTGACAGTAAAGATATTAATAATGTTACAAAAGATTCTATTTCAAATAAATGCTGTTCTTTTGAATGTTGCTTTCACCAAGGAATCCCAAAAACAAAAATATTAAAAATTGTTAAAACAAAAATGTTTTCAACATTGATAATAATAAAAAAATATTTCTTGAGCAGCAAATCAGCAAATTAGAATGATTTCTGAAGGATAATGTCCACTTTGCCATCATGGAAATAAATTACATTTTAAAATATATTCCAATAGAATACAGTTATTTAAAATTGTGAAACTATTTCACAATATTACAGTTTTCATTGTATTTTTAAAAAATAAATGCAGCTTTGGTGAAAAAAAATAAGTAAACCGACCCCAAACTTTTGAATGGTAATATACAGTATGTAGAATGTTCTTGTTTTTAACTTACATAAATAGAAGATAAATTCTGGTAAAATTACTTTTTGAGAAATTAAAAAGTGCAAATGAAATAATCAGTCAACATCATGACGAAAATCTTTAAAGGCATTATTTTTTTTTTAAAGACCCTAAGGGAAAGAAAAGTTTCCCTAAATGAAGAATCACCCAAATACATTATCATTTCCATAGAAAGCAGATATAGAGATATGTGGCACTTCAAATAAATGATAAAGTCGATGATGCTGACAATAGGGTTGTGCGATACGACCATATGATATATGATCATGATATGAATAATTTTATTTCACAATAACCATATATATCACGATATAGCTTGCTTTAAATAAAGTTTTTATGATATAAAAATTTTATCATCTCATCACCAATTAAAAAAACAAATCACACCATCACATAAAAAAAACAAATTCTAGCCTAACTAACATAAGTAAAACAAACTAAAACATTTTTAATAAACCTTAAGCTCACTGAAGACAAGTAAACAGTCAGTGATAAAATAGCAACAAATAAAATAATTACAAGGAATAGGACAAAAAACTACAATAGAACAAAGACACAAATGAAATAGATCTGAAAACTTTAAACACTAGAAATGAAAAACTACAATATACAAAGCAGGTTTATTAGGCTGCTGTCACTTGTCAGCGCACGGACTGATCTAATATTCTGATTACTTAAGTCATAAATGACTGTTTACTAGAATACTCTCAAAGACGCACATTTTGACATATAAGTGTGTGTATTTCACTGTTCAAGCTCAGTAAGGCACTAAAAGTTGTTTTTTTTTGACAAACTTCTACCGGTTAATTGTTTCTTCCGGTATATCGCCCACCCCTAGTTGACATAGCACGACATGTGAGATCCATAGAAAATGGATGTGATTTCCATAGAAAGCAGATGTAGAGCGATAATTGGGCACTTCAACTTGCAAATGAATAATAAAGTCGATGATCTGTTGACATTTCCTCTTAAATGTTGGATTCACCAGTGTGCTGAACACTCTTGGAGGCCTGTAAAAGAGTGCAGACAATCGGATATTTTGTCAAGCTCAAGCTCATTTACATTCACAATCACAGCTAGTTATTACAGAAAACGCACAGCTCAGTATGATTAAAATGCTCCGGTGATCATCGCCTCCCTTGAGAAGCTAATGTTTCCTATCTGAACAAGCAATTAGCATGTGATCTCTAATGTCCTTTTAATCGTTGTGATGAGGACACTTCAACTCATGCCCTGATAGACGAGGATGCCAAAGCAGCACGCAAACACTTTTCATGTAATCAAAATGTTAATGTGTACACATCAGTACTCCTATGACATTTGCAAACTCCACAATGTGACATAAATCCAACAACGGATATGCAGCTCAACCTCTCAACGGTCCCTATAACTGAGAGTGAGTTTACCTGCGATTTGCTTGTTTGGTTTGAGCCGAACTCTGAATATTGCCTCTTCTGTGGCGCACAGATACATGACAGGAATTTGGCATACTCTTCTCTCACCTGTGGGGAAAATAAAATTACATTTATCACACATCACAAATCAGATCACAGATGGCTGTGATGGAACTAAATTCTATTCACTACTTTTTTTTAGGGACAGCGATTGTCTTGGTGTTTTCACAGTCGACATGAAATCAAACTTACAAATCTAATAATAATTTGATGAATTTTTAAATAATTGAATAATTACCGCATTATTAAACCTGGTCACCGCTCACTAAACAATCTGCTATTATAAATGAACTGTAATTCATTCTAATGTTCATTTTTATGTTCAATTCATCATTCGTTGTCCCGTGTCAGAGTTTATTGTTTATTATTACCTGTCTCAGGCTTTATATTTATTGACAAAGCCATGGTTGATCTATCATTCCATATTTGATGCTAATCTGTGTATCTCTGTTAGTGGAGAAACAGGACTCACTTGTTTTGAGAGCCAGCAATGCATGATGAACATCAGCACCCCCTGCAGGCTGCTTAGTATAGTGAAGATGTATGACATTGCCAGAGTGTCCTTATTAAACTGAAAACAGCCAAACACCCACATGATGCCGAGGACACACAGCTGCGCAATCGCAGTTACCGTAAATGCCCTGTAGGTGGAGATAAAGATGTGAAAGCTCACTAAAAGCATACATATGAATGCATATTAGACTGATTTCTGAAGGATCACGTAACACTGAAGTAATGATGTTGAAAATTCAGCTTTGACATCACAGGAATAAATTACATTTTATAATATATTCACATATAAATCATTTATTTTAAATTATAATCATATTTCACAATATAACTGTTTTTACTGTATTTTTGATCAAATAAATGCAGCCTTGATGAGCATAAGAGACTTATTCCAAGATTTTGACCGGCAATGCACATACAGGGTTTAAAAACATTTCTCACTTGATTTTGCGTAGATTGTTTAAGTCTGGGTTGAGGGAGGAAAATTTTTCTGCCAGCTTCCATATTGTTATGAGAAAAAATAATACATTAACCTGAAAACAAATAGGAAAAACTGTTTAAACATTTGATTTCATAATTTCAGTTTCTTTCAGAGTCAATTTTGACTGCTGGTATGTGGCACTTTTCAGTAATAGCATACACTTTGATGTCCTATTACTTTATAAAACATTTGAAGTTCAAATCCCATGGCTTTTGTTGTGAGAACTACTCGATACAGTATATTTGATCAACAATACATATATAAGCAGTTTACCTGCACTGAAAAATGATTATATCTAAATTAACTGGTTTTAAGTCAACTATATTATTTAATATAACTAAATCAACTTAAATACATTAAGTTAAAACAATAAGCACTTTTTTATGCTTGAAGTAGATTACAGGTTACTATTTTTTACAGCGTGTCAGCTGTGTCCCAAATTTTGCGCATAAAAATTACGATTGTCTCCCATTGCAAAAAATGGCATTGTGGAAAGCCATTTACCTATTTAATTATTTATAGTGATGTTGACTATTGTGACATGTCATTCAGTTCTGTCATTGCCTTTCAGATCCTGTTTTCTAATCTATTTGTGGACAGTGCAACAGTAGCTACTTACAATAATTATGGCACAAACTGGCCCGTAAAAGCTCCAGATGAAGCCATCTTCAAAGTTGAGCCAACAGCTAAAGATAAGGAAAAAACATCTTAATAACATCTTAATAACATATAAAAAATAATTTAAAAAATCTGATAAGACATCAGTTGTCTAAAACTCACTAGCCATTAGTGCCATATCCACTTGGATGCGCTGTGGCTGAAATTGCAACGATAACAGCGGGAACTCCATAACCAGAGGCAAACATATAGATGGGTCTCAGTGTTGTGTTGAAGACCAGCACCACCATACGGAAGAGCTGCACTCCTTCCAGACACATCCAGCAGAACGAAGCCAGGAAGAAATAGTGCAGAACACCCGCAACAACAGCACAGCCCACCTGAACCACAGCACGGGGACAGGAAGAGAACACACAGGATGTTTATGTTCAGAACTATGAACTTGTGCAAAGCCACATACCACGAAGATTACGCACCTTATTCTCAGTGCGGGCGATGCCCACGAGGAACACGAAGTAGGCGATGAAGAGGCTGACGCAGAGGTGCAGGTGGATGGTGTTGCGTGTGCTCTGGATAGATCGCACAAAGTAAAATGTGGCAATGCAGATGAGGAGGCAGACCAGAGACAGTGGCAGTCCCACCCATGTGATCAGACTCAGCTCGTATACAACCTGGTTAAGAAAGTAAAACAGATTTCACCTTACTTGATTAATGTGTGATTTTTTGTTTCCGCCACAGAATAAAATAATTAAATAAAAAAGGTAGTTGTGACTTTTTATCTAACAATTCTGACTTTTTTTTCTCACAATTACAAGATTGTTTTTTTTCTGACTTTTCTCAGAATTCTGAGTTTACATCTCGCAAGTCTACGGAGCCCCTAAAGGGACATGGTGATGAAAAAAATATGAGATGAGAGGAAAAAATATACTTCAATGATTTTTGAGTTTCTCACAAAACATTTGTGTTTCTTGGGGAAACACAAAAGCCTTGATATATAATTTTACCTTCCATCTCATCTTTTTTTTTGTCCCTTTAGGGGCTTCGTACAATTCTGCTTTTGTCCTTTCTCAGTTTACACATCAGAAAATTATTTCTTCAGAGTTTATATTGTGCAATTACTTCAGAATTACTAAGAAAAGTCAGAATTCCAAAATATATTGCAAGAAAAAAAAGTCAAAACTGTGAGATAAAAAGTTACCTTTTTAATATTTTTCTATCCTTCAGTATATGACTTATGACCCTTACCTAATTCTATAATAATTCCGAAATAACTGACTTTTTACACTTTTTGTTTCAGTCACTTGGACCCATTTCTCGACACAATCTCTATAGGAGCCTTAGATCTGATGCATATGTTATACATTGCACAGACAGTAGCACTTCTTAAATAGCATTTATCTTTTAACAAAATCTTTAGTGCATGCTACCGAAACTGGCTGAGAAGTGATATGAGTTACTCATTTTGGCTGAGAAGTGATATGAGCTCAAGACATGATATTTTGACAATAGTTAAGGGTACAAACCCCAATATCATAGAGAGCCATCAGCACAGCGAAGCTGCTGAGATGATTACAGGAGCAGACAGTCTGGACATCACTGGAGCTCACTGTAGTGCAGCCTTCTTTTGACCACGCGCCCCCTTCCAGGTCAGGATCCCAAAACACACAGGTATGATTCTCATTTGATCTCTGGAGAGAAATATGCATTAACAATACAGCACATTGATGGAAAACATTGTACGTGGTACATTAAGTGCAAACTGTTCCATACCTCCAAGTGAGAAAACGTGAGAGTTACTGATTTCTTCAGATTGGCAGTCTCTGTGTTGCTGACAGTGGCGGTTAATAATTTTGAATTGATCTTGAACGTCTGATTTGTCTGTCTCTCTAAATGGTTAAAAAAGTGTTGGAGTGATTTTCCCAGACCTTTGTAGCTGAGAAGAGCTGCAGTCGAAAAGCCTGGTTGATGCACAAAGACAGTAAAAATTAGTGTGAAGAAAAGGTTAATATACAGTATATTTCTTTACTCTGTAAATGTGATTAAGAATATATACCTAGGTATGTATTTCCTGTTGCTGTGTCCCAGTGGGATGCAAACTGTGTACTGCTGGTGGATATATTGAAATCACCCTCAGGTGGAGAACTGCCTCTTTTAACCAACAGCTCCAGCTCTGAAGGACAAAAAACACATTAATAATGTAAGAACAGACTCAGTGATGCAGTTGTCTGAAGTGTAATTTCAGTTTAGACCTATTTCTTACCAGTTTCAGTGGATGATCTCTTAGTCGGGCTTTCTGACAGCAGAGGTCCTATCAGTTTTAGCATGTTTTCCACAAGATTGAACAGTGCTGACAGTTGATGGTTATTACCTTTGAAGCCACCGTGAAGTAGATCATCTAAAGCTTTCATAAAAGCCTATATGGGTAAAATGTGACAGATTTGTGTATCAAGATGATGTTTGAGCACTTATTTGAGCTGAGCTGTTTTAATCAGAGATACTTTATTTAATGTATGCAAAGCTAAGAAGTATACAGTACTTAGGAAACATACTCATGTTACTCGTACTCAAAGATTACTCATTATGGAAATAATATTCTTTAAAAGATTATACTTGAGTGTGAACTGAATGTTTTCAGACACTTAATTACATGTTAATTTAAAGGAAATTTAGAGTGGTATTTTGACTCACTTAAGTAATACTTAATTCCATCTTTATGCGCAATTTCATAATTACTTCTGTTGCTTTGAAATATGGTTAAAATATACTGACAAGCATTTGTGAAAAACGAAAATATACTTTAATTAGTGATGTCAAATCAATGAATCGCGATTATTCACATCTAACATAAAAGTTTGTGTGTATATATATTATTACATTTATATATATTTCTGTGTGTGTGTGTGTGTGTGTGTGTGTGTCTGTGTCACACACAGAAATATATATAAATGTAATAAATGTAACACACACACACAGACTTTTATGGTAGATGCTATTAATCTCGATTAATCGTTTTGACAGCACTAACTTTAATGTAATTTCTATTGAAACTTGTACGTCATACATTTATAAAAATATATTTGTAATTATACATTTGTAAAGATTTAGTACATTTAAAATATATTAAATGTAAATGTAATACTGAATAACAGACTACTTATAATAACATACTTTCCATGTGCACTTCAAAATAAGTGTAATTTTTAAAAGTGTCACAAAAGATGATTAAAACAGTACTAAATGTAAATTAATTATAATATACTTTGAAGTCAAATTTCAAATTTTTAATTATTACAAGGTGCACTTTTTAAAAATGCGCTTAAGTGTGTTTAGAAACAGTCATGAAAGTGGCTTTTTATTTCTTTAATATTATGTTATCTACTTCTAAGATTTGAAGTACAACAAGTGCATATTCAATACAATTAGTCACACTTCTTTTTCACAAGGGTATACATAAGTATTGTATTTTACAAGGTGTCACCTCCAGAAGTATTTTTCCGTCCACTTGTGTAAAACGCTCATTCCTGACAGACTCATTCGCACTCAGTCCCAAACAGCTGTTGGTCATCAGAGAGACAAGTTCGGTTAGCTCTGGAGATGCCTACGCAGATAATACAGAGAAAAAGAGAGATCAGCACTCTAGTTGGTTATGCAAATGACTGTAATATTCTGTATCAGTAATCTAGTCAAATTACCTGGGATCCTTTGCTTTCACTTATAAATGTGTCACACTTAAGCTCTGAAAAAAATGTATATAACTATTAAGCAGTATCACAGAAGAAAAAGTGCAGCTGTGATCACAACTGATATTCAGACCAACAGCTCTTTATTGAAGTCAAAAATATTATTTAATATCACTAAATCAACCAGCAAAACTAGTTAAATTAGCGTTAAATCAGGAAGAAATAGCTATTTAATGTATCAATTTCAGGTTACTACTTTTTACAGTATAATTTTACAGACTATTTTGCATTAATGGTGCAAACGCAGGCAGCCGTTGTGTGCTATGAATGTCTGTAAAGCATGACATTTAAAAGATATTTCGGAACCAAAAGGATCAGATCTTAACAGAGGACACTAACCTGTGCATTTCATTTGTTTGTGACCATAGTTGGTGAATCCTGACATACACACACATTCATGGCCATCTTTGCTGTTTTGGCAGATTCCATCTTCACATATAGATTTATCAATGTCACATTCACCTTTAACAACATGAAAACAACATGTTGGAGAAGGATCTGACATTTCTCAAAAATAATCTGAAATTTCAATGTTTCAAAACTTGGGCTTTACAGTTTTAAAGGACCTACTCATGCAGGGTTCATCTGATTCAGTGAAGTTAGTTTTTCCTGACTTCAGTCTGAAGCCCTCAGCACAGATGCAGTAAAATGAACCGGGGATGTTGTGACATGTTGCATTTATTCCACAAACACTGGAATCGTCGCATTCAATTCTGTCTGTAATTTAGGGACAGATAATAAACAAAAATATGTTACCTGAAAACTCTCACATTAGACCAAAAGCAATGTTGCACAATAGATGGCCACACAATGTCTATAGCTCTAATAGTTTCATAACAATACACTGAACTCCTTGTCCTGCAATAAACATCTCTCTTTTCCATCGCTGGAAGAGTAACCAGTCATTTGCTGGATTTAGTTTTTTATACATTTTGTTTAAATTCATTTTTTAAAATTACATTTTAGTAGTTAGCTTGTAAACAAACTTTATCAATAGAAAAATTTGAATAACCTGTTAAAAATGAAAGTATTATGTAAACATTTACGACATTTATCCTTATATAGAACCTTTATAGCATAAAGGGTTCTTTTAAATTTTGTCAAGAACCCATATTGAACCCAGTTGAACATTTTTTTCTGATGTAAGTAAATATTGACATAATTGTCATATTTGGCTGAACTAACCGTTTAACTTTGAGCTAAACAACACCCAGTTTCACTTATCATTGTCCCACAACATCCCATACTGAACTCAAAGAGTATATTGTGATTATGAGGACAGTGTTTGCATATATAGCAATCCTTAATTCACAACAATATCTTGCCCAAAATCATATACTTTTCAAACCAAAACTACTTCTGATATTTCTTTTCTTTCTTACCAATACACTGAACTCCTTGTCCTGCAATAAACACCTCTTTCCCATCGCTGGGAGAGTAGCCAGTTTCACATGTGCATGAATAATCCCCTTCAGAATTGACACATTCTGCATTAGGACCACAATCAGCACTTCCATCCACACATTCATTGATGTCTGAAATGAGAAGAACAGAGATTCAGATGTTGTTTCTGCTGCACAGAGAAGTCATATGAGATGCATCATATCAAGCTCTCTTTACCCTGGCATTCGGTTTTATCCATTTGTGTGAAATTGTGAGTTGGTGTGAACCCTCTTTCACAATGACAGTAGTAACTTCCATTTGTATTGAAGCAGTTTGCATTTTTTCCACAAATGTTTAGTTCAGACTCACACTCATTGTCATCTATAGTAATGACAGAAAATAGATGAATAACCACAGCACTTTTTCTTTATTTTTTGGTTACAGTTTATTAATGAGTGCAGATTCAGTACATAAATATGTCCTATCTGCAATATAATTTGTAGCTATTTTTCAAATTTACAGTTATTATTTTTTAAATAATATCAACAAAACTTGATTGTCTTTTGTGTGTGTGTGTGTGTGTGTGTGTGTGTGTGTGTGTGTGTGTGTGTGTGTGTGTGTGTGGGGCCAGTATAAATGTACACGTTCAATCCAAGTAAAATCCTGTTGAGCCCTGATATTGCTTAAAGCTCTTGAAAAAGAGTTGTATGTCATATGCTAGTCTTTTTATCCATACCTACACACGATCCCCTTCTCTTTTTCTGTCCAACGTCACAGTCCATCATGATGTTCTCTGTCAGTGACAATAAAAGACCTATAAACACACATAAAAAGTGTCTGTTACTGTATGTTTAGAGTCTTTGGTGAATAGCTTGATGCTCATACAGAGGTCCAAATGTCTGAGACCACATTGAAAATCTATATATATATATATATATATATATATATATATATATATATATATATATATATATATTATATATATATTTTTTATATATATATATTTAACTTGAAAATAAACAGAACAAAATACTAGGACATTCTGATATTCATGTTAATTTGCAATTCAACTTTTTACTCTTCAAGTTATGTAATTAAAACGGTGGAATTTAATAGAAAATAGAAGCATTTTCAGTATTGGCCTCAGAATCCTGTAAATTAACTGTGTTTGTAGACATTGGTGCCATTGAGCATTTAGCAGTCATGAATGTCAAACTAAGCCATGTTTTTGCTAATCTAATCTTATGGATAAGTCATGCTGCCAAAAATCAGCCTTTATTTATCATCCACATGGCTGAATTGTTATTCACTAGGATAAACAGTCTGAGAAGACAAAGTTGGAAGAAGTATAAAACAAATTAATTCTATTCATCTAATGCTATTTCCACCCTTTGTTCATGACAGTTGCATTGAGATGAAGGCGGTATGAGTGCTCTGGGTGAGGCGCTGTGCAATACTGTAACTAACAGATTTAACTTACACAACCAGCACTCAGACCAACACACTGTCACATGCTCTGACCACCGGCAGGGTCACACAGAAGACTCTTGAAAAATAGTGTAAGACGTTTTACAACCCACAGTGGTGACTTCATAACCTATAGGTGTGGTCTTGCTCATGTGTAAGCACCAGACAAACAATTGTTTTATGATTTTTTTCTTATAAGAATTTTTCCTGGGCCTCTCAGCAGTGTGGACAGATTAAAACACCTTGGATTTCCTGTCCTCATTCGGTTTCCGCCAATATTTTTCCATTGTCAAAATAAAAGCCACGCAACGTCATGCCTTAAAGGGATAGTTCACCCAGAAATGACTATTCTTGTCTGTGGAACACAAGGAAGATATTTTGAGAAACATCTCTGAGTTTTTTTTTGTCTAAATGGAAGTCATAGATCGTGAAAACGGTTTGATTACCAACATTCTTCAAAATATATTCTTTTGTGTTTAACAGAAAAAAAGTCATACAGGTTAAAGTTACATCTCTCTTAGAAGAGAACCTTAAAGGATTCTGTCAGACGCTTCATATAACCTTTTAGGGGTTCCATCATGGGGTGATTTTCTGGGTTTAGTTTTTAATAAACTGTTTACTTTTTTTTTTAATGACATTTTATGAATTAATCAGGTTGTAAACAAACTTTAGAAAAAATTAAATAACCTGTTAAACATGAAAGTATGCAAACATTTAAGACATTTCTCCTTATATAGAACCTTTTTAGCATAAAGGGTTCTTTAAAATTTAGTCAAGAACCCAGTTGAACAATTTTTTTCTAAGAGTGAAGGTGCGTAAATAATGACATAATTGTCATATTTGGCTGAACTAACCCTTTAACTAAACAACACCCAGTTTCACTTATCATTGTCCCACAACATCCCATACTGAACTCACAGAGTATATTGTGATTTTACAATTTCAATGTCTTTGAAGGTTCAAGACAGTGTTTGCACATATAGCAGTCCTTGTTTCACAAAAATCTCTTGATCAAAATCATACTAATAACCAGACCTATTTCTGATACTTCTTTTATTTCACTTCACGGTTGTTTTCCAAACTCTTTAATGTCTTAAGACTATGGGAACCGGAGCAGAACCCTCTGCTTCTTCTCTATTCATCACTCACATTGATCTGATGCTTTCCAGATAACTAGAGCTCATGGACCCGATTACACGAAAACTACCCCATTGTGACATCAGTTTTTCCTTTCTGTGGCAGTTTCCTCTCATGGCCATTTGCTGTTTCTCTATTTTTAAAACAGCAGCAATTGCGCAGTTGTTGGCAGGGCAACGTTCGAGTTAGCAAAACCACACAGTGGCTCCATACAAACATCTGTATCTACATTGATCTGTGGAAGTGTGACTCACCCAGACTCAGCAGATACATGTTCCTCATGGTCAAAGAGTGAAAGAGATCTTACAAATTAAAAATAAATGAAAACAGCTTATGATTTGATCCTGATCAATTCCATGCAAGGAAATTCTTGAGACTCTTCAAAGGTTGTCTTTCTTCAGGTTCCTCACTATCTAGAAAAAAACATAAGCTGTGAGGCTTTTTATTTGAATGCCTTCTTTTTCTTAATCTTGCTTCCCAGGCGAGGTCTTGTGTCTTTCTCGCTGACTCTAAATGTTGAAAAAGCCTGAAGTGCCTGTATGAGTTTTGTGAGTGCAGTCCAGCCCCCTGTTCTTGCTGACACTGAGAGGGAGGGAGGGAGGCGGGGGAAAGGTAACAATACAATGTAAATAGGCTTCATGGTGTCAGTTTGGTGTTGAGTAAAGTTCCTTGGATGCTAATCTGTTCTCAGAATCTTTACTTTTTCATTAAGAAGCAAAAAATAAATAAATAAATAAAATACAATAAATAAATAAATAAATATTGTAAATATAACCGATACAGCATTACAGGTACACTCAAACAAATCAACACTCTTTGAGGCAAATCAACACTCTTTGAAAAAAAAAATGAATTAAAACAACTAATTCATTATAACTAAATGCATAAAATAATCCCAAGATGGGAACCATGAAGCGCCTAATAGAAACCTTTAAAGGGTTAGTTCACCCAAAAATGAAAATTCTGTCAGTATTTACTCACCCTCATGTTGTTCCAACCCCGTAAGACCTTCGTTCATCTTCGGAACACGAATTAAGATATTTTTGATGAAATCTGAGAGCTGGTTCACTGCTCCATAGGCTTCTAAGGGATTGAAACTTGTTCCCCGAAAAGTTATTAAATACATTGTTAAAACAGTCCAAGTGACTACAATGGCTCAATCTTAAGTTTATCAAACGATGAGAATACATTTTGTGCGCAAAAAAATAACAACTTTATTTCAACTATTAATTTCCTTCTCTGTGGGCCTCTAGTCAGTTCACTAGTGTAATAGCGTAAGCTTCTGTTGTTGTACGTCACACGCATCACACACATGACCAGCGTCGGCCAATAGTGAGCCTACGTGTGACTTAGCACTACGCAATCACACTACGCTAACTGACTAGAGGCCAACAGAGAAGGAAATGAATAGTTGAAATAAAGTCGTTATTTTTGTTTGTTTTTGCACACAAAAAGTTTTCTCGTTGCTTGATAAACTTAAGATTGAGCCACTGTAGGCACTTGGACTATTTTAACAATGTATTTAATAACTTTTCGGGGCCGGCAAGTTTGAATCCCTTAGAAGCCTATGGAGGAGTGATCCAGCTCTCAGATTTAATCAAAAATATCTTAATTCGTGTTCAGAAGATGAACGAAGGTCTTACGGGGTTGGAACAACATGAGGGTGAGTAAATACTGACAGAATTTTCATTTTTGAAACTTTTCTTCTGACGTATGTACATTGCTTACAGATGTATCTAAAAAAAATAATGGACACAATATGTGGCTTATTTGAAACATTTATAAATGTGTTACAGTGTAATTATACATTTAAGTACTGAGTAAAATTAATTAACATGTACTTACTAAAGTGTAATTAATTATTTAATTTTTAAATAAATACTTAGAAACTAGCCTATATGATGTTTCACACTTAAGACGCATGTGTGCATATGTACCTGTTACTTCCTGTTTTTGGGTTGCTATGAAGGTGTCAGAGAGACGTTCTTCAAGAACATTCTGCTTTTAGTGTTGATGTTTCATCATCCACGCATAGTTTCTAATGCATAAATGTGTTTGGTATTGTTTTGGGTAACAATACTCTTATGTCCCTCCCTAAAAATACTTTAACCAAAATAACCTTTAGCCTGTATTCCTACCAGAGGTGCCTATGGGAATGTTTGTGTGACAGATTTAAAGTCACTTTGCACTGACTTTGTCCAAAGTTAAACAATGTCTTTTAGCTGTATTCCTTTGGGCTAGATTAATGAATGGGACAAGTCAACAAGTAACGTGCAGACTCTTTTGTGTAGTGTTGGTGTTGCTGGGATGTGGTGATTGATTCTTTGATATCGCAGCTTTACAGGAAATGTGGAACAGAAATGGCTTTATTTTTACATCGTATTTCAAAATTGATTTCGGAGAGATATCTCTACTCTGATGATGAATAGATGACAAGACATGTTGTTTTGAAAAATGTTTGATGATTGAACCTTCTCATATACAGCCCACAGAACTCAAACCCAACGCATGTAAAGTGATAAGCCACTTTTTGCACTGCTGATTATTTGTTTCCAGCTTGTGGTTAGTTACCCTGAGACATACTTTTTACGCCCATAGAAGTGTCAAATGGATCATGTTGTGTGCAGTAGGTTAAATATATTAAGAATATATATAATATAATAATTTAGAAATTAACCTACAGGATTTTATAATAATGACAAATGTTTTTGAAACAAAAAAGCTTGTTGAACTGCACTACTTGAAAAAATATGCATTGCATTAACCAGCAGTTTCTAATGCATAAATGTGTTTGGTATTGTTTTGGGTAACAATACTCTTATGTTCCTCCCTAAAAATACTTTAACCAAAATATTGCATTTTAATGCATGGATTGCATTTTAATGCATTGTATTTTTAGGGCTTGCATTTTTATGGGCTGAAATTCAACATGGTTGTATATTTAAGCTGTGCATATTTCAATTCAAAACATTTACCACACGTTTTCATTATTAAAAAATCCATAATCCATATTCACCTTTCAGATTTCACTTCCAAAATATGAATTCTGGGTCACACACATTGACTCCACCTTATGCCCGGTACACATTGTACGATTTTAGGCTGTCTCCGACGAAAGATGACCAATCATGGCGATTTCGGTGGTTGTAGCTCTTAAATAGTGGTCCTACGTTATACAGTAAAAGAGGTTCAGAGACGGCCATTCTAACTGTTGGCTGTAATGATTACGGAATTCAATTTGCTATAGTCAACACAAAATCTGTACGTATTATCTTTCATCACTGCCCTATAGTATATCTTGTGCTTTGAGTTTTTCTACCGGTCTGTGAATTTCTGCCTTGAGAAGTCCTGTACACTCACTGGGAAATGGCATCTATGGTCCTGATTTTGTGGGTAACCAAGCTGGTTCCACCGTAGTCCTGAACATGCAGAATGAAAACATCAGAGAAAGAGGTTAGTAAATATGTCAGTCTCTTTTGCTGTGTCACAGATAGCTCAGTGTTAGAGAGATATGGCAGTACAAAGATTATTCAGTCTTTCCAGAAATTACCACAAAATTTACCATCCAGAGAGTCTCAAGCTGTGATGCTGTGATGTCCCTATCACCACTATGTATGAAGGTCTACATTGGTCATAGAAAGAGTCAAACTCAGTATACTGTATGAATGTCTGTCAGAGTCAAACTCAGTATACCGTATGAATGTCTGTTGTGAATCATACAGGATAAGGCTGTGCCTTTGACAATCTTTTGAAGAAGTGTGTCTGTTGGCATATCTGTCTGCTGACCTCGATATATAGTTGATCCAGTCTCTCTGTAAAACTTTCCAGAGTCCACTGAAGTTTCATGAAGACCTTAGGAGTAGCTGAGTGAACCGTACAAAAGTACTGTAGTTATCTTAGAACAGGGAGCGATAAAGTATGGAAAAACGTTGAGGTAGATCCAGTAAAGGCTCCCGCTGTTAAAGAAGTTCACTGTTGTGTGTGAGATGGCAGCTGTACCTTGCTGGCCTGATGTGCCTGCTCTTTCTGCAGAGCCAGTGTAAGAGCAACATCCAATGTGTCTACACCTTATTAATATGCAAAACTAGATAAGGTCGAAAAGGTTGAATTGTTCTCTGTTATTTGCATTTGTCTTGTAAGTGGGAAAAGCTTCATCCACCAAAAGGCTAATTTCTGCCGCAGAAACTTGGAAATCCTGGCCAAGCAAGCGTGCACATGCATTAACTTTGAAATGTAGATAGATAAAATCATTCGCCAAAAAACATTTTTCATTTGATCTTTCACTTGTTTATTGTCCTTCTTGATTCACTAGTCAAACTGTCTCAGTAGCTAAAACCAATACCACCGAGGCAAGTTTACAAAATCATAGATAATCTGGCTTTATCCAAATCCGTGCTAGCCTCCAGGGTCACTTCAATCACTTCAAAACGTCTCCATCAGTGGATAATGTTTTTTCTCATCCCCCAAAAAGATAGGAGGAAAATGTCCATTAAAGCACTGATGTTAGGATTCCACTGAAGGTGAGTTGAGTTAATCCTAAGTGCTGTATTTTTTCAAATATAAACGTGAACAAAATAGATGTGAAGCATACTTTATTACATTTATTATATGGTGTCCACTGCCGTGATGCTACATCCATCGCATTTAAAGCCTGCCGAGGAGAATTTTCACTCACGCGCCATACATGTCAACCAAACCCGCTGCCACCAGATATGTAAGATGGGCTGCAGAACATAGGAGCTGTAGATGGGTTCGAAATAATAATGCAGCCATACACAGAAAGATAAAGCTTTCTCTGTGGCCTTATCTTATATACAGTATGGGCAGAACAGGATATGAATGGTACATTACAACAGATGGAACAGGTCTGAAACATTTCAAAATAAACACATACCTCTCTCATTGTTCTGCAGTGAACAATGAGAGAGACTCTGCAGTGGTGTTGTAGTTTTCATCACTGTTAGAATATGAAATAATATAAAATGGGGTTCTCCTCACAATGAATGTGTCAAAACAATTGTTGTGGGGACAATAGTCAAGAGACAAGAGAGCTGTGAGATGTTGTGTATTTGCCTTTGTTTTCTCAGATGCAAAATGTTATTGATAAGTACTGTTATTATTCACAGACAAACTCAACAAGCTCAGATTTCAGACATACATCTGTATATGGGGGAAGAATAAGAATCTGTAAAAGGAAAGACATTGGGATTTATGTGTGTGTGGTGTGAATCATGGAAAACTGGACGAAAACGTCTCGGTTACGTATGTAACCCTAGTTCCCTGATAGGGAACGAGACGCTGCGTCAAACGCTGCGGGAACGCCCCTGCGTTGTGCGTCATGAAGCACGTATGGAATCAGCCCAATGGAGAGATGAAACGTCATAGGCGGGTGACGTCATCGACCAGGAAACTATAAAGCACCCCAAAAACACAAGCGCATTAGCTTCTGATAGGCTTGAAGGAAGCGCTAACGGGAGTGCCGGGAGTATGGCGGAGCGACGCAGCGTCTCGTTCCCTATCAGGGAACTAGGGTTACATACGTAACCGAGACGTTCCCTTTCAAGGGAACTTCGAGCTGCGTCAAACGCTGCGGGAACGCGAATACCCACGTCGCCATAGGACCAAATGACCGTCATGTGAGACTAGCGCACAGAGGACGAGAGCACCTGTGCCCCAGGGGTAGAGCTTAAGTCTAGGTCATAGAACTTAATAAAAGTATGCGGTGAAGACCATCCAGCCGCATCACAAACATCACTCAGGGAAACCCCCGACAAAAGAGCTTTAGAAGCAGCCATACTCCTGGTAGAGTGAGCTCGGACAACCAAAGGTGAAGGCTGGCCAGCCGACTCATAAGCAAGTGAGATAGCCTCAACCACCCACTTGCTCATTCTCTGTTTAGACGCCGGACACCCTTTCCTGGGTGGCCCGAAACATACAAAAAGTTGTTCTGATTTTCTCCACAGGGCAGCTCTGTGGACATAAGCGTCTAATGCCCTAACAGGGCAGAGTGAATTAAGTTTCTCCTGGTCCGATGACATAAATGGAGGAGGACAGAAAGCCTGCAGAACCGTAGGTCTAACAATATTAGTAGGAACCTTAGGAACGTAACCTGGTCTAGGATGCAGAAAAGCTTTAACCATGCCAGGTGCAAATTCCAGGCACGAGGGTGAAACCGACAGAGCCTGCAAATCTCCGATTCTTTTTAGTGAAGAGATAGCAAGCAAAAAGATAGTCTTAAAAGTGAGAAACTTCTCGGGAACTTCTTCGATAGGTTCAAAAGGAGCTAGGGAAAGACCTTCTAATACAGTGGCCAGATCCCAAGTCGGCACCCTCGTACGAACTGCTGGCCTCAGCCTCAAAGTGCCACGGAGGAAACGAGTTATAAGCGGGTGTCTCCCAAGAGAAACTCCACTGAAAGGGACGTGGTAAGCAGCTAGTGCCGCCACATACACCTTTAGTGTGGAGGGGGATAACCCTGTGGAGAAGCGCTCCTGCAGGAATTCCAGCACTGCACCCACTGGGCAGTTAACTGGGTCCTGCAGGTGTTCTCCACACCAAGAAGTGAAAAGTTTCCACTTCAAGGCATAAAGCTTCCTCGTGGATGGAGCTCTGGAGTTAAGAATGGTCTCAACAACCTCGGTTGAGAGACCGGAGTCTATGAGCTGGGCCCCCTCAGAGGCCAAGCCCACAGTTTCCACAATTCTGGGCGGGGGTGAAGTATCGTGCCCCCCGCCTGGGAGAGTAGATCCCTCCTGACCGGGAGCTCCAAAGGAGAACCGTCCAGGAGAGAAATCAGGTCCGCAAACCATACTCGGGCCGGCCAGAACGGGGCTACTAGTAGTAGACTGACCCCGTCCCGGCGGACCCTCTCCAGAACTCCTGGTAACAGAGCAATCGGGGGAAAAGCGTACAGACGTGACCTCGGCCACGGCTGCACCATAGCATCCAACCCCAGGGGGGCTGGAAGAGTGATGGAGAACCACCGATGACAATGAGTGGTCTCCTTGGAAGCGAATAGGTCCACCTCGGCGCGACCGAAACTCAACCAAAGGAGCTCCACCACCACGGGGTGGAGTCTCCATTCCCCTGGCCTCGGCCCCTGCCTCGACAGGGAGTCTGCTACCACATTCAAATACCCAGGGAGATACATTGCTCTCAGAGATAGTAGCTTCCCTTGGGACCACAGGAGGATCTGACGGGCCAACTTGTAAAGCCGGCGAGACCGCAGGCCCCCCTGATGATTTATATAAGAGACCACCGACGTGTTGTCTGATTGAACTAACACATGATGGCCTCTCAGGTCTGTTAGGAAGTGTTTCAGAGCCTGAAACACAGCCAACATCTCTAGACAATTTATGTGCCACGAAAGATGATGATCCTGCCACAGACCTTGGGCTGGGCGACCACTCATGACCGCCCCCCACCCTGTGAGGGAAGCATCCGTCGTTAGCGTTATGCGACGACAAAGAGCCCCCAGCACAGGACCTTTGGATAGGAACCAAGTTTCTCTCCACATGACCAGAGCACGAAGGCAGCGCCGCGTGACTTTGAACGTGCGGAGCGGATTTCCCCTCGGGGAGAATCCCTTGGTCCTGAGCCACCACTGTAGCGGTCTCATGTACAACAGGCCGCAAGGTATAACGTTGGACGCTGCTGCCATCAGACCCAACAGTCTCTGAAACTGCTTGACAGTGAGTAGCTGGCCTAGCTTCACTTGTTTCACAGCTGAGAGAATCGAAGCGATGCGGGTCGGAGAGAGTCGCGCCCGCATCGATACCGAATCCCAAACGACACCCAGAAAAGTGGTCTTCTGGGAAGGAGATAATACACTTTTCTTTGCGTTCAGCCTCAACCCCAACTTTCTGATATGAGCGAGGACGACATCTCGATGCCGAACCGCCATCTGCTCGGTCTGAGCTAAAATCAACCAATCGTCGATGTAATTGAGAATACGAATGCCCTGAAGCCTCAGAGGCACTAGTGCTGCATCCATGCATTTCGTGAAAGTGCGGGGAGATAAAGCTAGGCCAAACGGAAGAACCTTGTACTGGTACGCCTCGCCCCCGAAGGCGAACCTCAGGAACTTCCTGTGTTGTGGAAGGATGGACACATGGAAGTATGCGTCCTTCAGATCTATCGTGACAAACCAGTCCTCGGACCTGATTTGAGACACGATCTGCTTGATAGTGAGCATCTTGAATTTTAGCTTCCCTACCGAGCGATTCAATATGCGCAGGTCTAAAATTGGACGCAACCCCCCATCCTTCTTTGGAACGATGAAATATCGGCTGTAATAACCTGACTCCAAACTGGGAGGAGGAACCCGTTCTATAGCCTCTTTTTGAAGGAGCGTTTTCACCTCTTGTTCCAATACCAGAGCCTGCTCGGGGCCCACCACTGTGTGCAGAACCCCTCTGAATTTTGGTGGACGACACCTGAACTGGATAGCATAACCCTTTTCTACTGTCTGCAGGACCCAATGAGATATTTTTGGAAGGCTTTTCCACTCTGCCAGAAATTCTACTAAGGGTACCAGCCTCTCGAGACTGGCCTCTGGTGTAACTTGAGCAGCAGACGCAGCGCCCTGTAACGGCGCACCGGCAGGGAACAACTGGTCTGACCGCTCTGAGACCCTCCTCAGAGGGAGCGAGCGTCCCTCGGGAAAGCGCTCGCTGGGATCGTCTGTGCCCCGGCATAAAGGCGGGGTTGGCAGAACGAGCCCCTGAGGGCACCGAGGAGGAATGGGCACCGTAAAAAGAGGTGAAGACCTTTCCGCCTCGGTGGGGACCACCCTCAGCATCCTGAACGGCTTGGTGTCAGGACTTCTTCTTAGCCGAAGCCTTCTTAGCCAATATAACTGTCCTCAGATCAGTTCTACTGGGAGAAGGCTTCGGCTGAGAGTGTCGCGGCTGAGCCCACTGTCCAGCAGGGGGAGCACGAGACGCGACACTCTGCCTCTGCTGCGCTCTATGTGATGAGCTCGAAGACGGCCGGGGCTGCTCCCGCCCAGCAGCCCCAGGGACATGAACTTTAAGGGGAAGAAACTTTTTAAAAGCTGCAGTTTGTTTCTTTTCTTCTTGGAATTTATCGATAACTGAATTCACAGCATCACCAAACAACCCCATGGGAGAAAGAGGAGCATCTAAAAGAAAAGCTTTTTCTCTCTCTTTAATATTAGTCTGATTTAACCACAAATGTCTTTCTGCGGCCACCAGAGCTGCCATAGAACGACCCATTAATTTGGCCGATTCTCTGGTGGCACGCAGGGATAAATCAGCAGCCTGACGCAGTTCACGAACTACGTCAGTACTGACCTCCTCACTCTCACTCATGTCCCTTAGCAGATCAGCCTGGTATGCCTGCAAGATTGACATAGTATGCAGACATGACGCAGCCTGACCTGCTGCCGAATATGCTTTACCCACTAAAGCCGAAGTGTTTCTTAAAGGCTTGGTGGGTAATGCCGGTGCCTTAAAAGATGATGCTGCTTCGGGGGAGAGATGGCTCGCAAGCGTCTCTTCCACACGAGGCAAAGCACCATAACCATGAGCCTTGGCTCCCATAATATTAGCGTATGTTGAAGTCTGGGGACTAAACACTCTATATGACACCGGTTTTCTCCATGATTTCGACACCTCGGTGTGGAGATCATGGAAAAACGGCAGGCACCGGCGTGGAGGCTGCACACGTGACGGCAAAAATCTCTCATCCAACTTTGATTTAGAAACAGACTCCTGTCTAGTCACTGGCCATTCAATATTAAGTTTTTCAACAGCTCTTGTTAACACCTCCATAAGCTCATCACTCTTAGGAGTGTGGGGTGGCGAATCCTCCACATCTCCCTCAATACTAACAACATCAAGTTCCTCAGAACTGGATAGCTGCAGCATTGGTGCCTCAGCCCGAGCGGAAGAAACCGCAGCGCGTGCTTCCGAACCCGGGACTGAGGCACTGGATCTCACAGGTGAAGGGAGAGATAAGGCAGAGCCCGTCTCAAACCCCGCTGTGAGATCCATCTGCGATCCCCACGATAAGCGCCGCCGCTCTGCCTCGGCAGAAGCGGGACCCGAACCGCGGGGAGCGCGCACCGAACCGCTCTCCTCAAAGAGCGACCGGCGGGAGCGGAGCGTCCTTAACGGCAAACGCTCGCAATGCTCACAGTCTGCTCCCTCGAGAGCAAACTGGGCATGCTGAACTCCCAAACAAACAACACAAAGATCATGTGTATCCCCGCTCGTTAAATAACGCGAGCAGGGAGGAACACACTTTCTAAACTGCTGTTCGTCCGCCATAATCTCTCAATATATATATATATAGGGATAAATTGTTTGTGTGGTGCAGGGTATGTAAGACAGACAATATCACACAGGGACAGATTCACATGTAGCGCGACTGAAAGCACAGAAGCTAATGCGCTTGTGTTTTTGGGGTGCTTTATAGTTTCCTGGTCGATGACGTCACCCGCCTATGACGTTTCATCTCTCCATTGGGCTGATTCCATACGTGCTTCATGACGCACAACGCAGGGGCGTTCCCGCAGCGTTTGACGCAGCTCGAAGTTCCCTTGAAAGGGAACTGACTTTATACATTTACTAAAAATGCATTAAGTCAGAAAGCTTTAGTATTATCTGTATTTAATACAGTGACATTTAGACAATTTAAAGCATGGCTTAAATGTCAAAAACATTACACTAATATTCAAAATTTTGTGATCATCAATGTTGCATTTATATGATCATGCAGTAAAAACAGCAATCTTGTGAAATATATGATTTTAAATAAAGTGTAATACAATAAAATTTATTCATGTGATCAAATTTCCGCATCACTCCAGTCTTCAGTGTCACATGATCCTTCAGAAAACATTCTCATATGATGATTTGATCCTCAATACACATGAATTAATATGATCAATGTTGAAAACTGTTTTTTAAAAGTTTTTTTTTTTATGAATAGAAAGTTCAAAAGAACAGCATTTATTTTAAAAAGATTTTTGTGGTAACAAAGTTAAAGTCTTTGTAAATTTTTTGATCAATTCGATGTGTCCTTGCTGAATAAAAGCATTATTTTCTTAAAAAAGAAATAATAAAAAAAAACTTCCTGAGCCCAAACTGTATTGCAGCCATTTTAAGTATCCTATATCAATCCAGTTCTGCTCAGTGTTCTCTACATGTTTACCTTGTACTACTGTAACCCACAGCTCTTCCTCTTATTCTACTCATGTCCTGCACACTGCTGACAGCAAGAGAATGAGTCCTGAGGAATGGTTTATTCCCATGGTACGATGTTTGAGCCTTTCTCTGTATCAACCTCTTTGCAAAATCAAAACCATGGTATGAAGTTATGGAATTCATGCTTCCATTAGGAATGCTCCTTCACTCAGGGCCGGTTCTAGACATTTGGAGGCCCTAGGCAAAATATATGTTGGAGGCCCCCCGCCACGCCCTCCTCCCCTCCACCTTTTTGAATTCACGAGTTCACACTCACACTTGGTAAAACACTGAAAGGTCATGTAAGAGGAGGCAGTGCCTACACTTCGCTGTGATTGGCTGATTTTAAACTGAATTCCATGGCTGTGATGTTCATGAAACCTACTTTGTTTACAGCCGATTGAGAATGATAAGAACATTTGTGTATTAATATGATTAGCTAAACATTAGAAGTAGCAAATAAAATGTACACTTCATTCTGTATAACTGTAGTTATTATTTCTGAATCAACACAAAAAAGTTATGCAACAGTAATGGTTGATTGTTGATGGTGATAAAGTAAATGCTACACCATCAGTGATTAATAGTCAGTACACTGTTCTGTCAGTGAGCTCTATCTTAGCAGTTCCTCATGTACTTTCATCTCTACTTTCATCTTGAGTGCTTATATAGGGTTTAATTTTAACCAGGAACTCCCCAACAGCCGCCTCTTCCGCCAAGAAAACCACAAGACCAATCGGGCATGTGTCATCGCTTTACACTGTGTGATGTCTGAAAGCAGATGAGTACATGACGAACACACCAAAACTGATGCCGCTCTCTGTATAGTGACCCCAGATTATGATGTTTTGATGAATCCTTCACATTTTACTAAGTACATATTGTCACTGTTGCTGGTGTAAACATCCACAGTAACCACAATCACCAGATTTGTATTCACCATCTTGTGAACAAAGTGAGTGGTACTTGAGGTTATAAATTATGTTAGGGATTTTTTTTATGTGGTGTTTGAGTGGTTTTCAGTGCTGGCGATGGTGTTCTTGGTTATGTCTAGGGTTTTCTAGGTGGTTGCTAGTCTCTATGATGTTCTGGTCTGTAAATATGACTTGGGTCACTTGTAACCTTTGGGATATTTTGTGCATGTTTTATCGTCCAGCAGGTGCAGTTTGTAAATCTAATAGATTAGAACAATATTAGTATCTTCCTTTAACAAGCTGCATTTTTTGAGATATCATTCATGTCAATAGCACAAAACGACATGTTAATTAATACTAATATTTTATTGAAATCCACAAGTATGAGCAATAGTTACAGAGATGCTATTTATAAGCACTGGCTGTGTCCATTTGACAAGACTGGACATTATCACAGTTATGGTTGTGTATTTGCTGTTTACTCAAGAACAAAACTGCTTCCTGTTTTCATTCAGGTTATTGACCTTTTGCACATCCTCTGTGAGAGGCCTAGAAGAGGAGAACCATATATTTAAAGGGTTAGTTCACCCAAAAATGAAAATGATATCATCATTTACTCACCCTCATGTCATTCCAAACCAGTAAGACTTTCGTTTATCTCTGACAATGATGTTCTGATAATGTTCCCAACTCAAAGGATTGGTTTTATCCCGCAGGACAATACTCCACACAGCCATACCAATCAAGGTGTGGATTGAGGACCATCAGATCAAGACCCTGTCATGGCCATCACAACATCCAGACCTGAACCCCTGAAAACCTCTTGAATGATCAAGAGTAAGAGGGATGGTCACAATGCATCAAACAAAGCCGAGCTGCTTGAAAGTTTCCGCCAGGAGTGGCATAAAATCGCCCAACAGTAATGTGACCGACTGATAGGGAGCATGCCAAGACGCATGAAAAATATGATTGGAAATCACGGCTATTCCACAAAATATTGATTTCTGAACTCCTTAAGTTAAAACATTAGTATTGTGTTGTTTAAAAATGAACATAAACTTGTTTTCTTTGCATTATTCGAGGTCTGAAAAGAAAAATCTTTTTTCATTATTTTGACCAGTTGACATTTTCTGCAAATAGGTGCTCTAAATGACAAAAATTTTATTTGAAATTTGGAAGAAATGTTATCAAAAATGTATTTTTTAAAACGTATACATGTAAATAGTAAATATAGAGAAACTGCTAATTTGAATAGTAAATATAGAGAAACTGCTAATTTTACAGTGTTTTTTAAATTTATATATATATACATTTATGGTCATTAAGTTTAAAGGTACAATATGTAAGATTTTTGTAATAAAATATCCAAAAAATCACTTGCACAGTGTGATATATTTTCTGCAGTTGTATACTTAATATCCCAAAATTTCCCAAAGATTTTTAATTTCAGAGAAATTCCAATTTTAAATAATGGCTCGTCCCTGGTCATTGTCGCCTGTCAATGACGTAATATCCGCGTTATCCCTGGTTTCCACTTGTACTGCCATAGTTGGCGACAGACGTGGACAACTGTGTTGCGTCTAGCGGCGCGCTCATGCTGTTGTTGCTTCGTTCAAACATTATGGACAATGGTTAGCAGACTTTGGGAGCCGAGAGCTCCACGTCTGCGACTAAGTTCGACTTGACAGAGACGCCACTCTTGCATGTACTTTATTAGACAGGTGAGCAAATGTAGGCCTACATAAAACAAATCAATGTTATATAGCTCAAAATGATGAAATGTTAGAATATGATTAGTATGTTCTATTGTTGATCTAGCTTACTGCTAGTGTCAGCCAACAAACTAACACATAGAATAACATTATAACTTTCAACACACTCAAATGCTGTTAAGTATGATAGTGTAACGTTAGACCAAGTGAAACAGCGCTGCGTTACCTCACAAGTTTAATTGGTCAAATGAACTGACCCGTGTGAGTAGTAATTCAGCACTTGCATTTGGTAGAATGAAATGTCCCCATTCCTTTATATCACGCTGATATCTGTCTCTTATTAGCATTTTAACTCATTTAAATAATATTACACACATAATCAACAGTTTCAGTCATACATATATGGCAACAGCGCCTTCTACAGGCACTCAGCTTTCTTAACCCTTGTGCATCCTTATGGACATTTTTGTCTTTTTCAGTTTTTCAAATCCCTTTGCCTGTGTTAATGCTAACTGCATACATTTTGGCACAAGTGTGTACATTCATTGGAATGACCAGATGGTGCCATTTTCTCAGGTTTGGTCTATTAAACAAATGCTCACTATACAATACTTTATTCCTGTTTTCTGCTTCTGCATATTATAAAGCCAATTCTATAAATTATGCAGCTATAGGTGTGTTGGTATGGATGTTAGAGTTTAGTTTGGTTAGTATGTGTGTAACAAAAAAAATTGTGTGTGTGTGTGTGTGTGATATTTGAGAGAAAAACTCTACTCTCCCTGTGTACTTTACCCAGTACTCACACTTGCAGTCTGGGTTATTCATACATAGAATGGTAAATTGATATTTGAGCAATATACTAAGAGATCCTGTTCTGACTGTAAGTGCCTCGTTGCAACAAACCCCGGTTACACCTTATTACGTTGGTCCACTTCAGACATTTTAATATATACAAGTAACTTTGCAACTACATGTCAAGTATCTTGTAGTTGACATTTAGTTGCAAAGTTACTTTTAGTTAGTAGAATGTCTAAAGTGGACTATTGAAATAGCCAAACCTCTTAAGTTAAGAAAACCAGAAGAACTGACTACAAAAGTTTATCAGGCACATTCATTTGCATAATCAAATCTGAGGCTCTTTTAAACAACTGAATGTGTTTAACATTAGTATGTACACTACATTTAGAGGAAATAGAAGTGTAAGGTTTAAGATATATACAAATCTAACAGACACACATGCATGTGCACACATGTGCAGGTAGTTTATTTAACAAATTTAATTATAAAAAGTTTGCCATTTAAAAAGCTTGCAATTTCTGCAACCAGTTACCACCATTTCAGTCTAAATACAGTTTTAAACTGTAAACCTTTAAACCTTTGTGGGTGTTTTTAAAAAAAATCTGATTACAAATGTTGGTTTGCAGTTATTGATGAACTTATATTTACGTGAAAGAAAAAGACATTTTTTGTTTTCCACAGAAAATTTTTGAGGTGAATGTAGTTTTTTTTTTGTTGCTGACTTTTGACCTTTTTGGATGTCATAACTTCCAAGAAGTTCATTGTGTATCAGGTGTGGTAACATTCAAATGTAATTTAGCGATAAACGATAGAAGTGTAAAAATAGTTATGCAACAACCTTTAAAATATTAAGCAATCAGGTGATATACTGTAAATCGCCCGGTATCAGAGATCTGGTAAAAGATAGAGATGAGTTCAGGCAAGGGTTGCCTCGTCCATTGTTTCCACGCAGAATTGGGCAACTTTTAACTTTTACTTCTGTTGCCGCAGGTTATGCAATACTCGTGGTGTGGTTTCTGTTAAGCACTACTTTCTGCTTTTATTTTTACTTCCATGAATTTGTTATTAAAGCCAGTACCATTATTACATGAAAGAACCAGATGAGCGTCAGTTCTAGAAACTCTTTTGGCCTTTCATATTGTAGATTAAGTCTTAAGGTTCTAGTAGTCTGTGTCTTCAACCATCTGTCATTATTCAGTCAGTATGAAGCTCTGTCAACATCCTCTTCTGCTCTGTGAGTATTGTTTTTCTCTGTATGTATTCTTTCGCTGTATGTCAGTGGATTTTACATTACATTATATTTATACATATGACAGACACCTTTATCCAACATAAAACTTCACTAAGGCACTGGATTTCAAAACTGCTTCCAGAATAAATGGACTGATGTCATTTAGACGCAATGCAGCAAAAATGTTTTTTCTCGTGTTGAATTTTTTTGCATCTTTTCAATGTTCTATTTAATTGATTTACTTTCAATATGGTCCTGTGGTTGACAGTAATTGCAAATACATTTATCCCGGCAGTGATGTCAACATTCAGTTGCTTATACACTGGTTAAAACAGTGCATATTTTTTGCACTTTTTTGAGTAGATCCTTTAAAAGCTTTATTCCTTTGAAAGAAATCTCTTTGTATGAAATAGTGAGCAAATAAATCTATGCTGGCCTAAACCTAAAATGACTAAGACTGAAATAGTAATACTAAATTAAGAAGCCCAGCCTTGTAGTAAAATGCACAAGCACACACACACACACACACACACACACACACACACACACACACACACACACACACACACACACACACACACACACACACACACACACACACACACACACACACACACACACACACACACACACACACACACACATATACACGTGTATAACAAGCACACACACACACACACACACACACACACACACACACACACACACACACACACACACACACACACACACACACACACACACACACACACACACATATGTGTGCTTGTTATACAGGTCCTTCTCAAAAAATTAGCATATTTTGATAAAGTTCATTATTTTCCATAATGTAATGATAAAAATTAAACTTTCATATATTTTAGATTCATTGCACACCAACTGAAATATTTCAGGTCTTTTATTGTTTTAATACTGATGATTTTGGCATACAGCTCATGAAAACCCAAAATTCCTATCTAAAAAAATTAGCATATCATGAAAAGGTTCTCTAAACGAGCTATTAACCTAATCATCTGAATCAACTAATTAACTCTGAACACCTGCAAAAGATTCTTGAGGCTTTTAAAAACTCCCAGCCTGTTTCATTACTCAAAACCGCAATCATGGGTAAGACTGCCGACCTGACTGCTGTCCAGAAGGCCATCATTGACACCCTCAAGCAAAAGGGTAAGACACAGAAAGAAATTTCTGAACAAATAGGCTGTTCCCAGAGTGCTGTATCAAGGCACCTCAGTGGGAAGTCTGTGGGAAGGAAAAAGTGTGGCAAAAAACGCTGCACAACGAGAAGAGGTGACCGGACCCTGAGGAAGATTGTGGAGAAGGACCGATTCCAGACCTTGAGGGACCTGCGGAAGTGGACTGAGTCTGGAGTAGAAACATCCAGAGCCACCGTGCACAGGCGTGTGCAGGAAATGGGCTACAGGTGCCGCATTCCCCAGGTCAAGCCACTTTTGAACCAGAAACAGCGGCAGAAGCGCCTGACCTGGGCTACAGAGAAGCAGCACTGGACTGTTGCTCAGTGGTCCAAAGTACTTTTTTCGGATGAAAGCAAATTTTGCATGTCATTCGGAAATCAAGGTGCCAGAGTCTGGAGGAAGACTGGGGAGAAGGAAATGCCAAAATGCCTAAAGTCCAGTGTTAAGTATACCCACAGTCAGTGATGGTCTGGGGTGCCATGTCAGCTGCTGGTGTTGGTCCACTGTGTTTTATCAAGGGCAGGGTCAATGCAGCTAGCTATCAGGAGATTTTGGAGCACTTCATGCTTCCATCTGCTGAAAAGCTTTATGGAGATGAAGATTTCATTTCTCAGCACGACCTGGCACCTGCTCACAGTGCCAAAACCACTGGTAAATGGTTTACTGACCATGGTATTACTGTGCTCAATTGGCCTGCCAACTCTCCTGACCTGAACCCCATAGAGAATCTGTGGGATATTGTGAAGACAAAGTTGAGAGACGCAAGACCCAACACTCTGGATGAGCTTAAGGCCGCTATCGAAGCATCCTGGGCCTCCATAACACCTCAGCAGTGCCACAGGCTGATTGCCTCCATGCCACGCCGCATTGAAGCAGTAATTTCTGCAAAAGGATTCCCAACCAATTATTGAGTGCATAACTGAACATAATTATTTGAAGGTTGACTTTTTTTGTATTAAAAACACTTCTTTTATTGGTTGGATGAAATATGCAAATTGTTTTAGATAGGAATTTGGGGTTTTCATGAGCTGTATGCCAAAATCATCAGTATTAAAACAATAAAAGACCTGAAATATTTCAGTTGGTTTGCAATGAATCTAAAATATATGAAAGATTAATTTTTTATCATTACATTATGGAAAATAATTAACTTTATCACAATATGCTAATTTTTTGAGAAGGACCTGTATATATATATTCTTCTGTTTTTCCTTATTTTTAATGTATAACACAAGGTACAGTGATTTCAATAGACCTATTGTATACATGAAATCATGTGCATGAAGAAAAACATCAGGTAAAACATAACAGTTTTGCAATTTAGGTTTAATTCATAAAGTATAAGATAAAGTTATAAGCCGTTTTACAGCATTAAGTGTTTGCACTTGATGCGAATAGGACATAGAGTTGTGTAAATAGGCATTAAGAGTTTATTTTCATTCCTCTGTTTGTGATCAGAATTTTGGCTTGAAGTTCCTTAAACAGTTGTCTCTGCAATGGCAGAATCTATCAAATAAATTCACCACCTGCACTCATACAGACGAGCCTCACGTGAAATATGAACATTTGAGCTTTTATGGTGTTTCATAGTAAAGAAGAATATAGGCCACTGTTATAATATGTCTGATGTATAAAAAACAGATCACACTATAATGAGTTTTTGTCTTTGTGTTTTTAGGGCTGATTTCCAACATCTACTCTGGACACACTGAAGGTGATTATATTTGATTTATATATTTCATCTACACTAACTGTTTCAAGCTGATAAATATTAGTGTTACATTTGTAGGACTAAATACTCCTTATTGCCTATTTAACAACGTTACCTTTTTAACATCGTTAATCTATTATTCACAAATTTTGTCTATATTGCTGGAGTCTTGAGATGAGATAGAACAGATGATTTCCGTTTCTGAAGTCTAATATGTTGACTGTATTTCACAACCACTGTCGATTTTCATGGCCGCATGCTAGCCATTTACAGCCTAACAAAGTTGACGTGTCATTAAAAAATTGTAAGTCAGGATGCATGCATCTCTGTAACACTTTTTTTACTATTAAAAAAAAAGGTTTTAGTCCTTATTGGTTTGGTGACAGCAGCACCTACTTGTCAGAAACAATAGTGCTAGTTAATCTAACATCAACATTATTAACAAAAACTGCTGTGGCAACACATGGAGAACAACACTAAAGTCTAACCTGATTTAGCAAGTATGTTTTGTAATCAAGAAACCATATTCATACATTAAAAAACAGCACATTGTTTTCATTGTGAATTGTTATCGTTTTACAGAAATAAAACCCAGAGTGACCATTAAACCTGACAGTCCTGTATTCAGAGGAGAGACAGTCACTCTCAGATGTGACATATGTGATGGAGTCACTAGCTGGCGGTACAACTGGTATAAAGACAGTTCAACCAGTGTTTTCAGTGAAGGACAGGAACACACATTCAGTTTTGTTTCTGAGTCTGACTCAGGTAAATACTCCTGTTATGGGACAGAGACTGAAGGATCACGCAGATCACAACGCAGTGATGAAGTTACACTGACAGTATCAGGTGAGTTTGATCATCTATTCATAAACACACACAAGTTTAACATGTTATTAATGAGCGATGTCTCTATTTCAGTTCCCAGAGCAGTTTTAAGTGTTTCTCCTCAGAAGTGGTTGACTGAAGGAGATCACGTGACTCTGATCTGTGAGGTTAACGGCTCCTCTACAGGCTGGACATTCAGCTGGTTCACTGTAACTGTCTCAGGTCATTTATAATGTGCTTCATCTGAAATAACTGGTTATATTCAAGTGAAAACTATAATTTAATATGTCTGAAACCAGACACAAACTGTATGTAGAGCACATGATTTGATGGCCAACACTTCCATGGGCTCCAATCAGTGAAACCTAGTTTGAGATCCCAAACCCTCATCACCAACATATATAACAACATAAGAGCCATTGATCAAACCCTGAATAAAACAACCTAAACACAATGAGTAATTTGGGTTACACCAATGTAAACCAGTGTATTCAGGTTCAAGTTTTTTAACAAATGTAATGTATAAGGCCCAGTTTAGATAGTAGTTCCCTTTCAGTCGATAACGTCAGACGTAGTCGACTTCGACTGAATGGGGATCGCGTCAGAGAGCCAATGTTCTTTGAGTACTATTGAACGAGCCAATGGAATTGGCGTGCGTGATTCGCATCACACACTCCGCCCCTGCGGCACAGGTATAAATACGGAAGTGGATGCACACACTAGTTGCCTTTCGCTTCGGAGATGATAGTTTGATGTCTCTGAAGAGTGCTGTTGTTTACAACGAGTGAGTGTGTCGGTGTTCTTCAGGAAGACTCTCCCAGTGCTGGTGTTCTACAGCGCGAGTGCAGCAGTGATCGCGAGCTTGGAGCTCTCAACTGCTGATTCTAAAACAAATTCTAAATGTTTGTGTGTGTTGACGGCTGGTTAGAGGGCGGAAAAGTGAGTGGTTCACTGTTTCAGTTCACTGTTCAGTGTTGCCGCGGTCATTCCCGTGTGCACCGGCACTGGTGAAAAAAACACTTCCTGCTCAGCTACTGTTCGGACGCTCTCGCTTACTGCTCCGCGCTTTGCTCTATCGCTTTTATATTTCTATATTTTATCTCCTTTTATCACCTAATTTTAACTTCAGCAAATCAGCACAGTGCTCAAACGTTTGGATTACTACAAAAAAAAAGCAGAATTATTTTATTCAACCAGCCTCCCACTGAAAGCTTACATTCCGGGGAAGAGAAAACACAACTGCCTACATTCATAAGGATAAGAAAATGCCTCCTCTGGAATCTACTTGCTGCTCCAACTGCCACAGACTTTTACAAAGGATTGCAATTCTTGAAACAAAGTTAATTGCGGGACCACCAAACCAGACGGAACACACAACAGAGCTTCGTCATGGACGTCCTCAGCATACAGCCGGTGAGTCCCATGAATCTAGTGCTTCTCGACAGGCCATACTGAGTGTAGAGAAACAAGCCGATCGTTTTACTAATCGATGGCACAAACAGGGTGCGAGATCCAAAGGCACTCGCGACATCAGATTGTCACGAGCATCACATATTACTGCAGTAGCATCCTCTACCCCAAATACGGCTCTGACAAGGACTGCAAACACTGGTCTCCTACCACCGCCTATACATCTTGAGAACAGATTTGAAGTATTAATGAATGAGGAATCCCCAAATTTGATGAATGTGATCACACACAGACAGAATCAGCCAGTAGCTAACACTGATGCTAACTGGGGCTCAAGGTCGAGCAGACAGCGGCACTCAGCTCACAGTGCAGCCGAGCCCAGGACTCTGATAGTGGGCGACTCCGTAATCAGAAACATAAATAGCAGGGATACAACAACGTGCTGCCTTCCACAAGCAACAACATCTGATGTAAACAGGGAACTTCAGAACATTCTGATGAAACATAAGACTGCAAATCGACTCATCATTCATGTGGGGAAGAATGATATTCATAAAGAGCAGTCGGAACTTCTTAAAAAGGATTTCAATGAACTTTTTGAAACACTTAAAAGACTGAAAGTTCAAACATTCATCAGTGGACCACTCCCAGCAAGAGGAACAAACAGGTTTTCACGGTTGCTTGGGCTTAATACATGGCTGCAAAAAACCTGCAATATAAAAGGAGTGAACTTTATTGACAACTTCAATCTTTTCTGGAGTCAGAGGCAACTGTTTCAACAGGATGGCCACCACCCAAACAAACTTGGTTCAAGAGTGCTAAAGGACAATATCTACTTCTCCCTCCGTCATCCTTCTGCAATGTGTGCCAATCCACTCAACCTGAATGGCACACACACACCTGGATACAGTATGAATGACCACAGGATTTCACTTCAGCCCCTGAATGGACATGCGGTTGACACATCACACAAGGACAGTGATAACACCACTCAGCCACAACAACCTCTGCTCACGGACACAATCTCAGCTGAGCCCTGCCCACAGAGCTCACCACAGACAGACTGTGACATACCAGCACTGCTCCAATATACAGCACCCAAGGACGACTTTCTGGAAAACAGCCAGGGAAACCAGGACAGCATATTACAGCCTCCAATAACACCAGAGCAAAAATCACTCTCACCGGAAACATTATCACTCTCTCCAGCATCTCCACTTCTGTGCTTCTCAGAGAAAATGGAACAACTGGTGCATGCTGGAACTAGACTATCCCACTCTTTTGCTGCGAGCCCCCAGATACCAACCAAAAAACGCCAGGCCCCACAACCACCAAAGCCTACGGGCCCAGCTCGCCCTCCCCCTCCTCCTGTGAGAGCTCTTCGGCCTCTGCCACAGCGCCAGGGCCCACACCCTCCTCCGGCGGCTCGAGGTGAACCAAAAACAACTGATACCAGCTCTCAGTGATATGTGTCGGGTCCCCGCTATGATAACAATAACTTTCTCAAATGTTTACAGAACAAGCGGGAACCCAGTGTGCCTGTATCTTTTTCTATTGCTGTTCGATTACATGATAGAAAGTCTAAGGCCTTCAAAAGCCGTACAGCAAACCCATCTAATCTGGTGCCTATTACACGACATACCAAGATTGCTGTGGGGACAAAAAGTAAGACTGTTAAGTTAGCACTTTTAAACATCCGCTCACTTAAAAATAAATCACTTTTAGTCAACGACTTAATAACCACATTCAACCTGGATTTTATGTTGCTAAATGAAACTTGGCTAGAAGAAAGTTGCAGTGCAACAGTCCTCAATGAAACAGCCCCTCCTAACTTTACTTTTATGAGTGTCTGCAGAGCTGTCAGAAGAGGCGGAGGTTTAGCTGCTCTTTATAAAGATGTCTATCAATGTAAGCAAATATCATTTGGGAATTACCCGTCTTTCGAATATCTGGGTATTGTGTTAAAAGGTGCTCCACGCATTTTACTTATTATTGTTTACAGGCCTCCAAAATACTCTCCAGCTTTTGCTGAGAACTTAACAGAACTGTTATCAACAATTTCCTCAGAGTTTGACTGCTTTGCCATTGCTGGAGATTTTAACATCCACATAGATAATGCAGAAAACAATATGGCAAAAGAAATCAAAACTGTTTTAAAAACTTTTGATCTGACTCAGCATGTACATGGAGCCACACATAATCGTGGACACACTCTAGATTTACTTATCAGTAAGGGTCTAAACATTTCATCAATTGTTATTAAGGATGTAGCACTGTCTGATCATTTTTGTATTTTCTTTGATATATTGATCTCTCCTGCCATTGAAGCTAGATCTGTGTCTGTCAAGAAGAGATGCTTAAATGAGAACACTAGTGTACTATTTATGAAGGCTATATCTTTAACACCAAGCATATCTGCTGACTCTGTTGATTTTCTCCTTGATTCTTTTAACTCAAAAGTTAAGAGTGTAATTGATGATATTGCTCCTGTGAAAGTCAGGAAGAAGAGTGGCAGACAAAAAGCACCTTGGAGAAACTCAACAGCAGTGCAAAATATGAAAAGACAATGCAGAAAAGCAGAGCGCATGTGGCGGAAGACAAAACTTGTAGTCCATTATAACATCTACAAAGACAGCATCCATGCTTTCAATAAGGAACTAAGCAAAGCTAGACAGACTTTTTTCTCGAATATTATAAACAGCAATATAAACAACACGCGCACTCTTTTTGCTACTGTAGAGAGACTGACAAACCCCCCAAGCCAGATTCCCAGTGAAATGCTCTCAGTGAGAAAGTGCAGTGAGTTTGCTTCTTTCTTCTCTGAGAAAATCAATAATATCAGAAAGGTGATCAGCTCATCCTTGAGTTGCGCTGGTGTCAGGCAGATCAGACAACAGCACGAGAAAGTAGCCACTATGTCTGATTTAGAAGAAATTGATGGCAAAATTTTGGAAGAAACCGTACAGCAACTAAAAACATCAACCTGCGCCCTTGATGCACTTCCCACATCTTTTTTCAAAAATGTGTTACACAGCTTAGAAGCAGATCTCCTAGAAGTGGTAAATGCCTCACTTCTCTCTGGGAGTTTTCCGACCTCCCTGAAAACTGCTGTTGTCAAGCCCCTCCTGAAAAAGAGCAATCTGGATAAGACCATATTAAACAACTATAGACCGATCTCAAATCTTCCTTTCATAGGCAAGATCATTGAAAAAGTTGTCTTCAATCAGCTGAACAAATTCTTAAGCTCGAATGGATACTTTGACCATTTTCAATCTGGTTTCCGACCGCACCACAGTACAGAGACCGCGCTCATAAAGATAATAAATGATATTCGCTTAAATACTGATACAGGCAATTTATCAGTGCTGGTACTACTCGACCTCAGTGCTGCATTTGACACTGTCGATCACAAAATACTTCTTGACAGGCTGGAAAACTGGGTCGGGCTTTCTGGGATAGTCCTAAAATGGTTCAGGTCATACTTAGGAGGCAGAGGTTATTATGTGAGTATAGGAGACCATAAGTCTGAGTGGACATCCATGACATGCGGAGTCCCTCAAGGCTCAATTCTTGCGCCACTCCTATTCAACCTGTACATGCTCCCAATGAGCCAAATAATGAGAAAGAACCAAATCGCTTACCATAGCTATGCAGACGACACACAGCTCTACTTATCCCTATCGCCTAACGATTACAGCCCCATTGACTCCCTTTGCCAATGCATTGATGAAGTAAACAATTGGATGTGCCAAAACTTTCTTCAGTTAAACAAAGACAAAACTGAAGTCATTGCGTTTGGAAACAAAGATGAAGTTCTCAAGGTGAACGCATACCTTCAGTCTAGGGGTCAAACAACTAAAAATCAAGTCAGGAATCTGGGTGTGTCTCTGGAGTCAGACCTTAGTTTCAGTAGTCATGTCAAAGCAATAACTAAATCAGCATATTATCACCTGAAAAATATTGCAAGAATTAGATGCTTTGTTTCCAGTCAAGACTTAGAAAAACTTGTGCATGCTTTCATCACCAGTAGGGTGGATTATTGTAATGGACTTCTCACTGGCCTTCCCAAAAAGACCATAAGACAGTTGCAGCTCATACAGAACGCTGCTGCTAGGATTCTGAGCAGAACCAGAAAATATGAACACAGCACACCAGTCCTCAGGTCTTTACACTGGCTGCCAGTTACATTTAGGATTGATTTTAAAGTATTATTACTGGTATATAAATCATTCAATGGCCTAGGACCTCAATACATTGCAGATATGCTCAGTGAATATAAACCCAACAGATCACTCAGATCATTAGGATCACATCGGCTAGAAATACCAAGGGTTCACTCTAAGCACGGCGAGTCTGCTTTTAGCTACTATGCCAGCCGCAGCTGGAACCAGCTTCCAGAAGAGATCAGATGTGCTCCTACAGTAGTCACATTCAAATCCAGACTCAAAACACATCTGTTTAACTGTGCATTTACTGAATGAGCACTGTGCCACTGTTCGTCCGACTGTTTGCACTGTATTTTATTTTATGTTTTAATTATTCTGATTTCTGTATTTTATCTTTTATTCTAAACTGTTTTAATTATTCTGATTTCTTTTGATTATTTTAATTTCTTCTATGTAAAGCACTTTGAATTACCATTGTGTATGAAATGTGCTATATAAATAAACTTGCCTTGCCTTGCCTTGCCTTGCCTTGCCTTGCCTTGCCTTGCCTTGCCTTGCCTTGGTGACGGGTCCTATTTCCTGAAAGAGCAACACGGTTGCGTTTGCGTCTTTTTCAAGATGTCATTCCTCCTGTGCGTTTCTGGATGCGGTCGTTCCCTTTTCCTCTCTGACGGTCACAATTGTTGCATCACGTGTTTGAGCTATTTATGTGTATATAAATATGTATATATATATTTATATGTTCAGCACGCTGAGGCAGCTTTTGTGGATGGCTCATGTTCTCATTGCGGGAATATGACTGTCGCAGTGTTGAGATCGAGACTCGCCTTCGTCCGCGAAGCACGAGCCCCCATTACCATGCCCCACCCCAGGTTGCCGTGTGGGATGGGTGATCGGAGGATAGTGATGGATGTCTCGCCCGGTAACCATTCCCTGTGGGCTCCTCACTCCTCCATCACACCGCAGTTGTTGGAATTCCTGTTGAGTGTGCTGGTCCCTCTGTAATGGACCGATCAGCTGTTTCAATGGGGGTTCCCCCAGAGGATAAGACGTCGATAGCAGCATCGGAGGGTGAGCTGGCCTCTGGAGATGATGACTCGGCTGTGTTATCTCCCTCTGGGAGTGTAACATTGCCGGAGCCAGATCCAGAAATGTCAGCTATGCTGAAACGGGCCGCCGAGGCTGCGGGGCTCGAGTGGAACCTCCACCGTGTCCCGTTCAGTCTTGGTTGGAAGTTTGGTATCTCGGGGCGCGCCGCGCTGGTTCTCAGCTCGCCGCCCAGTGCCTTTCTTTCCCGAAATGCATGGAGAGCTTACCAGGTTGTGGACGGCACCTTTCTCTGCCAGAAACTGCCTGAATAGCTTTTCCCCCTCACTACCCTTAATGGAGGAGTGATGAAGGGTTGCGAGGCTATCCCTCCAATGGAGCAGTCAGTCGACACAGGTGCACCTGTGTCCGGTGGCCGCTGCCTCTTGGGGGGATCCTCGTCTCCCCCCTAAGGCCTGTGAGTTTTCTTCCATTCCGACGGGTAGAGCTTACAAAGCCTGTGGGCAAGCCGCCTCCTCTTGCGTGCCATGGCGTTGCTTAAGGTCTGTCAGGCGAGGGCACCCGTGGACATGCACGAGGGTAGCCCAGACCGTGTGCTCATAGGTGAGCACCGCACCGCATCCGACTTCGCCCTCCGGGGCACGAGTGTCGTGGCGTGTGCGATCGGCCTGGTGATGTCCACCTCAGTGATCCTGGAGCGCCACTGTTGGCTCAGCCTGGTTGGTATGGCGAATGCGGACAAGGTTCAGTTCATGGTCTCCCCAATTTCCCAGGATGGGCTGGTCGGTGATGCGGCGGAGAATCCCCCCCCGGTGATCCCCCCCCCCCCAAAAAAAGCGGAGCAAACGGTACCCACACTTTAAAGAAAGAGCAAATTCATCTGTTGCTGGGTCCCAAGAGGGCCGGTCTGGCGAGTGTGACCCTGTATTGCCTTACACCCCTCACCTCCCCCCCACCCCCCCACCCCCCTTGGTCGAGAGCAGGCAGCTTCGTGCGTTCGAGGACCCGGTCATCCGCCTTCTCACGCGCCCCCTGCCGCTAGTGGAGACAGGTAAGTGTTGCACAGCACACTAACACCACACTCTCCACTTTGCTGCCCCACCTCAGGCTCAGCTATCCCGCTGAAGTCAGTGATAATCATCACATTAGGTGTTGAGCAGACTTACTCCTGAAAATCCAGTGATATTCATCACACCTATTGTTGAGCAGTGCTCCTGACTTGTGCGCGCTTATCTTATCCTGCTGGCAAAGGATTTGATGTAGCCGCTCCTCCAGCCGGTATGAAAGCCAGTTGCAAACTCGTTCTTCATGCTACTAGGTGGTTGGTCGTGACCATCTTGGCCCAAGATTGGTCTGCAGCTCCGACCTGAATGACATGTGCTTCAGATCTCTACCTTCTGCGCCGAAGGCTATCCTGTGTGTTGCGCGTGAGGGTTGAAGTATCAGTACAGATCCCTTCCCTTCGAGTGCTCCAGAGCCCGTTGGGTCTTCAGGTCAACTGGGAGAGAGTAATCTCGCCCATGGGTTGAGTATCTCTTTTTCAGTTTTGGAGGTGGACTCGGTCCAACACGTCTCTCTAATGAGAGTGTGTTCAGCTGGTGCATATAGAAGTGAGAAAGGGTCCCACTGAAAGAACTTTCAGAGGCTCCTGGGGCATATGGTAGATGCAGCCACTTGGCTTCCTCCATATGAAGACTGCTTCAGCGCTAGCTTAATGATCGAGTCCCGAGGTGACTGTGGCAGAGCAGCTCACCCTGTGTGACTACAGTTCACCCCGGTCTGCTGCCAAACCCTCACCGACTGAGGGGCCATGTACAAAGGGCGTGCTTTAAAGTAGGCCTGGGCGACCTCCGACTGCACGAGCATTCTTGCCTCGAGTTGTTAGACATCGCGACCGTTGCGTGACCTTCCCTCGCTTGTCACGACTCACCCGTCACCTCCTCCTTGGAGTCAGAAGCTTCTGAGGGCGCTTTGTTCCACTCTTTCCCGGTCTACTCAATCATGCCGCCAACGAGCCTCACGACAGTTATAGCCAAGGTGAGTGGAGACTCCATCCCCTGGGGTCCAGTTGGGTCATGACCACTCTGGGGCCACTCAGTTGCCTTTCCGGTTTCGTCTCCCTGCAAGTTGCATTTATTCTGTCAGAGCGGACGACCCTTGGACAGACACTGGCTCTTAGCTGCCCCGGGGGCCCGCAGAAATGCGTTTCGCCAGTGAGCCTCCTAAAAAGTGACTGCGACTCTTCGTCGCCTGGCGCCTGCTCAAGTCAGTGAATTCATCACACTATCATGTTGAGCAGAAATGCTCCTGAAACTCAGTGAAGTTCATCGCACTCAGGTGTTGAGGAGGAATGCTCCTGTAGCTCAGTGAATTCATCGCACTCAGGTGTTGAGCAGCAATGCTCCTGAAGCTCAGTGAATCTTTTCACACTCAGTGTTGAGCAGAAATGCTCCTGAAGCTCAGTGAATTTCTTCACACTCATGTGTTCAGCAGAAATGCTCCTGAAGCTCAGTGAATTTATCACACTCAAGTGTTGAGCAGAAATGCTCCTGAAGCTCAGTGATCTTCACATATAGTGTTGAGCAGTGCTCCTGTCTTTTTGCGCCTGTCGCTTGCACCTACTGTGCCAAGTCAGGAGTGGAGCAGGTCTTCATAGTTGCCCCTTATTGGCATATTGGCATAGAACTAACTAGTTCCCATCGACAGCCTTCCTGACTTCCCCTGAACACATTTTCAGGGACGGGGTACGATGGCACCCGCGTTCTACCCCCTGGAGATTCTGGGTGGTCCTACACTGAACGTGGAGGTTCAGGTCACATCACAGGTACATGTGGTAGTTACCATCACTTCTGCGAGCACCCCCTGGAAAGAGGTGGTGTGCTTACGCGTTAGAAGTGGAACCTAGTCGTTGAGTGAGTCTTCTCTCCGTGAGGAGATCCTGAAAGCTTTAGATCATTTCAGTGCTCTCTTTCCTGCAGGATGGGTTGGAGCAGGCTGTTTCCTCCACCCTCAAAATAATGTTGCCTCTGTATTCTTGACGCACATCATGATGCAGAAGCTTGGGAAGCGTCAGGTTCCTGAGGGAGCAAGGTAATGTAAATCCTTGCGTCCCTCTTTATCCTCTTGGGCCTTATCTCTGGTGCAACTGCAATGCAGAGACTGCCCCTAAGCCACTGCAGGCAGAGAGATAAAAAATTATGTTAAAACGGTTCTCCTGCTCGCATGGTCTCTACTACAGGGTAGGGACTTGCTCGCTTTCGGTCAACGAATTGTGCCTGGAGTACAGGCCGGCTAACTCTCACGAGCTGAGACCCCGGCCTGGATTGTGCCCAAGGTTCCTACCTCTCCCGTAATAGGATCAGGTGGTGAGCCTGCAAGCGCTGCCCCGGAGGAGGCAGACCCAGCTCTGGCTTTCTCTGTCCGTCCGCTTAATATTGGTTAGACGTGTACAGAACGCAAGCCTTAGACCTCAGACCAGCTCTTATCTGTTACGAAATCAGCAGAGAGGGAAGGCTGTTTCCAAGCGAAGTTGGCCCACTGATGGTGGCTGCCTTCATTTCGGTGAAAAATTCCGAGATGCTCATGTCCACTTAGGTGTTTAGCTCCGCTTTAATGAGTGTGTGATCCGTCTGGACGTTGTCAGGGTACTTTGCTGACAGATTTTCTAGAGTTGGGGGCTGGGCGACACCTGGTTTGAATCACTGCTTCCCGTGGGCTCCCTTCTCATGAAGCCAGTTTCACCGTGAGCACGGTTCAAGTGTCGGCTTGCTGCACCATTCCCTTCCTATGGACTGGATACGTGCGCCTTTCTACTCCAGTTGAGTTCCCTTAAACCGAACCCTGTTGAGTTCCTCCACAACCATCCCACTTCGGACATGCAGAATGACTGGTGTTAGGCCTACCACTCGTAGTGTGGAACCTGTGTTAGGCTGGGTCCATATGCTGCGGTCCCTACGGTGATCCCATATGTGTTTTCTTCCACGATACGGCTACCTATAGCGAGCCCATGTCTTCCCTCAGCAGAGTCTCTCTGCCGTCACTGTCCGGTGAGTATCTCCCTGTCTTGGCCTGGAGCCACCCCAGTGACATTCCATATGTCGTACTGCTCTGTCATCCGCCCAGTTCATATGTGTATTATCCACGTTACCTCCCTTTGGGTAGGATGTGGCTTCCGCAGCGCCCCTTTCTCCCAATGTACGGGAGCGCTTCCCAGTGGTCCTGTAGGAACACGGTGACTTCCCTGGCCTAAGCCCTGTCCTTCCCGGCCTTAAAATAGTGGGGGCATCAGGAGGCTTTTGTCTAGGCACTAGAAGGTGGCAGCTTTAGTGGCGTGTTCAATGGTTATCCCCATTCAGTCGAAGTCGACTACGTCTGACGTTATCGACTGAAACTTAGTCCCCTTGCCACTACCGCTGGACCACCGCTGACTCCGGGTTACGCTCTGCTCCTCAGCGAAATGCAACTAGTGCGTGCATCCACTTCCGTATTTATACCCGCGCCGCAGGGGCGGAATGTGTGATGCAAATCACGCACGCCAATTCCATTGGCTCGCTCAATATTACTTGAAGGACATTGGCTCTCTGATGCGATCCGCATTCAGTCGAAGTCGACTACATCCTCTGTTCCCTCCTTCAGGGAACAGTGGGTTGCAAACGCAACCAGGACGTTCCTTAAAGTGAAATCTACAAATTTTCACTTTATACAGGGAGCAGGAATGATTATGAGCTCCTCTCAGACAGCAGCAGAGGAGCTGGAGGAAAATACACTGTCAGTTCTGCTACTCTAAATCACACTGGAGTTTATGTGTGCAGAGCAGAGGGAGATAAAACAGCTGTTTACACAACATACAGCAACAAACAACCACTGTGGGTCACTGGTGAGTTCACACATAGTTTAAATGATTATTCATATTTAATAAAGACAATTTCCAAATGATAGCTGTAATTGTCTTGTCAGGTGTTTCTCCTCCAGTGTCTCTGATCATCAATCCCAGCAGAACTCAACACTTCCCATCTGTCTCTCTCTCTCTGAGCTGTGAGGGCCAGAGTAACTCTGATGGATGGACAGTGAGAAGATACACAGACAGCGGGTGGCTGGAAGATTGTTCATCAATACGCCGGGGATCACAAACAGGATCTACATGTACAATCAGATCCACCAGCACATCAGACACTGGAGTTTACTGGTGTCAGTCTGAATCTGGAGAGAACTATCACCATGTTAATATCACTGTACACTGTGAGTCTTTATTTATGTATTTATTCATTTCACTGGTATGTTACAAACAATGTATAAGCAGATTGGTGCAGGAAGCATTAGATCAGGGATCTTCAACCTTTCTGAAGTTTTGTCTAAAATAACTATATGTACAAATAACGTCCTGGTTGCGTATGCAACCCGACGTTCCCTGAAGGAGGGAACGGAGGACGTAGTCGATGCCGACTGAAATGGGATCTCGCTAGAGAGCCTGTCTTCTTCGAGTACTATTGAACGAGCCAATGTAATTGGCGTGCGTGATTCGCATCACACACTCCGCCCCCGCGGCGCGGGTATAAATACGGAAGTGGATGCACGCACTAGTTGCTTTTCGCTGAGGAGCCGAGAGTAACCCGGGGTCAGCGGTGGTCCAGCGGTAGTGGCAAGGGGACTACGTCCTCCGTTCCCTCCTTCAGGGAACGGTGGGTTGCATACGCAACCAGGACGTTCCCTTTCAGTCGATAACGTCGGACGTAGTCGACGCCGACTGAAATGGGATCAACCATTGAACACGCCACTAACGCTGCCACCTTCCAGTGCCTAAACCAAAGCCTCCTGGTGCCCCCGCAAACTTAAGGCGGGGAAGGACAGGGCTTAGGCCAGGGAAGTCACTGCTGTTCCTACAGGACCACTGGGAAAGCGTTCCCCGTACGTTGGAAGGAAGGGACGCTGCGGAGCCACATCCAACCCAGAGGGAGGTAATGTGGAGAATACACATATGAACTGGGCGGAAACCGGGCAGTCTAACATATGGAATGTCACTGGGGTGGCTCCAGCCTAAGACGGGGGGAGACACACCGGACAGTGACGGCAGAGAGACTCTGCCGAGGGAAGACACGGGCTCCCCGCAGGGAGCCGTATCGTGGAAGAATACACATATGGGGTCACCGAAGGGACCGCAACATATGGACCCAGCCTAACACAGGTTCCACACTGCTTACGAGTGGTAGGCCTAACACCAGACGTTCCGCACGTCCGACGTCGGAGGGGTGTGGAGGAACTCAACAGGGTTCAATTTTAAGGGAACTCAACTGGAGTAGAAAGGCGCACGTATCCAGTCCATAGGAGGGGAAATGGCGCAGCAAGCCGACACTTGAACCGGGCTCACGGTGAAACTGGCTTCATGAGAAGGGAGCCCACGTGAGGCAGCGGTTCAACTAGGTGTCGTCCAGCCCCCAACTCTAGAATCTGTTTTAGCAAAGCATATCGTCAACGCCCAGGCGGAGCACTCTACACTCATCATAGAGGAGCTCAACACCTAAGTGGACATGTTGCACCTCGGACCTTTGCCGAAATGAAGGCAAGCACTAAGTGCAACTTTGCATGGAACAGCCTTCCCTCTCTGCTGAATTCCAACAGATATTTGAAGAGCTGGTCTGAGGTCTATGACTTGCATTCTGTACACGTCCAAGCGAACGGGCAGAGAAGCCAGGGCTGGATCTGCCTCCTCCAGGGCAGCGCTTGCAGGCTCACCACCTGCTCCTATTACGGGAGAGGTAGGAACCTTGGGCACAATCCGAGCCGGGGTCTCAGCTTGTGAGAGTTAGCCGGCCCGGACTCCAGGCACAATACGTTGACCGAAAGCGAGCAAGTCCCTACCCTCTAGTAGAGACCACGCGAGCAGGAGAACTGATATAACAGAATTTTTAACTCACTGCCTGCAGTGGCTCAGGGGCGGTCTCTGCAGTGCAGTCGCACCAGGGACAAGGCCCAAGAGGATAAAGAGGGACACAAGGATTTACAAGACCTTGCTCCTCAGGAACCCGACGATCAGAACGTGCTTCTGCATACCTCTGCAACACGATGAGCGTCGTTTAAACACCGAGGCAACATCATTTTGAGGGTGAAGGAAAACAGCCTACTGCAACCCATTTTGCAGGAAAGAGAGCACTGAAGTGATCGAAAGCTTTCAGGATCTCCTCCGGAGAGAAGACGCACTCAACGACTAGGTTCCACTTCTAAAGGCGTAAGCACGCTACCCAATTCTAGGGGGTGCTCGCAGAAGTGATGGTAACTATCACATGTTCTTGTGATAGTCACCTGAACCTCCGCGTTCGGATGTAAGACCGCCCGGAATCTCCGGGGGAAGAACGCGTGTGCCATCGTGCCCCGTCCCCGAAAGAGTTTTCAGGGGAAGTCAGGAAGGCTGTTGAAGGGAACCAGGTCTAGTTGGGCCAATAAGGGGCAACTATGAAGACCTGTTCCTCTCCTGACTTGGCACGTAGGTGCAAGCGACGGCGCAAAAGACAGGAGCATTGCTCAACACAACATGTGAAGATCACAGGGCTTCAGGAGCATTTTCTGCTCAGCACTTGGGTGTGACAAGTTCACTGAGCTTCAGGAGCATTCCTGCACAACACCTGAGTGTGATAAACTCACCGAGCTTCAGGAGCATTTCTGCTCAACACTTGAGTGCGAAGAACTTCACTGAACGACAGGAGCATTTCTGCTCAGCACTTGAGTGTGACAAGTTCACTGAGCTTCAGGAGCATTACTGCTCAACACCTGAGTGTGATAAACTCACTGAGCTGCAGGAGCATTTCTGCTCAACACTTGAGTGCGAAGAACTTCACTGAGCACCAGGAGCATTTCTGCTCAGCACTGCGTGTGACGAATTCACTGAGCTACCTGTGATGAACTCACAGAGCTACAGGAGCATTGCAACACCTGAGTGCGATGAACTTCACTGAGTTTCAGGAGCAATTCTGCTCAACATGAAGAGTGATGATTTCACTGACTTGCAGGCGCAAGGCGACCATGAGTCGCAGTCACCTTTAGAAGGCTCACTGGGGTTAAACGCATTTCTGCGGGCCCCTGGGGCAGCTGAGACCCAGTGTTTGTCCAAGGGTAGTCCGCTCGGTTTACCCAAACACTGGCGGAAAAATAAAACCGGGGGGGCAACTGAGCGGCCCCGGAATGGTCATGACCCAGCCGGACCCAGGGGATGGAGTCTCCACTTGCCCTGGCTATAACTGTCGTGAGGCTCGATGGCGGCACGATTGAGTAAGCGGGAGGAGTGGAACAAGGCGCCCTCAGAAGCGTCTGACTCCAAGGAGGAGGTGACGGGTGAGTTTGTGACATGCAGGGGAAGCTTGCGCAACGGTCGCAATGTCTAACAACTCGAGGCACGAATGCCCGTGTAGTCGGGGGTCGCCCAGGCCCCCGTTAAAACACGCCCTTTGTACATGGCCCCTCTGTTGAAGAGGGTTTGGCAGCAGACCGGGATGAACTATAGTCACACAGGGTGAGCTGCTCTGCCACGGTCACCTCGGGACTCGATCGTGAAGCTAGCGCTGAAGCGGTCACATATGGAGGAAGCCGAAGGCTGCGACTACCATATACCCCAGGAGCCTCTGAAAGTTCTTTCAGTGGGACCCTTTCTCACTTCAACACCAGCTGAACACATTCTCATTGGAGAGACATGTTGGACCGAGTACCTCTCCAAAACTAAGAAAGAGATACTCAGCCCGTGGGCGAGACTACTCTCTTCCAGTTGACCTGACGACCCAACGGGCTCTGGAGCACTCGAGGGGAAGGACACTGTACTGCTACTCCACCCTTAGACGCAACACACAGGATGGCCTGCGGTGCGGGAGGTAGAGATCTGAAGCACCTGTCTTTCAGGTCAAAGCTGCAGACCAATCTTGGGCCAAGATGGTCACGACCCACCCCCTAGTAGCACGAAGAACGAGTTTACAACTGGCCTTCGTACCGGCTGGAGGAGCGGCTATATCAAATCCTTCGCCAGCAGGATAAGATAAGCACGCACAAGTCAGGAGCACTGCTCAACACTCGGTGTGATGAATATCACTGAATTTTCAGGAGCACGTCTGCTCAACACCTAATGTGATGACTATCACTGACTTGAGCGGGGTAGCCGAGCCTGAGGTGGGGCAGCAAAGTAGAGAGAGAGGTGTTAGTGTGCTGTGCAACACTTACCTGTCTCCACAAGCGGCAGGGGGCGCGTGAGAAGGCGGATGACCGGGTCCTCGAACGCACCAAGCTGCCTGCTGGCGACCAATGGGGAGCTGAGGGGTGTAAGGCTATACAGGGTCACACCCGCCAGACTGGCCCACTTGGGACCCAGGAACAGATGAAATTGCTCTCTCTTTGAAGTGTGGGTACCGCTTGCTCCGCTTTTTTTTTTTTTTTTTTTTTTTTAGGGAGCCAGCGGCGGAACAGACACACACACAAACAAAGGCTCCACCCGGCCCTCACCCGGGGGGAGGGAGTGATCGTCACACTCCAAGAGCATCTCATCCATTCCTGGGCGGCCCGCTCCGGAATGCTTTCGCTGTCGCTTGCCACCTGGCTTGGCAGCGCCTGGAGCGGGCTGGGCGTCTCTACTGCGGCCGGCTCCATGCTGAGGCCTGGGTGGAGGCTGCTGCGGAGGGCCAGCAGGAGCGGCGGCCGGAGAACGCCCACGGCGACGAGCAGGCGGAGGAGCTGCCACCGGCGGCGGGTGGAGGCAGCAGCTGGCCACCGGGGCAGGATGTGCCGGATGACCTCCGTCTGCGCTTGAGCGGCAGAGAACTGTTTGATGCAGTTCTCCACCGCGTCGCCGACCAGCCCAACCTGGGAAATTGGGGAGACCAGGAACCGAACCTTGTCCGCATCCGCCATACCAACCAGGCTGAGCCAACGAAGGCGCTACTGGACCACCAAGGTGGACATCGCCAGACCGATCACGCACGCTACGACACCCGTACCCCGGAGGGTGAGGTCGGATGTAGTGCGGTGCTCACCTATGAGCGCACGGTCTGGATTACCCTCGTGCATGCCATGGGTGCCCTAGCCTGCAGCAACGCCATGGCACGCAAGAGGAAGGGGCTTGCCCACAGGCTTTGTAAGCTCTGCCCGTCGGAACAGACGAAACTCACAGGCCTTAGGGGGGATACGAGGATCCCCCCAAAAGGCAGCGGCCGCCGGACACAGGTGCACCTGTGTCGACAGACCGCTCCAATGGAGGGACACCTCGCAACCCTTCACCGTTCCTCCATCAAGGGTAATGAGGGGGAAAAGCTAGTCAGGCAGTTTCTGGCAGAGAAAGATGCTGTTCACCACCTGATAAGCTCTCCATGCATTTCGGGAAAGAAAGGCACTGGGGCGGCGAGCTGAGAACCAGCGCGGCCCGCCCCAAGATACCAAACTCCAGATTCCAACCGAGACTGAACGGGACACGGTGGAGGTTCCACTCGAGCCCGGCAGCCTCGGCGGCCCGTTTCAGCATAGCTGATAATTCTGGATCCGGCTCGGGCAACATTGAACTCCCGGAGGGAGACAATGCAGCCGAGTCATCATCTCTAGAAGTCAGCTCACCCTCCGATGCTGCAATCGGCGTCCTGTCCTCCAGGGGAGCCCCGAGTGAAACCGCTGGCCCACCCATTACAGATGGACCAGCAGACAACACAGGAGGCTCCAGTGGTTGCAGTGGAAGGGAGGAGTGAGGAGCCCACAGGGAATGGTTACCGGGCGGGACATCCAACACTATCCTCCGGTCACCCATCCCACACAGCACCCGAGGGTGGGGCATGGTAATGGGGACTCGCTCTCCGCGAACGAAGGCGAGTCTCGCCCTCAACACTGCGACAGTCATGTTCCCACAGAGAAAACATGAGCTGTCCACAAAAGCTGTCTCAGCGTGCTGTAAGCCAAACACGTGACACAACAGTTGTGACCATCAGAGAGAGACAGGGAACGACCGCACACAGAAACGCACGGGCGGAATGACATCTTGAAAAAGACGCAAACGCACCCGTGTTGCTCTTTCAGAAAATAGGACCGTCACCAGTGCCGGGGCACACAGGGGAATGACCGCGGCAACACTGAACAGAGAACTGAAACAGTGAAGCACTCACTTTTCCGCCCTCTAACCAGCCATCAACACACACAAACATCTAGAAATTTGTTGCTGTTAAAACAGCAGTTGAGAGCTCAAAGCTCGCGATCACCGCTGCACTCGCGCTGTAGAACACCAGCACTGGGAGAGTCTTCCTGAAGAACACCGACACACTCGCTCGTTGTAGACAACAGCACTCTCAGAGACATCAAACGATCGGCTCCGAAGCGAAAGGCAACTAGTGCGTGCATCCACTTCCGTATTTATACCCGCGCCGCGGGGGCGGAGTGTGTGATGCGAATCACGCACGCCAATTACATTGGCTCGTTCAATAGTACTCGAAGAAGACAGGCTCTCTAGCGAGATCCCATTTCAGTCGGCGTCGACTACGTCCGACGTTATCGACTGAAAGGGAACTGTGTGTGTGTGTGTGTGTGTGTGTGACTGTGTGTGTGACTGTGTGTGTGTGTGTGTGTGTGTGTGTGTGTGTGTGTGTGTGTGTGTGTGTGTGTGTGTGTGTGTGTGTGTGTGTGTGTGTGTATTGACGTAATACGATTAAAAACTGGAGATCTATTATAATAATAAATGTTGTTATACGGTCAATATTAGGGCTGGGTATCGAGTTCGATACTTTTTAGGCACAGACCAAATTGCCTCGATACCATCGAGTATCAAAAAATGTCTTTCAATTTCAATACCTAGGGTTAAGTCAGTGAGCCCATATGCATGCAGCATAATTGGCTGTGGCCAGAGCCGTTATAATTCAGGTAACACACTGTGAGGCTTCAAGGAAAAACACAATTTTATGCCAGTTACGCTCAGAGACGTGGCTCACACATGAGGCTAGTGTGTAAGCGTCCCAACCCCCATCGAAGTAAAAGATGTGGAAAAGATCAAAAGTGTGGCTACATTTCCCCAGACTCGATGCCAAAAGCACGGGGTGAAATATTTGCGACAAGATAATTGCTGCCAAGACCAACAACACGACAAATGAAACGCTCGACAGAGAACAGAATAAACTGAGAGCACAAAGTTGCTCTGTCTTCGACTACAAGAAGAACTGGAGCATGTCACAAATTCACCAAAACTCGACGTATAGACTACATGCCTCACAGACATGAGACATAAGTTTATAGAAAGCTTAAAATGTCTACTTTTAAATTAACCATTTGAATCAAAAACAAATACTCTCTGATTATGTAATCCAAATGAAAGGTGCATTTCTCTCTATAGGCATGCACGTTCACTAAGCTATATTACGGAGATGACGAGTCAGCAACGTCAACTTCAGTGTCGATCCTGACCTCCCTGGGGCCCTAAGCAAAATTCTGCTAAGGGGCCCTCTACCTGACCCGTGACGCCGTGAGCTATGTAAACCATTTGCCATTGCCACACAGTCACACCTGACACTTCAGTGCTCCCAATACAATCCTCCCTCCTTTAAACAAAACAGTCAAATAATAAGTACAACAATATAGAACAGAATGAGTTCAAACAAACAATATTTATTGAATAGAGTATTTCTATAGAATATAGGCTGATGATGATCCAGCATCTCCTCTACTGACAAACTTAAGCATAGCACCTGCAAATTATAGATAACTAATTTTATAAGCTGCATCAGACCCATTCAAACTGGCTCCCAATTTCCTTTTATACATTTTCAAATATAAAATACTATTTATACTATGGCTTGGCTCTTGTAATATTTAACTAGTGAACTAGTGATGCAGAAATCAATAATCCCTATGAGTGATGACATCATTGATATCAAGAATTAACTTTTGTACAAGTGAACATGTAATTCCTGATATCAAAAATAGACATTGGTAGATAAAAATGTAACTAAGGGGCCCTACTAGTAAAAATAATCAAGAATTCACATTGCAAATAGTAAACACATTATTGATATCAAAAATGCATAAAATGTGAATGAATAAAAGCTAAAATGGCTTAATTGCCATAGCATGTTAAAGTTTTTTTATTATTATGCATTTTGAAGAAATTCTTGATTTATGGTTATTATTTACTGAGGGATGTGCATCCATATTGACCAGTATGTCCAGCTAGCTAGTCAACATTTTAAATTCAATATAGCCTATAAATCAATAGTCAGTCAATGTCAAATTGTCAATACATTGCTTTCCATCTTGCATAATTAGTGCAGTTGTTTAGAGTTTTTATCTACACATTGACTGAGACTAGATAATCAGTGTATTGTTTTAAAAGTATGTATAATGTGTACTTTGATGAGGAGTGCAATCATTCGCGCAAATAATTGTACAGTATGTCTAGTCTCCACATATATTTCTGCATGAAAAATGCACGTTTCATTTCGTGTACGCGCATATGAACGCATATGTAAACACGCGACGCGGTTCTACTTTCCCATATCTATGATACTTTGCGAGCTGCAGTAACAAACACCGTTGCACTTTGTCGTTCATCAAAAACAAACGTAATAAATAATTGTATTTTACTCTCAGTTTTGTCAGGCACAAAGTGATGCAAGAGATGCATTGCCTGCCTGCCCAGCCAGGTTAGCAAGACCGAAAAAACATAATAGAAATGCGCATAAACTTAACTTTTTGCTGACATCGAACTTGGAGAGGAGAGAACACAAGTTTACCTGATTGTTGTTCCCGCAATTCACTCTCATGCCCCCCCCCCCCCCAATTAATGTTTAATTAATGTTTAATTAATGTTTAATTAATGTTTAATTAATGTTTAATTAATGTTCAATTAATGTAAATTAATGGTCCTTGAGTAATTTGCGGGGCCCTACGCAGCTTGCGTAGTGAGCGTATCAACTTCATCTTTGCTGCCATCACTCAATAGTCAAGTCAAGTCACCTTTATTTATATAGCGCTTTTTACAATACAGATTGTATCAAAGCAGCTTCACAGTGATAACATGAAAATAATATAACAGAGTTTGTTTCTAAAAGAAAATTGAGTCAACGTCCACCTTAAGCAAGGCAGATCAATAATATTATTGAATATTAAATGTCCCCAACTAAGCAAGCCAAAAGCCAAGGCAACAGTGGCAAGGAACCAAAACTCCATCAGGTGACAGAATGGAGAAAAAAACCTTGGGAGAAACCAGACTCAGTCGGAGGGCCAGTTCTCCTCTGGCCAACGAAGGAACAGTGCATGATTTATGATTCGGGCAGCATTACAAGGCAGATTGGATCGGAACATTTAGAATATTTATCCATTTACATCTTTTGGAAGTCCAAGTAATCACGCCGGTGTTGAGACGAGTTGTTGAGGATCAGTGCCGTCCACCATAGAGGGTCCATATCGCCGGTGTTGAGTCGTCTCTTCACAGACTTTGTGATTGGGGTATCTGAAGTCTCCGTGAAAGGCTGGATACAAACTGGAGCTGACGAACGCCGTTTTTCTCGGGACTCACGTCCCGAGATAACAGCAGAAAAGCAAAAAGGGAAAATAATTAGCGTAGCTGCTGTTCATAATGATTTCCATAACACGGGCGTAAATGATAAAAAACATGAAGACAGTGATTCTTGCGTCCCAGAGTCACCCCCCTCCGTCCCCCACTCTGCTTACTGACCTCTACATCCCTCCTGCTGCTGAGACCCAACCACAATCTCACAATCTCTCCGCAGCCCAACCATACGCGCCGACCCGTTAGACTAAGGCTGTCGAGCCCCACTGTCGTCGTTAAAGCAGGTTCAGTGGCAACGGTTCCGTATGGCATACCACCTACCGCAAAACACAATATCTACCCAACCACCCGTCATTCATGCAATATACACAGGAACGTAATGACTGTAAATACTATGCAACCTATACAAATAACCTACAGACTCTACAAGTTTTATAATATTAAACGCATTTGATCTGATTCAGCAGTGGTATAAAAGGTAAGCATTATGTAAATGCTTGGCTAAAGAGATGCGTCTTTAATCTAGTTTTAAACTGGGACAGCGAGTCAGAGCCTCGAACAATATCAGGAAGGCTATTCCAGAGTTTTGGAGCTAAATGTGAGAACGCCCTTCCTCCTTTAGTGGACTTAGATATCCTAGGAATGACCAGAAGCCTCGAATTTAGTGATCTTAAAGAACGCGTGATCTCAATAAGTGATCTCAATACTTTATTAATAAACATTATTATTATAATTAAACACTTAAAATGTCTATTTGCTATTTTATCCTGACACATTCATAATCATTAGGCTACTTTTGCCAGTGCTTTGCGGCAAGCTTTATGCGTGCACTTGAGCGCGAAGCATATATATATAACCCACCCCCCAGTGATCTATAGTGAGTCTTTGAGTCTGTAAAATATCAACAAACTGAAAAAATATCAGTCAAATTCAATTTTAGTCTAAATCAAATTTAGAGATGTTAAAACGGGGCTGATGTGATCATTTTTATAGGATCTATCTAGTAAGGGAGCTCCTATAGAGCCTGTGTGACATCTATCGAACAAAGCACTATGATAATCTGGTATTGAGGTCATGAACAAATGAATTCGTTTTTCACCATTAGACAGCATATGTCATAGTTTGGCAACATTTTTAACAGAAAAAAAACCAGACAATGGGATTATCAAAAGAAAGATTGCTATCAAACATAAAACCCAAGTTCTTAACTTTAGAAGACAATCCAACCGTTTGGTCCAATAAATATATTTGATTTGATTTGATTTGATTTGATTCAACTTTATTGTCATTACAAAAGTACAGGTACAACGCAACGAAATGCAGTTTAGGTCAAACCAGAAGTACAATAGCAGCAAGTGCAGAATTATAGCCTACAATGGTTGCATAAGTGCAGGACATGGGTATGTATTGAATATTTATAGAGATGACTATTACTATAAACAGAAATTTTAAAGATAGGTATGTACAATGAACATAATATACAGATGACTATTACTATAAACAGAATTTTACAGACAAATATATAAAGTGATAAATTAGGCTAAGATGAGCAGTATAACAATAGATTTAAAGTAGTGCAAATAAAGTATGGACACAAGCTATCCGAGTAAAAGTGCAGTGAAATTGCATATTACAATTAAATAGTTACATGCAACATGCATATGTAAACAGTTGTTACTGTAATAAACAGTCGGCAGTGCAAATTAACAATCCAGTATTGCAAATAACAAATGAAGGCAGATGTGAGGAGGGAGAGGAGAGTCTAGCAGTATATGAGGGGAGTGGGATTAGCGAGGGTTAGAGTTCAACAAAGAGACAGCTCTGCGCAAAAAACTGTTCTTTAGTCTGCTGGTCCTGGTCCGGAGGCACCTGAAACGCCTGCCGGAGGGCAGGAGAGAAAACAGTCTGTGGGCTAGGTGAGAGGAGTCCTTAAGGATGCTGCGGGCTCGATGCAGATTCCTCTGGATTCCTCAGATTCCTCAGATTCCACATTCCTCTGGATGTGCTCGATGGCAGGTAGTGGAGTCCCAATGATACGCTGGGCAGTTTTCTCCACCCGCTGCAGAGCCTTGTGCTCCGCAACAGTGCAGCTCCCATACCACACTGTAACACAGTTGGTCAGGATGCTTTCTATTGCGCAGCGATAGAAGTTCACCAGGATAGTCGAGGAGAGCTGATTCTTCCTTAGTGTCCTCAGGAAGAAAAAGCACTGGTGAGCCTTTTTGACCAGGCAGGAGGTGTTGGTTGTCTAGGACATGTCCGCCGAGATGTGGATCCCCAGGAACTTGAAACTGGAGACATACTCAACAACCATTCCATTGATGTGGATGGTGTCGTGTTTTCCTCTTGACTCTTTCCTGAAGTCCACGATGAGCTCCTTCGTTTTGGTGGTATTGAGGAGCTTGTTATTTTCAGTGCACCATGTGGTCAGGTGCTTGATCTCTTCCCTACAGGCAGTCTCATTGTTGTTGCTGATGAGACCAATCACCGTAGTGTCGTCCGCAAACTTAACGATGGAATTAGATCCATACACAGGCTTGGAGTCGGAGGTGAAAAGGGAGTAGAGGAACGGACTTAGCACACAGCCCTGTGGTACACCATTGTTAAGTATGATGGAAGTGGAGCAGGTGGAGCCGGATCGAACATTCTGTGGTCTGTTGGTCAAGAAGTCCAAAATCCAGTTGCACATGGAGGTGTTGATGCCTAGGTCTCCAGGTTTAGCTATTAACTTAGTTGGAATGACAGTGTTGAATGAGGAGCTGAAGTCAACAAACAGCATATGTGCATAAGTGTTCTTATTGTCCAGATGTGTGAGCACAGAGTGCAGTGCCATGGAAACTGCATTCTCTGTGCTCCTATTGCTACGGTAGGCAAACTGGTGGGAGTCCAATGTGGATGGTAGAGAGTATTTTAGGTGTGCCAGGACCAGCCGCTCAAAGCACTTCATAAAGATGGGTGTGAGTGCTACAGGGCGGTAGTCGTTAAGGCACATCAGACTGGAGTGTTTTGGCACTGGCACAATGGAAGTGCATTTTAAGCATGTTGGTACAGCTGCCTGGGCAAGAGACGGGTTGAGAATGTCTGTAAAAACCCCACCAAGCTGCTCCGCACATGCCCCTAATACGCGTCCAGGGATGTTGTCTGGTCCAGCAGCCTTGTGCATGCTGATCCGGCTCAGTGCGTTGCAGACATCTGTGAAGGAAAGTGTGATTGGCGGGTGGTCAGCTGAGGGTTTGAGCTTGATGGCAGTTTCTCTGTTGTCTCTATCAAAGCGAGCATAAAAGTAATTTAGCTCGTTAAGGAAGTTGACATCAGTGGCTGTGGGGGTGGAGTGAGTGGGTTTGTAGTCACTGATGGCCTGAATGCCCAGCCAGATGTGTCGAGGGTCAGAGTAGGAAAAGTGTCCTTCTATCTTTAGCTTGTAGCAGTGCTTGGCCTCTTTGATGCCCCTCTTCAAATTTGCTCTGGATGTGCTATAGGCATGTGCATCTCCTGATCTGAAGGCAGTATTGCGTGTCTTCAACAGGAGTCGCACTTCCCTGTTCATCCATGGCTTCTGATTTGGGTATGTGGTAATCTGCTTCTGGGTTGTAACACTGTCAATGGTGGTATTGATATAATCCAGTACAGAGGAGGTGTAGCAGTCAATGTCCGTGTGAGAGCCACTAGTGGCTTGAGAAGCAAACATACTCCAGTCTGTGTGTAGAAATCTTTCCTGGAGTGTGAAATCTGCCCCCGCCGGCCACACCTTGATGGTCTTCACTGATGGCTTCACACGACTGATGAGAGGTGCATATTTGGGGGTGAGGAACAAGAAAAGGTGATCTGACTATCCCAGGTGGGGTAGGGGAGTCGCAACGTAAGCTCCAGCCATGTTTGTATAAACATTGTCTAAGGTTTTGTTTCCTCTGGTGTGACAGGAAACATGCTGGTGAAATTTCGGTAACACTGACTTTAAGTTTGAATGATTAAAATCACCCGCAACAATAAACGCAGCTTCCGGGTGAACAGTCTGTTGTTTACTGATGGCTGCATAAAGTTCTTTCATAGCAAGCTTGGCATCAGCATCCTGGGGAATATAGGCTGCAGCTATAATGGTGGAAATATATGAGGAAATATACAGTTGAGTGTCGTCAGTCAGCTATACTGACTATTTGCAATTATCGCATGTCTCCTGTGTTTCTGTAGTTGGTGTGATTCTGGAGAGTCCTGTTAATCCTGTGACTGAAGGAGATAATATGACTCTATGCTGTTTATATCCATATATAAGCCCACCAAAACTCAGAGCTGATTTCTATAAAGATGGATCACTCATCCAGAATCTGGAAACTACAGAGATGATCATCCCTACTGTCTCAAAGTCACATGAGGGTTTCTACTTCTGCAAACACACAGAGAGAGGAGAGTCTCCCAAGAGCTGGATCTCAGTCAGAGGTGAATCAAGGCAAGGCACGTATTTTTATATAGCACATTTCGTACACTATGACAATTCAAAGTGCTTTACAGAAAGGAATGAAAATAATCACAAAATAAAAGCAAGGAAAATTAAAACAGTTATAAAATAAATTAAAAGAGGTACAGTTATAAAATGAAATAAAAGAGTAAAAAGATAATACATAGATAAACTTCTCATCTGACAAAACCCCGGTTTACATATTTTTCATAACTCACAGTTTTACTCTGAGATTTTCCCATGGTGATTTACATGGTGATGCATAATGCAATAATAATTAGATTTTGGCAATATTGCAAATAAATATTGCGTTTACCTCATGAACGGAATACTTTGATCAAACTGATGTGATTAAGCTCATAATTGTAGTAACCATATTCACATTAAACTATGTGGCCTTTGAATTTTGAATTTAATGTGAGTAGATTAAAACAATGGGCAGTAACATGCAAACTGTATGTCTATCTGAGTGTGGTTTAACAATACTTATTAGCGAATAATCAGAATAATGAAAATTGCATGTAAACTGGAGTGGAGAATTCTGCTCGTGTCATACTGCATTCTTTTAGAAATAATCGATTTATTAGTGCACATGTAAACGTAGTCACTGAAACGGTGAGCTGATTTATTTCTTCATTTGCCCTCATTCAAAGTGCATGATAAAGTGTTTGTGTGTCTCTTTTTCAGGGTCTCAGATCTCTGTCCTCAAAATACTCAGTTCTGTACTGGCAGCTTGTCCATATCTGATAGTGACAGTCGTGCTGATTTACAAATGCTGCAGAATGAGAGGAAAAACACCTGAGTGATTTATTAGAAATCATAATCAACATTAGGCTACCTATTAACTTGGCCAATTGACTGCTGTCTTTTGCTTGCTCACTGGAGGTATTGTGACAATACAAATCAATTCATTTGAATCTGTCCTTGAGCATTTGCTGAAAAAATCAATACAGTGAAAGATAATGAAAAAATCTAGCATAAGTAAAAATGTTTTGTGTGTATTTAACAATAATGTCCGTTGAAGAAGAAGAAACTTATATCTGATATTAAACCAAAAAAACTTCCATGGTTCCTGGAATCACTCAATATCTCATTCACAAGCTTGGGCAGAGCGTGCTTACTGTAAAGAAAACTCACTAAAACTGTCTTTTAGTGACAACAGCTTTTTTAACTGTTCATGTTTCTCCTTTTAAAATAAAGATCCAATGCTGATTAAAAAATTTTTTAATCTGGAGCTTTTTGTTGTTAATTTTTGCAGTGTGTTACTTGTACAGTCAAAATCAAAATAACTATGACCTATGTCATCTACATCAATTATTACAGTTAGCATATGCAGATAAAAAGAATACTCACACTTTAAACAATTCCTGAACATGCATTTTTTTCTATCTAAAGCCAATGACTTCACATGTGATTGTTTTTTGGTTCTGACTGGTGTATGAAAATGTTGCATATGTTGCAGTGAACAAATGCACACACAGCAAAATATTGCAGTGGTTTCTGAATGGAAATATGAGTTTAAGGTGTAATATGAGTAATGGCAATATTGATGCTTAGCAAGCACAACTAATTAAGAATGAGTAAAACAAATCTAAAGACCACTGGTGTATGTTTCTTTTCACACTGCATGAGGTTTATTTTGCATCAAGGCACCATCAACTAGAAATTTGCCGGGTATACACGGTGCAATCTTTGCCATTTTTAGAAGCTCAATTTCATTGGTTCTCTTTTTTTCTCCGTCGGGAGAAATCGTTGATGTTCGAATGGTTGTGGATTGCATCATGTATGTGTAATGTCCGCGGGTGGATGAAGAAGATGACGGTAGGCGAAGATACAAAATAGCAAAGGCTTTATTCCAAATAGTAAAGATTCAAACCAACAGAATAGTGTGCTAGTGCACAAACAATAACCAGCAATGAACAGGCGTGAGAGGGGAACTTAAATACACAGATAATGACAAGGACAACACATGACGGTGATGATGATGATGAGGGTGATGAGACGCAGGTGCAGGTGATGATGACAGGGGATACTGGGAAATGTAGTGAAGACACAGACGAAGAAGGCGGTGAATGTCACATAACTCAATGTCACAAGGGGGGGTGGGCATCCTGGAGTCCGTGACGGGAAGGAGGACCGGGTGCAGCAGGACGGACTGCAGGATGGTCCAGGCGGCCATGGCGGAGCAGACTGGTCAGGGGGCTATGGCAGAGTAGGAGACCACCCCTCGGGCGGTCCTGGCGGAGACGACCCCTCGTGCGGCCAGGGCAGAGTAGGACGTGCAGGCGGCCAGGGAGGAGCTGGACGTGCAGGCGGCCATGGCGGAGCAGGACGTGCAGGCGGCCAGGGGCGGAGCAGGACGTGCAGGCGGCCAGGGCGGAGCAGGACGAGCAGGATGTGCAGGCGGCCAGGGCGGAGCAGGACGTGCAGGCGGCCAGGGCGGAGCAGACCCTAGGGGCGACCACGTGGCCGCGGCGGTGAGGAGCCTTCGGGCGGCCGTGGCGGTGAGGAGCCTTCGGGCGGCCGTGGCGGTGAGGAGCCTTCGGGCGGCCGTGGCGAGGAGGAGCCTTCGGGCGGCCGTGGCGAGGAGGAGCCTTCGGGTGGCCGTGGCGGTGAGGAGCCTTCGGGCGGCCGTGGGCTCTTGGGCGCCCACGGTGAGGGCCCACTGCCCCCCCAAAAAAAAATACTTGGGGTGAGTGACAGCCTCTGGACAGGACGGACTCAGTGGTGAAGAGGACTCTGGATTGGTCGGAACCAGCGGAGAAGAAGTCTCTGGACTGGTCGGAACCAGCGGTGGTGAAGAAGTCTCTGGACTGGACGGAACCAGCCGTGAAGGAGTCTCTGGGCTGGACGGCGTCAGCGGCGAGGGCTCTGGACTGCACAGCTTCAGCGGCGAAGAAGGCTCTGGGCTGGACGGGACCAGCAGTGAAGAAGGCTCTAGACTGGACGGGACCAGCGGTGAAGAAGGCTCTGGGCTGGACGGGACCAGCGGGGAAGGCGGCTCTGGGCTGGACGGGACCAGCGGTGAAGAAGGCTCTGGGCTGGACGGGACTAGCGGTAAAGAAGTCTCTATGCTGGACGGGACCAGCGGTGAAGAAGGCTCTATGCTGGATGGGACCAGCGGTGAAGAAGGCTCTGTGCTGGACAGGACCAGCGGTGAAGGATCGGTGCTGGACGGGACCAGCGGTGAAGAAGGCTCTGTGCTGGACGGGACCAGCGGTGAAGGAGGCTCTGTGCTGGACGGGACCAGCGGTGAAGAAGGCTCTGTGCTGGATGGGACCAGCGGTGAAGAAGGCACTGGGCTGGACGGGACCAGCGGTGAAGAAGGCTCTGGGCTAGACGGGACCAGCGGTGAAGAAGGCTCTGGGCTGGACAGGACCAGCGGTGAAGAAGGGTCTGGACTGGACAGGACCAGCGGTGAAGGCTCAGTGAAAAAGTCTATTAAATCCAACTCCATCGGATTCTGGACGAGGACCAGCGGTGAAGACTCTGGACTAGACGGCACCAGCAGTGAGGGCTCTGTGCTGGATGGAACCAGCGGTGAAGGCTCAGTGAAAAAGTCTATTAAATCCCACTCCATCGGATTCTGGACGAGGACCAGCGGTGAAGACTCTAGACTGTACGGGACCAGCGATGAGGGCCCTGGCGGGCCAGTGACTGAATTCCGGATGAAGGCGGGTAGCGTGGTGAAGATGGCTGGTGTGTGTGATTGAGTGGTGATGTCATCCTCAGCCTCACCAACGGTAAAGGCTGACCCACTCAACCACAACACGTGATCGAGGTAACAGGCGAAGTTTCCTGGAAAGGCTGCTGCTGGGGCTTGCTGGTGCAGATGACTGTCCAAGCCCAACCAAAAGACAGATTTAAAGACGTCATCTGACCAGCTTACCTCAGCAGAGAGTTCCAGGAATTTGGCGACGTAATCCTCTATAGACAGACCATCTTGGACAATGGTGAGTAGAGAGTGAGCTGGGTTAACCGGGGTGAGAAGAATTCCCATGCTGACTCTTTTTTGGGCTGGTTATTCTGTAATGTCCGCGGTTGGATGAAGAAGATGGCGGTAGGAGAAGATACAAAATAGCAAAGGCTTTAATCCAAATAGTAAAGATTCAAACCAACAGAACAGTGTGCAAGTGCACAAACAATAACCAGCAATGAACAGGCGTGAGAGGGGAACTTAAATACACTGATAATGACAAGGACAACAGGTGACGGTGATGATGATGATGAGGGTGATGAGACGCAGGTGCAGGTGATGGTGACAGGGGATACTGGGAAGTGTAGTGAGGACACAGACGAAGAAAGCGGTGAATGTGACATAATGAGAAACTACGAGCCGAGACGAGTACCTTACGGGCATTTCCTTTGCTACCAATCATTTTAAAACATGTTAAAAAAATTCAGGAAGTCAGCCTAAATTTTACCAATGTATAGGCTCTCCCCTATTACCATATCATATACATGCCCACATGGAAAGAACCTATATAAACATATATGTTTTAATATAGGTTTTGATATAGGATTTTAATATATGTGACATATATAAAATTGGCCGTTTTCCTATATTATATGTGCATATATGTACTTATATAGTTACATATATGTACCTATATAGGTGCATATATAAGTGCATATATGTACCTATATAGGTGCATATATACGTGCATATATGTACCTATATAGGTGCATATATACGTGCATATATGTACCTATCTGTTACCTATATATTAGTATAATTATTAAAATCTATAGCTATAGGCAAACATAAATAATAGCCCAAGATGTAGAAATTGTAATTATTTATTTACTTAAAAACAATCAAATATTACAAGAACTAAAACAAGACAAAAAACTGAACAGAAAAAAAACCCCATTTTATCTTGTTGATCTTCTCAGCTCCATGAGCTTCGAACTGATAGATGTGCCTATCTGTCCTCGGCTGGCTGCCGGCCACTTCTTCAATGTAGCATCTAGAGAAGACAAAAATAATAAGACCGTATAATAATAATAATAATATAGTGCTTCATCAGGAACCCGAAGTGCTTACAGTACAGCTGCGATTGGACACATATTTTAGGATAAAGGGCTGATCATAATAAAAAATGCGTCATGTAAACAAGTCAATTGGAAGATTCTGATTGGATTCTGCTAAATCCGAAAGAAATTCTGGTTGGAAACATCACCCCACTTTTTTTTCCGTTCTTTCATATGCACGTCCATCATGGGGACTGCATTGTTAACAGTCACACGGTCAATCATGTGCATCCAAAACAGAGAAAATTCATGGATAGGAAAAATTCAGAAATGTTGCTTTAGAAGAGGAAAGGTAGGATCAAGAAGTGAGCAAGCAATGAATTAGTATTATAGGTTCCAAGCAGATACAGTAACAATAATGGGTGCCCTATCCTATACAGTCTCCATTGATGCCTAATAAACATTGATACAAGTAGGCTATGGATAAAGTGGTGAACTTATAAAGCCTTAAAAGTTTTGTGTTTCGTGCTCAGTAAATTTGTCATTATTTTAATGGTTCGTTTTATAAAAATAAACAAACAATGCCTTTTAAAAATATTCTGGAGTTGATGCTTTGTTAAAAATCTTGCAGTGTCACCATGGGCGCTGTTGGTTAAGATTAGGAGGATTTTAAGGGCCCGGGTCAGACAAGTGGCCCGTTCGACGCTCCTCCGTAGGCCTACCAACAGCAATTCACAAGTAATTATTTTAAACATTCTGTTGTTCTGGATTGCATTGCATCATGACACCAACCATTTAGTAATTCTTAGTAAGCAGTAGCTAATTTCCTGCTGTATTTCCTCTTTCACCCCCAGTATCTCAATGTCAAATTGACTATTTTTCTGTGCAGTTTTTACTGACAGTGTCGCTACACTGCGAAACAAGTAGCCCTATAGACTGGTTTCCGAATGAGTGACTCGTACGTGTTGGTTCTTTTAAGTGAATCAGAAACATTATTGAATAAGTATATGTACGATTACTGAAATGAGGGGACTTGCTGAACTGCTAATTGCATTCAAAATCGTGCACTTTTAAACCTACTTCAATATGTGGGTTCTCAGGCCACCAAAACGCCGTTCTTCAGTTGTTTTTCTCTCTGAACATGCACTCATGGATGTCTGACATTGACAATATCGTTGCTTTTTGGAGTTCAGATTTAAAAACTTTTAAGATTTAGAGGCCACACTCGTTCTGCGGTGCCGTTGATCTTACGGAACAGATAGACTGATAATACGCTTATTTAACTTTTTAGTGTTAGGCCTAAATAAAAAGTAGCCTACCGTCAGATGAAATCCTGCAGTTATCAGTACTTTCTCTTGGTCCCTTAAATGAGTGCGGATTTCTAGTGCATTACTTGAACTTCTTAGGTAATATCTATCAGAATTTAAAATGGACTGAAAGCTCTCTACGAACTTGACGTGCGGTGCCGCGCTGACTGACATGTATGCGCATGAATCACTGTCACACACACGCTCAGAGCAAATATTGTAAGTTAGGCTACTGCATGAGAATAATAATGCATCACAATACACATAGTCTCACGGTTAGTTATGTCTTTTAAGTATTATAGTATTTCAAAGGGCAAAAACATGAACTTTAACTATTGGCTTTGTCTACTTCTTCAAGTCAGTGTCACTTAACTCGATCATGTCGAGCTAGGCAGGCGTAGTTTCAGCACCCAGGCACCTAAACTCCACTCACGTCCCGCCTTTTTACCCTTTTTCGTTTATCCGGGAGTGACGCAGTGTGACGCACTTCCAATATGGCGACGGCCGACTCCGCCCACTGTAGGCTTCAAAAACGCTCTTCAGAAACCTACGGGAGACGTCATGGACACTACGTCCATATTTTCTTTACAGTCTATGTTCGAAACCAAGCGGCAACCTCCCTGTCTCTCTCTTGAAACCAACACGGAAGTGAATTAAACTGCAATTCATCGACTGGCCGCTTGGGGCTGGCAGCAAAAGTGAGTCAAATCTGTATCTCGGAGGAGATACCTAGGAATTATCCGCCAGCGGTTTTGGTGGCCCTCCGTGGGCCCAGATGTAAGGCAGTTCGTTTCGGCATGCTCGACTTGTGCTCAGAACAAGAATTCGAACTGGGAGGAACATAAGAGTACTGTTACACAAAACAATACCAAAAACATTTATGCATTTGACACTACATGGGTGATGAAACATCAACACTAAAAGCAGAACGTTCTTGAAGAACATCTCTCTGATACCTTCATAGCAACCCGAAAACAGGAAGTAACACGTACAAATACACACGTGTCATAAGTGTAAACAGCATAGGCCTAAAGTTTCAGGATTAATTCAGGGTTTACAAAGTATTTCTTTCAAAATAAATAATTAATAACACTTTAGTAAGTACATGTTCATTAATTTTACTCAGTACTTAAATGTATAATTACACTGTAACACATTTATAATAAATATTTCAAATAAGCCACATTTATTGTGCCCATTATCTATAAGCATTAATATGTCACAGTGTCTGGTTTGTGTTTCCCCGGTTGTCACTAGAGATCCTCGTTTTCACGGTGTCCTTCACATTGACTACAATTCCCAGCATTCTGTCTGTCACCTATCACTGTTCATTACACTCAGCTGTTCCCTGTAATCATTGTCCCAGCTTTTCATTGTTAGTTTTGTTAGATCTGTGTGTATATATTCCATGTCTGTGTCAGTATGTGTTACGAAGTCGTTATTATTCGTCACTACACTTCTGGTCTGTGTTCTAACCTGTTTCTTGTTTTGTTTATTGTGTTTGGATTGCTAAAATGGACTTTGAACCCTGCCTGGATGACTATGAATTGGATTGCCCTAATAATAAATATGCTGCATTTGGATCTACCTGTTTTCCCGTGTGTTCCCGTGACATGCCTACATACCTCATTTGAAAGAGTTTCAGCAAGAACAGGGGGCTGGACTGCACTCACAAAACTCATACAGGCACTTCAGGCTTTTTCAACATTTAGAGTCAGCGAGAAAGACACAAGACCTCGCCTGGGAAGCAAGATTGAGGAAAGGAGGCATTCAAATAAAAACACCTCAACTTGTGTTTTTTTCTAGATAGTGAGGAGCCTGAAGAAAGACAACATTTGAAGAGTCTCAAGAATTTCCTTGCATAGAATTGATCAGGATCAAATCATAAGCTGTTTTAATTTATTTTTAATTTGTAAGATCTCTTTCACTCTTTGACCATGAGGAACATGTATCTGCTGAGTCTGGGTGAGTCACACTTCAGATCTTTTTAGGATTGAAGTTTCCACAGATCAATGTAGATACAGATGTTTGTATGGAGCCACTGTGTGGTTTTGCTAACTCGAACATTGCCCTGCCAACAACTGCGCAATTGCTGCTGTTTTAAAAATAGAGAAACAGCAAATGGCCATGAGAGGAAACTGCCACAGAAAGGAAAAACTGATGTCACAATGGGGTAGTTTTCGTGTAATCGGGGTCCATGAGCTCTAGTTATCTGGAAAGCATCAGATCAATGTGAGTGATGAATAGAGAAGAAGCAGAGGGTTCTGCTCCGGTTCCCATAGTCTTAAGACATTAAAGAGTTTGGAAAACAACCGTGAAGTGAAATAAAAGAAGTATCAGAAATAGGTCTGGTTATTAGTATTATCTTGATCAAGAGATTGTTGTGAAACAAGGACTGCTATATATGCAAACACTGTCTTGAACCTTCAAAGACATTGAAATTGTAAAATCACAATATACTCTGTGAGTTGAGTATGGGAAACTGGGTGTTGTTAGTTAAAGGGTTAGTTCAGCCAAATATGACAATTCTGTCATTATTTACTCACCTTCACTCTTGGTGAAGAGTGAGTTCAACTGAAAAATTGTTCAACTGGGTTCTTGACTAAATTTAGAAGAAACCTTTATGCTAAAAAGGTTACAGGCTATATAAAGAGAAATGTCTTAAATGTTTGAATAATAATTTCATGTTTAACAGGTTATTTAAATTTTTCTACTGATAAAGTTTGTTTACTAGCTAATTCATTCATAAAATGAATCATTAAATAATGATTGAACAATGATGAAAAAAAACTAAATCCAGAAAATGACCCCATGATGGAACCCCTAAGCGTCTGACAGAATCCTTTAAAGGGGTGGTAAAACTGTACTGTAACTGCACTGTAACATGTGTTCATGCTTCGTTTTTTAAAAATTGCATTATTTTTCATATATTTTACCTTTATTCTACACTGCTCTGCCCCTCCTTGTAAAAACGGTCTGATGGTTTCTTGGTTCTATGAAGCCAGTCCCTCAAAACTACGCAATGGACTCAGATTGGTTAGCTGGACCAGTGTATTATGATTCGCTAACCGTCTAGTGCTCGTCTCCCGGAAACGCCACGCCCCTTGCCTTTACCGGTACTTTGTGCTTTGTTTGATTTTGACAATGGAAAAATATTGGCGGAAACCGAATTAGGGCAGGAAATCTAAGGTGTTTTAATCTGTCCACACTGCTGAGAGGCCCAGGATGATGGGATGGTGAGTGACATCAAACCAAGGAAAAACTATGAAGAGCAGGGAAAAAATGTTACATAAACCTTGAATGAACCTCTGAAAAGAATAAGAACAAAATAATAAAACAATTGTTTGTCTGATGCTTAGACAATAATACCACACCTATAGGTTATGAAGTCACCACTGTGGGTTGTAAAACGTCTTACACTATTTTTCAAGAGTCTTCTGTGTGACCCTGCCTGTGGTCAGAGCATGTGACAGTGTGTTGGTCTGAGTGCTGGTTGTGTAAGTTAAATCTGTTAGTTACAGTATTGCACAGCGCCTCACCCAGAGCACTCATACCGCCATCATCTCAATGCAACTGTCATGAACAAAGGGTGGAAATAGCATTTGTAGAGGCTAATATCTATTGTCTTAATTCTTTAGTCTCTTGAGGTTAGATGAGGAGTATCTTCTTATCCACATGTCCATTAAGCACACACAGAGAAGCGGTCATAACAACAAAAAGCCGTATTTATTAATCGCAATCTCTGGTTTACTTTCCAAACAAGATACAAAATAAACATCCAAGAAAACACTATCAGTGCGAACAGCGGTATCTCATAACATACGTTTCATGCGATTCATGCGATTGAAGAAACTGTTGCTCTCCATACTCTAACCTGTCTGTGCCAAACAATCCTACTTCATCATGAACACCTGCACTCACGCATCATAGTGACACATCAAAAGGGGAGGAGTCAATAAATGTACTTGACCAGGTTAGTACAAGTATTAAACATTAAACATAAAATTCCCTTGTAGATTTAAAGCATAATATTTTGTAATACATAATAAATACATCGAATTTAATCTTTACTAATTTATATTTCTGGTAGTGCACAAAATTCTAAATATGGCTCCAACAGCATTAGATGAATAGAATAAATACTTTTTATATATACACACACACTTCTTCCAATTTTGTCTTCTCAGACTGTTTTTCCTAGTGAATAACAATTTAGCCATATGGGCGATAAATAAAGGCAAATTTTGGCAGCATGTCTTATCTATGAGATTAGATAGGCAAAAACATAGCTTAGTTTGACGTGTGGCAACCCCAAGGACAAAGAACACTGTTTTGATCTCTGGACATCGCCACCCTGGGAATTTCACCCAGAGAATATTATCCGCGCACAGGTTCGCCACTTAGGGACAGGAGGACACAGGTATTCATACAAAATTACATTATAATAAAAAACCTAGACACAGAAAGCCTCCAACAATCAAATACAAATACAATGTTCACAGATAGAAAGCTGTGGCCTCTAGTTAGAGGTGCCCTCGCGAAAGATAAATTACATCCCCCTCACACACACTACACGCTCACACTCACAGCACAAGAGCCCCAGTGAAGTGATTAGTCACGGCACACGTAGACACCACCAAGGGAAAACAACAAATGAATCCTTCTGCAAAACAAAACCTCAAAACGAAAAAGGAAGAAAAATCCAAGTAAACTCAGAGCACAGACAATTCGAAACCTTCAATATGGGCAAAGCATCCAAGGAGGAAACGTGTGTCAGCAGAGAATATGAAGGTGTAATTTGAGCACAGCAGTATCAAACATTGTCAAACAGCCTATCACAAAACAGCGGTGACATCACTGCACGAACTGTAGTTCTCCTGAAATTCATACAAATGGTTAAAAGACAATCTATATCTATATTTTAATAGGAAAAGGTTAGATGGTGACCTACCGTAGCTGCGGGATCGAGTGTGCAAAAGGGACAACCCTTTAATAGTTCTCACCAGTTGCTACACTTTAACCAGGTGACAAACAACTAATCAATTAAAACTTGTCATCCGAAGACGCGCTCAAGCCTAAATACAATCGCAGATCAATGACGTCACAGAATTTACTATAATCCAGACAAACGGGCTTCTAGTGCATTATGCCAAACATGCATGACACTTAAATGCTCAATGGCACCAATGTTTTTTTTCAAACACAGTTCATTTACAGTGATGTCCAATAATCTGAGGCCAATACTGAAAATGCGTATATTTTCTATTTAATGCAAACATTTTAATTACATAACTAGATGAAAAGTAAAAAAAGCATGCATGTTTATATATATATATACACAACTTAGATTTTCAATGTGGTCTTAGACCTTTGGACCCTCTATGTGCATCAATCTACACACCAAAGACACTAAACATGCAGTAACAGACACTTTTTATGTGTGTTTAAAGGTCTTCTATTGGCACTGACAGAGAACATCATGATGGACTGTGGCCAAGGTTTTAAAATTAAAAGGGGATCGTGTGTAGGTATGGATAAAAAGACTAGCATATGACATTCAACTCTTTTTCAAGAGCTTTAAGCAATATCAGGGCTCAACAGGATTTTTCTTTGATTGTATGTTTACATTTATACTGGCCCCACATACAAAAAATGATATTCATGTTTTGTTGATATATAGTTGTATATTATTATATAATAATTATAATTAAATTGCTGATAGAACAGATGTACTGAATCTGCATTAATTAATAAAATGTAACCGAAAGTAAAAAAGTGCTGTAATTATTCATACATTTTCTATCATTACTATAGATGAAAATGAGTGTGAGTCTGATGCTATATGGAATATTTGTGGAGAAAATGCAATATGCACCTATAGAAATGGAAGTTACTACTGTCATTGTGAAAGAGGGTTCACACCAACTCACAATTTCAAACAAATGGATAAAACCGAATGCCAAGGTAAAGAGAGCTTGATATGATGCATCTCATATGACTTCTGTGCAGCAGAAACAACATCTGAATCTCTGTTCTTCTCATTTCAGACATCAATGAATGTGTGGATAAAAGTGCTGATTGTGGTCCTAATGCATAATGTGTCAATTCTGTAGGAGGTTATTCATGCACATGTGAAACTGGCTACTCTTCCAGCGATGGGAAAGAGCATTGAACATTGTGTGGCCATCTATTGTGCAACATTGCTTTTGGTCTAATGTGAGAGTTTGTGGAATAAATGCAACGTGTCATAACACCCCCGGTTCATTTTACTGCATCTGTGCTGAGGGCTTCAGACTGAAGTCAGGAAAAACTAACTTAACTGATTCAGATGAACCCTGCATGAGTAGGTCCTTTAAAACTGTAAAGCCCAAGTTTTGAAACATTGAAACCTATTTCAAGGTTTGCATTCTCGGGCCACCAGGCACTGTTGTTGTGCAGATGAGCGGGCCGGAGCGCATTCAGGGTTTTCTGTTAGAACATGGCCCTAACCCCTAGGTTAATAACTAATGATCTTTGCAACGTAAGTGAATCAATCAAAACTAACTTTAGCTGGACAATAACTTTATCCTAGAGCTGTTGTAAAGCCAAAACAATCTCTGTGACTTTAATTTCCTATTATCACTGTAAAGCTGCTTTGAAACAATCTTGTTGAAAGCGCTATATAAACAAAGGTGACTTGACTTGAATAATACTCTAATGACTAGTTATTGACATGTAGTTGCAAAGCTACTTTTAGTTAGTAGAATGTCTAATGTGGGCTAAATAGTGTTAACCAAAACCCTTAAGTTAAGAAAACCAGAAGAACTGACTACAAACGTTTATCAGGCACATTCATTTGCATAATCAAATCTTAGGCTCTTTTAAACAATTGAAACATATGGTTTGACATTAGAATTAATGCATATCACACTAGATATAGAGGAAACAGAAGTGTAAGGTTTAAGACATATATTTGGATCTAACAGACACATGCATATGACACAGGTGTATGCAGGCAATGACAAATAAAAATAAAAATAAACTTTGCCATTTAAAAAAGTTTGCAATTTTGCAACCCAGTTATTAACATTTCAGGCTAAATACAAATACAGTTTTAAAATGTAAACCTTTACACCTTTGTGTTTTTTTCTCAAATCTGAGAACAAATGTTAGTTCCCTTTCAAGGGAACTCGAGCTGCGTCAAACGCTGTGGGAACGCCCCTGCGTTGTGCGTCATGAAGCACGTATGGAATCAGCCAAATGGAGAGATGGAACGTCATAGGCGGGTGACGTCATCGACCAGGAAACTATAAAGCACCCTATAAACACAAGCGCAACAGCTTTCTGTGCCTTCAGTAAGCGCTATATGTGAATCTGTCCCTGTGTGAATATTGTCTGTCTTTACATACTCTGCACCACACAAACAATTTATATATATATATATATATATATATATATATATATATATTAAGAGGGATATGGCGAACGAACAGCAGTTTAGGAAGTGTGTCCCTCCCTGCTCGCGTTATTTTACGAGTGGGGATACACACGTTCTTTGTGTTGTTTGTTTGGGAGTGCAGCATGCCCAGTCAGCTCTCGAGGGAGCTGATTGTGAGCATTGCGAGCGTCTGCCATTAAGGACGCTCCGCTCCCGCCGGGCGCTCTTCGAGGAGAGCGGTTCGGTACGCGCTCCCCGCGGTTCGGGTCCCGCTCTTGCCGAGGCAGAGCGACGACGCGTATCGTGGGGATCGCAGATGGATCTCTCAGTGGGGTTAGAGACGGGCTCTGCCTTATCTCTCCCTTCACCTGTGAGATCCAGTGCCTCAGTCCCGTGTTCGGAAGCACGCGCTGCGGTTTCTTCCGCTCGGGCTGAGGCACCAGTTATAAATGAGGGAGATGTGGAGGATTCGCCACCTTACACTCCCGAAAGTGATGAGCTAGTGGAGGTATTAACAAGAGCTGTAGAAAAACTCAGCATTGTATGGCCAGTGTAGGATTACAAATTTATTTAAATGTTTAATTTAGATTTCCAATACAATAGTATTTTATATTGAGAAAGTTTAGAAATGATGAGACCAGGAAATCTCTGCAAACGGTAGGGGTTCCCAGCGGGATATTCCTGACTGTCCCATCTCAGTACGAGAAGGCTAGGCTTTTCCTGTTCTCGTTGTTTACCGGGTGAAGAGTCATGCTGAGCAAGTTTGAACACCTGTTATTTTATTACTGAGACCATTTGTCTCATTTCAGTACGAGAAGTCTATGCCTTTCCTGTTCTCGTTGTCTCAGCTCATTTACATGCTTTGTTCATCACAATGTAATCCCTCCCCCTTGAAATGTATATATGAACTCAATGTATACTGCCTTAGTTAGACTTCACTTGACTTGGGTACGGAGCAGACTACAGCAAATAAAGAATCCTGCTTAAATAAGTCTCCTGGTTTTCGCTTCTGAGTTTTTCTACACTGAAGAAGGAAGAAGTTTACAACACCAGTGACTAGACAGGAGTCTGTTTCTAAATCAAAATTAGATGAGAGATTTTTGCCGTCACGAGTGCAACCTCCACGCCGGTCTTTGCCGTTTTTTACCGATCTCCACACTGAGGTGTCGAAATCGTGGAAAAAACCGGTGTCATATAGAGTGTTTAGTCCCCAGACTTCAACATATTCTAATATTGTGGGGGCAAAATCATATGGTTATTCGGCTATGCCTCGCGTGGAAGAGACGCTTGCGAGTTTTCTCTCCCTCGAGGCTGCGTCATCTGTTAAGGCACCGGCATTACCCACCAAGCCTCTTAGAAATATTTCGGTTTTTGTGGGTAAAGCGTATTCGGCGGCGGGTCAGACTGCGTCATGTCTGCATACTATGTCTATTATGCAGGCATACCAGGCTGACCTGCTGAGGGACGTGAGTGAGAGTGAGGAGGTCAGTGCTGACGTGGTTCGCGAACTGCATCAGGCTGCTGATTTATCCCTGCGCGCAACCAGAGAGTCGGCCAAGCTAGTGGGTCGATCTATGGCAGCTCTGGTGGCCGCAGAAAGACATCTGTGGTTAAATCAGACAAATATAAAAGAAAAATAAAAAGCTTTCCTTTTAGACACTCCTCTCTCCCCCCTGGGTTTATTTGGCGATGCTGTAAATTCTGTCATCGATAAATTCCAGGAGAAGGAAAAGCAAACAACAGCTTTTAAGAAATTTATCCCTTTAAAAATTCATGTCCCTGGGGCTGCTGAGCGGGAGCAGCCCCGGCCGTCTGCGAGCTCATCATATAGGGTGCTGAAGCAGAGTGTCGCGTCTCGTGCTCCCCCTGCTGGACAGTGGGCTCAGCCGCGGCACTCTCAGCCGAAATCTCCCAGTAATAGAACTGATCTGAGGACAGTTATATTAGCTAAGAAGGCTTTGGCTAAGAAGAAGTCCTGGCGCCACGGCGCGCAGGACACTGAGGGTGGTCCCCACCGAGGCGGAAAGGTGTTCACCTCTTTCTACGGTGCCCATTCTTCCTCGGTGCCCTCAGGGGCCCGTTCTGTCAACCCCGCTTTCATGCCGGGGTGCAGACGGTCCCAGCGAGCGATTTCCCGAGGGACGCTCGCTCCCTCTGAGGAGGGTTTCAGAGCGGTTAGACCAGTTGTTCCCTGCCGGTGTGCCGTTACAGGGCGCTGCGTTTGCTGCTCAAGTTACACCAGAGGCCAGTCTCGAGAGACTGGTACCCTTAGTAGAATTTCTGGCAGAGTGGAAAAGCCTTCCAAAAATATCTCATTGGGTCCTGCAGACAATAGAAAGGGATTATGCTATCCATTCAGGTGTCGTCCACCAAGATTCAGAGGGGTTCTGCCTACAGTGGTGGGCCCCGAGCAGGCTCTGGTTATGGAACAAGAGGTGAAAGCACTCCTTCAAAAGGAGGCTATAGAACGGGTTCCTCCTCCCAGTGTGGAGTCAGGCTATTACAGCCGATATTTCATCGTTCCAAAATAGGATGGGGGGTTGCGTCCAATTTTAGACCTGCGCCTATTGGATCGCTCGGTAGGCAAGCCAAAATTCAAGATGCTCTCTATCAAGCAGATCGTGTCACAAATCAGATCCGAGGACTGGTCTGTCACGATAGATCTAAGGGACGCGTACTTCCACATTTCCATCCTTCCACAACACAGGAAGTTCCTGAGATTCGCCTTCGGGGGCGAGGTGTACCAGCACAGGGTTCTTCCGTTTGGCCTAGCTTTATCTCCCTGCACTTTCACGAAATGCATGGACGCAGCACTAGTGCCCCTGAGGCTTCAGGGTGTTGTTGTCCTCAATTACATCAACGATTGGTTGATTTTAGCTCAGACAGAGCAGATGGCGGTTCGACATTGAGATGTCGTTCTCGTTCATATCAGGAAGTTGGGGTTGAGGCTGAACGCAAAGAAAAGTGTATTATCTCCTCAGAAGACCACTTTTCTGGGTGTCGTTTGGGTTTCGGTTTCGATGCAGGCGCGACTCGCTCCGACCCGCATCGTTTCGATTCTCTCAGCTGTGAAACAAGTAAAGCTAGGCCAGCTACTTACTGTAAAACAGTTTTAGAGACTGTCGGGTCTGATGGTAGCAGCGTCCGACGTTATACCTTGCGGCCTGTTGTACATGAGATCGCTACAGTGGTGGCTCAGGACCAAGGGATTCTCCCCGAGGGGAAATCCGATCCACACGGTCAAAGTCACGCAGCGCTGCCTTCGTGCTCTGGTCATGTGGAAAGAAACTTGGTTCCTATTCAAAGGGCCTGTGTTGGGGGCTCTTTGTCGTCGCGTAACGCTAACGATGGATGCTTCCCTCACAGGGTGGGGGGCGGTCACGAGTGGTCATCCAGCCCAAGGGCTGTCGCAGGACCATCATCTATCACGGCTTATAAATTGTCTAGAGATGTTGGTGGTGTTCCAGGCTCTGAAACACTTCCTAGCAGACCTGAGAGGTCATCATGTGTTAGTTCAGTCAGACAACACGTCGGTGGTCTCTTATATAAATCATCAGGGGGGCCTGCGGTTTCGCCTGCTTTAAAAGTTGGCCCGTCAGATCCTCCTGTGGTCCCAAGGGAGGTTACTATTTCTGAGAGCAATGTATCTTCCTGGGTATTTGAATGTGGTAGCAGACTCCCTGTCGAGACAGGGGCCGAGGCCGGGGGATTGGAGACTCCATCCCGAGGTGGTGGAGCTCCTTTGGTTGAGTTTCGGTCGCGCCGAGGTGGACCTATTCGCTTCCAAGGAGACCACGCATTGTCATCTGTGGTTTTCCATCAGCCATCCAGCCCCTCTGGGGTTGGACGCTATGGTGCAGCCGTGGCCGAGGTCACGTCTGTTCGCCTTTCCCCCGATTGCTCTGCTACCTGGAGTTCTGGAGAGGGTTAGCCGGGACGGGGTCAGCCTACTATTAGTAGCCCCGTTCTGGCCGGCCTGATTATGGTTTGCGGACCTGATTTCTCTCCTGGACGGCTCTCCCTTGGAGCTCCCGGTCAGGAGGGATCTACTCTCTCAGGCGGGCAGCATGATATTTCACCCCCGCCCAGTATTGTGGGCTTGGCCTCTGAGGGGGCCCAGCTCATGAACTCTGGTCTCTCAACCGAGGTTGTTGAGACCATTCTTCACTCCAGAGCTCCATCCACGAGGAAGCTTTATGCCTTGAAGTGGAAACTCTTCACTTCTTGGTGTGGAGAGCACCTGCAGGACCCAGTTAACTGCCCAGTGGGTGCAGTGCTGGAATTCCTGCAGGAGCGCTTCTCCACAGGGCTAACCCCCTCCACACTAAAGGTGTATGTGGCGGCACTGGCTGCTTACCACGTCCCTTTCAGTGGAGTTTCTCTTGGGAGACACTCGGTTATAACTCGTTTCCTTCGTGGCACACTGAGGCTGAGGCCAGCAGTTCGTACGAGGGTGCCGGCCTTGGATCTGGCCATCGTATTAGAAGGTCTTTCCCTAGCTCCTCTTGAACCTATCGAAGAAGTTCCTGAGAAGTTTCTCACGTTTAAGACTATCTTTCTTCTTGTTATCTCCTCACTGAAGAGAATCGGAGATTTGCAGGCTCTGTCGGTTACACCCTTGTGCCTGGAATTTTCGCCTGGCATGGTTAAGGCTTTTCTGCATCCTAGACCAGGTTACGTTCCCAAGGTCCCTACTAATGTTGTTAGACCTACAGTTCTGCAGGCCTTTTATCCTCCTCCATTTCTGTCGTCTGACCAGGAGAAACTTAATTTACTCTGCCCTGTTAGGGCGTTAGACGCCTATGTCCACAGAACTGCCCTGTGGAGGAAGTCAGAACAACTATTTGTGTGCTTTGGGCCACCCAAGAAGGGGTGTCCCGCGTCTAAACAGAGAATGAGCAAGTGTGTGGTCGAGGCTATCTCACTTGCCTATGAGTCGGCTGGTCAGCCTTCACCTTTGGCTGTATGAGCCCACTCTACCAGGAGTATGGCGGCTTCTAAAGCCTTACTGTCAGGAGTTTCCCGCAGTGACGTTTCTGATGCGGCTGGATGGTCTTCACCGCATACTTTCATTAAGTTCTACGACCTAGACTTAAGTTCTACCCCTGGGGCACAGGTGCTCTCGTCCTCTGTGCGCTAGTTCTCACATGGCGGTCACTTGGTCCTATGGCGACGTGGGTATTAGCGTTCCCACAGCGTTTGACTCAGCTCGAGTTCCCTTGAAAGGGAACGTCTCGGTTACGTATGTAACCCTAGTTCCCTGATAGGGAACGAGACGCTGCGTCATTCCACCATACTCCCGGCATTCCCGCTAGCGCTTCCTTCAGGCCTATCAGAAGCTGTTGCGCTTGTGTTTATGGGGTGCTTTATAGTTTCCTGGTCGATGACGTCACCCGCTATGAGGTTCCATCTCTCCATTGGGCTGATTCCATACGTGCTTCATGACGCACAACGCAGGGGCGTTCCCACAGCGTTTGACGCAGTGTCTCGTTCCCTATCAGGGAACTAGGGTTACATACGTAACCGAGACGTTTGTAGTTCTTGAATAACTTATATTTACATTAAAGACACAAAGACTAATTATGATATACATTAGAAGCTCTTTTTTTTACATCTCTTTTTCAAGAGCTTAAAGCAATATCAGGGCTTAACAGGATTTTACTTGGATTGTATGTGTACATTTAAACTGGCCACACACACACACACACACACACACACACACACACACACACACACACACAAAGATAGCAAGTTTTGTTGATATATAGTTGTATATTATTTAAAGATATAGCTGTAAATGAAAAAAAAATAGCTGAAAATTATATTGCAGATAGAACACATTTATAATGAATCTGCACTCATTAATAAAATGTAACCCAAAAAAAGGAAAAAAGAAGAAGTGCTATGTTTATTCATACATTTTCTGTCATTACTATGGATGAAAATGAGTGTGAGTCTCCGACTACAAACATTTGTGGAGAAAATGCAATATGCTCCAATACACCTGGAAGTTACTGTCGTTGTATAGAAGGGTTCACAACAACTCACAATTTCACACAAATGGATAAAACCGAATGCAAAGGTAAAGAGAGCTTGATACGATGCATCTCATATGACTTCTGTGCAGCAGAAACAACATCTGAATCTCTGTTCTTCTCATTTCAGACATCAATGAATGTGTGGATAGAAGTGCTAATTGTGGTCCTAATGCAGAATGTGTCAATTCTGAAGGAGGTTATTCATGCACATGTGAAACTGGCTTCTCTTCCAGCGATGGGAAAGAGAGGTTTATTGCAGGACAAGGAGTTCAGTGTAATGGTAAGAAACTATTAGAGCCCAAACATTTTTTGGCCATATATTGTTTAACATTGCTTTTGGTCTGTAAGAAAACTGTAAATTCCATATTTTGGCACATTGAAGTTTCAGTTTATTTTTTGAAAAATGTACAATTTCCAAAACGCTGTTTTGAATATTACTCTAATAACTGGTAGTTTACATGTACAGTAGTTGCAAAGTTGCATTACTAGAATGTCTAAAGTAGACTATTGAAATAGTGTTAAGCAAACATCTTAAGTTAATAAAACCAGAAGAACTGACTACAAAAGTTTATCAAGCACATTAATTTGCATTATCAAATCTGAGGCTCTTTTAAACAATTGAAACGCATGGTGTTTGACATTAGAATGAAGGTACATCACACTAGATGTAGAGGAAACAAAAGTGCAAGGTTTAAGATCAATCTAACAGACACACATGCATATGCAGGCAATAACATATAAATTATAAAACAGTTTGCAATTTGAAAAGTTTGCTATTTCTGCAATGCAGTTATCAACAGTTCAGTCTAAATACAGTTTTAAACTGTAAACCACTAAACCTTTGTTGCGTTTTTTTGCAATCTGAGAACAAATGTTGGTTTGTACTTATTGATGAACTTATACTTACATTAATGGAAAAAAAATCTTTTACAGAATTTTTTTTAGTTGAATGGTTGATTTTAATTTTTTCTTCCAAGAACTTCCAAGAAGTTCTTGCTGTAACAGTTGCGGTAATATATTCAAATATGATTAAGTGATAAAAGATAGAAGTGTAAAAATAGTTATGAAACAACCATTCAAAAATTAAGCAATCAGGTTAAGGTAATTTAAACATAAAGCATATTTTTCATTTTCCAGCATATCATTCCTCTTTTTGTGCCTATGGCAAAGCAATGGATGATTAAAAATCAATGAAATGAATGAACAGTGAATTTACACTGTAGAGGAAGTCAATTGCAAAACACTAAATAACAAGCAAGTCAGAATGACACAGCATGTGCCAAGTACTGTTCCATAGAAACCTGAGAAAAAAAAAAAAGTGTGATCATATCATTTTGTGAGATTTTTTTTAATGTATAAAGTAATTTCTGAGTGTCCATTTTTAGGCCTCATCTCTATCAAAACAGTGTTTCAAAGAGAGAGTAAAAAAACAGGATATTAAGTATTTAAGCATTACTTTACTTTTAGCATTACATTACTTTTAGAAGCATTACTTCTAAATTATGATGTTTTTGATGTAAACATCTTCATAACATTATAAGTGGACTTCAGTCCACAGAGTAGTGCAGTAGTTCAAAGTTTCATGAGTGAGCTATACTGCAGATAACTGTAGTGTAAAGTGTAATTCAAGAAATGTAAATGTAGACAACAAAGAACAAGATACAATTTTAATCAAATGTATTTATAAAGTGCCTTTATGTGCTTGTAGAAGTGATACTCATGTGGGAAGGTTTTAAATCTCATAATTTCTATGATAATCTAAAATAAAAAAAGGTCTTTTTTTATACATTTTTTTTTTTAAATAGGCTATTCAGAAATCATGAAGGACTGGAACATTGAAGAATGCAGAAATGAGATCTCAGACCTTAGGAATTATAGTAGTCAGATAATTATGTAATGTGAAGTTTTATCCAGTGCTTTCTGTAGCATTTCCCATAGGTGTTATTTGTGTGCAGTTCACAAGGATCACACTGTTCCCATAACAGCTCAGCAAAAGATGCTGATTGTAAAATGTTTGCTCATTTCTAATTCTATTAGCCATTCATACAAGTGGGCATACTATTCTAACTTTAATTGTATTCTAACTAAATTCACAGACACACTATGTTTCTGGTACGTGAATATTAAACAGTTCACATGTACAGACATACTGTAAATCAACCACAGTGTCAAAAGGTGACAAAGATCTGGTAAAAGATAGAGATGAGTTCAGGGTTGCCACGTCCGTGGTTTTCCCGCAGAATTGGGCAACTTTTAAACTGTTACCGCAAGACTGAAATGCTTGTGCTGAGATATGTTATATTCTACCAATGAAACTCTTCTCAATGTTAAGTTTAGTTATCACTGCAATATGGTGGTTTTCATTTTGCATGACAGTAACTAAAATATGTATTTTAGGTTTAGGAATGGTATATTTTGAATTTTATATTTGGGATATGGTCATTTGGCTACTTTTGGGCTATTTTTGATTGGCCATTTGCCATTTGTTACGCAGACCTGGCAACCCTGGAAAAGGTATGCAATACTTCTGGTGCCATTTCTATTTTATTTACAGAAGGTACTTTCTGCTTTTATTTTTACTTCCATGAATTTGTAATTAAAGGCAGTAACATTATTACACGAAAGAACCAGATGAACGTAGATTCACGTAGATTAAGTCTTAAGATTCTAACAGTCTGTGTCTTCAACCATCTTTCTTTGTTCGGTCAGTATGGATTTCTGTCAACATCCTCTTGTTTTCAGTATGTCAGTGGATTTTACATTACATTATATTTATGCATATGACAGACACATTTATTCAACATAAAACTTCACTAATGCACTGGATTTCAAAATTGCTCCCAGAATAAATGGACTGATGTCATTTAGACGCAATGCAACAAAAATGTTTAGTTAAAGTTTTATTTTCTTAGCTTCTTTTAAATTATTTATTTAATTTATTTACTTTCAATATGGTCCTGTAGTTGGCAGTAATTGCAAATACATTTATCTCGGCAGTGATGTCAACATTCAGTTGCTCATACATTTGTTAAGACCAAGCATAAGCGTTATACATTCCATTATACATTACATATTACTATGACTTTTTTATAGTTCCTTTAAAACCATGATTGCATTAAAATAAATTTCTTTGTAAGAAATGGAGTGCAATAAATCTATGCTGTCCTAAAACTAAAAAGACTAAGACTGAATATCACACACATACAGTCAAACCAAAAAATATTCAGACACCAGATATCATTTTTGATATTCTTTTACTAGTGGGTGCAGGACACTATAATTCATGTATGTAAGTGAGGATAGCAAGGATAGCAATATATATACAGGTCCTTCTCAAAAAATTAGCATATTGTGATAAAGTTCATTATTTTCCATAGTGTAATGATAAAAATTAAACTTTCATATATTTTAGTTTCATTGCACACCAACTGAAATATTTCAGGTCTTTTATTGTTTTAATACTGATGATTTTGGCATACAGCTCATGAAAACGTCTCGGTTACGTATGTGTAACAAAGTTCGTCTTTATGGAGGAAGAAGGAGACAGGGTCGGCGAGATTGGGACTCGTACGTTGTTTATTTCAACCAAAAATAATAAATGTTGTGCACACAGCACGTTCACCGTAGTTTTACTACAGCAACACAATAATTCCAATAACCACTCATTCCACGCTGGTTCAGCTTCAAGGTCTTCCACAGCTTTGCATAAACTCTTTCCGTGCTCCTTTCAGCTGTCCCAGTTTTCCTCTTTGCTCACGCACGAGTCACCAGTCCTCCTCCCTCTCCTCATTCTCTCAGTCTGTGGGTTTTTATGCGTCTCCCCACGCCAATCACTGCAATTAGACACAGGTGTTTATCATTTGCACTTGACCCACTTACTCACCGCCGCTCCCTCTGACTCGTCTCTCACTACAGACGGCGCTAAAACCACGCCCCCCTCATCACATACCCCCACCGCCCGACTCAGGCCGGGGAACCGTCCGGCCTGCAGCCCCCCCCCCCCCCCCCCCCCCTCCTGGAGAGAAAGTCGGCCACAGCCATCTGCGTCCCCGGCCTGTGGACCACCTGAAATTTAAACGGTTGTAAAGCCAGATACCAACGGGTGATCCGCGCGTTGGTATCTTTCATGCGGTGGAGCCACTGAAGGGGAGCGTGGTCCGAACACAGGGTAAACTCCCGGCCCAGGAGGTAGTATCGGAGGGTGAGGACAGCCCAACGGATGGCCAAACACTCCTTTTCTATGGTGCTGTACATCGTCTCTCTCTTGGAAAGCTTCCGACTGATGTACAGCACCGGCCGTTCCTCCCCCTCCACCTCCTGGGACAGGACCGCACCCAAACCCCTGTCCGAGGCATCCGTCTGTAGGACAAAAGGGAGAGAAAAGTCAGGAGCATGCAAAAGCGGTCCGCCGCACAGAGCAGCCTTTATGTTGGTAAAAGCCTGCTGGCACTGCTCCGTCCACTGAACCGTATCTGGAGCGCCCTTTTTAGTTAGATCAGTCAGCGGGCTAGCGAGGTCCGAATAATTGGGAACGAACCGTCTATAGTATCCCGCTAGCCCCAGGAACTGTCTAACCTCCTTTTTGGTCTTAGGACTCGGACAGGTCGCAACCGCAGCAGTCTTATCAATTTGGGGACGCACCTGTCCATGTCCTAAGTGGAAGCCCAGATACCTTACTTCAACCCGCCCAATTGCACACTTCTTCGGGTTGGCCGTGAGCCCAGCTCTTCTCAGCGTTTTCAGAACAGCACGCAAATACTGCATATGTCGCTGCCAATCATTACTATAAATAATGATGTCATCTAGATAAGCAGCGGCATATGCAGCATGCGGCCGGAGAATTCGGTCCATTAAACGCTGAAAAGTCGCCGGTGCCCCAAACAACCCGAACGGAAGTGTGACAAATTGGTGCAATCCGAACGGCGTGGTAAAAGCTGTTTTTTCTTTAGACATTGGAGATAAGGGGATCTGCCAATAACCTTTTGTTAAGTCCAGTGTCGAATAAAAGCGAGCAGAACCAAGCCGATCAAGCAACTCGTCAATCCGGGGCATTGGATACGCATCAAACTTAGACACCGCGTTCACCTTCCTATAATCCACACAGAACCGAATCGAGCCGTCAGGTTTTGGTACCAAAACGATCGGGCTCGCCCAGTCACTGTTGGACTCTTCTATGACCCCCATGTCCAGCATTGTCTCTAATTCGGCCTGAACGGTTTTCTTTTTATGTTCAGGTAAACGATACGGGCGGCAACGTACCACGACCCCCGGATCTGTCTCAACGTGGTGCTGAATGAGGTTCGTTCGACCAGGCAGGGGCGAGAACACATCGGCAAATTCTGCCTGTAGGGATGTGATGTCAGCGAGCTGCGAGAGCGAGAGGTGATCACCAGAGGGAGCCAGAGCGAATGACTGGGATTTAACATACGCTTCTGGCCCGAGATCCTCCTCTCCAGTCACCACCGTCGCCAGCATCACTGCCTCAGCCCATTTTTTTAGCAGGTTGAGGTGGTAAATCTGACGTCCCCCACCCCGATCCGATCGAATTACCTCATAGTTGAGATCACCAACTCGCCGTGTGACCTCAAACGGCCCTTGCCACTTTGCGAGTAATTTCGAGCTGGACGTGGGAAGTAATACAAGTACCTTATCTCCCGGTGAGAATTGACGCAGTTTAGCCCCCCTATTGTATTGCTGTCTCTGTCTGTCCTGGGCCTGTAACAAATTCTCCAAAGAGAGCCGCCCCAATGTGTGGAGTTTTGTTCTCAGGTCCAGGACATACTGAATTTCGTTCTTACTAGCGGACGGTCCGTCCTCCCAAACCTCCCTCAGTACATCCAACACCCCACGGGGCTGGCGACCGAAAAGAAGCTCGAAGGGGGAAAACCCCGTGGAGGCTTGGGGGACCTCGCGTACAGCAAACAGAAGGGGTTCCAACCATTTATCCCAATTTTTGGCGTCTTCGTGAACGAACTTACGAACCATGGTTTTCAATGTGCGATTAAACCGTTCGACCAGGCCGTCCGTTTGTGGGTGATAGACGCTGGTGCGAATCGATTTAATGCCCAACAATTCGTAAAGCTCGCGTACCGTTCGTGACATAAACGCCGTGCCTTGATCGGTGAGGATCTCCTTAGGGATCCCCACCCGGGAGATTAAAGAAAACAGCGCGCTTGCCACACTCTTAGCGGAGATATTGCGAAGCGGGACTGCTTCTGGGTATCGTGTTGCGTAATCTACCAAGACTAACGCAAAACGATGCCCTCGTGCTGACCGTTCTAATGGCCCGATGAGGTCCATACCAATTCGTTCAAAGGGGACCTGCATCAGCGGAAGGGGGCACAAGGGTGCTTTTGGGTTGGCCGGTGGATTAACCAACTGACATTCACGACAAGACGCGCACCACCTGCGCACGTTCTCGTGAATGCCCGGCCAAAAGAATCGGGCCATGAGACGGTTTAGTGTCGCCGTTTGCCCCAAATGACCGGCCATCGGATTACAATGAGCCGCCTGGAAAAGCATTTCCCGACGGCTCTTTGGTACTAACAACTGGGTTGTATCCTCCTTTGTCTGGGCGTCTTGGGTCACCCGATACAACCTATCTTTGATCACACAAAAATAGGGGTAAGAGAGCGTTTGGTCCGGGTGGAGTAGCTGACCGTCGATGGAACGGACCTGGTCAAACGCGCGTTTTAGCGTCTCATCCTGGGACTGCTCTAGGGGAAAATCATCGCGCTCGGAGAGGATATTTCCCTCCAAAGTGCTCTCTTCCCCTACAGCAGTACCCAGAGGCCCCGGTACAGCATCCCCCACCTGAATCACCGCTGTCTTCCCCTGGTGCTTCTTTTCCCAAGAGACATCCGCACATAAAACCCCCAATAACTTCTTGAAACCAGGCCAATCGGTACCCAAGATTAGCGGATGTCGGAGGTGCGGGTTAATTGCAACCTCCACACTATGTTTTTGTCCCCTAAATAGAATTTCTACCGACATTAAAGGATAACTCACCACCACACCGTGCACACACCGCACCTTAACCACGCGGCTGTTATCCAATGGCCCAGATCGAACCAGGCTTTGATGAATCGAGGTTTGGTTGCATCCTGAATCCACCAAAGCCTGATAAGTACCCCCCTTTATACTCACTGGTATTTGGTACGGGCCGGCTTGATCGGGGGCGGCCTTTGGCGCGTCGGGGACCCGAACCAGTGTCCCCACCTCCATCACCGGGCACCTGTCGATGAAGTGGCCCGGGTCCCCACAGCGCCAACAGGCCGGCCCAGGTTTTACCGCTGTTCCAGCGGCAGGAAGTGGGCCAAGGGATTGACGTGGGGAGAGAGGCGCCAGCTGCGCCAGGGTGGAAAGTTCCCCAGCCGGTGTCCCCCTCGTCGCCGTCCTCGCGGCCGCGCCATTGTCACCGGACCACCCGGACCTCCACCTCGGCGCTGGTCTGGGTGCAAAGCCTCCTCGCGACCTAGGAAGGGGAACAGGCTTTGTAGAAAGGGAGGGGGTAGAGGCCGGGGAAGAGAGAGAGAGAGAGGGGGAGAGAGAGACAGATGGAAGGGTTTCGCCGACCCCAGAGCACGCCACCATGTGATCCTCCGCCAGTTGGATGGCCTGGTCCAGCGACGTCGGGCGGTGGCACTGGACCCACTGTGCAGTTTTCTTGGGGAGCTTCACGATAAACTGTTCCAGTACCACCTGGTCGATAATCTGCTCGACGTCGCTTCCCCCGGCCATCAGCCATTTGCGGCAGGAGTCCCGGAGCTGTTGCGCCATCACGAAGGGCCGGCCGGACTCGTCGAGTGTCAGAGACCTGAAGCGCTGGCGATGCTGTTCCGTGGTCCGACCGACCCGTTGCAGGATGGCGCGCCGTAGGTCTTGATAGACCAGGAGACTCGCGACAGGCAGCTGGTGGGCGGCAACCTGCGACTCCCCTGACAGCAGCGGGATGAGACGCAGTGGCCAGTCTGCCCTGGGCCAGCCCCGGGTCTCGGCCATCCTTTCGAAGAGGTCCAGGAACGCCTCCGGGTCGTCAGCTGGACCCATCTTCGATAAGGTGAGCGGCAAGGCCGAGTCTGATGTTGGAGTGGGGCTGGCCGGAGTCTCCCGGTCCAAACAGCTCCGGAACAACTCGCGGTCTTCCTGTTGCCCTTGGAGCAGCGCCTGAAAGCGCCGCTCGTGCTCCTCCTTAACACTCAGGAGGGCCTGATGTTGGTCTCTTTGAAGAGCCGTGAGTGACTGGATGATGTCCGCAAACGGCGTTCCTGACGGGTTCTGCATGGCGGCGGCCGATCTCCTTCTTCCCGGGTTTCGGCACCAGTGTAACAAAGTTCGTCTTTATGGAGGAAGAAGGAGACAGGGTCGGCGAGATTGGGACTCGTACGTTGTTTATTTCAACCAAAAATAATAAATGTTGTGCACACAGCACGTTCACCGAAGTTTTACTACAGCAACACAATAATTCCAATAACCACTCATTCCACGCTGGTTCAGCTTCAAGGTCTTCCACAGCTTTGCATAAACTCTTTCCGTGCTCCTTTCAGCTGTCCCAGTTTTCCTCTTTGCTCACGCACGAGTCACCAGTCCTCCTCCCTCTCCTCATTCTCTCAGTCTGTGGGTTTTTATGCGTCTCCCCACGCCAATCACTGCAATTAGACACAGGTGTTTATCATTTGCACTTGACCCACTTACTCACCGCCGCTCCCTCTGACTCGTCTCTCACTACAGACGGCGCTAAAACCACGCCCCCCTCATCACAGTATGTAACCCTAGTTCCCTGATAGGGAAGGAGACGCTGCGTCAAGCTGTGGGAACGCCTCTGCGTGTGTGCGTCATGAAGCACGTATGGAATCAGTCCAATGGAGAGACGGAACGTCATAGGCGGGTGACGTCATCGACCAGGAAACTATAAAGCACCCCCAAAACACAAGCGCGACAGCTTTTGATAGGCCTGAAGGAAGCGCTAACGGGCATGCTGGGAGTATGGCAAAACAACGCAGCGTCTCGTTCCCTATCAGGGAACTAGGGTTACATACGTAACCGAGACCTTCCCTTTCAAGGGAACTCGAGCTGCGTCAAGCTGTGGGAACGCCAATACCCACGTCGCCATAGGAGCAAATGACCGTCATGTGGGAACTAGTGCACAGAGGACGAGAGCACCTGCGCCCCAGGAGTGGAACTTAAGTCCAATTCATAGAACTTAACAAATGTATGCGGTGAGGACCACCCAGCCGCATCACAAACATCACTTAGCGATACTCCTGACAACAATGCTTTAGAAGCAGCCATACTCCTAGTAGAGTGGGCTCGTACAGCCAAAGGTGAAGGCTGACCAGCCGACTCATAAGCGAGTGAGATGGCCTCAACCACCCACTTGCTCATTCTCTGTTTAGACGCGGGACACCCTTTCCTGGGTGGTCCAAAGCACACAAATAACTGTTCTGATTTCCTCCACAGGGCAGCTCTGTCGACGTAAGCGTCTAACGCCCTAACCGGGCAGAGAAGGTTAAGTTTCTCCTGATCTGATGACACAAACGGAGGAGGATAGAAAGCCTGCAGCACTGTAGGTCTGACAGCATTAGTAGGGACCTTAGGGACATAACCTGGTCTAGGGTATAGAAAAGCCTTAACCATACCAGGCGAAAACTCCAGGCACGAGGGTGCAACCGACAGGGCCTGCAAATCTCCGATTCTCTTATGTGAGGAGATTGCAAGCAGAAAAAGAGTTTTATACGTGAGAAATTTCTCAGAAACTTCCTCAATAGGTTCAAAGGGGGCCAAAGAAAGGCCCTCTAGTACAATGGCCAAATCCCAAGTCGGCACCCTCGTACAAACTCCAGGCCTCAGCCTCAAAGTGCCACGAAGGAAGCGAGTTATAAGTGGGTGTCTCCCAAGAGAAACTCCACTGAAAGGGACATGGTAAGCAGCTAGTGCCGCCACATACACCTTTAGTGTGGAGGGGGATAACCCTGCAGAGAAACGCTCCTGCAGAAACTCCAGCACTGCACCCACTGGGCCGTTAACTGGGTCCTGCCGGTGTTCTGCACACCAAGAAGTGAAAAGTTTCCACTTCAGGGCATATAACTTTCTCGTGGACGGAGCTCTGGAGTGAAGGATGGTCTCAACAACCTCAGTTGAGAGACCAGATTCTATGAGCTGGAGGCCAAGCCCACAGTTTCCACAACTCTGGGCGGGGGTGAAATATCGTACCGCCCTCCTGAGAGAGTAGATCCCTCCTGATCGGAATCTCCAAGGGAGAGCCGTCCAGAAGAGATATTAGGTCCGCGAACCATACTCGGGCTGGCCAGAACGGGGCTACTAGAAGTAGGCTGACCCCGTCCCGGCAAACCCTCTCCAGAACTCCTGGTAGCAGAGCAACCGGGGGAAAAGCATACAGACGTGACCTCGGCCACGGCTGTACCAGAGCGTCCAACCCCAGAGGGGCTGGCTGACTGATGGAGAACCACAGATGACAGTGCGTTGTCTCCTTGGAAGCGAATAGGTCCACCTCGGCGCGACCGAAACTCAACCAAAGGAGCTCCACCACCTCGGGGTGGAGTCTCCATTCCCCCGGCCTCTGCCCCTGCCTCGACAGGGAGTCTGCTACCACATTCAAATAACCAGGAAGATACATAGCTCTCAGAGACCGTAACTTCCCCTGGGACCACAGGAGGATCTGACGGGCCAACTTGTAAAGTGGACGCGACCGCAGGCCCCCCTGATGATTTATATACGAGACCACCGACATGTTGTCTGACTGAACTAACACATGATGACCTCTGAGGTCTGCTAGGAAGTGTTTCAAAGCTTGGAACACCGCCAACATCTCTAGACAATTTATATGCCATGATAGATGATGGTCCTGCCACAGACCTTGGGCTGGACGACCACTAATGACCGCCCCCCACCCTGTGAGGGAAGCATCCATTGTTAGCGTTACGCAACGACAAAGAGCCCCCAACACAGGCCCTTTGGATAGGAACCAAGTTTCTTTCCACATGACCAGAGCACGGAGGCAGCGCCGCGTGACTTTGATCGTGCGGAGGGGATTTCCCCTCGGGGAGAATCCCTTGGTCCGGAGCCACCACTGCAGTGGTCTCATGTACAAAAGGGCGCAAGGTATAACGTTGGACGCTGCTGCCATCAGATCCAACAGTCTCTGAAACTGTTTTACAGTGAGTAGCTGGCCTAGCTTTACTTGTTTCACAGCTGAAAGAATCGAAGCGATGCGGGTCGGAGAAAGTCGCGCCCGCATCGAGATCGAATCCCAAACGACACCCAGAAAAGTGGTCTTCTGAGAAGGAGATAATACACTTTTCTTTGCGTTCAGCCTCAACCCCAACTTTCTCATATGAGCGAGAACAACATCTCGATGCTGAACCGCCATCTGCTCTGTCTGAGCTAAAATCAACCAATCGTCGATGTAATTGAGGATACGAATGTCCTGAAACCTCAGGGGCGCTAAAGCTGCATCCATGCATTTCGTGAAAGTGCGGGGAGATAAAGCTAGGCCAAATGGAAGAACCTTGTACTGGTACGCCTCGCCCCCGAAGGCGAACCTCAGGAACTTCCTGTGTTGTGGAAGGATGGAAATATGGAAGTACCCGTCCTTCAGATCTATCGTGACAAACCAGTCCTCGGATCTGATTTGTGACACGATCTGCTTGATAGTGAGCATCTTGAATTTTAGCTTCCCTACCGAGCGATTCAACAGGCGCAGATCTAAAATTGGACGCAACCCCCCATCCTTCTTTGGAACGATGAAATATCGGCTGTAAAAACCTGACTCCAACCTGGGAGGAGGAACCCGTTCTATAGCCCCCTTTTGAAGGAGCGCTTTCACCTCTTGTTCCATTACCAGAGCCTGCTAGGGGCCTACCACTGTGGGCAGAACCCCTCTGAATTTTGGTGGACGACACCTGAATTGGATAGTATAACCCTTTTTTACTGTGTGCAGAACTCACTGAGATATTTTTGGAAGGCTTTTCCACTCTGCCAGAAATACTACTAAGGGTACCAGTCTCTCGAGACTGGCCTCTGGTGTAACTTGAGCAGCAAACACAGTGCCCTGTAACGGCGCACCGGCAGGGAACGACTGGCTTAACTGCTCTGAGACCCTCCTCAGAGGGGGCGAGCGTCCCTCGGGAAAGCACTCGCTGGGACCGTGTGTGCCCCGGCATGAAGGCGGGGTTGGCAGAACGGGCCCCTGAGGGCACCGAAGAAGAGCGGGCACCGTGTAATGCGGTGACGCCTCTCTCCCACGGCAGGGACCACCAGTGGCGTCAGGACTTCCTCTTTGCCGAAGCCTTCTTAGCCATAATAACTGTCCTCAGATCAGTTTTGCCAGAAGACTTCGGCTGAGAGTGCCGCGTCTGGTCCCACTGTTTGGAAGGGGGAGCGCGAGACGCGACACTCTGCTTCTGTTGCGCCCTATGTGAGGAGCTGACTGACGGCCTGAACTGCTCCCGCCCAGCAGCACCGGGGACATGAATTTTAAGAGGCATAAATTTCTGAAACGCTGCCGACTGTTTCCTCTCTTCCTGAAATCTATGTATGACAGTATTTACAGAATCACCAAAAAGACCATGAGGAGAGAGCGGAGCGTCCAAAAGAAAAGCTTTGTCTTTTTCTTTCATACCAGAGAGATTTAACCATAGATGCCTCTCTGCGGCCACCAGGGCTGCCATAGTACGGCCCATTAGCTTGGCCGGCTCCTTGGTGGCGCGCAGAGATAAATCTACAGCCTGACGCAGTTCGCGAACTACGTCAGTGCTGAGCTCTTGAGTGTCACTCACATCCTTTAATAAGTCAGCCTGGTATGCCTGCAAGATGGACATCGTGTGCAGGCACGCCGAGGCTTGACCGGCCGCCGAATACGCCTTACCCACTAAAGCTGACGTACTTCTAAGAGGCTAAGAGGGTAAATGTGGTGCTTTAAAAGAAGATGCAGCTTCAGCAGAAAGATGACTAGCAAGCGCCTCTTCTGCTTTGGGCATCGCCCCATAACCATGAGATTTAGCCCCCACAATGTTTGAATAAGTGGAAGTTTGAGGGCTAAAAACACGATAAGAGGCCGGCTTTTTCCACGATCTCGAAACCTCTGTGTGGAGATCAGGGAAGAAGGGCAAGCACCGGCGTGGAGGTTGAGAACGGGAAGGCAAAAATCTTTCATCTAATTTAGATTTTTCTCTGGACTCCTGCCTAACAGCTGGCCACTCGATGCTTAATTTAGAAACAGCACGAGTGAGCACCTCCATAAGCTCCTCACTTTCGGGAGAGCGAGATGGCGAATCATCGACATCTCCCGCATCCAGACTAACAACATCCAGATCCTCAGAACTGGATAGTTGCAGTACTGGGGCCTCAGTTCGGGGGGAAGAAACCGCAGAGCCTGCTTCCGAACCCGAGACTGAGGCACTGGATCTAACAGGTAAGGGCTGAGATAGGGCAGAGCCCGTCTCAAGCCCCGCTGTTAGATCGATCTGCGATCCCCACGAATGACGTCGCCACTCAGCCTCGGCATAAGCGGGATCCGATCCGCGGGGATCGCGAACCGAACCACTCTCCTCAAAGAGTGATCGGCGGGAGCGGAGCGTTCTAAGAGGCAAACGCTCCCAATGCTCACAATCAGCCCCCTCGAGAGCTGACTGGGCATGCTGCACTCCCAAACAAACAACACATAAGCTGTGTGTATCCCCGCTCGTTAAATAGCGCGAGCAGGGAGGAACACACTTCTTAAATTGTTGTTCGCTCGCCATTGTCTCTCAATATAATATATATATATGTATATATATAGTTTTTTGAAATAGTGAAACTCCTGCTTAGTGACAGACAAAAACACTTGAGACAGATCCACATATAGCGCTTACTGAAGGCAAAGAAGCTGTCGCGCTTGTGTTTTGGGGGTGCTTTATAGTTTCCTGGTCGATGACGTCACCCGCCTATGACGTTCCATCTCTCCATTGACTGACTCCATACGTGCTTCATGACGCACACATGCAGAGGCGTTCCCACAGCTTGACGCAGCTCGAGTTCCCTTGAAGCTAATCTCAAAAAATTAGCATATCATGAAAAGGGTCTCTAAACAAGCTATTAACATCTGAATCAACTAATTAGTCATCTGAATCAACTAATTAACTCTAAACACCTGCAAAAGATTCCTGAGGCTTTTAAAAACTCCCAGCCTGTTTCATTACTCAAAACCGCAATCATGGGTAAGACTGCCGACCTGACTGCTGTCCAGAAGGCCATCAGTGACACCCTCAAGCAAGAGGGTAAGACACAGAAAGAAATTTCTGAACAAATAGGCTGTTCCCAGAGTGCTGTATCAAGGCACCTCAGTGGGAAGTCTGTGGGAAGGAAAAAGAGTGGCAAAAAACGCTGCACAACAAGAAGAGGTGACCGGACCCAGAGGAAGATTGTGGAGAAGGACCGATTCCAGACCTTGGGGGACCTGCGGAAGCAGTGGACTGAGTCTGGAGTAGAAACATCCAGAGCCAACGTGCACAGTTCTGTGCAGGAAATGGGCTACAGGTGCCGCATTCCCCAGGTCAAGCCACTTTTGAACCAGAAACAGCGGCAGAAGCGCCTGACCTGGGCTACAGAGAAGCAGCACTGGACTGTTGCTCAGTGGTCCAAAGTACTTTTTTCGGAAATCGGAAATCAAGGTGCCAGAGTCTGGAGGAGGACTGGGGAGAAGGAAATGCCAAAATGCCTGAAGTCCAGTACCCACAGTCAGTGATGGTCTGGGGTGCCATGTCAGCTGCTGGTGTTGGTCCACTGTGTTTTATCAAGGGCAGGGTCAATGCAGCTAGCTATCAGGAGATTTTGGTGCACTTCATGCTTCCATCTGCTGAAAAGCTTTATGGAGATGAAGATTTCATTTTTCAGTACGACCTGGCACCTGCACACAGTGCCAAAACCACTGGTAAATGGTTTACTGACCATGGTATTACTGTGCTCAATTGGCCTGCAAACTCTCCTGACCTGAACCCCATAGAGAATCTGTGGGATATTGTGAAGACAAAGTTGAGAGACGCAAGACCCAACACTCTGGATGAGCTTAAGGCCGCTATCGAAGCATCCTGGGCCTCCATAACACCTCAGCAGTACCACAGGCTGATTGCCTCCATGCCACGCCGCATTGAAGCAGTCATTTCTGCAAAAGGATTCCCGACCAAGTATTGAGTGCATAACTGAACATAATTATTTGAAGGATGACTTTTTTTGTATTAAAAACACTTCTTTTATTGGTCGGATGAAATATGCTAATTCTTTGAGATAGGAATTTTGGGTTTTCATGAGCTGTATGCCAAAATCATCAGTATTAAAACAATAAAAGACCTGAAATATTTCAGTTGGTGTGCAATGAATCTAAAATATATGAAAGTTAAATTTTATATTTATATAAACTTTATATGCTAATTTTTTGAGAAGGACCTGTATATATATATATATATATATATATATATATATATATATAAAATGCATGAATATATATATATATATACAGGTCCTTCTCAAAAAATATATATATATATATTCAAAAAAAATTTACAAAAAAAAGAAAAAGAAAAAAAAACTTGAAAGTGGACCAACAAAAAAGGATGGAAATATTCGACCACCGTTGCTTGAGACGCATAGCAATATGATTTCATCTCCAATGAACAGGTCCGAGAACGCTGTGGGCTAAAGAAGCCCCTGTCCTCTGTACTTACCCGGCATCGCTGGAAATGGATAGGACATGTCTTATAGTCGCTTACCACTACTAACCTTTATGGCCACCCCTGGACCCTCTTGGAAACGCCCTAAAGGAGGTGTTCGTACAACAACAAAAAGATACATTTATAAGACTGCTGAGTCTTTTATCATGGTGCCCTTTGGACTGAGCAGAAAGAAATATGACCGGGATTGATTAGCAAGAACATATTCAAACCTTGGCAATGGACCGAGTACAATGGAAGTGCATCACAGAGGATTTCGTCCATACCCAGCTAGGGTGAACAAGACACTAACTAACTAATACTATACATACACACACACACACACACACACACACACACATATATATATATATATTCATGCATTTTACTACTGTCATGATCTCAGCCTGCGCTCCCCTGTCTTGTGTGAGGACTTTTGTTATTTCCTGTCTTCTAGTGCCATGTTTAGTAGTATTTCATGTTGATTGCTTGTCATGTTGATTGCAAACATGCTTGTTTGCCCTAGTGTATTTATAGCCCTTTTGTTTCACTTGTTACTTTGTCAGTTGTTGTACATGTGATGGTTGCTTCTGTATCTGTGATCCTCTTGGTTTTGTTCCTTTCTTCCTTGAGTTCTGTGTTATCTGTTTAACGTGTTACTTTATTAAAAACCCTGTGTTTAGATCCTTGTCTTCGCCTGCTTTTCCCAGCACGTTATAACTATTTCAAGGCTGAACTGAATTCTGAACTTTGCTGGGCTTTTTCATGTTTAACACAAGGTACAGTGATTTTAATAGGCCTACTGTATACATAAAATAATGTGCAAGAAAAACATCAGGTAAAACATAACCAAGTTATCAACAATTTTGCAATTTAGGTTTAACTCATGAAGTGTAAGATAAAGTTATGTAAGCCGTTTGTATTTAGTGTTTGCTCTTGATTCGAATAGGATATAGAGTTTTGTAAATAGGCATTAAGAGTTTATTTTCATTCCTCTGTTTGTGGTCAGAATTTTGGTTTGAAGTTTCTTAAACAGTTGTCTCTGCAATGGCAAAATCTATCAAATAAAATCACCATCTGCACTCATACAGACGACTTTAGCCCTAGACAAAGTAGACAAGCCTCACTAGAAATAAGTACACCTGAGAACATTTGAGCTTAAAATTATGGTGTTTCACAAGCAAAGAAGAATATAGTCTACTGTTATATGCAGTGTTGGGGAAAGTTACTTTTAAAAGTAATGCATTACAATATTGCGTTACTCCCCAAAAAAGTAACTAAGTACGTTACTTAGTTACTTTTTATGGAAAGTAATGCGTTACATTACTTTTGCGTTACTTTTTCTCACCTGCATGGGCTTGTCTGTTTGTTTTTTAATAACAGCTAAAACAATCTATTTTTGCCAATTGTTAAGGCCCTTTCACATCAAAAGTTAAATGAATAAGCCTAAGGCTGAAGGAAATGCATATTTACTACTGTACAGTAGAGGGCGCCGCTCAAACAAACCTTTCAGCTGCTGCTGTTCTTGATTAAATAACAATAGGATACAGGAGAAGGAAGTTCAACACTCTTATTTCTAAACCTAATCTAAAGTCATTTTTGCTTATTAGTATAGTTGAATTAGATCATTGTAGGTCAGCAGCAAAGACATTGGTTAATAAAGTGAGATTAAACTTTTGCACAAAATTATGAGATTGCATTTGACTGTTTTTATTCATTTTGAGAAATACTGAATGTTTTTGTGCAAGTGAGATGAGTAAATGCATGTTCAATGCAAATGCACACAACACCTCACTTTATTTCTCTCAACATGGGGACAGGAGAGCTGTCAGTCAATAAATGTGAAAAAGTAACTAGCGTTACTTATTTGAAAAAGTAACTCAGATATTTTGTTGTAAATTGAAAAAGTAATGCGTTACTTTACTAGTTACTTGAAAAAGTAATCTGATTACGTAACTCAAGTTACTTGTAATAAGTTACCCCCAACACTGGTTATATGTCTGATGTATAAAAAAAACTGTTCACACAGCTCACTCTGTAATGAATTTTTCTCTTTGTGCTTTTATTGCTTATTTCAAACATCCACTCTCAAACCCATTAAATGTGATTACATTTGATTTATATATTTCATCTACACTAACTGTTTCAAATCAGCTGATAAATATTAGTGCTACATCTGTAGGACTAGAAATACACCTTATTGACCTTTTAACAACTTTAGTTATTCATGTGACAGTTCTGAGGTGTGGCAAATATGAAAAACATCCACAGTCTGCAAAAATTCTTCACAAATACTATATATAAAGCTCCTGAAGTCTTGATATAGAACCAGATGATTTCCGTTTCTGAAGTCTAATGTTACCTGTTTTTTTACAACTGTCGACTTTCATAGCCCCCAACTAGCCATTTACAGCCTGACAAAGTTGACGTGTCACTGAAAAGTTGTAAGTCATGATGCGTGCATCTCTGCAACACTTTTTCCTATTACATTTTTTTGTAGTCCTCATTGGTTTGGTGACAGCAATACCTACTGGTCAGAAACAATAGTGCTAGTTTAACATCAACATTATTAACAGAAACTGCTGTACCTGAGCAACACAACATAGAGAACAACACTTAAACCTAATCTGATTTAGCATGTATGTTTTACAATAAAAAAAACATGATCATAAAATAAAAAAACAGCACACTGTTTTCATTGTGAATTGTTTTCTTTATACCGTAAGACAAAAAACTGGATAGAGACGGTCCCTCCAGCCGGCATGAAGTCAGATTTTAAAGCCCATTCTTAATTGTGCTCAAGAAAGGCAGTGGGTAACCACCGATCTTGGATCTGCTGATCTTGAACCAGGCCCTTCACAAGCTCCCGTTCAAGATTCTCACGCATTCTCACGTGTGAAGATTGGTTTGAAGCGACTCAAATATCTCGATGACTGGCTCATACTGGCCCAGTTGCGAGATCAGTTATGCGACCACTTTGGGTCAACTGGGAAAAGAGCAATCTCTCCCCCTGCACGCCTGCATGACAGCGTGCCTCACAAACGCGTGCCCAGTCGGTGCTGAACTGCTTGAATTCATTCAGGACAGTGGTTTCTCTGAAATACATTTTCAGGCTCCTGGGGCATATGGCATCCGCAGCCACAATCACGTTGCTTCATATGAGGCTGCTTCAGCGCTGGCTTCACGATCGGGTCCCGAGATGGACATGGCACCGTGGCACACACCGAGCTGAAATCAGTTTTCAACAATTTTCTATGGGCAGGCATTCCCCTAGTAAAAGTGTCCAGGCATGTTGTTGTCTCAACAGATGCCAACAGCACTGGCTGGGGTGTTGTATGCAACGGGCAAGCAGCTTCAGGCTCCTGGACAGGACCTGCAGTGGCATATCAATTGCCTCGAGTTGCTAGCAGTTCACCTTGTTCTGTGCTGGTTTCTGCCATTGCTGCGGGGCAAGGTATGTCCAGGTATGTGCTGGTCCGGATGGACACTTCGGCCGTTGCTTACATCAACCGGCAGGGTGGTTGACGAAGCATGCTTGGAATTTGGGCCAACTAACGTCATCCTAAGACCCAGGCCCGGATACATGCCCACTCCTTTCAGGGACCAGGTGGTGAACAGGTGGTGAAGTGCTGCCACCCTTGCGTTGCTGTGTCCTGTTCGCGCCTTGCATTTGTACGTGAAATGCTTCAGAAACCTCTCAACACCTCTTTGTCTGCTATGGAGGACAGCAGAAGGTAAAGGCTGTCTCCAAACAGAGGTTGGCGGTAGAGTTCCCTCAGCATCCTCGGTAGTCAGATGCAACGGAGGTCTAGTACAGGTGTATATCCCAGTTGGTCAGCCCCTGTACTAGACTAGATGCCCATATGTTGTGATTCCTCTCTTTAGGTGATGCCATATGTGTATTCTTCCATGGTACTGCTCCACAGTTGGGGAGCCGGTGTCTTTCCCTTGGCAGAGTCCACTCTGCCATCTCTGCAACGGTATTGAACAAGGCGGGATCTACCACAGAGATCTTCCATAAGTAGTACTGCCCTGTCGCTCAGTCCATATGTGTAAATCCACATGTTACCTACCTACGGGCAGGATGTGGTCTCCGTAGCGTTTCTTTCCAGTTGGAATAGGAACGCTTTCCCGGTTTTATCAAATAGTCTCACTGTTCAGGGTGAATGGGACATCAGTGATTAACATTCTCTGTGAACAGCACTGTCTTACTTCCACCCCAAACAGGGGGCAGCAATTGTGGGACACCGCGCAACCACAACACAGCGCTGAATGAATGATGATCTGCTTTTATGTCATTTTTCCTTTTTTATTAAAAATATTCACAAATGTATTAGCTATAGCATGAAATACTGATATTCCGATTGTCAAATATGTGCAGGTGGATGTGTTCTCTTACGAGAGGTTCTCTCGTATTGCGTAAGTTTAGCTTACGCTACGGGAAAGATTCATCTTCTCGAGATACTGAAGCCAAAAAATTATCCTTAATTTTGTATTCCTTGTCAACGCAGTGCAGCAGCTAGCAGACCTAGAGCAGGCCATCTCGCGTGCTCATTGGCTGCCCTGCGGGCAACTGCTGCAGCCTACCAGTGAGCCCGGCGTGACGTCACGCCCAATGAAGGGCGCCCGCGCCTTCATAGCGTCACAGCCCGCCAGAATGGGCGTGGCTTAGCGTATAACACTAGGGGCTGTAGGCTGACTTCCCTGATTTTCGTCTCTTCAGCGAGCTCTTCGCATCGCTGGATCTGAGAGAAGCCACCGCCGCCGTCGAACAGCGGACAGCCAGCTTAGGAGAGCGCTGAGGCAGCCGGCCGTCTTCGCCACCTTCAGCCATCCGTGCGAGCTACGCTATCCGGCGACGTATCCTTTACCTTGCTATAACCTATTCTAAAAGAGCAGCGAGTGTCTTTTTTAAGACGCCTCGCACTTCCGGCTGTGAAGCGCTTCCGCTGTCGACCCTGCGGGCTCGACTCGAAGCCTTCAACACCCCCCGCCTCTCCTCACCGACGCGCAGCTGCCGCTCACGAGCCTCACTGCCGTCGCATCTGAGAATGAGGCCGAGGGACACGTACGAGCACGCGGCTAGCTCTCTTTACGTTACAAGAGAGCTACCCCGCCCTCGTGTCCCCGTTCGCGCGTCATGCAAAGCCCTCTCGAGCTCTCTGCATGACCCGGACGGGCATCATCTGTGTTACATGTAGGTCCCGTGCCCACTACTCGTGCGCGCGCCCTCGTACAAACACTGTTCCAGTTCTGCTCGACCATGACCATGACTCTCTGCATGACCCGGACGGGCTTGCGTGCCGCCGTCGAAATGTCTCGCCCTGTCAGTCCCCTTAGATAAGGCTACTGCAGTGGTATATTTGGCAGCCAACGAGCCGGTAATGCAACCCGCTCGCCTGCACACATCCGCCGTTCTCGCGGCGACCCAGAGAAATCTCAAGTGAGTATAATGTCAGATTAAGAATGTAAGTTACGTGCCCGTTCACGAGCGCTCACGCTTACTAACAGACACATCGCCTCCGAAAAGACGTGCGTGTTTAAGTTTATTCCTTGTCAGTCCCCTTCAAACAGGCTACTGCAGTGGTTCAATTAGCAGCCAACGAGCCGGTTTGTTGACCCTCTCGCCTGAACACAAACGCCGTTTTCACGGCGACCCAGAAAAATCTCAAAAAGAGTATTTAATGTCTGGTCCGGCTCATGCCGTCGGTGTTGTAAGTGTAATGAAAGTGCCCACGCCCCAGTGTTCACCACTACACATAAGCACTCCGAACCTCGCAGAGCACACTCTCATGAAGCGCAGAAAAGCCGCTCGAGTGTTGAATGTAAGAAATGTGTCCACAAGTCTGTGCCCACTATCTGCCCGCTCTGTTACACGATCAAGAAAGCAGGTTATGAATGTAAGTCTCGTGCCCGCCAGAGTGCGTTCACGCTTGCTAACACAAACCTCCCCCCGGGCTCCGCCCGCGCGTTTCAGTGTTATCACAAAACGCAAGGCATTAATAAAACGCTCCCCATCCATTATGATCGGGGCGTCAAATACACTTGTAAGTCTAGTGCCGCGCTCACGCTTACAGGAAGCTTTTCCGCCCGGAGCGCTGCTCTTTTTTTCAAAGAGTGAAAAAAGAATGTTCCCCATCCCTTATGATTGGGACATCTCACATAAATCAGCCGCGCGCGCTCTCGGCTCCGGGTCAGTTTCACAAAAGAAAGCAGGTTATGGATGTAAGTCTCGTGCCCGCCAGAGTGCGTTCACGCTTGCTAACACAAACGTCCCCCCGGGCTCCGCCCGCGCGTTTTAAGTGTTATCACAAAACGCAGGGCATTAATAAAACGCTCCCCATCCATTATGATCGGGGCGTCAAATACACTTGTAAGTCTCGTGCCCGCGCACACGCGCTCACGCTTACAGGAAGCTTTTCAGCCCGGAGCGCTGCTCGCGCGTCAAAAAGTAAAAAAAAAGAAAAAAAAAAGAAAAAAAAAAAGAATGTTCCCCATCCCTTATGATTGGGACATCTCACATAAATCAGCCGGTCTCGGCTTTCAGCGAGCAGCCATTGCCCAGAACCGAGAGCGCGCGCGCTGCGCTTTCGGCTCCGGGTCAGTTTCACAAAAGAAAGCAGGTTATGAATGTAAGTCTCGTGCCCGCCAGAGTGCGTTCACGCTTGCTAACACTAACCTCCCCCCGGGCTCCGCCCGCGCGTTTAAGTGTTATCACAAAACGCAGGGCATTAATAAAATGCTCCCCATTCATTATGATCTGGGCATCAAATACACTTGTAAGTCTCGTGCCCGCGCACAGGCGCTCACGCTTACAGGAAGCTTTTCCGCCCGGAGCGCTGCTCGCGTGTCAAAAAATGACAAAAGACTGTTCCCCATCCCTTATGATTGGGACATCTCACATAAATCAGCCGGTTTCGGCTTTTCAGCGAGCAGCCATTGCCCAGAACCGAGAGCTCGCGCACCGCGCTTTCGGCTCCGGTTCAGTTTCACAAGCCCGCAAATGGCGGCGGTCTGAACCCGGAGGCCATTCGCCCCCTAGCGGCTCACATAGCTGCGTGGGAAACTATCCCAGGGATTTCAGAATGGGTGTTGAGCACAATAAAGCAGGGCTATACACTTTAATTCATTCGCCGTCCCCCGCGCTTTCAAGCCCGGACCGCGACGATAGTGAATGCGGAAGTAGCACACCTACTTCACGCAGAAATAGCAAAGCTGCTGTGCAAAGGGGCTATAGAAAAGGTACCGCCTTCTCTGAGCGAGTCAGGCTTTTACAGCCGATATTTTCTCGTACCCAAGAAGGACGGAGCCTTCAGACCTATCCTAGATCTGAGATATTTGAACTAAGTGCTTGCGAAAAGATCGTTCAAAATGCTTACGACCAGGAAAATCCTCGCGCACGTTCGCCCGAGGGACTGGTTTATTTCTCTAGATCTGAAGGATGCCTATTTTCAGATTCAGATAGTACCCCGTCACAGGCAATTTTTGAGATTCGCCTTCGACGGTCAGGTATATCATTACACCGTCCTGCCGTTCGGCCTGTCCCTGGCACCCCGTACATTTACAAAGTGCATGGACGCGGCGCTCGCCCCCCTGAGAAGTCAGGCGCTGCGAATAATGAACTATCTGGACGATTGGCTGATATTGGCACAGTCAGAGACAGAACTGCTATCTCACAGAACAGTGCTTCTCAGTCATCTGGAAAGCTTGGGTCTCACGGTCAACTGGACCAAGAGCTCATTACTACCCAGCCAATCAATTTCCTTTTTAGGAATAGCACTGGACTCGGTGACCATGACGGCTTGTTTATCGACACAGCGCGCGCGCCGTGTTCGCCACCTAACCGCATCTTTCCAGAAGGGCAGCTTTCTCCCTTTGAAAACATTTCAAAGGATGTTGGGCTGTATGGCATCAGCTGCAGCGGTGCTCCAGCTGGGCCTACTGCGCATGCGCCCGCTCCAACGCTGGTTGAATGCTCGCGTGTCCCGCCGGGTGTCTGGCGGCCAGAAAATCAGAGTGACTCAGGCCTGCATAGCAGCTCTGCAGCCCTGGTTAGTGGCCGACTGGTACCAGCAGGGAGTAATGATGGGAACCATCTCTTATCGTAAAGTCATCTCGACAGACGCGTCCAACTCGGGTTGGGGCGCACTGTTCGAGGGCAGACCGGCCTTTGGCCAGCGGTCAGACCAGGAGAAGGGTTTTCACATAAACTGTCTGGAAATGATAGCGGTCGAGAACGCGCTGAAGTGCTTCCTCCCGTTCATACAGGACCAGCATGTTCTTGTCCGCTCGGACAACATGTCTGTGGTATCCTATGTAAACCGTCAGGGCGGTGTCAGATCCAGAAATCTCTGCAATCTGACGGAACGCCTCCTTATTTGGTCTCAGATGCACCTGTGCTCGCTGAGGGCGGCGCATGTGCCTGGCCATTTGAACGACGGCCCAGACAAACTGTCCAGGGACAATGTTCCCCCAGGGGAATGGTCCCTGCACCCCAAACGGTCCAGAAACTGTGGCGCCTATTCGGCAGAGCGGAAGTCGACCTATTTGCGTCAAAAGACAACGCTCAATGCCCGACGGTCTGTTCGAAGGACGAGGACGCGCTAGCCCAGGTTTGGCCCAGCCTCCCGCTATATGCTTTCCCTCCGGTCTCTCTGTTGCCACAGGTGATCAAGAGAATCAGGGAAACGCGCTACTCGGTGCTCCTCATAGCCCCGCGTTGGGAGAATCAGATTTGGTTCCCGGAACTAGCGGGGCTGCCACATACAGCTCCGTGGCCGAATCCGGTGAGGGCAGATCTCCTCTCTCAGGCTCGCGGCACGATCTGGCATCCCAATCCAGAGCGCTGGTTTCTGCATGCATGGTTGATCAACGGGTACTCGTTGCCCTGCCAGAAGGAGTGATGAACACGATCACGCAGTCTAGAGCCCCTTCCACGAGAAGGCTCTACGCGTCTAAATGGTCGGTGTTCTCTGGATGGTGCACCGACAGAGGTCTGGACCCGCGGACATGCGGGGTGGCGCATCTGCTCACCTTCCTACAAGAGCTGTTGGATAAGGGAAGGTCCCCATCCACGCTCAATGTATACGTGGCGGCCGTGGCAGCGTTCGCAGAATCGACGCACGGCCAGTCATTGGGAAGACACGAGTTGGCCATCTGCCTCCTTAGAGGAGCTAGAAGGATGAATCCGCCGCGCCCCCCGTCGGTTCCCATGTGGGATCTTTCATTGGTCCTCGAGGCCCTGAAAGCTTTTCCATTTGAACCACTAGACACCGTAGGGTTGAAATATCTATCACTGAAAACCGTCTTTCTGACTGCACTGTCGTCAGTAAAACGTGTAGGGGACCTGCATGTGCTGTCTGTCAGCGCGTCGTGTCTTGAGTTCGGACCGAATGACTCTAAAGTCATCCTCAGACCTAGACATGGCTATGTCCCTAAAGTGATGGGCACTCCATTCAGAGCACAAGTTATTTCGTTGTCAGCTCTCCCAGCATCTGACAGCGAAGGTGATGTGAATCTCCTCTGCCCTGTCAGAGCGCTGAGGTTTTACATTACGCGCTCCGCCTCCTTCAGGCGTTCGGAACAGCTTTTTGTTTCATTTGGTGGGCGCACCAAGGGGTCTCGCCTCCTCGAAACAGAGCCTGTCCAGACGGATAGTATACGCTATAGCGGCCGCTTACGCGTCAAAAGGTCTGCAATGCCCTCTGGGCATCAGGGCTCATTCCACGAGAGGCGTGGTCTCTTCGTGGGCATGGTCCAGTGAAATTTCTATCCATGACATATGTGTAGCGGCGGGCTGGAGCTCCCCGTCTACCTTTGTCAGGTTTTATAACCTAGAAGTTCCTGCATTGCAGGCTAAACTGTTGTCAGTCTGAAGGAGAGGTGTATTCTGCCCAGATCTCCTGCTCAGATCACTCTCACATGACTCAGCTCTCCTGGTTCAGCTGCACTAAGTAGGGTATGTGCCATGTGCCTATACAGACCGGCGCGCTGCTCTGTATTCCCAATGAGTGCTTATGTACAAGTGATGGCCCGCGTGGCTGGCCACATTATTTTTTCCACTTATGGGATTCCCCTGAAAGCTCGGGGTCTCATGTGGATGCTTGGCGCGCAGGGCGTTGACAAAGTGTTCCCGTAGCGTAAGCTAAACTTACGCAATACGAGAGAACCTCTCATAAGAGAACGATACTCGGTTACTAACGTAACCTCGGTTCTCTCTAGAGAGGGAACGAGTATTGCGTAACTGGCCGTGCTCGCGCCACAAGCGACTTCGCTTCAGTCGACGAAAACCAGGGAAGTCAGCCTACAGCCCCTAGTGTTATACGCTAAGCCACGCCCATTCTGGCGGGCTGTGACGCTATGAAGGCGCGGGCGCCCTTCATTGGGCGTGACGTCACGCCGGGCTCACTGGTAGGCTGCAGCAGTTGCCCGCAGGGCAGCCAATGAGCACGCGAGATGGCCTGCTCTAGGTCTGCTAGCTGCTGCACTGCGTTGACAAGGAATACAAAATTAAGGATAATTTTTTGGCTTCAGTATCTCGAGAAGATGAATCTTTCCCGTAGCGTAAGCTAAACTTACGCATTACTCGTTCCCTCTCTAGAGAGAACCGAGGTTACGTTAGTAACCGAGTATCGTTTTGTTGTTTAAACAACTTTATAACGATCGCGTTAGTTGAGCTGTATGCGCGATGAGCGGCATCATGTTAGTTTATTTCACAGTTCAGAGAATCGGATCTGTTGGATTTACAACACGTCAATTCCTCAACTTCTCACGAAATACAAGAAAGTAAGTGGCCAGTGAACTGGGAGAAGAATAGGGTAAAATGTAAAGCTACTTACACAATGTCTATCTGATATGAATAAAACGTGTCATCTTGTTATAATGGAAAGGATTGCTATTGCCGCTTCCATAGACATCAGTGTGTATTTTACAAACTCTAAATCATTGTTTTGCTAGTACTTATGTGTATTTATACATAAATAAACATTATGTGGTTGAAAACACTCAATAGTTGTGATATATGACAGCACTGAGTGCGTCCTTCTCTGGCTCAGCGCCAGCCAACGCGCAAAAGCACGTTTGAATTTAGCAGTTGATCATGTGATTCACTGACCGTTCTAATCACACCGGTGAGATCTTATGCTCCAGGGACCAGCCAGGACTGATCACACCGGTGTGATCGTACGTGCGAAAGGGTTAGTGCACATGTAAACGTAGTCATTGAAACTGTGATATGATTTATTTCTTCATTTGCCCTGATTCAGATATACCGCATGATAAAGTGTTTGTGTGTCTCTTTTTCAGGGTCTCAGATCTCTGTCCTCAAAATACTCAGTTCTGTACTGGCAGCTTGTCCATATCTGATAGTGACAGTTGTGCTGATTTACAAATGCTGCAGAATGAGAGGTAAAACATATGACGGATTTATTATAAATAATCAACATTATATTTAATTGGCCAATTGTGACTGCTGTCTTTTGCTTGCTCACTGGAGGTAACCTTGCTAAGAAATGTATACTGTGAAAGATTATGAAAACACCTAGCTTAAGTAAAAATGTTTTGTTTATTTAACAGTTATATCTGTTGAAGAAGAAGAGACTTCTATCTGATATTAAACCAAGAAAACTTCAATGCTTCCTGGAATCACTCAATATCGTATTCACAAACTTGGGCAGAGCGTGCTTACTGTAAAGAAAACACACTAAAACTGTGTTCTGGTGACAACGGCATTTTTAACTGTTCATGTTTCTCCTTTTAAATCAAATGCTGATTAGAAAAAAAATCTGGTGCTTTTTGTTGTTAATACTTGCATAACTATGACTTATGTAACTGTCACCTTCATACATTATTAGAGTTAACATATGCAGATAAAATAATACTATCACATTTTTTTAATCAATTCCTGAACATGCATTCTTTTTATATCCAAAGCCAATGACTTCACAAGTGATTGTTTTTTGGTTCTGACTGGTGTGTGAAAATGTTGTATAGTAGTTTCTGAATGTAGCTAAAGATGAGTTTAATGTGTAAGATTAATTATTTCCATTACACGAGAGTAGATGTTAAAACTTCATGGTGATTTGTACTCGGCTTTCGCCAAGATAAGCACCAACTAAGACGTAGCTTTACAGTAACCTATGCTTCTCCATCCATTTACGCTTCTTTCCATCTGGTGACGTGAATCTCCTTCTGTCTGGTGTTAATAGTGTATTTGCGCGTCAGCACACACAACGGCGGCAACCACAGTGCGGTCCCCCCATAACAACCCTCTGGATTGAGCGGAGTAGGGAACATCTCTAGGGTCTTCAAGTGGGCACCTTCCGTCCTCAGTGTTTCGTCGACTAGCCCACGACACCTCAAGAGGGCTCGACAGTGACTCTGGCGTCCCAGAGTCACCCCCCTCCGTCCCCCACTCAACTCAGCCCAGCTTACTGACCTCTACTTCCCTCTTGCTGCTGAGACCTAACCACAATCTCACAATCTCTCCGCAACCCAACCATACGCGCCAACCCGTTTGACTAAGGCTGTCGAGCCCCACTGGTGCGTTAATATGCAGTTTCAGTGGCAACGGTTCCGTATGGCATACCACCTACCGCAAAACACAATATCTGCCCAACCACCCGTCATTCACGCAATATACACAGGAACGTAATGACTGTAAATACTATACAACCTCTACAAATAAACCAACAGTGCTGCTGAGACCTAACCACAATCTCACAATCTCTCCGCAACCCAACCATACGCGCCAACCCGTTTGAGTAAGGCTGTCGAGCCCCACTGGTGCGTTAATATGCAGTTTCAGTGGCAACGGTTCCGTATGGCATACCACCTACCGCAAAACACAATATCTGCCCAACATCCCGTCATTCACGCAATATACACAGGAACGTAATGACTGTAAATACTATACAACCTATACAAATAAACCAACACCCTTCAAGTTTTCAAGAATTCTACGAAACCGTAGCATGGCGGCCTGTACTCAGCCAGCTAGAATCTTTCCGTCTCAACCACAGCCAGTTGCTGCTCCTTTCTGCTGCTTCAGATAAGTTCTTTACTGTGCGACGCAACTCTTGACCACTGAATCCGACGTCTCTGAGGAACGGGGTTGTAGAGTGTGCCACAAAACCTCGACAACCCACTTCCACTGGATAAACCTGGACTCTCCATCCTCGCGGTTCTGCTTCAGTGGCCAGATGAGCATACCGCAATTTCTTCCTCTCATATGCCTCATCTACCGCATCCTCCCATGGCACTGTTAACTCTATCAGTTGAACAATGCGTGCTGATCCAGACCACAAAACAATATCTGGTCGTAGGTTAGTGGTGGCAATCTCAGGTGGAAAAATAAGCCGTTGATCAAGATCAGCCAGCATCTTCCAGTCCCTAGCAGCTTCCAGTTGTCCTGGGCGAGAATTGGTGTTAGCACCTTTTCTTGGTGGTTGCTCGCCTGGGCGGAGGAATATTGTCTTCTGCGTGTAATGTTTTGCTAGAACAGACGGCAACTTATTGGTCATACTACGCTTGCCTTCCAATGCTAAAGCCAAACATCGCTTGGTCATAATATATACTTGGTCATGGCGCCAAGTAAACCGACCTTGGCTAAGAGCCACCTTACATCCTGTCAAAATGTGCCTTAATGTGGCAGGTGATGAACACAAAGGACAAGAGGGATCCTCTCCTACCCAGAGGTTTAGGTTCTGCGGTGATTGGAGAACATCATATGTTGACCTAATAAGGAAACTGATCCTACTCTCTTCCATTGACCAAAGGTCTTGCCAGCCCATTTTTCGTTGTTCCACACTCTCCCATCTCATCCACTCTCCCTGCTTGGCCTGGGAAATGGCCTTTATACATCTCATCCTCTCCTCCTGCTTTCGCACCTCGTTGACTACCAGCTTCCTCCTTTGAGCTGGGCCTGCCTTGTGCCATTTAGGAGGAGCTAAACTGAGCCCAAAACCCCCTCTTCCATGCTGTACCTGTCCCACGATATCCCCAATTTGAAGGTCAGCCTTTGCCTCTACTACAGATTTCTTTGCTGACCACTTTCTACCAGTTTTTACCACAGGGGCTGCCTCCCTTACACATTTGTCGCGTGACTCTGCTAAAGTAATTTCCAATCTGACCTTGGCACACTTAAACTCCTCGGTTAAAGCAGAGACTGGCAGCTGCAATACTCCTTTACAATAAAGTCCCACTCTGCTGAGGCAGCGTGGAACTCCCAACCATTTCCTGATGTATGAACTTATTAACGCTTCCAGCTTATCCACTGTTGTCAAAGAAACCTCGTACACAGTCAGTGGCCACAGCAACCTTGGCAGTAGACCAAACTGAAAGCACCAGAGTTTTAGTTTGCCCGGTAGAGCACAGCTGTTTATGCTCTTCAACCCTTCCACTACTTGTCGTCTAACTTCTCCCACTCGAACTGTGTCCTTTAGATCCCCATCGTACCATCTCCCTAGACTCTTCACTGGCTTCTGAGAAACTGTTGGTATTGCCTCACCATTAATGAAGAATATTTTATCTACTATCTTGCCTTTAACTATTGAGATGCTCCTTGATTTAGAGGGCTTAAATTGCATTCGTGCCCATTCAATATTATCTGTTAACTTCCCCAATAACCGATTAGTGCAGGCTACCGTTGTAGTCATGGTTGTCATGTCATCCATGTATGCTCTGATTGGTGGTAGTCGCATCCCAGAAGCCAAGCGCTCTCCTCCTACTACCCATTTTGATGCCCTAATGATTACTTCCATTGCCATGGTAAAAGCCAGTGGAGAAATGGTGCATCCTGCCATTATTCCAACCTCTAAGCATTGCCATGTAGTGCTGAATTCTGGAGTTGAGAAACTAAATTGCAAATCTCCAAAATAGGCTTTCACTAAATTTGTTATCGACATCGGTACCCTGAAAAAATCAAATGATGCCCAAAGAAGCTCATGTGGCACTGAACTATATGCATTAGCCAAATCCAGGAATGTCACGTGGAGCTCCTTCCTCTCCTTTTTAGCTAATATGAGTAATGGCAATATTGATGCTTAGCAAGCACCAATTAAATTTCTTATGTGTTATGTGTTAAGTCTCGTTCTGCATTAAGAATGAATAAAACAAATCTAAATGTAACCCCCCCGTGAGGCTATGGCAGTGCGAACTACGCCACCCCTTGGACAAGACTGATAAGAGTAAGGAGACTCTATATCGTAACAAAAAGCACACGCAGGCTTGGTTTAACAAAGTAAAAAGATAAAATCTTTATTTTGTTTCAGTTAAAAATGAGTCGCTTTTTTTTTATCAATAAATAACACAAAAATACATTTAACATTGGGAAAAGATATAGGAGGGTGGGCCACTGGATTACAAGCTTAACTAGGCCTAGGTTTCAATACCACAAGTGAGCCAAGGCACACCACTTAGAATAGAACAAACACTACAACTCAGGCCACACAACCACGCAAGTATGCCCTTTGAGCCATTTCCAAAAGATGCACACGTCACAGCATTATACTGCACACATAGGTTCCCAAATGGGTGAAACACTCTAAGGAAACTAGGCTAGAGCCCGGTGAGCTAGTCTATCCTATAGACCCAATCCACACCGAGACTATTACAATTGGGAGGGGGACGAAACAAAACAACAATAAAAAAAAGAAGGAATCGGTAGTCGGTGGTCACAATCAGTTCACTAACACAATTCTCTTACGACCCACCGGTTAGCGGGAAAAGGAAAAAAGAAAAAGAAAAACAGAAACATCACAAAAACAGCGTCTAAAGAAAAGAGAAAAAAACAGCACCTGCACATTCATACACATCAGGGCCGTACTGGGACTGAAATTCAGCCCGGGAATTTAAGATGGAGAGGCCTTTTACGCGAGAGCCCTTGGTGCACGAGCAGAAGGATTTTTTGCAGTTATTTTAATTCTAATAGTGTTTTTATGGTATAAAAAGAATCAGATTACGCTGAAAACCTTCAAGAAACTTTAGGATGACACCTGCCTCCTCAGGTTGTATAAGCAAGCACTGAACACAACCAGGTCAGCAAAACCTAATCTCGAACACATAAGTCACAGTATACTGCTAACTACCAGCATGTCATGTGCACAGTCAGTTGGAGTGATAAAATAGTTACAAATACTCATATACTCAAAGACTACAATGCAGTCCCATAAAATAGAGATTTGTGCGTGTGTGTCCTTCCTTTCTCAGCTTGGCTCCCTGGCTTAGCTTCCCCTTTGATGGACCCTGCCTCTGCTTACTGATTGTGCAGCTACATATGCATGAGAAGAAGATCAGTTATAAACATTTTCTAATTCAATCTGTGCTTCAGTCAGGTTATTATCTAGTATGTGGAACTTTTGGCATTTTATCCTATATGTAAATTATTATATTATTATAACCTTTATTTTACCAGGAAAGAAGCACATTGAGATTAAGAATCTCTTTTACAAGAGCGTCCTGGCCAAAACTGACAGACACAGCACGTTTGAGTGTAACAAATAACATCCAACAATACATACACATATACACACACAAGCAACTCTAATACAATTTCAATATTAAATACATAACTAGCTAAAACATCTACAGACCGATGTTTCATTCTCCAAATCATTTAAAACTATTTGAAAAGTGTCCAACGAGACCAGATTCCTCAGTTTCAATGTACTTTGCAAACAATTCAAGGCAGGGGGAGCAGCAAATTTAAATGCCTTTTTTCCAAATTCGGTCCATACCACTGGAACAGACAGTAAAAATAATTCCTGTGACCGGAGGCTATAGCTAGAAGGATTCTTTTTACAGATGTATGTACAAAGATATGAAGGAAGTAAACCCAGGATAGATTTATAAATAAAAACATGCCAATGTTTTTGTCTTCGGATGGACAACGCAGACCAGCCGACCCGAGCATACAACACACAATGATGAGTGAGAGTTAAGATTTGTTATAAACCTCAGTGCACCGTGATAAACAGTGTCTAAAGCATGTAAACATTGTGTAGAGGCATGCATATATATCACATCACCATAGTCCAGTACCAACATAAAAGTCGCTGCAACAAGCCTCTTTTTTGGCTCAAAGGAAAGAACTTAGTACTACGTCAAAGGAAAGAACGACGCAGTAATAGGCAGAAGATTATTATGAGGGATTGATTTGGATTTAGAAAACATGCATTTTGTTTTATCCACATTTAAAACCAGTTTTAATTCAATTAAGTTATGCTGAACAATATCAAATGCAGACTGTAATTGAGAAAGAGCTAGATTTGGTGTGGATGCTGAACTATATATAACTGTATCATCAGCATAATAATGAAACTTTACATTTTGAACATTACAATCAATATTATTTATATATATAGTAAATAGGAGTGGTCCTAGGGCTGACCCCTGTGGCACACCTTTACATTTACATGTATTCATTTAGCTGACGCTTTTATCCAAAGCGACTTACAATTGCTATATTTCAGAGGTTGCACGCCTCTGGAGCAACTAGGGGTTAAGTGTCTTGCTCAGGGACATATTGGTGTCTCACAGTGGATTCGAACCCGGGTCTCTCACACCAAAGGCATGTGTCTTATCCACTGCGCCATCACCACCCCTATAAGTGCCACCACTCCTTTAGTGACATTAGGTGAACCAGAGATAAAACCTTCTGCCTGTACACATTGAGTTCTGTTTGAAAGATCTGTTCGTAAGTTTAGTTAATCCAATACTAGATAATCGTTGTATCAGTAAAGTATGATCAACAGTATCAAATGCTTTAGATAGATCGATGAATAAGGCTGCACAGTATTTCTTGTTTTCTACAGATTCAATAAAATCATTTAGTACCTTTAAGGCTGCCGTAGTTGTGCTATGTTGTTTTCTAAAACTAGATTGAAAATCAGACAGGGTATTATTAACAGACAGAAATTTTTTTAATTGATTGCTGACAAATGTTTCAAGATATGTTTAAATATCTGATTGATTTATTTGCCTAATATGATTGCCTACCCAGCCCTACACACTGCCCCCACCTGTCTGTTTCCTGCTCTTCATCTCTCCTCCTCCTGCTGTTGCTCCTCCTGCTGCTGCTCCTGCTACTTCTTGGAAATGCTCATTCTGCTGAGCAAATTTGATGTCTCTCTGCAAAAACATGTAAATGAATGTGTGCAAAAAAGACCACACTTTCCGATTACTTTTATCACTTCTATGACATGGTCCATGACTTGGCGTTTCTTTCTGACTTGGTCACGGTGAAGAGACACTTGTTTTCCACTTAGTAAACTTGCTATGTCTGCTTGACTGTCCTTGCTTCTGCACTGTCTCTGTGAACTTGGCTTCTTTCCTGCTCTTCTATTCTCTGGTGTACATGCTTCCAGGCTGTCATTCCCCCCTTAATGAATGCATTTTCATTTGCAGATTGCTTTGCATATGCCAAACATACTGTGCAGTACAGTGAGTTTTATTTTTTACAGTATGTGAGCCACTTTCTCATAATACCATCTTTGGTGTGATAGATACTCTTGCCTTTTCTGGGGGGTTGTTGAGGGTGGTAAGAAAAAAAAAGATCTCCCTGCCTCTGACTTTACTGGTTGTACTGCATGAGAAGAACGTCATTATATCTTTTTCTATCTATGTATAATATGATTGCCTACCCAGCCCTGGACACTGCCCCTGTACCTGTCACTGTTTTTATACTGGTTCCATTCTTCCTCCTGCTCCTCCTCCTTCTCTCCCTCATCATCAATATGACTGCAGGGGTCATCCTCAACCTGTCCCTCTCCATCACTGACCTGAACAGCTAATATACATACAGAGATTCCTTGCTTATAGAAGGATGTTATCTGTGTGTGATGACACACTGCAAACTGCTCTTTATAATATATAATATATCTCTAAATATGTAAGGGATACATGGCTATAACATGATAACAGCACATTTTTATTACATGACTAATAAATCAATAATTTGACACAATTATACATACAGCTAATATATGTATGTACAATTATACATAACTCTAATATACATACAGAGATTCCTTGCTTATAGAAGGATGTTGTCTGTGTGATGACACACTGCAAACTGCAAACTGCTGTTTATAATGTATCTCTAAAATGTAAGGGATACATGGCTATAACATGATAACAGGACATTTTTATTACATGGCTATCTACCAAATAAATCAATAATTTGACACACAGTATTGATTTAAAAATGAGTTTATTGTTTTAAAAACTATTGTATTGCTTCCGCTAAAGAAAATAGTTCTGTCTCTACGGTTAGAATCCTGCGTGTCCATGGCAACGCGCGGCCTGTTATCAAGCAATAACAGACCGCATTCGTGGCACGAAACTAATACAATCGTTTTTATAGCAAATACAACCGCCTCGCTCTACATTATCCCTTATATAATATATATTCCTATATTTAAATGCAAATATAAATAATTTCAGTGTATAATAAACGCATCACTAATTGTGCACCTGTGTTGCTGCTGGGTCCTCCTTCCTCATCTGTAACGTTACCTCCTGCCACAGCACCCTTTTCACGGAAAAGGTCTGTTAATTTGGCGCATTTAGCTGCCTCTTGTGCCAACATTTTTTTCTTTTTCATTCTTATTTTTTCGGCCCCACCCATTTTTTTCTCTTCTTTCCTTCTTTTCACCATTTTTAAACGTCCGTCTCTGTTGCAACTTGCATTCATACAAATCCAAACTCCTTTTTTCGGCGCCTTAAGTTTGAGCCAATCGGATGTCAGGAAAAACGAGGATCAGTCCAAGTTAGGGCCGCTCGTATCCCCCCTCAAGATTGAAGCATTGGTTTGGCCCAGTCTGAAACACACACACACACAGAGTTCCGCTGCAGCTGAGCGGCCGCCGGTCACTTATCATAAAACGTATCATAAAAAAAAAAAAAATCATTGACCACCGGCCGGTTCGGCCCGAAATGGACCGGCCGTTCGGGATTGTTCCCGGTATTCCCGATTGCCAATCCGCCCCTGATACACATTCAAGAGAACAGCAGCTAACAATCGGATTGCTGCCACCTCTGTAAAAAAAACACAAGACCCAGTTGAGTGCTCCGATTGTGCCTAAAATTCATAATCACTCAGGCTACTAAACAAGCACACACCAGACCATAAATTCATAATCAGTCAGTCGATTTACACATCGCTACTAAACGCTAGTGACGTGTCCTCCCGTATCGAGGCTTCGAAGCGTGTGTCGAGTAATCCGGGATGATTTCTGTGAAGCGCGTATCGAGGCTTGTGTCGGTGACATATGTGGTGACGTTTGAAGCCTCGCGAGCCGCCTGTACCACGTGACTGCTTCAGGAAGTGGTTCGCGGTTTGATGGTCTATTTGAAATATAAGGGCCAGCAAAATGCAATGGATTCCCCCTCACATTTTGTGGACTTGGGACTTTGCGAGTTTGTTAGCAATCTATTCAAGCTTCTTTTTTTTGCGATGGAACCATGCGATGTCATTATAATCACACTGCACGTTTTACATTTATTGTCCACTTGATGGCACAATAGAGCAAATGAAGCACCATGAAGCTTCGGCACATGAGTGAACCAATTGGATGGAACGTTTCAATAGGCTTGTTTGAGATGCGCCTTGCCTCGCCTGAAATGTAGTCGAGAGTAGGCGGCTGCAGTGAGAGGAGGAGTTAAAAAAGCGCAGGCAAGCCGGTAAGTTCTTGCTTCTCACAGTGGATCTGACACCTGCGGGATCAATGATGGATATTGCGGGATTCACGCGGGTGCACAGTGTTGCTAATAAACTGGATGTAATTTAAGTTCTGTTGCTTTTATATGAAAATAAATATAATGAACAAGACTCCCAAAGTACTTATTATTTAATTCCATTCCAAATAAGTGTTTATCAATCATTTTTTCTTTAATACAGACATAGGCTATGTGTTTTTTGTTTTTATAATAAAATTACATTGCATAACCCATAGAGATCGCACTGTCCGAGAGTTTGGGAATATTCACACATAACATATACACACAAAACATGATATCCGAGTTTTAAAATCAAACATTTTCAAAGAGAACAATACATCACGGTTGTTTAAACCAATCAACATTAAGCTGTGTCGTCAGCAAGTCGTTTCCCATCATGCTTTTGATCAGCGCAGTCGGTGGAGAGCAACTGCACCCAACTGCAGAATCCGACACATGCGCCTTGCGCTCGCGAGAGCTTTTTGACACACGTCAGCATGACATCAGAGCAAGGCGGACTGCACTCGGACACATTTCTAACCGGCATGCATTACGCGCTGATCACCGGTGATCGGTTCTGCGCAGATTTTGCTCATCTCAAACAAGCCTAACGCTTTATGAAGCTTCATCTCGCCATCACTACTAAACGCACGTTTTACTTTTTATCAAACACATAATAATAATAGCCATAACATACCTGCCTGCAGTCTAGCAATTGGGTGAGTGACAGTGTTTCGGTGCTTCACAATTTCACCAGGGTCATGGAACGCTGGCAAACATAACCACGGAAGCGCACACACAAACAGTAGCGCCGCTGGCAATCACTCGGCAACACCTTAACTAGTGATATGACATTTGTTTACTTCTTCTTTGTTACGTTTAATGGCGGGTGGCAACCAGCATTATGGTGCATTACCGCCACCTACTATGTTGGAGTGTGGGCCAGAGCTTTCCTTCCCTTAAAGAAACAAATTAATAAAAATAATAATAGTAATAATAATAACAATATTTCCTGCCCCTAAATTCTATTTATCAATCCAGTTTCTCTCAAATACCAAAATAACTTCCCTACTTCAATATTAAATTTCTTTTTAAACTTAACTCTTCCTGTTCAAACTTTCTACATTCCTCCCTTAATACTTCTCGCTCTCGAGAGAATTTTTGACAGTGAAGAATTACATGCTCGACTGACTCCTCTATTTGGCAATGTTCACACACTCCTGAAGGGTGTTTATTTATTAAGTGCAAAGTTGTATTAAGCCTAGTATGTCCTACCCTTAGCCTTGTCAAGATGTTCTCCTCTTTATTGTTTCTTCTGGCTATCCTTCCTGTGCCCACATCTTGCTGTAATATATAGAGATGTCGCCCTGTGTTTCCTGTATCCCAACTGTTCTGCCACTCCTTCATGATGTTTCGTTTTGATTATTCCTTTAGCTTCAGACTTACAGAGTGGAACGCACAATACCTCCTCCAGCATCAGAGCCTGTTTTGCTAATGCATCCACATCTTCATTTCCCTTAATCCCTCTGTTTGCTGGAATCCACATAAATGTTACCTGCATATTCATATTTTTAATTCTGTACAATGTATATCTTGCCTGCTGTTAGATGTAAATGACTGCAGTGACATTAATGCAGAACATGAGTCTGTACATAAAATAACTTTTTTAATTTGTAATTGTTCCACCTTCTGTAATGCTATTACAATTGCCAACATCTCTACTGTATACACTGATAGATGATCTGAAGTCCTTCTTTTACCAGAAACTGATAAAATAAAGTTTGGAATGTTTGGAAATAATGTGCTTCATCTGAATTAACTGGTTATATTGAAGTGAAAACTATAATTTAATATGTCTGAAACCAGACATTGACCGGGTATGTAGAGCACATGCTTTGGTGTTCAACACTTCCATGGGCTCCAATCAGTGAAACCTAGTTTGAGTTCTTAAAGTGAAACACATTCTCACTTTATACAGGGAGCAGGATTGATTATGAGCCGCTCTCAGACAGCAGCAGAGGAGCTGGAGGAAAACACACTGTCAGTTCTGCTGCTCTAAATCACACTGGAGTTTATGTGTGCAGAGCAGAGAGAGATAAAACAGCTGTTTACACAACATACAGCAACACAAAACCACTCTGGGTCACTGGTGAGTTCACACTTAGTTTAAATGATTGATTCATCTTTAATAAAGACAATTTCCAAATTATAGCTGTAATTGTCTTTTCAGGTGTTTCTCCTCCAGTGTCTCTGATCATCAATCCCAGCAGAATTCAACACTTCCCATCTGTCTCTCTCTCTCTGAGCTGTGAGGACCAGAGTAACTCTGATGGATGGACAGTGAGAAGATACACAGACAGCGGGCGGCTGGAAGATTGTTCATCATTACACCGGGGATCACAAACAGGATCCACATGTACAATCAGATCCACCATCACATCAGGCACTGGAGTTTACTGGTGTCAGTCTGAATCTGGAGAGAACTATCATCCTGTTAATATCACTGTACACAGTGAGTCTGTGTTTATGTATTTATTAATTTCACTGTTAGTTTATACTCAATGCATGGTTGGTTTAACAAGAGCAGGAAGCAGCAGATACTAATGTAAGCAACCAGACAGAAAATCATAGTTATACACTAAAAACACTCAGAAACCAGTGAGCAGTGGAAAATATAAAGGTCTGTTTTTTTTTGTTTTTTTTTTGTATTATGTTACGATTTTGTTCATATATTGCATGTCTCCTGTGTTTCTGTAGTTGGTGTGATTCTTGAGAGTCCTGTTCATCCTGTGACTGAAGGAGATAATCTGACTCTACGCTGTTTATATAAATATATAAGCCCACCAAAACCCAGTGCTGATTTCTATAAAGATGGATCACTCATCCAGAACCAAACTACAGAGATGTTCATCCCTACTGTCTCAAAGTCACATGAGGATTTCTACTACTGCAAACACCCAGAGAGAGGAGAGTCTCCCAAGAGCTGGATCTCAGTCACAGGTGAGAGTCACTGAAACTGTGAGCTGATTTATTTCTTCATTTGCCCTCGTTCAGAAATAGCGCATGATAAAGTGTTTGTGTGTCTCTTTTTCAGGGTCTCATTCAGAAAATCAGATCTCTGTCCTCAAAATACTCAGTTCTGTACTGGCAGCTTCTCCATATCTAAAAGTGACAGTCGTGCTGATTTACAAATGCTGTTGAATGAGAGGAAAAACACCTGAGTGATTTATTAGAAGACATTGTAATTAATGTAAAAAATAATATTTTGTTGACCAACCTTAGTCATTACATATGGACAAACATTTAAATGCATTTATATGTTTTTCATACACTTTCCCTTTCCGCTCTTTGCTCACTGGGGTTTATTAGGTTCTTGCATGTTTATAGCTGCTTTGAAGAATTATGAATTGTGAAAATTGCTATACAAATCATTTGAATTGAATTTTTCACTCTTTCTCTGTATCTTTATCTTTACAAATGTACATATTTCTTAAATGACACAGATGTTGTTTGTCTTTTTTCCAGTCAAATTCTATTGTTAAAACATTATTGTAGTTCATAAAAGCAATAAACAGAGAAGTTTCCTTGTTGTTGTCACGGTTTCCCCTGGTCCTGTCCCGCACTACACTTCCCAGCATTCCCCTGTATCCTCACCTGCAGGCACTATCCCTGATTGTTATCACCTGCACCTCGTCTCCTCATGGTCTCCTCATTATGCATGCTGCATAAAAGCCTCAGTCACCCTACACTCCTTGTCCGATCTCGTCAATTCTGGTCCCTGGTTCCCGAGTAATCTTCAAGAGACATTTCTGGTATTTTCGGTATTCCTAAGTATCTTCTGAGCATTTGTTTTACCTTTTATTTTGGAGTCTGCATACAGTGTATAAATAAAGCCTAAGTTAATTTTACCTGTTCCTGAGCATTCTGTGACAGAAGATCGGACCACACACAATGCAGGACTCCATCCATGCCGCTCTACTGGATTTCCTCCACGCCCTTCGAAGTCTACCCCACTCCGTTCATCCTCCGTCTCCGCCCTGCCGATCCGGCGTTTCTGTTTGGATCCACCAAACCCACTCCCCACACCTGCCCTACCGAAGAACCCTTTCGCTTCAGTTCCTCCGAGTCAACTCCCCTCACCAGCCCAGCCGAACCAGCGCATCTCATCTGGCCAGCCGAAGCAGTGCACCACCAAGACCACCCACACCGCGTGGGTCGACAACAAGAGCCCACCTCAGACAACGTGAGAGACTCCACCGCAACGTTTGAGCCAGCGCCCACAGGGGCTACCGAGCTGAACATCGCGATGGAGCCTGAGCATCGTACGTCTGACCCAGTGTGCAAGCCGGCTGCACCATCCATTGCCGAAGGAGTTCTAGTGGAATTCGAGGGCATGGAATTGTTCCTCACCCATCCTCCCGCCACTGAGAGTGAGTTTTTGGTTCCAGCACAGGGAAACTTTCAGTGTTTTCGAGAGTATGACTTATTTGCACCATGTTCTTCTGAATCTGTCTGTCATGTCCTGGATTCTCTGTTCTCGCCCAGCCTCCCTCTCCCACCACCTCTCCAAAATACTGTTATATGTTTGGATGATGTTTGTCTGGGGCTTCAAGCTCCTTCCCAGTTCCCAACCATTTTTGCTGCCCAATCTTCGCCTCCCCCCATCAGTCTCTCTGTTCCACCTCTGCCTCCTCTCAGTGGTGTGGTTTCACTGCTGGACTGCTGGGGGTCATCTCACCCTGAGCGTGAGGACCCCGTGGCTTCGCCTCCAGCTTCTGTACACTCCACTCCACTTCGACCCGTCTCCCTGACTCCCACGCCTATGCTCCATCCACCCTCGATGTCTGCAGTGACCATCGGACATTCGGCTTAACCGGGCTCCCTCTGTACTTCGGCTCCACCTGGGTCGGACATCGCACAACCTTCGCTGCGGACTTGCGGGTTGTTCAGTGCTCTCCGGCCCTCCACCCCTTCGGCTGCGGTTTGTTCCGCCTTCCCTCAGGCTCCACCTCTGCCCTCGGTCACTCCTGCTCAACCTCAGCCCTCCGGATCCCTGCTTCCACCTCGGGGGGATGTCGCTGTGGCTCTGTCGTGGTCTCCGAGGTCTTCTGTGTCCTGTCACTCCTTTGGCTCCCCAGCGGCACGGTGGGCTCCGCCTTCCACGTTGTCATCGCTCCCTGTCATCGCCATGAGACCTGCCGGCTGTCTTTCCCCATGGCTCCTCCCTCCAGCTATGCCACCGTGGAGCACAGTTCGGTTTAGGCGCGAGGTCACGCCTTCAGGGAGGGGGTTGTAATGTCACGGTTTCCCCTGGTCCTGTCCCACACTACACTTCCCAGCATTCCCCTGTATCCTCACCTGCAGGCACTATCCCTGATTGTTATCACCTGCACCTCGTCTCCTCATGGTCTCCTCATTATGCATGCTGCATAAAAGCCTCAGTCACCCTACACTCCTTGTCCGATCTCGTCAATTCTGGTCCCTGGTTCCCGAGTAATCTTCAAGAGACATTTCTGGTATTTTCGGTATTCCTAAGTATCTTCTGAGCATTTGTTTTACCTTTTATTTTGGAGTCTGCATACAGTGTATAAATAAAGCCTAAGTTAAATTTACCTGTTCCTGAGCATTCTGTGACAGTTATATTGCAGAAATGCTCAGAAGGTTTTTCAAATTGTAGCAAACAGAGAAAACAATAGACACACTTAACAGTTTTAAGGCTTCTTTCTTTACGTGAGCACCGTCTCACAGACCTGCAAATTCCAAACTTCGGGAACTTTTCCCTCAGTTCCCACTGCACGGAAGAACACCCCACCCTTTATGTTACATCATAGTACCAGTAATGCTGATGCAATTTTTTTAATTCTATAGTATAGGCTTCTTCCTCTTTCACCCTCCGTCTCTCAGCTAAATATTGAGTCATTTCTGAGGTAGCCTACATACTACTTTTTTTCTGAAAATTATAATCAGTGTCCTCAGATTTGTTACTTTTTTTACTGACTCTGCCACTGTTCAATTTACAGTGCAAAACACAGCAAGTCAGCTACCAGAATAGACTGTAGACTGATTGAACAATTCATGTTGTAAATCAAGTCAGTTGATTCAAGTAAAGTAAATTCATCCAAAAAAAAATGTCTAAAATTTTTTATAAAAATCTGAAAATGTACTTCCCCTCCAGAATGGCCTTCCTTCTCTGTTGACATCAATTTGATGGCATAGAAAAACATCTCGGGTTACGACTGTAACTCTGGTTCCCCGAAGAGGGAACGAGACGCTGCTTGGAGACGGTGTGGGAACGCCTCTGCGTGATTGCGTCATGAAGCACATATCAGTCAGTCCAATGGCAGGACGGAACGTCATGTGACGTCATCGACCAGGAAACTATAAAGCATAACTGGGAAGAAACAGTCACTAGCATCTGATAGGCTGAAACAAGTCACTCACAGGCATGCAGGGAGTATGGCAGGGTCACGCGGCGTCTCGTTCCCTCTTCAGGGGTTACAGTTGTAACCCAAGACTTTCCCTTTCAAGGGAACACGAGCTGTGTCGAGATGCTGTGGGAACATTATACCACGAAGCCATAGTAACATGTGCATGTCCGTGTAAATTCTCTGCGCACACTAAGACAAAAGCACCTGCGCCTCTGGAGTGGAGCCGAGGTCAAGGTCATAAACCTCACTAATGTGTGCGGCCAGGCAATATCCCACCACATCACAAACATGTTGAAGGGAAACTCCTGACTATAATGTTTTAGAAGCAGCCATACTCCTAGTCTCTTGGTCTGACTCTGATGCCTCACAGTGCCACAATGGAAACGTTACAAGAGGGTGTCTCTCCAGGGATAAACACACAGTAAGGCCGCCATGTACAACTTTAGTGTGGAGGGGGATAGACCTGTGGAGAAACACTCCTGCAGGAACTCCAGCACTGCACCCACTGGGCAGATAACTGGGTCCGGCTGTTGCTCTTGTAAGAAAGAAAGATGTGGATGTCGAAGATCTTAAAAATGAAGTTTAATACAGCATAGCAGTAGCAAGGGACACAAAACACCTTGGGTTCATCGGCGTCAGACTGAACCCAGAACATTCAAATCTTAAACCTTTTATCCTGTTACTGTTTACCACTCTTAATGTAAATGAATTTGCTCTTGTTGTAACAGCTGTGTTCTGAACTTCTGCACGTTAAGAATAACAAATTCGTCTTCTCTCTCAGCATGGAGCTGAAGCTCTGTCTTAAATGTAAATTGAGGATAACAACAAAAGTGGTCCCTCTGTGCCCACATCTTTGATATTCTCTCAAATAACTTTAAGGTGATAACATCTATTTGAAGTCCCTATAATCAAGATGGTTCTCGAATACCCGCTGCCGCTCCCACACTATAGGTGATAACCGTGACTCTGTGATACTATTTATATATTACTGAGATTGGAAGGAATTGTTTTCTATGATAAATAAGCTCTTTTAAGTGAAGGAACATTTCAATATATATATTGGAGTGGAAGTTGGATCGGAGTAGACTATAATTACTTATACTCTCCAAACCAGGAAGTAGAGCTGGGCAATCCCCCCCCCCCCCCCCCCCCCCCCCCCAAAAAAAAACTTGATTTACGATTCGATTTGATCCCCTGGATCTCTGGAGTGGAGGATGGTCTCAACAACCTCGGTCGAAAACCGTTGTGTACAATTTTTTCAGGATTCTTTGATTAATAGAAAGTTCAAAGGAACAGCATTTATATGAAATAGAAATTCACTTTATTCTCTACCGTTCAAAAGTTTGGGCTCAGTAAGAGTTTAGTTTTTTGTTGCAGTTGTTATATTTTTTAAAGAAATTAATACTTTTATGCAACGAGGATGCCTTATATTGAACAGAAGTAACAGCAAAGAAGAAATTTTGTAATGTTAAAAAATCTTTCTATTTCAGACAAATGTTCTTTTGAACTTTCAGTTCATCAAAGAATCCTGATTTTTTTTTTTACATAACTGTTTTCAACATTGATAATAATCAAAAATTTTTCTTGAGCAGCAAAACTTATTAGAATGATTTCTGAAGTTGATGTAATGATGCTGAAAATTTTGATCACAGGAATACATTGCATTTTAAAATATATTTAAATAGAAAACATTTATTTTAAATTGCAAAAATAAACAGTTTTTGCTTTATTTTGGATCAAATGAATGCAGCCTTGGTGAGCAGAAGAGACTTAAAAAAAAGAAGAAAGAAAAACATAAAAATCGAAAACTTTTGAACGGTAGTGTATGTCTAAAGTTTTTAAGTTTTTAAGTTTTTAAGTCTTTGTGTAAAGAAAATATATAGTCAGATTACTTTTAACTTAAACTTGATTCTGTGAATAGGCAGGACAGCGGCAAAAGACATGGCCACTGATATGGCATCAGCAGCCGTGGTGACGCGCTCGGATTGCTTCATATGAGGCCGCTTCAACACTGGCTCCATGGTCGAGTCCCGAGATGGGCGTGGCAGCGCGGCTCGTGCCGGGTTACTTTGTGTTTTATGTAGAAACATTGTGTATAAGGTCTCAAAAGATATAATATATCTATAAAAGGCAAGTTCTAATATTTAACATGTGTAAAATGCAGGTACTGAGGTTGTTAAGAATTCAATCATTACCTTAGAATGAACTACGAGGTAGGCCTACACCCTGCCTCCTCCTCCTGGTACTCAAGATTGAATATGTACTGTGAACAGTATGGCAAGGCCAGACAGAAAGCCCTTCCAGTGCCCACTTGTCAAAGTGTCTCCTAAAACAATACCACATGTGACAATAGTTATTTTTAACTTTACCATTTTAATTTTTTAGCTTTATAAATTTAAACGATACTTTGCATGAATGAACATTTTCTTTTAAATAAAGTTAACAAAAGGCATTACAAACATATTAAGCAAATTACACACAGAGAGTATAGCTAAAAACATATTCGTACTGAAATGTAAGCCAGTTCGGGATATTTACACCGGCATATTAAACGTGTGACAAAACTGGTATTAGAGCACCATTCATAATTTATATGAGACATCCTCCGTGCGGCTGACCGCGGCGTGAGGCTTTAGCAACACCTTTTTAATTTTGGCACCCATGTTAACAGATGACTGAGTGTGCAAATTTAATTTACACCATAAAAAAATTTGTATGAATACCAACTGTTGTTATTAAAGCATGCAATTCTTAACATAGGAAGGCATAGATTTTCTGCCCATAGCAATGTAGCGCCGGGGAATGTGTTAACGGGGTGGTAAAACACGATTTCACTGTTCTAACTTTAGCTAGTGTGAAATGTTGCTGTTTGAGCATAAACAACATCTGCAAAGTTGCAATGCTCAAAGTTCAAAGCAAAGGGAGATATTTGCTTTAAAAAAAAAAGGACTAAAACAAACGGCTGGTAGGGACTACACGACATTCCTCCCGGGTTAGTGACATCAGCAACCCTAAAATGTACATAAACCCGGCCCCTGGGACACGCAGTCCATGTTGAGAAGAGGAAAAGTTGTATAAGAGTACATTTGTGAGCTCAAACTTTAGCATCCTTCTCATACAATAAAAAGTCACTGTATCCATCTCACAACAGTTCCTATACGAGCGATTTATAGATTATCATGACAGAATATGCTAATTGAAGATAGTTAACTCCACATCAGCAGCATAAATTCATCAACTAACCATTCAGAGACGTCCTGTTGCATTCTACATGTTGTCACTTCTTGAGTCTCTCCATCGTTGTCTGACTCTGTTTTAACACTAAAGGCAGAACAGTTTCTGTCATTTTAGTGTGTCTGCGTGAGGTAATCGCAGCTGCTAATACACACGAGCTCTTGAAACCCCGCCCTCTGAGGCAGCTCATTTGCATTTAAAGGGCCAGGCACAAAACGGTGCGTTTTTGCTAACCCTCAAAAAGTGACAACATTAACATGCTATATAAAAATATCCGTGGGGTATTTTATGCTAAAACTTCAAACACACACTCTAAGGACATCAGAGATTTATTTTACATCTTTTGAAAAGGGCATTTTACCACCCCTTTAAATTCTACCTGCTGCTGAAGCCTCTGTGCCCCACGGTCGGAGGATGCCTGATCCGGGGTTACCAATATGAAACGCGAATATAATAAATTTGAAAAATAATAAACTGAAATAATAAGTCACTTACCACAGTTGTGATTCTCTCTGGTCTGGTGAGGAAAGTAAAGTATTGTGATCCACGGAGCAACTTGAAGAGCGGTCTGGTGACTGTCACTGGCTGAGATGTGTGTTTAATGCCCATGCTCTGGCCTGTGTGTAACCTTGAAATTGTACATTCGTCGAAACTAATTTTTCTTCTTTAAGATCTTAATGAAAAATATTTATATTTAACAATGTTTTGAACGAAAAAATATAACTTGAAAAATAAAACAAATAATAGTAAACTGAATTGAAAGAAAAATTATAAATTGAATGAGGTACTGCTTGAAAACCTTTTTTCAGTGTGCCGCTACCCAAATGTCGACGACTCGACCGGTAAAGATCACAATGCCTCTGTAGATTTTAAATTTACTGCAATACTCTGTACTTTGAATCAAGCCGCCACGCGACCCAATATGCAGCAATAAGCTGTATGATTATATACAGCCAGCTACTGTAAAATAATGCAGTAATTATTACAGCAATTCAACTAAGTTGCACATGCACTATCTTGTATTGCATTTTTGTTTTTGCCATTGGTGTGCTGTTGTTGTTTGTGTTCATATCCTGCCTCACAAATTTCAGTGTTCAGTTCACTTTCGTTGTCACTCCGAGTTACGTCGGATGACGACGAATGTGGTTTCGCTTAGAAAGCCTATCAACTTCGAGTATTACAAAACGAGCCAATGGCAAAGAAATGCCATGGGTCTGCGGAATTTGCATGACGTAACTCCGCCCCACCTCGTGGGTATAAAAGGAGGACGCCGGCAACAGGCAGATATGTTTTCGCTTCGGAGCCAAGTGTATTCTTCACTCCCTAAGCTATCTAATTGTCAGCTTCTTACGAGACGAGCAACTCTCCAGAGTTGGTGTGACGGCGATCTCCCGGCGAGTGCACACTTCCTGCCTATCTGAGCGTGGTTTGCCAGTGAGTGTGTTCTCCGCGGGCGCTTCAGCACTGAGTTTTTTTCTCTCACAAAAAGAGCTTGCACGCTTGCACGTCTTTTTAAAGATGCCTCGCCCGTGCACTTCTGGTTGCGGTCGGCTTGTGTCTGATTCTGATGGGCACGAGCGTTGTCTAGTGTGTTTGGGCTTTAATCACGCTAGAGCAGCGCTCGTGGATGAGTCATGTTCTCTCTGTGGGAACATGACCATCGCGACACTTAGATCGAGACTCAATGATCTCGCAAGAGGAAAAGTCCCCTCATCCACACCCCGATCTAGCGCCTCCTCGAGAGGCTCTACTTCGGCTGGTGTGGAACAAAGCGCCGACTATTTGTCCGTGCCCAACAGCACCTTCACCAGTGTTACAACCCGCGAGCGTTCAGGGGATTCCCGCGGGACCGTCGTTTGATGTCCCGCGGGTTTCCTTTGGCGCTTCAGATGAAAACACGATGTCAATCGCAGCATCACAAGGCGGGTCTGATTCATCTGGAAGTCACGACTCGTCACAGCTGCCACCTTCTGGTGTGAATACGGCTGTGGCTCAGTCTGATCCAGGGATGACGGCCATGCTTTCCCGGGCGGCCGCGAGCATCGGTTTAGAGTGGACCCCTCCGCCCTGTCCCGAGCGCTCGCGGCTGGACGATTGGTTTTTGGGTGCAGCTGGGGCTTCCCTTCCTCAACCTGCCTCAATACCATTCTTCCCGGATGTGCATGATGAAATCTCGAAGTCCTGGAAGACTCCCATGTCTTCCCGTGACCGCTCGCTGGTTTCATCCGCCTTTCCTCCCCTCGATGGGGCAGCTGCCCGTGGGTACACTGGGCTCCCCCCGGTTGAACGCTCTGTTGTGATGCAGCTGTGTCCTCAGAGTGCTTCTTCTCGTGGCAAGCCTAAGCACCCATCCAAAGCCTGTAAGTTTTCGTCTACCCTAGTGGCGAAGTCCTACAGAGCGGCGGGACAGGCGGCTGCCTCTTTGCATGCCATGGCAACTCTGCAGGTCTACCAGGCCCAGATGCTAAAGGACATGCACGAGGGTAGGACGGACCCAGGGCTCTTTGATGGTCCCGTCTGCTCGACACCCCCATGTCCCAGGCCGGCCTATTCGGCGGTGCGGTGGAGGATTTTGCCCAACAGTTTTCCACCGCCCAGAAACAGACTGAGGCCATCAAACACATTCTGCCCCGACGGCCCGCTGCTGCCTCCACCCAGCCGACCGTGCAGAACCCTCAGTCTGTTCGCCGCCGAGGGCGCCCTCCTACGGCTCCCGCCCCTCCTGCCCGGCCCCAGCAGCAGCCTCCACCCGGGCCCGGTCGCGGAGGAAGTCGTAAGAAGGCGCCCCAGCCCTCTCCAGCCCCGCCCCCCGCTAAACGCCGGGCCAAGCGGCGCTCCTGAGACGGGCTGCTCAGGGATGTTGAAATTCACTTCTCAGGAGATTGTAGCAGGACCACTCCTTCCCCCGAAGAATCTTTTGTTCTCCACTCCCCGCTGCTCACCCACGGGTGGGCAGCACCCTAATGTGGTTAAAGAAAGAAGTGACATTTCCATCCCTGAGCACACAGAGTTCTCGGACGACACGGTGCGCCACCCCCGGGCCGTGCACTCCTCGTCCTCCTCTGTTCCAGACAGTGACAGTGCGCGCCGTCCCCGGACCGTGCCGCTCTCATCCTCCTCTGTCGCCAGCCCCCTGGCAGAGCAGACCCCCATGGAACGTTCGTCCTTCCCTGGGGAAGTCCGCTCCACTATGGTCGGTGGCAATGCCCCTATCATGAGAGCGGAGGTTGCCACCCTGCTGGCGAAGGGTGCGATCGAGACTGTCCCTCCAGCCGAAATGAGGTCCGGCTTCTACAGCCCGTACTTCATTGTCCCGAAGAAAACCGGTGGGTTACGGCCAATCCTGGACCTGCGCGTTCTGAACCGCTCCCTTCACAGGCTGCCATTCAAGATGCTCACGGCCAAACGCATTTTCGAATGTGTGCGGCCCCAGGATTGGTTTGCAGCAATCGACCTGAAGGACGTGAAGGACGCCCGCTAACCGAGACGTTTTCCACCCATGAAAACTGTGCAAATGACAATAAGGCAAAAAGATAGCAAAACATTTAATTCCTATCTTACTGCCCTCCGCAGTCTTTTAATTATTGCCAAATGTCACAAGCTAAAACTTTTTTTTTCAAACATTACTTTCTCAAAAGTACTAACACAATTTACTATATCAAGAGGAACAGGCATAAATATTGTTACATCACTTTTCTTGGTGTATAAATACTAAACTTTTCACAGGTACAAATATATCACTCAACACTTTTATTGTTCGAGGCCTGATTAGAAATAGATCAAGATGAGCTCATAGTTGCGGTTTGGTTTTTTCTTCTTCTTCTTTCAGATCAGTGGCATTCACCAGTGTGGGAGGAGTGGGAGAGCCAGTGGTCACCACTTTCTGCTTCTTAACTTATAAAGGTATAAATACATTGAATACCATTATTACAATAAAGATCCATCAAAGTTATGATTCCTTTTCCATTAAAAACAAGAACATTACTTCTCATAATTTATGCTGTTCACTTCAATATTGAATGAGTCCTGACAACATTTCAGTAGGAAACTTTCGTTACATTTTTAAAAATGTGTTTCAAGATAATCAAAAAGTTTTCTGTAGCATGTGGGGTACATTTGTAAGCTTTCTTTAACCTGTCATTATGTTCCTAAAGATCTGACTATATATCAGGAAGTCTTGAGACTTTAACTCAGTTTGTCTTTAACCGTCAGTCATTATTCAGTCAGTATGGAGCTCAGTCAACTTCCTCTTCTGCTCTGTGAGTATTATTTCCTCTGAAAATAATTGCATTTATATTATGAGGATTGTGTTCCTGGATTTTTTTTAATTCGCATGCTCTCAGATCTTAAAATCCAGCTCTAGCTCATGATATATGAGTGAAAGACAGTTAGTGCTGTTTGTGAAAGAGAAATGCACTCTGTTGTGTTCGGGTCGGTCTGTTTGTTCACTCACTCAGTTTAATGCTTTGTAATGGTGTTTGCTGTATCATTTCTGTTGGCTAGTTTTGTACAGTTTGCTGTCGAGATGCATTAAGCAGATATTCACAGTTAGTCTTTAGTAGATGTTCACTAGTATGCAGTTAGTAAGAGTTTATATGAGTTAGTTGTTATTATTACATGGCTTGGTTGAATTCTAATGAAGAATGTGGTCTGTTATTTCGCTGCTAAGTATAACACACTGTTGCCATGAAAAACAGAGCGTTGCCATGGACACAGTTCTGTTTACTCTGGAGCAATACAATCATTTTTAAATCAATAAACTCCTTTTTAAATCAATATTTTGTGTCAAATTATGAGGTAGCCATGTAATAAGCGGATAATGTAGAGCGAGGCGGTTGTTATAGCGAATACAACACCTTCAGGCGGATTCAAGACTCCTGATCAGCCTGTCGGGGTTGAATTCGCAGTAACAACCGCCTCGCTCTACATTATGCCTTACTTATTGTCACTGTTTTCAGACTCTAGAAAGGTTGTTACAGAAATACTCATCCAGGTGCCACTAGATTTAGACAAATTAGAAGAAAGACTTAAAGAGAAATTAAACATTTCTGTGTTTGTGAAGCTGAGAAACGAGAGTGAAATTATGCAGTTATAAAATGTTTAAAGTATTAGTCTGATAGTTGATCAGTTCCATGTTCACAATGTAATAATTTTGAGATTTTCCTGTATTTGGCTGAACTGTCAAGTGAAGTTCTTGTGGAGAGAAGAATGAAGGTATCAGAGCATCACATTCTTCAGCAATGATGATAGTCTGTCTTCAGAGAGTCTGAACCCAAATATCTGTCTGTGGGACAGACCTTTACGTAAAGCTTATTTACAAACAAAAGACATCATATGGACAACTAAAAGAAACACAGCCGGTTACTTCACGGGAAGAACTTTGCAAATAAAATCCCACAGAATTAAAAAAAATCAGGATAATCAACGGATGAGTTTGATGATCTTTACTAGGACCATTTACACAATATTTCATGAGTTCTTTTTTTATTTGTTTTTTGTGTTTTTAGTGCTGATTTCAAACATCCAGTCTGGCCACACTCAAGGTGAGTGAATTTGATTAATAAATTTCATCACAAATGTGTAATTCTGTTACAAACCAGGGGCCGGATTCACGATACATTCTTAAGAATAAAATTCTTCTTAACTGCTATTTTCTTCTTATTTTTTAACTGAAGAAAAAAAAAAGATAAGAATTTTTTGTATTCATAAAAACTTTTCTTAAGAATGTTCTTATCTTTCTTTTTAAAGGAGCATTGCGTAGGTTCTGAACTTGGTTACTGACACCAGTGGCCGTTAGAGAAACTGCAGCCAGTCTCATGCCCATTCTCGGTTTGCACGCTCGTACGAGCATGACAACAGCATGCTATTAACCAGCTTACCATTTTCCAACGGTCAATTACCTTACAGGTTGGCAGCACACGGACTGTCTCCCCTCATGTGTACACTACTCAAACCTACACTTATCCTGTATGTACGCGCATCTCAGGAGAACATCAGATGGTTCAGAGGCGCTCTTTGTAAAGGGCTATAGTTACGAAGTTTGTGCCATGCCTTGCCTTACTAGCCAATAAATACATTTAGCAAAAAAGCAAACATTTATAACAACCCAACCAGTACTTCTTTGGCACTCTTAAAGGGTAATTAAACCCCTGGTCTGAGCCTGACTCCACCCACTGGCAATATTTGAAAAATGCTGGAAAAGTGGGCAGAGCCCAGCGGATGGGGGCGTGCACCTGAGACGCATCTGTCTGTATGGAACTTGCCTACCTCACCAACAACCCCTTATGTCACGAAACACCCCAAACATCCAATAGGAAAATTCAACTGCAGCAGCCACCGTTCAACCTGAAAAGGGCAGCACTCAGACGTTTTTACACCATATTTTGTAGAATTAAAACACTTTATACACAAATGTCAAAAAAGTTACTCGAATCAATGAACAGTACTAATAAAGCCCCTTTCTTACAGATCATTAACTAAAAAAATTTGGTTTAGGGTTTAGTTACCCTTTAAGGCACTCATGCTCTGATAAAGATAAAGATAATTCATAAAAGACAGTAACTTTTGAAACGGTACTGTGGCTGGCTACCTAGCATCCACATTTGGCTAGCATGCTATCGTTAGCATTACACCACAAAAACAATAAAATAATATATTGCAAATGGCCTGTAACTATGTCGTACCTTTGCAGTAAAAAGAAAGCCAGCTCGGGGTCTGTTTTCATACCCAGCACTGACCGGAGCTCCCTCCAAGACTCAAATGCCGCTCCGATGTTGACTCTTGTCTTTGCCGACGCCGGTCACTCTCTATTTTGGCCGCACTAGATAAGGCTTTTTTTTTTTTTTTACTTACGAGGAGTTTCCGTGGGTGTCTGGATTGTGCTGGAGGCTGGTCGCTTTTTTTCATCCGCAGAGTCCATTTGAAACGCCGCTGCTTACTAATGGCTGCCGTACGGATGTAAGCCCAAGTAGACGAGAACGCGCATGACGTCACATTATGTGGATTTTCCCGCCAATTCGAACCCAACTCCTACCCACATAATTGAGCCAACAGGCTGATAGAGGCAACCATGGTGGACATTAAGGTGTCATTCTTTCTATTACATTATGGTTGGCTCATTAATGTACAAATGAAAACGTCTCGGTTACGTATGTAACCCTAGTTCCCTGATAGGGAACGAGACGCTGCGTCAAACGCTGCGGGAACGCCCCTGCGTTGTGCGTCATGAAGCACGTATGGAATCAGCCCAATGGAGAGATGAAACGTCATAGGCGGGTGACGTCATCGACCAGGAAACTATAAAGCACCCCAAAAACACAAGCGCATTAGCTTCTGATAGGCTTGAAGGAAGCGCTAACGGGAGTGCCGGGAGTATGGCGGAGTGACGCAGCGTCTCGTTCCCTATCAGGGAACTAGGGTTACATACGTAACCGAGACGTTCCCTTTCAAGGGAACTTCGAGCTGCGTCAAACGCTGCGGGAACACGAATACCCACGTCGCCATAGGACCAAATGACCGTCATGTGAGACTAGCGCACAGAGGACGATAGCACCTGTGCCCCAGGGGTAGAGCTTAAGTCTAGGTCATAGAACTTAATAAAAGTATGCGGTGAAGACCATCCAGCCGCATCACAAACATCACTCAGGGAAACCCCCGACAAAAGAGCTTTAGAAGCAGCCATACTCCTGGTAGAGTGAGCTCGGACAACCAAAGGTGAAGGCTGGCCAGCCGACTCATAAGCAAGTGAGATAGCCTCAACCACCCACTTGCTCATTCTCTGTTTAGACGCCGGACACCCTTTCCTGGGTGGCCCGAAACATACAAAAAGTTGTTCTGATTTCCTCCACAGGGCAGCTCTGTGGACATAAGCATCTAATGCCCTAACAGGGCAGAGTGAATTAAGTTTATCCTGGTCCGATAACATAAATGGAGGAGGACAGAAAGCCTGCAGAACCGTAGGTCTAACAATATTAGTAGGAACCTTAGGAACGTAACCTGGTCTAGGATGCAGAAAAGCTTTAACCATGCCAGGTGCAAATTCCAGGCACGAGGGTGAAACCGACAGAGCCTGCAAATCTCCGATTCTTTTTAGTGAAGAGATAGCAAGCAAAAAGATAGTCTTAAAAGTGAGAAACTTCTCGGGAACTTCTTCGATAGGTTCAAAAGGAGCTAGGGAAAGACCTTCTAATACAATGGCCAGATCCCAAGTCGGCACCCTCGTACGAACTGCTGGCCTCAGCCTCAAAGTGCCACGGAGGAAACGAGTTATAAGCGGGTGTCTCCCAAGAGAAACTCCACTGAAAGGGACGTGGTAAGCAGCTAGTGCCGCCACATACACCTTTAGTGTGGAGGGGGATAACCCTGTGGAGAAGCGCTCCTGCAGGAATTCCAGCACTGCACCCACTGGGCAGTTAACTGGGTCCTGCAGGTGTTCTCCACACCAAGAAGTGAAAAGTTTCCACTTCAAGGCATAAAGCTTCCTCGTGGATGGAGCTCTGGAGTTAAGAATGGTCTCAACAACCTCGGTTGAGAGACCGGAGTCTATGAGCTGGGCCCCCTCAGAGGCCAAGCCCACAGTTTCCACAATTCTGGGCGGGGGTGAAGTATCGTGCCCCCCGCCTGGGAGAGTAGATCCCTCCTGACCGGGAGCTCCAAAGGAGAACCGTCCAGGAGAGAAATCAGGTCCCCAAACCATACTCGGGCCGGCCAGAACGGGGCTACTAGTAGTAGACTGACCCCGTCCCGGCGGACCCTCTCCAGAACTCCTGGTAACAGAGCAATCGGGGGAAAGGCGTACAGACGTGACCTCGGCCACGGCTGCACCATAGCATCCAACCCCAGGGGGGCTGGAAGAGTGATGGAGAACCACCGATGACAATGAGTGGTCTCCTTGGAAGCGAATAGGTCCACCTCGGCGCGACCGAAACTCAACCAAAGGAGCTCCACCACCTCGGGGTGGAGTCTCCATTCCCCTGGCCTCGGCCCCTGCCTCGACAGGGAGTCTGCTACCACATTAAAATACCCAGGGAGATACATTGCTCTCAGAGATAGTAGCTTCCCTTGGGACCACAGGAGGATCTGACGGGCCAACTTGTAAAGCCGGCGAGACCGCAGGCCCCCCTGATGATTTATATAAGAGACCACCGACGTGTTGTCTGATTGAACAAACACATGATGGCCTCTCAGGTCTGTTAGGAAGTGTTTCAGAGCCTGAAACACAGCCAGCATCTCTAGACAATTTATGTGCCACGAAAGATGATGATCCTGCCACAGACCTTGGGCTGGGCGACCACTCATGACCGCCCCCCACCCTGTGAGGGAAGCATCCGTCGTTAGCGTTATGCGACGACAAAGAGCCCCCAGCACAGGACCTTTGGATAGGAACCAAGTTTCTCTCCACATGACCAGAGCACGAAGGCAGCGCCGCGTGACTTTGAACGTGCGGAGCGGATTTCCCCTCGGGGAGAATCCCTTGGTCCTGAGCCACCACTGTAGCGGTCTCATGTACAACAGGCCGCAAGGTATAACGTTGGACGCTGCTGCCATCAGACCCAACAGTCTCTGAAACTGCTTGACAGTGAGTAGCTGGCCTAGCTTCACTTGTTTCACAGCTGAGAGAATCGAAGCGATGCGGGTCGGAGAGAGTCGCGCCCGCATCGATACCGAATCCCAAACGACACCCAGAAAAGTGGTCTTCTGGGAAGGAGATAATACACTTTTCTTTGCGTTCAGCCTCAACCCCAACTTTCTGATATGAGCGAGGACGACATCTCGATGCCGAACCGCCATCTGCTCGGTCTGAGCTAAAATCAACCAATCGTCGATGTAATTGAGAATACGAATGCCCTGAAGCCTCAGAGGCACTAGTGCTGCATCCATGCATTTCGTGAAAGTGCGGGGAGATAAAGCTAGGCCAAACGGAAGAACCCTGTACTGGTACGCCTCGCCCCCGAAGGCGAACCTCAGGAACTTCCTGTGTTGTGGAAGGATGGACACATGGAAGTATGCGTCCTTCAGATCTATCGTGACAAACCAGTCCTCGGACCTGATTTGAGACACGATCTGCTTGATAGTGAGCATCTTGAATTTTAGCTTCCCTACCGAGCGATTCAATATGCGCAGGTCTAAAATTGGACGCAACCCCTCATCCTTCTTTGGAACGATGAAATATCGGCTGTAATAACCTGACTCCAAACTGGGAGGAGGAACCCGTTCTATAGCCTCTTTTTGAAGGAGCGTTTTCACCTCTTGTTCCAATACCAGAGCCTGCTCGGGGCCCACCACTGTGTGCAGAACCCCTCTGAATTTTGGTGGACGACACCTGAACTGGATAGCATAACCCTTTTCTACTGTCTGCAGGACCCAATGAGATATTTTTGGAAGGCTTTTCCACTCTGCCAGAAATTCTACTAAGGGTACCAGCCTCTCGAGACTGGCCTCTGGTGTAACTTGAGCAGCAGACGCAGCGCCCTGTAACGGCGCACCGGCAGGGAACAACTGGTCTGACCGCTCTGAGACCCTCCTCAGAGGGAGCGAGCGTCCCTCGGGAAAGCGCTCGCTGGGATCGTCTGTGCCCCGGCATAAAGGCGGGGTTGGCAGAACGAGCCCCTGAGGGCACCGAGGAGGAATGGGCACCGTAAAAAGAGGTGAACACCTTTCCGCCTCGGTGGGGACCACCCTCAGCATCCTGAACGGCTTGGCGTCAGGACTTCTTCTTAGCTGAAGCCTTCTTAGCCAATATAACTGTCCTCAGATCAGTTCTACTGGGAGAAGGCTTCGGCTGAGAGTGTCGCGGCTGAGCCCACTGTCCAGCAGGGGGAGCACGAGACGCGACACTCTGCCTCTGCTGCGCTCTATGTGATGAGCTCGAAGACGGCCGGGGCTGCTCCCGCCCAGCAGCCCCAGGGACATGAACTTTAAGGGGAAGAAACTTTTTAAAAGCTGCAGTTTGTTTCTTTTCTTCTTGGAATTTATCGATAACTGAATTCACAGCATCACCAAACAACCCCATGGGAGAAAGAGGAGCATCTAAAAGAAAAGCTTTTTCTCTCTCTTTAATATTAGTCTGATTTAACCACAAATGTCTTTCTGCGGCCACCAGAGCTGCCATAGAACGACCCATTAATTTGGCCGATTCTCTGGTGGCACGCAGGGATAAATCAGCAGCCTGACGCAGTTCGCGAACTACGTCAGTACTGACCTCCTCACTCTCACTCATGTCCCTTAGCAGATCAGCCTGGTATGCCTGCAAGATTGACATAGTATGCAGACATGACGCAGCCTGACCTGCTGCCGAATATGCTTTACCCACCAAAGCCGAAGTGTTTCTTAAAGGCTTGGTGGGTAATGCCGGTGCCTTAAAAGATGATGCTGCTTCGGGGGAGAGATGGCTCGCAAGCGTCTCTTCCACACGAGGCAAAGCACCATAACCATGAGCCTTGGCTCCCATAATATTAGCGTATGTTGAAGTCTGGGGACTAAACACTCTATATGACACCGGTTTTCTCCATGATTTCGACACCTCGGTGTGGAGATCATGGAAAAACGGCAGGCACCGGCGTGGAGGCTGCACACGTGACGGCAAAAATCTCTCATCCAACTTTGATTTAGAAACAGACTCCTGTCTAGTCACTGGCCATTCAATATTAAGTTTTTCAACAGCTCTTGTTAACACCTCCATAAGCTCATCACACTCAGGAGTGTGGGGTGGCGAATCCTCCACATCTCCCTCAACACTAACAACATCAAGTTCCTCAGAACTGGATAGCTGCAGCATTGGTGCCTCAGCCCGAGCGGAAGAAACCGCAGCGCGTGCTTCCGAACCCGGGACTGAGGCACTGGATCTCACAGGTGAAGGGAGAGATAAGGCAGAGCCCGTCTCAAACCCCGCTGTGAGATCCATCTGCGATCCCCACGATAAGCGCCGCCGCTCTGCCTCGGCAGAAGCGGGACCCGAACCGCGGGGAGCGCGCACCGAACCGCTCTCCTCAAAGAGCGATCGGCGGGAGCGGAGCGTCCTTAACGGCAGACGCTCGCAATGCTCACAGTCTGCTCCCTCGAGAGCAAACTGGGCATGCTGAACTCCCAAACAAACAACACAAAGATCATGTGTATCCCCGCTCGTTAAATAACGCGAGCAGGGAGGAACACACTTTCTAAACTGCTGTTCGTCCGCCATAATCTCTCAATATATATATATATAGGGATAAATTGTTTGTGTGGTGCAGGGTATGTAAGACAGACAATATCACACAGGGACAGATTCACATGTAGCGCGACTGAAAGCACAGAAGCTAATGCGCTTGTGTTTTTGGGGTGCTTTATAGTTTCCTGGTCGATGACGTCACCCGCCTATGACGTTTCATCTCTCCATTGGGCTGATTCCATACGTGCTTCATGACGCACAACGCAGGGGCGTTCCCGCAGCGTTTGACGCAGCTCGAAGTTCCCTTGAAAGGGAACTCTATCTTAAAGATTTTTTTAAGTAAAAACCTACATATAGCCCCTTTAAGGTTGTTCTTAAGACAAAATTTGGTTACACTTTATTTTACACCTTATGTGACCATGTTACATTGTACTTACTAAAAAGTAGTGAGTAATATTAAATAACTGCATGTACTTACTATAGAGTCGCTGTTAGAGTTAGGGTTTGGTTTAGTAACTTGGTTTAATTATACATCATTTACTTTTATTACTATAGTAAGTACATGTACAGTAGTAACATGTTAAAATAAAGTGTTACCCAAAATGTATTAAGTATTCAAATTCCTGAAAAGAATGTTCTTAAAAATCATTGTAAATAGCTTCTTAAAGTCAGGATAACCTCCAACCGCTCTTAAATCCCAAAAAGAATATTCTTCTAGGATTTTTTAGGAATTTATCTTAAAGTGTCTCTATTATGCTATTTTAAAGTCTCCTAATTTTGTTTTGGAGGTCTCTCACAACTGGTTTACATGCATCAAAAGTAAAAAGAAAAGACTATTTTTTTCATATATATATATATATATATATATATATATATATGCACAGGTGCTGGTCATATAATTAGAATATCATCAAAAAGTTGATTTATTTCAGTAATTCCATTCAAAAAGTGAAATTTGGATATTATATTCATTCATTACACACAGACTGATATATTTCAAATGTTTATTTCATTTAATTTTGATGATTAAAACTGACAACTAATGAAAATCCCAAATTCAGTATCTCCGAAAATTAGAATATTACTTAAGACCAATACAAAAAAAGGATTTTTAGAAATGTTGGCCAACTGAAAAGTATGAACATGAGAAGTATGAGCATGTACAGCATTCAATACTTAGTTGGGGCTCCTTTTGCCTGAATTACTGCAGCAAAGCGGAGTGGCATGGAGTCGATCAACTTTTTGATGATATTTTTTAATTATATGACCAGCACCTGTATATATACATATATATATTGTACATCACCACATAGTTCAATGATTCTCAAACGACTTATTGGATGAATCAGTCTCTCTAAATCCCTCTTTTCTGCAAGCTGCTCTGCTCTGATTGGCCTGATGGTTCAGTCGGTTGTGATTGGTCTACCGCGTACAGCGCCTGTCAGAAGCTACATGGCCATTACCATAAATGAACGTCAGCTGTGTGTACACACTGAGATGACGTCGATTTTAACAATCCGAGCGCGAGTCCGATGATAAAACATTGGAAGAACTAGTTTTCAGGCTAACAAAGGAGGATTCAGTGGCGAGTGTGAAATATAACAATTAATTATGAGGAGTCCCGACAAAAGTGAAAGTAAGAATCAGGTGAAGCATGTGGAGATGCAAAGTCTCTATTGGTAGCGCAGGGACACAATGGGCAACCGTGTCCTCCAAGATGAACCCAGCTGACAAACAATCCACAGAGACAGGAACAGAAAAATCCACAGCACAAGGCCAGGGAGACTCGAACATAACCAGGAACCTGGCATTGATGGGGAATGAGAAGGTGACGTCACGGCTGTCGTAAGTTACACACTGCCACCCTCTTAGGTGGTAGCTAGTTGTAACCAGTGCTTGGAAACAGTGCTTTGTTGAGTGAGGTTATCTCTATATTTCGCTATGCCTGGACGATGCTGCTGTGTGAAAAATTGCCATAACAGGTCCCACGACTATTTGGTTTTTCACATTTCTGACATGGAAAAGGAATGAAGGAGAGCATTTTTACAATAAACCTAATAGAGTTATATTATTAGTATATTTAACCATTTACAACTTTTTTCAATAAGCATTACAACTGTAAAAAAAGTATGGCAAGTATGATTGTGTTCTCGTAGTTTGCAGGATTGTGGGTTTGTAAGTTTTGCACCCAGCCACAGCAGAATTGTTCATAAGTTTCTAATGACTTGAAACATCTGAACTCGTGCATTTTGTAGGCACTGACGCCATAAACCAAGTAATTCACTATATCCAGGTATGTGAAAGGTGGTAGTGCTACTGGGTCTTTCGCCCATTCTGTAGCTGGCAGGTTGTACATGTCAATGTTGTTGATTGCATGCAGTTTCTCTAAATAATGCTGCTTTGCTGTGTTATTTAGTCTCTCCCGATAGTGTTACGTTATAAAGGACAGGATCCAAAATGCAAGTAAAAGGTTTATTTATAAACCAGACGAAGACAGGAACAGGTCAGGCGGCCACAAACACAGGGACCGGCGGATTAATGTGTGAATGAAACACAGGTTTTATTTTAGAAACATGGAAGGCGGGATGGATTCTCCTGTACGCCGGAGGAAATTTGAGTCGGACTGCCACCGGACTAATGATCTTGGTGACAGTGAACGGGCCAATAAATTTGGTAGCAAGCTTGTTAGATACGGATCGGAGAGGAATGTTCTTGGTTGAAAGCCACACTTTTTGACCAACGACATATACGGGAGGCTTCGACCTGTGGCGATCGGCCTTCGATCAGACTCGAGAAGAGTCTCACGGGCTCTGCTCCAAGTATGGCGGCACCTCTGGACGAAGGCGTGAGCGGAGGGGACCGCGACTTCTGATTCCATACAGGGAAAAACCGGTGGCTGGTAACCTAAACTACATTCAAACGGAGAGAGGCCCGTAGATGACACTGGTAACGAATTGTGGGCGTTCTCCACGAGAACGAGAATCGAGAGTTGTTGACTCCAGGAGGAAGGATTCTTGGAAACCAAACATCGCAACACTCTCTCCAAATCTTGGTTGGCTCTCTCGGCTGGTCAAAACAACCGTCTTGCCCTGGGAGGGTGGGATATTATGTGATGTTATAAAGGACAGGATGCAAAATGCAAGTAAAAGGTTTATTTATAAACCAGACGAAGACAGTAACAGGTCAGGCGGCCACAAGCACAAATGGTAGATGGCGCAGAGACCTGGACGGGCAATTGGGTGTTAGTTTATTGCAAACTGAGCGGAGAGGAATATTCTTAGAAGAAAGCCACACTTTTTGCCAACCTGAGCCTTAGTGCAAGCTCCCACCTGGAGGAGATTCTCTCGGGCTCTCCTCCAAGTGTAACGGCACCTCTGGATGAAGGAGTGAGCAGAGGGGACTGCGACTTTGGATTCCAGACTTGGGAAAATAGGTGGCTGGTAATCTAAGCTACACTCAAATGGAGAGAGGCCCATGGACGACACTGGTAATGAGTTATGTGGGTACTCAACGCATGAGAGTTGCTGGCTTCAGGAGGATGGATTCTGTGACACCTAATATCGCTACACTCTCTCCAAGTCCTAGTTGGCCCGCTCAGTTTGGCCGTTGGTCTGAGGATGAAACCCAGCAGACAGACTGACACTCGACAAAACTCCCTCCAAAATTTGGAAACAAATTGGGGTCCCCTGTCGGAGACCACGTCCATCGGGAGGCCATGAATGTGAAAAACGTGATCAACAACAGTAACGGTTGTCTCCTTGGCAGAGGGTAATTTGGGCAATAAAATGGGAATAAAATGAGCAGCCTTTCAAGAACCGATCCCTAACGGTCAAAATGACTGTATTGCCCTGGAAGGGCGGGAGGCCGGTGACGAAATCGAGTGCGATGTGGGACTAGGGTCTCGAAGGGACAGACAAAAGTTGAAGTTAAAGTAATGAGTTAGTGAACCCATTAACCGACACTAGTTGCTCAACCTGAACCTCCATAGCAAGGATGGCTTGAGCAGGGCGTTTCTCACTGATACGCTACTCAGTTTTAGGTATCTTATGAGATGTTACAACTGTAATTCCTCACCACCAGCATTAACAAGAGTATGTCCATCAACAAATCGATGTGCATATTTCTAATTTATTTGTAGTATATTGTAAATTTATTTTTACACAATAAAAAAACACAAAACTAAGTATTTTGAACACCCGGTAGAAAATACATCAATGTGGTGAGCAGGACGAGGCAGAGGGCCGGGAGAGAACGGAGCGAGGCCGGTGGCCTAATTGCTAATGAGCGACACGTGCACGACGCACCGGTCTTGTGTCTCTCACAGAGAAGCGGAAGCATAAAAGGAGGAGCGACAACAGTGAAGGATGAGAGAAGACCAGGCCTGAATTTTACGTTGTGTTTAGTTTGTTTTATTATGAAAATAATTCTTCTTTATATTCCTTTCTTCATATTCCTCCTTCTTCCCATTACAATTAACCTTTGTTACAATCAATAAGTATTCATACTTACAGGTTGTGATTCATTCTGAGAAGCAAGCTGGTCCAAAAAAAAAACTGGGTACTGACCCATCTTTCTAGAGCAAGCGTTTTGCGAATCCCGCATTGAACTCCGAGATTTGAGAAGCAGTCGTCAGTAAAATGACATTTGAGGGCTGGTCAATTTGTTCAACATAGGCAGTCATTATGCAAATGTATAGTGACATAGAACTGTAAAGCAGTAGGATTCAAATAACAAGCGAGTCGTAAAGGTGGTTCAGAGTCGATTCTTTCTTTTGAGACAAAATAACTTTATTTATTGTGCACTTTCGACTTTGCAGATAGTTTACATTCACAAACAGTTATTGTAGTGGCTATCTTAATTGTTCGTAACTATAAACTTCAACTAAACTCACTTCTCTTATCATAACCACATTGTATGAACGACATAAGACAGTTTTACGCGTTGAGTAAGCTCGGAGAGAACCAACGACGGTAAAACAACCGTGTTGCTCTGCCGTCCACACTCGTTTTTTTATTATTTACCTTACTTACAGCTTCCTTGAAACTTGAAACTTCAAAATAAGAGTTCCAATACAGAAGTTGTACCAATATACCAAAATAAACACAAGAATGAAATAGTAACAAATGTTATAACATAAACAAACTTGCTACTAATAAATGGCGCTTACAGCTATATTACACACTTAATAAAAGGGAATATTAGAAAAAAAAAATAATAGGGGCACTTTAAGAACTTAACTTTTTCTTAAAAAGAAATGAGTGTCATGATTATGAATACAGCTTTTTTAAAAAGTTATATAAAGGATTCATGTGTTGTGAGTAACACCAGACAGAGGGTTCTGAAGTGTAACAAAACACCCAAAACATTCACTAACAAAAATGCCATTTTCTTCAGAAATATTACATTTCCAAAATTTGTTATGAAGAACATAGAAATACTACATTTCTTTTGACATTTACTTTGTCTTGAAGTATTAGCAACTTTACAGACTCCACAAAAACTGAACAGATTCAATAGAAATGATTAGAGTTGCTGGACCTGCAACAACAGAGTAATTTGAACAACAACAATTTGTAACCCTTTGGTAACTGAGACTGTGTGTCTCACTGACTGCTGTTGTGGATGTAGGTGGTGTGAAACCCTGCAGTGAGCTCAGGGCTACAAAACAGTGTTGCCAGATCTCGCGAGACAAATAAGCAACCATGCCTGTGAAAACAAGCCCAAAACAAGCATCTTTTTCTACGGCGCTACAGAGCGTGTTTCATCACTACCTTGAAAAAGAAGTTTTCAGTGGTGTATAAAGGCCTTACTTAATGGACCGTTATATTTGTATGACCTTGTTTCTACCTACACACACCGCAGGTTCCCTTACATTGAAATGTGCCGACATGTTTGTACAGTAGCCCTAAACGGACAAACGCGTTTCGTTACTGCTCTTCGTGCAAGGAAGCAAGCTCAGTTCAGCGAATAAAACACTGACACAATGATGAACAAGTAACAATAAAATTCGCAATAACATAGTTTTACTGAATAGTTAAGTCAACATAATTCCTTAATTTATCCTTGTGAAGAAACCTCATTGCTGAACTGGCTACTCTCTGCTGTCTCAGACGATGACATTTTCCTGTCGGCCACCGTAACTTTTGTTGATTGCAATTCGTAACCTCACCACTAGATGCCGCTACAAATCACACACTGCACCTTTAAATAACATATAGAAAATATCTGCTTGACAACTTATGGAGCTGGGAATAAGTCCAAATAAGCAACTACACTTTAGAAAAAAGCCCCCAAAAAAACGCGACCCACGACTACCAATATTTGTAAGCGACTTTACAGAAAAACAAGCCCAAAGTCGCTTATAACAAAGTCCTTTTAGGCAAGTCATGCCACTCAGCCGCCATTTTGGTAACGCCTACGGGCAGCTATTTCAGACTAACAAGACCAGGCTCCTATCTAAATGAATGGGAAGAAAGTCAGAACTGCACTTTCACTGGTCACCAGGACATAGAAACTGCATGTATAGAAACAGCAGTAAAATATGATAAAAATTGCTGAAAAAGTTTGATGACTTTGCCCCAAAATAAGGTTTAAAACGCCCTTTTCCCCACAGGTTATACTTTTACTACGCATGCGCAAGGGTTCGCGACACCAATTTCATTTACATCTCTATCCAGAATGCTGGTGTTGTGCCGAGCCCTTAAACATATTTTAACTACCTTGGTAGTCCGGTGCCTTCGCGTTGTTATCACCCTCTTCCGTGTGGATTTCATCTAATCTTGCACACAACACAACTCGCTGTCGCCAAATCGTCTCCGCTGCCGCAAACCTCAACTGTGCGCATGCGTCAGAGGAACCAGAAGATAGGCTTAAATGTTTCCCGTCTTGACTGTTAAAAGCAGACGATTGGCTTTCCAGCGGGAGGGGCGGGACATGTGCATACAACCGCCATCTTTGGCGTTACTGGTTTTCCCTATATAGTTGTATTGAGGATTGAGGAAGTGGCGAGTCTTTATATAAATTGTCTCTGCTTATAATAAGTGGACTTGGCAACACTGCTACCAACCTAAAGGATGTTTGAACTCCACATAAGAGGGTCTTTACACCTTTGTTGTCCTTTAACTCTTTGCATTGCGCTGAGTGAATGTTCCCCTTGTTTGTTCCAGTAATTCCTGCCAGCAGCTCTATTACATTGTGAAATAAAAATGCACTAATGATTTACCAGTAAGAGAATGAGATCTGCTGAAAAACATTAAAATCTCATGCGCTCACTGGCTTTATATTGACAGATTTTCCCAAACCGACTCTGACTGTACGGCCACAGAGTTCAGTGTTCACTGGAGACTCAGTTACTCTGAGATGTGAGCTGGATCAGTCACGGGATGGATGGGAGTTTCTCTGGATTAAAGACTCAAACACTGAATCTCCTGAAGCTGAAACTAAAACAATCAGTCCTGTGAAAGTCTCTGATAGAGGAGAGTACAGATGCAGAGCACGAAGAGGAGGACATTACACAGATTACAGTAAACCAGTAGCAGTGACAATACATGGCAAGTGTTTCCTCTCATTTAATGACCGTCTCTGAGAATACACTGAAATTGATTCATAAGACCAAGAGAATAAGTGACCATAACAGCTAGAACAACACTTCAGTGTAACCTAATTTAATGTGTGTTTTACAATTAAGTAATTGTTCATTCTTTAAAAACAGCATATTTTATTGAATTTATTTGAATAATAATAATTATTACTATTATAATTATTATTATTATTTATGTTCTTTCTCTTATTTATCACATTATTTTAATTGTTTATTGTCTTTTTACAGAGAGACCAAAACCCAGAGTGACCATTAAACCTGATCATCATGTATTCAGAGGAGAGACAGTCACTCTCAGATGTGACATATATGATGAAGGAGTCACTAGCTGGCGGTACAACTGGTATAAAGACGGTTCAACCAGTGCTTTCAGTGAACGACAGGAACACACATTCAGTTCTGTTACTGAGTCTGACTCAGGTAAATACTCCTGTAATGGGACAGAGATTGAAGGACCACGCTGGTCACAACACAGTGATAAAGTTACACTGACAGTATCAGGTGAGTTTGATCATCTCTTCATGAAAACACAAGTTTAACATTTTATTAATGATATGCTTCTTCACATTAAGACTTTTGAACCAAAATTCTCTCACAAATAAGATTCTTCGCAGATTTTTTGATTTTTCACATCTATTACCAAAAAACACCCTAAAAAGTAGTCATGATGTATATCAATGATGAATTTTCTTCTTTTTTTTTAACTATAAGTCCTTACAGACTGAGATATAATAATTGGTAAAACTTTATTTTTAATAGTCCACTTTAGACATTCTGTTGACTAAGAGTAAAACTGCACCTACATGTCAACTAACTTTCATTAGAGTATTAGTTGAGCATTAGATAATTTAGGGTTAGTAGAATAAGTTGTATGTAGGCTACTTGCAATGTTACGTAGTCAGTTTAATTTCTAAAGGGGACCATACGTGTTACCAATTATTAATACATGATACAAAAGAGAAACAAAAAGCAAAAGCAAGAAATATATTTAAAAATATATTTAAAAATAATAATAAATACATACATATTTGTAGGCGTTAAAAATCCAATTTCAAATATTAAAACAATATAAAATTTTCTGGCTACATAAGTTCTCATAATTGTAGGCCTCCGTATATTTAGGGTTAACTCTTTTTAAAGACATTAGGCTGTGGTGCTGTTTTCAAAACTGCATTTGTGAATAAAATATTTTAACATAAGTAGTTATCAACAAAGTCCACATTTTTGTCTTCTAAACATATTCCAACTTTCACCATATCCCAAGTAATAGATGGAAAAATAGATATGTTTTTATTTTATCCAATTAATTATCTCAGTCCAAAATGTAGTAACCAAACTACATTCAAAACATTCATAATCAACAGTTTCAATATTAATATTACAACTATGGCAAGTGTTTGAATCTGGATTCAATTTTAATCTTAGAAATTCCTTAGCTAGATAAATATCACATATAATTTTAAAATGCACTTCTTTACGTTTATGTAGAAGGGGAAATAGAAGATTTTTGATTCTGAATTCCTACTAAGATGTTGAAAAATGTAATTTCTTCTTATACGACCAGGATACAGTAGCTTTCCTTCAAAAGTCAATTCCTTACAAACTTATTAGTGCTCACTCCTCCTCAATATAACTTGGCCTAAATTAAGACCCCAAATATCTTGGGAATGTACAGTGGTCAAGAGAGCTCAACACGCCGCAACTGAAGAAAACACATGCAAATAGAAAAAATACCCACAAATTAAGAAAACATCTTCATCAGTTTTACACCACATGTGTGCTCCAAATACTCACAACACAACCATTTACAGAAACGCGCTGCAGGCGACCCCAATAAGTGACGAACCTGGTTGGGACATGCTTATATAAAACTTTTTTTATTTTATTTTCTAAACTTTTTTTGTTTTTGCAAAACATACAAAGATGACATGTTTATGACAATTCATTTTGTATTATATTACATATATTGTATACCAAGTTATATAACATTATATTTCAATGACATCTGAATACAAATGAGAAAAGAAGAGTTAACAATGAACTAAAAACTAAATAAAAGAGAGAAAAAGAACATGAGGGTAAGATAATAATTAATCAAGGGTAAATAATTAATCTATACATCAGTTACATTGTACAAATTTGGTCATGTTATGTTTAGGTTTCATAAGAAATCTTAGGTAATGCAGGGTCCAAAGATGAGAAGGCAAGTTTTAAAGTTGAGACACTCACACACCAATATACAACACATATTTGAAAAAAATTTTTTGTATAAAACATATATTTGCAACAGTTATGTTAACAGCAATAATAAGAAATGTCTGTCGTAAGAACAGCTTTTCAGCTGTTGGACCCCCGTGCTGCGTTGTCATGGGAACATCCCAGGTGGAAATGAGGGAATTACGTGGTCTTTCGTTGTTCCCTTCACCAAGTGCGTTCCAAACGGCTACATGGTGGCACACAAGTTCCCTGCTCACTCTAAAGTCCCCACTTCAATGGCACTGCCCTTCGTAGGGAGTAGGGCATAGGGATGCTCAGGAGCAATAAGTACGTTTTTCTTTTTGCATGCGTTTTCTTCAGTTGCAGCGCGTTGAAATCTCTTGACCCCCGTAGGAATGAGCATGCCATGTACAAAACCCTTTTTAACACTGATCATTGGTAAAAGAATACTTCTAATAACTTTCATTTCAGATTTTTTCTCACAATTAAAATTGAATTGGGCGAAGAAATCACTATAACTCTAAAAACAGCCCTTTTTATCCATCATGTGCAACATTGACCAAATATCCTCAAAAACCAAAGATTGTCTAGCTTTGCCTGTCCATTTATCTGACCAAATGCAGGTTTGGTTACAGCACCACCTACTGGTCAGAAACTATACCAGTTTATCCAACACTATCATCTACTGTATCATTTTAAATGTTCATGTAAACTGCTGCACCGGCACAAAACTTGTTGAATGGTGTGTCTCTTTGACTGCTGGTGTAGATGTTGCTGGTGTGACACTGTGAGCCGAGCTCTTGATTATCAACACAAATATTGTGGCTTTGAACCAATATTGTCTTTTAAGTTTTTGGATTGTCCCATAATGTTGACCTGAAGGTTTCTTGCATTGTCTATGAAATCAAAATAAATTAATAATTTACCAGTGAGAGAATGAGATCATCTGTTGAAAACGTTTTAGAGCTCATGCTCCCAAATTACCAATAATTTTATTGACAGATGTTGCCAAACCAACTCTGACTGTACGGCCACAGAGTTCAGTGTTCACTGGAGACTCAGTTACTCTGAGATGTGAGCTGGATCAGTCACGGGATGGATGGGAGTTTTTCTGGAGAAAAGACTCAAACACTGAATCTCCTGAAGCTGAAACTAAAACAATCAGTCCTGTGAAAGTCTCTGATGGAGGAGAGTACAGATGCAGAGCACGAAGAGGAGGATATTACACACATTACAGTAAACCAGTAGCAGTGACAATACAAGGTAAGTGTTTTTCCTCTCATTTAATGAATCTCTCTGAGAATAAACTGACATTGATTCATAAGACCAAGAGAATAAGTGACTATAACAGCTATAGAGAACAACACTTCAGTGTAACCTAATTTAACCACTATCGTCATATACGATTGACCATTAGCATATAATTTGGATTGGCGGTATGGCTCTGTTCTGGGCAAGATCTCCCTGCGCATTTATGCAGCCTAGCATGGATAAGAGCAGGGAGAGCAGTAATAACCCCCCTTAGGATAAACAGAACAGAACCAACGAGAATGTATTACAGATATCATTAATGTCAATATTTTAATGTACAACGTAATTTGAGAATTAAGTCTGATTCAAGGGGAATCAGAATGCCAAATCCTGACTGGAAGAGAGGAGGACCTGGGGATGGAGGAGGGTAATTTGCTCCTGAGAAATGCGATAGCTGCTGATAATACTGAATGAGCTTATATATGAATACAGTGAAAGGCGTCGTAGTCCTATAGGCAGACGGGTATCAGCTGATGCGAGCTTAACTAATGTGACCTGCCAGAACTAACGCTATGCTTGATTTCTGTCAGGGCCACTATCGTCAAATACAATTGACCATTATCATATAGTTTGGATTTGCGGTATGGTTCTGTTCTGCGCAAGAACTCCCTGTGCATCCATGCAGCCGAACATGGATAAGAGCAGGGAGTGCAGCAAATAACCCCCCAAAACAAAACCACATGCCAATATCCCCCAAACACAAACTGACACCGAAAATCTGGATGCCTTTGTTTTTTTAACCTGAGTGAGATAAGGCAACGAGCATGTTGCCAATACCTGAAAGCTTGAGCAACAACAGGTTGCCAACAATATCAGAAAAACGTAAGCAACAAGCCCTTACCCAGATGACCTAAACAAGTATGTTGCCAATACCCACATAAGGTGCAACCCGCAACAAGTGTGTTGCTGTAGCCAATTTAACATTATAATCACATACTAGTACTAAAACTAGACGACTTGTCCGGTCGGGGAAGCATACAACCTGCAGCAATGGCTCTGATTAGCAGCAACAAAACTGATACAACTAGCATGTTGAATAAATCACAGAACTAGTACAAAAACTAGTGTAGTCCGGTCGGGGAAACACCCTGCAGCATTGGCTTTGACTTAGATGCAGTGGTGTAGTCTACGTGATACGCAGGTATACGCCGTATACCTAGAAAATGTCAAGGATTTCCATATACCCACTTTAAAAAGCGTGAGGATTCGTAACAACATTGTTTTGTGAAAGAACTTTCATTCATAAATTCACCCCGTCTGTGTTTGCGCAGCGACACGGATCGAATCGCGGAATTCAGCAACAAATGTAACTTAGCATACTGTAAGGCGGAACGTCACGCAATTTGGCCATTTTTGAATGAATAAATAATGAAGTAATGATACAATGAATCAAATCTCGATATGTACTAAGTGTCTATGAATATTAAAGTTCAAAAAGACTGCTATTGAAATAAACTCTTAATGTTCTCCGTGTTTCTTTGAATGAGCGCTCAATGTGTGCTCTACTACACACTGACGCGCGCATGACATTCATTTGAACTTCATATATCACAGTATACTCACTACAAAAAACTAGACTACACCACTGGTTTGCAGCTAAGCAAAGAAATACAGTGCTTCCTCATTCATGATTTCTGCTCCCGTCGGGATGATTCCATCACTGAGAAGATGACGACTCCCATGATTCCACACTCCTTCATGGGATCATCAAACTACGAAGTAGTTAGTGTTGAAACACAGGCCTCTGCGGTGAAACTTAACTACTGTTCAGCACGAGCATGTTACCAATAATCTAGGTAAGCTTTAAAGGGATAGTTCACCCAAAAATGAAAATTCTGTCAGTATTTACCCTCATGTTGTTCCAACCCCGTAAGACCTTCGTTCATCTTCGGAACACAGATTAAGATATTTTTTACTAAATCTGAGAGCTGGATCACTCCTCCATAGGCTTCTAAGGGATTCAAACTTGTCGGCCCTGAAAAGTTATTAAAGACATCGTTAAAATAGTCCAAGTGACTTTTGAAGTTTATCAAGTGACGAGAATACTTTTTGTGCGCAAAAAACTAGCAAAAATAACAACTTTATTTCAACTATTCATTTCCTTCTCTGTGGGCCTCTAGTCAATTCACTAGTGTAATAGCGTAGAGCTTCTGTGTTGTACGTCACACGCATCACACACATGACCAGCGTTGGTCAATAGTGAGCCTACGTGTGACGTAACACTACGCAATCACACTACGTTAACTGACTAGAGGCCCACAGAGAAGGAAATGAATAGTTGAAATAAAGTCGTTATTTGTGGGGGGTTTTGCGCACAAAAAGTATTATCGCCGCTTGATAAAAACTGTCAGCTACTTTCTGAATCAGTGACGTCCTGGAATGTCACATGACTATGGGTCTTCTTCATGATCCATATATGGACTATTATTGTGCATATAGCGCCCTCAGGCTATTGGTATGAATTGAAAACACAGCACATCTCAGTAAGAAGCGATCATAATGATTACATCGACGCATTTGGGTATAAATTCAATAAATATTATTCCTGTCCATAGAAATATGATGTGAATCTATGAGAATATATCAATATTTCTCCAAGTCTGCACATTTTTGAGCTAAAGCCCTGAGGGACGTTGTTTTGTGAATCGCTGTCATGACGACAGCACGGAGTGTTTTTTTATGAATGGACCAGCTGACGCTCATAATTCATATTAAAGGTATCGACTCATTTTTTCATTTCATAACTCCTGACACAAATTAAGACATAATTGTCACTATAAGTTTCTCAGAATACAATACTGAAGTCAAATACTGAATCTTGAGTCTTATATCTTTTTATGTGTAGTTTGTCAAGGTATAACATTAAATCTGATAGTAAATTTGAACTAAATAAAAAAAAAAACGCTTCAGTGCGCCGATGCACTGGCGAAGGTTAAGAGGTTAAGCCACAAGCATGTGCTAACTTTAACATAGCATGTTGCAATATAATCGGATAGCATAAAGAAGCCAGCATTCTTTACAATGCAACCAGATAGCCTTAAACAACGTTTTAATTACCACGGCATGCCGCTTAGTACAGTATGCGGCAATAATACTAGAAGCCTAAATACAATCATATAATTCGATAACATTTGCTTAAAGCAACAAGTACATTACTGGTAAGCAATGTTGCTGAACAACGACAAGCATGTTGCTGAAACCTGGATAAGCTTAGCACAGCTTGTTGGCAATGACACCAGAAAGCCTTAAAGCTGCAGTAGGGAGTTTTGAGAAAACGTTGACTTAGCCTGAAATTTTGAAGAAGCACAACTTACAAAGCCAACAATTCAGACATAATCAAGGTGATTTCTCAAATGTAATTTACTAACTTGTCCAACTACATACATGTAGGCATATGAGCAGTGAGCACTATATTCAAATGTCTCAAATCCAAATGTACATCAATTCATTGACAGCGTCAATTCACGTTTGCCCAAAAATAATAATAAATCTATCAGGTTTCTTACCTTTACAGGCTTGAAAACGGGCCAGGGGTGAAAAGGGTGAGAAGGATATTCCCCCATTAGGGGGGTCCGGAGGAATACTGAATACCGCGAGCGCGGCGCTACAACAGCTGGCTGAACAAATATCTGAAACGGAACAAAGGTACCCAGACTCTCTTTTAATCATTCTTGGGGATTTTAACAAAGCAAATCTTTCCCGTGAACTACCAAAATACAGACAGCACGTTACATGTCCCACCAGAGACAGTAATATACTGGACCACTGTTACACCACAATAAGAAATGCATATCACTCCGTCCCACGGGCAGCTTTGGGGCTCTCTGATCACTGTTTGGTTCATCTCATACCGACCTACAGGCAGAAACTGAAATCAGCTAAACCTGTAATAAGGACTGTAAAAAGATGGACTAAAGAAGCAGAGCAGAATCTACAGGCCTGCTTTGATTGCACTGATTGGACTGTTTTTGAAGCTGCTACCAATGATCTGGATGAGCTCACAGATACTGTAACATCATATATAAGTTTCTGTGAGGATACATGCATTCCTACCAGGACATTCTTATCATTCACTAATGATAAACCATGGTTTACTGGGAAACTCAAACACCTTCGTCATGCCAAAGAGGATGCTTACAGAAGTGGGGATAAAATCTTGTATAACCAGGCCAGAAACAGATTGACAAAGGAGATCAGAGTTGCTAAAAGGAACTACTCTGATAAACTGAAAAACCAGTTTTCATCCAACGACCCATCATCAGTCTGGAATGGCCTGAGGAACATTACCAACTACAAGTCACCATCCCCTCGATCTGTGGACAATCAACACCTGGCTGACGATTTAAATTCATTTTACTGCCGGTTTGAAAAGCCCTCATTCACACCACACACCCGGTCTGATCTGCACTTCACACATTCAGCATCACCTCCTGTTCTCCAATTATCACTCCCCCCTCCTGCCATCCAACCTGAGCTTAAGGTCTGTGTGGAGGACGTGAGCCGAGTCTTCAAAAAACAGAAGACTAGGAAAGCCTCAGGCCCAGACGGCATCTCATCTGCTTGTTTAAAAGCCTGCGCTGACCAACTGGCCCCGGTCTTCACGCAGATCTTCAACAGATCATTGGAGCAGTGTGAAGTTCCCTGCTGCTTCAAACGCTCCACTATCATTCCTGTCCCCAAAAAACCCAAAATCACTGGACTTAATGACTACAGACCTGTCGCTCTCACGTCTGTGGTCATGAAGTCGTTTGAAAGACTGGTGCTGGCCCACCTGAAGGACATCACTGGACCCCTGCTGGATCCCTTTCAGTTTGCTTACAGAGCAAACAGGTCTGTGGATGATGCAGTCAACATGGGACTGCATTATATCCTGCAACATCTCGACAGACCAGGGACTTATGCAAGGATCCTCTTTGTGGACTTCAGTTCGGCCTTCAATACCATCATGCCTGGTCTTCTCACAGCCAAACTGACCCAGCTCTCCATACCATCCTCGATCTGTCAGTGGATCACTAGCTTCCTGACGGACCGGCAGCAGCGAGTGAGACTGGGGAAACACACATCCAAGACACTCACAATCAGCACTGGTGCTCCCCAAGGGTGCGTTCTCTCCCCACTGCTCTTCTCCCTGTACACTAATGACTGCACTTCTAAAGACCCCACTGTCAAGCTCCTGAAATTTGCAGACGACACCACTGTCATCAGTCTCATCCGAAACGGTGACGAGTCTGCTTACAGACTGGAGGTTGAACAGCTGGCTGCCTGGTGCAGTTATAACAACCTTGAGCTGAACACGCTCAAAACAGTGGAGATGATCGTGGACTTCAGGAGGAACAGCTCAGCACTCCTCCCACTCACCATCATGAACAGCACTGTGGAAGCAGTGGAGTCATTCAGGTTCCTGGGCACTATCATCTCTCAGGACCTGAAGTGGGACAATCACATTGACTCCACTGTGAAAAAGGCCCAGCAGAGACTGTACTTCCTTCGCCAGCTGAGGAAGTTCAACCTGCCACAGGATCTGCTGATTCAGTTCTACTCAGCCGTCATTGAGTCTGTCTTGTGCGCTTCCATCACTGTCTGGTTTGGTTCAGCTACCAAATCAGACATCAGGAGACTACAACGGACAGTCCGGACTGCGGAGAGGATTATTGGTGCCCCCCTGCCAAACCTCCAGGACCTGTACTCTTCCAGAGTGAGGAAGAGAGCAGGTAAAATCATCACAGACTCCACTCACCCTGGACACCACCTGTTTGAACTGTTACCGTCAAGACGGAGACTCAGATCACTGGCCACAAGAACATCTCGGCACAGGAACAGTTTCTTCCCACAGGCCATTTCCCTCCTGAACAGTTAACACTCCTCCCAAGGCATATGCCTGTAAGTGCAATACTCCCACTGTTTAGTGCAATATCCCACAACTCAGTTGATACTTATATGTAGATTTATTTATTTATAATATTCAAAACACTGTAAATAGGTTCATAATCTGTAAATCTGAAAATGTCTATTCTGACTAAACCCAACTGTGATAGTTTTATTCTCATATATTTATATTTTTTATTCTTATAATTTGTAGTATTATGTTTCATGTTGTATTTGTATATGTCCACTGGAAGCCTCAGTACCAAAACAAATTCCTTGTGTGTGCAAGCACACTTGGCAATAAAGCTCTTTCTGATTCTGATTCTGAATGCTCCCCCATAATTTTTTTTTAAATATTACATATTTTAAAGCATCAACCTGATGCATTTTGAGACGCATTTTTTTGCCAACCTGGGGAGAGCTGGAGAAACTTAACTTCAGCCATGAGTCAAAAATATGATGGCCTCCGTAGCGTTAGCTAATCATTTTACCAGCGCAGTTAAAAAAAAAAAATCAAGTCCAATTTCTATAACTCTGTGTGTTGAACTGACAGCCTAATCATTCTTTTGTGTGTTAAAACACGATCTACTTAATACAGACAACTTCATTATAAAGAAAAACAACAAATCAGAAAAAAATATGATCATAATCTATGAAAAAACTTCTATTATAAACTAGATTAGTGGGTAACTCAGCAGTAAAATTTAGAAAAATCACAAGTGCACAATAATTGTATAAAATCTGAACATTTAGTGAAAAACATTTTTTTATTGGGGAACAAATAAGAGACAATAAGTGTAGCACTAAATCTGGTAAAACGTTTTCATGTATGAAGATTAGCAGAACTGCTTCTTCCTTGATTTTGCGCAAGCAAAGGTGTCAACTAACGTTACATCCCCAAAGTCATACCGTCTCCACAGTTAGCTCCGGCTTCGTCAGACTCAGCGCTGCTAGTGATCGCAATTCCTGTGATGTTCTCACAAAAAACTACTGATGTTCTCACAAAAAAACTTTCGATGGAACATTTTGAATTGTAGCTAAACGTCTAGCATCCTTGTCTTTATTTAACTTTCTTTTTGCAAAACCACTGGCCCATGTGGCGCGATCCCAATGAGCCCCTTCAGAGTGCAGTGGGACTTGTAGGAGGAAAATATCTCACTCTGGAGGAGAGGGGAAGATGGGCATTGACACCTCAGCTCAGTGCAGTCAAGGATGACTGTGGTGTCAGGGTAGTCCTTAAAGTCTGCAGGCAGTTCTCTCCGTATCTCCTCTTCGGGTATCCAGATCCTCACTGATCCGAGTACTGTGAACAGGAAGTTGCTCCATGTTGTTATTATTCTGCTGACCGTGGACTGATGGATACTGTACCGGTCAGCAAGGTCCCGTTGCTTGGACCCAAGGGCAAGGTAATTCAAAAATAAGAAAAACTCGTCAATGGGCTGCAAGGAATGAGTTGTAGCATTTGACTCTGTGAGGGCTCCTCTTTGTGCTTGTCGAGCACTGACCATGGATGGTAGAGAGTTCACAATCAAGCCTCAGAAACGCATCAGTAGATCATATGATGCAAACCTAAAGAAATGGAATATAGATACTCTATTAATAACGGTTCATAATTAACTACACAAAATTTACACACATAACTTTAATTAAAGCTCCAGTAGGTAACTTTTGGAAACAAATATTTGTTAAAACTGTCCTTATGTCCTGAATCAAGCTCCTCTGGCTCCTCCCTGTGGTCCTATTGCCATTTGCAAAAAAAACACCGCTCCCGGTCAGAAACAACCAATTAGAGCCAGGAGGAATGTCTTAGCAGTGTCAATCACGCTCGTGTACGCGCTGATCACCCCTCTCTTGCACAGCGCGAGCGCGTACCGTCGTTCGTGACTCTCCTGTTCGAAAAAAGATTTGTTCATTTTGAACGAGTCTTTTTCGGAGTCATTTCGTTCATTCAACGAACGAAATGACTTGAAAAAAGATTTGTTCATTTGGATGAACGAGTTCGAACAGGATCACGAACGTGCATCACAGAACAGAGCAAGGCGAGCATTTGTGCTTATAAAACTTAAAGTTTTTTATTTCTTTTGAAATGACCGATTGTTTCGCTAGATAAGACCCTTATTCATCATCTGGTATCGTTTAAAGCCCTTTGAAGCTGCACTGAAACTGTCATTTGGTCCTTGAAACGTTTGTGTCCTATTGAAGTCCATTATATGGAGAAAAAGCCTGGAATGTTTTCATCAAAAACCTTAATTTCTTTTCGACTGAAGAAAGAAAGACATGAACATGCATGACATGGGGGTGAGTAAATTATCAGCAAATAAAATAAAAAAAGTGAACTAATCCTTTAACGTTATCTTACTAGCTATTTATAACTTATAGAAAGAGTGCAACGTTATAAAGTTACATCCATTGCAAAATACATAATGATTTGAGGACCAAGTTTGTAGTTAAAGTATGGGCAGGCCATAGTCAATGTAAAGCATATTGTTGATGTTTCTCCTTTGTTTTAAAAAGGACTGACATTAATGTAGTGATCAAATGTTGCACTGGAAATGTTATGGAAATATGAAAATACTCATAATTATTTAAATCGGATAAATTTTAAAGTTGTTTGTTGTAAATCAACATCTTAGGAAAATATTTGGGGTTTCTAATCAAAATATGACTTTCTGGTACAAAACAGGACATTTATTTCTACATGTCCACTGTAGAGGACACAAAGACTTAAATCATGTTTATCGGGCATTTTGGGTGACAGAACAACTGAATAGGGAAAGAAATTACAAATCAATATTCCTAATAATTATTCAACAAAGTTTGGTTAAAAAAATCCTAAAACCTAAAAAGTGATTGGTGAATAAAAATAAATAAATAATTGTTTTTACCTATAAATATACTATACCCTGATATATTGCACTTTACAACCTCGCCCATCCCTCAGTCACATCACAACATACACACTCACTCACACAAGTACGTTAGCCTACCTGTCTACAGGTCCTTCTCAAAAAATTTGCATATTGTGATAAAGTTCATTATTTTCCATAATGTAATGATAAAAATTAAACTTTCATATATTTTAGATTCATTGCACACCAACTGAAATATTTCAGGTCTTTTATTGTTTTAATACAGATGATTTTGGCATACAGCTCATGAAAACCCCAAATTCCTATCTAAAAAAATTAGCATATCATGAAAAGGGTCTCTAAACGAGCTATTAACCTAATCAACTGAATCAACTAATTAACTCTAAACACCTGCAAAAGATTCCTGAGGCTTTTAAAAACTCCCAGCCTGTTTCATTACTCAAAACCGTGAAAAAGCCGTGAAAAACGCAGCGCTGCCAAAACGCTCTCAAGTGCCCAGTGCTAGGCGTTTTCAGCAGAGCGCCTAGCGTTTTCAGCCAGCTAAAAACCCTTTGGTGGACACACCGCCTTACCGTACGTTCACACTGCCGCCAACATGAGCGGCAAAGAAGCTCTGGACGCCCTGTCAAGGACACTTGTCAAAAAGTACGGGGAAGCTTGTTGACGCTTGGGTCGCTCTGACGTAGCAGGGAGAGGAGAAGTGTCACAACATGAAATGTCACATGAGATTGGTGTTTTTGCATTCCACTTCACTGCTTTTCTATTTATTTATGTAAACACGCGCTAGACTGTGTGCTCGAGCTTTGTGCCTTTTGCCGCGTCTCGCGCATGTCACAGCGTTTTAAAAAACGCGTCATTCAAGTTAAAATAAGTTCAACTTTAAGAACAAAAATGTAAACTATCCCAGCTATTTTATCCCATGCCTCGTTCTTTTGTAACTTTGTAAAAATGAGCAAACAACGTCATATCATAAATGATAGGAAACCCAGCAACGCCGATTATTAGCTTCTCCTCCATTTTATCTGAACTAATGTTTTGGTAGGAACGAAAGTTTACATCGTGTGTTTCTCCGGAATCAGCCAGCGTGGAGGACGTCTATATTCCGATTGGTTGCTGGCTTTTGCCGCTGCTTGCCGCTGAACCGCGTCATAGCTCATTACCATAAAGTTGAGCAACTTTCAACTTTCTGACGCTCGAGACGCACAAAACCATAGACATCATATAGATAGACGCCCTATCGACCGCTACTGCCTATTGGCGCGGACAAGCCGTGGGGCCGCCATCTTAAACCGGTCATCCGCTCCGCTCAGTGTAATCTGTTTGGCAGGTGCAATGAGCTGCCAGCGCATTTAATTAATCATATCTCACTGAATACCGAACTGATTTTCACGTGGGTTTTTTTTGCTGCAAAGGTCATACACATAGCTACGATACAGGACACATTGAATATTTTACTAACAAAATACAAACAATAGTACGGTGATGTTAACCCTTTCAAAGTTTAAAATATTCTAACTGACCCCCCAGCGTGAGTTTTTCAAGGCGACCGTTATTTAGAGCTTGTCGCTTTAATGTTTCCATGGTGACGCGTCATTGCTTGTCACGTGACACAGCGCAACCACAACACAGCGCTGAATGAATGATGATCTGTTTTTATGTAATTTTCCCTTTTTTATTAAAAATATTCACAAATGTATTAGCTATAGCATGAGACACTGTTATTCCGATTGTCAAATATGTGCAAGTGGATGTGTTTTGATGTTTAAACACCTTTATAACGATCGCGTTAGTTGAGCTGTATGCGCGATGTGCGGCGCCATGTTAGTTTGTTTCACAGTTCAGAGAATGGGATCTGTTGGATTTACACGTCAATTCCTCCACTTCTCACGGAATACATGAAAGTAAGTGGTCGGTAAACTGGGAGAAGAATAGGGTCAAATGTAAAGCTACTTAGCTGCTACACAATGTGTATCTGATATGAATAAAACGTGTCGTCTTATTATAATGTAAAGGAGTATTATTGCCGCTTCCATAGACATCAGTGTGTATTTTACAAACTCAAAATCATTGTTTTGCTAGTACTTGTGTGTATTTAAATGTCTGAAACCTAAAATAAACATTATGTGGTTGAAAACACTCAATAGTTGTGATATATGACAGCACTGAGTGCGTCCATCTCTGGCTCAGCGCTCAGCGAATTTAGCAGTTGATCACGTGATGCACTGACCGTTCTAATCACACCGGTTTGATCGTACGCTCCAGGGACCAGCCAAGACTGATCACACCGGTGTCACCGTACGTGTGAAAGGGTTAAAGGTTAAATCTTACTTGTGAAAAGTAATCCCCGAGTGATGGTCCGCCGATTTGAGCTGGAATATGCTGCACAGTGCTCTGGCATCTACTGCTATGCAACGCAAATAGGAGTAGGCCAATAGGGCATCTAGTCTCTATATGATGTCTATGCTCAAAACGCGACGCAGATGGATTTGACGCTCCTTGCAGCTGAGAGAAGCCAGCTTCCATTGAAAATGAATGACTTCCGGTAGCTTTGGAAGCTCAAGTCGGCGCCGGTGTGAACGTACAGTTAGCCTATTGACGTCTGTCCATTTTGGATTTAGATTCATTTTCTGTAGCCGTTAAAAAATGACACATTTGCGCATACTTGTTGTGGACCAACTCAACTCTGACAGATTGGGGAGGGGGGAGTGATAGTGGTCATGTAATCTTTATTTATTTATAATTTATTATTATTAAAATTGTTAAATTAGTGTTCATAAACGAGTTATGTATGCATGGGCGTAGGGTTGGTCTCAGCTTTGGTGGGGACATCCATCCCCCCCCCCCTTCCCCCCATTCTATTCTTAAAAAAAAAAGTCCATTAGATTAAACTGGGAAGGGTCATAAAACTTGCATATTGTTATCCTAGGTTTACTGCTTCTATTGTTCTCAATTGTAAGTCGCTTTGGATAAAAAGTGTCTGCTAAATGAATAAATGTAAATCTGTTGTGGTTTGATGCGGTCTTTCCTGCATACAAAATGGTTAATTAATTTTGTAGTCTATCCTATGGCTAGCAAGTTTAACCCTCCTACCAGATATTGTTATTTGGATATTATCAATCAAGTAATGATTCATTATATTTGAATAACCAACAGTGTTAACTTTCGCCTTTTTAACATTGCCAATATGTTTTTCCAGCACATGTGTCTAGCAAGGAGGCTACACTCACAAATACATTACATAAACAGAATGTAGAAACGAAAAATGTCTCAGATGATCCACTGTTTATGACTGCAAGATTCTAAGTTAAGGTAGGCTAATTGACATTCAGTGACTTCGTAGCATTCTATCATGATAGCGCAACTTCTATGAGTCTATCCGTGCTGCACACCCCTAATTAAAGCTCCTAATCTTGAAAGATTGCAGAAGCTAGGTTTAACTGTAACAATATCCTGGGTAACCAGGATCACCAGTTAATACTATTTTCCACAGTAGAATCTGCATTTGAAAGCCTGGTCAGTCACTGCTACTGCTAGTTATTTGTGTGGCTAGTTATTTTTGCCTACTTACACTCTGCTTTATGAAAAAGCTTCGTATGTCCCCTTTCTTCTTCTTGGGTGACATAGCTGATCTACAAAGTACAAAAAGGGGCAAAAAACGGAATATTAAAATGTTTTACTCTGGCCTTTGTATATGGCAGGCAGAGACAATAGTATCCAGCTGCAGACCCGCAGCACCACCAGTTTCAGAACCCCAGCGCCAGAACCGGAAGTAAGGGGCGGAGCTTACGTTCTAACACCAGCGCCAGGACCGGAAGTGAGGGGCGGAGTTTACGTTCTTTACCGAGTAACGCCACCTAACGTTTTGGAGCGTAATTTGCTTAGACACGAAACGTCATTGTTACACACGAAATGTCATACTTTATACTTATTATAATGATACATTAAGGTATAGTACAATAAGCATTTAAAACATTGATTTTGTGTAATATAATTCTATATAGTTATCCGATTTATTGTATTATGAGAGTTACTTCCTGATCGTGAAAATAATGCTTGAAACTTATGGTCATTTTATATAAAATATACTTTATTTCACAAGAACATGTGCAGCATGCATTTTTCTTTATGTAAAATAATGTCAAAAATCTAAAAAGAGAGAGAAAATCCGGCATTGTTTTAAAAGAAACCATAAAAATGTACCGTACTTCAAATAATAGCCGAGTCCCAAATAGACGATTGTCTCTTTACACGCCTGGTGTGGCTGCAGGTCTGGGTAAATATAAGTCCGGTCTCAAATAGAGGTCGGGTCTGTTTTTTAGTTTCAGGTTGTATTCAATCTTCTAACACCCGTCAGATCGTCCGCTTTTTGGCGGAATAGAATGACTGCTGCGCATGACAGGGCGCTTAACGAGCAGAGAGAGAGAGAGCCCCGGCCGCGCGCGCGCGTCACATACCAGTTATAGTTCATACAACGAGCAGTGACTCACTGTGAAATAAAAACATACCCTAAATATTATTTAAAAGGTGCAACAATTTTTAATATTTTTAAATACTTGCAAAAATAACCATGCTTGTGTCATTGTAAATAATTCCGCCCCTCCCTCACTTCCGGTTCTGGCGCTGGGGTTCTGGCACTGGGGTTCTGAAACTGGTGGTGCTGCGGGTCTGCAGCTGGATATATCTCGGCAGAGAGACAACCCTGGTAACTTACCATCGGCGTCGTCACGCGCGCACACACACGCACACACCACCCGCTCGCTGCCAGTGAGTGCAAGCACAAAAAGTAGTCCCGGCCCGCGCGTGTAGCCTGCCCGTCAGATAACCCGCCGCCAATCAAATTACGGCGTATCTTGTACTGTCGTCGTCCTGGCCGTTGGAATCGATCCAAATAGCAGCGCAAATATCAAACTACCAGTTCAAAGGAGCTTGCTAAATATTGGTGGGGACAAATTTGTCATCTCAAAATATTGATTGGGACTAGTACCCAGCGTCCCCCCCTAAACCTACGCCCTTGTATGTATGGTCTTTCAAGTTAATAATATAACAATTTACGAAAAATATTTTCAATGTGCAGCCTGCGGTCAGAGCCGGATTATTCATTTTTCTCTTGTAGCCTAAAAAAAAGTATTTCCATTAGCCAATATTTTATTTTGATAATTTTCATTGTAATATATATTCCACCTTTGATACAAGTGTTTATATTATGTTTATATGTGTTAATATATTTAGTTTGTTTGAAAATGCATTTACCTGTGAGAGATCCAATCAGGAGTCAGGGTGAGAGGTCGAAAGCGGGAGAGGAACGCAACGGGGAGAAGGGAACTGGAAAAAAAATGAGGAGAGATATGTGAAGATTGTGCTGTGACAGATACGAGTAAAAAGTTGCTAAAACACCAAGTTTAATGTTCGTTACGATAAGTGACATTGTATACTGCGCGAAGAGTGAGTTACAGACACTTATATACAGTATATTAAAGTGTGATAGTTCATGTCGTGAACTTAGCGGTTATAGTTAGCACTACGAGGAGAAAGTGTGGACGGCTAATTACACGAGCGAGCTAAAAGGACTTTGCCAGCGAGTAGCCTGCTCGGTTGCTGTGTGGAGTGCATCCCCTGAAAAGATAATCGTCGAGGAGGAGACTGTGAAGGTTTGGAGGGATTCTTCTGATTGTCGAGCATTGGACGCATCGTGATCCGGAGCGGTGAAGGACGACCCGGTGACTCACCTGTTTGTTGCGTGAGTTTATTTTGTTTGTTGCGCCGAGGCGTGAAGCGACCATTGTGTTTTAGGTCTCAACGATCTCAAGCTACACAACAGGCCTGCCACGTAATCATTTGACTATAGGGTATTAATTTTGTTTATTCATTTTGATGGCCATTTAGTCATTTGCCGGCATTAGATTTAGAATTTCAATTGGTTTAATTTGCGGAATTTAAAGTGATTGAGAATTGTGATTATTTCAATTTTGTTTATTTTAATATATTCTAATTGTATATTTGTGAATATTTTATATTTTCTTTAATTAAATTGTTCATAACTATTTCCTGTGAATATTGTCTTTATATTTTTGGTTTTATATATTTATACGAGTGATATATTTAAAGTAAATAATATCATTTAGTCTATAATAATTTGGTTTAGAGTGGACGTAATTATTTGTGTTAAAGTAACATAATAATTCCTTTCCAATCCTAGTAATATTATACTTAGGGTAGTATAGTAATTTTAGTAGGTGTAATACTTAAACGGTTATTAAAGTGAGTGTTCATTTTAATTAGCATGTGAGATAGAGACATATAGTTAATATTTTATTTTATTTTAGCTATACAGATATTGTGTGGTTATTATAAATTAAGTAGGCTACTGTTAGGAATAAAAGTGATCATATAATAAGAGGTTAGTTATTTACATTGATGCATTAATTAAAAACAGAAAGAGAGATCGTTCGCCAACTAGGAATTCGGGGAGCGCACTTCAATAAAATAGCTAAGACACGCTAAGGGGGCGCTACACTCTCAAATATTATTTTTTCTCTCATGAAATGCTTTTTTGCTATCAGTGTGATAACTTTTTCTCTCAAACATTTTTTTCTTCTCTCAGATTATTTTTTTTTCTCGCAGTTTCTCGCAAGCTGCTTGAATCTGTGCTGCATAGTGCTAAAAGCACAGCATGTGCAATGCGAACAGTTGCCACTGACAAGCGCCGCTGTCCCGCAGAATTTAGTTCCAACTCTAATCAAACACACTAGCTAATCAATGTCTTCAGGATTACCAAAGGCGGGCATACACTGTGCGATTTTCGTCCGATTTTGAGCCAAATTCTGACTCGTGCGTCTCTTTTTCGGGTCGGGACGTTTTTCAGCTTTGTCGTGCGTCGTTTGTCGTGCAGTGTTCGTGCAGTGTACAGGGAGAAACGAGAGGCGATTAAAGCCCAATTAAAGCCTGTTTTATGCTTCTGCGTTGAATCGACGGCGTACCCCCGCAGACCCCTCTGCGTCGCCGCGAACCCCTCCGGCATAGCTCAACGTGCACCTCCAAAAAATGGATTTGAGCTTTTTTGAAAACGCTGGATTTGAAAACGGTTTGAGCAGACCAATCACAGCGCTTGCGTCCGCGTAGAATTGACGCGTTGTTACATTTTTGGAGAGGTGCACGTCAGGGTACGCCGAAGGGTACGTGTGCTACGCACAGACTACGACGTAGCTACGGCGTAAGTTCGACGCAGAAGTATAAATTGGGCTTAACCTCTCCCGATCAGCAATCGGATGGTCGGATGAATTTCTGGCATGTCAGAAATTTTGGTCGCTCCTCGTGACTATCGCACAGTTGAAGCAAACCTACGAACCGATTGCCCTAAACTTAGAGGTAGGCGATATATCGTTTAGACGATAATATCCAAATTGTTGTCTGGACGATATGCAAAATTGGGATATCGAATATTTCATAATTTGTACAATCCAACCCCCCAAACATGAAAAGAGCTGAAGGAAGTTAAAGAGAAATAACGCACACTATAACCTTCTAAACAATTATATGTAGCGATTTTAATACTGTAGGGGTTTTATTTTATTTTTTGTACAAAATCACGATCATTCCTAAACTGCACGAGAGTAAGCTGCTACTAATTTGCAATATACAACAACGAAGTTCTTACCTCACCTGTGTGTTATGACGTTTCTTAGGTTGAAGCAACCATAGATATCATGCAATCCAAAATCATAAAGAGTAAACCCGATGTACGATCAATAAAATAGCTGCTAGAAAAGGCAAAATATGCATTGTTTGCGGAAAAATGAAGTCTGAAGTTAAAAAGTTTTTCTTAAAGGTCTGTGGCGTCCTCAAGTGGCTAGCTTCGCAATTGCATCATTAGAAAATTGCGTTGTATAATGAGTCCAAAAGATGGAATACATTTTCCCAAGAGATCGGTTCGGTACGCATTACAAACCGAACCATTTCGGTGGTTGGATCATTTTTCCTGCCGACCAAAATCCGCGCTGGAGAGAACAGCACAACGTTGCGCAACATGAATGAAAATCGGAACGAAACTCATTGTTTTGTGCTTCACGGACCGTTTGTCAGTTCGGATGAATGTCAGTGATTGATTGATTAGCCTTTATTGTCTCCTGACGGAGAAATTCATCTTGGGCATTCGAGATAGCAGATGCAACACAATACACATAACAATTACCTACACATAATTCACCACCTTAAAAACTAACCCACACACCCTATTTGTTGTTGTTCAATAATTTTATAGAGAGTGGTACAAATGAAAATTTAAATTTATTCACTCTGTAGTTTGGTAACCTGTACCTTCTACCTGAGGGCATCATCTCATACTCACTGTAGAGCACATGATTCGGATCGTTAGTGATTTTTAAACTGTTTCCTCACCGCCTCTTCAAAAAGCTCATTAAGAGTAGTCGGTGACACTTGTCCAATTATTTTACCCGCCCTTTTGATCAATGTTTGAAGCTGTGATTTTAGTTTAACTGACAGGTTACCAAACCAGGCTACAATACAATATCGGACAATAGACTCAATAGCTGCCTTATAAAACAGTAACATAATATCCTTGTCAACACCATGAACTCTTAGTCTTCTTAAAAAATATAAACGCTGACATATTTTTGAGGAAACATACTCCACGTGATATGACCACTGTAACTGTTTGTCTACTTGAATTCCTAAATATTTATACGTTGTTACTTGTTCAATCGGTACTCCTTCAATTAGAATAGGACTTTGATCGCCTATAGACCTAGGGTCAAAAATCATTTCTTTGGTTTTATTAACATTAATAAGCAAGTTATGCTTATTGCACCACTTCACCATCTCCTCTATCTCCTGTGTATAAATACCAATGTCTGAATGGTCGTAGAGTAAACTAAGTATGGCTGTATCATCTGAAAATTTAATAATAAAATTATTCCTATCGATAATTCTGCATTCATTTGTATATAATATAAAAAGTAATGGCGAACTTACACAGCCTTGAGGGGCACCTGTACTTATGTTAATCATCTCAGAAAGAGTGGAGTTAACTCTCACCTGCTGCTTCCTTTCTGTCAGGAAAGAACCATACCATTTAATAATGAAAGGGTTCACTTCCATCTGATGTAGTTTCCTTAACATTATCTGCGGAAGAAAACAATTAAATGCAGAACTAAAATCCATAAATAATAAACGAACATAACCTGATGGATTTTCCAAGTGCTTTAAGATGGAGTGTACAGTTGTAATTAAAACATCATCAGTACCCCTGCCATTATTATTGGCAAATTGGTACGGGTCCAAAAGATGCTGTACCTCACTCCTTAATTTACCAACCATTATACGTTCTAATGACTTCATCACTATAGAAGTCAGCGCTACTGGTCTATAGTCGTCATTTTGCTGTGGGCATGATTTTTTGGGCAACGGAATAACAACTGATGTCTCCAGATAATGGGAATAATACCAGCATCCACAGAAGATTGAAATAAGGGGCACCAAGCCGGAGTTAACTCATCCGAAAATGTTTTCAAAATAATAGATGAAATACCATCAGGTCCACTAGCCTTATTACTATTCAGCTTTTTAAAAACTGCATTGACATCTTTAGGATTAATTATTATTCTATCCCTTATTGGGTCACATGGTATTGACATAGACAGCTCTTTGCAACCGATCACATTTGTTCCACAATTCAGGTCAAAACGTTTATAAAAGATGTTAAGATCATTAGCCTTATCCAAATCATTCTTCACATTTAATTCCCTCTGACTTGAGTTCATATTAGTCATTTCTTTCACCGTGTCCCACATTTTTTTGGGGTTATTCGTTAACAATGCTTCCCTAACTCGTTTACTGTGTTCCTCTCGCGCCTTCTTCAGTTTCCCCCTCAGGTCTTTTTGTATTGATCTCAGTTCCATCAAATCATTATTCCGGAATGCTTGCTTTTTCCTCCTGATCAGATGTTTAATTTCAGGTGTTATGTAGTCTTTGTTGTTAGGATATATAGTGATCGTCTTTTTCGGCACAACAGTATCGACACAAAAATGAATATACCCCGTTATTGTTTCTGCAATATTGTCAATCTCGTTGTCCTGATAAAAGACTTCCCAGTCTGTGGCCAGAAAGCATCCACTCAGCGTCTCCTTGCTGTCATCCTGGAACACACTGACAGTTTTTGTGACGGGTTTGCTTTTTTTAATGGCACACTTAAAGATGGGGATCAAATGTATGATGTTATGATCCGAGTTTGAGAGGGGGGGTTTGATTCTGGCAGCATATGCATCTTTAATGTTGCCATAGCATTTATCTAGCGTCCTGTTCTTACGTGTGCTGTTTTTAACATATTGCTGGAAGCCAGGAAGAGACAGCTCCAATTTACAATGGTTGAAGTCTCCGAGAACAAAGATAGGGGAATCTGGTTTATCCTTTAGCTGCTGGTGGACGCAGTCCGCTACACGTGAAGCTGCTTTAGATGCGTTCCCGCTGGGCGGGATATATACCGAGCATAAAAAGATGTTCCCATAGTCTCTCGGTAAATAAAACGGTCTCAAACTAATGCAGATAAGCTCAAGATCAGGAGTGCATACCCTGTGTTTTATCGTATAATTATTGCACCAAGATTCATTAATATAAACACAAATCCCACCCCCCCCCTCATTTTCCCTGAGTCGTTGTTTCTGTCCATGCGCACACATGAGAAGCCTCGTACCTCTACCAATGAGTCTGGAAAATCCTCTTGTAGCCAGGTCTCTGTGTAAATCATTAGACATGATTCACGGTATTCGTTACAGGCCTTTGTATTAAGCCTCAACTCCTCCATCTTATTCCTTAAGGAGCGAACATTGCCAAAAAGTATAGACGGCAGCGGCGGCCTTGTTCCCCTCCGGCGAAGGCGTAGTTTAATGCCGCCCCTTCTCCCTCGTTTCCGCGGCCGATTACCTCCACGCTGTCGTATCAGCTCCTCCGGAACATGGTCTAACAAGCCCGGTTCTGATGTTACTTTCCTCCTCAAGGACAACAGCCAGTCCCTGCCGTACACCCGCAGCGTCTGCTCATTACCTTCGGCGAGTGAGGTGACATCATATTGTAAGCGGGTACAAAAGGTGTCTGTAATTAGCAGCAACAGCAGCAGCCACACTCCGGTGACTCTCTTTCCCATCGTAACTTCTCTTCCTTGTTCACTTCTTCCTCATTCAGCAGACCACAGCAGCACTTCAATGCTCTTGACATAGACTTAACAAATTGACAACTTAACTTGGACAAACTTGGACAAACTTCGACAACCACATGCACCTGTTCTCCCGTGCCCGTGTCGCTAGCAGTGCTGCGCCACCGGAAGTTGAATTTAAGAGTGCAGCGCGAGCCGATCTTAATTAAGCGACACCGTTACTACATAAGAAATCCAGTAAACAAAGCATTTGAATTCGCCACTTAAGTAATAACATCGCTGAGAGATCTAGTGAGAAGCGTTACAATTTCTCCGTTATTAACTGATCAAACAGCGCTGACGTGGAAACCAGGAAAAACATTGTTCCATGAATGAACTAGTTATAGGTTTTAAGTCCACAGATCATTCACCATGGATTTAATATTTTTTTACAGTCCATGGTAGTAACACTAACTTGTAACCATGTTTGGCAGAAATATATGCTTTCAAGTATGTCACAAATCTTTTTCCAGCACTTCAAAACTCAAATGTTATTTAAATGTTATTTTTAATGTGATGACCAAAACATTATTTGTTCATCCTTCAAAGATTACCCCCATTTATTAAACTAAAAGTTTCAAGATGTAGGAAAACTCGCACTTATTTAAAAATAATTTTTCTTTCAATAAATAGGAAATTTCTATGGAATTTCTTTATTTTTGCTGTATCGAAAACGTACCGAACGTGACACCAGTCACCACTGTATCTTATTGAACCGAAACGTGGATTTTGTGAACCATTACACCCCTATTAAAAATATCAAAGAACAATAAAGATTTTATTGAATAATATATTATTATTTTAAAAAGTTTAGGAGTCTTTAAATCAATAATGTCTCATATCTTTATGTACTAGTAATTCTATACAATAATAGGTCAAATGCAGCAAGTCAAAATACCAACTGGACCTTCTTTACCAGTTTGCACACATTTCTTTGAAGGATTGCCAAAATATCGTCTGAATATCGATATCGAGATATTGAAAAAAAATATCGAGATATTCATTTTTGTCAATATCTCCCACCCCTACCTAAACTCAGTGTTTTATTCCCTCACTGCACCTGTGCGAAAACAGAATGTTAACCATTTAAATCTGCACCACAAAAAAAAAAAGTAAAGAAAAGAAAAAGACGAAAAGAGGGAGATCTTAAAGTTCTGTAGTTCAAACTGGCAAATTACTGCTGCTTACCTCCAGTTTGTCCAGATATTACCCACGTCTTTCCAAGCCAACTGCGATGTAACACCGTGCCTCTTTTATTAATTTGTTAAACTATGTTTTTGAAATAAACCTGTTTTTAATTTTCATTGATGACTAATTATTGCAGTGTTCCGGACATATTATAGACTGTTAATATAATTATATGCCCATAATTCATTGTAATCGACCTAAATGTTTTAGAAAATTTTCAATGAGGAGTAAGCTTCTAATATTTTATTATCCTACATCGCGTTGCGGTGATGTGCTGTGAAATTATTGCGAGGCAAATTATAATAGCAGATCAATTTAATAATAAAATTAGCCTTCCCTAATAATGATAATACAATAATACTAATATTAATTTAATACATAAATTGGAAATGCTAAATTATCTTGATATTGATAGGTGATGCTTGTTTTGACAATATCTCTGGATACATGATATCGTCTAGGCGCAACCCAGCAGGGGGGTTTATCGCACATATTTCACACATATAGTGTGTGTGATGTATGGTATTCGAGTTAGTAACAAGCTTTCTCATTGGTCATTATGTATGCGCATACTTTCAAGGAGGTGTTCAATAAAAGACAGTCGAAACACATGCAAGTCTAACGTGGTTCATGACATGGTGTTAGAAACGGGTTTTTTTTAGCTCAGTAGACGTGTCGGATTGATGGTATATTGCCCCGTTAAGTAAAGAGCTATATCGTAGAGGACCATGCTAAAATTTTCGCCGCCAGAAAGTTTCCCGTTTGAAAGGCCAAGCGAATGGCCGGAGTGGAAACAAAGATTCATGCGCTACAGATCAGCCACCAAACTATCTCTAGAGGACGGGAAGTGCAGGTCAGTGCTCTCATTTATTCCATGGGGAAGGATGCAGAGAATATATTCAAATCCTTCACGTTCGACAACGATGATGACAGAGATAACTATGAAGTGGTGATTCAGAAGTTTGATGAGCACTTCATTCCCCGAAGAAACGTGATATATGAACGTGCGCGCTTTCATCAGCACTGTCAGCGCGAGGGAGAGCCGGTGGAGGCGTTCGTAAGAGGACTGTATGAGCTCTTAGAACACTGCGATTTTGGCGAACTAAAAGATGAATATATCCGTGACAGGATTGTGATCGGATTGAGAGACAAATCTCTCTCAGAAAAGCTGCAGCTTTAAGGAACACTGACCCTGACGAGAGCAATTGAAATGGCACGTAGCCACAACAAGCTCATTAAAAACCAAAATGCTGAGCAAAGTGAAAGTAAATTGGAGGAGGTTAAATTCTACCAACAAAATCGTGGCATAGAAAGAAAAATGAGTTTTGATAGACAAAGAAAAGGACAAGGCTATAGAAATGAACGAAGTGACAGGATGAAATGCACAAGATGTAACAAAACCCATAACCAAACAGAATATTGTCCTGCCAAAAAAACAGAATGCCGTAAGTGCAGAAAGATTGGTCATTTCGCCGTGGTCTGCCACACTAGGACAGTGCAGGAAGTGACAACTTACGAGGATGCAGGCTCACCTATGTTCCTTGACTCAGTTCAAAGGGAGGATGAGCCTGTTCCACCATGGACTGTCGATGTTTCCATGGATGGACAAACAATTAATTTCAAAATTGACTCCGGCGCAGACGCCACTGTAATATCGGAGGAAAGTTACGAAAGTCTAAAGAACAAAATTCCACTGAGCAAGACGAACGTCATACTGCACAGTCCTGGTGGCAAGCTGGAGTGTTTGGGCCAACTGAGAACAAAAGAAAGTGTGAAAAAAAACTATGTATCTGACGAATGCTTATGTGGTGAGAGGAGCTCATGTTGGCCATCTGCTGGGACGCAGTACTGCAATTCAAATGGGGCTAATAAAGAGAATAGATGAAATAAGAGAGAGTGTGTTTGGCTCTTTGGGACTGATGGCATGTGAACCTGTTAAAATAATGCTCAAAACTTCAGCTGAGCCATACAGTGTTCATGTAGCTCGTAGGGTACCAATCCCAATGCTTACAAATGTCAAACAAGAACTGGATAGAATGGAGCAGCTGGGCGTGATTGAAGAGGTTTCCGAGCCCACCCCATGGTGTGCCCCAATGGTGCCAGTCACCAAAAGGAATGGAGACATTAGGATATGTGTCGACCTCAAACGACTGAATGAAGCCGTCATTCGCAAAAAGTTTGTTCTGCCAACCTTAGATGACATCACTTCTAAACTGGCGGTGGCAACGTTTTTTTCCAGTCTGGATGCGGCCAGTGGTTTCTGGCAGATTCCGCTTGATGATGCCAGCAAGAGGTTGACTACTTTTATAACCCCCTTCAAGAGGTACTGCTTTCGTCGTTTGCCGTTCGGCATAACTAGTGCTCCAGAGATATTTCAAAAACCCATGACTGAGCTACTTCGGAATGTCGAAGGAGTATACTGCTACATGGATGACATATTGGTATATGGTCATACGCGTGAAGAACATGACCTTAGACTTGATGAAGTACTGAAGGCCATTCATGCCTCAGGGCTGAAGCTAAAAAAGGAAAAATGCATCTTTGGCTAGAAGGAATTGGGTTTTGTGGGTAGCCATAGTCTCAGTCAAGAAGGCATCAGGCCCAACCCGGAAAAGGTCCGTGCTATTCGGGACCTCGTCCTCGACAAACCTCAAAATCTGACGGAGTTAAAGCGTATGCTGGGTATGATTAATTACCTTTGCCGTTACCTCCCACACAGCACTACTGTGCTACAGCCATTGAATGAGCTACTAAGAGCCAATGCAGTGTGGAGGAGATGGGATAAGAGTCAAGAGGAGGCATTCGCAAGAGTGAAAGAAATGTTGGTTGCGGCCCCAGTGCTGGCATATTACGACGTGAACAAGCCAACAGTCGTGACTGCCGATGCCAGCAGTTACGGAAGCACTGCTTCAAGAGCATGATGGGAAGATGCTTCCAGTGGCCTTTTGCTCCCGTACTCTCACAGCTCCGGAGAAGCGCTACGCTCAAATCGAAAAAGAGTGTTTGGCTTTGGTTTGGACATGTGAAAAGCTGTCACAATATCTCTGTGGTTTGGATTCTTTCAAAGTTCTCACTGATCACAAACCTCTAGTTCCTTTGATGAACCAGAAAAACCTAGACGAGGTCCCCATTCGTTGTCAGCGACTCCTAATTAGGATGATGCGCTTCAACCCCGTGGCAGAGTATACCCCAGGGAAGTCTCTGCTTATAACAGACACGTTGTCCAGACATTCCCTGGCCAACTTAGAAGAGTCAGATCTCGAAGAGGAAATCGAGGCCTACATAGCTGGAGTCGAGGAGCACTTGCCGGCTTCATCTCAGAGGATACAGCAGATAGCCGATGCAACGAAAGCAGATGAGGAGTTGCAAAGAGTGCTTAAATATGTCCAGCAAGGGTGGCCTAAACATGTAAAAGCGGTGCCTGTCGATTTGCGAGACTTCTTTGGCCAACACGGTGTTTTGAGTGAGTCGACAGGGCTTATCTTGCACGGGTCAAGAATGGTGATCCCAATAAAGATGGGAGAGGAAGTACTCGCTCGCATTCACGAAGGCCATCAAGGACTTAGCAAGTGCCGCGAGTGGGCTCGCCTGTCAGTATGGTGGCCGGGCATAAGCACTTATCTAAAGTGTAAAGTGAGTCAATGTCAGTTGTGTCAGAGTAATAGGCCAACGCAATGAAAGGAGCCATTGCTGGTGACAGTTACCCCCAGGTCCATGGAGATACCTCGGGGTAGATCTCTGAGGAAGTAGGTGGCCATCATTACCTTGTAGTAGTGGACTATTACTCAAGATTTATTGAAATGGCACACTTGGTGGACATCACAAGCAGGAGAGTAATCGGCAAATTAAAGAGTATGTTTGCACGCTTTGGCATCCCTGAAAGGCTGTGCTCTTACAACGCTCGACATGAACAAATCTGTTCTGTTCTGCAAATATCTTGAACTCAGCTGATGAGTTCAAGATATTTGCAGAACAGTACAGCTTTGTTCATGTGACGTCCAGTCCTCACTTCCCACAATCGAATGGAGAAGCAGAGAGGGCTGTTCAGACAGCAAAGAAGACACTGAAGCAGGATGACCCTTTCTTGGCCCTTCTCGTGTATAGGGCAACTCCAATAGCAGCCACGGGGTGCAGTCCATCACAACTTCTCATGGGTAGGCACCTCAGGACTACAGTTCCAGTGATGGCGAGTAACTTGACCCCAGAATGGCCTGACTTGCAACAAGTGAAAGCTAAGGATCACAGAGTGAAGGAATCTTACAGATACTTCTTTAATCGACGACATGGTGCAAGATCCTTATCGCCGCTACATCCTGGGGACTCTGTGCGCCTCAAGTTGGATGGTGAAAAAGAGTGGACAACAAAAGGGATCGTAAGTCGTCAAGCTGAACAGCCGAGGTCATTCTATGTGTCAACTGACCATGGAGAACTTCGCAGGAATCATAAACATCTCCAAGCCATTCCAGGGAGTACAGCTACCCAACATGAACAAGATCTACCTGACTGTACAACGAATGCTGAGCAAGGTAACCTGCCTGTGGTTCCAAGCGAGCAATTCCTCGAGGCGAATCAGGGAACATTGGTTCCTTCCTTAGAACCTTCTGCTGCTTTGCCTCGAACTCCACAACATATAGTGTCGCCCAAGACGACACGCTGTGGGCGTGTGATAAGGAAGCCTTTGCGTTACCAGTCATAATACAGAATCAAAGTACAGAAATATCCTTTTTTTCTCTTCTTGTTGTCTGAAGAGTGAATCACAGAGACTTTATAAGCTGAAAGATTTGCTTGCATGTTTTTTTTTATGATGTTCACAATAGTGTTGTCAAAAATATCGATATTTCGATAAATATCGATACTGAAATATCTGAACGGTACCAATACTAATTTCCCGAAGTATCGATACACCAATACTAGCCGAGCAGTCACTTTCACTTCTCTCCAAAGGCGCGTTGACAAACACCACACGTGACGCACTCGTCTCATTCGCTCTGGTTAAATAGCAAAAGTGAATGGAAAGATGGCGAGTGCGGCGTCCCCGCGACCGGCTTTGGTTGATTGATAAAGAACACCGCGAGCGGGCATGTCGGAGTCGGAGAATGGCGTGGACAGGACACGCGCTACACACTGCGAGCGGGCATGTCGGAGAATAGCGCGGACACGCGCTTCACACTGCGAGCGGGCTGCGGGCACCCAAAAGATTGTTTGACTATCAATATCCCTCTCATCACTCATTTTGTAAAATTATTTTATAGATGAAAACATTTAAGGAATTGGCTCCAGGGGTACCATTTAGCAAGCATATGCTCAGCATCAGGGGTGTTTGTTTTTTTTGGACAGACCTGCACCACTGCTAAAAACATCCTAAAACACTGTAACTCTTCTCATTTTAACTTTTCTGAAACATTAACCAAGATGGCCTAGTATTGTTGTTGATATGAGTCTGTGTTTCGTTTTTTCACTGTAATTCTTAAAGTTAACATAATCTGACTGAGGAATCGTAGACAAGTAAATATTGTAACTGTGGTCAGATGTAAATTAACTTGTGTGTCTGTTTAACTTTATTCAAAAATTATTATTTAATTCTGCAATTTGCCTTCATTAGCGATTATCATCAATTTGATTACACATATACTAATTAAACTAAACTGAGCTAGACAATGGCATCTCTGAATTCAATAATGAAATGCCTTTAACTGAAAATTGAATGTTTAACCTTATTATTATACATTACTGACACTCTATCCTCCAATTTGATACAGTTAAGTGCTTCGACACAATCTGTATTATTAAAAGCAATATATAAATAAAGGTAACTTGACTAGATGCTGATCCAGTGAGCATTGTTTCCGCGTCGGATGCACACACGTTTGCGTTTAAATCTGTTCATCAAATTAAGTTAATGTATTAACCAGCATTTATGACCGATGACCAATGCATTTGTTACAGTATATTTTAATCTTTGATAACAGTAGGTAATAAAAACACAACGGATCATGTTAGCTCTGGTCCAATGAAAAAATATTAACAGATAGAACTCAGGACATTTTTGTTCATGTAAAATATACCTCATTGTCATGTTCTAGACTTGTAATATTTAGCTTTAAATAAAAAAAAGACCCCCTTAATATTGTGGCAGTTTTTTTCTCTGTGGTATCGAAAATGGTATCGAATATCGATATTTTTCAAGGTATCGTATCGAAGTTAGAAATTCTAGTATCGTGACAACACTAGTTCACAATAGTGTGCCTGAATTTGTGTTTTAATTTTGTGAAAAAATTAAAATAAATTAATTTGATGTTTTGCCCAAAAGGGAGGAGATGTGATGTATAGTATTCGAGTTAGTGACAAGCTTTCTCATTGGTCATTATGTATGTGCATACGTTCATGGAAGTGTTCAGTAAAAGACAGTCGAAACACATGCAAGTCTAGCGTGGTTCATGACAGTGTGAGCAGTCAAGTCGCAGCTCGACGTTCGGACCCGTATAGTGTGAGCACATAAATCCTGAGCTTTGGCTATACATCGCATGCGATTTACTCGTCAAGTGTGAGTAGGTACCTTGCTGAAATCGCACAGACATCGCACAGTGTATGGCCGCCTTAAGGCTAGGCAGGTGAGGTTTTTTTTCAGTGTTGGAGCAAAACTCTGCAGAACAGCAGCTCTCTAGGACCGAACTTACCTAACCCTGGCATAAGCCTAGCAAGAGCATTTTAATGAAAATGACTATAAGCCCAAGCAACACGGATAGCATTAGCAACAAGCATGTTGCCAATAATAGCTTTTAGCAATGAGCATTAAAAGAAACTTAGCTTAGCTTCGTTAAGACTTTTAGAGATGAATGGAGAGTGAATCACATCGAGTCCTGTGTCAATGCAGACTGAGCTCACTTCCAAATCAGGCAGCTTGTGATCAATGCGGTGAATCTCGTGTTCAAGTTCACGAAATTGAATTAATCTGAGGTGAAATTCCTCTCGCTAAATTCCCGATTGCACGATTCCTAGTGAGATGATGTGATTTTGCCTGCTAAATTTTGCCATTTAATTTGCTCCTGAGAAACGTGATAGCTGCTGATAATACTGATGGAGCTTATATATGTATACAGTGATAGGCTTCGTAATCCTATAGGTAGACGTGGATCAACTGAGAGTCAGCTGATGCAAGCTTGACTAACGTGACCTGATGCTACGCTTGATAAGGACAGTGGTGGAAAGAGTACAGAAAAAACATACTCAAGTAAAAGTACCATTACATTCCAAAAAATGTAGTGTGAGTAGAGTAAAAAGTACTTGTCCAAAAAACTACTTGAGTAAGAGTAAAAAAGTAGCTCATTTAAAAGTACTCATGAGTAGTGAGTAGTGAGTACTGAGCTGCGGATTCTACCCCTTATAATAAACACTGTGCACTACAATTTATAAATTAAAAAAAATTGCACATACTGTAATTCACATTATATTTTCTTCTTTGTCAGAAAGATTGAAGAATACATATCATCCATCTTTTTAAAATGCATCAAATCAGTACACTCATCACCATTTAAATCATATTATTTGGGGGGGGGGGGGGGAGCATTTAAAATTAGGCGAAAAGAAACTGGGCCTGAGCATGCTATTGTTGCACATAAAATATCAATATTCATAACTGTGCAAAGAATTCAAAAACCTTTAGAAACTCATATGATAGTTCAGCATCACACACTATGAGATGGGTTAAATAGAGAGATTAAAAAATACCCAATTTCTCTGCAAAACGGTACCAATGTTAGTGTTTTGCTAAATGAGAATCACTAATATTATCAGATTACCTCACCTAATGCACTGAAAAAGGCTAAGATAGTGAGCCAACACTAATTACACACTTTAATTCCATGCTATTAAATATGTTAGAATTTAAATGTAAATGCACATTGTTCTAGAAGGGTGGCATCATCCCTTACATTTTAGACGGCTACATTTACTCACATTGTAATGCTGCTGATAATATAATTTGTAAGGAAAATTGTGCATTAAATAGGGAAGTTATATCCAGGAAACTTTTACAAAAGAAACAAACAAACACACACACACGCATGTCTCTTTGTAGTCTCGGCGAAGCTGTTTTATCAGCAGCATCCACACAAAAAAACAAAAGTTCAAAATGAAAAATGTTTTTGCGCAAGTGCACTTGCCAAATGAAGACGGATCGTATAATGGATCAATCAAAAAAAGTTTATTAACGAGCTGTAACGTTAGTCACAGACTGACAGAATAAATGCAGTTCAAGTTAACGCCATGGTTCATAGAGTGCACTGATTCTGAATCTGGCGGCATGGCGAGCGAGACGCGGCAGTGCACAGATCGTGACGCGCGTCTCTCTATAATGTGATTGTGAAGTAAATGGGAGCGGGAATTCACCGCATTATGAACTCGTCACGCAATACCCCCAACCTCAGACCAAATGTTAGGCCATTTAGACAGGCCAGCCTATATAAATATCATATTAAGCAGAAATGTGAAATGTACCTTTAGCATATTAGAGGAAGACGCTGATATCTGGATTGAATTGATGCGTGAAGAATGCACTTCCACAGTAGTCACGAGTAACAGCAGGAATAGGCGGTTAAAGTTTTCTATGCTTAATTTGATTTGATGACAGTCACGAGAACGCTTAACTCAATCCAATCACGTTGATGGATAAAAATAAAATGAAATTAGGCTAAAACAAGCATATGTAGCGAGTAACGACCACAAACAGAAGGAAAGTAGCGGAGAAAAAGTACCGATACATCACTTAAAATGTACTCAAGTAAAAGTAAAATTACACAATTTTTAAACTACTCAAAAAAGTACAATTTCTGAAAAAAACTACTTAATTACGTAACGTGAGTATTTGTATTTCGTTAGTTCACAGCCCTGGATAATGATTTATAAGACACTAAATAAACATAGAGAATTTCACTTCAGTCGAACCAGATTTAGTATTTTACAACCAAGTAACTGTTCACACACTAAAACAGCACATTTTATTATTTGTATTTTTCCCCATTGTTTATTGTCATTACAGAAAGACCAAAACTCAGAGTGACCATTAAACCTGATCATCATGTATTCAGAGGAGAGACAGTCACTCTCAGATGTGACATATATGATGAAGGAGTCACTAGCTGGCGGTACAACTGGTATAAAGACGGTTCATACAGTGTTTTCAGTGAAGGACAGGAACACACATTCAGTTCTGTTACTGAGTCTGACTCAGGTAAATACTTCTGTTATGGGACAGAGATTGAAGGATCCCGCTGGTCACAACGCAGTGATGAAGTTACACTGACAGTATCGGGTGAGTTTGATCATCTCTTCATAAACACACACACAAGTTTAACATGTTATTAATGAGCGATGTCTCTATTTCAGATCCGAGAGCAGTTTTAAGTGTTTCTCCTCAGAAGTGGTTGACTGAAGGAGATCACGTGACTCTGATCTGTGAGATTAACGGCTCCTCTACAGGCTGGACATTCAGCTGGTTCACTGTAACTGTCTCAGGTCAGTTATAATGTGCTTCATCTGAATTAACTGGTTATATTGAAGTGAAATGTATAATTTAATATGTCTGAAGCCAGACATAGACTGGGTATGTAGAGCACATGATTTGGTGTTCAACACTTCCATGGGCTCCAATCAGTGAAACCTAGTTTGAGATCCCAATCACTCATTACAGTCACTCCTCTGTAACAACATAAGAGCCATTGATCAAACCCTGAATAAAACAACATAAACACAATGAGTAATTTGAGTTACACAAATGTAAACCAGTGTATTCAGGTTCAAGTTTTGTCAAAAATGTAATTTATATGGGCCAAACCAGATAGTAGGTTATTAAAGTGAAATCTGCACATTATCACTTTATATAGGGAGCAGGAATGATTTTGAGCCGCTCTCAGACAGCAGCAGAGGAGCTGGAGGAAAATACACTGTCAGTTCTGCTACTCTAAATCACACTGGAGTTTATGTGTGCAGAGCAGAGAGAGATAAAACAGCCGTTTACACAACATACAGCAACACACAACCACTGTGGGTCACTGGTGAGTTCACACTTAGTTTAAATGATTGATTCATCTTTAATAAAGACAATTTCCAAATGATAACTGTAATTGTCTTGTCAGGTGTTTCTCCTCCAGTGTCTCTGATCATCAATCCCAGCAGAACTCAACACTTCCCATCTGTCTCTCTCTCTCTGAGCTGTGAGAACCAGAGTAACTCTGATGGATGGACAGTGAGAAGATACACAGACAGCGGGGGGCTGGAAGATTGTTCATCATTACGCCGGGGATCAAAAACAGGATCTACATGTACAATCAGATCCACCAGCACATCAGACACTGGAGTTTACTGGTGTCAGTCTGAATCTGGAGAGAACTATCATCCTGTTAATATCACTGTACACTGTGAGTCTGTGTTTATATATTTAGTAATTCCACTGCAGCTTACAATCAATAAACAGGTTGATATAAACAAGAGCAGGAAAGCATCAGATACTAATGTAAGCAACCAGTCAGAACATCATATAATAGCAATACACTAAAAACACCCATAAAACAGTGGAAAATATGAAGGTCTGTTTTTTTATTTTTTTTTTACTTTGTCTTGTTTAATGATGTTATGATTTTGTTATTGCATGTTTCCTGTGTTTCTGTAGTTGGTGTGATTCTGGAGAGTCCTGTTCATCCTGTGACTGAAGGAGATAATCTGACTCTACGCTGTTTATATAAATATATAAGCCCAACAAAAGCTGATTTCTATAAAGATGGATCACTCATCCAGAACCAAACTACAGAGATGATCATCCCTACTGTCTCAAAGTCACATGAGGGTTTCTACTACTGCAAACACACAGACAAAGGAGAGTCTCCCAAGAGCTGGATCTCAGTCAGAGCTGAGAGTAAGAACTATAAACACAATTGAAATGTTCCTGTACAATTTACATGTAGATGTAAAATATATATGTATCTCCAGCTTCTCCAGCCTCAGGAAATGATGGCCTCAATCCTGTGATAATTGGAGTGACTGCAGGATTGACTGTTGCAGTTTTGATCATTGTCTTCATTGTCCTCCTGTGGCGCTACAGAAACAACAAAGGTTCATCATCTGACACATTAAAATTCAGAGACAGATTTTCAGACACTAGCTTTGTTCCTAACGCTTGTGAGCTGCCAAACTGCATCAGTCTAAGCTGGTGTTCTGGTCTTCGCTGGTAAAACTGGTATGATTGCTGGTTTCAGAAGGTTTCTGGGCTGGTTTTTAAGCTAGTCAGGCTGGAAGACCATTATTTGTTACTTCAATACTGAAAGTTTTGCAAAAAATATTTACGTCATCTATTTTGAAATCATTGAAACTGTGAGTTCTCCATCTTGTCCACTAGTTGTTTGATATATAGAGTTAGTGCATGTTTAAAACACTCAATTTTATATGAAGACAGCAGAGGTGGAGGCTGCTTAATGTTGAGAAACACAATCATATTGTGGTAAATAATTAAAAACATGTCACTAACTCATGAAAGAGATTAAAAGTCAGTTTTCCTCAAAACATTTACCCAGATATTTTGTTTGACTAGGTGTAAGATCTGCGTCTGCGTCTCCTGTCAGTCAACAGCAGAACATCAGTCAGAACCAGAGTGAAGCCGGATACACGACACTGCTGTCTGGTCAGTCTTTACTCATTACCCATTAATACATACCCATAAATATTTACAAGCTGTGATGAAAGACACACAGAAACAACTAACAGGACAGATCTCACAACTAGATAATATTTCAATCTTCTAAATTTAAACATGATATTAACATGATATTTTGTGTCTATACATATATTAGATTTATTGTCATTTAGGTTTTATTTGATCAAAAATTGCATAACAAAATGAATTATTTTCTGTATGAAATATTGTGCCTAGTGCTTTATTTATTTTTAGTTTGTGTCAACATGAAATCAATGTTTTTCTGTGGAATTGAATTTATGAGATGCATGACAATAATCTTTTAAAAATGTATGTATTATTGAAAATTAATTCATGCATGTATTTTTTACAGGAACTGCACATATTTATGACTCTGTTGATACAAATGTTAATAAAGAAATAAGCACAGGTAACTAATTATGTCATTTCAAGTATTTTATGTCATTATATGAGTTCAGTAGTTCTTTTCTAAAGAAATTGGAAATCAAATCCATCTTTTTTGTGTCACAAATGGGTTAAACCAAGTGTCTTATTTCTTTCTGTTGTTCATAGTAGACGGTGCAAGTGGGCCGACTGAGATCACGTATGCTGAGATTGAACTCAAATCTACAAAGAAACAGAAGAAAAAGAAAGAAAACAAAGGTAAATGGAAACAAAAGTCTCTGCTCTTATGATTTTAGGATCATGTTGTTATGTGGCTTTGAAACTGACATGATCCACAAAGGTCATTGCATGCAAATTGTGTTTATTTTGAGGTAATTTGGTCTAACATCTAGTCATTTTAAAATAAAATGATCCTCTCTCTAACACTAAATAATATGTGTTATTTAGCATGTTATAATGCCATATGTCATACCACTGTTGGACGTACAGTAAGTATATGAACTGTTGGCATCTTCTAGGCAATAACACTGAGAGTGACGACATTTACTCTAAACTGAAGCTGGAAACAGATTAAAGTGAGTATCAAAATAAAAATCACAAAATAAAAACATCAACCACTGAAAATGTACATGCATTATTCAGAATCTAAGAAAGTAATTTAAAAACTGTATATAAAAATGATAAATGTGCATTTTGAATTCACTGATATATTTTCAGATGCTGGATCTAGTGATGTGGCGTATGCTCAGGTTAAAAAAGACGAGAAGAAACTTTCAGCAGGATGATGATGATGATGAGTTCACTGTTGGTTGAGAAGTGAAAGGATCATTAAGGCAATAGATTTGCCAGAACTTACTGTAAAATTAGTAAGCCTTCATGTGCTTCAGAGATTATGCATGTTAATGTTTGAAAAGCATTGAGCTGATTATTCATTAGAAATAAGCTAGGCCTATTGTTTAGTATTGCACTGTGTGTTTTTATATTATACCAGCAGCAGCAGCTTATCATTTGTCTGTTGAGTGAGGGACCAAGTTACTTTTTTTATTTCTATCTTCTTGATTTTAAATGTATTTGTAAAAAAATGTATTTGTAACAAAATGTTAAAATTGTTATTTCCATGTCTGGACAAGTTGTCTTTAAACATAAACGTACATAGTGAAACTATATACGTAATAACAAAATATGTAATAACAAAAACTATTTTTTTTTTCTATTGCAATTGCAATTGCTATTTTGAGAAAACAATATATAGGTGTCCTGGGCTATTTATGTTTTTGTTTTTGTTTTGTTTTGTTTTTTTAAAGAAAAGGTTTTGAGTGTTGGCTATTAGAAATTTGTTCTCAGTTTTGTAGAAATAGCCTACACTGCCATTCAAAAGTTTGGGTTTTGAATGGCACATTCAAAACCCCAAACAACAATACTTTTTATTGTAATAATATTTCACATTACTGCTTTTAATGTATTTTTGATCAAATAAATTTCTTTGCCTTAAAGGTATAGCGGAGGATTTTCTTTTTCCGGGTGGGTAGCCTATACTATTGGTCCACCTAAGTGTCAATCATTCTGGTGATATGTTTACGTAAGGCCGTCGTACGTGCTCGTCCCTTCTGCGCATGCGCACTTTCAGGTGTTTTATGTGTGATGAGTTACGGTTTCAGCCATTCCTTTGAAAATGGCTGAGGGTCGAAAGAGAAAAAAATTATACGAAGTGTATGATAAGAAGAGAAAGGCTACAGAATATAGAAACAAGACCAGAGTGATTTTGGGTGAATATTTCACACGCTGGCGTGCGCTAAAAGCACAGGTTGGGCTTCCCACTGATGCCGCAGTCGCGAAGATTCTACTAGACAGGTAAAGTTTGTCATGCTATTTGGAGAAATCCATTTAAAATCACTGCTAGTAAAAGTTAATGTAAGCTATGATTAGCGATGCTAGCCCTGGCACAAGTCATGCACCGCGTAGACACGGTAAACATCTCAATTTGTCTAAAGTAGCCTTATGACCAAATGGTAAATGGTATCACGCTGAAATATTCTAAAACCTTGTGTGTTCAATTTTCGATAATTACAATGTGTTCACCATAGTATTTATTACACAAATGCAACAAGCTACTTCTCCATTGCATATCATGTCTTGAGTCCTCGGTCACTCAACACGTTTAATAGGCGCATGTGCATTTTAAAAAAAAAATTGGAGAGGGTGGGTCTTCTCTAAAATTCGGAAAGATCCTCCGCTATACCTTTAAGAATAAGAGACTTCTCTCAAAAAAGTTTAAAAAGCACGAACCCCAAGTTTACTTAAATATTCTTATACAGCCCATTAATTAATAAATACTATCAAACATTACGAAATATTCTCAATTAGCTTACGTTATTATTATTATAATTTGAAAATGTATACTTTCATTCCAGACAGGTCTAATTGCTATGTTGGAACTTGTAAAGATGCAGCAGGAGCGTGAAGACTTGTCGTAGAAACGACGCTGTAAAAACGAAGTGGAACAAACAACATCTCTGAACAGATCGAACGAACGAATTTAAACAAACTTACTTCCATGTTGTTTTCGAGAGTATTAGCGTATCAGAAAACATTATTTTGTCTTGAAAACTTCACAATAAAAAAGTACAGAAATGATAATATTCGACTCATTTATTTAAAGCTGATGATTGTGTGTGACATCATGTTATGATGATTACAGTGAGAGATGCTGTAATGATCACATCTGCATGACCTGACCGTCTGGGCGGAGATTAACAGGCTTTTTCAAACTATTCTTCGATCGGCTTCAGCTTTGAACCAACACTGAGTGAGATGAATAATCGAAACCACCATCAAGTCCCATAGCGTTTGACTGATCTGTCCCACCGTATAACAACAACTGCTATCTGCTGAAATGTGCTGATCTAACTTCTTTTGTTGAACTCTGGAAGGTAAGCTTCGCTTTTGTTTATATTTAGTTTTAAGCTTCTATATCTTTGCTTACTAGTAGCTAAACTGCTATTGAACTCATTAGAGATAGGCTAAGCAGTTATTTTTGCAAATATTTCTCAAGGGCAGTTTTAGGGCATTTTTACTGAGAAACAATTTGAACTTGTTTGACAATTTTAAATAAAAATGTTATCCCATCCGTTTGTGTTGGAGGCCTATACCTATGTAAAGTGTTATTTAGGTGCATTGTAAATTGTCTAGTTTGAAGGATCTAGATGTATCTTTGTTTATTTTATTGTTACTAGATTCACTATCTTTAATATGCAACACTTTTTAATAGTATATTATTTTGTCACCATTTTCTAGATTCATAAATAGTTATTTATATGAGGTATATATATTAATGTTTTTAACATGTTATTTATATTGATACATATAATACGCATTCAATCAAGTGTAAAAGTCCAAACTGATCTATCTACTTGGAAATAGATAGTCATACTCAAATAGCAAACAACACTGTATTGATCTCATCAGAAAAAAGAGAATCAAGTGTAATGTTTTTCCATCTGCCTATGCCTTGATTCCACCTGACTAAAACAGATAAGCACAATATTTATCTTGTGAGAAATATGGTTAGTTGACATGACACTTTTTACTTTCTTTCATGAAAAATATTCAAATATTGGACACGGGATGAAGCCGCTTGATGAAGAATAATATGTATTTTTCTCACCATGTAATTTAGAGAGTATTGGATAGCACACGACAATATCATTAATTATTTTTTAGAATTTAAATCTTATTTTAAAAAAATAATCTTATTGTCATTATATATTATTTATTTGTATATATGTAGTGTATCAGTTGTTGACTGAATATGCAGCTCTAATCTATACATCTGTGTTTCTGGGTAGCTCTGTCAGGCGATGTCAAGTGTTACATCACACAATGATAATAATGTTGGCCAAAGGAGAAATGGCTTTGCTTGCAGGGAAATGTATGTGTTTTTGATCTTGACAGTTAAACTTTAAAACAGTTTTTATGTCATAGTTTATAAACAAGCATGTTTTTTGTGATAACTGAACTGCTTGCTTTGTTGTCTCAGTCCTCAAACCCATTCCTTCAAACTCTTACTTTGTGTTATTTTCTCAGCCCAGTTTTGTAGACGATGTCCATTCATTTCACAGAAGAGGAGCGATCCTCGTAGCCCCGGGCGAAAACATTGTTTCTTTGGAACATCCATCTCATTGCTGGCTTGATTTCAAGGAAATCCAGATTTTGTTTGTGCGTTGGTCCATGTGAGAGGTCGAAAGTGTTTCTCCAACGTGTCCTCCAAAAACTCAGACTGTTGTCCAAAGCAGACGAGGCTCAGCCCCCACATTCGGAAGTGATGGGAAGTGTGAGAGCCCACCGGTACAGCATAGTTTCCTCGGAAGAAGCCGGGATGAAGCTGTCCCCCATCGCTGTGCAAAATGGCTACGGCAATGGAAACATGGGCAGCAAAGTGCACACGCAGCACCAAGAACAAAGCCGCTTCGTCAACAAGGACGGACATTGCAATGTGCAGTTCATCAACATGAGTGAAAAAGGTCAACGCTACCTGGCTGACATCTTCACGACATGCGTTGACATCCGCTGGCGCTGGATGATGGTCCTCTTCTGCCTATCCTTCCTACTGTCCTGGCTTCTCTTTGGATTAATATTCTGGCTTATTGCACTTTCGTCCGGGGACTTGGAGAATCAAGAGCAGATTTGTATTTCGAACGTCGACAGCTTCACGGCAGCCTTCCTGTTTTCCGTGGAGACGCAAACTACTATTGGATATGGCTACCGATATGTAACAGAGGACTGTCCTCTTGCTGTCTTCATGGTGGTTTTCCAGAGCATCTTGGGATGCATCATTGATGCCTTCATTATTGGTGCGGTCATGGCTAAGATGGCCAAGCCTAAGAAAAGAAATGAAACCCTTGTATTCAGTCACTATGCCACAATAGCCATGAGGGACGGTAAACTGTGTCTGATGTGGAGGGTCGGGAACCTCCGGAAAAGCCATCTGGTGGAAGCTCACGTTCGCGCCCAGCTGCTTAAATCTCGCACCACCGTTGAAGGTGAGTTCATCCTGCTCGATCAGATAGACGTTGATGTCGGATTCGACACTGGCATTGACCGTATATTTTTAGTGTCCCCCATCACCATCGTCCATGAGATTGATGAGGACAGTCCATTCTATGACATGAGCAAACAGGAACTGGAAAGTTCAGAGCTGGAGATAGTGGTGATTTTGGAGGGCATGGTGGAAGCTACGGCCATGACCACGCAGTGTCGCAGCTCTTACGTGACGAGTGAAATCCTGTGGGGTCATCGATTTGAGCCAGTGCTTTTTGAGGATAAAAATCATTACAAAGTGGACTATTCGCACTTTGAGAACACATACGAGGTTTCCAGCACGCCTCAATGCAGCGCTCGAGATTTGGCCGAAAAGAAGTACATCACATCTAGCTCGAACTCTTTTTGTTATGAGAACGAAGTAGCCTTCATGGATAAAGAGGAAACGGAGGATGAAGACGACGATGACGTTGATGAAGAGGACCAGAAAAACATCAGAAGAGACAGTGTGGCATTGGAAGGATCCAATATTGATGACGTCAAAAGCACGGCTTCCAGTCAGGATACTTTACCACTTCAACTCAAACCGTTAAGACAGCAGCCAGAGATATGACAACTGAAGAAAGTTGCTTTGTATGGAATAACATTGGTGTACAGCAGGTGTATGGTATACCAATGAAAAGGCCTGACTGAGGAAAGGCTGTTTTGCTGCTGTTTTGAGAGCATGTTGCCATTGATTTGAGAGGAACCCAAAAGGTTGGGTTGCAGATGTCTTGAAACGTTCATGTTGACTGATCTAAGAAGACAGATCAACAAACATGAACTTTCAAATGAACTCTGACACTTTATTCACAATCAATTTGTAATATAGACAAGAGTGGCACATTTTATAGATAATATAAGCTCTGTTCCAAACCAAGTAAGCCAATCAAAGTAACTCAATATGGCTTAAAAAAATTCACTCCTAGAAAATATTATTCAATGGCGTTCTATATAGAACCCTAGGGTTCTTGGGCCTCATTTATAAAAAGCTGCGTAGAAACCGCCCTACATTTGATCTTACGATCATTTCTCAAATGTCTGTATGTGTGATTTAGAGAACGAATGCCTCTCTTCCAGATGTAAAATGTATAAATTGCAAATGATCTTGAATGGTTTCAGATATCCACCTTGTAAATGGCATCTAATTAATGTCATTAACATGTAAAAGAGCACCAGTCAATGTCCAAATGCTTTAGTTGAGAATGGCGAGCGGCAAGAATTGCTTTGATTTCCAAATACCTGCAGTTCTCCGACTCTCTGCCACAAGGAAAAGCGCGTACGTCTGCCTCGACCCTGACGTGGAGCTAAGAACGTTTCCACATCAAAGACCGTTTTTATGAATAAGAATGGATTTTAGCATACTCTGTGTGTATGCACGTTTTATAAATGAGACCCCTTGACTCAATTTTAAAGAACACTTTATGGCAAAAATGTTTCTATATAAGGAGAGATTAATTAAAAAAAATGCAATTAAAACAAAATCCATAAAATGGTCCCATGATAGGAACGCTTAAAATGTTCTATATGAAGCATCTGACGGAACACTTAATATATATATAAAAGTTTCAAATTAGCATGTTGCTAAAGATTCAGTACAAAAGGATTACAAATGCATGATTGCATTAAATTGCATAAAAAATGCATCAAATTGGTTAGAGCTAGTTTCCTAATGTAGCATAATGTTGTTTGGGAACAGTCTGTCTATGATGCCGTAAGGTGCTGTCTAGGTATGTAGCTCACTAGGTTTTGGAGCAGAGCTATAATTTTACAAGTCACAATGATTTTACAGGACAGACTGTTGACTGTTTTGTCCCATTGTCCTTGCACACCAGCTATTAATAGTACATTCAGGATAATACCTTGTGTCATGATGAAATCATGTTTGACTTCAAAAGTAGAGGCTGTACAATGAAGCCTGTAGTGAAAATGAGAACCAAATGTTTCCTTTTGATCTCGTCTATGAAATTAAACCTACAATAGAGGAATTTTTGAGCACTGAAAACCCCAATAATGACACAATAAGAGATAAATGAGCATAAAGTTAGAACCCTAGAATCCATATTTCACATTTCTAATGTGGTTGTCATTGACAGTAGCCGTTTTTATGTGAAGAGCTATGTGTTCACAGATTATTTGAAACCTTAGCTGGAAATAATGAAAGGAACCTGTTAATGAGCTGGTCTCTTAACATAGGTCTCTTTCTATAAATATACTTCTGTATACAAATGTGTTACGATATCAGTACTGAAGATTAGCCATCCATTTTAATGACCGTATAAGCTAATCTAGGGCACTTATTAGTAAACGTAAAGCTAGTCGGTCCATGCACTGCATCTTCCACACAGGGTTTGTCAAAGCACACTCAACATCTCAGGATTTGGAGGAAATCTGGCATTCATGCAGTATGAGCGGTCAAAGAGTTGTAAATACACTACAGCAAATCTTTGAATAATATGTAAAGAATGTCATGTTCAAAGCAGTATGTGTCCTTTCGATGTGCAATATAGCTTCAGTGACTGAAGAATGTTAATGTTTATGAATGAAGGCTGGAATGTTATTTATCTGCTGCTATTTAAGAAAGGTTATAAAAGATAAATATGTTGATAAAATGAGAAAAAAATACTATTTGTTTTGTATGACATGTTAAAACCCAAGCAATAATGACTTGCAATGCTGGTATTTAAAAACCAGAAACAGTAGGGAACCAATATCTAATGAGTTTTTTTATGTAGAAGACTGTGACAGTAGCTATCAAAATAAATCACAATAAAGGTTACTATTGATTAACAATATAATCTGCAGTGTGATCATCTGCAGAAGTTTGCCTGATTTGTATTAAATTGAAGGTGAACCCCGGTCCATATTTTTAAATGTTTGGTTTTATGCATAATTACATTATGTGTTGCTAACAGCAGGTCTCAAAATGCACGAATTAATATCTTTGACATGTTTGTGACATCATAAAATATTATTTTATTATAAATATTTCTTGCCTGCAGCATATTTGATATTTCATAAAGATGATTGTATTTTGAACACATCACATATTATGTAATCCTAGTGGCAACATTCCAGATGATGACATCACATACGGATACAATACATTTAAAGAGACAGAAGAATTTCATTCATTTTTAGACTGTAAATGTAGTTGACATTGAGGATCATCCAGACAAGGATTGTGTGGCTTGACTAATTTGAATCCATGACCATAGTTTGTGTAAACAGAGAATCAATTGGACACAGGAGATGCAATGAGAGGATTGGATTTTGTTCTGCTGAAAGTCTGATTTTTCCCTTAGGCAATGTTCCACATTATCCAATGGCATGTCCTCTTTAGTAGGAAAGAAAAAAATCAGTTGACTGTATTTCATTGAGCATCAGATACTTAAAGGGACAGTTCACCCAAAAATTGTAATTCTGTCATCATTAACTCAACCATATTTTGTTCCAATCCTGTATGGGTTTATTTCTGCTGTTGAACACAAAAAATATATATTTTGAAGAATGTTGGCAATCAAACAGTTGATGGGCCCCATTGACTTCCATAGGTTTTTTTTCCGTTCAATGGAAGTCAATTACTTCCAAAGTCAATGGCTACCATCAACTGTGTGGTTGCCAATATTCTTCAAAAATATCTTCTTTTGGGTTCAGCAGAAGAAAAAAATTCATACAGGTTTGGAACAGCTTGAGGGTAAGTAAATGATGACAGAATTTTCATTTTTTGGTGAACTATCACTTTAATGAACAAGTGTTATTTTATATATTATATTATCCAAGAAGAGGTATTTCTCTGCCACAAGTCCCTATCACATTTAAAGCGAGTTCAAAGCCTTCATAATCGGAGCTAAAGAATAAAGAACACAAGGTAATATGAAGCAGCTGTTGCAGTGAAAGTTATTAACGACGCAGTGTCAGTTCAGGTGTGGTCTCTACAGATATTAGGTTTAATCTCTAATGTTATTCCTGATGAATGAAGTCTGGTTTTGAGATTAGGATGATCCCTCTACCATGCTGTGCAGTGAAAACTATATGACGCACAGTTTCACAGACCAGTGAAGTAGATTAAATGTGTGTTAGCAAAACATTTGCGTCAATATGTTTCTCACTCAATAGTGTATCTGATTTTTTTGTTTGCATTGAGTCTAAAAACAAAAATTTTGAGTGTTTCATGGCGGCATATATGGGCTGGTAAATTCCTATAAGGGTTGATCCATGGGCTGCGCTGCTAATGTTTTAATATCATGACATTTATGTTACAATTCTAATCATTTAGAGCTGCATTGTGCTCTAGAGAGGAAATTTAAAAATTGTGGGTTAAATTTTAGGTCAGTTGCTAGCCATAATAAAACTTTTGGCAATTTTATGTCAGAAGAACTCATTTAAACAGTATGCTAACTTCAAAACAAAGTTAAAACACTCTGTGACTCACTTAAAGAAAATGAAACCATGCGTAACATGTCAACATTTATTTTGTATTTTAAAGTATATAATATTGCAATTTTCCCCAAAATTCCAATGACCCTGTCCATGAGCTACCAACATATTAATAGGATCATTCAGGATCCCCTATTTCAGTCCCCAATGTCTATGATGGTCAATCTGATTTATATTGGTGATTCAAGGAGACCATAGAAATTGGGAAATTGGTAAACTGTGAAGCAGCTTAATAAAAAATACAGTTTAAAAGTAATATATATATATATATATATATATATATATATATATATATATATTGGTCTGAATTTAAACTGCATTCTTGCACAGACTGTGTTGTTCAATACATATATAAACTGCATTATGAAGATTAAAATGTCAAAACATAAGTTAAGATGTCTCTATGAGACTGCATTGTGGCTAACATCTCCACATCTGACATTTCCTGAGTGAGCAGTATTGACAGAAAACACATTCCCTCCAACCCTGATTACATAAAGCAGTTTCCGTTAATGATCTCTAGCGATACTGAACCACTATCACGCTACTAAAAGTATGCTGTGCACAGATTACATAGCCTATGCACATTTTGTGTATGCATATTACTCAGATTACCTAATACAATTGCCACAAAAAAAAAAAGAATTACTTAATAGAACACGGTGCGTGCACTTAAAGTCCCCCTGTGGTGCAACACCATTGCTGAATATTTTCTCTTTAAAACTGCAAGGAACCAAAGACAGTCTCAAAATCGCTTGTGTTTCTGGCGTCACAAACTATCTTGTAACCAATCAGATCAACGTGTGATCGTCAACGAGTGAATCTCTGAGCTGGTGTGAGTGAGTGGAGGTGGGGCTCATTTGCATATTCATAGAACCGCATACACTAAATGAGGCAAGGGTGTACTGAGTTACATTCAAGCTATTTTAAGGCATGCCGAATTTTTTCAGAGAAAAAACATTTAAATATTACGTTTTTAGGGATGAAATATACGTTTTAAGAGATAATATGTTTGACTATAGTAGGACTTTAATGCACTTTTCTTTTTTCTTTTTTTTTAAATGCATTCGATTAAATGCATTTTAAATGCATTTTTTTAAATGCAGGCCTATATATTGTGCTTGACCTGTGTGATAAATCAAAAACAATATTAAGCATGGTCTTAAACATCTCTTTCTTGACTCGTTAATTGATCAGATTGCCACTAGCTCTGACATTGAAGAGGCTCTGCGCGGACCCATCGGTGTATGACATCAAAGTAACGTTACCATGATAGTGATTACAGAACGGACGATTCACTTTCCGATCTCTCATGCGGTAGTGCGACGTCATACACCGATCGGTCTGTGCAGCGCCGCTTCAAGGAGAACACGCCGGCTGCGTCCAAAATTGCGTACTCTCTTAAATCGGTACTTACTTTGAATAAGTAATTATTTGACTGCTAGAAAAGTATGTTCTGTATAGTATGAGTGTGTGTAGTATGAATGTAATCTGGATGTACTAATTTCGCCATGTTGTCATTATCATGTGTCAGTGTCAGTTCAAGTGCCAGTCACAAATTCTCTCCCATGGCCTCATGGGAAAGTAAAGTGTCCATCGTATGCATTGCACACTTCAGAATCTCAGTAGTTGGTCATCCGGGTACTTTTCGCCTTCCGTTTTATGAGTAGGCCTACTGTGAATTCAGACAAACTTACATAGGCCTACTGTTTTTCACCTAACGTTACGAGTAGGGAAATATGCGATTTCGTTTGCAGCCACCTTTTTTATTACACAAACACAACGAGGTCATGTGACAATGTAGCATAGATCCATCCATTTAAAAAGTTTATTTATTTTTTCACTTTACAGTAGGTTTATATACTGTGCAGCAAGCAAGTAGCCTATTCTGTTCCAAACATCCTGCAGCCTGCGCATCATGTTTCTTTCCCAGCATGCACCTGTCCTTCATAATCACTCCAGCAGCTGCTTCTTAATGCTGTGTTTGCACTGCTGTGCTCCAGCTGGCTTTCTAATAGTTACCTTATGATAGCGTTACTGCAGCCAAATGGCATCAGATGAAACCTGTCAACACTAAAGTAAGTGTCTGCATATCAGCAGTCAAGCTTTAAACCACTCTCTTAATTCGAATAGCTCAATGGCTAAATAGGACGTGCCACTCTTTGACCACCAGAGGAAAAAACAATAATGACGTTTAAACTTGAGAGAGCTTTTTTTAAATTTATTTTTATATATCTCTATTTAAACATAAGATGCATAGTTACAGTACTTACAACAGTTCCAAAAAAGTTTTTAATGTATCAATGTTATCTAATACAATATAAAATTAAAAATAAATAATGCTTTTCCAAACGCATTTCCACCCCGGAAACATCACAGCTTCATAAAGTAGAACCAATGCATCTTGGTAAGTAATAAACACAGTAATTTGTGGGTTCAGAAATTGTGATTTTAATGAAATGTAACATGAATTGCAATATAACAAGTGAGCAAAAAATTAATTTAGTTTTATTTATTTTTTCTTTAGCTTTTTGACTTTTCTTTCTGTGAAAGCAATCAGCATGCTCACCGTACAATTTAAGGAGTTGACAAATTAAAGTCAAACATGGTAATATACAAATGTGACTTCAAATTACTATTAAAATTTGGGTGAGCTTTCATGCAGCATGATAAAAAAAAATGTTTTACAAAAGTAGCCAAAAATTCACAACCAGTGAAACAGGATATTAAATTAGAAAAAGTAAAGGGCAGACCTTGATTTTATCCATTTGGAATTGATTAAATGTTGACAAAATGTTTTGTTTTTTTAAGCACCATAAAAAATGTATTTTAAAAATTAAATGGGTTGAATTTTGACATCAACAATAAAATTTGGTGCTGATTTGATATTTGCAAAAATCCATATGAACGTAAAATCAAAATGTGGTGCAGTTCAAGATAAAAGCATCTGCCAAATGCATAAATGTAAATGTATTTGAACATGCAAAACATGCCTTCAAAGCTGTAGGGCATAAATCAGTGGTAGAGGAACCAGACTCTTATTTTTTGGCTACTATGAGGCTGTGGTAGAAGGGCTTCACAATAATGTGCAGGTAGAGCGAGCTGTCAATGAGGTACTCGGATGCTCTACGCTGCAGGTCTGCTTCCAACAGAAAGTCTCCCGCCTCCTCCGTGCTCTGGTGGAAGTTGTAGACATGACGGACCACCACCTTCCCCTGCTTGCGGGCCGATACAATGACAGTCTTTTGAAAGCTGACGCCAGCAAAGTCCGGGCTGGAGGTGGCAGGTGTGACGATGATCCGCGGGCGCCCTCCGTCGGTACGAGTGGGCTGCAAGGACCCCTGCTCCGGGTAAGCGGATCGCACGCTCAGAGGAAGCCAACGCGGAGAGAAAAGAGCATTCCACGTCACGCGTTTGCTGGCGTCGTAACCGCTCGGCCCGAGTTGAGTCTGAAAGCTGAAGCTGCGGTCGTCTCGCGTAGGGTTGTTGATCACCCACGGGGAGCCCCATGCCGGCGACAGGTAGTTACGTGGCGTGAAGAGGCTGCAGTTAACGTCGAAGTACTTCGCGAGCTGGACGGGTGAGGCTGAGTGGAACTGGAAGGCCAGGAAGAGCAGATCGCGTACGGATTCGTAATATTTCAACATCAGAGATGACTTCTGCAGGTGGAACAAATGTTGAGGTGATATCATGGAGTAACGTATCGCTTTGAGTGCGTTCTCGGCCGTCTCACCTGAAGGCTGGTTCTGGTTGATCCAGGCTTCCAGAGCTTTGTACAGCTCCAGTTCGCTCTGCAGAACCAGGTCTGAGCGCTGCAGCAAAGACAGCATCAGTTCTGGGCTCACTGAGCTCCACTCGGCGCTCTGGAGAACCGACGACAGGTTCCAGGACAGGTACTGCAGGCAGCTGTTCTGCAGGCTCACGTCCCCGATCTGCGTGGCGTATTGGTACCAGGCCACCACGTGACCCGTGGGCGAGTCGCTGGACAGGTGCTGGGTCATGTATTGGGTGAGGCCCTGTTGGAGGTCCCACACATGATACTTGCTGGCGAGCTTGTGTAAAGGAATGGCCTGGTTCAGACGCACTGTGATGTCACCGCAGTACAAGTACCTGCAGGGAAAGAGGTCAGGCTGTAAAAATCAACCTTCCCATTGAAGTTTTACCTGAGATTACTCTCATTACCCTGAAACTTTACCTCAAAAACCTGTGTAGAATGATAATAACGTAACAACTGAAGGGTGGACTAAAAGTATTTTTCTCTGTTCTTCATCTTCTCATTTTAAGGAACCCCACACCTGACACGCAAGATTTTTTTCCATCGAGAGGTGCATACATTTTTGGTCAAGATCTTGTATTGCCAATGTAAGAGTCCAGCACTCTGTAAAGTCTCCTCCAGCACATCCCAAAGACTTTCAATGAATTAAGGTTATGGACTCAGAGGTGCCAATTCATGTGTGAAAATGATTCTTCATGTTCCCTCCTAACCATTATTACACAATTTGAGCCTGATGAATCATTGTCATCCTGGAATCTGGCCATGATGCGTCTTCCTACATGGTTGTTTAAGAAATTAAAATCTACACACTCCATCAATTAGGGTTAGAAGAACTGATGCCAAACATATAATACGTATGTTAGAAACATAATAATCACTGCAATACTGATTCAATCATTGATTCTTAAGCATTTGCCTAATTAAATCCAAACAGTGATTTTGATAATTATTTTTGGCCGGTCAGTGTACTGTATAATGCGCACAATTTATTTAAAGCGAGGGAACAAATTGATAAAGCTTGCGGATGTAAGTTGTGGGAACAAATTGTTAATTCATGGGCACTATATACATATTCTTTCCTGCATGTCATGTGCGGGGCTCCATACGTTTATCTGACATGATACGGATGTAGGTAAAACCTGGAAATATTCATGATCTTTCACCATTGTGTCCTTTTGACGGTCCCTCTAAAATGTGTACATTTGTTGAATTAGTTTTATCTCTGATTTTGTCATAAAATTCACTACTTTAGTAGGCTATCATATAAAAATAATGCAAGCCATTACATACATTGATATGCATTGGACCCCAGGAAACTTTGTGGAAAGTAATGTTTAAATACTTGATTTAATGCATTATTTACGCTAAGCTAATGCATTATTTAAGCTAAAAACGCATCTTTTTGAATTGGCTTATATTCAATGAGGAAGTTGTATTGTAAGTTTTTTATTATACGGTTGTTATGGTATTTTTTTATTGTATTGTATTGTCTTATTATGTCTACTACAATATGTGCAGCACATTGGACAACCTCGGTTGGGATTAATGGTGCTATATAAATAAAATTGACATTAAGTTTCCCTCCAAATGCATTTAGTGGAAAATCTACAAAGAAATAAAATAAAAAAAACAATAGAAATATAAATCAAATTAAATTACTTTGTTGAAAATCCACAATATAAAATAAAACAAAAAAACGATTTACGATATATAAACAATAATTTAAAAATATACAATTTAAACAAAATAGAAAGCAATAAAAATATAAAAATAAAATAGTTTCTTTTAGTCTAGTTCCTTTTGATCTACTATATAAAAAAGAAATATAAAATACATAAATAAAATAATACACAAAATGTGGCACATTGCCTATTATTAGATGAAACATTTTTATTCCTTTTCAATTTTAATTCCTTAAATCTTTTGTAGCTGTACTCCACACTACAAATCAACAAGAGAAAGTGAATCTAAAAAAACAAGATCATTACGAGAGCAATACATTACTATCTACCAAAGTCAAGTAAAAGGCAAACACATTACATCATAGACTTTTTCCCAGAAACCCCAGTTACTCCCAATTAGCGGACTGTTATGGCCTATTGATTATAGATTTAGACTTGTAACTAAAAGGTTATATAGGTTCAAGGGTAAAGCATGGGCAGTCACCTCAACCACGTGTTGCTCCAAGAGAATTGTAAATCACTTCGTATAATTGCTAAATGACCAATTAATTATGAATCACTCACCTAATGAACTTATCAAAGACAGCTGCGCAGTCTGGCGTCTCTCTGATGACCATCGCAGTGGAGTTACGGGTCTGTAGGAGCTCTTCAAACACGTCGCTCTGTAGGGTCAACACCAGCGAGTGGACCTGGATCACCTTCACCTCGTCCGTGTTCAAGGTCTGCACGCGCAGACTCACGTCACTGCCGTTTCCCAGGGTCAGCAGGGCCTCCATGCGCTGCACAAGCACCATTGAATGGTTCAGTGTGGTAGCACTGTTCTCCAACACCACATCTGGCTTCAACGCTGCTGAAGGACGGAAATGTGACAACCATGAGCCGATTGAGGCAAACGAAAGAAGAGGCAGCGTAAAGTGTGTTCAGAAGAGTTACAAACCATTTTTGCACATTCAAAAACAAGAACAATCCATATTATGAGGGGTTTAGATGTTCTTGCATGCTTTTGCACTCCATATTTAATCGTTTTTTGAATAATGTATGAATAAATCTCTAATCGATTTACAATTGTAGCCATTCCTTCTTGTATGTCATTTATGTAGTTGGATTTGGTGTAATGAATTTAAAACACACCCCAGAATTTGGTTTTCCATCCACCTTTATTTGGCACTAAACTGTGAATTTTCCTCTTTTTAGAATCAATAATATTAAGCATGAGAGCAATTATATTGCTTTTCAGCTTGCAAGGGCACTTTTGGTGTCAAAGAGCCCAAGAAATGGAGGAAATACATGCAAGCCTGAATACAAAATCACAAGCAAGACCTTGTTAATGAAGGGCTTTGAATGCTGCTCGCTGCTCTTGAAGTCATGTGACACATTCACTCGTGCCTGACACTTTGATCAGTTCAGTCATTTGAAAGCTTCTGCATTTCCTGTAACGATGGTGACTTCTCATATAACTGCAATTGAACTGTGCAACATTGTGTCTGCACATATGAAGAAAGATTTTACAGATTTTTAGGAGCTTTTTGAGTTAAATACCAAAAACATGGTCAGGAAAAAGTACAAATTGTCATAAAGTATCTTCTCTCATAACATATATGAAAAATATATGGCTATTCCAGGGACTACAAAAAAAAAAATCTATGATCTTACCTCCTACACACAGTGCAACACAAAGGTTGGCCAGGCAGGACACGGCAGGCACGCTTCGTACGGAGTTCACCATGTCTCGTCCAGTATTTAATATCGTCCTTCTTTCTTCTGGATGCCTTTTTTTCACCCCAATCTCTCTCTCAGTATGTGCCGCCAGGCTCCCTGTCCCACACTCTTTATGTAGGACGTTGGCACATCGCTGAGCATCTCTCAGCCTCATGAAGCCCATTGATTGGTGGAACCCCGGCTGGGCCGTTGCCATGACGACCGCTTTGATTGTGAGTTTCTCCTCTTTCAATGTTACATGATATCGATCTGTGGCACCGGGCCGCGTGTTTGGACTGAAGTGGGCGTCTGGAGTGGGATGCGGTCTACACATGGGGGCTACTGCAACCATTAGCTCAAATAAAAGAATATACTGGAAGATGAATATTATTGCAAATTGTTCACAATGTTGGATTGCAGAGGATATCTATTTAGTAACATCTTAAAACACAAATGCATTTGCAAATCACTGATTGGGTGGTTAAGCACCAATTCTATGCAATTTAATAGATTAATACAATTAAAATCAAAAGGGAAAGCATGAAAAAGATATAAAACCACATAAAAACATTCAATATTTTGTAACAAACTAAAATGTTGTTGTTTTATAATGAAAGAAAATTCTATACAAATTCCACCCATAATGCCATGGGTTGTTTAGGTGTTAATTACTGGCCCACTTAACAAAACAAACAAAAACACATCCAGGCCTTTAAAGTAAACCTACAGTATTTATGTGCACCCGCGACAATACAAGAGTTGTAATAAGGGAGTAATGTGTTCAGCTAGAGGAGTTGTGCAGATAATTCGAGCAGCTTAATTCAGTAGCTGGAGTTTGTAGAGAAGCTCTGAAGGCAGGACATAATAAAGAGCTTTACAGTAATCATTACGAGAAGTGACTAAAGCATAAACAAGAATCGCAGTTACTGAGAGAGCTGGACAGGTTTGATTATTATTACGCATGTGGAAATATCCAGAGCGCATGACACTGTTTATATGTGCTTCACCTTTCAAATGATAAAGTACTATCAAAGATGACACCCAAACTGTTAACCCGTTTAAAAACACTCTGAAATTAATAATATCCACAGAGGATCATTTAGATTTGGCCAGATTGGTTTTTGACCATCAAGAAGAATTTCAGTTTTACTGCTGTTAAGTTTAAGAAGAACTCTTTAATATCAGCTGAACAATCTGAGAGGAAAGATGGAGGAAAGGTAGATGAAGGTTTGGAGGACAGGTAAAATTAGGTCTGATCGGTGTAGCAGTGGAACTGAACACTAAATTTCCAAAAAAAATACCAACAGGTAAAGGAAAGGCTAAATAATAAATAAAAGAGGACCCAAAACTGAGCCCTGCAGAACACCTGTATTGACGTATGAAGGCTTTGATCTAAACTGCTTCAGCTGTATAAACAGAGTATGACCCTTAAAATAAGATCAAAACTCAGTCAAAGGGGGTACCAATGATTTATATAGACTCCAATCTAACAGAATGCTGTGGGCCGAGAACACTATGATATGGATAGAATCCCTATTAAAAAAATTGCTTATACAAAATATTATCAGAAAGATGATCCCGGACCTGGGCTGCAACAATCCATTCCAGTATTTTAGAAAGAAACGGTAGATTTGAAATGGGGTGAAAATGATCAAAATTACTTGAATCAGCCTCCAGTTTCTCAAGTATATTAGTTATCAAAGCAGTTTTGAGTGAAGACGGAACAATAACAGAAACAAGCGACGAGTGTATAATATCAGTAATTAAAGAATAGAGAGAAGGTAAGCAGGCTTTAACCAAGTACATTGGAATAGCATCCAACTGACAAGTGGTAGTTTTATATTTTGGAATAATACAGACTACTTCCCCTGTGCTTGGTAGTTTCAATGAGGAAAGAGTAGAAATTGATCAGAACAAAATGCCAGATAAGCCTTCATCAGTCATTCTAAGTATTAAGGGAACAGATGCATATGAAATCACTGTACATTATATAAAAGTCTGAACATTTTATTTTTGCCATTTATACAGTCCTGCTACATCCACTTGTAAATATTTCACAGCAAAATTCATCACTATGGCATTGTTGACCAGCAGTGGTAGCAAAAAAATATAGAATAACGAAATATACATATAGATATGATAGAACACTATACAATACAGAGAGTATCATGTGGAGGTCCTGGCTGCCCTGTCCTGCTCGTGTTTGTCTCTCTGCTGCTGCTTCATCTGTCTGTACAGCTGCACCGCTCTCTCCCGCTCCTCCTCCATCATCCTCTTCCTCGCCATCGAGGGTTTGGCTACCGACACAGGACTGTGACCCAGGAGGGAGTTCAGGAGAAGACCTTTGGGTGCCCCCTTAAGGTCAAATCATGATGGGAATTATGACCAAAATGCATTTTATTTAGCATCTCTAAAGGGAGTAGATGCACATAAATATCTTACCTGGGGTTTGACTGTGGCTTTCCTTGGTTTAACACTCAGTAATGGAGGTGCCATGGCAACCTCTCCAAATGGTACCTCATCTAAGAGGAAGAGACATGATGCTCAGGTTACATTTGATGAGAATGTTGAATTTATATTTATATATATATACACACCTTTAAACATCTCCTCCTCTTCACGCTCCTCTTGCTTGTTTAACTTCTTTCTCTGCTGCCGAAGTTTCTCTTTATTGAGCCTAAAACAAAGCTAAATAAACTTTAACACACTATGGCAGTATTTGAAATGACTATAATCTTTATTTATAGAGAAACTTTGCAACAAGGAAGTCAAGGGCATGTAGACACAATCGTTTTGCATGATTATTTAATGCATTTGTTGTCAGATTGATTGGACTGACAAGCTTAATCAATTAAATGAGCAACAACAATTAATTAATTAATTAATTAGCAATAAACACCATGATCACACAAATACCATGGTGTAAATAAAAATGAGATAGGAGGGAAAATTATATTTCCATGTTTTTTGCGTTCCCCTGACAAACTGTTTTCTAGCAAGACTTCCAAGCTCTGCTTGTTTGCAAGTGAATGCAAAAAGTATTGTGAGAAAAAAAAAAAATTCTGGGAACACAAAGGCTCCGTGAGCAAAATGCAAAAGGTTTTGCAAGCGAACGTAAAGTTTTCATGGAATCACAAAAATATTTGGGTAACACTTTAATTACAGCCGTTATGTGTAATGCAGTATAAAGGATATTCATAATATATGTTATAATACATCATATCCTTTCATGATTCTGTAATTGGTTGTCTGTCGTGTTATTTTTAACGTCCCTACTTTGCATTTGACTGTTAATCAGTAATGCATGTCAAACTAACCAATTCTTTTTAGTAGATTTCTTTTCTTCCGTCTTCTCTTCTTCTTTTAGCTCGACCTCCGGCTGTCGCTCTACTTGGTTGTTCGTGAGGAAGAGGACATGCTCAGTCTCTTGGGTCATGCGGTTGATGTAAGCTTTCTCTGACTCCTGTCGTCCTCTGCGGAAGTGTGGGACAGGAATATCTCCTGAGAGCAGCTTTGGCTTCGAGGCTAAAACAAGAGGTATATATGAACACACAGAAAGACGTCCCTTCCTCCGCTGCCCTTGCCACTGGCCATGTCCTCGAGCAATATTTGTGGGTCACTAGCTTGTCTGCAGACAGAACCCAGACAGAAGAGGGGTGATGCCGCCCACATGATGCACCTCAATCAATTTTCATCCAATGAGCAAATTGCATGTAATTGTTTTAAAAGAATTCTAATCTTGCATAAATGGGTAACAATTATGTGCAGTGACAAAAATATGTATATATTGCATGTTTGAAAGTTCAGTGTGAGATTATTTGAAACCACTGCTTAAAAAACAAAAACACTATTGGCCCTCTAGGCATACTGACAATAATTGATATTGACATTATCAATAACATCAATACCAATCTTCAAGCTTCTAATGAATGATGTCATATATTCATTTGAAAGAATGTCATGTTTTAAGTTTACATTAATAAATTATAAACCAGTGACAGATTTAACCCAACTCCTGACAGATTTAATGTTTTAAGCAGCTGGTATTCCAGTTATGTGATAACATGTCCAATATGACTAATGAAATTTAACTTCAACATTAAAATGACTATACTAATAGAAGGTAGGCCCAATCTTTTTTTAATAAGTGATTACATTTATATTAAGAAGTTACTGAGTCTTATTCTGAATGATTTTTAATTTAACTTTTATAAATAATCTAGAGTAAGTATATGTGTCAGCTTTTTGTGTAGTTCAAGCTGCGGCATTTATTTACCACCTTTCCATCATAATTTATTTGAACATGGTGTAAGACAGGCAGTACCTTTTCCCCTTTTCTTTGAGCCTTGTTTCATCATCTCTTTACTCTTCATGATTTCACGCAAACGACGAGGAATCTGCTGGAGGTGATCGTCTGATGCAGGGTCAGCATGTTTATTTGACTTCTTTGCACTAAAAAAAGACAAGAAACTTAGATTTGATGAATCAACACCAATCAAATGAGTAAATTTGTATCTTACAAAATCATTTTTGAAGGAACACAACGGGGCTATTAAAAAGACAAAGGAACAAAATAGGCCTAGTTTTCGATGCTTGGTCATTGAGATTTGATTAAAAGCAAAAAATAAATCATTTAGAACATAAGATGAATATAATTTAAGAACTATGCTTATATACAAGGGTCCCACAACCCAAATACATTTCTTTTAGCCATTCATATTAAGGAATACACTGTATGAAGGTGACATTTTCAGGTTTTGGACACAGGCTTTTCAAAACACACAGTGGATACATTTGCTGCGACGATGCAAAGTTGCCCAATTATACCAGAATAAATTATTCTATGTACTGGGAAATGTCTTCACCATTTCCTCTCAATCATTATGATATATATGCTTTAAATTAAGCAATATTTCGACATTCTAACTTACTTGTTAATTTTGGTTAACTTATGTTTACCAGTTGAAATTAATATCCAGACATAGCCACACATCTCTCTGAAGCGCCGTTACTGAAGAAGTGTTAAACCTCTGATTTACCTGAAATGCTTCTCATTCTTCTGTTGTTTTAGTTGTTTATCTGGTTTCATTGTGTATTTGTATGTAACCAGCGTTTTACCCAGTTGACTGTAAACTCGTGTGGTGTTCTTCCTCCTGCTCGTCTTCCTCTGCACTGCCGAGATCAGCGGCACATCAGAGCGTTACTGCCACTCACTGGACGATGTGTGAACTACTCACTCCGACCGCGAGGGTTCTGACTCTGACTCTGTCTGAGGTAAATCATATTTGAGATTTAGTCAGTCAAAAACAATTTTTTTGCGGGATTATTATCATTCATTATACCATTACTAACGTCCAAAGTAGCTAAGTACCTAAAGTTCATGAACGTATTTCTCCCACGTTTATTTCCTTTATGTTCCCCTACATGGGTGTGGCGATACTGCCAATTTACTACTCAGGATGGCCACCACTGTTATTAATTTATTCTCATAATTATTTACATAATGTTACAGTTAACATAAATTTCACTATTTCACGTGCAAAATTTGACAATATAGACACCTCTGCTCTGTTTTAGTCCCTTCTGAATCAAGTCGTAGGCTAGATGTTACTGTAGGCTAATGTCGTTGGGGGGGAACTATATTATTGTACTGTGTTAGTTCCATACGGTTCCTGTCTTTGTTGACATATCTTTCTGGACTACTCCAAATCACTTATTTCATCTTTCCTTTATTTCTGCTAGGCTACTGTTGGTTCAAAACCTTTTGTTTATTCTTGCCTTTCCGTCCGTAGGTCAAACACATCCATTAGAAATTCTGATTCTGAACATATATTTTCAGATTAACATCATGAGGTGCTGTCTTGGTAAAGTTTAAATGTGATGTGGGTTCATGACCAACTAAAGACAAGCTCACACTACAAAACTGAGACTACATGAGTCGCCATGGTGCTCACACTACACAACAATTTTAATTTTCATCTGTTGTAGTCGTGTCTGCTGTTGTGTTATGTAATATGATTGCTGCTAAGACAACTTGTCTTAGCAGCAATCATATTACATAACACAACAGCAATAAGGTGTACAAACTACAAGATATTTGGCCAAGCGGCAGCCCTAGGCCAACCAGGAAAAAACGTTTTCTCACATGAATTCATATGAGACTTTAGAGAGCCGCTCATGCTCGCTGCCTTGAGTCATAAGTCAAGTCATATGTACATAAAGATGATACAAAAAAGAAAATTAGTCATAAATACACACAGGCTAGTTGTCCATGTCTGTTCAGCAAAAAAAATATGGTAAATAAAATACATCAATGTCATTAGAGCAAATACCACTTTTTTTACAAGATCATGTGGCGGTAATATCAAACAGGTTTGAAAATATTGCAGCGTCTTTGACTGCTCGAGACAGACTCAGATCACGTCGCAGACGTGCTCATATATGACGAGCATCACCTACCGCAATGAGCACCGATTTGCCCATGATCTGGGGCGTTTTATTGCAGACCTTGGAAATCTGTCTGCAACAGCAAAATCCAGCCAAAAGTCATGTAGTGTGAGCCTGCTTTAGGATTACAAAGCTTTGGAATATACAATGATATATTTAAGTGATGTGATCTGGCAAAAATTGGCCTAAATGTCTTGGACAACTTCTTCTTTTAAATAGGCTTTATCCTGATGTTTTCACCTTAACCCAGGCGTGTACCTTCAGCTTCTGAGTTTAAATATAGCCTATGGGTAATAGATAAGCAAATATATGACTGAAACTCTGTAATTGTAAATATTGGATATAAAACAACGTGTTTTTCAGGCAATGTTATATGAAGGAAAGTTAAAAAAATCACCACAAAATTGGTTTAATAAACTGGATTCCACTTTTACCGTTAGATCAGTTTTATTTTCCAAAGACTATACACTCAAAACTCAGGCTCATTTTAACAGCCTCTCAAAACCAGCTGACTAAACCTTTCCATGAGCCGGGGACACCCGGATGACCCTCAGTCTCCACCTGAGGGAACAACGCGCTCTTTGAGTCCAGAGAGCGGACAGATGGATTGTTGACACATTCAGAATGGCCTGACTCACCGTTTCCTGAGAAATCTCCACTCCCAGGTACCCACAGTGACCTGCCAGCATAGCAGCCTCTTTGTGACCTGTTTACATGCTTGTTCCACAAATATACTGTATTTTAATACTGTATTTAAAAATGCATAACACTGATTTTTCCTGGATTTTTTTTCAGCGCTGAACTGGCTGTCGTTCAGAAAAGGTCACGTCTTTGTGGTCAGGTTGTGCTGAGAAGAAACAAATGCTTTAATAACACGTGAATAGACCTAAATAGGGATTGTCCTATGCTCTCTTCAAAATAATTTGTGACATAACTCTGGGGCACATTCCAGGAGAGGTCACCCATCTCGTTGGGAAGCACCGGTGAGGAAGCGGACACAAACACCATAAGAGATCATCCAGTTTCACCCATGCTAATCCAAATTTAGCATGTGTTTTTACGACATAGCACTTGTGAGAGTGATATGTCTGGCTGGTGGTGTATTTAGACATACTGGTGTATGGTTTTAAACATAAGATCAGAGCTCATTCAGAACGTATGTTATGTGACTAACATTGTTATCCATGCGCAGGGACCTGCTGAGGAAACCCTGAAAGAGAGGCCCTCACTACCCTACGTCTGTGGCTGATGAGCTAATGTTTGTGCCAAAGAGAAAGATTCCTCCACAAATCCGAAGATTTTCTGAAATGGACTTCTGATGATTATTTAACGTTTGTTCTAAACGAAAGAAAAAAAAACTGGAGAAACATGCTTCATGACATCACCGGTCTCTTAACGTAATCTTAATCTCTATCCCTTTCAGACAGCATTGAGTCACGGACAGCAAGGTACTTGCACAGTGACATACACAGTGACCGTATGAATCACTGTTAACAGTAAATCAAGAAAAAGGAAATTTTTTCTTAAAATATACATGTGAACATTCCACTTCACTGAACAATCTTAGCTCAAACAAAACTGTTGGATATGTACTGCCAGCTCAGCGTCTCCACTGGGAATAACAGAAGTGCAAATTAACGTTTAGGATCAAGAAGATAGAATCTAGCATGAGTAGACTTTTAGTCACACACAGAAAAAATGTTTCCAGTTTTTAGACATAAGAAAGGAAAATATGTTTTACGAGTTTCTATAGATGTTGCAGCAAGTTTATAATAAGTATACAAACATGAAACAAATCAAATCCACTAGAGCCCATTATTTTGCAGTTTAGACTGGGGCCTCTAGTGGTGCAGAATTGGTTCATTTCACCTTTAACTTCTGAAGGACCTCATGTCCATTCTGAATTTAGATATCCACAGGAATGCTTTAACCGAGTCAGTTTTGCTTGCTGCGCAAATACTAAATAAACCCCAATGCCAGCAGCAATACATTTAAATAGATTCCTTATCACTGGCAGTGGCTTCCTTTCATAAAATTATTTTATTTCTAAAATAATCTTGAGCTAATATTTACAGATTCTAAAGGCGGCACTTGTGGTGAATGAGAGCACAAGATGAGCCTTAGCTCAGGATTAGGCCTCCAGATACCACACGGCTCCAAAACGGATGAAACTGGCCACTGACGCAAATCCTGAGAGACCGCGTGCAATCCAAGACATCACCACATATTTCACTCCTCCATTTTTTCTGTCTCTTTTAACACGACTTCTCAGAAGTGAATGCAATGTGTCATTATGTTACAATACAGCTTCCTTAAATAGCGTCATCATGCATCTTTGTATGTGTACGGATACAGTGGCCCCAAAAAGTGGACACTAAAGTCACAATTAAGAATGTTTAAATGTCTTTGGATTATTATACAAAAATATCAAAACAAGGGCCTTTTTTTCAAAATACTTTGAACAAACACATTTTTCAGTAGAAAAATGCCACAAAATGAAGTTTCCATCTATGAAGCAATGGAAATATGGAGATATGCATATGCAGATGATCAAAATGAAGATAAAAAAATCTTGGACACTTTGGTTGTCAAAGTTTGTGGAACATTTTTATGTGAACTTAAGGGGGACTGACATAAAATTATCCACACACACACACGAAAAAAAGACCAGTTGGTTAAAAAAAATGTTTGGACGAAAGGGAAAAAGGTTCCAAAAAAAGAGCTCTAGCGTCATTTGCTTGCTCAAGCCATTTGGTTTGATAATGTGTGTCTCATGCAGTAAAATTGAGAAATTTTTAAGTGTGGCTTACAAGTAAGTGTCTAAAAGTGTCCAAACACTTGGGGCCACTGTGCTGTTGATTTACATGTAATGTACACGTCTTTAAGAGGAAGTGATGATTACCAAACATAGGAGGCTGACATTGCCATTGATTGATCATCTTGCTATAAATGTAATACATTCACCACTCCATTATTCAGCATACTCAGAGGCACCAGGAAGGTTATTGGTAATAAATAGTTGTTGTCACTGTGTGAGGTCTTGGTGAAATGATACCTCTGTGTGTGTCCTCTCACATTTACATGCACTCATACAGTATTCACATTCCAGGTTTCATACAGACTGTGCAGAGGCCCTGGAGCCAGGATGTCTTGACCAGAGTCTCATGTCCACTGTCCAGTGTCCACTGTTCCTGTCTAGGATAGGCCAAAGCCAACCGCAGGGAGAGAGAGAGAAAAAAATGTGTATCAGCAGAATGAAAAGAGATGCAATGAAAGTGGGAGGATTTACACAACATCACCATAGAATCACAGCAGAAATTACACACTTCACCCTCAAGTGTGTAATTTATGTGCCGCACCAAACAGAATTGAAAAAACAATGACAGTTTTGAAACAGTTTTCCCTGTCTGCCCTTCAAATTGCCTAAAATACCTGTGCCTTTGTATTATTTGATGTCAAGGGATGTTTAAAAGGGTACAAAATAGAATCACTTGCTTGTTTGCGTTTTACCTTTTGGCAACCTTAATATACTCAAAGTTCCCATGATCTGTTAGCAGCAGGAAGGGGCTTTGAGCTTCGTCCAGCCAGTGTTTCTGAATGCACCCTTCACGGTGAGCATTGCCCAATTTACCACCTCACAATTATGGTCTGTAGGAACTCAGGAAGTTTCTTAAAATGCAATAAGCATAATTTGACCAGGTCACCAGGTCAGAAAGTACACTTCAGTCTCTGAAGCACCAATTTCCAAATTCAAATACCTGTTCAAACCTCAATAATCAGTATATGGGGTGTATGCCGACAGTGATGGGGACAGCCTAAATTCGGCCTAATAAGGGGATGTGCCAGAGAGTGAATTAGTAGTGGCACATTTCCATGAGCAAATTTGACATAACTTAGAGGCTTTTTGTCTTACAGAATGCTTTCTTTAATGCCATCTAGATATTACTTTAACCTCCGGGCCTGCAGCCGTGATTGCATGGCAAGTAATTCTTGTACAATTTTCTAGATACAATGGACTCCACTAGCAAATCTTACCCAGCTTCCAACAAATTATAGGATTATTGGTAGTTGTCCATGGGTAACGTGATGCTACAGTAGTTGTTGGGATAGAGTAAGAGGTAAAATGTATTCAATGTAGAACAATCAGCCTTATTGTCCTAAACTGTGCTTGCAGGGGTGGGAACATTTCTTGTTTAACTTGCCTTTTATTATCTAAATTATTTATTTAAAGTATACCCTGAGTTTCAAGTAATGTTCCAACCTGTCAATAACAATAATTCATTTATAATAAACATAACTTGTATTTAAGATCAGAATAAAGTGATTATTTTAATTTTCAACATTCCTATATTCATTATTAATTTCATTCATTTTCACATAAACATTTGAATCAGAATCTCACCAGCCACCTGTAGTTCCATCATACACCCCTAGAGACTCATAAACCTCAGGTGGGCAAACCCTGACCTAGAAATTGGTTATCTATAATGAGCAGGGAGTCATTGTTATATTTGTATAACTAGAATGACTCCGGAAATATTTTCATCCTTGTTCACTTGCTCACTAAACGGACTACTTTTCCATATAAAGTTTCTGTATTTCACACATGATTGCCCATGATCCTACGTCCTGTTATTGTACAACTCCAGACATGCAAGATGTCATGTAGGAATGCACTTTACAAAAAAAAAAAAAAAAAGAGAGAGGGGGAAAAGACTACGGTCGGGATGTGCTTCCTATTGGGACAACGGGAGAATGTGCGTGTGACCAGAGAATGCCACAGTTTAAGCAACTGACAGAAGTGAATTGCATCGTCAAAACTTACAAGCAGTTCAGTATAGAAACACTGAACAGACTTGCAGGTTCCAGCACCTGAACATAACACTCTAAATCACCCAGCTGCCAAAGCGAGAGAGTGCCATGGAACAATAACAAAACCACAGTAGCTAAAGAGCTAAATCAGGACACACCACTAGACAAACAAATATACCACCAGCCCTACAAATTCAGTTAATCATGTTGTAATTGAAACCACAAAATAGCGACTTCAGCCCAACTGTACCTATATATTTTTGTCAAACACCCATGATGTTGTAGAAAGTGAATATGGGTTGTACCAGACAGACTGCTGCATGACTCACGGTTACAAATACAAAACAAACATTAAGGCACAAGAATAAAACAAGTCAAGGCTTTGCTCCACCCCCTCAACGTCTCCATAGATTGTTGGTGTTACTCCCGGTGAATCAGACATCCAGGTGCTCTTTAGATTGCCAGACATGCCACTTGGGGGTCAGGAGTGTGACAAAGTGCCAAACTTTGTTATAGAGGCAGTGCCAGGACTGCTCCATCTGTCTGGCATGTGTCAAAAATGACAAGAACCAGTGGAGTCCCTGCAGAAAGACACGACTCAAGCCAGAGTCAACAACCGGCCTGGAAGAACATGAAAGCTCCTACTTGAGCACTTTTGCCACATAAATACAGCCCTCAGAGATCTCAGAGCAAAAACTCATCTCTTAGAGTGCTGATTGCACTGAAGTTTCTGTTAAACACCATTTAACATTTCGCTGCCCAAGAAACACTGTGTTTGTTTACATGCACAACAAACCCCATTTACGATATTAAAGGATTTTTCCCCTTTTTTGACATCAAAATGTAAACAAACGTGAGCACAAAATGAGTCGCCAGCCGAGCGTTAAAGGTGTTTAAATGCAGTTGTGAAAACAAGAGTCTTGGGCAAAAATCTAGATATGGCAATCAGGTTTTTCTTAAACTCAGTTCTTCTATTGGGAAAGGAGTGTTTAAGGTATTTACATGATCGTACACATTGTCTTATTATTAAGAATGATCAGTTTAAGTTTGTGCATGTAAACACACTCAGTTTAATGGTGTAATCCATACAATAGGCAACATAACACACATTTTTCACAGCCAACAGTCTTCATTCACAAGCAATGAGCACATTTCTGTGTATATCGAGGGGAAAATAATTACATTTCTACATATACATTCAATTATAATTTAAATGTAAGACATACGAATGAACAATTCATACAGAAATTGGGAATTTGAGGCCCAATGTGAATGGTGTGTCCTTCAGAAATTTAAATTAACAGGATCTGAAATTTCTGGTGTCCTCATTTGTGTGAATATGATAAAAATGTACTCTGTATTTTTTTTCGATCAGTTTATTTATTACAAAGCTTCATATCTAAGGTAAGTGTTTATAGGTTATTTGAATGACCTTTGTCTATGTTTGTATGTTAGCATTGACTATTGTGTTAAGGCGAGTAAAAGAGGAAATTATGAACTAACATCTAATGACTAATGATGCCATCAGTCATGTGTGATGGCCAACCTGTTGATACTGAGTAGCAAAGGGTCATCTCATCCCATCATACAATCATTACACCACAATAACTGAATACATAAACATACTTCCTGCTTGATTCTACATTAGCATTATAAATATATTTTAACAAAAATAAAGCATCTTTCCACAACTATCTCTTGCACATGTCTTCCTACGACACATATTTCCAGGACAAAAACCTAGTTTTGAGATATGCTGTAAATTATAAGCAAGATTGAAATGATATATTGAGAAAACGATACTGCTAATACTTGCAGATCACAGAAGATGAGCTCCTCTTACATTGGACTGAGAAACGGAGAGGGTGAGAAGGAGAGATCGCATACATAAATACTTTATTCTGGCATAATGATTGCAAACACTGCCTTCTGTAAGTCTTTGTTCATGGACAGGCAGTTGAACTTTTCGGAAGGACAAAACTTTCTAGAGGCACATTGGAAATAGCAGTTCGAATGTTCTGGACCCAAGAGGACTAAGAGAATAACAGAAAATAGCGTCTTCCACTTTAGCAAGGTTATATGACAGTACATCCCTTATGTTCTTCCTCTTTTTGAATGACTGAAGTCCACTGAGTTAGTTCATCCTTCGAGGACTCCTGCTTGATTGCATCCAAACCCAAGCATGTGAAGTTCATGGTCTCTACAAACTTAGTGTTCTCCAAAAGACTTTTTCCTCATCTTTGACCTTTACGAGAGTTGTGTACATAAACAACAGAGAGACGACACAAGCATCGTCCTTTTCAGTTTCAGTTCCGCCCAGTGTTTGACCACTTAATAATTAACTGAATACCAATCTTGTTTGTCTTCAGTGTTTGACAGAGTACATAGAAAGCACCTTTGGTGTTGTGTTTGTGTACAATGTTCCTCTGGAAACAGTATCTTTTTTTGAACAGCAATGGGGTCAGTAGGGTCAGAATTCAGAGGTCTAAGTCCCAGTATTGCTGGAGCTTTACGAAGCCACTGTTGTCTTTCAATCGCTCATATGATGTGGTTTCACCTCATGTCCACTGGAGGGAGAGAAAGAAAACAAAACAGCTGTCATCAAGCAATTGCTTTTTTTGTTGAATCTGGTGCAGATTTAAAGTTATTTGACTGTGATTTTTTCCGTAGTAAGACATGCGGTTTGTGTGACACATATCCACCACACAGTGATTTTAATGTGGGTTATAAGGCAGTCTGTGCACATTTAAGAAAGAAAGACCAATGTGAAAGACACAATCTTTGTGATCAAGTTCACCAAACCATCAATTCACACATTTTCATACACAAACACTCAAAATTAAGGCAAACACGCAAACTCTTTTCCAAAAAGCCTAGTGAGCTGCCTAGCTAGACAGCAGTTTTAGGCATCATAGACACTGCTGAAATAAGGCTGTTTCAAAAATTATGAAAACGGTTTCAAAAACCATATGACGCTTTCTTTCATCCTTCACATAGAAAGGAATCCCAAACAAAGCAAAGTACTTTTATTTAATTCACTGCTAATGTGTGTTTTAAAAATGGCCTAGGCTAACACGATAATCTATTGGATTAAATTGGAGTCGAGTTTCTGCATAGTTGCTGATTATGAAAAGTTTTCCAAAAGAAGTCACTTCCATTTCAGTTACGATGTCGCCTTAGAAAGTAGCTTCCCAAGTAGGCAAAAAGACAGCAAGGCAGCTCACATGGTTTTAGAACAAAGCTAAATTATATAGATGGTGAACACAATTTGATTTCATGAAATAAGTTGCATCAAACAGACAAACCCGTGACACATGCAACAAAGCGAAAACAGAACAGTGCAAACGTCTCTCTAGTTCAGTGTTGCATGACTCTGATTGGACGTCTCTCTCTTTCTCCTGATTGGATCATGCCAATGATTGGTTGAGAAGTGGCAGCGGTTCTGCCTACAGCTGTCCTACCTGCAGGATATTTTGGTCCGCAGAGTGTAAGGAAATGTTTGCCTTTTATTGAATATCCTTGTTGATCTGTGCTGCCACTGCAAGCTTTCTGTGTTTCCGTTTTTTACCGTTTTTAACTGTGAGTGGGCCTGGAAACACAAGTTTGGGAAGATTGCAGGCAGATGATGGACAGAGTTTGGTTAAGGAGAAACAAAAAGAATGCAAGTAAGAAAGAAAGAAATAAATAAATAAAGGAAGAAAGAATTTATGGCCTCGGGGAGGTGTAAAACAGACTGTAATTGCACTTCATAAATATTTGAGGCTTATGAGCTTCCAACACTTTTATCTCGGCACACGAAAGCAGAAACTTGTTGAACCTGAAGGAGAAACCTCAGACACACGTCTACGTGCTTCAGCATTCGCACACACCTGTTGCCTTTCTTATCCATTCAATTGCATCATTGGCCAGCACAGTAAAACACAAGCTCAGGCAAACATTGACGCTTGGAAATAGCAGACTGACCAACAGGTGTGTTTGTCTGTGGTGACAGCACAATGCCACAGGCCACTGAGTGCACACTTCATCGCCAAATAGTCATTCAAAGATCAGGCGAAACATTCTGTGTATGTATGCATGACATGTATACCTGTGTCTGCTTCCACGTGCTCCATCACATGATGATGATGTGACGTGCACACGCATTCCAGGTGATCCTCTAACCGGACAAGAACCTCCTTCAATTTCGCTTTCTTACGTGATGAAAACTCTACCTTCGCCACCTGGAAGAAGAGAGAAAAAACAAGTTATCATGTCAGCTCTGTATGTCGATTTTTTTACTTCGAAAAACGTATATACTTTTGCCATGCATAATTATCAATGGTATTGAGATTTTATGTTTTAGCAGCACAGATTCTTATCTGACAGGGTACTACATGACCAGTTAGCTCAGCTAACACTGCCAAATGGCGGAAACAGTGGAAAAATATGACGAACAATTCCTGGGCAATAAGCCCAAAACAGTTATATATTCCATAGTTAATGCCCCACTGCAGCACACAGCCTTACACAGGGGTCGACTCTTGTCTTTTGTTGTGCCAATTTAATGCTTAGGCCTATATTCCTTATCATTGTTCTGCTAATGCTTGGCTGTCTAAATTCATGGTGGGTTGGTATATGTTTAGACTAGGGGTGTCCAATCCTGCTCCTGGAAGGCCACTGTCCTGCAAAGTTTAGCTCCAACCCCTATTAAACACACCTGAAACAGCTAATCAAGGTCTTACAAGGTATACTAGAAACTTCAAGGCAGGTGTGTTGAGGCAAGTTGGAGCTAAACTCAGCAGGACAGTGACCCTCCAGGAACCAGTTTGAACACCCCAGGTTTAGACCTATTCTGATAGTTTTTTAATCGGTGCTGGTCTAAGGTGGCGTTTACACAGAACGTGTTTCTGCATTCCACTGCGCTGGTTTTCCATTTTACAAAACGTGGCACACAAGTTAAAAAAAGTTTAGTTTTTTCCCATTAAGCTTCCCACACCCTTTTAAAAAAAAATACAAAATCATGTTCTGTGTGAATCACCTCTAAGCTAATCTTTTTTAGTAGGGAATTCCACTTAATTTGGTATAAGTTTGGTTTTATGGGTTGCTAAAGAGGTTCTGTAGTGCGGTGAGGCATGGTACTCCTCTCCTCTCTTGCTCCACCAGGAACGACCTAGGAAGAGGCCGAACTACCACAGTAATGCACATTAGTTCTGTTTATATAAACCTCAAACCAGGGTTCCTCAAATCCAACCCTAGAGGGCCACTGCCCGACAGAGTTTATCCCAAAACCTGATTAAACTCACCTACATGTTAGGTTAGATCTAAACTCTGTGGGACGGTGGCACTCCAGAGCTGGATTTGAGGAACCCTGCCCTAAACGTTGCAAACTGGCTGACATATTCGTTTACATGCGCATTACATGTATTCTGAACCGGGCTTCAGCTCATACACACTCCCCAGTTGGCACATTCAGAACTGGAGAAAGCCACCACGATAATTTCATCAGAGCTACTGAGAGCTTACGTGCTGACATATCTAAAAAGAAAGCTGACATATACTGTATGTAAGAAGAGCTTTTTAGCAAAGAGTTTCTTCAATGGCCAATTTGTAAGAAGTGAGACATAAATGAACGGACATTTGGTAAAAATAAAAGGTAATATGTCCACATACACATTGAGTGTGCAGAACAGGACAGAGCATTTGCAACGGGTTGGCCAAGCATTCAAGTATGCATTTGTGTGTGTATTTTTCTGGCTTCAAACTCAATCACTAAATGCATGACGCTCTGAGGGCAAATAAAAACTCAGTCTACCGTTGCAAGTGCAATTGGTTTAACATAATGGAACAAATGACGCAACACTTGGAAACTCCTACAAATCTATAGAGAAACATACAGAACGTCAAAATGAAAGTGGGGAGCGAGAGACAGTGAGACAGGCCAGTTTCGGTCGCTCTGTCCATCAGGTTACTGGTTTATGCCTCTTTCCCTCTATCTGCTGCCCACCTCTCCCTCCTCTTGGACATTCTTGCGCTTGGTTATATTTACAGAGCCAAGTCTAAAACAGCCCGTGGCGTGCAAGAATGTTCTGCGACGGAGGATGATGGGTGAGACAGACACTGAGGGGCTTGAGAACCAGTTGGGGGGTTGGGTATGGGGTTCAGGAAAGGGTCATAACAAGAAAGAAAAAAAGAGTCCCCACATCATCCTTTGCTGCCCCCGCCCCAATATTTCCATTCAAATTCAATTTGTCATTGCCTTTGCATCTCGATTTGAAGTCCACAGTGACTTTGCCTGAACTTCACACATGCGCTCGCCCACATACTCGAATGTGCTTTATAAAAAGCCCCAAGTTTCTCAGGAGGCCCTGCTAAGCTCTATTTATAAACCACTGTGCTGTACGCCGCAATGAAAGCCCTGCGAAATCCCAGCGCACTAATGGTGTGACATCTGATCCGGCCCCGGCTCCAGCAACCCCAACCCCCTCTGACTCGATCCTGAGCTCTGTGAGGACTATTGTCCAGGGTCCGGATAATTGGCATTGGGATTTCCCCGCAAGAAAGGTTGATAAAGAAAGGGTGAGAGAAAGAACGGGCATCAGGAGTGGTGCATCATGGGTAATTAGCATGAGAACAAAGGGAAATGGACAACGTAGCCAGGGGACAGGCAGTTTTGCTGCACATCTGTCAGTGGGTAAATCTGACGACAAAACGCTGCGGATAAAGCGAAACCGAGAGCTGCAGAAAGAGCGGGGGTCCGATGGCAGGCAGTCGACTGGTGGGGCGACCCAAAAAGAAAGAGGGGTGTGGGGAGCAATCGTTCTTATTGAGTGAGTGACAAAGAAAGGCCTGAACAGGAACAAGGGATGCTGGGAGGGAGGGGGTGTGAGGAAACTTTTATCTCATGACCTGCATGTCTAGAGTTACAGAAAGAATGGGTGAAATCTCTGCTGTAAAACACACACACTGGCACTCAGACAATCACGAAGATAAGGAGAAAAGATGATCTAATCTGTGCACTTCCTGTCATAGCCCTTTAAAACCACCACTAAACACCAGCAGAAAGGCAAAAGATGGAAAGAACACTATTATCGAGAGAGAGAGAGAGAGAGAGAGAGAGAATTGTGTATATATATATATCCTATATTTTAAATTCATGACCATGTAAAGTTGGTAAACAACATTTACATGATATGCACATGGATATGCCAGAATGGCCTGTTTACATAAAGAAAATATATATACATGGAGAAAAATTGCATCGGTGACATAACCTAAGGGTCCACCACTAAAAGTAAAATTTACATATTTTGTGGAAGTATTAATTTAAGTATTTCAATAATCTTTTTCAAACCCTCTAAAATGTCCATAGACTTTCATTGTACTGTAAGTGCATTACTGTAAACATGATTTTGCATCTGAAATTTTTACAATGCAAAGAAATGGACTTTAAAATCAAAGACTGCATGCTTTTGTCAATGTATAGATTATATATTGTTACATAACTTCACAGACAGATGTATGAAACACTGTTAACATTAGCTTACTGTAAATGTATCCCTGGAAACAGAGCTATGTTGTTCAGTCTTTGTCAGATACATAAACCTTTCCACTCTGATACAACAGGGTCTTTTGGAATATTCTGCTCTTTTCATTTTCTATATTAATACCACGTTCATTCAAATTAGTACTATTTGTGTTTCCTCTGCGTTTGCGTCATAGATGGGGGCCGTATCCTCATTAACCTGGGCCATTTGAGGCTCTTAATACCCAAAATCAACACTCGGAACACATCTCATGCTTCCACTGCCAGAATAAACCATGTATGATTTCCCTTCATACCAACCTCTGAAGGAGGGATCCAAATCCGGCTCATCCAAACCCATAAACACTCACCTTTTGAACCACATCACATGCTGTATTCTTGCACTTACTTGCAAACATTCCAAATCAGGAATATCCTCACTTAGTCTCTTGATTAGGAAAGAACAGCGGTGTGCCGGATTTAGTAACTTTAGCAGTCTGATTAACCAGCGATGAAAGTAAAATAAACAGCACCCATAACGCTCTCAGATGCCTATCTAGATATTCATGCTTCAAGGAAACTACAGCTGCCTTTTTTTATTGTTGATGGATAAGGATACGTTTTCCAATTTGCTCAGTTTGAGTTCAGGTATGCTGATTTAGAGATGGATTGATACGAAACCTCAAAACCTCCCATAAAACCACATAAAGACACACCAAGAAGAGACTAAAAGGACAATGAAATAACATAACTTCTGTCATCTTTAACTCAAACTCATGTCATTTAGTTGTTTTCCTGACCTAAAATCACCATAAAACAGTCATAATTTTGTTTTTAATAACCATTTTTATCACCCACTGTGTTTGCTACTGTATCTTAAAATATATAATTCAGCGATAAAACAATTGGAAAAATTAAGTCATTCGTTCCTTGCCAATTTGAGGCAACATTGAGCCGAGGTCAACTTCATGCAAATGAGCAGCGATGTGATGTGGCGACTCTGTGAGTGGAGACAGTAAGTGTGTTTACAGTGCATGAACTTTAAAAGTTTGATTTCAGTGGGACTAAAACAATATTTTGTTGTTCAAAAAATATCCTTCTGGGGCCACTGAAATTGTGGCAGTACTTTTTTAAGTTGTACATACTATAGTCTACATACTAGTCTACATCAAATATCAATCCTGTTTTTCATAATATGTCCCTTCCAGCTTTCTGCTGCGTTTAAATATGGCCTTTCTCTCACACTGCAGGTCTGATCAGTATGGAAGCTTGTTTCCACCACAGAATAAAACATTTTCAAAGATAATTGCAATTTTTTATCTCAGAATTGCGAGATATAAAGTCAGAATTGCGTGATATAAAGTCGCAATTGCGTGTCATGAAGTGAGAATTGCAAGATATAAAGGTAACACTTTACAATATGGGTGCACTAATAAGCATTAATTCATGCTTAGCTAATGAACAAATAATACTGAATTAATGTGTAACTAATGATTATCTAAGCTATTCATTAATGATTACCACATTACGAACTAATTAAGAGTCTGTATAATGTATTAGTTCATACATGAATTGTTATTAATTAAATATGTAATTGTGAATTAATTCCCTAATAACTCATTTTTTAACTAATAGTGTTAATTAATATGTTAATTACCAGAATGAGCCAAAGCCTTGTATTTCAACTTCCACATAATACAGGTACACATTAATACATGATTAATTACTTCATTGTTAGCACAAAGTCATGTGTAAATTACTACAATTACTAAATGACTAGTTAATAATGATGTGCCCCAACAAGTAAAGTCATAACATAATGATACCTTTGCAAATCATTTGCTAATTATTAATTAAAGCAGACAACTGGTAGTTGAAGTGCATAGCTTTGACTAATTGTGGTAATTAACACATTCATTTACACTATTAGTTAATAAAATATTTTATTAAGGAATTAATACACAATGACACATTGAATTAATAGCAATTCATGTCTTACTTAATCTATTAATCATATAGACTCTTTATTAGTTGCTGATGCAGTAATAATTAATTAATGGTTTAGTTCTTCATGAATCAAACATCAACTCATGATTATCTGTGCATTAGTTAAACATGAATTAATGCATATTAGTGCACCCATATTGTAAAGTGTTACCGATATAAACTCCCAATTGCAAGAAATACTTTTTTTAAAATTGCAATTCTGACTTTTTTTCTCGCAATAGCAAGTTTATATCTCACAATTCTGACTTTATATCACGCAATTCTGACTTTATATCTCCCAATTGCGTATTATAAAGCCAAAATTGCGAGATATAAACATTCAATTCTGAGAAAAAAAAGTCAGAATTGTGAGTTTAGTTCTCGTAATTGCGACTTTATATCTCACAGTTATGACTTTATAACACGCAATTCTCACTTTATAACTTGCAATTGCTCCTTTATAGATGTAAACTCACAATTGTGAGAAAAAAAAATCAGAATTTTGAGATAAAAAGTCGCAATTATCTTTTTTATTTTTTATTCTGTGGTGGAAAAAAGCTTCCATAGATCTGAGTCTCCTCACTATAAAATGATATTCTGTCTGGGCTCTAGCCCCTCTCCCCTCCCCCAGTACTCCACTGCAGCACCTGTTGTAGTAATGTGTGATGATGTGTGTGTGTGTGTGTGTGTGTGTGTGTGTGTGTGTGTGTGTGTGTGTGTGTGTGTGTGTGTGTGTGTGTGTGTGTGTGTGTGTGTGTGTGTGTGTGTGGCTAATAGATGCAAACTGCAACACAGCAGTTCTGGGAAAACCATTAGTAGCGTAACTGTAGCAAGAGAGAGAGAGGAGGGGAAATGAGGTGAAAGAGACTGTACAGAACAAGGAAATGGACAAATATGAACTGAACAGGAGGAAACATATTACTTAATATTTCGTCAGAATGGAAGTCCTGATTTTTGTAAAAAGGTCCAAATGTCTTTTTGATTGAAGCATGTGCTGAAGATCTACCTATAACCTGACAGTTTTAGCCTGATTTGAACTAAAGCTGAAATATTTATGTCATATTTTATGGCTGTTTTGACATCTGTTACTGAAACAAAATCTTTGCCAAAAGGTTTGGAGATTTCAGTTCCAACTCAAGCAGACAGGAGCTGTACTAGCATGACAAGAACGGCTGATGAGTGAACCGACTTGCCTTAAAGCATCTTTAGGAAAAAGACTTGAACAGAATCCATCAGAAGAATATGCTGTGTTGGTAAGAAGAAGAAAGAGCAGCTATCAACTCCTGTTGCACTTTACATAACAGCTCAATCACTACTGTGAAAGAGAGAGGGAGACGGGCTAAATGCCAGAAAAAACATGAAGATAAAAGGATTGCAGAAGAGAAGAACATGCAGCAAGAAAAAAAAGTAACAAAAGACAGACAGACAGACAGACTAGGTAAAGTTTAACTCCAGTAAGTGTTGATAGACTCATTATCTGGTGTTATGTTCCACACCCAGCAGTGTTTCCTTTGAAACAAGCTTATCACTGCAATGAACCAAAGTACAGCAGAAATGTGGCAAAGCACACACACACACACACACACACACACACACACACACACACACACACACACACACACACACACACACACACACACACACACACACACACACTGAAGCCTATTTACAGTCTGTCTTTTTTATATCACGGCTCTGAACAGCAGTAGCTTGTGCAGACCTGCTCCTTTTTTAGGATGAGAAGGAAAAAGTAAGAGAAGGGTAAATATATCTCTTAAGGGCATTTGCTCAAATATTAACAGCCATAGCTGGAAAGAAACACACATAATATATTCTCGACCCATCCCTGTGCTATAGGTACTGGAAAAAAACTTACAAGACTAACATCTGTATTCATTTTATGTGGAAAAAAAAATGGATAGAGCTATACAATCAACTGAACCTCCATTAAGAAGATTGTGAATTATGAATAAAAAAAATAAATGTTTCAAAACATTTTCACCACCATTCAAAAGCATGGTGAGTATACTTTGGTGAGTATTTTGTAATGTTTTTAAAGAAGTCTCTTATGCTCACCAAGGCTGCAATTCAATACAGTTAAAATTATATATATTTTTTTAATTAAAAAAAAATATTATTACAATTTTAAATAAGCATTTCCTATTTTTATGTTTTGAAATGTCATTTATTCCTGCAATGGCAAAGGTGAATTTTCAGCATCATTACTCCAGTCTTCAGTGTCACATGATCAATTCAGAAATCATTCTAATATGATGATTTGATGCTCAAGAAACTTGCAGCTCTACTCTGATGATGTATTTACTGCCGTGAGGGCGGAGAAACCTGTCACTCACATGAGATCCACCAATAGCAAAACACAACCATCCAACCAATTCCACATGGACAAAATCAAGTCCCGCCCTACATGTTTCTTGTGCGAGAAGCGGTTTCATTCATTTATACGTCACAATAGGGAAGAAAAGACTAAAGCAACTGCCGTTTCATGCTGACTTTAAGTGGGACTGAAAAGGGGTGTGGCTTGGAGTGGGTGTGGTCCTGATATTTAAACTGCCATGGGTGATATGTTGTACCACTTGTCCTGCATCTAAGATGGTTGGAGTTTGACCAAATATATAGTTGTCTAATAATTAAACAACAAATAAAATATTTTATTGCACACCTGGAGTCTTGGTGCTTAAAGGAATAGTTCACTTCAAAATGAAAAGTCTGTCATCATTTACTCACCCTCAAGTTGAAAAAAAAAAATACTATGGAAGTCAATAGGGTCCATCAACTGTCCGGTTACTGACATTCTTCAAAATATCTTAATTTGTGTTCATCAGAAGAAAGAAACTCATACAGGTTTGAAACAACTTGAGGGTGAGTAAATGATGACAGAATTTTCATTTTGAAATGTGAAACTAATCCTTTAAGATACAATGTAAAGTAAGATATAACTATGGATGCACTGCTTTTACCTTGACAGTACGGTGCTGTTTTTTGGAGGGGTGACAGCGCATGTTGCCTGTGTTGCAGCAGCCTGTACAGCGTTTCACCTCCACACACGGAGGCCATATTAGGAAGTTTGCAGCGGTGGGATCCACTTGACTGCGAGGGATCTCGTAGATCACTGTCCGTGTCTTGCACATGGCGGGTACCGCCTCCTCTACTGAATACAAGAAATGAGGATGCATGGAGAAATTAATATCCTAGAATAAAGATACTTATCAATTTAATTAAAATAAATAAATAAATAAAACATTTCATATTCAAACATTATCAGTTACATGGCATTACCATTTTGTTCATATATATATACATAACTGATAACTTGTATATAATATATACAAGACTAACATTTGTATTCATTCTATGTGGAAAAAATGGATAGTGGTATACAATCAACTGAATTATTCAAAAATGAATACATTTATAAAGTAAACACCACCAAAGCTTCTCTGTAACTGATGCCATCCAGCTAAAAAAAAAAGCTCATTAAAACTGCAAGAGTGGCAAATATTAAAGAGGGTTTTTAATATTTACCAAACCCAAAATAAGACCGGAGCACTGAGATCGGTGTTCGATCTAGAGGTTTAGACTCAGAGCAACTGTTGTAACAAAAATGGCACACAGCTATTCTGAGGCCTTAACAGTTTTTCTGTGCGTTTGACTGAGTGATTGGGGGGTACAGAGGGGCCGAAATATCTCGGCACACAAAGGCACACACACACACACACACACACACACACACACACACACCGCTGCACTCCACGATTGATGTGAAAGGGAAGGAAGAGTGGATGTCAGAGCTCTATGTGCCAGTGTGAACTCTGTTCAGTTCAGCGAGCTGTGACATGAACTCTGAATGTTTGGAATTTCCTGGCTCGGATACGTTTGTGTACCACCAATCAAAATACTTTCACGTACAATCAAATAAAGAGGTGCCCTCCGATCATTATGATTTCCTGAATAAAACTGACATCCTCTGCTTTCTATGCGCTCAAAATTTGAATTGCACCAATCAAAAGCATTAAAACATCTTCATGACATCTAAACTTTTGAATGTTTTGCATGTGTAGTAATACACGTTCCCATGCAAAAATTTGCTGCCACGATCCTAGGATGTTTGTTGCCAGATTATTGTTCCCAGGCTGTGTTCTTAATAGTTTTTAGTTAATTACTATACATGCAAGGCCTGCTAAAGTTGTACCATGGCAATAGTAAAGCCATATATCAACAAACGTTCTGCCAAGTAATGAAGTTCATGAACTGTTTATGGATGCCAAGCAACTGTAGAATTGATCATATCTGATTACAGAGCAAGAACTAGGCCTTCTAATTCATGAAATACTTCTTAAACTGAAGGTTATTCATGAAATACTTCTTAAACTGAAGGTTTGTCTTACCGACACTCCTCTTCCGTCTGTGGGACAGCTGCAGACTCTTGAGATCTGAGGGACCGGCCTTATATGAGTGATGGTTCTTCTGGTGGTGCTTCTGTTTGACCTCCTCGATCACCTCATTTCCAGGACCTCATCAAAACACAGGTTATCCATATTAACTTTCATGTTACTCAGCCAAAAAGACAAATCACTTTTCCCCCCTTTTAAAGCCAAGATCAATCCACAATGAGGCTATTGAAAGTCTCCAGTAGATGCCCTGCAGCCTTTCGAGGCGAAATGGCACTGCCGTGAGTGGCACCAAAGCATGAAATAATTTCCTTCTTCAGAAACTCATTTTTCCACAAACAATGGCTGCTTTATTCACGAGCTTAATTGGAAATTCATCACGATGGATTTCTGGAGGAACGATGTCATATTGGCTCTGAATGCGGTTGCCAAGTTTATTATAATGTCTTATGTACCACCGACAAGCCCAAAGAACAAATCTGAACTCCTGACAACCTCAGTGGTTTTGCCACTGGTGCGAATGAGTAAGACAGCCATTTTACCCTATTTAAAGAAGAGGCGGGACTGTGGGACTCCTGAACACAAAATCAGTTCAGTTATTAAGTATTAAGTGCTGTTTAAATGATTTCATTGTGCTTATGAAAGGTTCACATTAATAATAAGGTTTAAAATCATGTGTGATATAACGATTAAGAGATTGGTACATAAAAATAAAAAAATTAGAAAATCATTATTTTGATTTCAAAATCGTTTGAACATCAAGCATGTCCTCTGAAACATGACATAATTTCCTTTATTCCTATAGATCTAAACTAGTTGCACTTTGAGGGGACATTCAAGGACAGTAAGCATATTCATGATATGATATATGTTATATGATATATTTTGTCAGAAGAACCACTCAACAAAAAGTGACCGTCTGATTGACATGTAAACAAATAACGACAGTTCACTAGTTGCATTTTATGATAAAGTGTCATAAGCAGTTGGAACAAATTATGGTGCTGTGGTATAAGGGATGACAAAAATGTATATATATATATATATATAGAGAGAGAGAGAGAGAGAGAGAGAGAGAGAGAGAGAGAGAGAGAGAGAGAGAGAGAGAGAGAGAGAGAGAGAGAGAGAGAGAGAGAGAGAGAGAGAGAGAGAGAGAGAGAGAGAGAGATTAAGATTTATATTAAGATTAAAAGTGTCATTATATATATATATATATACACACTCACCTAACGGATTATTAGGAACACCATACTAATACTGTGTTTGACCCTCTTTCACCTTCAGAACTGCCTTAATTATACGTGGCATTGATTCAACAAGGTGCTGAAAGCATTCTTTATAAATGTTGGCCCATATTGATAGGATAGCATCTTGCAGTTGATGGAGATTTGTGGGATGCACATCCAGGGCACAAAGTTCCCGTTCCACCACATCCCAAAGATGCTCTATTGGGTTGAGATCTGGTGACTGTGGGGGCCATTTTAGTACAGTGAACTCACTGTCATGTTCAAGAAACCAATTTGAAATGATTCGAGCTTTGTGACATGGTGTATTATCCTGCTGGAAGTAGCTATCAGAGGATGGGTACATGGTGACCATAAAGGGATGGACATGGTCAGAAACAATGCTCAGGTAGGGCGTGGCATTTAAACGATGCCCAATTGGCACTAAGGGGCCTAAAGTGTGGCAAGAAAACATCCCCCACACCATTACACCACCACCACCAGCCTGCACAGTGGTAACAAGGCATTATGGATCCATGTTCTCATTCTGTTTACGCCAAATTCTGTCTCTACCATCTGAATGTCTCAACAGAAATCGAGACTCATTAGACCAGGCAACATTTTTCCAGTCTTCCACTGTCCAATTTTGGTGAGCTCTTGAAAATTGTAGCCTCTTTTTCCTATTTGTAGTGGAGATGAGTGGTACCCGGTGGGGTCTTCTGCTGTTGTAGCACATCCGCCTCAAGGTTGTGCGTGTTGTGGCTTCACAAATGCTTTGCTGCATACCTTGGTTGTAACGAGCGGTTATTTCAGTCAAAGTTGCTCTTCTATCAGCTTGAATCAGTCGGCCCATTCTCCTCTGACCTATAGCATCAACAAGGCATTTTCACCCACAGGACTGCTGCATACTGGATGGTTTTCCCTTTTCACACCATTCTTTGTAAACCCTAGAAATGGTTGTGCGTGAAAATCCCAGTAACTGAGCAGATTGTGAAATACTCAGACCGGCCCGTCTGGTACCAATAACCATGCCACGCTCAAAATTGCTTAAATCACCTTTCTTTCCCATTCTGACATTCAGTTTGGAGTTCAGGAGATTGTCTTGACCAGGACCACACCCCTAAATGCATTGAAGCAACTGCCATGTGATTGGTTAGATAATTGCATTAATGAGAAATTGAACAGGTGTTCATAATAATCCTTTAGGTGAGTGTATAAATTAACAATATACACTCCAGAAAACTATAATAACCCTGGTTGATCGTTATCTGATATTGTTCTATATTTTAGCTTGGTTTAGTTTAGCCAAGTATACAGTGCAGTTAAACATCAAACTGACTAATGTGTGACCGGCAGAAGAACTGCGCCCAGCTCTCAGCGACGAGGGTGGGACCGTCAGGAATGCTGAGAGAGCAAAGCACCCAAACACACTCTCTGAACTTTAAAGACTGCATGACCACACACACAGTCCTGAAGCAGGAAACACAAGTGACATGTCAACAAAAGCCCCACTCAGTTCTGTGTCTCAGTCCGTCTCATCTTTCCTACCAAATGGAAGGCCATTGTTTTTAAGTTGTTTTTCAGACTCAGTCAAAGAGTAAGCGCTGACCCGCAGAGAGAGAGAGTTCAGCATTTGATCCTGCACAACACACCTAATCTCATGTTCAGATCAAAACTCAGTGTTATGATGTCAAACTCAAGAACTTTGTTCTCTCAAACTCAAAAACACAAGACGGCCGAATGGAAGAAAGTACTACTGTCCAAGTACGCTCAAAGGAATAGTTCGCCCAAAAATTAACATTTTGTGAAATGTTGTGGAGGAAGTAAATGGAACAATGTTGCTTCATGTTGTTTCAAACCCGTATGTGAATGTGAATTTTATTGTAATTTAATTTGATAAATAATATTTTTATCTTTTATTTACTAAATAATATATATATATATATATATATATATATATATATATATAATTTATTTATATATATTTATATATATATAAAATGTATTTATTTTTTCCATCACTCTTCCATAAAAGTAAGTCATACAGGTTTGGAAAGACAAATGTGTGGTTAAATGATGACAGAAGTATGACTTAATTCATAACTCTATTATTCCTTCAACTTCTCTCCACACTAACCTTGTAAAACTGACACATTTTCATCAAGTATCATTTGGCCATGTGATTTTCATCCACATCAGCTTGAAGCACAATAATTACAGGGACGATCTACTAGCAGCGAGACACTTTTGTGTTCCCTCCTCGCGACTGCTCAATGCTGATGAAAGCATTCTTCCAGTAACTGTGGAAATTGCAGGTTCTGAACTTATAATCTTTGCATTACCAGCGCAGATCTTTAACCACTAGGCCTCTATCATCAAACCCCTCTGCTCCTTACTATCTCTCTCTCTCTCACTCTCTCTCTCTGTGTGCTTTCTCTGAATGAATTACAAAGGACAACATTAGCCCTTCTTCACGGATTGACAGCTGTCCTTTCATCAAACAAAAGCGCGTCCCTCCATCTGTGGCGCTTTCTTGTGTATGTGAAAGCGCTAGCGACAGGAGAGGCGGACAGATGGATGTTGAGAAGTTAAAAGTCTGCTGGGAGGCACAGAACAAGTGCAGTCTGTTCCAGGTGAGCGGAGGGGTCACGCGCCATGACCTCACCGAGAGAGAGACACCGTTTCCTCCCTAAATCACTGTCACTGCTTTCACGGCCTCTAATTATCCGTCCATTAGCGGGAGATGCTTATCTGTGCCTTCCTCCTCTCATCATTCGCTCCTCGCATGGACAGTTGATAAGGTTAGTGCTCTGATCTGAGGGATAACAGCCCGCTACTGCTTCCTAAATGAGACTAATCACGAAACGAAAACAGGAAAACAACTCAGCAACAATATCGATCATCAGACAAAACGCGTTTTATAATGATTTTGGATGTGGTTCCTGAGTGGTTAAGGTTAAGAGAAGAAAACTTTAAGAATTCAGTGAACATCAAAACAACCTTTTCCTAGTCCTTCTCTTTCTCTTTGACTGACATGTGACGGCTTTGAACAGTCTTGACTTTAAAAAGGTCTGAAAATATACCATCACTGGCGTCAGGCATCTTTTACTAGTCTTTGGGTGTCAGTCAGACTGCCTGATTTATGTCGCATGTAAATTACTAGAGTACTAAATCTAAAAACTTGAACGTTTTTAGATACAAATTAAGATAGATAGATAGATAGATAGATAGATAGATAGATAGATAGATAGATAGATAGATAGATAGATAGATAGATAGATAGATAGATAGATAGAATCAGTAATTATTATTTAATAAATCATTTATCAATTATTTAATTATACCAAATAAGGAATTTTATCTTAAAATTTGTAATTTAATAATATATTTACCACATATTTAATATATCATTATATAACATTACATTTCACCCAAAAAAATCAAAAGAAAAAAAAAGTAGTTTTGGCCTAGTTGGCCTCTAGGCCTAGTTTTGGACATTATTATCATGATAATTAAGCACAAATTTTCGTTACCATATTGCATCTCAAGATATCACAGTTCCCATATTCTAAATGGTGATTCTCATTATATTTTTATTACAGAATTTTTTTTTCAACTGTGCTTAACCAAGGGATTTTTTCCTAAAGTGATATGAATGCATGCAAAATTCTTAAATAAAACAAATTATATTAAATTAAATCTATATAATATCTATATATATATTATTATTTTTTTTAAAGTAAATTAATCTTTTTTTTTCGGAATGAAATATGACCCAGACATGTTCTTGACAGGTGTGGTGAGATTAACCCACATAGCATGTAAAAAACTTGCAATGCACACTAATTTAAACCAACAGTGGAGCCAAAAAGCCCAAATAGCCAAAAAGATTTTAAAAGCTGATATTTCTTATCAAACTTCAAAGGAGCCCCTCCATTTGATATATTAGAGTGCCTGTGTAAATACCAGCTCAAGTGAACTCAGAGACGGCTCCTGTTAGTGATCACTGTAATATTATCCAAACTAAAAGAGGCTGAAGAAGACACAGAAGAAGGAGGAAAACAAGTAGCAGAACATGAGATTTCAACCCTGCATAAAGCATATTTCTCACATGTGTTTTACTGTTACAGTTCCAACATTAAATGCCTGGAGGGCTTGTATTTATGATCTGTTATCATTATTCCACCCCTTCCCCCTCCGCACACCTACGGTCTCACCGCAGAAACCAGACTGGTTACACTCACACCCCAAATTATACTGTCTTGGGGGTTTTTTTGTGTGTAATTACCGGTAACTCGCCTGTAAATGAAATTATAGCGGGCAAATGAAACCACTTGCGGACAGCTTAAGTATAGGAAAACTTGGCTTCCCATTCGCCGTGACGTAAACCTGGACATATGCGTTGCTCTAAAAACAGAAGCAATCTGCAAAGAACTATTTATGACTCTCCACCCATTGGCCAGTATAAACGATACCTTTAAATTGTTTTGTGCCACTCATAAAATACAGCTTCGCGGCTTTGTGACATGTGCCTGTACACTTAAACAGCACAGCAACTACAGCAAACACCTGTAAATAGACCCTGCCATCGAGCCCAGGAGATTAGCTACTGAACAAAGTCCACTGAGGTGTCGAGAAGACAATGAGCAGAATTTACCTGGGGAATTTACCTCCAGTAGCCGCTGGAGGTCGCTGATGCTGTTGATTTCGCTGTGGGACAGTCTGTCGATGAAATCTTGAGGGATTGCAAACTCCTTCTGCCGGGATAAAGAGAGATCAGATGCGGCATTTGAGTTGGACTAATCTGTTACGACACAGAAGTGTGTTTCTACGCGTTAGACTGACAAAGATGCATCGGTAGCATAAAATAAAGTCTTCATAGTTGATAAATCAGTCATTCGGAATAGGCATTTCTTATCAGATCTCAACATGCATTGCATTTTATACATTATTATATAGCCAACATGGAAATAAAAAAAATAAAAACATTCTCCTTACATTTATATTTTTTCTTCAGAATTTGGTTGACAATATAGGCTATATCTAAATGATCCCTCATTAAAATAATGCACAATGCCATAAAAAATAATGAGTTATGATGACAGCATCTTCAATAAATAACGAACAAGCGTCTCCTCTTTGTATAATTTCATCTGATTTTTTGTTATGTTTGTCAGTAGGGGGCGATCTTCAATAGTCAACCCTGTTACCATGATTTTGTGTAGAAAATCAGCTGCTTACTGAAAAGTGGAGATTTGTAGAAATATCAGCTTGTGCACGAGGTCAGTAGTGGCTAAATTAACTAGAAACTCCCTCGAAACTGGTCAACCCTGTTACTTTTTTTTTTTTTACAGGCACATCTATATTCCAATAATCATATATAAAAATTAATATAAAAATGGCAAAATGCAATTCTTTTTGTATGATGTAAATGTTTTATAAAGATCTTAAACAGACACTCATTTTGTACAGTTACTCTCAAAGAATCTAATAAAAATAAACGCTTTACAGAGAACACCTGATCTGCTTATCACATGTTCACCCGCAACCACAATTGTTTAGTTGATACCATAAAAAATAAAGAATGATATGGAGCTGAGATTCATTTAACTGAAATCATTTATTAACCCCATTAGGGAAAATACTGCAAAACATTTTTTTTTTTTGGATATCGTGGGAATGATTCAATTTAAAGCTATATGCCAATATATATTAGGTGCATGGATTATATAAACTCTGACCTGCACCAGTTTGCAATGGATATAACAAGTGTCTGTTTTAGTGAGATCCTTGGCACTTTACCTCAGCAGTTGCCAGCAGAAGGTGCGAGGTGAGGAGCAGAAAGCAGCAGAATAAGGTTCTCATCTCCTTCCAATGTCAATTTTCCACCCGATAAGAAAGTTGAAGACTGTAGGAGCCTTAGAACCGCTCCTGAGCGCAAAGAGTCCAGAACCATACCTTGAAGAGATCTTCCTTTAAATGACCCGAAGCACCAGCTCAAGTCTATAGAGGAGAATCCAAACTGTCCTGGTACTCCAGGTGCTGGTCCAAATACGTCCTGTGAGGAATCTCAAAAGTGATTTAGCTTGCAAAAGGTCGTCATGGCTGTCCAAGCCTGAACAATCCAAACACAGAAACCCTTTTACATTGCCTAGGTCAATTTATAGAATAAAACTCTAAGAGAAAATCTTCACAAAAGTTTATAAGCGAGTCCATGCACCTCATATAAGAGCTCAACACTGAATCTTCAAGAAGTAGGTCGTCATGCAGTGAAAGTACAATCCCAGGTTAATATCCATGAATAAAGAGCTCAGATTTGGTCTTGTTCTCTGGAGCTCGTGCACTGAATGCCGTCTCGAGCTCGTCTGATCTGCGGAATATATGCGCCGCGCCTCCCCTCCCGCACCGGTAATCACCGAAGAGCGCTCGAGGAGGCGGTTGGCTGGAGCTTTATGTGAAACTTAACCCTTTAACCCCTTATTGAAGCAATCCATTTTAAATTTGTAGGCTTCAATATGTTGACGGGCCCTCGTTAAAAACTTAATAGCCGCGTTTGCAACCTCTTTGGCTGGAACAAGCATTGATTTAATCAAACTCTTCATTCATAAATACAACAAAAATATTAAGTAAAAAGACATTAATGAAAAAGTTGTTATATGAACCAGATTCACTAAGCGTCATTCATCCTTATGCTGACACGTAAAAAATAATAGAACGTTATTCTTTAGATTTTGCGCAGTGATATAGGCCTATGCGAACTCTGTTTTGTGTCGTAACTGGGTCAATATGCATTAAAAATAACGGTAACACTTTACAGTAAGGTTTAATTTGTTAATATTAGTTAATGTATTAACAAACATGCACTAACAATGAAAATCCAGCTGTTCATTAATTGTTTGTTCATGTTAGTTCACAGTGCATTAACTAATGCTAACAAATACAACTTTTGATTTTAATAATGTATTAGTTAAGGTTGAAAGTAATATTTACAAAATATTAATAAATGCTGTAGAAGTGCAGTTCATTATAGTTCATTTGAGCTAACGTTGTTAACTAAGGTTAACTAATGAAACCATATTGTTAAGTGTTACAAAAATAACAATAGTTCGGGTACTGCATTCTGATACAACTAAAACCAACGATATTATCTACGACGAAACTTTGAAACACCCGTTTACCGAGTGGAATCACTGCAGGCCATAGCGGATAGCTTTTTGCACAGTAACATTCTGTCAAATCAGGCACTATATCTTTTAGCGGAAGGATACCCCTGAATGTTTAACATAGGCCTATATTAAAGATTGATACAAATTATTCTATGAAGTAGCTAAATACTACAGAAAAAACAAATGTAATTTCTATCTGTAGGCCTAAGTTAGTTCAGGCAAGAATAATAATAAAAAAAAAAAAAAAAAATTCCAAGGCTATATAAAACCTCAATTTAAGCTTGAAGTGTAGAAATATCAACCTAATAATAATCTACTTTTTTGTTTCAATTTTTTAGAACATTTACACCACAATAAATATGCCTGTATGATACAATCGAGCATAACACATTTTTCTTTAGAAGTCACTTGCTTGTTTTATATTTACACAATAGTTTCTATTTTGGTTTCTACTACGGACTGATGAAGATTTCCCTGTATTACTGCATTTTCACTTGTGATTTCAGCAGAATTTCTAATTACGTGAGGAAAAACTTAGTCAACACCTTCAACACAGAAAAGAGAGGAAGAGCAGAACTTGAAGATCTGAAGGAGGAACAAAGACCAGAGGAAATGAAACTTTAAAGATTCAAGAAGAGGAACGCCAATTGTGAAGTTTTGGAAAAAAAGAAAACCGGAAAAACATAAAACATAAGACTGAATGAAAGTCAACTTTGTACTTGTTTCTCTGCTGCTTTCTAACCTTCTGCTTGTTTTCCCTTAGGCCTATATGTTTCACTTTCTTTTATCTGTCATGCATCATAAAGCCACCTTCATTTTTATAAAAGCACTTTAATAAATATATAAACCCTTTTATTATATCATTAGCAGAAAGTATGGTCAACTAAATAAAGTGAGAAAGTAATGCAGTGAGCTGTCTGGCACCTGAGAGGGATTCCCCCTTAAAAAGCCCTTTCACTGGCAGCTGAGCTGTGTGTTCTCCTGTAAGAACATCATGCCCAATAAAGACTTCCACAGACGCTGGCATGCAGTAAATACAGCCATAAAGTTCTGGAATATGTTCCAGAAGTGGATGACTGTTTGTTTCCACAGATTAGAATCTGTGCAGTCTTATAAGGCGTAGAAAGAAGAATGACAGAAGCCTACTGTAACTTTTAAAAAAAAGTGAACTTTAACATGTTTAATTAAAGTCTCACAGTTCAGTTAGTAACAGAACCCAAGAGTATACTAAAAATACAAATAAAGTGCAGAAGAGAAGAAATGAGGCAAGAAAAAAGGTAGTGAAACATCTAGAATGATAGAAGGAAATTATGATAGACGGATGGATGGATGGATGGATGATAGATAGACAGTAGACAGATAGATGATAGATAGATAGATAGATAGATAGATAGAGATAAATAGACAGACAGACAGATAGACGGATAGACAGATAGACAGATAGATAGATAGATAAATAGATAGAGATAAATAGACAGACAGATAGACGGATAGATAGATAGATAGATAAATAGATAGATAGAGATGAATAGACAGACAGATAGACGGATAGATAGATAGATAGATAGACGGATAGAGAGACGGATAGACGGATAGACAGATAGACGGATAGACAGATAGATGGATAGATAGATAGATATAAATAGACAGACAGACAGATAGACGGATAGATAGATAGATAGATGGATAGATAGATAAATAGATAGATAGAGATGAATAGACAGGCAGACAGATAGACGGAGAGACAGATAGATGGATAGATAGATAGAGGTTGATAGATAGATACATAGATAGATAGATAGACAGAGATAGATAGACGGATAGATAGACAGATAGATAGATAGATAGATAGATAGATAGATAGATAGATAGATAGATAGATAGATAGATAGATAGATAGATAGATAGATAGATAGATAGATAGATAGACAGATATAGATAAATAGACAGGCAGACAGATAGACTGAGAGACAGATAGATGGATAGATAGATAGAGGTTGATAGATAGATACATAGATAGATAGATAGAGACAAATAGATAGACAGACAGATAGACGGATAGATAGATAGACAGAGACAGATAGACGGATAGATAGATAGATAGATAGAGATAAATAGACAGACAGATAGACGGATAGATAGATAGATAGAGACAGATAGACGGTTAGATAGATAGAGACAGATAGACAGACAGATAGACGGATAGATAGATAGACAGAGACAGATAGACGGATAGATAGATAGATGGATAGATAGATAGACAGAGACAGATAGATAGAGACAGATAGACGGATAGATAGATAGACGGATAGATAGATAGACAGAAACAGATAGATGGATATATAGATAGACAGATAGATAGATAGATAGATAGACAGAGACAGATAGACGGATAGATAGATAGATAGATAGATAGATAGATAGATAGAGACAGATAGATAGAGACAGATAGACGGATAGATAGACAGATACATAGACAGAAATAGATAGATGGATATATAGATAGATGGATAGATAGATAGATAGACAGAGACAGATAGACGGATAGATAGATAGATGGATAGATAGATAGACAGAGACAGATAGACGGATAGATAGATAGATAGATAGATAGATAGATAGACAGAGACAGATAGATAGAGACAGATAGACGGATAGATAGACAGATACATAGACAGAAATAGATAGATGGATATATAGATAGATGGATAGATAGATAGATAGACAGACAGATAGACGGATAGATAGATAGATGGATAGATAGATAGACAGAGACAGATAGACGGATAGATAGATAGATAGATAGATAGATAGACAGAGACAGATAGTCGGATAGATAGATAGATAGATAGATAGAGACAGATAGACGGATAGATAGACAGATACATAAACAGAAATAGATAGATGGATAGATAGATAGATAGATAGACAGAGACAGATAGACGGATAGATAGATAGATGGATAGATAGATAGACAGAGACAGATAGATGGATAGATAGATAGACGGATAGATAGATAGACAGAGACAGATAGACGGATAGATAGATAGATAGACGGATAGATAGATAGATAGAGATAAATAGACAGACAGATAGACATGGGATGTAAAAAAAAGAAAGAAAAGAAATTAACTTATAGGTAAATCTAGAGAATGTTGCAGTCAGGATACAATCACGGTTCATAACACTCTCGTTGAGATACAGCAGAAAGAGGTGGGCACCTCCTCCCTCAATAAACCCCTCTGTAAAGCTATTTTTAGATTTACGTTTTATTAATATGGCCAAACCACGCAACCAGTAAACAAAACAAAACCTAACCTCCAGACAAACTCAAACAGTCATCAGAGAGTCTGCTCCTGTACTGACATCACTGTGAGTCAGAGCTGAAGGAAACTCTCCCTGTTTCTGTCTGAGCTCACAACTCATCCTGTGATGACACAGCACATCTGAGAAGCACAGACACCTTCCATGAGAGCACTGCACAAACACACCAGTTATACAGAGGTAATTAAAAGATTCTTGTCCAAAGGTACTATGTTACGTTACTCCACCAAGGAATCTGACCTCTATCCAGTGTGTTCTACACACTCCAGCCAATCACCTTTCTGCACAGTCATTTGCTCTCAGACATTATCACAGTGAAAGAATGCATGCATGGAGTTATTGCTTTCTGTCAGCCCTGCTTTCGTTTCCTTACTTTACAGGAACATTTTACTGGATCAGTCACTCTACATCAGCATTTCCAAAAGCGGGATGTTTTATGAAACTATTTTGTATTTTTTATATATCTGACCTTTGAATGCAGTGTTTTATTTACTGCTCATACTTCAGGTTAAGGGTTTGTTTGTGTGGCGAATTGAGGAGAAATAAAAATTAGTCATATCTTAACACCTTGACAACTGCATGGAAAAATCTTAACAACCTATTACAACACCCTAGAGTTGAGTCTGCAAACTTTGCTCCACTCACATCTTTTATACTATATGGTTTCTAAGTAAATATGGAAACCTTTTCTCTTCTTCTTGCATTCGGTCCTGTAATTGTGGTTCAAAAATAAAAAAAGAATGTTTAGAAGAATCGATAATATCCCTGCTTTAAAAAATAAATAAAAACCAGTGTGGTTACTAGAATGTTGCATTTTTTGGATGCTGGTCCCTCAGTTTAAAAATAAGCAACAAATAATTAGACTGCATTTCCCTGTGCAAAACTCGCAACCTCAATGCCAGGGTTTTCTGGGTGGTTGCATACTGGCCCAAGTCAAAAGAGCCCACCCACCTCGAGTCACTCCAGTGTAAATCTTTTTTTGTTTTTCTAGCATGTTTTATTGTCTGCCAGGCCAAGGTCTGATTGCTTAGATAAAATAGCTCCTCTACAAGGGGCCATTTGGTGCAATGAAATGAAATGCAATGCAATGAAATTAACCTCTGGTGCTCTTCTGTAATTTTTGATCGAAAATGTTTACACTTGTTTTGTTTGGAATTTTTTTCTTCACACACACACACACACACACACACACACACAAAATCATGGACATGATTCGAACAGCTTAAATGGTCCTGAAAAAAAATAGTCACACTTGTGCTCCTCGAAGTAAAAAATGACCGCATTGGAAATGAATGGGAAGCGTATTTCATCTAGTGAAAACTTTAGGTACTGCGGCCAAACAAATCTTACTGAAAGCTCATTTTTTGAGATATCAGGGTCTAATTTTGAACACAACTTGTTTAGATTTATGGCTTTGATTTTCTCGTAGTTTTAGAGTTAAACATGTTTTTGAAAATATATATTTCATATAAAAATTGAAAATAGTATTTTTGCAAATTTTTCATAACAATAAACGTAAAATTCGGTAACTTTTTTTTAAGTTCACTTTTTAAAACTTTCTTCAGTTCAGCAATAATCTGCCAAGTGTCGTCTTTTAAAAGAGATCAAACATAAGTCTGTGCTCTAAAGTATTCAAGATTTACGACAGTTTAAGTTAGACATCTTATTTTCAGGTCTATGCTCAAAAAGTGAATAAATGGATTATAAATATAACTTATTACCATAAATCCACTGAAAATACAAAATATTAAATAAAAAAACATTATAAAAATAAAATATAGTACCGTACTATTGTAAACTATAGTATAATATATAGTTTTTGACCGATGCGCGAAGAGCACCAGAGGGTTAAATGAAATGAAATGCAATGAGCGTGTATCTAGGCCTATAGTATTTTATATTTTGTATGTTTTTGGTTTGTTGTCTGCCAGGCCAAGGTCAAGGTGTCATTTGCAGTGCAATGGAATTAAATAAATAACATAAAATAGTGACTCTTACCTCAGCAAAAAAAAAAAACGAATAAATCAAAAACAAAGAAAATATTGTCATAAAGGAACGTGAGCCCATATAGTATCCACTGAGCTTTACAATATGCCTAAGTCTGCATGTCCCATATAGTTCCTTGGACATTTCTTTTTTCCTTTTTTTTTTTTTGAAGAGCACAGCTTCATCCAGAAGTGCAGTGGACCTGAACACAAGAAACACAGCATCACATCAAACAACTCAACCGAATCACACACACACATGCACTCAGGGAGATGGGATCTAACGGTTATAAACTCCAGAGATCTTAACTTACAGTTATAGGAGTATTCGGACATTGAGGTGGTTTAACTGAGATCTCATCTTTGTGCCTACGAGGCTCGGTAAGGAGAACCAAGTTGCTTTGTGTTGAAAGCAAAAGTCTGCAGAACGTCACTGAACTTTCATCCCCACAAACCGAGGACCAGCCTGAACATGCAGCACACGATACAGATTTGTTGTAAAACAGTGGCTCTTTCTTTTCCCTCTTTAAAATAGCGGATGAAGTGGGGAATTCAGGGGAGGAGGTGTGCTTGGGTAATTGCCGCTGCTCTGCTGCCGATCATATGCTGGACTTCTTAAAGTGTGAGAGCAGCGTGGAATGTGGGAAAGGAAAAAGAGGAAGACAGGGGTCTTACGGCGTCGTGGTGGTCTGACCTTGGCCCCCGCCGGAGGCTAAACACTGTCAGGGTCCTCCATTTCAAGTCAATCCACAAAATATATACGATTTCGGTGCTTCATGTCTCTGAATGGACGAAACATGTTTGAGATGCATTTAGCTATGAAACAGCAGAGTATGAAAAGGAAGGTCAATCTTCTCCCTGCCATTACATTGAGCTGAATGACGTCTTGAAGGAGTGCAACAAGCTGTCTTCAGATTTCTATTAGAGCCTTAAGCCCTTGATTGTGGAAATTGGCATGTCAAATTCGGCTTTCACTGTCTCTCTGGTCATTTGTCCGGGAGGACAACGGATGGAGCGAGGGAGGAAGAGGAGAAGAAGCTAGGCAATGGTGAAATCTGTGGGATTTCTGCGTTTCATCGGAGCTCAGTCCTGACAGCACTCTGCCCAGGGGTGAGGAGTTGGACAAAACAAAGGATTATTCAGAAAAGAAATCTGTAGGGAAACCTGAGGGAGAAAGTGTTTCATTTCAATTCATCAGTTCACTTTCAGTTGTCAAATTGTCAACATCATAGAACTTCATTAGCATGACTGTTGCATAAATAATAATGCCTTAACATCAATATAAAAAACAAAACAAAAAGGTGCAATGCAATAAAATAAAAATGCAATGCAATAAAATAAAAATGCAATGCAATAAAACAATGCAATAGGAATTTTTTTTATAAATCAATCCAATGCTATACAAATATAAAAAAACAGTGATGCACAATACAAAATAAAATAAAACAATGCAATGCAATACACAAATAAAACAACGCATTGCAACACAAGCATTAACAAAGCAATGCAATGCAGTGTAACAAGATCAAACAATGCAATGCAATACAAAAATAAAATAAATCATTACAATGCAATAAAATAAATCATTACAATGCAATAAAATAAAATAAAAAACACTGTAATAGAATGCAATGCAAATCATATAAAATCACTATTTGGTTCCTAGTATTGGAGGTCGCACTGATGCATCAATTCATAATGACATTGCCATTGTTATTTAAATTAATTTATCATTAAATTTTTCAACAAAATAAAATATTCAAGAAGACGCATGCAAAACATACGAATATTCTGTGGGTACACATACAAAGACTAGCATTTATGGCAGTGAAATTTGAATTCTTCTGCAGTGAGTGTGTATCTCACTCAGTAGCACTTGTATGTTCTTGCACTAACTTTTCCCCCCATTTACAAGCCACATTCCTTAATTTGTAGAAAAACTAACCACTCATCTCACTGTAAACATGGCAATTAAAACAAAACACTCCAAAAACAGACACTAACAATCACAAACAGGTGTTTCATGGCTGTAAGACTTGTAGCAATTTATAAGACCCTAATAAACATCCTTGGCTCTTGTTGAGTTCACAGTTTGAATGGGGAGCTCCAGCTCTTTTTCATTTAGCTGCAATAATTGTGTGTGTGTGTGTGTGTGTGTGTGTGTGTGTGTGTGTGTGTGTGTGTGTGTGTGTGTGTGTGTGTGTGTGTGTGTGTGTGTGTGTGTGTGTGTGTGTGTGTGTGTGTGTGTGTGTGGTACAGGAATATTAGAGTCTGCCACACCCGATGTGATCCACAATAACTGTTCACACACACCGAGGCATTCATGAAATGTTGTTAAAAGCCCCCTCCCATGATGCATAGCAGCTCCTCTGGAAGCCACAGGTTGGCCGCCAGCTTTTAAAAGAAAATTAGAGGAGTTTGGGTCTTTACAATTATATGAAAGCAATAAAGCGACAGGCCCAGAAGTGGCTGAGGAATTCATGAGTCAGTGAGGAGAGACAGAGAGAGTGAAAGAGAGTCCCATTCACCATTATTGTATAGAAGAGAGTAGATCAGACATTCTGCTTAACGTATCAAATAAAAGAAAGAACATTGTTTATTTATACACATTATTTAGGTAACCTGACCTTTTTTTTTTACATTGCATACACCGATTGCAAAGATAAAAACTAAAATTAGCATCTATAATTTTTTTAACAGTGTTTTTCAGTGTTGCATTTACTTTTTTTAACTGCAAACTGAGCACTTCTTTAGAGCATCACACTATAAAATAAATGTTATATACTCTTGTGAAAAAGAAGTGTGCTTGTTTGCACTGAATATACACTTGTAGCGTACTTTTAAAAACTGTGTACACAGTGTGTACACAAATTAAGTCAAATTTTGAAGTGCACTGTAATGTCAAATTATAAGTTCTACTTTAAAATTCATGTTAATTCATTACATTTTAATTTTCTTCGGACATGCTTAAAGCTAAGGTATACAATTTCAAAGATTGTTCTTTATTAAGATGCTCGTTATTGTTATATAGTACAATCCTAACAATATGAGTAGAAAAAAGAATTTAAAAAATCCATTCACTCTATTGGCTCTACAGCCGCAGAGAAGTTGACCAATGTAAGCTGTCCGGGTGGACAGCTTACATTGGTCAACTGCTCTCATCCAATTATCAGCTCCACTTGAAACTCCGCCTGGCGCTCGCGTCTCCAACGCACCCGCCCCCGCCCCCTCCTGCGACATGAAATTGCACGCGTAAGCAGCTGACAGTCTATGGTAGCTAGCTAAGTAGCATATCAGCAATGGATAAAAAATAAAAAAAAGACAGCAGCAAGCATCCCCTGCTTGCCCCTACAGTAAAGTTAGGACGAAAGAGAAAGTCATTAGTCACAAAATGTGAAGAACGGCGAACTTTGAGTAGGATAAATATAGGGTCCACCATTGACCGTTGGAGGAAGCTTCAGGAAGATCTGGGACTGAAGACCGACGCTGACACGGCTGACTTTTTGTTGAGCAGGTAAACATTTATTTATACTTTTATGGTGTGACATGTTACATAAATAGCTTTTTATCAGTTTGACAACTTGCTCCTGCTGCCGGTCGGCATTGGAATGTTAGCCGTTTAGCATCGCGATCGCCTATCACGGGTCAAAGTAATTCTATTTCTTGAAGTCTTCGAGCCGATCGAAATTTGAACAAGATGCGCTGTGTGCTGCAATAACAATTACTGAAAACCTTAGCAATACTAGTAGTATTATACTAATGGTGGTGGGGAGTTTAGAACATTTCATGTGTTGCTAATCTTGCGTTGACGTGAACTCAAACGTGACATTGAATTGTTGATGAAGCAACTAAGTTCAAGTTTCTAAAGGCAATTTTACATATTATGTGTGTCCGATGTTTACTACCAGTGATCACAGCTTGACTGAGTGACGTTGTTCAATCCGTTTCCCGGTGGGAGGGATCAGGTAGCACAGAGGGGAGGGGTGTGTGTGTGGAGGGGCGGGATGAGTTTTTTAAAACTTCCCTAACGTCTCAGGCTTTCTCGACCGATTTTTAACATCGTATACTATAGCTTTAAAGAAGTGCACTTATTTTGATGTTGACTATCACACTAAAGCACATTTAAAATACTTCATTATAATTTTAACTGAAGTGTATTATTCAAAACTACATTTAAAGTTAATCTATTCTATTAGAACTAAATTACAACTTCATCACTATAAATGTATAATAACACATTTTTAAATGCATGACATACAATTTCAACATTAATGACATTAAAGTATATTTTAGTTTACCATAAACGCTTGTCAGCACATTTGGCAGTAAACCAAATTTCAAAGTCAATTAAGAAATAACTTATAAAGATGTACACAAGTGGGTCAAAAACACTCTAAATTTCACCTAATTAAATTTAATATGAATTAATGAGTTTTAGAAAAGAGCAAATGACATGCAATTAAGTGTCTGAAAACATTACTTTTAGTTCACACTTAATGTATATTATTTTACTTAAACGTGTGCTGTAAGTGTACTTCTTTTTCACAAGGGTACAAATAAATTGAAATAAAATGTGTGTATTTATGTTTTGATCTAAGTGGCTTCAACGAGCCCTGTCACACGCTGACGGAAAGGCCGTCCTGCATACCACAAATCACACAATCCCCATGGGGTCAGAATTATCTTGTGACCTCAAGTATGGGTCGGATGTGATTGAGGACAACGAGCCATCGATCAGAGGATTCAGGAGTCATTTAGCTGAAGTAATAATGGACTGTTCATTTCTCATCCTTGTGTTACCGCACAATACTGTCTGAGTGCCCGTTATTGGTTAATGACACCCTTGAGACTCTTCCATCCTTCCAGCAGATTAAAGTGTTTGTGTGTGTGTGTCAGTAACTCTATTGAAGTGCATGTCTACTTAACACCGACTACGTTTGGAATGCAGCCGTAGTGCAAGGCTTAGTGCATATACTGGGCAGTGGATACTGCATACTTCCACAATCAAATAAATAGAGTTATTTATAAATAAAGTTGCCAGCCGAAGGGAGCATTTTTGATAATTTTTACATATCCCCCAGAATATGTCGCTGTATGAATATCTGAACATACAATATATCAAAAGGATGAATAGAGCCTCTACATTTTATTCACATGTTCTTACTTATCAACACTTGTTGAATGTGGGTAAGTTTCATTAAAAAAAGCAACATTTTGAACAGAAAGCTGAGAAAATTGCATATCGTATTCATGTTTGATGAAAACAGAGTAGATAGAGTAGATCGAGTCCATCAAAGCCCCAGAAGATTCATAGTCCTATAGCTCATCCTGGGTCTACATTTTATTCGGCAACGTTAGGCAGTTTTGATTTATATGCAGTTTAATGTTTGGCGATCGCGTTAGCTTGCGTGCGCGTAAGCAATGCTTCTAAAACTGCGTCCCAATTCAGAGTCTGCGTCCTTCGAAGGCCACCAAGGTCGGACTGAGCATTGTTAAATGGGACTGTCAAGCCAACGATGGACTGTTCTAGTCGCCTACCTCCTCAAGTAACAAGTAACGTTTGCACTACACTTTTCATATTCAACTGAAACAAAAGCAGGGTTCAAAACTTGTCTAAATATATATTAACCCTGGTGCATTTATTTACATCATAAAGGGCAGAGACTATATAAAATTACATCTTGGCAAGATATGTCAACATTTGAACCGGTTTATATATTTGTTTTTATTTTTTACAATTTTGTCATTAGATACATAAGATTATTCGAGTAAATGCGGGTGTACACTGCAGATTTATAATAGTCCTTTACGACTGTTGCTTGTCAGACTGTACGAGAATGATGAATGCTGTAAGCCATGTCACACTGTGAGATCTCAGTTGGTATTAACATCAGACAGCACGGCAGTTAAAACAACTGAAAAATGGATGCAACGTAAGAAGACTCATCCGGAGTTTTACATCATCAATCCATGACAGGTTCGGTGACTGTGAGCTGCATATACATGCGATATAGAAATTGTGGATAGCAAACAAAAACAATCTTGCGTGTTAATTTTGATCATGGCTTCTCTTGAAAAGAAAACTGGGGGGAAAAACGAAGACGTGTGTGTGGAGCAAGTGGTGGTTTGTTGTTTTCTCACTAATTGCGTCATCAGCTCCTATGGATTTTTGTTTTGATGGTTGGCGTAGGAAACATCCCACTAAAGGACTGTGGCTCAAAAATTGTACAGTGTGAATCTGGTTTTAGTTGAAACCCAATACTTAGGTCAAATGCCTTTGTCACGCCGCGGTGATGCAACCAGCCTTCGAAGGATGCAGCCTCTGAATTTGGACGCAGCTTATCGCTTGTTTCTGCGGCTTCTTCACCTGTTTTTTTTTTTGATCCGGAGATTCTGTACTCTTTCAGAAGATGTGTAATACATCCTCTATCTTATAACAGTGAAAACATGGATTGCCAGAAAATTCTGTAAATTGCAGGGAAAGAGTTATGAATAAATAATCAGTTATTTTTTTGTCATGCAAAAAATGTTTGGCAGTCTGATCAGATAATGCAGATATTAATGTTTGCATTAGCATACAACAGTTAAGGGCTGTTCAAACAGAACAAGTTTTTCCATTCCACTACGCTATACTCTTCCATTGTTTAAATTGTAAATGCACTAGAAGGACGTGATTGACTGTTTCGTTTGCATCTTTTGCAGCATCTCATGCAAGACACCTCGTTGTAAACGTGTGCCGTGCTCAAGTTAAAAGAAGTTTAACTTTTAAAAAATGCGTTTTTAGACCTTGCATTTTTTTTATTCCACTGACCTGCATCTCAATTTTTACCGCAAAGACGTGTTTTGTGTGAATCGGCCCTTACTCTTTGCAGTATGTATGTTGTGCAAATAATGCTAATTTTCAAATCTATGATTGTGGCGAGGGGGGCGTGGTTTCGCAAAGTCTGTAGCGAGAGAGGAATCAGCGAGTAGGTCAAGTGCAGATGATGAACACCTGTGTCTGATAGCAGTGATTGGCATGGAGAGTCCACATATAAGTCGCTGGGAATGAGAGAGCGGCTGAGAGAGAAGGACTTGGGACTCGCACGCGACCCGCATTGAAAGCTGACACATCGGGAAGAGTTTTGTATCAAATGGACTGAGTTTTGCTAAAGTGGAAAGAGTGTTTGTCGGACTGAACTGGGAGAGCTGGAGACATACAGCGAGAGCTGGTACAGCGGAAAGAGTGGTTTATAACTGTTGCTGTAGCGTGACTACGGTGAAGGCGCACGAGCGCACCTTTTGTTTGCTTTCTTTTGATTTTTACTATAAATAAAGTGCGAGTCCCAGTACCGCCGATCCTGTCTTCTTCTTCCTATACACACACACGTTTTGAAACTCATCACAATGATATTTTACGTTATCACAACTTGGATTCAAAATAGCCATTTTTATTTATGCTAGCTGAATTAAACATGCAACCTTATCATCAGGTCATGTGACAGCAATGCAGCATTCTTTAGAAATGATAAATCACTGCATTATGCACTTAAAAATACAGTAATTAGTATATATTAGTATAATGCATCTTTAAACATTTCTGACTAAACTCGAACTAATAAAAAAGTAGGATATAGTAATTTATTGTGTCCTGGTTATATACTGCACATTTAGACAAATTTAGTAGGTCATACATAATGTGCACAATGCACACTTGCAAAATTAGCATGAGTAGTATGCCAAAGGAAATATGTTTTCAAAGGGTCAAACATGAATGACTCATTAGGACAATTGCTTGCGGTGTTCCTCTGGGACTGAACTGCCAATGGGTTGTTTTTGTTCTTTACATAGACAGGTGAATTTTGAATGGACACTACATCACCAAACAGTAAATACAAGTGAATCCTCTAAGGGTCTAATGCCCTGTGGGAATTTGGTTGTATATCATCTCTGATTAATAGTATACAGTATGTGAAAAAAGAAAAAAAAAGTATATACATAGTTCACTTAAGCTCACAAAAATAATTATAATGAGTATTTATGACAACATACTTCCCATGATCATATTACTAGTCTCGATTCTGAATATGTAATTATGGTGAACATGAAGTTGATGCCAAAAGTACCGTTTGAATTTTGAAAAATTCCAAAAGGCGGAACACTGTTTGAACTGTAATCAGATCGGGGCTTTATTTCCTGTTCCATTAACTCCTTTGAATCTTTGTGGAATTCCATTATTCAGACAGATTTTGATCTCCTGACCTGATCTGGTGCTCTCCTGATTGACCTCTGCACCTCCTTTCCTACGACTCTGATCCTTTCATTCTCGTCTTCTCATTAGAGCCGGCAGCACACAACACAGTCCACGACCTGAGCGGGTCAGGATTAAACTGTAATGTAGATGTTCATTCAGCGATACTACGGTTATACAAGGATTAGCTCAAGACACAGAGACGACAAGTTAGCACATAAACTGATACATTTTAGCTTGAATATCAAAGTGTTCTCACAGTAATGATTGAGGGCAAATCTGTTAAATGATTCATGACGGGGTGGAGCGATAAAGGCGGGCCGGTGGTAATGAAATCTACTGAGACTCCAGTTGCAAATCTGATCCAAATAAACTGACTGCAAAAAACACAAAAAAATAGGGGAATATTAGATAGAGATGCAAAAAAAATAAAAAAATAAAAGAAACATTACAGGCAAGATAAATTCAAACGTTTAAACCATGCAAAGAAAATACGCAAAGGCGTATTAGTAAAGTTAAATTTAAAAAGCTTAATTTGCCAAATAGACAATAAAATAGAAAATCCAAACCTAAAGTTAGTAAAATAAACATTAACACTTAAAATATACAAAAAAAGATTACACTTATTAGTAAAATTAAAAAGCATAGTTAATTAAAAACAGATTATTGGGAAATATAATGAAAAGTAATACCTTTACATCATTCAAAAAATAAAAATCTAGAAAAAAATCTCACAATGCTATTAAGAATTCAGAAATGAATTCCTTTAAAGCATGCAAAACTAAAAAGTTTAATTAGTAAAATTATAATACAAAATAATAATAAAGTAAAATAATGAAGGCCCTTTAAAAAATTGCAAAACAGTTGGTTACTAAAATAAAAATGTCCTTATTAAAAATAGACAATAAAAAACTAGAAAATGAAAAAAAAAAAATTAGAAAAAAAAAGTTAAACAGAGAATTAGTAATGATATACAGAAAAATAGAGGTCCTAAAATAAAGGTCGATTCAGAATTAAGCTTCTATAATAAAGTGTTTTTGTGTGTGTATTTAAAGTGGTTGAGTGGCAGGCTTGAGTACATTCCCCAGTTGATTTAGTGTAGTTAAGATCAGATGGAATGTGTCAAAGCCAAAAGCTCTAGTTTAATCTCGCTGGCCTCCCCTTCCTCTGACAACACAAGCTGACATCTGACTGGCAGTGGGAGTAAAAGAGATCCGGGGTGAACGAGAGTCAAACCGACAGGAAGAATGATAAGGTGATCTACAAAACATCAAAGGAGGATTCCGAGAGACAAACAGATGCATTAAAAAGCGACGAGACATTTAATGGTGTTCAGAAGCTTTTCTTTATTGGCCTAAAGATTAGAGTCACAGAATGTGTGTAAAAGTTGGTGTGTGTTTTATTCTGTAAAAACCGAGAAACAAAGCATGCAATCAACAATCGTTTCTTCCAAATTCATTCAAATAAACTCCAACTCATTCATCTAAATAAACTACGGTATACAGTAAAAAAAAACCTTTTCCTTAAGTCACTACAAACGAACAATGGCTGTCTCTAAACCTAAAGCATTTTGGAGCATCAGTTGAATTATACAGGTAAATATTTTGAACACACATGATGGCCAAAATGCTGTAGAAGGCAGATATTAAGAACCAACTTTAGCATTTCTGATTGTTTTTAGAACATATCCATTAGTAATTCATAGTAAACTGGTGAATCGCACACAAACATGTCACACTTCACCACAACATTTAATTATATTTTTTCATAATTTTTAAACCTAATTTTGTGGTTTAGATTTTCATGACAATTGCGTACATTTCTCCCTATGTTCTCAGTACTGTACTAATTCCAATTCCTTTCTCATTTGATATGAATTTTAATTATTCTCAATTTTTATTTTTAATTGACCGTTTTACAGTAAAAATATATAAATGTTGTTTTTTTATAAATCATCGTAAAATAAGCATCACATATATATATATATATATATATATATATATATATATATATATATATATATATACATATATGAAGCCTATATGATATATAAATATATCTGCATGTGTATTGGGTGGGGTGAAATACGACCTGGACATGTTCTTGACAGGTTTTGTGAGATTCACCCAAACATGTCATGGCCTCAGGATGTGAGAGCACATGTGTGGATGTGCATTTGTGTGTAATACAATAGCATTTTGAAGAAGAAAAAAAAGAAAAAGAAAAGCAACAGCATACAGATTCAACACATTAAGACTTGAGCAAGACTCCCATGAAAACCCCTCTTATAGCTGTTCTATATTAAAACGTGTGTCTTAAAATGTAACAAACCCCCTCCCATTAATTCCAACAGCAAAACGAAGGGTGGTTGGAAAAGCCAAGAAAAAAAATCACTTCAGAACAGCAAAAACGCATACAAACAGATTTCGCATCAAAGGGTCGGAGCTCTTGAACAAGAATGCAAAATGATCCATGCGGGGTTAACCAGCACTCTAAACACACAGCTAAAAGGCAAAACTAAAAAACACTCTTTCCTCTATGTAAACATATTCATATGCTTGTGCCATCTGTAATGTTACCTTCCTCTTCAGTGCTGAATGGCAAGTGTACAAACTGCATCTCTGGTCTGCATGCATCACATAATTTGTTGGACATTTAAACATGCCACACGAAGATATTTCATATCAGTCTGTTTGGGCACCTTGTTTCCTCTTCTAATCTGCTGAAATAAAGCTTTGTGACAGCATAGGTCAATTCAAAGTGCACGCAAGAAAAAGAAAATCAAATAAAGGAAAAATGCAGAAAGGTGGAGCACTTGTGCTTCTTGCAAAAAGAAAGAAGTAAAAACTAAATACTTGGCTGCATAAAAGAAGTTGTTTTTTATTAGTTGCCACGAACAACTCAACTATAGTTAAACTAATGATTTAAGCAAAACCGATGAAGTACCACACATTATTTTATGCAACCAGGCACCCAAGTAAGCTGACGGAGGTCTGTAACCTCTAGACGTGTGTCAGATGGTCGGGTTAGACTGTGAGAGAAATGAAGCTGTTATATCTCTGAATGTTCCTCTTGAGGATCTCAGAGCAGGGCCCGAGGACACGCTCAAAACGTGGCCGGTCCAGCTTCACACACTTGAGCGGACCCCTGGCCACGACTGTGGCTGCACGGGGTCTGTTCAGCAGCAGGGCTATCTCACCTGCACAAATAAAACAAACACACACACACAAACACGTTAGCTCAATGACTTGATTTAAAACTGATATATTATGTAAATCAATTTGGATTTTTATATAATCTGACACTTAAAACATTGAAGTGTAACCAGGCAATTAATTAATACTAGGTTGTCAAAATAATTTAGATATGTATTTCGCCATCAGACCTGGTGTCCCACAGGGGTTTGTTTTGGTACCGCTTACATTTACATTATCATCAACACCTATTCAGTAATTAGCAACCTGACCCTTCCTAATGAAAAAATGTTTGAACTCTGCCGCCACACTGAGGTTAGCCGATTACAACAAAAGTTTATTTACATACAGTTTAGAATTCTTAAAGGTACAGTGGCAAAAACAGTCAGTTTAATTCTATGGATCAGATAGAGAGAGAGGAAATGGTCAAAAAAAGCTAAATAATTACACATAAAAACATTGAGCTATAAGTAGAAATAATTATACAAATATGTAGATAATGACCCCTTTAAAATAAAAAACCTAAAATTGTGATACAATAATACACTGTTTTACTAAATGTTTGAAAAAAACTCTTACAACACTGATTTCAGTTGTTTTACATTTTATATTTTGCTAAATAAGTTCAATCAATAAATAATTTATCAATCAATAAATAATAATAAAAGTTATATGATTCTCAACATTAAATACTTTCAAGACATTTAAACAGACATTTATTAAAGGTACTTTTTATCTTAAAATACTGTATCCTAATATACCTTACAATGCAAAGACCAATAAATAATGAACCTTTTGTTGGTTTGAGCAGCCCAACACTGCAATATTGACTCATCCAATGGCATGAGTTAGGGGCGGTACTATCTCATTGGCCAACCAATGGCAGATGGGAGATTGTTCAGAAAACCTGTTTAAAACAATCACTATTTTTACCATTTTTATTTGATGACATTAGCTGTGCAGAAATGTCTCACATTTAGGCAGTCATCTGTTAATAATTCACTGCCTTTGCTGCATCCTAATAACATAAACACAACCCTTTTAACTTAAACAGTTATAAAACAAAGAGCTGTATCTCTCTATATAATGTAAATATGACAATATTCACTACATAGAGTGAGAATCTAAAGATCAGTATGCCTGTGGTGCAGCAGTGTAAACCGCACTGACAGTAAACAAGCACACAGATCTACATTCTGCAAGCTCTGCACATGACGAACTGCCACCTGTTAGGAAAGCTACTCTTCCTGTCTGGCTCAGGCACTTCTGTTATTTACAAGACTCTGGCACAACGCTGCAGGCTCTGCGATCCTTACAACACTCACCGAAGTAGTCAGACGGACCCAGGCGGCCCACTTCGACATATTCCTCATTATCAGACCTGCGCTGTAGAACAGATGCTGTACCCTGGGAAGAGAAGGAGAGATACAGGTTTTAATGAGGAGGAAATGTACAAAAAGGAGCAGAGGGAGGGAGAAAAGCCGAGCTCGTGGTGTCGCCGAGTTTGAGACGTGTCAAAAGGATTAGTGCTTTATATGCCTGCAGGTGTAAAGGGTTTAGACAACTCTGCATGCTCGCAACACACACAAGTACGTCATAGACTGACACATGCAAGCACACCTGGGCCTGTCAGTGTTGAGATTTTTCAACAATCATAGAGTTACACTGCAAGCGGCGCCCCACACTGCAATGCAAAAACTCATTTAGAAAGATAAACAAAGAGACAGGCAAACGGTCTGTCACATATGTCACATCAAGGACAAACACTACCCACAATACAACAGTAAAACGAGGAAGGTTGACAGGACAGGGATTTCTCTCTATTCATAGTCACTTTACAGAAGTTTAAAAGACGAATAGCTGTTAATCAGTACAAAATAAGCAAAATATAAAAAAAGTGAAAAAGCACGTAAAACAATAATTAGAATGATGTAAGGGATGTAAATGTTAAATAAAAATATTAAACAAACAAATCTGTAATATAAAAGGGAAATTACAAACAATTGGGCTTAAATAATTTTAAAATAGTTAAATTATTTAGCAATTATTATATAATTATTTTATGAGATACTATTATTATAGATGTATATATAAATATTAAGACATGCAAATGTAAGAAATATTACAATTGAATTATTATTATTATTAATTGAATTGTTGGATTAATACAGTTACAATAAACACATTTTTAAAAATGTATCTTGATTTGAATGTTAACTACAATACCCTCTTCCATTACTCTCCAGACTGTAAGTAAACTCATATCTTGTGAGCAAATGTCGGGGTTGGAAAGAGGTTAGAAGGTCATCTACAGGCTCCATTGTTGGGTCACTTAGGGCTTTGCATGTCAACGGCAACAATTTGTAAAAAGAAAAGCAAAAAATATGGACTACGTTTTAAACATAACTGAGGAACTTTATGATTAAATGTCATCACATAGGTGGGAGAAAGTAGTTCTACCAATACTGCTGATGTAACAGTCCAGTTACAATCATATCTTAGATAGCAGCACGAGCTATTCAAGCTATTCCATAAAACATCTAATAAAAAATAAATCATCAAGCTGTTACTAAGAGAGACCACATACAGTGAGAAGAGGCCCAACCCTTGAGGGATGCCAGACCTGACCGGTTTGCTCTCAAAGGAGTTGTTGTCTTCACTCAAACTGCTAGTGGACACTGACATATGATTTGAACCACTTCTAATCCACAGCACTTGTCGAAGTAGTCAATGCCATATCACTGTCCACCGCCCATGGCTGTATCTCGCATGTAGCACTACTGGATCTCTTTGGAGCTTTCAACACACAGTTGACCCCATTGACCTTAACATCCTGGTAGAAGACTTGAAAATCACAGGTCAAGTATGAAAATCAAGGGTCAAGGATAGTGTCCATCAAAGTTGTGTACTGGAGTTGATACTAGTATCATTGTAAACACTACACCTGCTACACTGATGAAAAACAATTATTCATCAACAAGACTAAAAGCTTATTTTGTAATGTTTGCTGCAACTAAAGATTGTGTTATCATTGAATTTTTAAACTCAATTTAGAACATCTTAGGCATTGCATGACAACAGCCTTGCAACCACCCAAAAGACTCTAGCAACGACATACTGAAGAAGGTGCTAAAACTACTTAGAAACTGCATAGCAACACCCTAGCAACCACCCATAAAACTTTTGCAAACACAACTGGGTGCTAAAACCACTTAAAACACCTTAGAAATTGCACATAAACACCTTTGCAACTGCATAACAAGGTGCTAAAATCACATAGAACACCATCAAATTGCATAGCAACACCCTAGCAACCACCCACTAGACTAACAAATACATAGCAAGGTGCTAAAACCACATAGCAAACACACTACAGCAACTGCATAGCAACAACCTAATGTAGCAACCACCCATAACTCTCCAGCAGTCTCATTGCAAGGTTATAAAATCACTTAAAACACTTTAAAACATCCATAACAACAACCTAAAATCCACTTAACAGTGCAACAACCACTTATAACACTGAACGGCATAGCAACAACATAGCAACCACCCATAATGTTCCAGCAACCACATAAGAAGGTGATAAAACTACTTAGAACAGAAACAGTTACAAATTGTGTAACACCACCCAGGCAATCAAATAAAGTGCAAAAACCCACTCTGAACACTTTTGGAATTACATATAGAAACACCCTAGAAACCACACATAACATTCTAGCAACTAATTAAAACATTGCTAAAACCATTTGAAACACATGGAAATTGCATAGCAACACCTTAGCAACCCACATAAAGTGCTAAAGCCACTCAGATCAATTTAGGAATTTCATAGCAACACCCTAGAAACCACACATAACATTCTATCAACTACTTAAGGTGCAAAAGGAAAAGGATTGCATAGCAGCACCTAGCAACTATCAATCTAGCATCTAAATAACAAGCTACTAAAACCACTTAGAACACTTTAGAAATTGCATAGCAACACCATAGCAACCACATAACAGAGTACTCCCCCCCCCCCCCCCCCCAAAAAAAATTGTTTTTATGCAATTTCACTGCTAACTTACAAAGTGAAAAAGTGAAATTGCCTATAAGACTACCCCAAAGATCTCCAAACACCCTACTGCCTTCTACAGTACTGTATGTCTCCTTCAATCTCAGGATGCATGCCTCTTCAAAGTACTGTTCGAACATCTGCTGATGGAAAGGCATTATGTTACAGAGCTCCACAGCTGTGGAACAGCATTGCTGGCTGCCAATATGAATAATCAGACAAGCTGCCAATATCTTATTCAACATCTAGAATACAACCATTCCTGTTCTGTCAGGCATATAGCTGAGGTAACTCATGCATACAGGCTACCATTTTCACCTGAAGGCATCAAGCTCAATTGAAAATCAAAGAGTTTGGGTTAACTGAGATACCAATGTTGTTGACTTGCTGTTTACTCACGTTCAGTAAAGTCTGGAGCTGGCGTCTGGGAGGGCGGCTCTCCACCTCTCAGTCTCTTTTAGGAATACCAAACCATCTAATTTGCCTTGATGCATAAATACTAATGCATTTTCTCCTCCACTTCTCCGGCATTGATGTGTGCATAGTTAGGTATGCATATTTGTGTACCATTTCATGGGATAAAGTAGGTAGAACTATTTAACCTTTTATTTTCTCACGCTCTATCACACATACCACACTAACACTTTTTAATCTTAAATTATAAATTATTGATTAGGATAGTTTGTGAAAAAGGTAATGCGGTTACACGCTCAGAGTAAAAAAATAAAAAACCCATCTAATATAGCAGATGAAGTAAAATAATGTCAATTATAAATAAACATTTCATATACTGTTCAAAACTTTTGGGGTTTAAGATTTTTTCTTTAAGAAACAAATACTTTTATTGAGCAAAGTTGATCAAAAGTGGCAGTGAAGACTTTTTACATTGTAACCAAAATGTCTATTTAATCAAATAAATTGTTTTTATTTTCCAATCACTCTGGCCAAAATGGTGTTATAAAGGCATGTCATATTTATACAGAAAAATTACTAGCAGTCTCCGGCTTGATATATATGGGTTTCATTAATTATGGAAAAGCTGTAGCGCTCTGTTAAATGCTGTAAAAAAAAAAGTCATGAAAGATCCAGAAAATTCTCCGCACAGCAGTAGTCCTTTGACCAGCTCTTCCTCAGAATACTCATGAATAACTTCAATGTGCAAAAGAGCTAACCCTGTGAGAAAATGTGGAAACAAGTCAGAACATTGCATTTTTAATATGTCAGGGATGGCTTTCATCTCATACTGATTTGAATGTGCCTATAATTACGTGGTATATAATGACAGATTTCACTTTTTCTTTAAAAAAGCTCTTGGCCAAGTTTTAAGCTTTGAATGTTTCGGTGTGACCCTAGTGGATCAGCGTTCTGGCATTTGCAGGATCTTGGCTTGGGACGTGCTCTCCAGAGGTATGACATCATGGGGATGCCCTGGAGCTGTTGGTTTTGCATTACTATCAAATTAAAAGTCTCACAATGGGCAACAAATGGTACCAGCATCTGTGGGAAACCCTATTTAACACAAACAAATTGAGGGAGAGAAAATATAAAACACAAACACCCAAATGCAAACAATTTAGGAGAGTTTTCTAATTGGTCGTCTGCTCTCACACGATTAAGACAGTCTGACAGCAGCTGTATGGGTAATAAACCACACCACGAATCATCACATTTAGCACGGCCCAAATTAATATGATGGAACGTTATACATTGTGAAATCAGTTAATGTGTGATGGATTAAATCATAGTTGATGTGTGACTCAATCTAACAAACAACAAATGTATCTCAAACTAGGGTTATTATAGTTAAATGAAACTAAAACCCATAAAAAAACTATTTAAAATAAACATTAACTGAAATAAAATATCGAATACAAACTTATTTCATTTGAACTAGCTGCCAAGCCTACATTTCTTATTTTCATTTTAATTTCATCACTTGATGTCCCTAAAATAACTTCTTTCTTTTATAAGGACAACACACAATAATCAACATTTCTGTAAAAGTGCCAGTGTTAGCCAGCTGGCTAATTTTCAACTGCAGTCCTTTGGCATGATGTTTTGGAAACCAAAAACTGAAATAAAAATGATATCTACACATATGAAAAAAAAAAGTGTCTAAATGATACTAAAATAACACTGTCCCATCCACAGGGGCAGAGTATGTTAACAAGAGAGACAAAATGTTTTTTCCTTCACATTTTTGTGTAAATTGAAGAACCCTAACCCTAACAGTATCTGTCAAGACAAAGAAGAAGCTAAAAGCAAGAACTATGGAACCAGAGCTGGACAATGACGCCCACACAACTCTTCCTTCCTTCCCAATTCTGTGTCAGTAAAGCCGTCCCTCTGGTTCCCTCGCTCAGGTCTGGAGTCTCGGCCTGACCCTGTGTGAAAGTCTGCAGCCTACATTCCATCACTGAACCGCTGGCCACCCCGTGCTGGGAATCAGGCAGAGATGGGAGGAAGAGAGAGAGAGACAAACAAGCAGCGAGACAGACCCATGTCTCATGCTAAAGTCCTCTTCATTTATTTTTTTCTGTCTCTCTGCCCTGCTATACTCTGACCCAGATGAACAGAAGTTGATGGAAATGCAAACTGTGGTAAGGATGAAATAAAAAAGCACAAAGCCAATTTTGTATTCTGTTCTAATCTATTGGATGTATTCTATTCTGTTTACTGTGTTCTGTTCCATTCTGTTCTGAGTAAGTAGGATAGAAAACACAATACATTTAGAACAGAATAGAAAACAGAATAGAGTGGAACAGAACAGAGTAAACAGAATAGAACACACAAAAGGTTAGAACAGAGCAGAACACAGAAAAGAGCTGAATAGAACAGAGTAAACAGAATAGAACACATACAATAGATTAGAACAAAACAGAACACAGATAGAGCAGAACAGAACCACGTAAACAGAACATAACACACAGAATTGAAAGCAATAGAGTGGAACAGAACAGAAAAAACAGAATAGAACATACAATTCGTTAGAACAAAACAGAACACAAAATAGATTAGAATAGAATAAAAACTAATAGAAAAGAAGAAAACAGAATAGAACTGAAAAGAAAGGAATGGAATAAAAATGGAATTGTGCAGAGTGAATGGAATAGAGGAGAATAAAACAACTAAAATAGAACTCAAAAGGACACAATAAATTGATCAAAAGTGAGAGTAAAGACATTTATATTATAAAAGATTTCCATTTAAAAAATCGGGTCTTTTGAACTTTCTATGATAAAATGCATCACGATTTCAAAACAAATATTAAGCAGCACAACTGTTTTCAACATTGATTCTATTAAAAAAATGTTGAGTGAGCATCAAGTCAGCATATAAGAATGATTTTCATTAGGAAAAATCAAGCTTTGACCTTTCTCTTGGAAACTAGATTTGCGAGTGCTACGGTGTGTCTGAAGCCAAACACACACACACACAACACACACACACACAACACACACACACACACACACACACACACACACACACACACACACACACACACACACACACACACACACACACAGCAGCAGGTTTCCTGCACTCAGTCAGCGCACTCACACAGACTCAATACTGCCACACATCTCCTTCCATTGTTCAGCAATGAAGAACTAGCCTTTCAGCAACACACGTGTGTACTTTATATGGCTCATCGATCTCTGATTTATAACATTTCCCAAAGGAACAATCCTTACAAGAGTCTTTTCCAAACGCACATGCTTGTTACATTACCTGAGCATCACCAATCTCAAATCTACAATAAATCTAATAGACAGTAATGCTAAGCTTCACCTGTGTAATTTGGCTCCTCGACATGAGGAATGTTTCATCAATAATATGAGCAGGCCAGCCAAAAATCAAGTAAAATGGGATTTTTGTCTGCCAGGCATAAAGCATACAGTAAAGCTATATATGTATATATTCAACATGCTTTATGATTTGAGGAATCATTCATGTCTGTAGCACAAACGGTACAGAATAAGTTGTGCACCAAAGTTTAATAGTGTTAAGGGTTGGTTTAAATTCATAACCCTAATTACAAGCAACAATAAGGCAATAATCAGGTGGATGCGTGGAGAGCACAGCATCATGGGAGCAAGAGGCAGTCAAATAGTGCACTACTTCACTCAACAGCCTGATTATATTAGTACTGCAACCTTCATGGAGGAGAGAATGAAAAGGAAGAAAAGAGAGGCGCTGAAAATATGAGAACAGACACAGACGGTAAAACGAGCCCCCTCCAGACTTCACAACATCTTCATAAATGTGGAGTTAATCAAAATATTGTTCAAAGATCTGGCAGAGGAGGAGAAGAATGCTGAATCAGCACCACCAGGGGTTTCAGAACTGTAAATGTGTTCGGCGGTGTTGACAGCACAAAGGAAGAGTATCAGCTAACGCAAGAAACGATAGAACAAACTAGCAGGACTAGATGTGTGTGCACACACACAACCAATATAAACTGATCCTCATTCAATTCATGTCCATTCTTTATCAAGCCACACTGAGGATTGTCTGAAAACAACTTTAGGGTGCTTACACACAAGAGAAAGTGCAGTTTGATCTGTTTTGAGAGTGTGGAAAAAGTCAGATCAGTATGAAATCAAGCGAGAGTACCACAAATTAGATTTCCAAAAGTACTGGGAATCCAACAGGATGGTCTAAAACTCTCTTCGGTTATTAGACGCGAACACTGGATTTCATTGCAGTAAAAAGTTAAAATATTGATTTGGTCTAGTGCATAAGCACCTTTTGAAAGTGTCAGGCCAAAACGCCTGAAGCAACCTCGGGAGGAACCAAGGAGAGCCGTTCTCCTCTGGTCAACCTGGAGGAACTGGTACTTAAACGACCACAAAAGTAGCATTGTTCCTCACTAGCTGTAGTGAACAAACATGCAGATGGTCATTTGAACACACACACCTCTGTTATAATGAAGAAATCATCTCCCGGTTCTCCCTGGACTACGATCTTCTCTCCATCTTCAGACTGCACAGGCTCCAGGGCATCGGCCACAGTCAACCTCTCCCACTTATCAAGGGATTCTGCAAGACACAAAAAGTTTGATGTTAATCTGGATCTAAATGGACCTGAACAACTTCACTTCAAGTTCAACCCTTGAACTTTAATGTTATTAGGGGTGGGAATCTGTGGGTGGACAGCGAATTAATTCAATTACGATATATGATTTCAATTTGATTCAGGAAAGATTTTTGCGAAATCAAAACAATTCAATTCGATCTGATTCAGAATGAGATTTGTTTTGGATTAATGATTCGACTGTATTTTTTTACGTTTATTCACAGGATGATGTAAATTCATCTACTAATGTGTCTTGGGTTCATCTACTAATGTGTCTTGGGTTATAAATAAAAATAAAAAGAGAAACTACTTATAGTCCCCCTATAGTCAAACATTTCACCCCTTAAAACTCATCTTTGATCACCAAAATGACATATTTAGGCATTTTTTCCTTGAAAATTATGGAATTTTTTTCCCTTATGTCATGCCTTAAAATAGCTTGAATGTAACTCTACACCCTTGCCTCATTTAGTATATGCAGTTCTATGAATATGCAAATTAGCCCCGCCTCCACTCACTCACACCAGTTCAGAGATTCACTCGTTGACGATCACACGTTGACCTGATTGGTTACAAGGTAGTTTGTGACATCAGAAACACCAGCGATTTCAAACTGTGTTTATGAGACTTTGTCTTTGGTTCACTGCAGTTTTAAGGAGAAAATACTCAGCAATCGTGTTGACTAATGAATTTACACGTGGTTTGTCTTAAAGCATATTAAAAACACCACATAGACATATAAACAATATTAAAACCTTGATTTTCACCACAGGGGGACTTTAAGATTGTTCACTGCATCAAGCAACTTGAAAGTAAACTCATTAAATACATGTACATACAGGCTACTTGGAACATGAAGAGTGCAATGTGCCAATAAAATATTTTAGAGCGGAGCGCAATTTATTTATTTATTTAAAGTTTTTATTTATTTCCATGAGTTTTCTTTGTCTGGAAAAAAACAATTTTAAAATTCCCTACTATTTCCAGTCACTAAACAAATCCAAATATCAAAATATTACCCGATACATTCAGTATCCTCAAGGTCTCATATGCAAATAAAGTCTCCTTAAATGTTTTCATCTCACCCAAATAAACAATTATACCCAAAACAACAGTGAGTTTTTCATGCAATAAAAGAGTTTTATTTCAGTAGCAGTGTACATGCAATAAGTTGGCAGCTTTATCAATTGTTTGTGTGCATTCGAAGCCATGAATGATGCCACGGTACACCTACATTAATACACATGTAAGTCATTTAATGTTTATATTTTTTAAAATATTGAATGATACTTTACCTATTTTCACGATTCATTCATTCATTTCACGATAGGCAGTATCTGTAATCGAATCGGTACACCCCTAGATGTTTTGAATCTGAATAAATGATACTACGTTAATGTCGTGGTGCAACAAAGCGCCAGTGCTTTGAAACGAAAGGCACGGAAGTTATAGTTCAATTTCCATCCATCCAAAAGTAACAAGCAGCGTATGTTACTGATATTTTTAGAGACAATTTTGAGAAAGCCGTGCTATTTTTCGTGTGCGATGAGCATCCGGTGGTCCGTGAGTGACCCGTGGGTGTGTCATCAGAGGCTCAGACTAATGCTTTTATAAATAAACTGACTAATCAGAAAGACACCAAGGCTTATCACGAACTTCCTGCAGAATGCGAAGACTGGATCTTGACCTAGAAGAGCTTCTGTTGCTCGTGGACCATTGAAGCCGTGGCCGTGAGAAAAGAAACCGCCAAAGCCATCATTCAATACCCACCACATTCCAGAAACACTTCCCACCTTCCAGCATCCATCACACGGGCGAACCACACACGAACACGACCACACTAAAACCCTCTGGACTTCAGCAGAGCCGCTCCATCCTCCAGCTGCAAATAATAACCAACGCCTCTGCCCTTTGCTGTTTGCTCACTCTGTCATTCTTCATTCCCCATCATCCCAATGCAGGACAGTAGCAGACGATCATGCTCAGATTAGACCGTCATAATAGTGTTAACATTTAAATAGTTAAAAGGAGACGATGTGTGTGTGGCTTAGGTGTGTGTTTGTGTGTTGGGGCCAGCCTGTCTGCATGCCCCAGACTAATGGTCACTTTATCAGGCTGGCTAAGACATCCTCACGCCCGGGCAGACGTCCACCTGCTTCAGTCGTAACATGAGCCGGCAGTGAGGGAAAAATCAACACCGCATGCTTCAACTAAGAAAAAACTGTGTGTCTGAGTGCGTCTATATTAGCACCTTACTCCTTAGGATATTGTAACATAGCATAGAAAAATTCATAGCTAAGTCTTCCCAATAAAGCATTAAAAAAATTTAGGCTTTTAGTGATATTCAATATTAATAATTTAAAGGGACTTTTTTCAATCAGAGGAACCAGACATTGAAAATCCTTTTCAAATGATTAATCAAGGTAGGTTTTCCACACTATTATCTTTGTTTTAATGAAGACAAAGGTTTTTACTTTATAATATATGTGTGTGTGTGTGTGTGTGTGTGTGTGTGTGTGTGTGTGTGTGTGTGTGTGTGTGTGTGTGTGTGAATATGTTTAATTTAAAAGCACCATTATGACATTAAAAAAATTATTGCATATTTTTAATTAGGACACGACAGCATGTTATCTATTTTTTAATCTAATTTAATATTAAATGTATTTATATAAAATATTTCAATTTTTAAATGTTTATTTATATGCATTAATATGACAATAAACAGCATTATTTGGATACATACATTTTTACTAAAACATTTAATATACGAAAATGTCACATGGGGACTTCCGTGAAGAATTGTGAAAGACGGTATATATATTTTGTGTGCATTCGAAGGCATGAATGATGCCACGGTACACCTACATTAATACACATGTATATATATAAAAAAAATAATAATAATTATATATATATATATATATACACACACACACACACATGTATATATACACATACATACGTATATAAAATTGTTAAATTTAAAAGCACCTTTTTTTTGTTTACTTAAAAAAAAAGATTCTCAGAATGTACAAGTGAACTGTATGTTAAATCATATGCTTTAATAAAAGACGTTGGATAAAAAATTTTAAAAGCACCATTATGACAATAAAAATAAATATTTGCTTATTGTTGCATATTATCTTTAATTAGGAAAAGACAGAATATTTGTACATTTTTAATATAATATTTAATATTAAATATATTTATATAAAATATTTCATTCTTAAATGCATTGAATTTATTTGCATCAATATGGCAATAAACAGCAATATTTGTATGTATACAAATATTGCTGTTTATTGTAATATTGATGTTTACATATAAAAATATATGTATACATATTTTTTAACAATTTTATATACGTATGTATGTGTATATATACATGTGTGTGTGTGTATACATGTATACATATACATGTATACATATATTTTTACTAAAACATTTAATTTATGAAAATGTCACGATGGGACTTACGTGAACAATGTGAGTGATGACACAAAAGAAAATTGATACATGTGATTTTTGAATTGGTTTATCAAAACGGACACCTTGACTGATTCATGGAATCGAATCAAACTTCCCAACTCCTAAAAGATGCAGTCACTTTTACTGTTCCACAAATTATCGTGAGTGAAATAAATGTATTTAAATAGGAATCCACGCAGTTAAAAATTTCGTGTTGAGGGCGAAAGATTTCCCCACAAAGATTTTGCATCACGGGTATAATTTGGTCACGTGACTCACTGACAATTTCTGCTAATAGACCTTATTTCAGTGTAGTGGACGCACTTTTGCAATGGATGTTTAATTCAGGTAAGTTTTTAAACATCTCTAAATTAACGCTCTTATTTTTGCAGATCACAATTCTTAATTGTTAAATAAAAAAACTAATTATAATCAATTGAAAAGATACTTCATAGTTCAGAATCTCCTATCCCTCAATCTGAATGGCTGTTAGCACATTGTAGGTGACTGCTTACTAGTTAAAGTCAAAAGTACATTACAAAGTTTCTATGATATTCTCATCACGTAACGTGGCGTAACGAGAGAATGTTAAAATATGACTCTTATTTTTTTAAGCACTTTTTTGCACAAGACCTCACAAGTGTCAAGAACTCACAAACCATGGTAAAACATGCCAAGACTTCACAAAACAGTACCGATTTCACCGCAATCTCAAAAGAATCTTACGCAAACAAAAACATGCCCCCCTCAAAGGCGAGAAGACGAGCGAAGAAAAGAGGTTTGAAGAGCGAGAGAGCTGGGTGTTTGAAGACAGGCCGTGACAGGGCTGTGAAACGGAGAACACAGAGAGAAAGAAAAATAGAGGAAACCGAGAGGAGGAGTGTGTTTGTTCAGCCATTTAATAACCCCATTTAGAGCGACGAGTGACCTCAGGGTGCTGAAGGACGAGGGGTCACTGCAGAACTGACCATCTTAATGTTCCTCTTTCTCGCTCCTCTTTGTCTCTCTCTCACCAAACAAAACCGCTGGAATGCAAGTCCGGGTAGAATCTGGCAGTGGTGTCTGTCAGTCAAAGCTACACTCTTAGAAATAAGGGATCTTCAAATTCTGCATAGAACCTTCAGCTTCTAAAGAACCATTTTTGGATCTTTGGAGATTAAGAAAAGGTTCTTGAGTTCATTTACAGGTTCTTCAGATCAGTGTTATTAAATTTAAAACAGCACATGATGGTTTTCTAATGAACCAGAGATAAATTCTCTATGGGGTTATAATTTATTTTAAGGTGACGTACAGTAGTTACATTGTAATTTACTCTATAGTAAGTGCATGTAGTTAATTAATATTACTCAGTACTTATTAGAGTTACGTTTAGGGTTAGTTACTTGTAATTATGCATAATTTACTGTTAATAATATAGAACATACATGTAGTAATGTGTAACTACTTGCACACTGAGTCCGTTTTTTCGTATTCGTCATTCGGTAGCTCCGAATTGACAAAACACCTCTCAAAATGCTTGCTACCGATGCGAAAAACACAGAAAATCGAACCCAATCCGAATTTTTTCCCGTATTTATTTTTTAACGTGCGGAAATTTGGGACGAGAATTTCGGAGAATGGCCTTAACCCTCTGTGGAAATTTAAAAAAATGCTCTCCTCTGTCACTTGACTATAAAACTCTTTGTGGTTATAATTTGAAAATGTATTTTCATGCATTCTAGAAGTTCTTAGATCATAAACCCATACAAAAAAAATCGATTGACTTGTTCACATGGACACGTCAATTTACAAATGGGACAAATTGTAAAGTTGTTACTGTAAACTTATGCAAACAACACTCACAAAATGATTTCTTGATGGGTGCCGTACATTGAAGCGACGCAGTGATCTGTAAACTCATCATGCCTTTCCGTCATCAAATAAATACAGTTTTAGTAAAGTGCTTGAGAGGTTATGACACTTCACCCCGTGAAATTACACTAAATTAGTTTCATAGGCAGTTTACAAAATCCTATTTTTCTTTGGGGTCCAGAAACGCGCCGGCGTGTTTTGCTGTTTTTTTCCACATAGCAGCAACATAGACTTAAAATACTCCGTCATTTTTGGTCATATAAATAAAATCAATACATGATTATAATCTATAGAGGGTCTTCTTTTTTTTGTGTACACTCACATTAACATCAAAACTGTGTGCTTTTGTAAAATGAAGAAAATAAACAGGGTGTGCTTTCTGTCTCTCCATCTCCGTTAAATTTTTTTCTGGTTCACGTCTCTAAACTTAAACAAAGCTCAGCGAATACTATTCACACAAGCACAAGCAATATATCTTTATAATCATTTAAGTTTGTACTTTTAAAATATCTAATTCAAAACTAAAATAAATATTCTCCGTTTATGTAATCTATAAAAAAAGAGAGAGGTGTCAGCCGATCTCATTATCGTTCTCTCAGCTCATTATTCTGCTAATGTGACACGCCCACGGAGAGCGCGCGGTATTCAAACGCAAATGATCTGAAGCAACACATGCAAAGTGTCAACGCCCCTCATAAACGCGATAACACAACAAATGTAATCATCAGATTAATATACTATTTCTTCTTGCGAAGCTGTGTGAGGAATAATCCTGGGACATTTACCTCAGAACATGTGCTGGTTTATTTTCATTTCGAAGAGCAACGGATCCATCTGATAAGTAAGTTTTTTATTATTATTGTTCTAATCGCGAAATCATTGTGTATGTAAACCACAAAAAGACTGTTTAAATATGAATTGCGTGTGTGAATGAATGAACTGAACAGTTTTTACCAAACCCTATTTCTATACTGAGATGAGTGAAAATCGACTGAAATATGTTGAAATAACGTTAAAATGTCTTTGTGTTAGCAACATATTAAACTGCAAATTAATATTTATATGCCCTAATATAGGCTATCATAAAATCAACAAACGATATGCCTATATTACAGACGAAATATGAAAGACAACATTTCGTTGACTAGTTTTGGATAGATTATTAACTGTTTACTGTAAACTAGATTACTGCCACATTGAATATGCTTTTGTTCACCAATTTCTGCTCAAATGTTAAATATATTAGGCTATGTTTGTTTTGTCAAAAATAAAGTCATCAACTAGGATCTCAAAAATAAAAATACAAACATGTACATACATCTTGCTCCCATATTATGGTAGCCCTGTTTGTGCTATATAGAGTGAATTTACACCTTTGCCATTAACATGTTTATAAATAACTGAAAAAAGCACAAATGTCAGAGCATGTCAGAACACCTCCAGGACCCCAAAAACACCTTGGACCCCAGAGGGTTAACAAACAAAAGTGTTCGAATTTAATCAAACAATTAATGCAAGATTGATTTGACATATAAGAATCATTCTCTTTACAAAGATCTCATTACTGTACTTACCAAGTATAGACACCTTACTAAGGAACTCTTCATACATCTTCCTCTTCCTCAACGTGCTTCCCTGAAAAAACATTGAGGCAGCAGTTAGAAGACACATTGAGGACATCAGGTAACAGAATCTCCTGCCCTCTAATCAGTCTCTACGGAACAAGAATAAGAAACACAGCGCTGACAACAAAGCCGGGGGACTTTCCTCAAACACGCTGCTGAAGAAGAACTATAAACATACAGATTAAAGCAAAGTTCTGGCTTCCTTCTCTTTTGTTCCTAGTGTTGTCTTTTTCAGCTCTGTCTCTCTCTAATACTCAGATAAAACACAGAGAAACACATTAAGTGGAGACGGTCCCGTAGTTAAGAAAAATCACGAATGATCTTCTTTTTGTCTCTATTGTTTCTCCTAGACAGGAATGAGATTAAATGGAGGAGAAATGGAGACTGAAGTCTCTGAGTTATTAACTAAACCACCATCATATTTTGAGACAGCAAAAATGCAAACTTCCAGCCACTGACTGGCCGTGAAGATCTTCTCTCTTACGAGGTCAGTGACCTCTCCACCCCTGGTGTTTGAGAAGAAGATACAAAAACATCAGAAGAACATCTAAGATGGCCTGCAGACACTAAAGTGAGGCATGACAACGTGATCTACAGCGTTCCGGCAAGTGTTGGTCAAGCTTAATGGATTAGTTCACCCACATTTCCCAAATAAACAGCATATATTTTCTAAAGACAGACCCTGTGTAGCTTGAATAAGTGTCTGTGGAGATCCTTTTACTAGAGCAAACAAGAAATATTATGCATAGAAAAGTGAACTAAAGCACTTCTGCTAGAGAAACTTGAGGGGCATTCTAGACTAGTGAATATTTATGTAAATGTCTACTTAAATAACTGAGCAAAATACAGTATTTAGCTTGCAAGTGAGTCTGGGCAATATATTTAATAATTTACTATTATATTTTGGTATTATTTAATTGGAGGATTAGGGATGAAAAAAATTAGAATGTAAGATAATAATAATAATATTACATAATAAAAATAAAATAATATTACATATTTTCAAACATAATTTTAATTAAAAAGCATTTAAAATGATATAATTGGAGAAGGAAAAATTAAGTTATAATAATAACAATAATAAGATACTAAAATATGTATAAATATTATATTATATATTATATATATAATACTAAAAGAGATATACAATAAAATAATAAAATATACACACATATATATAATTAAGAAAAATGTAATAATGACTAATATATATATATATATATATATATATATATATATATATATATATATATATATAACAGTTTCAATATAGATTTTAAAAGCCTTTTGGATTGAAATTAAGAAAATTTATATATATTTATATATTACATTTTTCTTAATTTCAATCAAAAAGGCTTTTAAAATCTACATTGAAAATGTTAAATGCAAGAAATACAACACTCAATCATATAATCTAGTAAAATATCTAAATCAATATTAATATTTTCTTTGATGGGTCAAAAAGCTATTTCAGATCAAACATTAAGATTTCCATCAAGTATCATCAAAAGGCAGAAAAATATTGAAATATAATATATATATTATGTTTTTATATAGTGCCCAGGTATATCTGTAAGCATCTAAGAAAATGAGGAGTACAAATAAGAGTTTTTTCTCCCAAAAATAAATGTTTTAATAAAATTGACATTTTCTAAAACCAACATGAGTGTAGGTCATTTCACAAGTTCTCTAACACACATTATCAAACACACCGTGAAACAGGACATATTTTTTAAACAGTTTTATGAATCACTGACTTATCTAATTGACTGCACCCACACACACACACACACACACACACACACACACACACACACACACAAATCTTTTACTGGTTTAATTAAGAGCAGCTCATCATAGCTGAAATCTGACAGTCTGTCTCTCTCCTCACAGAACTCGGTGTGTGTGTGTTGTTAAGAGTAAGTGCGTGTTTGCATAAGAAAGCGAGGAAGACACTAAAGAGAAAAAACGAAACGATGGCCTGACAGAAAAATCTAAATTGGTCCCTTGTCAGGCTCTGTGTGGAGAACAGTTTCCACGGAGGCTTGCGGGGCATTAGAAATATTCATTTATTCATTCCCACAACACAAACACACACACACACACACACACAAATACACACTCTGCAAACACAAACACTGCTACAGATGGAGCACTTGATGCAGATTACGCTGTTGAGCGAGAGAGTAAGTATTTAGTTAAAGAATACCAAAGGGTGGAAAGTTTGGTTTAGTTTTGAGAACGCCAACAGCACAATGGTCAAGAAGTTAAATCTGGAAAGTCATGGCATCCAAGAGAAAGGACTTGTCATTTAAAGGGATAATTCAGCCTAAAATGACAATTCGGACACTCCTGACCCTTATGTCACTGTGTAAGTGTGTGAGTGTGTTTCTACCATAAGGATGCGTCGGTAGCTGTCTCGGTCTATGCCCCACAGTTTCAGGTCAGTCTTGGCTTTCACAGTAGCAGCCCGAGGAGTTCCATATATCAGAGCCAATTCTCCAAAACTACCACCCTCTCCGATACTGGTCACCCATTCACCGTTTACATACACCTGCGAACAGAACGAGAAAGATCATTATATATTTCTGCTTATAATACACATGAATATGAATAATTTGTATGGTTAATTGAACACAAAAGCATTAACTTCCATAATAAATGAGAACATTCAGGGCCATTTTTAGGACTTATTATGATTGTCATGACAGTTCCCCAAAATTTTCATTACGGCAAAATGTAAAACAAAAACTAATTTCCATTATAATGTAATGTAATGTAATGTAATAATTAATGTAATGTAATGTAGAGGTCTGCATGGGATGGTTTTTCAATCCTGCTCCCATAACAAAATATGTTAGATTATATGTTAGAAAAAACATAGAATATGTTCGAATTTTTAAACAGAAAGTAAAAAGGGACTACTTCAATTTCATGTTATCTGAAATGACTGACTGAACTCTCGTTTCATACTAATGCTAGTTCAAGGGCATTCACAGTGAAGCAGGTGATCTGATAACACACAGCTCGCACCTTCTATCTTCCCAACCTTGGATCCTCTAGAGTGTCTTAAGAGGAATTAGATAACACCTTGAGACTCTTTCCCTTGTTTTGTCTTTCATTTTGGCATAATGGTAAGATGCTACCGAAGAGAATATCTCACTGAATCTGTGTGTCAGCGTGTGGTTTTCAACAGCCACACGCATAGACAAGCACAAAGAACCTCTTTCTCATTTTCCACAGAGACTGATTGGGTTTCACCTGTAGACACACAATCCACTTGTTGATTTTATGAGGGGAGATAATAAAAAAAAAAACATTAACACACGGGGCAGAAATAAACGCTGGTCCTGCTCGGGCCAGGCGTTCTGCCAGCCATCTAAGACACATTCCACAGCTATCTGTGCTCTCCAGACCGGCCACTCGAGCAGGTTTGGGTCAAAGCCTCCTCAGAGATGGCCAACATGTCACTTAAGGTGAGAACTTCTTTGCAATAAGTCTCCAATTCAGTTATTTTATTGGAACAACAGACAAAAATAATGACAAATATTTACGGCTGCCCCCAACCAAAGATTTTTCTAGTAGTTGTTAATTTAAGCCATTAGTTGACTAGTCGCAAGTTTATTATATTAATTTAATCATTCAAATACAGACTGGGAGGGGGGCTTTAAAATGTAAATTAAGTACTCAAGCGAATACATAAAGCTTGCGCAGCATACAGGCAAAAGATATGATTATGATAGTGTTGGAATAACAGAAATGAGACTGTCTGAACATTTTAATAATTTGTTACAATACTAGTGTTTTCTCAGTTAGTATCGGCTACAAAGATGAAGTTGACGACGCTGACTCGCATGTTTCAAATGATAATTTAAGTTTGAGGTCAATAATTCATTTGGATTTCTTGCACGACATAATTACCACATGCAACAGCCATGTTAACCACCTGTCCGTCACGGACTGCTGATTCCTGTGGAGTTTGTTTTTCTACAAATTTGGTTGACCAAGCCTCTTCTGATCGACTAAAGTTTGGTTGATTATTAGTGGGCAGTCCTAAAAATATGACTTTAAGTGACTGAAAGTGATTTTCTTTTCTTCATGAGAGTGTAAGCAAGCGTTAATGAATTCCAAATTCGAACACTCTCGATTAGCATGCAGTACTAAGCGCTCCAAAGTCACAGGAGATTTATCCTTTCTGCTAATGAGAAACATCACTCATTCAAGACGCATCTTGACATTCCAGAACGTTTGCGTATATGTCTGGGAGGTTTATGGAGCTGAACGTGCTTGCTTACACGTATGAGAAGACTGGTTAATGTCCGTAAACACGTATTTTGCGTGTGTTTGACACCACTAGTGTGGCATACGGTGGATTGAGCGAGCGTGGCGCTGTGCTCAGGCTCTCAGCGCTCTGGCTTTGACCCAAAAGCTCGATACGACACAATCTGATGTGGCAGCGACCCAGTGCTGACTCAACGTGCCCTTGGAGCTCATCCAGAGCAGAGGAGAAATATTTGCTCTGATATTTCACACAGCCAATCACTAAGCACATACACAAGGGGAAGAGTCTCAAGACAAACGGGACTGATAATAACATGAAGGAAAAACAGGGGTTTTCTTACTATTTTAAAACAAAACAGCTTGACCATTCAAAATGGGCCAATTAGAAACTGTCACAACCATAAGACTTCCCACTTTTATCAGGGTCAGTAAGATTTTTTTTTCCTCAAAGAAATTAATACTTTTATCCAGCAAGGTTGCATTCAATTGATCAAAAGTGTGGGGGGAAATCTATTTCAGTTAAATGATGTTCTTTTCAAAATTTCTATTTATCAAAGAATCCTGAAGAACAATGCATCACCAAATTAGCATATCAAAATTATTTCTGAAGGATCATGTGAGACTGAAGACTGGAGTAATAATGCTGAAAATTCTGCTTTGATCACAGGAATAAATTACATTTTTAAATATATTCATATAGAAATCAGTTATTTTACATTGTAATAATATGTCACAATATTACTATATTTTTGATTAATTGGTGAGCATAAAAGACTTCTTTTGCAAAAAATGATAGTTTCTATTCATATTTATTCACGTTTACTATTCACTATTCAGCAACTCGGCATGGCGGTTGTTAGTCTGTTCACATGTAAAGAGATAATTTACATATAGTAGAAAAAACAGTCATTCTAAGAGTCATAGAGAGCGTGGAAAATACTCATAAAAACTAATCTATGACTTCAAGAAGCCTTAACTGACCTTAATGGACTCTAGGGAAAAAATAAAATGCTATAAAGTGTGGAAAAAGCCCCTTTTAAATAAACAATCATATTTACTGATAAACCAAGAATGAGTCAAGGAAAATACTACAGATTCCCAGGGTGATAAAAGCATATTCTAAATAAATCATATGCATCAAAGAAAATCTACTTTAAAGCTTCTTTAAAACAAAACAGGGAAATGGATTCTCTGTGGAGATAATGACACATCACTTCTCTTGAATTTTATCCATGCCATCTTTGGGGAAGGCAAAACAATGGCAGTCAGTGTTCCAGTTTTCTGTAGTGTTAAAACAGGCCAGTGGGTAAGATAATTATTATTTTTTTACCTACTATTATATGTAGGTCTAAACGATAAGATGTTTCAGAAACGGGTTACAATCCCAGGTTACATTTCAACGCAAAGTCAATAGCCGAAAAAAACAATTTTAAATCTTGAAAAATCTCTTTACTTTTATTGTAAGACACCCCCAAGGTCGTGCGAGAGCGGGGGAGGATGAGCGACCTACAGGACAGACAACTGTTATGACCACAGATGACGATCAAAGGACAAAGGTTCAGAATAACGGAATAACTTAAGTCTGCAAGTGTGGAAAGGTCTGTAAAGGCGGAAGGGCTTTTAAGATACATCAGAGTAGGATGGGCTGTTTACGACAAAGTAGTGTGCAAAGCACAGGGCAACCTGATGAGATGGAGGAGAGGCAGGGTCAGGTGTCCGACCATAGCATCCAGAATCTCCAGGCACACAACGAAGGCATCAGCATTCCTTCAAGTACCAACAATGTATCAGACGACCAGCAACATCAAGAGAAGCAACCCAGCCTGGAAACAGTTCAGCAAGTTCAGGCCATTGAGGGAGAGGAAAAGAGGAAAAAGCAAGTGCCAACAGCAGCAGCCAGGAAAGACTGGGAGTCTTTTGACAGGGATATAGACCAAGTCCTGGAGTCTGTCCTTGCTGGTGACATTGGCAGAAAGATGAAGGCAATGTCCACTATCATCTGGAACATGGGAGCAAAGCGCTTTGGGATGGAGCAAAGACAGACCAAAGGCTCGCAGCATGCTGGAGAGAACAGGGCCTCAAGGGAAATTGCAAAACTCAGAGGTGACTTGAGAAGACTGAAGAAGGCTTTTCATCAGGCCCCTGAAGACGAAAAACCTGCCCTTAAAAGATGCAAGATAACGTGAGGGAGCACATAAAGACCTTGCACCGAGCAGAGTGCCAGCGAAGGGATAGAAGGAGGCGGGAAAAGGAGAGGGTCAAGTTCACAAGAAGAAGCTCACAAGAGTTCACAGAACTCAACCTGGAAGGGAAGCTATGCAGCCCATAGGAGCCGACCATCTCCTTTAATGACGGAGAGCCCAGATGGCAGGAAGACAACGACTTAATCCGAAAGGCCAGGGGAAGATCTGCACCGGGGCCGAATGGAATTCCATACAGAGTTTATAAGAACTGCAAGAAGCCGAGGAGACGTCTTTGGAGGCTACTTAAGGTAGTGTGGAGGAAGAACCAACTGCCAGACAGTTTTCTTATTGCAGAGGGCTGCTTCATCCCTAAGCAGGAGGACTCTTCCAGCTTGAAAGACTTCCGCACAATCTCGTTATTGAATGTGGAGGGGAAGGTGTTCTTCGTAATCTTGGCGAGGAGGCTGACTCAGTTCTTGATTAATAACAAGTACATTGACACCTCGGTAAAGAAAGGCGGAGTACCAAGAGTCCACGGTTGTATCGAGCACAACAGCGTCATCTCCAAGATCATTGAGGACGCTAAGAGGAACCAGAGAGATCTAGCAGTCCTGTGGCTTGATCTAACAAATGCTTATGGCACAGTGCCGCACAAGTTGGTTGACCACACACTTAAAGCCTATCACGTCCCCCAGAAGGTACAGCTGCTCCTCTGGAACTACTTCGGGCACTTCAAGATGCGCTTCACCCTTGGTGACTTCACTACCAACTGGCAGAGATTGGAGGTCGGAATCGTGACCGGATGTACCATCTCTGTGATTCTGTTCGCAGTGGCGATGAACCTCCTCGTCAAGTCAGTGGAGAAACCCATGCGGGGAGCTGTGCTGTCGAGTGGAGTCCAACAGGTCCCAGTCAGGGCCTTTATGGACGACTTTACAATCACAGCGAGGTCAGTCCCGGAGGGCAGATGGATCCTAGAAGATTTGGTAGAGCTCACCACAGCAGCTAGGATGGAGTTCAAACCCTCAAAATCGAGAAGCTTGGTCCTGAAGCGGAGCCGTGTCCAGGACCGCTTCCGCTTTAAGATCAGTGAAGATACCACCCCAACAGTGACGGAGAAGCCAGTAAAGAGCTTAGGGAGGTGGTACAGAGCCGACCTGACTGACAAAGCAAGCGTGATGGAGATGCTTAACCAAGCAGAAGAATGGCTGAAAGCCCTGGAGAGGAGTGGCCTGCCCGGCCAATACAAGGTATGGGGCTACCAACATGGCATCCTTCCAAGGCTCCTGTGGCCACTGCTTGTGTATGAGGTCCCCCTGACAACAGTGGAGGCTTTGGAAAGGAGAATCAACAACTTCCTCAGGAGGTGGCTGTCTGTCCCCAAAAGCTTTTGTTCTATTGGGCTATACAGCTCTGGGAGCAAACTGCAATTGCCAATTACATCTGTCGTGGAAGAATTTAAGACAGCCAAAGTTCGGTTAGCCATGATGTTGCGTGATAGTGATGATCAGGCTGTGCGACAGGCGAACATTGTAGTGAAGACGGGACGGAAGTGGGAGGCCAGCGGAGCTGAGGGAAGCAGAGGAGCGCTTACAACATGCAGACATCATTGGCAGGGTGACTCAGGGGAGGCTGGGCCTGGAAGTCATCACTCGAGCAAGCCGGAAGGAGGCAGGGGGCAAAGGACCGAAAAGGGATGGTGCAGAAGGAGATTTGAGAGTAAGAGACCAGAAAGTTGTAAGGGCATCTGGAACATGGAGGGGGCATCAGATAAAGTTCCTCCTTAGCTCCGTATACGATGTACTGCCAACACCAACAAACCTCCAAAGATGGAGACTGACAGAGGATCCCTCCTGTGTGCAGTGCAAGAGACCAGCAAACCTGGAGCACATTTTGTCATCCTGTCGGGCAGGCCTGACTGAAGGGAGGTTCAGGTGGCGCCATGATCAGGTGCTGGCGCAACTGGCCGATGGACTGGAGAAGGAGAGGAAGCGGAGAAGAACTAAGGCCCAAGACAAAGGCCCCTGCTTCATTGGCTTCCTCAGGCCTGGGGAGAAGGCAGGCAAGGAGGGCAGATGTTTAGAGATCCTTGGTACGGCAGAGGACTGGGAGATGAGAGTATATCTCGGAAGGCAACTCAGGTTTCCAGAGGAGATTGCCGTCACCAGCCTTCGACCAGATATCATGTTCTGGTCTCAAGCTACAAGGCAGGTGGCACTAATAGAGTAGATGGTACCCTGGGAGGAAAGGATCGAGAAGGCACATGAACGCAAGTTAGGGAAGTATCAGTCCCTCATCTCTGAGAGCCAGCAGAGGGGTTGGAGAGCCTGGAATCTACCGGTTGAGGTGTTTTTCAGGGGGTTCCCGGGACAGCCACTTTGGAGAGCATTGGGATGCTGGGGGCTAGAGGGGCAACCCGCAACAATTTATTTCTTATTTTGTGGTGATGGATAATATTTCATAAGATTCACACCGGCGTATTGCATTTGTTATACTGATAAAAATATTGCAGATGTAGATTAATCAATCCCAGAGTATCTGCTCACTGCTGTCGTGGGCCTTAAAGTGTCGCTATTATAATATTTTAAAGGTGCCTAATTTTCTGTTGGAGGTCTCCTATAATATGTCTACATGGATCCAACGACAAAAAACACTTTAATTTTCACATAATATACATTCCAGAATAACCTCTTTTCTCACAGTGTCTGAAACGGTTCGATAAATGATTGAGTCTCTCTAAACCAATCCTTTCCAAGAGTCTATCTGCTCTGATTGGTCAGATGGCCCAGTCTGTTGTGATTGGTCTACTGCTTACAGCACGTGTCGGAAAACAAAACGGCCATTAGCATGTATGAATTTCAGCTCTGGGTCTTCCTCAGCACTTGATACACAATGATGGTTTTATCGTATCCATTCGAGCCCAGGTTCTCATCCTTTGGAAGTCCATCAAAATGCATTTACTTTTGCAGCACAGAAAACTGTGTCTTTTCGACATGTCAACAACAAGAACCAAACTCTTCTACGTCTCAGCTACAACTACAGTGTTTGAGGGTCAAAGAAGGCATTGTTCGCAAGGCAGCCAATATAGACTATAGGTGGGCATTTTGCAGATTTGTTGCAACCCTACATAGGCTCGAGCATGAAGTGAGACTGGAATTACTGACAACTCGTTTCAGGGAGTTCAGAATCTGTTCTTTCTTTTGGGTAACAAAAACTCCATTTATCCTGCACTTTGATCTTTAAAACTTTGCAGAACTTTCACATTCACAAACAGACACTGCATGAAAGGTAAAATCAGAAAAAGTATAATAGGGGAAACTCAGTGAAGTCAATTTCATGTGTTTATCCTGATAAGCTGCATATAACTTCTTTTGTATAAACAGGTATGAAATACTGAACTCACATCAACTTCTCCTTGATCAATCACATAGAAGTTGTCTCCTTCATCACCTGAGAAAGAAATGAGAAAATCCTGAGTATATTCCAATCAACCAACTTCAGGGAGAAGACTACAGATACATAACCCTTTTTCCCTCCTGTGTTTTTTTTTTTTTTTGCTCAGTAGTGAAAATCTACATAAAAAACTGAACGTCAAAAGTTTGAGGTCGGTAAGATTTTTCAATGTTTTTGAAAGAAGTATCTTATGCTAACTATTTTAAATCCATTTATATATGAGCTAAAAGTTAATTCTGCAACCTTTTAAGAGTCCCCACAGATAACAAAAATGGACTAAAACCCACAAAACTCCCATTTAAATTTCATGGGACCTTTAAATTCAGGATGGAAAGGAGGAAAAGATAAATAATTTTGTCTCTTCCCCAGATTCCATCCCTTTCCAACTCCCAATTTCCCAAGAACATATCCGTGCATATCAAAGATAAAAGATGGCACACCACTTTAAAAATGTCACCACCTCCCAGGACAGTGTCATCTAAATGATTCCCAGGCTTCATCTTCTACACCCCATTTGAGAGTTTAATGGACGGTTGGGCGTGCCAGAAGCCACAGGCTCTGATCAAGATTTCCAAGTTAAAGGCCATACATAAAGCATTTCTGTAGGTTCAGAAGGTCTTTGAGGTTTAAGTGTGTGTGGAAGTTGGTGTTTGGGATCCTGGTAGCGAGTGTGTGTGTGTGTGTGTTTGTGTGAGCCGAAGAGTTAAAAGAGTCCGTGATCCGTGCGCTGCCGAGTTCACGCAGGTTCACGGGGCTAATTAACACCGAACACACTAAGCGCTCGTAAATCACACAAGCAATTTATCTTAACACACTCACCGATTTCTAGTGCCCTCTCCCTCTCTTACTTGCAGTCTCTCTCCCTTTCAACCCATTCAGCTCATTTTTCTTAGTATTGTTCCTGTCTTCCTGTCTTTTATCACCTCTGCTCTGAAGTTTCTGTTTTTTGGCCAACAGATCCTTGAGTCACAGAGTGCAGTCAAATATTTGACAAGTACAAAAACACACACATGCACACTTCTACACACACACAAACTTTGTACGTTCCTAGATCTACTTTTATGGGCAATTTGTCCATGTTAGATAAAGGCTTTGAAACTCTTGTTTCAAGAATTGCATTGCACAGAGAGTGCAATCTCAATTGCTTTATGAACTCCACATGAAACCAAAAAGAGCTCATTGTTTGACAATAGAAAAAAAAAACTCATCACCCATCGTTACTTCTAACTAAAACAATCTGCAATGCCTTTCACTTTTGATTAGGGCTGCACGATATTGGGAAAAAATTACATTGCGATATTTTATTTTTCTGCGATATATATTGCGATATGAAAACAATTTCACCCAATGACTTGAATAGCTCTCTTTGGAAAGAATGAATCATCTGAATGACTGGGGTTATTTTGTAATGGAGTAAATCTGCATAGATTCTATTAACTAATGTAGTTAACTAGAGTTTAATAAATGGAACCTTATTGTAAAGTGTTTCCGATTTGTTATGTCTCTTGAGTTCAGTGTTGGACAGATCAGTTGTTTTAACCATTCATTAAAGTGAATCGGTTCAAATGAATCATTAGTTCGCGAATTGGAGGTGTCATTAACGGACCACGGCACACGTTGTGTGATTATCCCGGCAGTTAGGACATCGCACAAGATTGGTCTCAACACAGAAAACATTTCATCACTGGATAGATTTTTTTTGTTTTGTTTATTGAAAGTGTGTTTTATCTGAATGTGTGGAACGCTTTTCAGAGAATATTTTTTTAGCACAATTCACAACCAGCGGTAGTTCAGGAAAAAAATATATCCGAATGCTTCACCTGAAACTTCGGTCTTCCGACTTTTTACCATTGTGTATTCTCAAAGATATTCAGTCAACTCAATTCATTAATATGCGCGAGGGAGAGAGAGCAAGACAGTTTGAAAACGGTGAGAGTGTGCGCGCGCGACCGGGGCTCTCTCTCTCTGCTCGTTCTCTCAGTTTTGCGCAGCAGTCAGCATCTATCATCACTCACCGGTCAAATAAGGCTTTGGCGGGACAAAAATACGCTTTGGCGGCCGCCAAAAAATGTTCAATGGAGGAAGGGCATTCTGACTTTATTTTGAATTCTCGTGTTCGTTCAAGCTCAGTAATAAGAGAAAGACCACTGATCTGCCCGGCTCACAGAAAACAACGCGCAAGTTCCAGTCTTCTTACGCTTGATGTTCAAACTGACAGGACTTAAAAACACATGCAAATGATAAACTTTCACTATATGATGGTTAAACTTTGCAATTAATCCGCGAATCGCAAGCGTTACGGGCCGGGGAGCTGCTGGCCCGTACTGATCATGAATCACGGATCAACTGTATACTGTACGACTTACATCGCAACATCCTGCGATGTGACTATCGTGGATGCGCACATCGCGATATCGATGCTAAAACGACACATCGTGCAGCCCTACTTTTGATAATGATTTCCTTAGGTTTGCACTCTTGTATTTTGCACTGCATACACTGTATATGCACTGCAAGTACATACAAGTAATGAAACATTATATAGAATTGAAAACACAGGTACACCAGTACATGAAAGTTATGTTTCAATAGGAGTGTATCATAATAGGACCATTTAGATCATGGTAAAATGATTCACCAGATATTATCATTACCTAACCTTAACCATAAATTATCCTCCATTTAGAGGATAAAAAAATTGAAAAAAATGTTTAGCTTAGCTTTATTTATTTATTAGCTTTAATTCCTTTGAAGGCCTGCCAATATTTAAAATCCAACCAATATAAGGTAAACTATTTCCTCCAGTATTTCTACTGTAATTATGGCAAAGTTGCTTGTTTTCCACGGTTTTTATTAGTGGAAACTCTTAGTGTTGATCAATTAACTGACAATTCATTTTGTGATTCCAGACATTTAAATCCACACACATTGTGTGTGTGTGTGTGTGTGTGTGTGTACAGGTTTGACTATGAGCTTCAAAATGTCCTCACTATTCAAAATGTGAAACCTAGTGACCCTGACATCACTAGTTAAAAAGCCTTTTTTTTCACAGATTTTGTATAGGTTTTTATGAGGGTTATGTTTAGGGCTAGGGTTCCGGTTAGGTGATATAAAAAACAATAGAAGTCCTCATTGATGTCCTTACTAATATAGTGTGTGATAAACTACAGGTGTTTCTATACTGTACCTTGCTGGATTACCGTTTCCCCAGCGATGTGAGTGACCGGGAACATGGCATCAAATATGTCACTGGGGGGGAAAAAGAGATACATTAGATTATTCTATCATTCAATCATTGGTAATTCAAAAACACAAAATACAATACTCTGAATTTAGTTCAATAGTAATATCAGTGTTATCTTTACAGCAGGAATACCAAGTGTCAAGTACACGCTGTAGTCACAGAGATCAAACGCAGCACGCCCATGTCAACGCTACTGTATCACACACTTCACCCCATGTCATATGGCTTCTTTTCGTCATCTCCACAGAAACACATGTTTTATAAAACTGTACAAAAGACAACACACAGTAAATGCTTAATCTGTGCTCTTCCCGAGGCACACACCCTTGAATAAGAAACAACCGTGCCTGTGTGAAGGCAAAGAGTGTCGTTAGTGTTACAAGTTTATGACCTTGATAATGCACTTCCATTCTTTGTCTTTTTTCGACACATGACCCCTGACTCTGTTCCCACAATACACCTCTGAAATTAGTTTGGTTATATTTCGCTTTAAAAAACATTTAGCTTGTTTAATTCTTTATAGCTAAACTTTTATTTCAGTTTTAGTAATTAAGTACTTTTACACTTCTATGACATAACTTCTGTATTTCTATCAAATTTAGTAATTTAACACTAAGTTTTTTTTAAAGTTTTTAATCTAGTATTTATACTATATTTTATTTTATTTTAAATATGATTTTTAATAGTTGTAGATTTAATTTTAGTTGAACAATAACAACACTTTGAGTTACATGCCAACAAATTGAACAAACCCCAAACCCATATATTACCAAAAGTGGCATTAGCAAACACCACTAATAATGCAGCTAAGGCAGGGCCTAATATTAACACTCGTAAAGCGCCAAATGCGAGTAAAAATTGGTGTTGGCGAGTATATGAAACATTGTCAATTGCCAGTTGGCCGGTAAAATTTGTATGAATTCTAACAATGCAATATTGAACGTGACCAAACGTGAACGGTGCTCGAGACATGTTGATGGGCCAGTGCTGAATCATCACGAAAGTTTAAGCCTTGCCGATCAAGAACAAGCAGATGCGAAAGAGAACTAAAAATTTGTTACTCAACGTTTTCTGTGCGCAAAGTAACATCCGAAAAGCGCGGACAGAAATCCACTCACTGCTCAAGACCAGTGGTCCGCAAACTTTTTTAGACGCGTAAACCTTCAAAAAAAAATTATAAATAAAAACGGAAAGATAAAAAAATAAAATAAAATAAAATAAAAACGTGCAAATGAAAAACACCTGGAATAGTTTCACTTTGCAGTGTCATTATTTCATATGACAATAAGAGAGAATAATACAGAACTTAAATTTTAATTTAAATAAACAAAAACATTTCAATATTTCAGTGATGCTTTGGATGAACAATACATAAAAGCGCAAATATATGACTGCTTTTGACAGCGCCTAAGTCACAGCAGGGAAGAGAGGCGCGTTCACAAAAGCAGCTTGAAATTCGGTCCGCTGAAGAGGTGCTTTTCTACGGCGAGCAACTTCTATGTGAGGCTTGTTCCAACGGTGACAAGTCAACGGTCTGAAGAAGAACGATGCCGCTTTATTAAGGTCGCTGTTCACCCACTTGAACGTCGTTGCAACGGCTGTTTTTTTGTGTTGTTTTATACTGATCTACAGTAGTTGGTTACTATTTTAACAACTATTTTACTATTTTAACTTTAAGGATTAATCTATGTTTCATGGCTGGTAAATAATATTTATGGCTAGTAAAGTCACCGGCCATTGGCAGGTGTGGCAAAAGGTTAGTTTTAGACGCTGAACTAAGGCAAACAAAACATGTAGGAGCATCAAGCGGTTGTTAAAATAAGTTCCTTTGAGTTCATACTTGTGAATATAAAAGTGATTGCATGCATTGTACTTCAGACGAAACAGTAATGCAATGATTAGAGGCATTGAAGCTCATATTGCAGTCTTGAGAGCAAATAATGGAGCATCTGGTAGGTGGTCTTCAGTCACAAGCACTTGGTTTTAGAAGTTTACTGAGTGTAAAGGATGTTTATTTAAAACGTTCCACCACGAGAGCTCTCATCAGTTGTCTGGCTGAGGGGATTCCCCGGCACTCAAACCCATTCACAACCCTGCGGCGTTACGAGACTTACGATTTCAGTGGGAGATGATGATGATGACGGCTCCCTGGAGAACTGAACCGCGGCTATTTCAGCGAGGTAAAGTGGTTAAAACAGTGCTGTGAGTGGCTATTAAACGAACCAGGATGGTTAGGCTCAAAGTATGATGTCACAGAGTATGATGTCAGATGGAGGAAAGATCAGAGGAGAAGTCTTGAGGTAAAGGGAGGGGAAACGGACTGAGAAGGTGGCCGGTGATGAGCGGTGGTGAGATTGGTCTTGAATTTGAGAAAGGAGTGGGTGGGAAGTGTTTGAGAAGACTGCAAGTTTGGAGGAGGAAAGAAAGCTCTTGTAGTTCAACTAGTGGCGCTAGCAACGACAAGGTCATAGGTTCAATTCTCCAGAAACAAACTACTGGTTCAAAAGTTTGGGGTCAACTTCTTTCTTTTGATGCTGAATAAAATGCACCACTTACCACAATATTTGTACATATCCAATATCTGGACATCTGACCTATGTCTAAACATGTGTAGCGATTGGATCATTCTAGTTAGGGAGGGACGTAAACACAGACATCGAATACGAGTCATGTCTTGTGAAAGTAAACAGGAGGGACAAAAAAAAATTAATAAGGTCAAAAGACTGGTTCGATGCATAAAACCTCCACAGTCTTGGAGATGAGAAAGCACATATTTAATAACCAATGCTTATTTCCAAGCCATAAATTGAGGAAAAAGCCATTTTTATTCTGTTCAACCAACTGTTGAAATGCACACACAGGATTGTGGGATATCATAGACAGCATCCTTGTGTTTTGGATGCTGGTGTTCCCATTTTAACCAGCAAGAGCACCAGGGTCAAAAAGACTGGATGACTATATTTACAGCTGGGTCCACCGGATATACTGGCACTAATGTGCAAAAACCAGTCTGGACCAACATAAGCTGGTGTTTTGAGCAGGGGAAGGAATTAAAAACTGGAGAAGTAGACAGCAACATGAAAGGGAACAGGGGTTTTGTCTGAACCTGTCTACAAATGTGTGTGAGGAGGAAAAGTTACTGAGTGAAAACATACGTTTTGAGGGGTTTAGAAAGAGATTAGAGGGGAGTGGGATACATTGAAGGACACGAGATGTGTCAATGTGGATGTTGAAGACACCATGTATGATGTAGTAGAGCGGGGAAAGCCTAAGTGAGTAAAGTATTCAAAGTTCACATCCAAAAACCACAAACTGATAGAGTAAGTGACGTTCACTGCTGTCAATGAATCAGCTGATGGGTGTGAGAGAAGAGGTTTTGTTTGATGACCTACCGCCAATGCAGAAAAATACACTAGTATTCAAAGGTTGTTTTTTTATATTTTGTTACTTTAATTAATGCATTAAATTGATTAGACATGACAGTAAAGACATTTATAATGCTATTTCTATTTCAAGAAAATGCTGTGCTTTTGAACTTTCTAATAAAAAAAAAAACATCACGGTTTACATAAAAATATTAAGCAGCACTACAGTTTTCAAGATTGATGGTCATAAGAAATGTTCCTTGAAATGTTTCCGACCCCAAACTTTTGAATGGTAGTGTAGCTCTAGCAACGTTTTGGGGTGAAATACAAGACCGTACAATCATTTGGTCTAGTTTACAGCTTATTCTGGTCAATAATCGCTTTAGACAGGAAGAGACTGACCGAAGCTACCAATCACAGTTTGTGTTGCTTTTACATGCCACTTAGGGCCAATTATATTTTGTTGAAGATATATCATATGAAGGAAGATATGAGATGACATTGAGCGTCTGCACAGCGGTCTTTAAATGACTGTTTTCATGTGCATACGCGTGACCACAAAACCTAATGAGGCTCCTAAATCATCACCCCTTCTTTTCTTCTTTAATTGATTCTCACACTTTCAAAGCGAAAGTGTTAAAAGCACCAACATTAGGTCCCCTTTATTTGTCCACACAAGCCAGAGCCTGCCTTATCCTCGTAAAAGTCAAGAAAAAAGTGTTTTGGAGCCCACTAAGAAAAAAGTCATCCAGGTTAGAAACAAAATTAGGGTGAGCAAATAATGACAAAATGTTCTTTTTTTTGGCGAACTCTCGCTTCATCACTTGAATGACGTAATTTTTACTTAATCATCAGTGAAGTCACATCCGAGGAAGAGGAATGTCTGGTTTAGAGCATCTGATTGTGAAACTTAAACCCAGAACGTCTGCATGTCCTCTGGGTGTTTATGTTGAAGCTGCTACACACTCAGTGATGGTTCACCCAAGACTGAAAATTCTGTCATCAATTACTCACCATCATATGGAAGCTTGTTTTTTCCACAGAATAAAACATTTTAAAAGATAATTGCGACTTTTGATCTCACAATTGCGAGTTTATATCTCGCAATTCTGACTTTATTTCTCAGAATTATTGCAAGATATAAAGTCGCAATTGCATGTTATATAAAGTCAGAATTGCGAAATATAAACGTGCAATTTTACAGTGGTTTTAAGCACTCCCTCTCCCTTCCACTAGGCTGGATGTGACGTCATGAAAGGGACTCCAAGCCTAGAGTTACCGTTAGTCTAACGGCAAGTAGGCTAGCAGTTATATTGGAGACCTAACTCAGCTAGCAAAAATGGTGTTTAAGAATGAAATAACTCAATTGTAAACATACTTGTGTGTGCTGGCTATGAGATTACCGTGATTCTGCCTGAAATGCGAGTAACGTTAAACTATTCGCAAAACAAACAGGTTCAGGCAGCATGTGTCAAAACCAGGATGCTGCGTGAGGCACGTCAGATTAACAGATTATTTGATGATAATTTTTACTTTTCACACCGTTTTAAAAATAAAAACAGGCAGTACAGTATACAGTACTCATAACTTCGAATTTTATTATAATTGTATTTCATATAATATACAATAATGTCATTTTTACTTGTTACATCAAATGTGATAATTGATAGTACATTTAAAATATCAAAATATGCTCCCAATAAACTTAACCTGTTTTTAAATGAAATAACGATGTCATAATATTGTGAGATTTACATCATTATGGAAACAGTAGAGAATGAATCGACCTTCTCTGTGATCGATTCGCGCTTGGGTAGCATTTTTCGACAAGGCAGCCCAAATCGTCTGAACACCGGTCGTGGCGCGGGTCGAGCTGCTCCACTAAATTCCAAAACGCGTTCACCTCACGGCAGCACATACTCTCCACTGCTGATTCCATTGGGTGGCACAGCCCACACAAACAACTGTCGAACACAGCGATCTCTTTTTTTCTTTCTGACAATGAGCATAGCTAATTAGTTGCGATTTAGCACACGCAATATCGCGTTCTGTCTGCAGATGTCAGCAAAAGCGCCATTGTGCCTGTGCAGTGTATGCATCTCTACAGCTCTGATTAGGACTACTAACACCATGTAAGTAAATGTCTTCAGTCGTTGTCCCTCCTTGCTATTCTACATGACAAGATTTTGAAAAGACTTTGGCTTGTTCCCTAATGTTATACGGGTTAGCACCAGGTTAACCTAGCTAGCTCTAGCTACTCACCATGACACCTGGCCAACCCTCCACTCATTTTCCTCACACCAAGCATTGATAACTCTTTGAGGGCCATGATTTCTAGCAATTTCCTCCCCTCTCTCACTCTTGACTGGTTCAAAATTGTTCATAGTCAAGCCACAGAAACAGTAGGAATCTAGCAGAGTATGGGTTGCTACTCCCTTTTATGACGTCATCACCCAGTTACGGTAAAAAACATGCTACCTTTGAAGAAACCCCAATAAATGTTATTTTAACGCATTTTAAGACAGAAATTTTTAAATATTTACATATTGAGCACTTTAATCTACACATTAATTGGTTGTGGTGGTTAACCTGCAATTTACACTTTAAAAGAATGGCTTTATGGTAATTTATGGGCAAAACATATTAGATGCCAAGTGTAAGCTGACTAAGTTTGTAGACAAAATGAAGTATGTGACACGAACTGCAGTATCTAATGATTTCATTACATCTGAATAAACAAAATGCATTTCATGACAGGCTGTGAGCATTTGAATTATTTTACACTATTTTTATGTTTTTGAATAAAAAGTCTCTTATTCTCCCCAAGACTGCCTTTATTTGATCAAAAATACAGTAAAATATATAATAATGTGAAAAAATATTACTATTTAAAATAACAGTTTTCTTTTTGAATATATTGTAAAATGTAATTTATTCCTGTGATCAAAGCTGAATTTTCAGCATCATTACAGTGTCAAATGATCCTTCAGAAATCATTCTAATATGCTGATTTATTCAGAAACATTTCTGATTATTATGAATTATGATTATTATTATTAATGCTAAACACTTTTTTCAGGATTCTTTGATGAACAGAAAGAACATCATTTATTTGCTATAGAAATCTTAGAAAATGCACATTTACATTGACACAATGCACTTAACTTTAGTCTTTCTGTGTTAAAAATACTTTTTAACTGCATTTTGTGCCATACAATTCATCCCACATAAACAACTCAACAATTCTCAGGGCCAAAACGGCAAAACATCCACATGCGAATGTGTTTATGAAACGCCGACCCTGTTTCACAGCAGATAGAAAGGGACAAAGTCAGACTGATAAAGCGTCATTAACAACTTCGCTCGGGATTATCAGTGATTTCCCTGTATCAGTATCACTGTAGGGTCGAGAAAAGCACACCCACTGACATAAACGTATATAAACACACACACACACGCTGCTCTTATCAATCATGAGGAGCAGACGTGTAGATCTGTTTATCCACACTGCAAAGGGTTGCTATGAGGCAGGGAAAACCCAGTTTAATTGGCCACGAGCTACGTGTTTTTATGTGTAACATCGCAGCTGTTTTGAACACACTTTTTCCTTTGGGATCCATCTGTCTGTCTGAGCTCGGAGTATGCAGTCTATCTGTCTAGTCTATACGTCTGTCTATCTCCCAGTCCGTCTGTCTGTCTTCAGTGATGGATGGATTCATCGACAATGACACCCACACTGAATTCAAGCCAAAGGAATAAAGCTCGAATGATTGGCAAGGCTGTGAGAAGCATCTCTTAATTGTAATTTAATCAGTCTCTTAAAAGCCAGAATGAATGAATATTTATAGTGTTGATGAGGCAAGCATCAATATTACCCAAAGAGTACTAGCCATTGAAGTTTAACGGCGACCTCATCCTGCACGAAACACACAAAAACACCTCACACGTTGAGGAAAAGCAGCTGAAGTAGACAGTGGGCTTTGAGGCAGGAAAAAGAAAGAATCTAGGAATGTTTGGGAGGGAGGAAAGACAGCAGAACAACAGGAGGAAGCCAAAGGAAAAGAGAGACAGACTGGGATGGAGGGAAGGAGAAACAATGGTAAAAATTGTCAGTTTAAGACAGCTCGAATCCACTTTTAAGCTTCGGCATACAGAAGAAAATCAACACGACACTGGTGAGATTAAAAGTAGAGCAAATGGAGACTTTTATTCAAAGTCTCAATAGAATCGCAATAGAAAACATTGTATTAGTGTTTTACTGTAGTTTTGATCAAATAAAAATGGAGTCTTGGCGAGCATTAAAGACTTGTTTCCAATTCATTTAAAAATCCTTTGAACGGTAGTTTCACTCACTGTATGTCAACTATTGATTGTTATATTTCTCTAAAGGAATTTAAGACAAATTTAAGTCAATGTTGATACTTGGTCAAACCCACATTGATTCTCCTGAAATATGAAAGATCAACATCTGAGTTTCCTTCAAGGTCAGTATGATATTGTAAAATGAACAAATTAGATTAATACTAAGCGTTTGTGTATCCTTACATATTTGGCACACATTATCAATTTGAAAAGTTACATATTATGATACTGTCCAAAAAAGGTCAATAAATCAAACTGAGGAAATCCAAAAGTCTCTATCCACATTTGTATTATATGCCAATTACATGTCTTTGATATAGCAGATTAGCAGTATAGTATGAAGTAAACTTTTTCTTTCAAGCATACATTTCTTCCTTTTGGGGTTTTTCTCTTCTAGGGTTTAAACGTACAGCATTTGGGTTATGGATCTTCTTTAACCCCTTAACCTCTCTCTTCCAAGCAATTATTTATCTTTCTCTGTTGGTTTAAATACAAGTGTTTAGAAATAAAAAATATGTTTAGTGTGAGGGTGTATTCACACTTGCCTTGTTTGGTTCGATTGAATCGAACTCTAGTACGTTTCCCCCCTTGGTGCGAACCTTTTGGGCAGGTGTGAATACAGCAATCGAACTCGGGTGCGGACCAAACAACCGAACCGAGACCCAGCTGAAGAGGTGGTCTTGGTACGGTTCCAAAACAAACTCTGGTACGGTTCGTTTACGGTGTGAACATGAACCGACCCAATTGCAAGAAAGCACTGCACCTTTGAGTTAACAGGCTTCCGTAGTCGGAGTTGCGTTATGGGAAAGTGATCTGTTGTAGCCTACTACATTTGATAAAATGAGTCGTGCGCCTTGCCACTGTCAGCATGCCATGGTAGGCGCACATGAGAGCATGTTCTCTCCGCCGGAACCGTCTTGCAGCACATCGTCGTCTTCTCAAAATCCGAATTACAACATTGTATAGATGACATTGTATCATATGTTAATCATTAGTTTCTTCATATTGCGTTTGTACAGAATAACACAAAATTAGTAAAAGAACAAATATTGCAGTACGAAATATCTCCATGTTGAGCCTTTTTTGCACTTCCTGATTAGCCTACTTTCAAGTTCAAGTTCAAATGTTTATTTCAAACCTGCATTCAAGTTTTCTCACAAATCAACATAACAGGCTACATAACAGACAAATTATACAAGTGCATGGTTTGAAAAGGAGGTGGATGAAGCAAATGCTTATATGATTCCAAACCCCCTCACATTCAACACAAAATGCCATACAAAAACAATATACAAACAAAATAATTCAAGAGCAAAAGTATTCCTGTACAGTACATACAGAATAATAATTGTTACTATACAATTGGTATAAGACAAACAAAACAAAACAACGCAGACACACCACACACCCTTACAAAAGACACTGGCCCAAAGACTCTCTGCCTCTACACCCTCTCACCACTAGCTTCATGCTGAAGGCATCATTCTCTGTCCTCTACTTGAGAATCCTTGTCCAATGAATGGACGACCTTAGCACACGTGTGGTTTTGTTTACAAATTTTGGTTCACTTGCAAAAAGAGCAGTGTGAAAGCGAACCGTACCAAAAAAAATATATATATATTTTATTTGGTCCGGACCAAAGAAAGTGAACTATCGGACTTTCCTGGTGTGAATACACCCTGAATCTCACAAGAAATGTCAAGGTTTTTACCCCAAAATTAAAACAACAGTTCTTTCTTTCGCTTTTTTCTTTTTTACATCATACAACTATTTTTGTTGTGAATAAAATTGGTTGATGCTGAAAACGAAGATGTTCAGACAGGATGATATGGGGATAGGTTGTCATCAAAATGCCACAACAAATAAATCTTAAAGGCACTTAACCCTCTAAGACCGTCGGGAGTTTGCGTGTGTCTGTTTAAGAGCCTATAGAAACTGAAACCAAATGGCTAGCTCAATCATTCTTTTTGCATACAAAACCAGAGATGTAACATGTTCAGATCAAGCCTCCAATATACGCATATTACGCAATTTGTACAGACTCATTAGAGGGTGAAAACAACGCAACATGAGCATGTTGGAGGCTTGATCTGAACATGTTACATCTCTGGTTTTGTATGCAAAAAGAATGATTGAGCTAGCCATTTACAAAAAAAAAAAAAAAAATGCATTGCACGTCTTTGCACACATGTTCTGTAGATCTGCGATGGATAGTTACGTCTTCCGATGGCTCATTGACGTATCACGTTCTGTGCACTATGACCCCAGAGTGTGTCGCATTTTGTGACGTCACAAGCTGCGTCATTTGACCATGCATTTGACTCCCGTTTGACTCCCATTTGCTATATGTTCCTTCTTATCGTTATTGTCTTTTTACCATTGCTTCATTTTATCATTTCTTTCTCCTTTAGACACTCACAAATACAAGCACATTCACACACACAAACACACACACACACACACACACACACACACACACAATCCCCGCACGCAACGTTGTGTCTAAACGAAAGTACACGGACGTGGAGGTTTTGCAAATACTATATACGTCCGATGACGGTGAACTCTCCGTCTGCTCATCGGCTCCAGATTCCGTTTTTTTTTTGTTCTGACAGGGTCTATTTATTTTATATTTTAACCAATTCAATGTTCAATCAATATTCAAAAGCAAAATGTTATCTGTTTGACCACAAATGTAATTGAATATTTTACATGGCATTTTTCCCCCCTTTTTTTGAATGAGTGTAAAAATGAGTGTATCTTAAAAACTAATTTATGTAAACAGTTCAAATCAATTCTGTATAGTTTTAAATTGTTTTATGCACGTTTTTCACATTGACAAGTTTGAGGTTGACATTTATCCATTTTTTGTATTGAATAAAATATGTAGAAAAAAATAAAATAAAATTGTTTTTCTTTTTGTTTATTGCACTTTTGAGATATTTATCTAGTTACTATTGATTTATTACAAACATAGCCTTCAAATTGGGAGAGTAAGGATTATTTTGATGTATGGCATATGAAATTGCTCAAAAGAATGACAGCACAGCATGTAAAAATACAAAGATATACTCTGGTGGAATTGTTCTATGGCAGGTCATAAAGGGTTAAAGATATCTTGATTTTGGGCTCTAGTAGAATAGGTATTCATGCTTGAATGTTAAAAAAAGACACATTATTTTACAAATATTTGACATTGTTGCAGCACCTCTCTACACAGTCTGTCCGTAACAATCTGGGGTGTGTTTCCCAAAAGCATCGTTAGCCAACTATGATCGCGAGTTCCGTCAGTATATAGTTCAACGAGTCACTTTTTCCCTAAAACATAGTTCCAACGAACATTCGCAAACAGCATCGCAAAGTTGTGTGGATGGAACGACAGCTCTCGACCTGTGGTTAGAAGCATTGTTTCTTGTTTGCATGACATGTGGTAGTTAAGCAGCGAGTTACGTTGTTGTACGTGAAACACACCCCTGTTTATTTCCTGTCTCTATGAAGCCCCTTCCTCAGAAAAGTACAATGTGCTCTGATTGGTCAGCTGGACCAGTGTGTTGTGATTGGTCAACCGCTTTGAGCGTGTTTGTGAAATGTCAACGACCCTTACCATAACCGCTAGTTTCAACCATAGACTGTAAAAAATATTGATGTAGTGTCCGTGACGTCACTCATAGGTTTCTGAAGAGCATTTTTGAAGTGGACGGAGCTGGCCGTCACCATCTTGGCAGCACGTCACTCACGGATAACAGAAAATGGGCAAAGAGGTGGGAGTGGACCTGAGGTGCCTGGATGCTGAAACCACGCCCGCCTAGCTCGACGTGATCGACTTAGCTCAGGCTAAGGAGCTAATGCTATATGCTACTAGCAGTACCAAGTCTGCGACTGCACACGGCCTTGCGCTAAAGTGACAGTTGATGAGGTAAAGCCAACAGTTAAAAGTTCCTGTTTTTACCCTTCGAAATATTATAATAGTTAAAAGACATAGCTACAAGTGAGACTGTGTATCCTGATTCAGAACTATTCTGCTAGTTGAAAATTGATTATGCAGTAACTTACAATACTACTCTGAGTGTGTGTGTGTGAGACAGTGATTTATGTGCATACATGTCAGTCACTCTTTTTTTACAGTCTATGGTCAGTCAGTGCGACATTGCTCGTCAAGATCGTAGAGAGCTTTATTCAGTCAATTTTAAATTCTGATTTTGCCTGCCTCTCAAATGGGTCAAACCATAGATATTACCTATGAAGTTCAAGTAAATGCGCTAGAAAAAGATAGACGTTTTTAAATCTGAAAACTCCAAAGAGCAACGAAATTGTCAGACATCCATTTAGTGCATGTTCACAGAGGAATCCAACTAAAATACAGCGCTGGTTGTTCTGCCGAACAATACTCCACAACGACAGAATCCAAAGGTGTGGGCGAAGTAATGGGTGTATTAAATTGTATGAAATCTCGAAAAAAAAGCACAAACACGGCAGAGATGCCAAGTTCAGCAGCTGGAATTAGCTGAGGTGACGTGCCGCTAACAGCCAGCACTACTGTTAGTAGTAACAGTAGCGGCAATCCACCTGTCACTCAAGTGGCCACGCCCTTAATTATGCAGAACTTTAAGGCTTAATATAGTTTAAACGGATGAGTTCTAAAAAAAATTCACCCCCTTCAGTTTTCATAAAGGGCAAATTTAGCTAAATAAACCATAACCAATTTTTGTTCCAGGCTGTAAACATATTTGTTTCTGCTGTAAAGTTGGGCATTTTAACATGGGGGAGATATGGAATTGACTCCCTTTTTGGAGCCTGTCTCTAGCGGCCAGTCGATGAATTGCAGGAGTGCTTCAGGAGTGACTTTGTGCTTTGTAAATTTGCAAACTTTTTTCATGCTCAAACAGTAACATTACACACTAAAAGTTGAGAATGTAAAAAAGCATAATAGGTCCTCTTTAAAATACGTTTAAGTTTTCTTATTCAAAATATAATAATTTCTTCTTTTTTTGTTTTGATTTTGAGGTGAAATATGACCCCGGAATTTCTTCATGAGAGTCTCCCTTTAGAACCACAGTGGAAAAAAAAGGAAAAACAAAAAGTGTTGACAGGACAGAGGCTCCGTCTTTCTCACAACTCCAGATCACAAGGCTGACCGTCTCACCCATTTACACTCACACAGGAAATAAAAACAATATAAAAAAAATTCTAAAGCAAATTAAAGTGTCTGACATTTCACAGGAAGTGCTGCCCGTCTTGGAATTATTTGTTTCTCTATTTCCAGCAGAGGAAAAGGAGAGATGTGTTTGAAGAGGAAAGCTCAGCACAAATATCTCACCCCTTTTGTCCAGTGTTAACGGGAAAGGCTGTTTACACTGCTCACAGAAGGAGACGAGAGGAAAAGAGGCCTAAAAGTGCTGGAACTGCATTTACTGGAACAAATTTAGAAAGGCAACAGCAGACAGATCCAGCTTCTACTGATTATTCTGCACACATTGCATGGCATACAGACACTTGGACACTGAAGTAGAGGTTGACTGGCATGGGTTTTTTAATGGCAGATGCCATTAAATCTCTAGAGAACAGGGAGGCCGATGACAGACAAAATGCTGAATTAGAATATATAAAACAATTTAATATTAGCAAATAAGAAACTGAAATGCATTTTAAAATAAATAAATAAATGCATACCCTTATTTTTAAATAAAAAAAATGCATGAAGAAATAAATGTAATTAATTTTTTATTAACAAGAAAATAAATAAATAAATAAATAATATATAAATTAATAAGTAAATACATAAAAATAAATAAGTAAATCACTAACTGACTAACTAAATACATATATTTATAAACAAATACAAATTTTAAAATAAAAACAAATATATATATAAATGTATAAATAAGAAAATAAATTCATTAATAATGTAATTATTGCTGAAATTAAATACATGCATGTATCTACTTTAAATAAATTATAAATAAGTAATAATATACTAATTAAATAACTAAATAAACGCAATATTTACCTGAAATTTATATCCAGATGGATTGGAATAACAATTTATTCAATTTAACATCATATTTTCTTTGAAATGTATGCAAAAATATTTGAAAATAGTATGTGTATCAACCAAGAATTATTAGTTGATTACACAGTTTAGCCTTATGGATTTTTTTTACTTTTTTTTTCTTCAGATTTTCTTCAGAAAAATGTCTAAACCCAAAAATGTTCACAGATACCGTTCCAGTTAATTCCAGTGGGATGGCAGGGAACGGGTGGGTGGTAGCGGGTCAGGTCAGGGGGCCCAGATGGGCCAAAACAGCCAATAAAACCCTCTCACTCTGAAGACATGAGAGTGAGGACGGAAAAGAGGAATATAAAAGAATGCAAACAGGACGAATGTGGAGATAGAAAGAGCTGCTTCTTGCGGCGATTGACCTCATTAGCAGAAACTCCCTTTGTAACAGCACAAAGCTATGCTAAATATTGACCACACACAGACTCGCACTTTACAACAGCACTAGTAACACTCGCGGGGTAAAACTGCCACAGCAATTCTGCACGGGAAGAAAGACTAGTGAAACTTCCAGCTGGGGACAGCCTTCACTGCACTAACACAAACATACATACACACACTTGCTGCATAACTGCCCAGACAAACATCCTCGGGCCAAGTCAGTTAAGGCTATTCATTAGCCAGCCACTTTTCCTCCTTCCTGGTGAGAGTGTGTGTTTGTACGAGTGCGATTACGACATCGCTGCTGCCAGAGCAAACACACCTGTGTGGAAGCTGTCAAGTGCCTCCCAAAAGCGGCCCACATCACAGCCAAACATCGCAGCTTCCTGTAGGCCAGAGTTTAACAGCTCACAACAACATAACAGCTTCAAATTATACGGTGTTGATAACCGTACAGCACTGGTATATAACGTCATGCGCTCATTTTCTCCGCTCTGCTGTCTGGCACTGCATGAACCGGTCCGATTGTGGATCATCTTGAGTCACGGACATCTGAATTGGACAAACAGCATCTCTTACAGGATGGACAGTGTAACTGCAGGGGTCTCATGGGTATTGTGTTGTGGTCTTCTGTTCTTTCCAGCAGGGTTCAGATTGGCAGACAGTTTACAGTACACTACTGATAAAAAGTTTTTTTTTTTTTTAAGTGACAGTAAAGACATTTATACTGTTTCAAAAATATTTCTAATTCAAATAAATGCTGTTTTTTTAACTTTCTATTCATTAAAGAATCCTGAAGAAAAAGAAGGGAAAAAAAATCACAGTTTCCACAAAACTATTAAGCAGCATGACTGTTTTCAACATTGATAATAATCAGAAATGTTTCTTGATCATCAAATCATCATAGAATGATTTCTGAAGGATCATGTGACACTGAAGACTGGAGTAATGATGCTGAAAATTCAGCTTTGATCAGAGGAATAAATTAAATTTTAAATATATTAAAAAAGACAAATTAGTAAAACAAATGAATACAGCCTCATTGAATATAAGAGACTTCTTTCAATAACATTAAAAAATCGTATGACCACAAAATTTTGAACGGTAGTGTAATTTGAAATTAATTTAATTCGGATCACTTGCATCAGCAATAGTCAGACTATCAATATTATGCTCCCATAGAAACCCTAATTCTAATATATTAAACTTTGGGTGTGCTACGTGTCATTAAAAGCAATCAGGTTTTTGCTTGGTTGATGACAAAACAGTCAAAAATAGCAAGCAACCAATCAAAACACCCCAGAAACTTCATAGCAACATGCTAAAATCACTCAAAATGCCTTCACAACTGCATAGCAACACCCTGGCAACAGCCCAACATGAAGAATCACTCCTCAGCTAAATCTGAACAGCACTGTTACTGTTAACTAAAACTTTCAAAACTGAAATAAATCAGAAAAAAATTATATAAATATTAGATTCAACGTAAGTGTATGTATTTTAGTTATTCAGGTTTTTTTAAGTTTAAAGGGTTAGTTCACCCAAAAATGAAAATTAAGTCATTAATTACTCACCCCCATGCTGTACCAACCCCGTAAGACCTTCGATCATCTTCGGAACACAAATGAAGATATTTTTGATTAAATCTGAGAGGTGGATCACTGCTACATAGGCTGCCAGAGGGAATGAAACTTGACGGCCCAGAAGGTCATTAAAGAACATGTTTAAATAATCCATGTGCCTACAGTGGCTCAACTATAAGTTTATCAAGCGACGAGACTACTTTTTTCCCGAAAAAAAAAACATAATAACGACTTTATTCGACTATTCCTTTTCATTCCTTGTGGGCCTGAGACGAGAGTTCAAGAGATTTCCACGACGCATGCGCGAGAACTGAACAAGAAGTATTAGAAGAAGAACGTCCTCTTCTCAGTTCTCGCGCATGCGTCGTGGAAATCTCTTGAACTCTCGTCTCAGGCCCACAAGGAAGAAAAGGAATAGTCGAATAAAGTCGTTATTATGTTTTTTTTTTCGGGAAAAAAGTATTCTCGTCGCTTGATAAACTTATAGTTGAGCCACTGTAGGCACATGGAATATTTAAACATTTTCTTTAATGACTTTCTGGGCCGTCAAGTTTCATTCCCTCTGGCAGCCTATGTAGAAGTGATCCACCTCTCAGATTTAATCAAAAATATCTTCATTTGTGTTCCGAAGATGAACGAAGGTCTTACGGGGTTGGTACAGCATGGGGGTGAGTAATTAATGACTTAATTTTCATTTTTGGGTGAACTAACCCTTTAAGTATTAAAATGACTAAAAATGTAAATGAAAACTGAATATGTAAAAATATAAACTCTATAGCATATAATAATGCTAAGATAACACTAGCTTTATAACAATTATCTGATTCAAATTACTAGAAAAATTCAATTCTGCTAAATGCACTACATTAGTAATTAAAGGCCTCATCAAATGAGCTAAAATATTTAAAACACGCGCACAAGGAAAGAGGGAAGTTTGTGAATTAATGTAATTTATATAGCGTTCAGTATAATTCTGCAGGCTTAGATGCCATGCATAATGAAAATGTTGTTTAATAATGAGCCTATGATTAATGCCTAGACCTCATACGTTCACAAAGAGCCCATCTTATAAACAGTTTATCTCTCACTCTTCTGAAGAGTGCATCATTTGAGCAGAGCCAACTGGTGTTGGAGCGTTTGAGAGATTATGAGGAAGATTTAAGTGTCAAAGGTGTCCTCCATTAGCCTGAGCTCTGAAACCGTGATTTGGGTTCATCCGATACAGCCGCAGTGTTACATCACCCGCAACTTCCTCAGCACCCCATTCCCTTCGCCTAAAACAAGACTGGGTCAAAATAAACTTGCCTTAAAAGTCATCGGCTGCGTGTGTGGCCTATCAGATAGTCTATGCGTTATTTAAAAAAACACTTAAAACCAACCGGTTGATGATCAGGACGTCTCACTACAGTTTTTCCTTGCAATGAACATATGCTGTGAGAGACGAGATCAGATACAGAAATGACGTTTAATGCCAAGAGCTTCGCTGAGAAGTTCATTAATGATCTGATGCACTTTGTTGTTTCCAAAGATGTTCACTGTCCATCAGCACTGGGATATGAGAGCAAAGGGCAGAGGCTGCTGGGTCAAGGGTCAAGGGTCAAAGGCCAGAAGGGTCCTTACTCGCTGCTTAATTGGTGGATTACCCCAGCTGCATGCTCTACTTTATGTGAATGCAAGGACACACACACACATTAAAGAAACTAGCACTGGATTAACTAAATCTGTGTGAGGAGGAAAAAGCATTTAACAGTTTTCACTAATAGGTATATAATAACTTTATAATAACAGTTTTCCTACTTTGAATATATATTAAATTGCAATTTATTCCTGTGATGCAAAGCTGAATTTTCAGCATCATTACTCCAGTCTTCCGTGTCACATGATATTGATATATATTCTAATATTGATTTGAGAAACATTTCCTCTTATCATCAATGTTGAAAACAGCTGCGCTGCTCAATATTTTTGTGGAAAATGTGAAACATTTATTTCAGGATTCTTTGCTTGATAGGATTTTAATTGAACAGCATTTATTTGAAATAAAATGCTGTGTTTACAGTCACGTCTGACCAATTTAATGCATTTTTGCTGAATAAAAGTATATTAATTTCTTTCGAAAAAATAATACTGATCCCAAACTTTTGAACGGTACTGTAATTTCCATTCATGGAGCAAGGAAGTGAATCAGCCCACTTACTTTCACAGTGTCACATTCTGACCTGTGCATTTGTGCTCCAGACTGTCCGTCTGCGCTGTAGAGTGACTGCGCTCATGGTTGAGTGTCGACTAATACCAGAACTTCATTGAAAATCCAACACCATCCATGTGCTCAGGCAGGTTGCAGCATGCAGTTTTATGCAGTGATTTGAAGGCTACAGCTAGATAAATCAAAGTAATCCCTATAATTCTGCCACGGAGAGGAAAAATCTTTGGTCATATATAATGGAAACCTTTAGTTATCATTTGGTAATTTATTGCTGCTACAAAATGCAATTATTAGAATGAGCTCAAGTACTGACAAGGCCACAAAAATATAATAACTGCATCTCTTTTAAAAGGGGCTGAAGAAATATAGATCCACGTGTTCATACGATTCCCAGCCAAATTTAATGAGCAACATATTATTGTTGTGCTTGTTTAACTTTTGTGTTAACTCTTAGTGTTTATTTTAGCTATGGACAAAATACCTCAAATTGTGCTTTCTAAGTGCCAATCAGCAGAAGGGGGCGTGTCCACTCATGATGGGGGAGAGGAGAGAGAGTGAGCCAATCAGCAGTAGGGGGCATGTCCACTCATGATGGGAGAGGAGAGAGTGAGCCAATCAGCAGTAGGGGGCGTGTCCACTCGTGATGGGAGAGGAGAGAGTGAGCCAATCAGCAGTAGGGGGCGTGTCCACTCATGATGGCGAGGAGAGAGAGTGGGCCAATCAGCAGTAGGGGGCATGTCCACTCATGATGGGAAGAAGAAAGTGAGCCAATCAGCAGTAGGGGGCGTGTCCACTCATGATGGGAGAGGAGAGAGTGAGCCAATCAGCAGTAGGGGGTGTGTCCACTCATGATGGGAGAGGAAGGTTGAGACAATAAGCAGTAGGGGGCGTGTCCACTCATGATGGGGGAGAAGTGAGCCAATCAGCAGTAGGGGGCGTGTCCACTCATGATGGGAGAGGAGAGAGTGACCCAATCAGCAGTAGGGGGCGTGTCCACTCATGATGGGAGAGGAGAGAGTGACCCAATCAGCAGTAGGGGGCGTGTCCACTCATGATGGGAGAGGAGAGAGTGACCCAATCAGCAGTAGGGGGCGTGTCCACTCATGATGGGAGAGGAAGGGTGAGCCAATCAGCAGTAGGGGGCGTGTCCACTCATGATGGGAGAGGAGAGAGTGAGCCAATCAGCAGTAGGGGCATGTCCACTCATGATGGGAGAGGAAAGGTGAGACAATAAGCAGTAGGGGCGTGTCCAATCATGATGGGAGAGGAGAGAGTGAGCCAATCAGCAGTAGGGGGCGTGTCCACTCATGATGGGAGAGGAAAGGTGAGACAATAAGCAGTAGGGGCGTGTCCACTCATGATGGCGAGGAGAGAGAGTGAGCCAATCAGCAGTAGGAGGCGTGTCCACTCATGATGGGGGAGATTAAATTGAGCCAATCAGCAGTAGGGGGCGTGTCCACTCATGATGGGAGAGGAGAGAGTGAGCCAATCAGCAGTAGGGTGTGTGTCCACTCATGATGGGAGAGGAGAGAGTGAGCCAATCAGCAGTAGGAGGCGTGTCCACTCATGATGGGGGAGAAGAAAGTGAGCCAATCAGCAGTAGGGGGCGTGTACACTCATGATGGGGGAGGAGAGAGTGAGCCAATCAGCAGTAGGGGGTGTGTCCACTCATGATGGGAGAGGAGAGAGTGAGCCAATCAGCAGTAGGGGGCGTGTCCACTCATGATGGCGAGGAGAGAGAGTGGGCCAATCAGCAGTAGGGGGCATGTCCACTCATGATGGGAGAGGAGAGAGTGAGCCAATCAGCAGTAGGAGGCGTGTCCACTCATGATGGGGGAGAAGAAAGTGAGCCAATCAGCAGTAGGGGGCGTGTACACTCATGATGGGGGAGAAGAAAGTGAGCCAATCAGCAGTAAGGGGCGTGTCCACTCATGATGTGAGAGGAGAGAGTGAGCCAATCAGCAGTAGGGGGTGTGTCCACTCATGATGGGAGAGGAGAGAGTGAGCCAATCAGCAGTAGGAGGCGTGTCCACTCATGATGGGGGAGAAGAAAGTGAGCCAATCAGCAGTAAAGGGGCCGTGTCCACTCATGATGGGAGAGGAGAGAGTGAGCCAATCAGCAGTAGGGGGCATGTCCAATAATGATGGCCAGGAGAGAGAGTGAGCCAATCAGCAGTAGGGGGCGTGTCCACTCATGATGGGAGAGGAGAGAGTGAGCCAATCAGCAGTAGGGGGCGTGTCCAATAATGATGGCTAGGAGAGAGAGTGAGCCAATAAGCAGTAGGGGCCTGTCCGCACATTGATGTGATTTGTAACAAGGTAGTTTGTGACGTCAGAAACACCAGCGATTTCAAACCGTGTTTTTGAGATTGTCTTTGGTTCACTGCAGTTTTAAGAAGAAAATACTCAGCAATCGTGTTGACTTATGAATTTGCACATGGTTTGTCTTTTAGCATATTAAAAACGCCACATAGACATTTAAAAAACTTTAAAAACTGGATTTTAACCATAGGGGGTCTTTAACCCTTTCACACGTACGATCACACCGGTGTGATCAGTCTTGGCTGGTCCCTGTAGCGTACGATCACACCGGTGTGATTAGAACGGTCAGTGCATCACGTGATCAACTTCTAAATTCAAACGTGCTTTCGCGCGTTGACTGGCGCTGAGCCAGAGACAGACGCACTCAGTGCTGTCATATATCACAACTATTGAGTGTTTTCAACCACATAATGTTTATTTTAGGTTTCAGACACTTAAATACACATAATTACTAGCAAAACAATGATTTTGAGTTTTTAAAAAACACACTGATGTCTATGGAAGCGGCAATAATTCTTCTTCCTTTCCATTATAATAAGACAACACTTTTATTCATATCAGATGCACATTGTGTAAGTAGCTTTACATTTTATCCTATTCTTCTCCCAGTTCACCGGCCACTTTCATGTATTTCGTGAGAAGTGGAGGAATTGACGTGTTGTAAATCCAACAGATCCGATTCTCTGAACTGTGAAACAAACTAACATGGCGCCGCCCATTGCGCATACAGCTCAACTAACGCGATCGTTATAAAGGTGTTTAAACAACAAAACACATCCACTTGCACATATTTGACAATCGGAATATCAGTGTTTCATGCTATAGCTAATACATTTGTGTATATTTTTAATAAAAAAGGAAAAATTACATAAAAGCAGATCATCATTCATTCAGCGCTGTGTTGTAGTTGCGCTGTGCCACGTGACAAGCAATGACGCGTCACCATGGAAACATTAAAGTGACATGTTCTAAATAACGGTCGCCTTGAAAAACTCACGCTGGGGGGTCAGTTAGAATATTTTAAACTTACGTGTGAAAGGGTTAAGAAGGTTTATGGATTAGTTTATTGCTTTTTATGAATTTGAAAAATCACATTGGTTTGGTAGCATTAAAAAAAATTATTCAAACTAGGAATAAATTCTACACAGAAAGCAAGCAAAGAATGTTCCACATCACTAAAGTGGTCCATCTAACTAACGTGCACATGTGCTGACAGACTTGAGATTCTCTAGAGACAGATCCAACCATCCAGTGAAGAACGCTAACAAATTACTCACACTTCACTCAGTGTGGAAAGAGACAGCTTAAACAGCCAAACGGTTCTCTTTGCTTAATCGTTCCATTCCGTGCCGATCCGGCCCAGCCAGCACGGATATAGCTTAATTTTCCACTTTGAGCCTGATAACGGAGCTTTTTTGAATGTAATAGAAATTTGTCGGTTGTTGCCTTGGTAGTGCAAGAGTTTAAAGACGGTATGAGATCTAAATAGCGAGCGTGTTATGGAGGATGATCAGCAATTTCTTTTAATTTTATTATTAACTTGTGCTTACCGTTCTAAAAAAAATTCGGCAAGATGGTGAAAAAGCAGCTTTTGGCTAAATAAAAAAACAACAACAGTTTTTTTTGTTGACAATTCTACCTAATCCACCTTTCTTTTTCGACTTGGACCGCATTAGAAACTCAATAGCCACACTAGCTAGCATTACAAAAGCGTGACTGTCTACTTTAAAGGTCATTTTTAATAGTACTGTCTGGTCTGCAGGTGCGTGAAACAGCTGTTCCCCACAATCACAGTGTGAAGTTTATATCAGATATGAGCAGGAAACCAGATAGCCATTATGCTAAGAGCAGGTTAACATTATAAAGGGGAGCTGAACAGATGTGTTTGGACACGATAAAGCTACTCTGAGTTATCAGCAGATATTTATCCTCCATCAAAACAGTTTAAAATCAAACTAACCATGCTTTTAAATTTATTTAGCCGCATTATGTTACCCGTAGCATGGCGCTATAATGATGTTATACAAAAGAAAACATTATTTATATAGCAAACAATAAGAGGCCATGCTAATCTCCATAGGCTTATCTGTCTAATTCTTGCAAGTATGACGTACATGCACACACACTGATTTATTTCATGTACAGTACGTGCAGAAATGTGTGCATGCAAAACCACAACACAACTTCTGTTCTAAAGGAATTTAAAAATAGATGGACAATCTCTGTACATACAGTAGCTACTCAGTTCAGTGGTTCATTGCTGCTCAAGCACTCGTTACTGCTGATTACAGGCATTGTGCTTTTTTTAATTAGAACACAATGCTCTGTTGTTTGAGATGCTGCAGGGCCCCTGAGGCGAGAGACAGAGAGAGAGAGAGAGAGTTGGGGGCATAGACAGGATGGTGTTCAAATCAAGCAATGAAGAGTAGGTTCGAATCCGAGTATCATTCCTTTTTTGATTTAATATTGAAAGTAGAAAAATGAGAAAACAGCTTGAATATTCGATTTCTACACGCAGGCGGGAATGAAACACTCCTTTCCTCTGATTTGTCAGCCGAAGATCAAACTGTTCCGTCATTAATTCTTCCTCAGTTAGAAAAATATAGTTTTTTTGCATTCTAATAGTATATTTTTTAACTTTTACACCCAAATTCTTGCAGGAGTGCAACTCGATTGCAATTTAGCCGTGTCGATTAACCGGCAAAATACTGGAAGTGGCGCATTCCACGGCCAAGAATCCATGAACCGCATTATTAGACCATTTTCTAAGGCTGCACGATATATTAAAGCCATTTAAAATCAAAATGTAGCATAGTGCTATTGTGAGATCGCAAGGGCTGCGATTCAATTAAATAAGTATATGCGCTGCAGGTTTCAGAGTGAAGCACAGCGCTTTGTCATTTGTCAAATGTTTTATCCGATAAGAAAACTTTGAAGAAACACATTTACAGAATGGTAAATGCAACAGTGGCTGTAGCATTTCTATCATAAAGAAGTGGCAAATTATTAAATAAGAAGTGGACAGTTTTATTTAAATGTCATTTGGCCAATATTAATCATGCTGTAAAGTTTAACAACAAGAATCACCAGGCCATGTCGCCCTCACCAGGCATTTGTTAAAATATGTCATGTATATCAGTTGATTATGTTTATTATGTATATTACATGATTTATTTTAAAAGTCTTGTTCAATAAAACCATATTTCTTGCTTTTGATTCTTTATTCGAACCAATCATTATTGCCTCATTGTTTTTATATATGTATTTTATGCATTTTTAAAGGCTACTGTTCACTTTCTATTTTTATTATTATTATATTTCTATTTTTATTACCACAAAAATGTTATCCGATTACTCAATTACCAAAATAATCGTAAGTGACAGTTTGCTTTAGTGACAGTAATTTGAAGTTGTTTTTTTTAATTATCTTTATAACAAAAATTTAACAATGTTCCTCAGAATTACTTATTTTTGCACAATTATAATTGCTTTGTGTTTATAGTGAACAATACAATATTTCCATATTAAAAACAGAACTTCTTCAATGAAAATGCCCTTGAATTGAACACAGCATTACGATTAGTGGTACAAAACAAAACAAAAACAAAAACTCAAAAGAAAAATTGAAATCTTGGACAGTTTGACACCAGATATGCCAGCAAAACATGCAAAGACATATAAATGTATACGTGTAAAGCCTGAAATCTCTCCACACACAAAAAATCCCACAGAAGCGTAGACCTCTACAGTATAAAGCTCCTTAATACAATTTTCTCTTCACTGAAAGGACATCATGAAATAGATGACAAGATCCATTTTTGTGCAAGAACAATCTCATTCAGCTTACAAAACCAGCAAGCTTCTATTAACTACTTACATGTCTTTCATTGTGACCCGACTCCCAAGGTCAAGTTCAGCAACAGATTTCTTCCTGCATTCAATTTGCCACTAGTCTATTCCCATGCAACCATGAGGTAACTGCTTTTATTTGCCATGGCAACAAAACCACACTAGACAACAAATAATCTGTAGGGTGGGCCCTAGGGTGGGCTATGCCAACCACATGCCAGATACTCCCTTACAATATCTGCCATCTAGCTGTAATGTTTAACTTCAGGGGTAGTAACACATCCAGTGATCATAACAAGACGCTGTTACTGACTGCAGTATAATAATGTAAACAATGTATGGCATGTTCTACTATATATGGCCATTTGTGTGAACCCCTGCAAGAGCGAACAGGCAAATCTGTGCCAGTGGTGATGATGATGCTTACATTTGCAAAGTATATGAACCTAGGGCACCACTTTAGCTGGTGTACGCTGTTGCCTTTTGTGCTTACTGCACAGTGCACAAATTTGGGATTGTAGTAGCCTAGTGGCTATAGGTCAAGATAGGTCAAATGCATGAAAAAAAAGCATTACCATTCAAAACATTTTTAAAAGAAGACTCTTATGCTTACCCGGGCTGCATTTATTTGTAATATTGTGAAATATTATAAAAATTCCAAACAACTACAAATGTTATATATCCCTGTGATCAAAGCTGAATTTTCAGCATCTTTACTTAAGTCTTCAGTGTCACATGATCTCAGAAAACACAAAAAACGGAACCTAACTTCAGAGGCCGAGTAGAGAATTTTCTAACAAACCGCTTTCAGAGTTTTTGAGAAATGAGTGCAATGAGAAATGAAGAGACGGCAGTGTATATTATGTGTGTTTTTGACCTTTGATGCATGGAAATTTATTGTAGAAGACCTAAAATCAGGAACCTTTAAAATACCATAATAGGGGTGAAAGTAATACTTTCATAAAAGAAAAATCATACTGACCTTGAAAATCTTCTATTATTTCTAATTAAAGTCTTTATTTGTTCTAGATAAAGTGTTTCACTGCAAGCGTAGAGAACTGCAGACCTTTTCATGGTGCATTATCACGGTGTGCATCTGCAGCATGTCAGACTAAAATGAAATAACCCTGAAATAATGTCATTTTCCTGTTATTTATCAGATACTGCAGTCATAATCTGCTGCACCTCGGTATGGCCACGTCAAGCAAGTCGCTTTGACAGCAACACAGACACACATGCAGATTATTGGACATTGTGCTATTCCGTCACTAGGAGCGAATATTTAATAACCATGGAAACAATGTTAATGATCTCCACAAATCTGAGTCAGAAATATAAAGTGTGTTCTGGAGCTTTCCGAAGAAAAAATACAACATATGCCTTAAAGTCTTAAGATAATGTGTAATATAATCAGTCTTTTCCAGCCTATAATTCTGAGAAATAGTGACTGTAATATATTCACAACAGCAAAAAAAAAAAAAAATCATCTGCAGCTCCTGGCAAGAAAGCCTGATAATAAGTGTGGTGAATTTCCAGCTGAGTGCTGGATGTTTTGGGGAGTTTCGTGTGTTCTCATAGAGGGTTTAAAAGCAGAAAGCTGAGAGTTTGTTCCCTTCATGGTGGATCTGTATGCATAATGGATTCTCCTCAGCAGTGAAACTGTATTCCGTGCACAAAGACGAAGCAACCTGAGCGAAATTCCTGGTAGGCTGGGAGAGGCGTTTTAATTCTCGTTGTTTAGGGTTTGTGACATCTCCCCGACTCAAAAGCCAACAATCCACGCAACACAATTTCCCCACACCCACATTAAAACACACTTTCCACCACTGTCAGACACAATGCCTTGTTTTATTTCGACGCAAGTTGCCATGGTGACGAGAGCAACAGAGCGAATACAGTGGCTACTCACAAGCCCCTCTGACACGACTCACACCCTCACCCCGCTAAACGCACACAAGACCGGTGCTGACAACCAGAAACCAGCTGGAAACAACATGACCCGATTCATAAGAAAGACTTCATAATACGGAATATAGTGCGACTTATAATACCTGACAACAAACTACCTGAGACGACGAGCATTTACCTTCTCTCGTTGTCATCTAGGTGGGCAAACAGCACGTTCTTAGAGATGGCTTTGGCCAGGGCGGTCATTGTCTTGTAGTCCTTTGGAATGACCTATAACCAAAGAAAACAATGAGTTACTAGGTTTTCCTGGCATTTTGAAGTTATAATATGTATCAAAATAATATCTAACTACATGTGCGTATTTTTACCAGAAAATGTGAGCCCAACCTCAAGTCTCTATGATATTCTGATCACCTTTTCACCCGTTTCATCACACACACGGCAAAAATTTAACTCTGAATTAATATTACACCTCTTCTCAACAATGCCCATGATTTGAGGATTCATTCACGTTCATACTGTAGCACAAATGATGCGGGACGTGTTATGTACCGATGTTTAGTACTTAGGGTTTGTGGTAATTAAAGGGGTCATGGCATGGATTTTTATTTTCATTTGAATGTGTTCTTTGAGGTTTACCTATAATGTTAATAAAGTCAGCTAATGTCACTGCATAGGAAACAGTATCAACACCCACTCGCTATTGCATCCGAGTAAATGTTTTAAAAACATTATCCATATAAAACACATTTACAGACAACGCATTATGAAATCGTTTACTTACGGTTTGTGCAGTTGCTGTCAGATATAATACACTTTCAACAAAAGTTTCTTTGCAAACTCTCTGTGCCTTGTTTACAAAACAAAATGCAACAAACAAACATATCGTCGCTGTCCGATGAAAACCGCGTATGTCCATTTTGCCGATTTTGAGATTTTTCGACGGATAGAATGTCCAGGTTCATTTCCGTATACAGTATGCTTCACATTATCTAAATGACCAATGAAAAGTTGTGAAATCATGTCATCTGATTTTCACGTATATCCATTTGGTGTCACAGCTGTCAATCACGCCGCGTATCTCCCACCCTGTGGAGGCTTCTCGCCGGTCTCGTGAAGTTTCATCTTAAGCGTCTCTGGAAGCTCAGCATTGGATAGCCGAATAACACTGTGAGGTAAAGTATCAGCAAACGTTTGTTTTTGACAACTGCTCACAAGTTTATTATATATTCACAAAATTACAGTAGGACTGTGCAAACAAAGTATCAGTCTAGCATTGCCATGTCAGTGTATTGATTCATTGTCCCTTCATAGTTTGCAAGAGACATTTAATAAACTGAGTGTATTTAATAAACTGAGACGTAGGCTATTTAATAAACTGAGCGTAGCCTATTCATCTGTCAATATGAAACGCGACTTCGTCATTCTAATTAATGATCGGAAGAACACGTATCGACCACTGTTACTGTAAAATATGCACGTATGTCCATTTAAACTCGATTTTGGTCGAATGTGGATTATATCATTACACTGGCAAGAATATGGTTACATTTAAAGATGCCGTAACAAGTATGCAACGCTACGTTCAACTGCTTTTGAAATTAAGGTGTTTTTTTCACTTCCTGAAAAGTAACCGTTTTGGACATACGCGAGTTTCATCGGACAGCGACGATATGATCCTCCGACACGATTAGTTAATATAGAGATGCAAATGAGCTGTTTAAAAGCATGTTTTTGATGCGACGCTCACATCCAGTGAAGGCAAGTGTCATGATGTATAACTATTTGTTGACGTCTTGCTCTGGAGGCAGGCATTTGCAAATGCTCAAATGGCCATGTGATGTCAGATCCCGCAATATCAAAACAAGCCGTTTATGGAGCTTGATTAAATAAATGCTTTGTTTATAATGAGGAGAACGTTTTAAGCTATGACACTTACAGGATGTTTTAATGGTACAAAGACCTCTTATATGTCAAAAGATCAAGGCAAATTTGATTTATCATGTCATGAACCCTTTAGTTATCATTGTGCCTTATCAAATTTTTAAAATCAGAATTTACAATCAAAATCAGTCTATTATCATCAAATAAAACTATTCCAAATCATTTTTGTAAATTGAAATAAAGCTGAAATAAAATATATAATAAATATAATTATTAAAAGAAAAACTTAATCCTAAAATAACTTGCCTTAGGAAATAACTGAAATAAATAATATTAAGTACTAAAATAAAATAAAATAAAATAAATTAAAGCTAAATAGAAATATATAAAATAAAAGCAAGTTCAAAATAATAAATACTATAATAGAATATAAATAACACAAAAATAACACCGGTGCTTAATTACGTTCACAGCAAATGTTCCTGGTGTTATTGTGCAAAATTCAGTGAATGTACTCTAAAGAAAAAACATATTCATAGCACATTTCGACTTGTTTTCTGCTTACATAATTAAGGTGGGACAGAAAAGGAAAACAACCAATAATATCAGAGTAATATTTCCATCTAATCAAATAAAATCCACGTCGCATCCTGTATTATTTCCAACTGAATATTCCATTTCACGCAAAAAAAACACATTATAGAAGTCAAATGTATGGTTAATGCCAATTTTTATCATCTATAATGAAAAAAAGTATCTAATGTGAAGACGACGTGATATTGAATCTGGTTTAGTACTAAGGGGAAGAATCCAAAACAGGATGTTTGAAAATAATGCAAATTTAACTGGAATTTTTATGAACCTTTCTGACGTAGCTGACGGCATCCTCCTCCGTGTAGACTTCAGCACTGACCCCACCTCTCCGGCGCCTGGCCTTCACCACGGGGTTCGGAGGAGGAGGAGACACTTCATCATCGTGAGAGTCTGACTGCGAGTTGGACTTCTGGCGGGCCATGATCTGCTTGCATTCTTCCTGTGGAGAGAGGAAGTAAATGATATGATTAGACATCCATTTGAAAACAATCGAATTAATTGTAACCATCTAATGAAGTGCTGGATTTTTCATCCTCATTACACAGGACACGCAAAAACCTGCGCAAACAGCAGAGGGTAAAGCTACAATTAAAAATAACGATTACAGATAATAAAATCTAAAGCATCTAAAAGACTGAAACCTACTGTGAGCACAGACAGCCGACACAACAGCACTGAGATTTCACTGGCAGAGCGAGAGAGAGACAGTGAAACATTCCCGTATGAAAGAGGGAAGAACAATAAAGCTGCATGCCACAGCACAAATGATGTGTGTGTCCATGAGACAACTAGTCAGAGAGTCTACACACAGTCTTACGGTACATTACTGCATATGGGGTGAACATACTATATATGATGAATATTCATATGTGTAAAATTTATTTTTATACACGTATAATACATGTATATGCAATATATACAAACACACATGCAAGAGTGTCAGTATTAATCCACATATTGATTTCTTACTAAATACATATTTAGCATAAAACCACATTCACAAGCCACTTCTTTATGTACACCTGTTCAACTGCTCGTTAATGGAAATATCTAATCAGTCAGTCACATGGAAGCAAATCAATGGGAATCCCAGCAAAAAACTGGGATTTCCATGCACAATCATCTTTAGGGTTTACAGAGAATGGTCTGAAGAAGAGAAAATAGCCAGTGTAGCGACGGCTCTGTGGGTGAAAATGCCTTGATGATGCCGGAGGTCAGAGGAGAATAACCAAACTGGTTTGAGCTGATAGAAAGGCAACAGTAACTCAAATAACCACTCGTTATAAACAATGTCTGCGAAAGAACGTCTATGAAAGATGTGTGAAAACACGTTGAACCTTGAAGCAGATGGGCTTATAAGATTTTCAGAATGTGAGAGACCACAAACATAAGAAATCATAGATTTAACCGATTTGTGCAGCAATGTGATCAGGAAAGCACAACACACACTAGATTCCTTTCACAAACAACAGAGTCCTGCCTGTGAACACGGGAGGTCTCGCAAAAGCTCTAGCATCAAACGTGACTCAAAAATTTGCAGGAGAAAAAATTAAAAAAGAAAATTGTTTAGATGAAGTCGTGGTGACGGTGTGAACATGGACTTTACATGTTACAGTGCGAGCTGGAGGAGAGTCTTCCATCAGCTCGCTTTCTGATTGGGTGTTGTTTCGTTTGGGTATTCGTGAGTTTGTCCTCCGGGTTCCCCCACACATTCGAGATTTGGGCGGCTCTGACGTTCTTCCGAGCAGATTCAGTCACTCTTACACACCTCACACCACAGGAAAATCGGATAAGATAATCTGCAGAACCATCAAGATAATCGGGGCGTTACCTAGGACTGTCGGAAGGGGAGAGATCGGCCCAAAATATCTTGTAATGTGTGTCTAGCATTAGAACAGAAAACTGAGGCTACAATTCGCACAGACTCACCAAACTTGGACAACAGACGATTGGACAAATGTTGCATGGACTGCTGTGACATTCAGATGGTCGGGTCAGAATTTAGCATAAACAACATGAAAGCATGGATCCGTCCTGCTTTGTATCAACGGTTCAGTCTGCTGCCGGTGTAATGGCGTGTGGGATATTTTATTGGCACACTTTGGACCCTTTAGTACCAACTGAATATTGCTTAGGCTAAACACCACAGCCTACCTAAGTATTGCTGCTGACCATGTAGTATAACACGCTAAATCACAAAGCTCCAATCATGCCAAACTGTTTTTTTGAACAATACAATGAGTTCACTTTACTCAATTGGCCTCCACATTCACCAAATCACAATCCAGTAGAGCACGTTTGGGATGTGGTGGCACGGGAGATTTACATCATGGATGTGCAGCCAACAAATCTGCAGCAACAGTGTGATGCTATCATGTCAATATGGACCAGAATCTCTAAGGAATGTATCCAGCACATTGTTGAATCAATGCCACAAAGAATTAAGCCAGTTCTGAAGGCAACAGCGAGGTCCAACCCGGTACTAGCAAGATGTACTACCTAACAAAGTGGCAGGTGAGTGTGTGTATAATATATTTAGCGTGTGTGTGACTATTATATGAGTGGTTTTAGTGCATTTTTATGTGGTTACTTACTTGCCTGAGTCACTCTCTACAACAAATTCTCTCTGGTATTCTAGCCTCTATAAATCTGATATCAGTCTGTTAATTTTACAATTAAAACTTTTACAGGATATAAAATATAGTGTTTGTAAAATAGCATAAACATCTGCCTCTGAAACATCCCAAGACACAAATACCAAAGTGAAGGCAGGCACAGATGCAAAGGAACAGCTGGGCACTTGTCACACACAAGTCCACACAAAACACACACACAAGCTCTCTCCAAAGCTTTAGACAGCCATCAGCAGGCCTGTCCATGAAATAACACATAAAGAGTCCAAATGTGCTCTGAAATCTGTGAAGCATTTATTTGAAATTGAAATCTTAACATTATATTTGTATTTACTGTCACTTTTGATTAATTTAACTGACTCAGATTTTATGATGAAGATGTATAAAAGTTTGGAACAACACGAAGGTGAGTAAATGATGACAGAATTAAAATTTTTGGGTGAATTTTATTTATTATTTATATGATTGACAAAAAAACTCCAGCTTTCTACAACTGGTACATGAGAAAAATACTACTTTTGTTAACTGGACAAGAGGTCACGTTATTGGTCGATGCCAATCTCAAGATGGACAAATATCAGCCTAGACGATCACGAAGAATCTTATATCATTAGAAGCTTTCATTTCTATTGATATTTAAAAGAAAAAGAAACGATTAAGGAAATCATGTCATCATTTGCTAGCCCTCATGTTGACTTGTGCCCTGCATGTCGATTTTAATCCGGCACAGTTTTCACACACTCATTCCCACACATAGGGTCAGGAGTGCGTATCCTTTAGCAACCCGTGGATTTTCATCTTTCTAAATGAACAGAAGGTGCCAGACAGAGAGAGGGAGAGTGTGAGTGATTAAAATTCATCTATGACTAAAATGAAAGTGGGTCAGTAAACATCGTTCACCCAGCAGCTCAAAACTACGATGACACTAAATAACCTCAAAAACACAAGCTATTGCTGAACATGCGTCATGAGAAGGCAAGGACAGTCGTTCTCTTGTTCTGAGTACAACATCAGCCCATCTGATCACGTCTTATGAATACACAATCCCATCGGCTGTTTGATGCTCTACCTAAACCAGCAGAAGCCCATTCCTAACAAAAGCCCAAGCCCCAAGCATCTGCGAGTATGAAAAAGCCTGTTGTTCCTGGAGACACGATCAAAGAAGATGTTGAGATGCTGCTGAGTGTGGATGCGGTTACTGGCACCTCCAGCTAAACGAATGACTGCTGTGACTTTCATAAGATCCGTGTAATCTAAGATCGGGCAACAACATCAAACAGCATCTGCATGCCTCCTAATTGTCTATTGAAGGGGAACGGGAATGTTGATGATTCCAGCTCTTTACACTACTACTTACATAAAGTAAGTACACTACACTACTGTTATTGGGGCCAATTAGGATTTTCTTTTTCTTTGTGAAATAAAGAAATTAAGCATTTTTCAGCAAGGAAGCATTAAATTGACCAAAACGGATGGTAAAAACTTTCATGATGTTAATGTTTCTTATTTTAAATAAATGCATAAATCCAGTTTCCTTTCCACGAAAATACTTAGCAGCACAACTTTTTCAACATTGATGATAATCAGAAATGTTTCTTGAGCATCAAATCATCTTATTATAATGATTTCTGAAGGATCATGTGACACTGAAGACTGGTGTAATAATGCTAATAAATCAGCTTTTAATCACATAAATTACATTTAAAACATATTCAAATAGAAAACAAAAATATGATTTTAATAATGCAGTCCATAAGAGGGCCTCAAGACGACTTAAAATAATTTAGGCTAATTTTAATTAATTTTAGAAGTGTGATTTCTACACCTGGAAAAGTCATATATATACATATATATATATATATATATATATATTAGTGGCTGTAATCTTCCAGTCGACTAGTCGATTAATTGGTCGATACGTTCTGGCTCGACTAAAATTCTGATTGGTCGACTTTTTGCCGACTTTTTTCAGTTATGCACTTTATTTCGTTTCTGCTCTCATCTTGATTTGGTTTGTTTAATAAATATTATTTTTTTATTAAAGTGGACGTGCCTTGTGTGTTTTAGAGTAAAAGCTTTAAATGAATAGTCTATTCGTGTCTCAGCCTCGAAGCTGAGCTCCTATGTTCAGCCTCGCTCCGTGCGAGGACATGCACAGAGCGGCTGAAATGATAGTGTCTGTCAATTATCATAACATTATGACAAAAACAATTGTCTAAATTATGTTGCATATATTCCTTAACAGTTCTTGTGGTGATATCACTAGTTGACATAGAACTATTTTCGGAAATCATAGGCTATATTGCGCAGGTGCACGTGATGCAACGCTGTCAGAGACGACAGACTCGAGTCTGTCATTTCAGTGCAAAATAATTAGGTCAAAAAACTATCTAATATACTGCAATAGCCTACAAGTTTATTATAATAAATATATAAATATGTTTATTTATAATTAATTTATGCGGACAAGGCTACCAAGTACTGCCAGCTATTAATCGTTTAGAAAAAACGTTAGAAAAAAAAACGTCCCACCCCCCAAATATATATTATATATATAAATTTCAATAAAAAATCTTAAAATGCCATGGGCATATAATGATTATATATATATTGTGTAGTTATACCAAGCTCTAAAATATTTAATCAGGTAGAAATTATGAGTAAAACATTTTTTTTTATTCTTATCCTCAAACTTTTGAATACTGTTGCCAACAATGAGATGCCTTGTAGTCAAATATGAGAGAATCAATGTAGATTGTACATACAAAGAAATTATGTAGTAGCTGTTAAACTATATAAGCCCCCAAAATCCAATATTTACACCTGCAAATTAACTTCATAGATTTTCCACAGATCCTGATAAAATGCAGTTGTCCATTTAATTCACACACTCCAGGAACAGATCAAATAAGCGTTAATAGAAACCAACGATTTCTCATTCCAAAACCTGCAATTAATTCTAAAAATAATTCATATCCTTTTTATTGTGGTGCACCTGTCAACAAATAAGACACATAAAGAACATCATCCTCACTATGAACGCTGACACAATGACAGTAAATGATCATGGATGTTTGAGGGAAGGCGAAGGCATTCATTAACTATGAATACACTAACATTGAATTCAGCCAGACTTTTTTCTAAAGCAATGTACAGTACGTTCATTAAAGGATCATCCCCCCGGAGCATCCTGAGGTTAAGTGCCAAGCCAAATGGGACAGCGATGATCTCAATAACTCTCCAGCTCCTGCTTTCCCAGCTCCATGGGAATGAAGCCACATCCGTTTTGATCCCCAACCATCACCCTCTCCGACGCAAATTCATAACTTACACAAATACATGACCAGCAGAGCAAACAGTGTAAGAGTAACGCACCTTCTCCAGCTTCTCGAAGTGTTCCCGCAGGAACTTCATAGGCCGCTCGGGCTTGGCGATGCACAGGTTGACGATGCACTCTTTGAGGATCTGCTGTATGTTGTGTTTCTGCACGAAAACCTCACAGCCTTTCAGACTTTCATCTTCTTCCAGATTGGAGGAGGAGGTGGCCATCTTATCTTCTATCTCTGCCGCAGGAGAAAAGAGCAGGAGGGGGGGCGAGGAGAGATATTCTTGCTTAAGTGTGTGTCTTATTCTCTCAAATAATAATGTTTGACTGTTGAGTGACTAGAAAAATCCACTGTATTCAATATGAATTTATGTAACTGTCAGTGTCAATCAACCTATCTATCTATAGATATGTTGTTTGACAGTTACATACCTGCATAGATAGATAGATAGATAGATAGATAGATAGATAGATAGATAGACTGAATCATAATGATGATATATAACGTTAACAGGCCATTCATAATGATGACATAGGCCATTCTTCTGCTAGATACACATTTACATTTCACTTCCGCCATTGATTCACATCAAACATCCACAAATCATCAGCAACTGAAGCATCAATCCTCCTATACGTTCACGAAACCGATACCGCATTCAGTCCTGCGTGAAACACGAAGCGTCGGTTTGTCGGCGGAGGCGCTCGAGCATCACTCTGTGATCACCTGTTTACGTTTTATCACAGCTTATTTGCTTCAGAATACAAACCTATGCGGTGTATACATGGTTTTAGTCACGTATTATATTAGAAACCACACCTCTCGGTATATAAAGCTGCGATCAGTCGCGTGTGTCGCACAGTATTTAATGTTAATTTGGCTTACCGTTATGAGGCGGAGATGCAAGGCTCGCGCTCTGAGATGTTGCTTGTTTGGTCCTGCTGCTCGTGAGCGCTGTGACGTCAATCCGTCTCGCGATTGGACACTGACACTGGCATTAATAAAATACATAATTAAAAAAATACACACATAAAAGACATATAACTGTCATGTAGATGTTAATGGGTTGAGATTACTTTTGTTTATGTAGAGTTTTTTTTTAATCATCTCCTATTTCAGCCAATCAGCATCATTGTGGGTCTGTGCGTAATCCAGAACAGCTCTCAAGTTTTGTGGATCACAGACCCTGACCTCTACAAACATATTTGTCATCTATTTATTTTTATTTTTATGTTTCATCACTTTCCTTGAATAATTTGAGGTTTTAAAACTAATAATAATCGTAGTATTTTTTTTAAATTAGAATCATTGGAATCTACTGTTAACTTTCTTATTCTTGTGGCAAAATTGTATTTTCACAAACAAAAATTTGTTAAAAAAAACCTTTTGATCCTGTAAAAGATGTACTATGTGGACTATTGACATTTTTCTTGTTACAAGAAACCCTGAAGACAAGAGATGACTGTGCATGTGTCCTTTTTTATCCAATGAGCAACTATGGAAACAGTAAACGTAAAAAAAAACAGATTTTTCTTACATTATTAATGTCATGTAATTATTCAAACTGCTTAGAGGCAAGAGTAGTAATGTGGAATGTCAAATACAGAATCCGATTTTTTTTATATGTCTATGTGACACCCACGATCTCATTACAAATCATTATGTCTATTTATCATTATCTGTCGATTATTTCTTAGTGAACAATATTGTTCTGAGCATAGTAAAATCAAATAAAGTTTTTATTGTTTTGAATATGTATCTACCGTAAAGCCATCTGAGCTGTCGCAATCTACCATCGTAGTGGCAACAACCGCCATGACAACCAGCAACAACATCAACACACGTGAAGGAGCAATGGCGACCGCCAGTGATGATCGAGCTGCAGCGGATGTTTTAAAATCTCTGGCTCGCCACTTAAACTGTTTAAACGAGGATAACAAAAGCGCCAGAAAACGAGCTCTAGAAGCGGTGAAGAGAGACACAATCGAGCAGCGCTTGTCCAGCGGGGCGCTTCAGGAGCTTTTCACCAGTTTGCTGAAAGCGCTGCTGAAATGTCTGTCAGATCCTACGGAGACATGCAGGGACTCTACTATTCAGATCATCACAGGGTTTATCAGATCTGTCCCCAAACCAGAGGACTCTCTGCCCTATCTCATGCCTGCCCTGGTGCAGAGGCTCGGGGGGAAGGAGATCCTGGAGCCGGCGGAGGAGCTCAGACTGGCTCTGGTGGAGATGCTCTCTCTGGTGGTGGAGGTGTGCGGCAGACAACTTGCCCCCTACCTGGATGACATGATAACGATCCTTCAGAGAACCATCACGGATCCCTTCCCTGAAGTCAAGAAAGAGAGCTGTAGATGCACCATCAGTTTTGCACAGTGTGTTCCCGGTAAGTGGGGCCCTCAAGCAGTTGATGTGCTTCAAAAGACAGTTGAGATACAGTATATTATTCATACATTCACTTTCATGGGTCACTTGCATGGCAGTGTGTTTGTTTGGATTCAATACAGAATAAACTGGCCTTAGATGCATGTATGTTGCTGGTTGTCTTGGTAAAATCAAATGTCCAGACTGATGTCTTGAATGTGTATACTGTATACTGGGGTTGTCACTATATATCGCAATACAAAAGTGCAACAATATGTGTCGTGGATAGTGACAATATGTAGCCTATTGTGTATAGTTCACTCTAAATAAAAATTACTGTGTGAGAAACTGAAAAAAAATCAAGTTTTCAGTGTTTTAGTGTCAGTATTACAACATTAAACAACTATATACTGTTAAATATAATAGATAGTAATTCAATGGGGGAATATTTGGGGGTTCTGATAATGCCAAATGTATTACGTTACCAGTAAAAAGTGGCCTACATTATTTGAAATATATCTAGCCAGTGACAGAGTGCAAGCATATTTATAAGCATATTTATCTAAAATAATTCTGTTTTCAGCTTCCGAATCATTCATATTTTTATTCTTGTGTCTCTATTGTCCTGTGCATTGGGTTATCAGCACCAAGTCCAAGCCTATGAATGTACACCCACAATGTAATATCAAATTTAGCATTTTATTCAACAGTAAAAAAAATTGTTAACCTTTTACCATAGCTCTTGGAGTGTCGCAATAGTATTGTATCGTGAGTTCAGTATCATGATATCTATTGAATCGTGACATGAGGGTATCGTTACCTATACAGGTATCGGCATCTATACACAACACTTCTAAGGCCAGTTTGCCACTTAACTCCTGTATAATGAATCTAAACAGACATATCACTCGACCTTAATTATCCACAGATGCTCCATATCACTGTATCCCAACTGTCTATATCAGGGGTGGCCAGTCCTGAAGATCTACCTTCCTGCAAAGTTCAGCTCCAAACCTCATCAAGCACAAACGACCCAGCTCATTAAAGGGATAGTTCACCCAAAAATGAAAATTCTGTCAGTATTTACTCACCCTCATGTTGTTCCAACCCCGTAAGACCTTCGTTCATCTTCGGAACACGAATTAAGATATTTTTGATGAAATCTGAGAGCTGGATCACTCCTCCATAGGCTTCAAAAGGATTGAAACTTGTTCCTCGAAAAGTTATTAAAGACATCGTTAAAATAGTCCAAGTGACTACAGTGGCTCAATCTTAAGTTTATCAAACGACGAGAATACTTTTTGTGCGCAAAAACAAACAAAAATAATGACTTTATTTCAACTATTCATTTCCTTCTCTGTGGGCCTCTAGTCAGTTAACGTAGTGTGATTGCGTAGAGCTACGTCACACGTAGGCTCACTATTGGCCGACGCTGGTCATGTGGGTGATGCGTGTGACGTACAACAACAGAAGCTTATACGCTATTACACTAGTGAACTGACTCGAGGCCCACAGAGAAGGAAATAAATAGTTGAAATAAAGTCGTTATTTTTGTTTTTTTGCGCACAAAAAGTATTCTCGTCGCTTGATAAACCTAATATTGAGCCACTGTAGTCACTTGGACTATTTTAACGATGGGAGGAGTGATCCAGCTCTCAGATTTCATCAAAAATATCTTAATTCGTGTTCCGAAGATGAACGAAGGTCTTACGGGGTTGGAACAACATGAGGGTGAGTAAATACTGACAGAATTTTAATTTTTGGGTGAACTATCCCTTTAAGATCTTCATATATCAATTAGACAATCATAGACACAGTGGAGATAGTAATGCGCAAGTTTCTGTCCATCTATCTTTGCCCAGATCATTTTCACCTGCAAGCTGAGAGTCTTCTGAAGCCTCTGTTGCAGACTATTTCTCACCAGCATTCCCAAGTGAGAGTTTCTGCCACACAGGCCACTGGCGCGGTCATTCGGCACAGTGCAGGCAAAAACGTAGATGACGTTTTGTCCCACTTGGCTCAGAGATTGTTTGACGACTCGCCACGGGTAAGCTTAGGCTTGTTGATTGATACGTTATTTAATAAATCGCTTGTCTTTGATATCTTTCCAAGAAGTTCTTCTGCTAAATATGAAATATATTTCCTATTTTACAAGGTTATGTATTCCACAAGGGAATGATTTATTGTTGTGCTAATCTGTTTAGGTGAGGAAGGCTGTTACCGTAGTCGTGGGTGATTGGCTCCTCCACCTGCCGGACAGATATTCCTACTTCCACAAGCTCATCCCGCTGCTTCTGAGCAGTCTCAGTGATGAGATCCCTGAAATCAGGTGAGAACAAATGCACAGTCATAATAACGGTGTTTTCCAGGCCTATAAATGTCATGAAAATGCACATCTCTTCTTATCGGACATAAATCTTATGCACTTTTTAGAATTTATCCACACTTTGGTGTTTCCTTCCAGTGTTTTTTTTCTAAGCGATATCCCAAAATGCTCATAAAAATAGGCAATTTGAAACATACTTGAAATGTATTTTTGTACACATTTGGGGTTTGTAAGACTTGGTAAGGCTGCATTTATTTGATACAAATTCAGTAAAATCGTAGTATTGGGAAATATTACAGTTTAAAATAATTGCTGCTTATTTGAATATGTTTATGAGCCCAAACTTTTGAATGGTGGTGTATTTGTCATCTTGTTTTTTACTTATTTGTCTTCTTGTGTATCACTTTAGTCCTTTCCCGTAAAAAAAAATATGATTTTGTGATTTTAAATGAATTTATCCAGGTCTCTTGCTGAGGATTTATGGAAACAAATAGGATCTCAATGGGAAAAGGAAAATGAGGATGATCTGAAGGATAAGATGGACTTTCTGCTGCCTGCACCTGCCCTTTACACTTCTGGAGGTGAGACAGACTAATAACAGAATTAACATCTTTAAACACCGCCCGGCCAAGATCTTCACCCAAAATGTATTCACCTCTTGATGAAAATAATGACATTAAACTATTTATTTCCATCAAGAGGTGCATCAATTTTTGGTCAAGATCTTGTATTGTCAATGTAAGAGTTCAGAACTCTGTAAAGTCTCCTCCAGCACATCCCAAAGACTTTCAGTGAATTTAAGTTGTGGACTCAGAGGTGCCAATTCATGAGTGAAAATGATTCTTCATGCTCCCTAACAACTATAATGACATAATTTGAGCCTAATGAATCATTGTCATCCTGGAATATGGCCATGGTGCGTCTTCCTACATGAGGGAAGTTTAGGAAATGAAAATCTACACACTCCATCAATTAGGGTTGGAAGAACTGATGCCAAACATATAACATGCTAGAAACATAATAATCACTGCAATAATGATCCAATCATTGACTGTTAAGCTTTTGCCTATTTATATCCAAACAGTGACTTTTTTTGCAGGGCAGTGTATATACAGTATACATTACAAATTTATATGAAAACTCCAGATTAATCCCTCAAATAACATTTGACAGACTTTGATGTTCAGTTATCTTGTCCTGGAATAAAGCCCCATCTAGTTAATGTTTATTATCTAATGCTGGGCTGTCAGTTAGCTTTTTGAGTTTTTACCACTTTTATTCAGGGGAAAGTAGAAAGAGGAGAGAACGAGAGATAACTTGAATGTAAAATTATTGTTAGCTAGATGTTTGCTTTTTTATTAATAACCAACACAAATGAATATTTATAATTTATGTACACAACCATTCAAAAGTTTGGGATTAGTAAGATTTCTAAAAAAAAATGTTGAACATTAATTGAGCAAGAACAAATTAAATTGATCAAAAGTGACAGAGACTTTTATATGGTTATAAAAGTGTTCAAAAGATTTCAACATTCTATTCATCAAAGAAACCTGAAAAAAGGTGTATCAGTTTCCACAAAAATATTAACCAGCAAAACTGTTTTCAGTGTAAACTTCCTCAAATCAAGCTGTTTTAAATTTTAAAATATATTAAAATATAAAACATTTTTTTGAATTGTAATATTTCAAAAATGTATGGTTTTAAGGGGCCGTGCACACGTTTTTTCATTCCACTGCGCAACTTTTCCATTGTTTTTCAATGTAAAAACACACACTAGACGGATCGGATGTCTGTGGCGCTCACGCCTTGTGTCTTCTGCATCAAATAAATACATTGATGAGCATAAGAGACTTATGACAAAACAAACCAGCTACTGATTTCAAATCAGTTACCAGCTGTGATTGGAGAACACTGGAATAAATAAATAAATGTTTTCCCTTTTTTCTTGGACAGGAGAGCGTCCCGGGCTGGGCTGCAGGGAGCTGGTGGTGAGGAATTTGTCTAAGCTGCTTCCTGCGGTGGGCCGGGACATTGGTGACTGGTTAGTGCAGACGCGAGTGAAGACGGCTCAGCTGCTGCGGGTTCTGCTGCTACATGCAGAAGATCACTGTACACAACACCTGCAGTCTCTGCTCACTGTGCTGTACCACACCTGTGTGGACCCTGAGCCTGACGTCAGAACACAGGTGACAGGACAACCAATCAGGAACATCTATCTATCTATCTATCTATCTATCTATCTATCTATCTATCTATCTATCTATCTGTCTATCTATCTATCTATATATATATATATATATATATCTGTCTGTCTGTCTGTATCTGTCTATCTATCTATCTCTGCCTGTAATCTGTCTGTCTATCTATATCTATCTGTCTGTAATCTGTCTGTCCATCTATATATCTGTCTGTCTGTCCATCTATATATCTATCTGTCTGACCGTCATCTATCTATCTATCTGTCTGTCTGTATCTGTCTAGCTATCTGTCTGTCTATCTATCTATCTATCTATCTATCTATCTATCTATCTATCTATCTATCTGTAATCTCTCTGTCTATCTATCTGTCTATCTATATATCTGTCTGTGTGTCTATCTGTCTGTCATCTATCTGTCATCTATCTATCTATCTATCTCTGTCTGTAATCTGTCTGTTTATCTATCTGTATATCTGTCTGTCTGTCTATCTATATCTATCTGTCTGTAATCTGTCTGTCTGTCTGTCATCTATCTATTTATCTGTCTGTCTATCTGTCTGTCTGTCTGTCCTCTATCTGTCTGTCTGTCTGTCTGTCTGTCTGTCTGTCTATCTATCTATCTGTCTGTAATCTGTCCGTCTATCTATCTGTCTATCTATTTGTCTGTCTGTCTGTCTGTCTGTCATCTATCTATCTGTGTATCTGTTTATCTATATATATATATGTCTGTCATCTATCTGTCTATCTGTCATCTATCTGTCTATCTGTCTATTTGTCTGTCATCTATCTATCTATCTATCTATCTGCCCATCTATCTATCTCTGTCTGTAATCTGTCTATCTATATATCTGTCTGTCTGTCTGTCTGTCTGTCTGTCTGTCTGTCTGTCATCTATCTATCTGTCTGTCTGTATCTGTCTGTCTATCTGTCTGTCTATCTATCTATCCATCTATCTATCTATCTATCTATCTATCTATCTATCTATCTATCTATCTATCTATCTATCTATCTATCTATCTATCTGTAATCTGTTTGTCTATCTCTCCGTCTGTATATCTATCTGTCTGTCTGTCTGTCTTAATCTATCTATCTATCTCTGTTTGTAGTCTGTCTATCTATATATCTGTCTGTCTGTCATCTATCTATCTATGTGTCTGTCTGTCTGTCTGTAATCTATCTATCTGTCTGTCTATTGACTATTGAGTGCTATCTATCTATCTATTGTATTATCTATATGTCTGTCTATCCGTCTGTCTGTTGAGTGCTGTCTGTCTGTCTCTCTATCTGTCTGTCTGTCTATCTGTCTGTCTGTTGAGTGCTGTCTATATATGTGTCTGTCTGTCCATCTATATATCTATCTGTCTGACTGTCATCTATCTATCTATCTGTCTGTCTGTATCTGTCTAGCTTTCTGTCTGTCTATCTATCTATCTATCTATCTGTAATCTCTCCGTCTATATATATATCTGTCTGTCTGTCTATCTGTCTGTCATCTATCTGTCTATCTGTCATCTATCTATCTATCTATCTATCTATCTATCTATCTATCTATCTATCTATCTATCTATCTCTGTCTGTAATCTGTCTGTCTATCTATCTATATCTATCTGTCTGTAATCTGTCTGTCTGTCATCTATCTATTTATCTGTCTGTCATCTATCTATCTGTCTGTCTGTCTGTCTGTTTGTTGAGTGCTGTCTGTCTGTCTATCTATCTATCTATCTATCTATCTGTCTGTCTATCTATTTGTCTGTCTGTCTGTCATCTAACTATCTGTGTATCTGTTTATCTATATATGTCTGTCATCTGTCATATATCTGTCTATCTGTCTGTCATCTATCTATCTATCTATCTATCTATCTATCTATCTATCTATCTATCTATCTATCTATCTATCTATCTATCTATCTATCTGCCCATCTATCTATCTCTGTCTGTAATCTGTCTATCTATCTGTGTGCATCTATCTATCTGTCTGTCTGTCTGTATCTGTCTGTCTGTCTATCTATCTGTCTATCTATCTATCTATCTATCTATCTATCTATCTATCTATATATCTATCTGTAATCTGTTTGTCTATCTCTCTGTCTGTCTATCTATCTGTCTGTCTGTCTGTCTTCATCTATCTATCTATCTCTGTTTGTAGTCTGTCTATCTATATATCTGTCTGTCTGTCATCTATCTATGTATCTGTCTGTCTGTCTGTATGTGTCTATCTATCTCTGTAATCTGTTTGTCTATCTCTCTGTCTGTAATCTATCTATCTGTCTGTCTATTGACTACTGAGTGCTATCCATCCATCTATTATATTATCTATCTGTCTATCTGCCTGTCTGTTGAGTGCTGTCTATCTCTCTATCTATCCATCTCTCTATATCTCTATCTGTCTATCTGTCTATATATATATATATATATATATATATATATATATATATACATATATATATATATCTGTAATCCGTCTGTCTATCTATATATCTGTCTGTCTGTCTATCTGTCTGTCTGTCTGTCTGTCTATCTGTCTGTCTGCCATCTATCTATCTATCTATCTGTCTGTCTGCATGTGTCTATCTATCTGTAATCTCTCCGTCTATATATATATATGTCTGTCTGTCTATCTGTCTGTCATCTATCTGTCTATCTGTCATCTATCTATCTATCTATCTATCTATCTATCTATCTCTGTCTGTAATCTGTCTGTCTATCTATCTATATCTATCTGTCTGTAATCTGTCTGTCTGTCATCTATCTATTTATCTGTCTGTCATCTATCTATCTATCTGTCTGTCTGTCTGTCTGTCTGTTTGTTGAGTGCTGTCTGTCTGTCTATCTATCTATCTATCTATCTGTCTGTCTATCTGTCTGTCTATCTATTAGTCTGTCTGTCTGTCATCTAACTATCTATCTGTGTATCTGTTTATCTATATATGTCTGTCATCTATCTGTCTATCTGTCTGTCATCTATCTATCTATCTATCTATCTATCTATCTATCTATCTATCTGCCCATCTATCTATCTCTGTCTGTAATCTGTCTATCTATATATCTGTGTGCATCTATCTATCTGTCTGTCTGTCTGTATCTGTCTGTCTATCTATCTGTCTGTCTATCTATCTATCTATCTATCTATCTATCTATCTATCTATCTATCTATCTGTAATCTGTTTGTCTATCTCTCTGTCTGTCTATCTATCTGTCTGTCTGTCTTCATCTATCTATCTATCTCTGTTTGTAGTCTGTCTATCTATATATCTGTCTGTCTGTCATCTATCTATGTATCTGTCTGTCTGTCTGTATGTGTCTATCTATCTCTGTAATCTGTTTGTCTATCTCTCTGCCTGTAATCTATCTATCTGTCTGTCTATTGACTATTGAGTGCTATCTATCCATCTATTATATTATCTATCTGTCTATCTGCCTGTCTGTTGAGTGCTGTCTATCTCTCTATCTATCCATCTCTCTATATCTCTATCTGTCTATCTGTCTATATATATATATATATATATATATATATATATATATGTATCTATCTATCTGTAATCCGTCTGTCTATCTATATATCTGTCTGTCTGTCTATCTGTCTGTCTGTCTATCTGTCTGTCTGCCATCTATCTATCTATCTATCTGTCTGTCTGCATGTGTCTATCTATCTGTAATCTGATTGTCTATCTCTCTGTCTGTAATCTATCTATCTGTCTGTCTATTGACTATTGAGTGCTATCTATCTATCTAATATATTATCTATCTGTCTGTCATCTATCGATCTATCTGTCTGTCTGTTGAGTGCTGTCTATCTCTCTATCTATCCATCTCTCTATCTATCTATCAATCTATCTATCAATCTATCTATCTATCTATATATATCTGTAATCTGTCTGTCTATCTATATATCTGTCTGTCTGTCTGTCTATCTGTCTGTCTGCCATCTATCTATCTATCTGTCTGTCTGTCTATTGAGTGCTATCTATCTGTCTGTCATCTATCTATCTATCTATCTATCTATCTATCTATCTATCTATCTATCTATCTATCTATTATATTATCTATCTGTCTGTCTGTCTGTCTATCTGTCTGTCTGTTGAGTGCTGTGTGTCAATCTCTCTATCTATCCATCTCTCTATATCTCTATATATCTATCTGTCTGTAATCTGTCTGTCTGTCTATCTATATATCTGTCTGTCTGTCTATATGTCTGTATGTTATGAGATATGTTTGAATCATGATTTTTTTTTATTTCAGTGGTTTCCTGTCTCTCTCTTTGACAGTGTTTGGAGTCAGCGAAGCTCTTGGGAGCATTTGTTAGTCCAGAGGTCTTCCTCAAGTTTCTGTTACCTCACGTTGAAGACTCCAATTCCTGCTCGTCTGGTGCTCCCTGGGCTCCTCTCATGGTTCTGGGGGCCGTACTAAGAGGGAGTTCAAGGGAGGAACTACGACCCCACCTGTTAAAAATCGGAAACATGCTCGCACACCCTGAAGTCTGTCAGGGGTCCCAACAGGTGAGAGTCAATGACATTTCTGTTCTACCTGCTCCTGAATGCTTAGTTTTCCATTGCAAAGCTGTGTTCACACATTGACTTGCCATGCCAAAGCAACCAGAATTCATTTATTGTCAATCAAAGTTGAAGATTTTAGGAGTTTTAATGATAATTCATCACATTTGTTGTGCAGTTATGCAGCCAACCAATAACAGTAGGGCATTATACAGTAGAAATGACCACTACAAAAAGTACAGCCACTTGGTGATGTCCAGTGATAAAATCTGTGTATGTGCGAAACTTTTCATGCCATGACACAGACAATTTTTGCATGAAAACAACTGTTTTTAACTCTTAATGGCTAGTTTAATTTTAGACTTAAGCCTTAAGCAAATGTAGTTTACCTAAAGAATGTCTTTTATTGCATATTTCCAGCCCCCTCAAACACACATACACACACACACTTATTCATGTTGCAGATGTGTTAGAACATATCTTTGTCAGACCGAGTGGAAAAATCCCACCCAGACCCAAGAGTCTGGCCCTGGTTTCCTCTCAACCCACATTCGACTCTCTTTGATATCTAAAATAACGCTCTATTTTTTGAATTTACCATCCCTTCGGTGCCAAGTCACCACCCCTGAGAGAGCTTTGCAGAAATTCCCTCTTTAGTGTACTTAAAAGTGCTAAAAGAAAAATGACTAATTTTGCCCCTGACCCCCCCTGTGTCCTCCACAATCCTGCATACTTCGGTCCAGCTATCCATGTTTTATCTCAGAATTCATGGCAGAATCTCACAAAGTTTTCCTTCTGTGAAATAATGTGACCTTAAAAGCATTGGCTGGGAGATTGTGACACAATAAAGACATGGTTCATCACAGATGTTGCAGGACCTTTGACTGTCCCATAGAGATCATTGAGACAAAAAAAGGGAGGCGAGACAGTGGTTTTTGTCAGTTTAAGGGGAGGAAATGGCAAATTATCCTGTTTTTAATTCCACAGTAGCTAATGAAATGACTGCCTGGAAATCTAGAGGGAGAGAGAGAATACATGTGAGACTGACTGTAAATATGTAGCCTATTTACAAAAATACATTTGCTCTGTTTCTAAATCTAGTGAGATGCCTACCTAGATCACATTTTAAGGCATCATAGCAGAACTATGTTGCCGTTTAAGAAGCATTAATTAATCAAATGGTGAATGCAATCACAGAAAGTATTGTTATGACCTCTGATTAATTTAAAATGACAGATAAGAAAAATGTCGACTGGAAAGACCGTTTTTTTTCAGAAAGGAAACGAATAGGCTACCTTTATTCAGCAAGGATGCATGTAATTTATTAAAAGTGACCGTAAAGACATTTATAATGTTACAAAACATTTCTGTTTAAAAAAAAATGCGTTTTTTTTTTCAATGTTGAAAACACAACTGTTTTCAACATTGATAATAATAATCAGAAAATGTTTCTTGAGCATCAAATCAGCATATTAGAATGATTTCTGAAAGATCTTGTGACACTAAAGACTGAAGTAATGATCCTGAATTTTGTAAATTGCATTTGATAAAATATTCAAATAGAAAACAAGTATTTTAAGTTGTAAAAATAGTTCACAATAATTCTGTTTTTACTGTATTTTTGATTGAATAAATATAGTTTTGGTGATCATAAGAGACCTCTTTAAAAAAAAAATCTTTGCGTCCCCAAAACTTTTGAACGATAGTGTAAAATTATATTTCATTCAATGCTGAAAAGAGTTGATTAAAAATAGTTTGATCTAATTAAAATTTTGACTATAGGTCAGAAATCAATTGTGAGGATGTCATGAGGGCTCGAGTCAGTTCAGTGTTGATTCAGTTCAGTTCAATAACTGAGTAAAGTTCTACAATTTTGATGACAATGAGTTCAATTCATTTATAAACTGCTCGAATCAGTTCCATATTGATTCAGTTCAGTAACCGTGTTGATGTTGCAAAATTTGTCAATTATGAAACGAAGTCAATTGACTCTTCGCTAAGCCAATCCCGAAAACCGCCACTGGCCAATCGTGTCTTAGCAACCATAACTAGGCGTGGGAGGTCTGGCAAGCTTTCCAGCGAGGGAAACATCCCGAAGCGTTGAGCGTATGGATTGTGCAAATCTGATACCCGGTATCCTAAAAGTTTGGACGGGGGAGTGGAATTTTTTTCCTTCCCGAAAATCTAAAAGCCAAGGGGAGAAATGATGTGTGTGGATCAAGCAGTGTGGGAGACCCCATTCACAACTAAGTTTTGACAGGATTAACAAAAACACATATTGCTTGGAAGTTGGAAATAATGACAGTCCTTTGTTCATAATGCATATGTTTTGATGTAAAATAAGACGATTAAAGACAAGACGGAGGCTCACTGACATACTTTAAAATATATTTCAGCCTTTTGTTAATCAACGGCCTACTACCCCTGACTGAGTAACTTTAACCCAATCCGATCGCAGCTCTCCTGGTGTTAGTGTTATTCCTCAAGATTTATGGATAAGCTGTTTGATTTATAATTATTAGATTATTTCTCTTACATTAGACATTTCTCTTACCCTGCTGTGCACGAACATAGCCGTTCCTCAATTTGTGTTTCCCATTTTCCCATTGCGCTGGAACTATAGGCTTTAGCTTCAATTTTTATGAAATTATTCTCTAATCGGTTGCATATTAAGTCGTGGATATATCCCTCGAATGCATAACTTACTGCAGTCCCTTTTGTCTTGCTCTCTCGGATATTTCACATGTTCGCCAAAAATTACTAATTATCTCATTAGGAATGTCTGACACCGGTTCATACACACTGTAATAGACGTGCCAGGCGCGGAAGCTTGACAGGCGTAGCAACAGTAACTAGGGAGAGCGGGGCTAAACGAAGGGTCAATTCAGCTAAAGCAGCTCTGCGGAGACCAGTGATGTCATCATCCAGCTCAATTTCAGTTTTCAAGTTTTGTTCTCATCATAGTGTCAATGCCTTTAAATCAATAATATTACTAAATATTAAAGGGAGGGTAAGCAATTTTCGGAGTGGCTAGCAATAGCAAGCTAGCTTTGAAAGCATAAGATCCCACTCTCCCTTCAGAGTGTCTTCCAAAGCCACACCTCCTTCAGAAAAACGAGTAAAGCAAGGAGCAAAAAAAATAAAATAACGAGAGATGGCGTTACACTAGCTCATGTCTGAAAGCACATGACATTACAATAATAATGAACATAAACAACTTACAGAGCTCTGACCTATATAACCTGACTGCTTCAGATTCATTTCACCATTGATAGTGTTGCCATTGAAACGCATATATAACGTCACAGGTCTCCATCTCTATTAAATTACGCTAGTTATGCCATACTTAGGTCATAACTGTTATGGCATGAACGCAGCATAAGCTGGTTGTTTTGGTTCAGGAGGAACTGTAAAAGGCGGCTGCTGTTTCAGTCGCGGTGCTCGTGACTGACGTCTGTCTCATAGCATGAAACACGCTGATGACGTGTGATGTCTGCTCGAGCAGGTGCACGGAGGTGTGGAAATACACACACTTTCCTGCCTGTGTGTGGAAATACACACACTGACAGGCAGGACATCGTATCATTGCATTCGGACCGAATGCAATGATTGGACGAACGTGTTATGGTCCTGCGCCTTCCACAGATGAGATATATACAGGTCCTTCTCAAAAAATTAGCATATTGTGATAAAGTTCATTATTTTCCATAATGTAACGATGAAAATTAAACTTTCATATATTTTAGATTCATTGCACACCAACTGAAATATTTCAGGTCTTTTATTGTTTTAATACTGATGATTTTGGCATACAGCTCATGAAAACCCAAAATTCCTATCTCAAAAATTAGCATATCATGAAAAGGGTCTCTAAACGAGCTATTAACCTAATCATCTGAATCAACTAATTAACTCTAAACACCTGCAAAACATTCCTGAGGCTTTTAAAAACTCCCAGCCTGTTTCATTACTCAAAACCGCAATCATTGGTAAGACTGCCGACCTGACTGCTGTCCAGAAGGCCATCATTGACACCATCAAGCAAGAGGTTAAGACACAGAAAGAAATTTCTGAACAAATAGGCTGTTCCCAGAGTGCTGTATCAAGGCACCTCAGTGGGAAGTCTGTGGGAAGGAAAAAGTGTGGCAAAAAACGCTGCACAACGAGAAGAGGTGACCGGACCCTGAGGAAGATTGTGGAGAAGGACCGATTCCAGATCTTGGGGGACCTGCGGAAGCAGTGGACTGAGTCTGGAGTAGAAACATCCAGAGCCACCGTGCACAGGCGTGTGCAGGAAATGGGCTACAGGTGCCGCATTCCCCAGGTCAAGCCACTTTTGAACCAGAAACAGCGGCAGAAGCGCCTGACCTGGGCTACAGAGAAGCAGCACTGGACTGTTGCTCAGTGGTCCAAAGTACTTTTTTCGGATGAAAGCAAATTTGGCATGTCATTCCGAAACCAAGGTGCCAGAGTCTGGAGGAAGACTGGGGAGAAGGAAATGCCAAAATGCCTGAAGTCCAGTGTCAAGTACCCACAGTCAGTGATGGTCTGGGGTGCCATGTCAGCTGCTGGTGTTGGTCCACTGTGTTTTATCAAGGGCCGGGTCAATGCAGCTAGCTATCAGGAGATTTTGGAGCACTTCATGCTTCCATCTGCTGAAAAGCTTAATGGAGATGAAGATTTCATTTTTCAGCACGACCTGGCACCTGCTCACAGTGCCAAAACCACTGGTAAATGGTTTACTGACCATGGTATTACTGTGCTCAATTGGCCTGCCAACTCTCCTGACCTGAACCCCATAGAGAATCTGTGGGATATTGTGAAGACAAAGTTGAGAGACGCAAGACCCAACACTCTGGATGAGCTTAAGGCCGCTATCGAAGCATCCTGGGCCTCCATAACACCTCAGCAGTGCCACAGGCTGATTGCCTCCATGCCACGCCGCATTGAAGCAGTCATTTCTGCAAAAGGATTCCCGACCAAGTATTGAGTGCATAACTGAACATAATTATTGGAAGGTTGACTTTTTTTTGTATTAAAAACACTCCTTTTATTGGTTTTTTGAAATATGCTAATTTTTTGAGATAGGAATTTTGGGTTTTCATGAGCTGTATGCCAAAATTATCAGTATTAAAACAATAAAAGACCTGAAATATTTCAGATGGTGTGCAATGAATCTAAAATATATGAAAGTTAAATTTTTATCATTACATTATGGAAAATAATGAACTTTATCACAATATGCTAATTTTTTGAGAAGGACCTGTACATATAAATACATTTACACCACTTAAGTTAGTTATTGCTATAAGGAAGTGAAAGAGACTTTCAACCAGCATACCAAAAAAAAATTCTGGAGCAAATTGCCTACCCTGCCTTTACTCTCCTTAAATACTAAAATAACACTACTTATTTTCAGTTTACGTGTCTGTGTGAACTGGGGAGTTTTATGTTGAGTGAATTTTAGAGTAGGGCCTATGTCTACATTAAACTTTATTTTGAAAGAGCAAGAAGAACCCTGTTTTTTGGTGAAACCCACTGTTGAGTGAACAGAGGCAGATGCTCTGATCTTTCCTGTACACTGCAGCTTTGAAGTCAGCCTGCTCTTTGATGTAGCTGTTGTCAGAGCACTTTCGACTGTCTGTTTTCCAAAATCATCAGAAAAAAGTACAGTGTAGGAAGAAGGCAAGGAAATAACACGCCTGCAGTCCTCTTTTGAGGATATGTCAGATGTTGTGGGTCTGAAGATGTGCACTTGTGTAATGTGTTATGAATTGGATTTGCGATGCCTGTAGGACATGGAAAACAGAAGCACCAGCTCTCCGTGTTTTGTTTTCGGAGTTGCTATGGGACTATAAGCGGGAATGTAAATCTCAGCTGTCTAAAGGAAGGTCAACATAAAATTTCAGATCTATATTAGAGAATATACATAAATGCATACCTGCCTGCTCACGTCATAGCTGACAGCTGTGGCCTGCTCACCTCTGTCCTGAAAAAAGAGGAGCTGGAGACAGGGTGGGACGAGTTGTGGAGACAGGACTATATTTATGGACAAGAAGAGCCAGACGAACATGAATTGCAGTGCTGGTTGGGGCGATCGGTTTAAAACAGTTGTCAGACCTGTCGATCACTCCTCTGACAGCCATAGGCGTGAACTAGAGAACATGCTTCTGTTTTACGAGTGTTAGTTCGATCTGGAAACCTGCCCATAAAGTGACATCTTTAAAACGAGTCTTTTATTAAATTCCATAATGGGGGGGGGGAAATACATAATCTTGATCTATAAGAGCTTTATCTGCTAAGTTTTACAATTATAAAGATTTATATATTTAAAGTTTTATATATTTCAAAACTCCACACCATCAACTAACAATAGATAAAAAATATTTTTTTTATAATGTTTTCTATGTAATTGTTTTATATTTTTTTAAACCGTGCATAACCCTGTCTACTTAATTTTTTATTTTATTTTATTTTTTACCTGTGCAAATGGAAGCTTGTTTCCGCCACAGAAAAAATACATTTTAAAAGATGATTTGCAACTTTTTATCTCGCAATTGCGAGTTTACATCTCGCAATTCTGAATTTATTCCTCGAAATTGCGAGTTTGTCTCAAAATTATGACTTTATAACACTCAATTGCGACTTAACATCACACAATTCGGACTTTATAACACTCAATAGCGACTTAACATCACACAATTCGGACTTTATAACACTCAATTGCGACTTTACATCACACAATTCGGACTTTATAACACTCAATTGCGACTTAACATCACACAATTCGGACTTTATAACACTCAATTGCGACTTTACATCACACAATTCGGACTTTATAACACTCAATTGCGACTTAACATCACACAATTCGGACTTTATAACACTCAATTGCGACTTAACATCACACAATTCGGACTTTATAACACTCAATTGCGACTTAACATCACACAATTCGGACTTTATAACACTCAATTGCGACTTAACATCACACAATTCGGACTTTATAACACTCAATTGCGTCTTTACATCACACAATTCGGACTTTATAACACTCAATTGCGACTTAACATCACACAATTCGGACTTAATAACACTCAATTGCGACTTTACATCACACAATTCGGACTTTATAACACTCAATTGCGACTTAACATCACACAATTAGGACTTTATAACACTCAATTGCGACTTTACATTACACAATTTGGACTTTATAACACTCAATTGCGACTTTACATCACACAGTTCGGACTTTATAACACTCAATTGCGACTTTACATCACACAATTCGGACTTTATAACACTCAATTGCGACTTTACATCACACAGTTCGGACTTTATAACACTCAATTGCGACTTTACATCACACAATTCGGACTTTATAACACTCAATTGCGAACTTACATCACACAATTCGGACTTTATAACACTCAATTGCGACTTTACATTACACAATTCGGACTTTATAACACTCAATTGCGACTTTACATTACACAATTCGGACTTTATAACACTCAATTGCGACTTTACATCACACAATTCGGACTTTATAACTCTCAATTGCGACTTTACATCACAGAATTCTGACTTTATAACACTCAATTGCGACTTAACATCACACAATTAGGACTTTATAACACTCAATTGCGAATTAACATCACACAATTCGGACTTTATAACACTCAATTGCGACTTTACATCACACAATTTGGACTTTATAACACTCAATTGCGACTTAACATCACATAATTCAGACTTTATAACACTCAATTGCGACTTAACATCACACAATTCGGACTTTATAACACTCAATTGCGACTTTACATTACACAATTCGGACTTTATAACACTCAATTGCGACTTTACATTACACAATTCGGACTTTATAGCACTCAATTGCGACTTAACATCACACAATTCGGACTTTATAACACTCAATTGCGACTTTACATTACACAATTTGGACTTTATAACACTCAATTGCGACTTTACATTACACAATTCGGACTTTATAGCACTCAATTGCGACTTTACATCACACAATTCGGACTTTATAACTCTCAATTGCGACTTTACATCACAGAATTCTGACTTTATAACACTCAATTGCGACTTTACATTACACAATTCGGACTTTTTAACACTCAATTGCGACTTAACATCACACAATTCGGACTTTATAACACTCAATTGCGACTTAACATCACACAATTCGGACTTTATAACACTCAATTGCGACTTAACATCACACAATTCGGACTTTATAACACTCAATTGCGACTTAACATCACACAATTAGGACTTTATAACACTCAATTGCGACTTAACATCACACAATTCGGACTTTATAACACTCAATTGCAACTTAACATCACACAATTCGGACTTTATAACACTCAATTGCGACTTAACATCACACAATTTGGACTTTATAACACTCAATTGCGACTTAACATCACATAATTCGGACTTTATAACACTCAATTGCGACTTAACATCACACAATTCGGACTTTATAACACTCAATTGCGACTTTACATTACACAATTCGGACTTTATAACACTCAATTGCGACTTAACATCACACAATTCGGACTTTATAACACTCAATTGCGACTTTACATCACACAATTCGGACTTTATAACACTCAATTGCGACTTTACATCACACAGTTCGGACTTTATAACACTCAATTGCGACTTTACATCACACAATTCGGACTTTATAACACTCAATTGCGACTTTACATCACACAATTCGGACTTTATAACACTCAATTGCGACTTTACATTACACAATTCGGACTTTATAACACTCAATTGCGACTTTACATTACACAATTCGGACTTTATAACACTCAATTGCGACTTTACATCACACAATTCGGACTTTATAACTCTCAATTGCGACTTTACATCACAGAATTCAGACTTTATAACACTCAATTGCGACTTAACATCACACAATTCGGACTTTATAACACTCAATTGCGACTTTACATTACACAATTCGGACTTTATAACACTCAATTGCGACTTAACATCACACAATTCGGACTTTATAACACTCAATTGCGACTTTACATCACACAATTCGGACTTTATAACACTCAATTGCGACTTTACATTACACAATTTGGACTTTATAACACTCAATTGCGACTTTACATTACACAATTCGGACTTTATAACACTCAATTGCGACTTTACATCACACAATTCGGACTTTATAACTCTCAATTGCGACTTTACATCACAGAATTCTGACTTTATAACACTCAATTGCGACTTTACATTACACAATTCGGACTTTATAACACTCAATTGCGACTTTACATCACACAATTCGGACTTTATAACACTCAATTGCGACTTTACATTGCACAATTCGGACTTTATAACTCTCAATTGCGACTTTACATCACACAGTTCGGACTTTATAACACTCAATTGCGACTTTACATCACACAGTTCGGACTTTATAACTCGCAATTGTGACTCTTTATCATGCAATTATGAGATAAATGTAGATGTAAACTCGCAATTGTGAGAAACAACTCAGAATTGTGAAATAAAAGTTCTTACCTTATTTATTTTTATTCTGTGGCGGAAACAAGCTCCCATACATATATCCATGTATGCCATCTGCCATTTTATTTTATTGTATTATTTTATTTCTTTTTTACCTGTGCTTAACCCTGTCTATTTAATAATATTTCATTTATTTATTGTACTTTACTTATCCTGACAATTTTATTTTTATTAATTTTTATTGATTGATTTTTTTTTTACCTGTGCATAACCCTTTATACCTGATAATATTTAATTTTATCTTTGCATATTCCTGCCTAATTTTTTTTGTTTACAAGTACATAACCCTGTCTACCTCATGTTCAATTTCTTTTTTATTAAATCTGTCTACTTCATTTTATTGTATTTTATTTATTTTTTTTTGCATGTGCATAACCCTGTTTACCTCATTATTTAATTTAATTTGGTCATATTCTTGTCCGGAACATGAATAAAAAGAGAAAGTCTGAATTCTTTCTTCAGTTTTGCCTTCCAAAAATAGTAGTAAAAGTGTGTCTCCCCCCCACTTCCAGTGGCCAGTGAAAACTCCTGCATCTTAATCATCCTGTCCCTTTTAATGACAGAACCGCTGATTGGAGGAAACGGTGTCATGATCCTCTTGTTGCTGTGAATGTGACACTTTGTCTAGACATGTGATCACTGCATGGAAAGAGAGACAACAAGGTTGTGTGAGGGTGGGTAAAAATGTAGTGGGGTAGGAAATAACAGAGACCGATGGAAAGAAAAGCTCATCGTGTGTTTTGGGCTGCTTTACGAGGTCAGAGAGTTTAGTCTCTATGTGTGTCCTTTATTGGCATGACAAAAACTGTTCATTTGTCAAAGCAGTACGAAATAGCTCAAATAAACAACAAATATAGCAACTGTAATTAAATTAAATGTCATTAAATTAAACTAAATTAAACTAAATTAAATTGAATGAAATTAAATTAAATTAAATTAAATTGTCCAGACTATAATTAGAAATTAAACGGTAAATAAAAAATAAAGGAATAAATGACGTAATTAACATTAAACAAAAGTAAGGAAAAGTGAAAATGTTTTGCACGTTTCTGTTTTTTTTGTCTCTCAGGCGCTGTATCTGGATCAGTTGTTGGTGTGTGTGGATGCTGTGCTGTGTGTGTGTCAAGTGGACTGTGATGTCATCAGTCTGCAGCTGCTGAAGGTTCTAGTGTCGGTTCAGAGTCTCGAGTCACAGCAGCAACAGTTCAAGGTAAAACACACAAGTCTGGCATTTCCCATACACAATTAAATATTATCTGTGACTGATCTAAGTTCTTTATATTGAAAATACTGCAGGGTCTCAAGAAAGTTGCCTACTGATTTACAAAATATTGCATGTCCAAAGTTTCTTGGCCTGAGTTGCCTTGCACCTAAACATCATGTTAAAGTCAGCATGAAACAGAAGTTGGAATAGTCTTTAGTTCGCTATTGCGACATATATTCGAGTGAAACGGCTTCTCGAACGAGAAATAAATGTAGGACGGGACTTGATTTTGTCCATGGGGAATTGATTGGCTGATTGGATGGTTGTGGTTTGTCATTGGTGGATCTCATGTGAGTGACAGGTTGCTCCGCCCTCATGTCAGTAAACGCATCATCAGAAAAGAGATGAGCTGCAAGAGGCAGGGGAAGTTATTTTAATGAAAAATTATTTTAAAAATATATGAATTATAAAAAATAATGATGTGCATGGATAAATCATTTATAATAGCCTAAATACTGCAACATTGCATTAAAAACATCAACCGTCATTCATTTTTCACTTGATATGAGTGACATTTTAGCTCACAGTTGTAGATTAATGGACAGTAGATTCAATAATTGAACATTATCCTGGGTCTTTCTCAGGCAGACGAATCCGTGAGGAGATTGTGTGAGGCGCAGGGTCTCAGTGGAGCGTGTGAGTTGTACCGACAGCACATGGCAGATCTGCTGCAGTGGCTCTCTGACTCGCATCACACCTGGACCAGTTACTCCGTTCAGAAAACACAGCTGGAGATCATCGCCATGCAGTCCGGTGAGTGTGTGTTTCATTTGCAGCTGGCCAACATTCTGTTTAGACGCACGCAATCTAAGAGCTGAACTCATTAAAGTTCAGTTCTTCAAACTTCCCTCAGAGTGAGCAGTCACATTCCACGCTTAATTATTCACTAATTTAGACAAGGCAAGTTTATTTATACAGCACATTTCATACACAATGGTAATTCAAAGTGCTTTACATACAGTGCCCTCCACAATTATTGGCACCCCTGTTTAAGATGTGGTCGAGGACTTGTAAAAATTCACCTTTTTTTTTTAAACAACATAGAACCCAAATGCAAAAAAAAGAGAAAAATCCAACCTTTTATTTAAGTACATTACTTTGGTGGTAAAAAAAAAAATCACACATTTAGAAAAAAAAAACTTGAAAGCATGTGTCCCACAATTATTGGCACCCCTAACAATTCCGCTGAAAAATTTAATTGATTTTTTTTTAAATATATTTTTCTGTAGTTGCTAAAGTTGGTCAGGGTATCTAGGAACTTTTAATTACTAATTCATGACCTCCTGTTTCCCTGGGGTATAAATATGACGCGACACAGAGGCCTAATTCTCTTACCCATTTGTCAACATGGCAAAGACAAGAGAACACACCATTCAAGTAAGGCAGATATGTGTCGACCTTCATAAGTCAGGCAATGGCTACAAAAAAATAGCCACTCGCCTTAACTTAACTTAGCGTATCTACAGTCAGAGGAATCATTAAGAAGTTTAAAACAACTGGAACAGTGACAAACAAGGCTGGAAGAGGTCCCAAGTTTATCTTGCCACAAGCACAGTGAGGAGGATGGTAAGAGAAGTTAAAAAAAGTCCTAAGCTCACTGTCACAGAATTGCATCAAAGAGTGACATCTTGGGGTCACAAAGTCTCCAAAACAACCATCAGACGCTCTCTACATGCCAACAAGCTGTTTGGGAGGCATGCAAGGAAAAAGCCTTTTCTCACTAACACTCACAAACGTAAACGTCTGGAGTTTGCTAAGCGGCACTGGGACTTCAACTGGGATCGTGTACTTTGGTCAGATGAGACTAAGATTGAGCTTTTTGGCAACAAACACTCTAAGTGGGTCTGGCGTAAAACAAAAGATGAGTATGCCGAAAAGCACCTCATGCCCACCGTGAAGTATGGTGGAGGATCTGTGATGCTGTGGGCCTGTTTCTCTTCCAAAGGCCCTGGGAACCTTGTTAGGGTGCATGGCATTATGAACGCTTTGAACTACCAGGACATTTTAAATAAAAACCTGATGGCCTCTGCCAGAAAGCTGAAGATGGGTCGTCATTGGGTCTTTCAGCAGGATAATGATCCAATACATGTGGCAAGATCTACACAACAATGGTCTAGCAGTCACAAACTCAAGGTCCTCCCGTGGCCATCTCAGTCCCCAGACCTCAACCCAATCGAAAACCTGTGGGGCGAGCTAAAGAGGAGAGTGCATAAGAGAGGACCCAGGACACTGGATGATCTAGAAAGATTGTGCAAAGAAGAATGGTCAAAGATCCCTCTCTCTGTGTTCTCCAATCTTGTGAAATGTTATAGGAGGAGATTAAGTGCTGTCTTGTTGGCAAAAGGGGGTTGTACAAAGTATTAACATCAGGGGTGCCAATAATTGTGGGAAACATGATTTCAAGTTTTTTTTTCTAAATGTGTGATTTTTTTTTTTTACCACCAAAGTAATGTAGTTAAATAAAAGGTTGGATTTTTCTCTTTTTTTGTATGTGGGTTCTATGTTGTTTAAAAAAAAAAGGAGAATTTTTAGAAGTCCTCAACCACATCTTAAACAGAGGTGCCAATAATTGTGGAGGGCACTGTATAAGGAATTAAAATAATAATAAAAAAATAAGAAACAGTTTAGAATAAAAAAGAAATAAAATACAGTGCAAACAGTGGACAGTGCCCATTCAGTAAATGCACAGCTCAACAGAAGTGTTTTGAGTCTGGATTTGAATGTGACTACTGTAAGAGCACATCTGATTTCTTCTTGAAGCATAGTAGCTAAAAGCAGACTTGCCATGCTTAGAGGGAACCCCTCGGTATTTCTAGCTGATGTGATCCTAATGATCTGAGTGATCTTTTGGGTTTATATTCAGTCAATAATTTAGTGTTATTTGTATTTAATTTAGCGTTTTTTGTAGGGATGCACCGAAACAAAATTTCTGGTCTGAAAGCGAAAATTCAGGATTTGGCCAAAAATCTAAAATAAAAACAGAAATTAATACTCAGTTATAATCAAACTTTAATAAACAGCACTCAAATATCTAAAACTTAGTGGTACCATTTAAATTGCTCACAACGCAATATAAACAACAATAAACTCTGTAATAACTTGTTTTCATGACAGATTTATTCACGCATACATTGAATAATGAAGACATCACAAACGGGTTATGCAATAATATAATAAATATGTATTGCTGTGCATATATTCAGCAAAATGCTCTTCTCTAGAGTGTTTTATTTTTTCTAGCTAACTAATGAGTTTATGGACATTGAATAGCTTTCTTGAGGAAAATGTTACTAAATGTAACTAAGTTTTATTGATGCCTTTCCCCGGTTGAAACACAGCGATTACATAACACAGGGTTCATTTCGGTAAGTATCTTTCAACGTGCCTTCTGGTGTTCATCCATGATTTTTTGTTGCTGCAACTAGTAGTAAAGAGGAGATATGATCAGTTCACGTGCGCTGAAATGGTTGTGTAAAATAAAAATAATAATAAAATAAAACATACTATAAATGGAATAAATATTCTCCAAAATGTAATATTGAAAAAATATGAATAAATAAAAATAAAAAATTCGTTTTATCATCTGCATGTTATCTTTTAGGTCCTGTGGTGGGCGAGTTTCTTCCAGCGCTCTTGCCACTGTTGAAGAGTTGCGTTGAACCCAGTCGAGACCCTGAGATGAGACTTCACATCTTCACCATGCTGTCCAAACTACTCCTGGATGCCAGCAACACACTGGACTCACAGGGGTCAGTTTATCAGTCACAGATCTTTCTGTGCAGTTATTGTGTATTTTGCATCATAAGACAATATGATAATGTTCTTGATGAAATATCCAAACTATCATACCTGATGTCATTGAAACATTGGAGATAACAGCAATGGTTAACTACTACACAGCTGAGCTCTTGTTATTTTATATCTACAGTATCCCACCACTGCATAAATATATGCTTAAACATGCATCATTGGAATGATTTATGCATTTTAAGAAGATCTTAGAATGAAGATCATCTGTGATTCCTGATAAGGATCTAAATACTATGCATTTCAAAGACAGCACTTCATAATTACACCAATATAGTAACACATCAGGATAGTCCCCTTCAGAAATGTTGCAAAATTCCCTCTTTTCATGTGGCGTTCACCTAAAATTCCTTCGTTGCGTGTGGGTGCTTGATTTGAAAAGTGAAATAAGAGGAGAATGAAAGGAAAGACACCTCTCACACACACACACACACACACACACACACACACACACACACACACACACACACACACACACACACACACACACACATCTAAATCAAGATGTATCTTAGACTTCTATTGCTTATAAATAAAGATAATTATTATTAAGTATTATTTGCCTTATTCATTAATCATTTTTAACATTAACTAAGTTACCATTCTAAGTTTTGAATTTATCTTGTGTGGAAAATTGGAATACCACAAAACATATGCGAATAAAACATTGTTTTTCCATCCTATGTGTTTAAGAGAACAAAATAGTCACTTCCTGTGAAATTGGTGTGACATGTTTTTACAAAAATGGAAGTTGCTGTAATATGGGAAGAAACTGTGACTCTTTTGTCCTACATCATAAATGACTTGCGTCTCAAAGCACGCAGATGAAACGCTATAATCGTGTAAACATGTTACCTTGCGTTCGGATGCTGGTGTTTGTAAACTCAATCATGTGAGATGCTTCTGGGAGGGAATTAAACCAAATCATTTGGAGGACAGACTTTGGCTCAAGCGTTTCAGAATGATCAAACCAACATTTGAGATGTTGTGCAATGAAACCGATCCGCTGGTTAGTCCAGTTATTTACCTGGAAACAGTTACTGAAGAAATTGTTGGAAATACCTTAAGAGTGATTTTGTTTATAAAATGCAAATATATAAATATAATTTTTTTTTTTTTTAAGTTGTCATGTCTGTCATAAAGTTTGTCTTAATAATGTTTTCTCTCCCTAGGGGATTTGGTGAATACATGGAGATGGTCCTGCAGGATTTGTTGTTGCCTAATCTGGTGTGGCGTTCGGGTCGATCTGCCGCGGCTGTCAGGACCGCTGCTCTCAGCTGCCTGTTAGCTGTCCTACACGGGGGGGCTTTCCCAGCGGAGCGAGTAATAACACACACACACACACACACACACACACACATCAACTCTACAGCAGAGCCATTAAATATTAAGACCGCATCAAAATAATAAATATATACTCTCTCTTTCTCTCTCTCTCTCTCTCTCTCTCTCTCTATATATATATATATATATATATATATATATATATATATATTATTATTATTAATTGAAGCAATCTTATAGTACCTCCTTATTTTATTGCCCACTGAATATTGAGTTTCACTCATGAATACCTAATTTTACAAAACTCTTATATATATATATATATATATATATATATATATATATATATATATATATATATATATATATATATATATATAATTGAAAATCATTTTGCAGGTGGAGGAAATTATATTTTGATTAAGATTATTAATTTTAATAATTGTGCATAATGACAAATTTTATTAGTAAATCAGATTAAGGCTGTAAATGGTGTCAGATTTGATTTCATGTTTTGTAACTGTTATGGTTAATATCTGCTCTTTTGAGCGTCGATAAAATACATGTTGAAGTACATGAGTTTGCAAGATTTTTTTATGTTTTTAACATAAGTCTCTTTATTTAGTTCATTGGACTTATTTTACTTAGTTAAGTCTCAATTTAGTTAATATACATTACCGTTCTGAAATATTATTCCATTTTAAAATGTTTTCTATGTAAATATTTTTTTAAATGTAATTTATTCCTGTGATCAAAGCTGAATTTTCAGCACCATTACTCCAGTCCTCAGTGTCACATTCTCATATGATGATTTGAGAAACATTTCTGATTATTCTAATTGTTGATATGTTTATTATAACAGTTCATATTTTTGGTGAAACCTTGATAGCTTTCTTCATCATTCTTTGACGAATAGAAAGTTCAAACGAACAGCGTTTATCTGAAGGTTAGTGAGTATGTTTGATTTTGTGTTAGTGATGTTGACGTGTGATAAATGTGTTTTAGATTGTGTCGGTGGAGGAGACTCTCAGTACGCAGCTGATCTCTGCGCTGGAGGAAGACTCGAAACTGGCTCGTCTTCTGGCCTGTAGATCTCTTCACTCACTGCTGAAACTCACAACACAACAGCTCAGCACTGACTCGCTCAACAAGATCTATCCAGGTATGCTTAACTCATCCCACATACTCTTAAACAATGAAAGAGAAGGGGGCAGCATATTTACTGTGACAGATGAAAATGAAGAAGTGCTGTCTGAAATATGGTGTAGATTGTTCAGTTTGCCAGCATTGAAAATGCATCTTTCCACAATATGGGTTGTGTACATACTGTAGCTGTCAAACATGTTGAATGGATTGAGGTCCTATAGCTCACAGACATATTTTCATGCATCAAATTAAATAGAGCTCTGCTCTAAGGTCTGTATTTTTATTTGACTGTGTAAATGGAGAAATAACACCATTATTCTTCTTATTCAAACATGTTATTGAAAATGGTAGATTGAAACGCATCTGACAGTGTTCAATATTGTAAATGGAATATGTGTTGCAGTTCATTGCCCGTATTTTCAAGGCATTCTGTATACAATAGTTTTTATTTTATTTTCAAGTAGTCATTTTCTGTTTCTGTTATAAGACTATCTTGGTTAAATAAAGCATATCTATAACTTTGTGCCTTGCACAAATTTTCTAGACATTTATTAATACAGTAAGTAAACACTTACACTTAAGTTGTACTTACTGTACAAGTAAATACAGTATAGTAAAAATAGTAGACAGTGCCCCTAAAAAGGGAATTAAGCTTTTTATTTATTTATTTTTATTCAATGTTTTTAAATAGTCTGTGTCTGTTTCTCTGTTATAAGACTATCCTGGTTAAATTAAGCATATCTATGTGTTTTGCATACATTTTCCAGACATTTATTAATATACAATAATACACAGTGCCCATAAAAAGTCAGTTAACTTTTTTATTTTAATACAATCATTTTTTTATATTATATTTAATGTTTACTTAGGTTTTAAAAAGTGGATGCCAGATTCCATAAGACAATCCTGGTTAAATGAAGTATATCAGTGTGTGAAGACCCAACTTTATGTATGTTTTGTAAAATTCCCTTATCTGTCAAACATATTTTATTAGATTGTCCTGGACTTAACGCAAGCAGAATGCTCTTTTATGAAGTTACTTCATTGAAGGACATATTTAATGAGATTATGCCTGAAAAGGTTTTGGATTTTTTATCATATGTTAATTTAAAAAAATAAATATTGTATAGTATGACTTGTTGTATATATTTTTATTGTATTTATATGATATTTGTATTTTTGTAATTTAATTTTTGCCATGAAAATAGCTTTGAATGCTGACATGGCATTAAATAAAATAGTCTGAATCTATATCAGTGTGTATAATAGCTGTTGTTATTGCACACGTTCATGATTTCAGAAGTGTCTGTGAGGTAGTGTGTGCTTTCATGAGCGTGTCTGTTTGTGTTTCAGAGCTGCTGAAGCGTGTGGATGACAGCAGTGAAGACGTCCGTCTCGAAGCGCTGAAGTCTCTGAGCACATGGTTCTCATCTCTGGGGAAAAACTACGACACGCACTCGTGCCGCCCACACCTGGAGTTCCTGTTCCAGCAGCTGCTGCTCTACATGGACGACCCCGACACCAAAGTCCAGGATTCGGTCCTCGGTAAGGGTGCAACGCGAACAAACGGCATGCGATTCTTCATTCCTGCTGTAACCATCTGATGTTTTGACTTGAATCGTGACTGATGACAGTTATATTCGTGTCGACACTATTGTGGTGTAAGATAAATCTCTTCCTGCTGCATAAGGAAGTAATTCGGGTCTGTGTTAATGGTGTTGCGCTCATCCTACGGTCCACTTCACTGATCTCCCTGTTCTTCACTTCAAAGAGCCTCATTAATCCTGCATTTTTACACTCTATCCATCACACGCTCTTTTGCTACTGGCCTGCCTCCAGCCGGGTCATGGGCTGTCAACACCTTCCCATAATCCTATGTCAATGTGTCCTAGTGCACACGCACACGGAGTACAGAAAATCTTCATACCCCCTAATTAGGCTTTGAACCCACAAAGGATGATGAAAACGTACATATAGTAAGTAGGGCATAATGTTCATCCAGTTGTTGTCGCTAAATAAGCCCAGACAGGGTGATCCTAATATGCATTTGTATTATATCAAAAGGGTTTATTTAGAGATAACATTCAGCATCATGCACACAGAGCCACAGACGTGGGGGAAAACACCGTCTTGATTTCCTCTTCTTGTCTTTCTTTATTTTTGATTATGCTCTTTAACTCATCTTGTATTTCAAAGACACCCCAGATGTGATTAATGTCCATTATAACACCATATCCCATAATCCCTCATTCCTATGGTTAAGCTTATAATAACAGCACTCTCACACTGTGCTTGAGTTACTGAGGAAATTCACCCGTTTCTTTACACAAAGAAAACGTTGTTTTCTGGTGCACTTACAAACGTATAAAGCGGCGGATAAAAGTAAACCCCCCCCCACCACCAAACAAATCAGGATAAAACCAAATCCCCACAACAAAGACACGACTGCTGAAAGAAAACAAATCAGCTTTATGGGCTTCTCTTTGTTCCTAAATGGTGAGCTGAAAACTTTGAAAGTCTTTTTTTTTTTTTTTGAAGACTCAGGGACCAAAGACTTATATAAACCCCTGCACCATGACTCCACCGTATTCTTGCTATGCCAAATGAGTAAATTCTGATGTAATAACCAGGTATAAAGATGTCCTTGTCGTTTCTTTCTGTCAGAGGTTCTGCGCGTGGCCAGTGCAGTGGACGGAGGTTTGTTACAGCAGCTAACGGAGGCGGTGAGAGAGAAACAGCGCAGCCCCGAGTACTGCGATAAACTCCTCCAGCACATTCACTCATTATAACACACACATCTGTGGCTCTTTACTGTGGAAACGGGCACATTCACAAACATTTGTCAATGGATAACCTGTTGTTTTTAGCTTTAGTTCTGTTCATGGAGGTTGTTTGGGAGAATTCAAAATGAACTTTCTTGTTTGAAAAGTGCCTTTCTATTTGATCTTGACATCTTTATTGATTTATTAAATAAACTTGTTCATTCAACTGATTGTTTTATTTCACATTTGTGTTAGCTGATGTGTTGAGTACTTCAACACAGCTAATACATAAACAATTATATAATTTATATAAATTATGTATACAATTATACAATCGATATTATTGTATTTTTAAGTAGTAAAGTATTACGGTTAAACCACATTAGTACAAATTAATTTGTAGTGCTCGCTGGTCAAATGCAAGCATTTCTGGTGAAGAATATCTTCACCCTATTCTTATTCTACTACTTCACATTCTGCAAGTATTGTTGACACATTTTAATATATATTAATATCATTAAATCAGCATTAACATTTACCTTTATTATTGCTATCTTCTATACAGGAAAATCCCACCTTTACGTTTAAGGAATCTCAAAACACTGAATTTATAGAAGGGTCATTTATTAATTTATGTATCCTACTGTATATGAACCTCTAAATAATATCTGGACTAAAGGCCTGTTCACAGTCACACCAATTACAATAACTATAATGATAACTATATTAGCATCCACACATAGCACAATATCATTCTGTGTATTATAAGCGCACGCTGCAGTTTTGTCGTCTGAATTGGCTGTCAATGGTTTTATCGTTCATCAGCAGGGGAAAAAATACTTTCTGAAAGTGATTCCAACGGTATCTTTCTCTTTGCTGTTATAGTCGTGGCGTGATTTCTGTTATTATTTATATTTAGAATTTTTTTTTTAGAACTACATCATTATAGTTATCATCATTGGTGTGAACGGGCCTTAATTCTATATTCACATGTGCAGTTTTAGAATAGCGGGAGGAAATAAATATCAATGAATGACATTTAATAATCATGATTCAATGAGATGGCAAGCAGGAGAGTATCTTTAAATTTATCTCTATGATTAGCACAATATTATTTTTCATGTCCAGATCAACCCAGTGAATGCTGTTTCTTCAGCCTCTCCGAACGCTGAACTCTCTCCTCTGGAGTCTTCTTGTAACTCCTGAAACACATCAAATATTTTATTTGTATGTTTTCTATTACAATATTGCATCGAATATTGATGTATTCTAATTGAACATTCAAATTATTTCATTCAATGTGAACTCAATTAGTTTGAAATGTGGTTTTGCATATTTATACAATGCGTTCCCTGAAACATACTGGGTTTGTTTTAAGGTTACTTTAATACAGAGTGATTATTAGTAATATAATACAGTGATATTTTGATCACACTTCAGTTGACCAAATGTCTGCCAAATGCATTTACAAATAAATGCAGCCAATTTTAAATGTCAGGTGACTCTTCTGACAGAGGATCGGTGGCATTTCCAGTACTGTAAGCGTCCAGCTAAGACTGAATTGAATTTCAAATTCCATCAACAACAGCGTAAAAGAAAGTGGAAATGGCCGGAATGGGAGATTGCATGATCAAAGGAAGCAAAAGGTGGAGAGCTGACCCGCGGCGCAGGAGCTGCTGGCCTGAAACCGGAGCGTTCTGGCCTTGACTGGGCTGCAGGATCCTTCAACACAACACACAGGGACAGGGAGACCGTTGGAATGATGTAGCTAGTGCAAATATATGGTGCAGAGGGGATGGTAAATGTGTAAAGTGTCGGTTTTCTCTCTGTGGTTAATGTGTGTCTATTGGAGTGTTTCTGTCTTCACCTTTTTGCAGGGGGACTCTTGGTTTTCTGAGCTCGTCTAGTCTGACCTGGAGATTCACCAACTCTGATGACGAGAACATTTTAGAGCAGATCAGTAAGTGAATAAATAGCATTTCAGTTAATAAATAGTACATAAAATAAATAGCATTTTATATATTATTTTGCTATACTATGTTATATATACATTTGATTTTTTTTTTAAAGTTGAATGCCACATTCTGTTTACCATGCATTCATTATTTATTCTTCTTACTTTTTTTTATTTCATGTATAGATTAATTTTTAACCTATATCTTCAACTATGAAAATCCATATATATATATATATATATATATATATATATATATATATATATAGTAAATAAAATAAATAGTATTTTTATATTTAAAAAATATATATTGTATTGATATATATATATATATATATATATATATATATATATATATATATATATATAACATAGGCTACATATGATTATACTTAAAAAAATATTTATAAACCATTTAGTTAAAAATAAATAAAAACAAAACATCTAGTTACAGTGAAATTATTATTGTGATTTTGTTACTTATATTTTTGTTTAATGGGCCGAAGGCCATAAATGTGTCACAACATGAAGTTCTGGAGTTACAACCATAAAAAAAAAGACTTGCCATCTTTGATTTTGATTCAGTCCTTTATGTCATTAAAAAGGTAACATTACTGTTGCACAAGTTACCATCCAACAACCAATAATCTTGACAATTTTTTATGTTGTTTTGGCACCTAAATGGACCAACTGGATGTCAAATAAGTCTTTATCAGACAAAAAAGGTTCCAAACATAATATTGTTCTAATACAACTCACCTTTTCTTCCTATCAAGAGATTTCTGGGTTGCAGCCGACAAAATCACCTTGGGGCTTTTTGCTTTTTCCTGTATGCCAAATCAAATATTATTTGAAGCCAAATTTTCAAAACAGCAGATAATAGTTGCCAGGGATCAACCCTAACCAAAACGAAATGGAAATAAACCAATGAGGATGAAACCAAAATGTTAAGATTGTTGTTACCATCTCTCTGAGTTTTCTCTCAGCTCTCAGATCTCGGTCTTGCTGAAGCAGAGACAAACGCTCCTTTAGTGTCATAGTGAAGAAGATATCATGAATGTCAAACAAGGCTGCGCGTAACTGTAATAGAAGCATATAAAACAGATTTAGTGCCAGATCTGATGCAGTATACACGGTTCTTGACTTTATTACCAAACCATCAAATGTGGGACCTGAGCTCTGACGCGCTCTTGCAGAGCCAGATCTTGCTCAGACAGTTGGTCGTTTCTTTGAACAGCATTATTGCTAAATGAACGAATAAACTCCTGCGTGTCCTGGAGAAAGACACACGTAGAGAGAAGATCAATCCCATGAGGGCTTTTTAGCATGTATACGAACATTATTGAGCGTTCTTCTCACTTGCACGGTTTGACGCAGGTGTTTGACTTTGTCAGTTCTCAGCAGTCGCCTGGTCAGAAAGCCCTTCACGATAGAAGTGAGGCGACACACCGCCCTCTGCTGCTCCACTGTTATAACCTGTGTGTGTGCGACATACACCACTGAGGATTTACCTCATGATAACATTTATTAAAGTTTATCAATCAATGCACAAGCATTTAAAAAATCAACCTGACTCAGCCTGTTTCTGCTCTTCCCTGTGCTGTGATGATTTAGGCCTCTCATATAAATGGAAGCCTGTATTGAGGGTGATGATGCCACATCTAAACCTAAAAAGAATAGAATACCATGTTAATATATAGGATGTGCATACTATATTCTTTTGATTTTGTAGTAAATTAATTGTTAAATGGTTTACCCCAAAATGACATCATTTCATCATATTGTTCTAAATATGATTTTATTTCTTCTGTGAAACACACAAAGATGTTTAAATTCCCAAGCTCTAAAAATAACTGAAAGCTTTCTAAATTTCATTGAAAAGGTTAAAATTATTATGCTGAACAACGCCAGTGCTGCTATAATTAATAAAGTAAACCTAAATTGTGCTCTAAATAAGTTCAGTGATTCAGGTCAAATGATTGTGAAATAATGATTATGTTAAAACACAACCAACACCATCAGATCACCTTATCTATTTGTTCATCTGGCTGCTATAACTCACATACAGGAGCCAAACAAAATCTAAAGTTAATGTTTTAAGGGTCAAGAGCCCAACTAAAGCAAACACTGATCTCCATAACGGTGACTTAAAAATGATGGTTTTCTCCTTCAGTGATTCTGCTTGTTAACATCAGGTGTCGTTAATAATGCTCAATCATCACTAAATTAATCACTTAATTATCTCATTAACTTTAACACTGCTTCAGTGTTAATTTAACACTCTATAGAGTGTGGACTCATATAAACACTGAGCAGTGTTAATTTAACACTCTGTAGAGTGTGGACTCATATAAACACTGAGCAGTGTTAATTTAACACTGGGGATTTTGCTGTGTACTCCAGTCTTCAGTGTCACATGATCCTTCAGAAATAATTCTAATATGCGGATTTATTATTGGTAATGTTGAAAACAGTTGTGTACAATTTTTTTCAGGATTCTTTGAACAGTATTTTTTAATAGAATATTTTGTAACATTATAAATGTTTTTAGTGTAACTTTTGATCAATTTAATTAATCCTTGATGAATAAAAGTATTTATTTATTTCGCCCAAAAAAATAAATAAAAAATATCAATAAATAAAAATAACACACATAAATGCTGTTCTTTTGAACTTTCTATTCATCAAAGAATCCTGAAATAAATATGTAAATAACTGTTTTCAAAATTGATAATAATAAATGTTTCTTGAGCAGCAAATCATCATATTTGAATGATTTCTGAAGGATCATGTGACACTGAAGACTGGAGTAATGATGCTGAAAATTCAGCTTTGATCACAGGAATAAATTATATTTAAAAAAAATATTCAAATAGAAAACAGCTGTTTTAAATTGTAATAATATTTCACAACATTACTGTTTTTTGTTTGTTTGTATTTTTAATCAAATAAATGCAGCCTTGGTGAGCAGAAGAGACTTCTTTTAAAAACATTAAAAATCTTACAGATCCCAAACTTTTGACTGGTAGTATATATATATACACTCACCTAAAGGATTATTAGGAACACCATACTAATACTGTGTTTGACCCCCTTTCACCCTCAGAACTGCCTTAATTATACGTGGCATTGATTCAACAAGTTGCTTAAAGCATTCTTTAGAAATGTTGGCCCATATTGATAGGATAGCATCTTGCAGTTGATGGAGATTTGTGGGATGCACATCCAGGGCACGACGCTCCCGTTCCACCACATCCCAAAGATGCTCTATTGGGTTGCGATCTGGTGACTGTGGGGCCCATTTTAGTACAGTGAACTCATTGTCATGTTCAAGAAACCAATTTGAAATGATTCGAGCTTTGTGACATAGTGCATTATCCTGCTGGAAGTAGCCATCAGAGGATGGGTACATGGTGGTCATAAAGGGATGGACATGGTCAGAAACAATGCTCAGGTAGGCCGTGGCATTTTGGCACCAATTGGCACTAAGGGGCCTAAAGTGTGGCAAGAAAACATCCCCCACACCAGTACACCACCACCAGCCTGCACAGTGGTAACAAGGCATGATGGATCCATGTTCTCATTCTGTTTACGCCAAATTCTGACTCTACCATCTGAATGTCTCAACAAAAATTGAGACTCATCAGACCAGGCAACATTTTGCCAGTCTTCAACTGTCCAATTTTGGTGAAGTCTTGCAAATTGTAGCCTCTTTTTCCTATTTGTAGTGGAGATGAGTGGAACCCGGTGGGGTCTTCTGCTGTTGTAGCCCATCCGCCTCAAGGTTGTGCGTGTTGTGGCTTCAAAAATACTTTGCTGCATACCTCGGTTGTAACGAGTGGTTATTTCAGTCAAAGTTGCTCTTCTATCAGCTTGAATCAGTCGGCCCATTCTCCTCTGACCTCTAGCATCAACAAGGCATTTTCGCCCACAGGACTGCCGCATACTGGATGTTTTTCCATTTTCACACCATTCTTTGAAAACCCTAGAAATGGTTGTGCGTGAAAATCCCAGTAACTGAGCTGATTGTGAGATGCTCAGACCGGCCCGTCTGGCACCAACAACCATGCCATGCTGAAAATTGCTTAGATCACCTTTCTTTCCCATTCTGACATTCAGTTTGGAGTTCAGGAGATTGTCTTGTCCAGGACCACACCCCTAAATGCATTGAAGCAACTGCCATGTGATTGGTTGATTAGATAATTGCATTAATGAGAAATTAAACAGGTGTTCCTAATAATCCTTTAGGTGAGTGTACATATATACATTTTTATATATATATATATATATATACACACTGAACAAAATTATAAATGCAACACTTTTGTTTTTGCCCCCATTTTTCATGAGCTGAACTCAAAGATATAAGACTTTTTCTATGTACACAAAAGGCCTATTTCTCTCTAATATTGTTCACAAATCTGTCTAAATCTGTGTTGGTGAGAACTTCTCCTTTGCCGAGTTAATCCATCCACCTCACAGGTGTGGCATATCAGGATGCTGATTAGACAGCATGATTATTGCACAGGTGTGGCCACAATAAAAGGCCACTCTAAAATGTGCAGTTTTATCACACAGCACAGTGCCACAGATGTCGCAAGTTTTGAGGGAGCGTGCAATTGGCACGCTGTCTGCAGGAAAGTCCACCAGAGCTGTTGCCTGTGAATTGAATGTTAATTTCTCTACCACAAGCCGTCTCCAAAGGCGTTTCAGAGAATTTGGCAGTACATCCAACCGGCCTCACAACCGCAGACCACGTGTAACCACACCAGCCCAGGACCTCCACATCCAACATCTTCATCTCCAAGATCATCTGAGACCAGACAACCGGACAGCTGTGTGCATAAATCGGTTTGCATAACCAAAGAATTTCTGCACAAACTCAGAAACCATCTAAGAGAAGCTCATCTGGATGCTTGTCATCCTCATCGGAGTCTCGACCTGACTACAGTTCGTCACCGTAACTGTCTTGAGTGGGCAAATGCTCAGATTCGATGGCATCTGCCACTTTGGAGAAGTGTTCTTTTCACGGATGAATCCCGGTTTTCACTGTACAGGGCAGATGGCAGACAGCGTATGGCGTCGTGTGGGTGAGTGGTTTGCTGATGTCAACGTTGTGGATTGAGTGGCCCATGGTGGTAGTGGGGTTATGGTATGGGCAGGTGTATGTTATGGACAACAAACACAGGTGCATTTTATTGATGGCATTTTGAATGCACAGAGATAACGTGACGAGCTCCTGAGGCCCATTGTTGTGCCATTCATCCACAACCATCACCTCATGTTGCAGCATGATAACGCACGGCCCCGTGTTGGAGAATCTGTACACAATTCCTGGAAGCTGAAAACATCCCAGTTCTTGCATGGCCAGCATACTCACCGGACACGTCACCCATTGAGCATGTTTGGGATGCTCTGGAACAGCGTCTTACGACAGCGTGTTCCAGGTCCTGCCAATATCCAGCAACTTCGCACAGCCATTGAAGAGGAGCGGACCAACATTTCACAGGCCACAATCAACAACCTGATCAACTCTATGCGAAGAAGATGTGTTGCATTGCGTGAGGCAAATGGGGTCACACCAGATACTGACTGGTCCCCCCCCCCTTTTGTGGACAGCCTAAGGCACACCTGTGCAATAATCATGCTGTCTAATCAGCATCTTGATATGCCACACCTGTGAGGTGGATGGATTAACTTGGCAAAAGAGAAGTGCTCACCAACACAGATTTAGACAGATTTGTGAACAATATTTGAGAGAAATAGGCATTTTGTGTAGATAGAAAAAGTCTTAGATCTTTGAGTTCAGCTCATGAAAAATGAAGGCAAAGACAAAAGTTTTGTGTTTATAAATGTGTTCATTGTATATATAAGCTGAAATAAAAAATAAACATAAATATTGGTTTTTTAATTTATATACATCTATAAAGCCACTGAACATTTATTTAATCACAGAGTCATAACAAATTAAAGACATTGGGATAAAATAACTGATGTGTTTTCATCATACAGCCACGGCTGACATACCAATGACTGGCACAGGGTGTCTTGGTGATCTTTCTCCAGGGCTTAAAGGGCACATGATGGGGCTCAGTATAGGGTAACGTTCACAGCCGTCCTCGCCTGCTACAGGACTCAGACCACCCTGACCCCTCAGTCTCCTGACCCGCTCCTCCGACTCCTGAATGAGGAACAGAGACATGGAGTGATGAAGTGAGAATATATACAATACACACATGATGCAAAGACCAGAGACTCCAAGCTGCAGTCCAGGCAAATGTTGATTGTGAATAAATCATATTAATTCTAGTTCATGCATAGCAGAAGTGTAACTGTTAAAGTAGTTGTCATCCATGAGGAACTTATAAGGTCCCATTTGGGTTAGGATGCCTAGCTAAATATATAGTGAACGTGTGGCAATTCACAGAGGTTTGGAACAGAGCCCATGTATATATATCTGGATATGCCAATGCGGACCTGACTGTGATGCCGTTCTTCTCTCTCTTGTGCTGCCACCAGACACGATAATCTGAAAGCATAGTCATCCTCCAGAGACCTCTGCATGTCTTCTAGAGCGTGGACTTGCCATTGCATCTCATCTGAAACACAGGAATACACAACTGAGAGGATACTACATCAAAAAAAGCTGAAAATATCGTCTTTACTCTCAAACTAACATTCTTCAATGGTTCTCTCAGGGGTACCATTGATTAACTCTTTATATCATGCATATTTTGTGTCTTGAGTTGTTATAAGGTTCTTTGGAGATTAAAAAAGTTCTTCTTGATGTGACATTATCGGTTCTTCATATCAGTCTTTTGGATTGTGGGTTCAAACTGAAAACTCCTCGTCACAAAATGGAGAGAGAAAAAAAAGAGTTAAAAAATAATATTTATTTTGGAAGCAATATACAAAAAAATACAATATTAAAAATAATTTATATTGGGGTCTAAGAAATGTATTATTGTGGATTGTTTTGTATTATTATTATTTATTGTGGAAGCACTATACAGAATATGCATTGTTAATAATAGTAATTAATATTTGTATGTGATATGTACACACACACACACACACACACACACACACACACACACATATATATATATATAGTACAGTTATTTTACTGTTATATTATGTTGTATATATTAAATATTTCCATATATATTCTAATCATTCCAGTCATTTTTGGTTTCAGTATAATGACCCCATAAATGCATGTTAAAATAACAACATGTTATTTTTGTTATATGACTCTATTTTTCATAGTATAAATGTCTCTATAATAAATGATCAAGTATATAATGTAGTAGCATTTATATTTTAGGAAGGAGGTTTTTCGCAAGAGGATCATCATATTTGGGGATCCATGGCATTAAAAAGTGTGAAAACCCCTGTTTTAAAACACCAGCACATGATGATTTTTAAAAGGACCGAGAACTCTGAGTTCTTTGAGGAACTTAAAAATGTTCAGTGACATTAGGCTGTAAAACCCATCTGAGTCTTTGTTTTCAATATCTTACCTGCTCTCCTTTCTTTCAGCGCTGTGCTAATGACACTGTCTCCCTCAAATGATACTTTGGCATGAGAAGGAGAGTCTGGGGTGATTCCAGAGCCCATAAATGCAGCTGTGGGACTGTCCCGTGTGAAAGTCTTGCTCACTGGTGAAGGAGGAGACAGTCGAGTGTGCGTTCTCGCAGTGACCCCGGCCATAAACCGAGGCATTCTCTCCTGGCTCCGGTCTACGAGCGGACTCTGATGGCCGGAAGACAGGTGACTGTCCAACGTGTGGCATCTCCTTCGGAACAGAGGGCTTGTGAGCTCAGGATCCACCGGTGATGTTTCTAATCTTCCGACTGTGTCGTTCAACCTGGAGTGCTCATCATATCGACCCGTACTCACATGTTCCACTCCGAGTAGCTTCCACTCCTGCGTCGCAATTGTTTTTACTTCATGTGGTCTTGCATTGGCTGTATTGTTTGGTTGTTTGGGATTGTCAGGGAAAGAGAAGAAGATGTTGCCAGCAGAAATGGGACGAGGACGCCCGCGATGGGGTCTTAAACTGCCGTTTAGACCAGATTCTGGACTTATAAGGTAATTAGGAGAGGTCTGATTTGGTGAGGGAACATAACAGGGTAAACCAGAGACAGTCCCGTCCAGAGAAGTGCCGTTTTCTTTATCAAATGGGATTTTGGTGCCGATGACCTTTGATCCCTGTTTACCTTGTTCTTTTTCAATAAATTCACGTGATTTCTTCAGTAGGTTCTGTAGACAAACTCCTTCTGTTTCAGTTTCCTTCTCTTTTTCCTCCATGGCTTTTCCTCTCATAAGTCCAGGGAGCTCAGCTGGTGGGGTCACTGATGGTTTATTAGATGACATGTAAGGCTCTGTGGTCCCAGTAGGTGTAATATGTGCAGTATCAGTAAAACCATTCCTGCAGTCTAATTTTGGAGAAGGAGACAAGCACTGTTCTGAAGGCTTTGGTACGTCCAATATTTTTGGTGCCTATAATGCAAGAAGATATGAAAGCAGGGGCGTCACTAGACCCATTTTAGGATTGCTTTAGCCCCCCTTAATTTCCACCCAGCCCCCCTAAAAATTAGCGATTAACTCTGTAATATATGTACATTAATTTGTGATCACATCAGTCCCCTTTAAAACTCATACGAAACCGGCGGCAGCCTTTGGCTCATCCCTGTATTTTAGATTAGATTAGATTAGTTTAGATTCAACTTTATTGTCATTACACAAGTACAGGTACAAGGCAACGAAATGCAGTTTGGGTCTAACCAGAAGTGCAATAGCAGCAAGTGCAGGATATACAACGGTTCCGTAAGTGCAGTACATGGATATGTACTGAATAAATATAGAGTTGAATACTATTATAAACAGAATTTTCCAGATAGATTAGTCCTATGAATATGATATACATATGATATAATAGTCTGCGTTATTCAGCATGTTTTTCAATCTGTAGTAGCGCAGCATCAGAGTCAAAAGCAGAGGACAATGTGTGTGTGTGCATTTATTGATAGATTGTAATGATATCTGCATCTCTGTAGTTATTTGACATACATGCAGTTTACATAATATGATGCGGGAGCAATTAAAGACGGTTTCCCATTCACTGTAAAATATGGGCTTATTTATTTATGAAATTCCTTTCATCTTAATGGCATGAGACTTTGACTTATCCTACTCTTGCTATACTTCATATTTCAGTGCAATAAAATTGCGAAAAGAACTATAAAAGGGAGTAAAAAATGGCAAATGGACTAATGAGTGGTCCTCCGCAGCCATCTACTGGATATAGTTGTAATATCATGTCATTTTCATGTTAAAAGTGTTTGTTTTCCACCAGAGGACAGAAATCCTCCACTAAAGCATGTCACATTTTCCATGTTATCTCTATCAATGAAAATGATAAAGGAAGATCTTCTTTAAAGTTAATTTTACTGCACCAATGTAGAGATTAAATAATAGTGTTTAAATCTTAACATGTGTTGAAATTTTTTTTTATATTTTACCCACATGTTGCCAATCTAGACAATTACAAAAATATAAAGTTTGTCTATATTCTTAATGAATATTAATGAATATAGCAGGTTATTTAAAATTATTAGAAATGAATTTAATATTCAGGGATTGAGTTGATTGTGTAGAACCTACTGTATTGTTCATGCCAAATATACTAACAATATATTAAATAATTTTCTTTTTTTTAAATCATAAATCATTGGTGGCTGAGCCCCTCTAATATTAGAATCGCCCCTGTATGAAAGTAAATTCAACCAATTATTGTGAATAACCAGTATATATTTTTTTTTCATAGTTGAAGGCATAGGTTAAAAAACAAAATCTATACATAAAACAAAACAAATAAATAAACAATGAATGCATGGTAAAAAAAAAAAGAATGCCTCCAACTTTAACAAAACACACAGTTGAAATCTATTGATATATCTTTTAACAATAACAATGTAGATTTAAAGAAATTATATATAGGCTATATATGAATTTTCATAGATGAATATCTGGGTAGAAAAACAACAACAATAAAATCTATACGTAAAAGGGGAAAAAATCGTTTTCTAATTTATTAGTTTTGAAAAATCAGTTTCGAAATCTTTTAGTGATTATAAAAATAAATAAATCCGGGACATAAAAGTACCTGTTAGTCAAAGAAACACTTATTTTCTTACCTTATTGGTCCAAAGAATGGCCTGAATCTGATTGAGGAAGTTGTTGTTATAATGAATCTGTCTGTCTGCCTCCATTTGTGACGCTCTTTTCCTGTATTCAACCATCTCCCTTCTTTGTTTCTCACTTAGCTGGAAACACAATAGGCACAAACTTTCAAATAATATGAATCATAATTAGACAATTGAAAGGAAGACAATACTCTTTTTTTTGAATGTGTAAACCAAACTTAGGCTGAATGTTATAATTATTACTGTTATTAATGTTCTTTATTATATTGTGCTAACTCTTTCTTTTGCTTTTGAAAGTTTATCATATCTAATGTATTGCAGTCACACTCTGTAATATAAATATAAATCCTCACAACAGGAGACAGAAGTGGCCTGCCATGAAGGCGGATGAGAGAGTGCGCCACCCCTCGCGCAGGTGCGGTACTGCAGCTCGTTTCATGCATCATTTCCGACTGCAGTTCAGACAGAATGCGTGCGCAGAATTCCTCATAGCTGTCCATGTTTTCTTGCAGCGGTCTGCACAACTGGAAAAGTCCACATATTGAAACGTAAACGTTAGTGCACGTGTTATATCAATGACAGAAAATAAAATCACGTTGCCGTTCCTATTCGGTCAGATTTTGCTGTCACAGTCACGTTAGCCAGTAGGCTAATGCAGGCTAGGGGCAGTTCTAGAGTCAGTGGATATTCGGGGCTTTAGCCCAAACTAAAATTGGGTATTTTTATTTAAATTAAGGAAATGATTATAAAAGCGATTTAAGGGAATAAAGAAAAAGAAAGGCTTATTAGTGAAATAATTACAGCTGTCAAATATTAAATCTTTATCTACTTACATTTTACCAAGCGTTCGTTCACTGTTAACATCCTTCAGTGAACGGTAAGCCCCGCATTCGTTCATAATTTTGACATTAATGAGCTAGACAGGCTTTTAGATTCGGATTTTAAACATATTCTCAATGCTATCGATCGCTCCGCATCCCACTGATCTTTCCTCAGATGTATTTGCTAACAGATAACCACGCACAGATGTTAAAATCTCAGCATCAGCACCTACCTTTATATCGCAATGCAGGATGGAGCTTCTGTTTAAATAAATGACAAAAAAAAATAAAAATAAACAAAGTGTATCAGCAAAAGGCTTTCCTCTATACCACAGATGTGACTGTAACACTGTATGACGTCGCTGTGCTGATGTTTATATTGGACGTACAGATGCAAATCGCGTAATCGTTTCCTGTTTTGTCCGTAATAACGTTGAGAATGATAACGAAGCTAGTTATTTACTCTATGTTCACATGACGAAGGTCATAGTGTGTCCGCAGGAGATGGATTTAATATCCTAGACCTCTCCTATCCTTCACCAGGGTCTCTTGTGTCAGTCATATGGTCTTCATCAGCACCGCCCCGTTCACTCGCCGTCATCCTATCCATTCACTCCGACGTAAAATCAAAGGAAGATTCCTTCAGATACATTTTTAAGAAACTGATGTGATTCATATCTGTTGCCCTTTAAATTCACTTTACTCAATTTGACCCATAGAAATTAAATAATTCCTCAAATAGGCTATGCTTTACTTATAATTTATAATTACAATGAATGAATGAATAATAGGCTAAATAAATAAAGTTCTTTTAAAATAAGGAGGTGTATAGCAAAATGTTATTTCTGTAATTCCTGCAGTTATTTCTGAGGAAACTGAACAAATTAAAATAAGAATGATCTATTTTTGTTTTGTTTTTCCTTTGCTTGGAGAGAAAATCGCACATTATTTATTAATTAGGCCTACATGTAGCCTAGACAATTTATTAATAATTGATATATTGTATATATTACTATATTGCACATATTATATACTAATTATTATTACGTACAATTATTTTAAAATCCTAAACATGGAACGGTGTGACGTTCTCACTTAATTACAGTTTTAAACCGCTTACGATAGGCCTATTATTCAATCCACTGTAGTAAAATCTAACAATTGCTAGAAAAGTTTTAAAAAAACAAGCATGTCAGGTTATTGTTAATAAGCCATTCATAACAGTAGAACTGTTCAAGTAAAAATTATATATAGGCTGTATAATAAAAAATAATGATTAGTTCTCCCGTCGTATCGTAAGGACTGTCATGCGCGTCAGTTGGTGTGGGCGTGGCTTCCTTCGCTGCGCGCGCCAGTGACTCGCCGCTCAAACTCACTGGTCTGTGTGGATGGACATCGCGGAGGCGTCGTTAAACTTCAATGTTTACTCGTGTTTTACTTAGAGACAGACAGTGAACTGGAACTGGAAGCGGAAGCAGTTCTTACAGAAATCGTTTGGGTCGTCGATTTCCAAGCTCATTATAAGTTAACCGTTTGTATTTGAAGAACCACCAACAAACCAGTGGACTTTGACAACTGCCACCGCCTGGGCGAGTTTGCAGAAGTTAACGTATCTCGGGAAGAAAGCAAACCAAACAAACAGTAAGTGATTTGTGATTACACTGACTCGTTTTTATAATGGATTGTGGGTATCTGACACTTTTAAATGATAGTGAACAAACAGAGACGTCATTAAAGTATTTAAAAAATATATTTAAACATACTGTAACGTTACCAATTTTAAAAGGGCAATTCACTGTAGGTAGATATAAAATTAGTGTATAACAGCATTATATCGCAGTTTACTTTAAAATCTCATTTGTTCCCTAGAAGAAGTGAGCTTGAATTATAAGCTAACTCCACCCTGAACGCACATTCAGTCTTCAAATATGTATAACCTTGCTCTGTTTTAACGTCACTGCATCAGCAGTCTAATAAATGACCAGTAGGTGGTGCTGTTGCATCGCGTATGTGGCTTTGAAAGTTTATTGAGGAGTAGTTGCTAAATAAAGTCATGACTCATAAATCTTATCTAGCTAGTTGTAGTTTATTTAATAGTGGGCATATAGGACCTTTGAATTGTATCAAAGTTTCACTTGTAGACTGAGAGCCGACTGCAAAATATGCAAGCATTGTTTGGGACAAGTTAAAAAAAAATTCTAAAAGAAATTAATAGGTTACAGTTGTTGTGTATCTTCTCAATATGCAAAATGACTGCAGAGGATTTGTGTTTCTTTGCACTAAGAAACAATTTGACCACATATGTTGAGTAAGGTCTTTTGCATCTGCTGTAACTGTTTTTGCACTGTATGTTTAGCATCTGAATTTGTCTTTGGGGATCAATAAACAGTATGACCTGGCCTATTGTGTTTTAGTAATTTTCTGAATGGTGGTTTGTTATTGCGTTTTGCAAATAAATGCATTGATTCTAATCTATAGGACCCATTGACTGATTGTTAAATGGCTTTTAGAGACATTGTGTGTTAAAACTAGATAGAAATCTATTCTATTCCCATTTTGAGTCAGTTTTGGGATTGCTTTGCTTAATATTGCAAAACTTGAGGTTTTCTGTTTCGGAAATGAAGCTAATTGTGTAATAGCTGCTTTTAAACTTTGGCACAGAGTGGATTGGTAAAGAAAATTGGATGAATTAAAGGATTAGTTCACTCAAAAAATAAAATTATCCCATATTTTATTCACCCTCAAGCCATAGGTATATGACTTTCTTCTTTCAGATGAACACAATTGGCGTTATATTAAAAAATATCCGGACTCTTCCAAGGCCATCTTTATTATGGGAGTAAATGATACCTTGTTTTTTGAAGCCCCAAAAAGCGTATCAATCCATCATAAAAGTAATCCATAAGGGGGTTAATAAAGCCCTTCGAAAGCGTGTTTTTGTAAGAATAATATCCATATTTATAACTACAATCACTGGCTTCCAGTTACGGTGGAAGAGTGACCTCTGACCCGAAATATGAAGAATTGACGAACGCAGAAACAAGGTACCATTCACTCCCATCATAAACCTTGGAAGAGCCGGGATATTTTTTTTATATAACTCCGATTTTGTTTGGCTAAACGAAGAAAGTCATATACACCTAGGATGCCTTGAGAGGGTGGGTAAATTATGGGATTTTTTTTTTTTAATTTTTGGGTGAACTAATCCTTTAATCTCATCATTCGGTCTATCATTATGTGAGTCACTGGCAAACAAAGAGATTTAAAAAAAAGGGAGTTTTATTTTAAAATACCCCTTTTTATTTTAAAGGGGTGGTATAATGCCTTTTCTAAAGATGTAAACTAAAGCTCTGATGTCCCCAGAGTATGTATGTGAAGTTTTAGCTCAAAATACCCCACAGATATTTTTATATAACATGTTAAAGTTGTCACTTTTTGAGGGGGAGCAAAAACGCACCGTTTATGTGTCTGTCCCTTTAAATGCAAATGAGCTGCTGCTCCCGGCACAGAGGGCGGAGCTACAACAGCTTGCACTCACACAGACAAGCACTGAATAATTCAAAAACATTTAGCCTTTTATGTTCAAACAAACAATGATGGAGAGACTCAAGAAGTGACAACATGTAAACAACATTTCTGAATGGTTAGTTGATGAACTATGGATTATGTCGTATGTGTTACGTTATGTATCTTCTAGTCATTGATTAGCATATTCTGCCTTGATAGTCTATAAATCAGGTTCTGGGGGCGGGGTTTATGTACATTTTAGCGTTAGTGATGTCACTAACCCCGGAGGAATGTCTAGTCCCTACCAGTTGTTTGTTGTCCTTAAAAAGCAATTTCTTTAAAAGATAATATCTCCCTTTGCGTGTCGTAACTTCACAGATGTTATGCAGATGTCAACATTACACACTAACTAAAGTTAGACAAGTGAAATCATAATCAACCACCCCTTTAAAACTTTTTAAATGTATTGTTCTTTTATGAGACTTAATCTAAGACTTGATAATGTGTTATTCTATAAATTGCATTTTTAATATTTTGTATGCATATTTTGACAGTGATTTGTCCGGAGTACATCAAGTGTTTGTGATAAGATTCGGATTCAGATTGTTCTTTAAAATTAAATTTGCCTTGTAAGCGTAAAGATTTGCCAACAAGCTCCGTTTCCATTTATTTACAGTCTATTTTGATCTCCAAATGCTTGTATTTACGTCGCTGTGGGCTGAAGTGCATGTGTTGACAGCTTTACAGACGGGCCCATCTGAATCCTTACATTCAATGCTGAGTGACGTAGGCCGGAGGCGTGACTCTCGTGTTTCCACCAATAGATTTAAAGTATGTCGTTGATTGACAGTTGAGCCTGGAAAATAGGAGGAACGTTTGTGCGACTTTATCCGTCTGGCTTTACTGTTATGGAAGCCATTTTGGGATTTTCCTAGTAGTTATTGTGAGTCAAGCACGTAACTTTTGCCTATTCCCACAAAGATCGCGGAATTTGGATCGGGTGTTTGGATACATAGTTATTTCTATTTTATTTATTTATATTCCCGTCGAGATGCGCCACACAATTTGCGCATCCCTGAACTGGATTGTCATTTCTGAACGGGACTATCTTGGAAACAACAGGAGATTTTAGAAACTGATGGTCAAACTGGCAAGTGCTGGAATATTTTGATGTCGTTTATGATTTCATTCAAACCTTATGGACGGATACGTTGATATTTTGCACGTAATATACAGTCCTTGGTGGACAGTCAGTGAAGCTCCTTTCTTTCCAAACTCTTGACAGAAAACATGGCCCTGGATTAACTGTCATACACGCAACCAGGGCTTTATTTCTATATAATTTATTTTGTTAGATTATACATTTTCAAATGTAAACACTGCTGAAGTGCGCAGAAAACCCTTTATGCATTTAGATAAAAGAATTGCTCTGCTACAGTGTTGCAATTCAAAGCTGCGTGTCAAAACCTAGTGAGTTTCCTACCAAGATAGCATCGCACACTCATTGTAAACAATGAAGTCGATTCGCTTTTTAAGACGTCGAATCGAAAGTTACATGATATACACATGCGAGTTATTTATCCGCAGGTTCATAACGCATCTCGTTGTAACGCGTTGTTCAAAACTGTTGTCTACAGCGCACTACTTTTTGATACGCAACCAAATGTTGCGATCCCTAATGTTGCAGAGACGTCAAATCTGGAGAGTTGTGCGCTATCATGTTTATAAATGTAAATGCTCCTCTCCCACAAGAGATAAAGATGCAAAGGCTCATGAAGGTGTGACTAGGTCAAGAAGATAGAGACATAAATCCTGACTTATCTCTCTGTCTTTTTTTTTTGGCTGCCTTATGCACAAAGAAAGGAGCTTGTGGTTTTCACCATTGACCTGTTTTATTGCACTATTAGTGGCGTGTCATGCTTGGAACATAAAGCTTGTGAAATGTGTGTTTAGTGAAGAAAAATAGGTGGAAAATTTTGTATGTTCAGCCTGTCTCTTGGGTATTGGAGAGGGGTTTTCTAGATCTCCTCTGGTTTTGAGAATGACAAGACATGCAGTTAGAAGAAAAGGTAAACAAAATGCTGGGGTAATTGATCCTAGAGTGTTCTGTTTGTTCAGATGCTTAATTCAGCACTTTGAAAAGGACCAGGACATTTTGGATCCATTTGATTTCGTGTCAACCTGGTGATGAGTTTAGTAAGTTGAAAGTTAAACTCTGTGTTTGTTTTCAAAGCTCTTTAGGGTTGCACGATTTCGGGAAAATGTCATATTGCGATTATTGAGGTCAATATTGCAATTGTGATATAATAAACAAGTGGTTTCATGAGTCAACTTGCTTGGTCCTAAAGCATAATGCACAGATTAGTGATAATTCTGAAATGTGTATTTCTCAACTCAAACTAGCAACAACAACAACAACTAAATGATTAATAACACCTATAATGATCAATAAGCCATTGATGTCTGGATAAAAATGATCCCCCCCAATTTTAAACATTAATTATAGCCATCCAACATTACAGTGATTCCGTCATTTCAATTGAAAGCTATACATTTTTTAAAAACATTTATTAGGCTTCAATAAATGTAACAACTTCAAACAATCCTCACACATAAACCCATAATAAATGTCATACCTGTGCCCTTCCTGTCTAACAGGTTGGACATATACAGAAATTGAATAAAGTTATCAAACTGTCTGCGCTGCATAAATTATATATAGACTAGGCCTAATCCTTATTAACCTACAAAAGTTCTTTAGTCAAGAGCAGTGAGTAATTTTCTCTGTTCCCTTTGTTCTTTGATTAACTTTACTGACAGAAAGCTTTATTGGCTGCTGGCCCTTTAAGAGCAGCCGCTGCTGACAGAGACGCGGATCTCTTTACGTCCATCATAAGACTGCTCTTATTTTATGAAGATACTCGACAAAATGACTTTTTGGCATTATTGTGTGTTATTGTTCGTTCAAGCGCAAAAGAGAACTGTATTCTAGGTCTGTGCATACGCATGATACTGGCGCGCATCTTTCAGTGAGTCACAGTCAGGACATTCACAGGCTGCGCGCTCTCTTTTGACTTGTCGCGCATGAATGGTTTAAAGGCATTTGCACGAATAAGAGCGGGATTATGTAACACTAGCCAAAGGATGACAAAAAATAACAGATGCTGCGTTAATTGCGTTAACAGCCCTGATTTGTTTATTTCATATAAAATCGCATTTTGCACCATATAATCGCATAGGCTTGACATTGCGATTTTGATATGATTAATCGTGCAGCACTACTACTAGTGTATTAGATAACTAAACAAAAAGTATTCTATTACGTATAGTGCATAACAAATGAAACCATGCAAAACTAAGGGATTTTTAAATTGTGATCATAGCTATACTTTTACTGTATATTCACTATAGAAATTTTAGTAACACTTTACAGTCATTTTGATTCGTTAGTGTTTGTTAATGCATTATTATGAACTGAGGCTGTGAAACGATTAATCACATCTAAAATAAAAAGGTTTGTTTACATAATATACTGTGTGGTGTGTGTGCCGTGTATGATTATTTTGTATATATAAACATACATGCATGTATATATTTAAGAAAATGTGTTATTTATATATAAATATTTATATTTAAAATAAATGTATTTGCAGTATATACAGGTCCTTCTCAAAAAAATAGCATATTGTGATAAAGTTCATTATTTTCCATAATGTAATGATAAAAATTAAACTTTCATAAATTTTAGATTCATTGCACACCATCTGAAATATTTCAGGTCTTTTATTGTTTTAATACTGAGGATTTTGGCATACAGCTCATGAAAACCCAAAATTCATATCTCAAAAAATTAGCATATTTCATCCGACTCATAAAAGAAGTGTTTTTAATACGAAAAAAAAATGTCAACCTTCAAATAATTATGTTCAGTAGGGCTGTAACGATACGCGATATAAAATCGAAATCGCGATACTCAGGTCCACGATCCTGTATCGCGATGTGAGAAGGCAGAATCGCGATCACACCCCTTCCAACTCCCAGAGTTATCCTTCCTGTCCAGAACCAGGGCTCGAATTTCGGCGCGGGTATTGCGCATAATTCTAATCATTCCCGCAGGTCTCCCATTTATAATGTGGGAAATTCCCGCAATCGTAATCCACACAGATAATAAAATAAAATCATTCTTTTAACAACTATCTTCCAGACGCAATTTCACAAACAGCGTGAGTGTTCAGCGGTGCCGCGCGTCTTCTATCTCTTCTCATAATGTTTTGTGCAAGGCAGGCATCAAGCGCTGCGGCGATAATACACACTCGCGTTTTGGAGTCGGGACCATAGACTGTAAGGTCGGGACATGACGGAATATTCACTTGCACAATCGGGCCAGCAGTGCATCGTGACTGAAGTCTTTTTAAGTCTTACCAGTTTAAACATTCAAGCGATTTTAAACTAATCAGTGCTCGCGCGCTCTCTGAGATTATTTTCTATGCGCACATTCATAGAAAATCCGCCTCAAAAACAGCTGGCTAGTAACTATTTTTCGCGGATTATATTGCTTTAACACGCAAAATTGTCAATATCGGTCTTTGTGAGTAGGCTATACTCTAAATAGGCTATAGTCGGTTTTGTCTTTAATAAACATAAAACGCATGCCAGTATAATGAACACAGGATCCGTGCACTAGCTCTTAAAGTGACGGCAGCCATATGTGTCTGTCATTAATTTTGTTGTCAAAACAACAAAAGATGGCTTTAAGTTAAAGGAATCAGGATTAATAGCCTATGTATTTAATTTATTCAGGACTAAAATACTACCCAGTGTTATTTTCCATTTGATTACTTTATTCAGTATCTGTATATAAATACTAGTGTCTATTCAAAAACTTTTCTCTTTAATTGTCTTTATTTGTATCTTTATTCTATTGTATTTATTTGTGCTACTTTTTTCAATTTAATTAAACAATTTAAATCAAGCTTCCTTGTGATGTGTAAATTCTTAACAACAATAGGCTATTACCCCATTGTAAAAATGCAATGAGCGCAAACATTTAGGCAAGATAAATGTAATAATTTTGTTTGGAAAAAATGCCCCCCCTTTCTCCCCTCAAACAAAAAAAATCCCCCCCATGAGAATCATCTAAAGGGGGGATCCCCCTCCTCCCCCCCTCCCCTCCCCTCAGGCCCATGAGAACTACCACATCTTTAAATTACTATTAGTATTATTTGAAGTTAACATTATAAAATAGCCTACGTAGACCTACACCACAAAACTAGTTGAGGATAAATTATTTAAAATTTGGCAATTTCAGCATTATGGACGTGAAATTTGCAGCCAAAACTTGAAATATAAATTCTCAGAAAGTGCATTAAATTAATCCTCAATTGACCGGCAACACGTCCAACATGCAGATGCATATTACGGCACCATCCCGAAATCAATTTAGTTGGAGTACAGAACACAGCCCAAAAGCAGCAGCCTACACTGCCGTATAGTATAATAATTTGCATAGTTATTATTGTTCTTTGGTGTTTAGATTATACAGGTTTTTCCTAATGTTATTTAATAAAAATACCGGTATTTTTTTCTTCTCTCAAAATCTCTTTTTTTCACCACAAGCCCCGCCCCCTCAAGCCCCGCCCCCGTGATAGAATCGCGATACGAATCGAATCGTGGGTCAAAAATCGTGATACGAATCGAATCGTGGGTTTGGTGTATCGTTACAGCCCTAATGTTCAGTTATGCACTCAATACTTGGTCGGGAATCCTTTTGCAGAAATGACTGCTTCAATGCGGCGTGGCATGGAGGCAATCAGCCTGTGGCACTGCTGAGGTGTTATGGAGGCCCAGGATGCTTCGATAGCGGCCTTAAGCTCATCCAGAGTGTTGGGTCTTGCGTCTCTCAACTTTCTCTTCACAATATCCCACAGATTCTCTATGGGGTTCAGGTCAGGAGAGTTGGCAGGCCAATTGAGCACAGTAATACCATGGTCAGTAAACCATTTACCAGTGGTTTTGGCACTGTGAGCAGGTGCCAGGTCGTGCTGAAAAATGAAATCTTCATCTCCATAAAGCTTTTCAGCAGATGGAAGCATGAAGTGCTCCAAAATCTCCTGATAGCTAGCTGCATTGACCCTGCCCTTGATAAAACACAGTGGACCAACACCAGCAGCTGACATGGCACCCCAGACCATCACTGACTGTGGGTACTTGACACTGGACTTCAGGCATTTTGGCATTTCCTTCTCCCCAGTCTTCCTCCAGACTCTGGCACCTTGATTTCCGAATGACATGCAAAATTTGCTTTCATCCGAAAAAAGTACTTTGGACCACTGACTTCCCACTGAGGTGCCTTGATACAGCACTCTGGGAACAAAATATTTGTTCAGAAATTTCTTTCTGTGTCTTACCCTCTTGCTTGAGGGTGTCAATGATGGCCTTCTGGACAGCAGTCAGGTCGGCAGTCTTACCCATGATTGCGGTTTTGAGTAATGAAACAGGCTGGGAGTTTTTAAAAGCCTCAGGAATCTTTTGCAGGTGTTTATAATTAATTAGTTGATTCAGATGATTAGGTTAATAGCTCGTTTAGAGACCCTTTTCATGATATGCTAATTTTTTGAGATAGGAATTTTGGGTTTTCATGACCTGTATGCCAAAATCCTCAGTATTAAAACAATAAAAGACCTGAAATATTTCAGTTGGTGTGCAATGAATCTGAAATATTTCAGTTGGTGTGCAATGAATCTAAAATATATGAAAGTTAAATTTTTATCATTACATTATGGAAAATAATGAACTTTATCACAATATGCTGTGATGGCGCAGTGGATAAGACACATGCCTTTGGTGTGAGAGACCCGGGTTCGAATCCACTGTGAGACACCAATGTGTCCCTGAGCAAGACACTTAACCCCTAGTTGCTCCAGAGGCGTGTGACCTCTGACATATATAGCAATTGTAAGTCGCTTTGGATAAAAGCGTGAGCTAAAATGAATAAATGTAAGGTCCTGTATGTATATATATATATATATATATATATATATATATATATATATATATATATATATATATATATATATACACACACTGTTACACAGAATAATTATACACAGTACACACCACACATTAATAATACATACATTTAATTAATACATAACAATATATTAAAACATATTTTATAATCACTTTTGTTCATTGGCAATACATGTTTGTACGTAATACATTAGCTAATGTTCATTTATTTAATTACGATGTATTATTAAAATAATTTAGTTATTTATACATTTAACTTGATGTTATTTATTAAATGTAAAATTTATTAATATAATAATTAATATCAACCTATATTAATAATCGCAGTGTAAATATTGTTCATATTTATTTCATGATACCTAATTTATTCAATTTATTTATTGAAAAGTATTACCAAAATGTCTATAGTGAACAAATATGTTCAGCTCTAAAATAATATTGAATTCATTTTTGTATTAGTACAAAGCAATCTCTGTGAATATCTTAAGTCTACATTTAGTAATTACGACAGGCTGGAAAAGTTGTAGAGAGCCATTATCTGTGTAAATATATTGAAGTCTACATGCACTCTCACTGTCCTGTTGGCTTGAGTCACCCTGGACAGGGTTGTTGATTTTAAGCGTGTAGGTGTGCCCTACTCACTTCCTGCTTGATTTGACCATATCAGATGAATTGTTTGCACATTTAATAAGCACAATTTACTATGAAAGAGGTGTTTATATAGAAACTCTACTAGCTTCTATGTTCAATCACCTGTACCAGACTAAACAAAAGTTGTTACCATGTTACTCATCGGGATTCCTCCCAGAGGCAGGCTGAACCGTAGAGTGTGTGTGTGTGTGTGTGTGCGTGCATTGTGTGCATGCTTTCATGGGTGTGACTCTGTTTATGCATGGAGGTCACACCCATCATCACACTTTAGCTGTTGCCGTAGTTTTCGAGGTCTGCTCTTCACATCTGGTTTGATCTTCACAGCGTGCTCAGCGAATTACCATGGATTTTTCCCCTCTGCACACGTATACTCCTCCTCACTGTACTCCGGATAACACGGGCTATACCTATTCACTCAGGTGAGATCTCTGTGAAAATGAAAAAAACAAACATTTCTGGGTGGAACTACAGGCAGTGCAATTCCCAAAAAAATTTTTATTTTTTTTTGTCTGTAGCACATCTCAGGTTACATTCCAGTTAATCGTTAAAGGGTTTTGTGTAATTATGTTTGAGCTTTCCTCCTCCTCAGCTAATGATTTTCCTTGAATTTCCATGTCCTGTTGAACCTGTTTCTTTGCTCAGTTCATGTAAATTTGTGGTTGTAGACAAAAAATGTGATGATAACTTCACTAGTTCTACCATTCTGTTTGTGTGGACCATTTCATACGTTAGCTTCTTGTTTGTCTTAGCCATTTTTTAGTAGTTTCATTCAGGTGTGTAGTTTTTTTCCATGGCTGTCAAGAGCCATGTGAGAGGGTTGGATGACAGCAGGTGTGGTTTTTTACCTCAGGCAAGTTATGAAGTTGCATAGAATGAATGGCCAGGTAATGTGAACGTGTGTAGTAATACCCTTGGTTGTAAACTGTATTTTAGATCAGCAAAAACAGTGTAAATTTGAGCGTGCTGACGTTTGTATGCAGATAACGAATTGTACCCCCACTGGCTGCACTAACTGATACCACTTTTCCAGCTAAATCGTGCCGGTCCTGGTTTGTGTAACACGATTTAAGATTATTAAACCGAATGTCGTTATAGTTGAGTTCAAGTAGTTTTTACACAGCACATAAGTATAAATTATATTTAAAGAAGTATTAAAATGGACATTTGTGTAATGTGTAATTGCCATTTTATAAAAACAAAGCTAAGGCATTTTTTAAATTTGATTTTATTTATTTATTTGATGTCAGATCAGGCCTAAATGTTTCTAATAATTATAAAATTGTTGTTGTTTTTTGTTGTTACAGTGTTGTTATTGTTAACTATTAAAAACAATTTTTGGTAATGAAATATGAAATATGGCTGAAATAAAACAAATATTAGTTGAAAAACTTAGCTTTAGAAAATTAGAGTTTAAGATGCAGTACTAAAGTCGCTAAAACTGTATATACGGAATATACCCTGCAAATATTGTTCAATTATGTGAACATAGTTAATAATTAGTATAGTTAGTAAATTTAGTAATAAATTGAAAATCAAAGAAACATTACAGGTGCCAGAACAAGTGCAGGTCTATTGCATTTTAACACTGCAACACTTATAGATGTATTATATGACATATTACAGTTTTTTGTTCCATCCGGTTATCACAATGTAAAACTAGTGCTGGTCGATATAACCTACCGATTCATCTGATATTTCGGTTTCAATTGTGTGTATATGTTTTTTGTTTTTTTTTAATTCTGCCATAACGGTGCATAGCTGAAACAATTGCTGCATCTGTTCAATGGCCATTGCAACAGCCAAAATAAACATTCTGCCTAACTTGGAAGAAATTATGGAAGAAATGCATTACTATATTAAAGTAGAATGATGTATTTTTTAAAGTAATAAAAATAATAATCATTTTTAAAACCTTATTTTTGAGGAATATCACACACAATTCCATACATGTTTTATTTTAAACCGTAAACTTTCCTCAAAAAAAATAATGAATTTTTATTTGATAGTTTAAAAGCTTAACTAAATTGTAAGTGTTGTTAATGGATTTGATTACCTCCATCTTTTTTTATTATTAAATTTGTATTTCACATTACAATGTTTTTATTTTCTATTTACTCCTGACAGTAAAATACAAGTTATAAACTAGTAGTATAAAGGTCCAGTCATGAAAAGAAAAAGAAGAAATACTGTGATACACCGTGAAACCGCCAGAATCTGAACAAAATTTGGTAAAATTTGATACCGCCCAGCATTGTCAAACTTCGCAATTTCAGATTCAGTCTTGCATTTTGAAACGGTCATTATTACTGAAACTTTGTAGTGTGTAAAGAAAAATAAAACTTTTATTCCAATTACGGATATCCTACACCGCCTTCTTGCTTTTATATTTACTATGGTAGCTTCTGTCTGATTGGCTGTTGTACAGGATTGTTTCAGCGGTGCCAGTGTGTGTGCACACACGAGTGTGTCAGCGTAGGTTGCATGACTGTGTTCTTCAGGCAGAAACCGTCGTAAAAAGAAGTGGAATCGAGTGACAAACCGTTGAGCCATCTGCCGCTGGCACTCAGAGAGACGTGACGAATTAGAGTTACTCAACGCGTGTCACACAGGGAAGACAAGCTTACAAAGAGTTATTGTGTAAGCTCAACAGAGAAAGGAGCGCAGCGAGAGTAGAGCAAGACTTGCTTGTTGAGCGTTTGTGGAAACGAATGTTTTCTACTTACATTTTCCCACTGGATCCCTTTGAAATGAATTACCTAAGATTGATGCAGTCACAAGGGGAATCTAAATTCCTCTTTAACAGAGACAGTTGGCCCGAAAAATCATTTGAAATTATATATTAGCTGCTTCCAAAATTGAGTATGTGCCACACCTGCCAATATTTCTATATTTATTTATTTGTATAGCGCTTTTCACAATATCAGGTTAATTGTGAAAATGTACTGGCCATACATGTTTTTCACGTGACAATTTTATTTTATATCATTTGTTGATTATTAAAGTAGATATTTATGTATATTTTGTCTGTGACTGCAATTATTTGCTGTTTTTTTTCCCCCCCTTGCATATTTTTGACAAATATTGGAGCTCATTGAGTCGTGCAAAAAATTGCTCAATGCCCTATGAGCTGCAGGGCGAAGATATATTTCTTCCTCTCATATTTTAGTGGTTAAATATGAGAAGTATATCTCTCATGTGTCGTCTCACTTACATTTTTTTTGTTCAATTTTAGAGAAGTATCAATTCCTAAGTTTTGAAAATCTCAATATTTAAAGCTGACTTAAATATAGATCAATGAATGGAATGGCCCCACCGCCCCTGGGGGATTTTATCATAAAGAGAAAGTCTACTTTTGCACAAAACGTCTTCTCTATTAAAGGCTGCACAAGTTGGAACACTTTACCAACGGTAATTATAGGTAGCCCCACTTTTTCTTTAAGAAACACCTTAAAAGTTGGCTGAATAACAATCAAAAATGTGAACATTAAGTAAGAACTATGCATAGGCCATTTAAAATATGCACATTAAAATAGGTACATTTAAAACAAGCATTTTAGGATGTCTATGCTCATGGCATTTTAAAATACGCACCTTAAACAATTATTATAACAAGTATTTTATTTAAGCAATGCCACTTTAAAAAAAAGTTTTAGCTTTATATGTTTGTCTGGTTTTATCGTCTTTTTTTTCTCTCTCTCTCCTTGTCTGGGACTACGGATGGAAATTGGCACTGTGCTGAAATCCGGTGTATTTACGTCAATTTACATTGTACGTTCATCAATATGCATTCTCCCATCCAAATAAATGAAAAATTAACATTATTAATTTTAACATACGGTATATTATGTTGTATTTAACTATACAATTGTGTATTCCTAGTACAATTACAGGCAAAAGGGTGAGTAAATTTTCACTCTTATTTGGCTGGCAGTGCCGTTTATGTTTGACGGTTGGTCGCAAACAGTTGTTTGTATCAGTTTGTGCTTTTCATGATATTTTTGTTCAAATTATATGTGTCACATAGTCAGAGGAACCTGGGTGAAACTGGGGCAGAAACACCAAGACATACATTTTCTTAATATAGCTGCTTCTGATTTGGACATCAGGGTGGAACTCTAGGGATTCATTAAAATGTTAGGCAAGATGGCAGAAGACGTGCATTCTGGGAAAGTGTCCTGCATAAGGGGAATAGTTCTACAGGAATAAGTGTGCATGGCTCTGCAGTGTCACTCAGCAGCTGCTGGAGTGTTTGACAGCTGTACCATAATGTGTGCGTGCTGAATGCACTGAAGTTACTTAATAGGGGTTTTGTTCTGCTTTAGCTGAGCTGTAATAGAGGAAGTGATATCACAGAATTTGAATAACCACGTCACATTTTTCCGTTTGATAGTAATTCTCTGTATTTTTTCTGGAAGCTGGAAGAGCCAAGCACAAAATGTCTTTTGCCCTTCAAAAGTTTTAGCTTTTTTTGGAGGTTTTATTATAAGGGAATAGCTCTGATAACTAAATAAAATTCAAAGTATATGTAGGAATTCACAATATGTTGTGCATTTTACTTTTTTTTTTACTTGGTCAGTACTGGATATCAAATATGTGACCGGTCACGGAAACTAGGGACACAAGTCGGTTCTGGGGCATTTTGAGTTATTCATAGATTCTGAAAGTGTAATCTCCAAGCTTTCCAACGATGTGTAACATGTGGAAATCTGATAATATTTGGAGAAGTTGTGGCCATTTGAAGCTAGGCACTTAAAAAAGCTCAAAGATGAGAAAACGACCTCTAAAGATTGTGCAGTTCTCACCTGTCTCTGCTGCTGGGAGTGACAATAGGGCTCATTTACATCTCATTTAGATAAGCCACACCCCCTGTAAAGCTCCCCCCTGTGCTTTACAGCTTTTTTTGCACTTCGAATGAGTGCACTTCTGCCGCACTAGGCGAAAAACAATTGTGCTGCCCCTCTATTTGCAACGTACCAGCAACAACACACAAAGACCAATAATGCGATATAGCCTACATGTAACGCAAAACCAGCAACAACACACAAAGACCAATATGCCATATACATATAACGCAAAACCAGCAACAACACACAAAGACCAATAAGCCATAGGCCTACATATAACGCAAATAGTGCGCAACGCTCGTGTGCCCAAAATGTCAACAATATTAAAGTTTATGCAGGAGGCAAATGCCTGCTGGCGTTTTTCTTTAAGCAGTCATGACAGTAATTTGAGGAGGTGAAATGTGATTATTTGGAAAATTCCTGTTGCAAATCTCTTTACACCACTTTCTTATGTGCAATGAAATATCCGCAAACACATTATATCATCAGCAGGTTCAGCATCTTAAATAACGACTAAAGAGCAAATGAAGCTTAACTTACATTTCAGGAACGCGCACAGCGGGCCTTCATCGCAGCAAAGGTCTTAACTGCATCCTCTATTTCGATTCTCTGTGCCAGTTCATGTTCTATGGAGATTGTTGCCAGTCCATTAACTCTGTTCCCTGTTAAAAAAACGTTCCCCATTCAAAAAAAATCGGGACGTCACATATGAAACAGCCAGCCACCGCTGTCAGCGAGCCGAGACGCTGTACTCAAGCACTGAGGGCGCGCGCGCTGCGCCCATACCTCCGGTTCAGTTTCCCGAGCCCACGAAGTGCGGCAAAAACATTTTCGGTGTAACTGCCGCGGTTCATTTCGTCTGCGACAATCTTTGCGGCATCCATCTTCATTGAATTTTGATATCAGATAGAGCCTGCCAGAGCACAGCATAATAAGTAGCCATGCGGTTCACTTGGAGGGCGGGGGCAAAAGCGCCGGGTTATTCAGTATGGAAATACACACAAACAATGACACGCCACGCCCCTACTGCATGCTTAGAATCTCCGAAAACAAGCCGATTTCAACCTCAAAATGTAAGCTTTTAAATATACCAATACTGCTATCTCAAACATGGAGAGGCTTCTTCGTGATTTCAATTAACAGATTCTGCAAAAAATTGAAAATCACCAATTTTGAAAAAAAAACTCTTCTTTCTCATTTTGCTCGAAAGTTGTGCTGCCGACTTGTGTCCCTGGTTTCTGTGACGGGTCACATATTTTACTGTTTCCATGAGTTGAGGTAAAGATCAGTCTTCATGACTTTCATTACTTAATACTCATTTTGAAGTGATGTTTAATGCCTGAAATAATATGATGCCTTGACTTTAGGGGTAGGCGTTATGACCAAAAAAGTCAATATTTCAAATGATTTACTTGTGGCAAGTAGCCGCGTAATAAGTGCAGTAATGTACATCCAGCCGGTTGTTATCACAGAAATAAACCCCAACAGGGGGATTAGGGGTGCATTCTGTGATAACAAGCGGCTGGATGTACATTATCCCGCTTATTACGTGGCTAATTGCCAAAAGTAAATAATTAGACATGAAATATTGACTTGAGTTTTTTACTTGATTTTATTAAATATTTTCTTGGGTCTTTAATAGTGATCGACCGATGTATCAGTATACCGATATTTTTCCCGATATTTAAGCATTTTCCCATAATCGGGTATCGGTTTTGTAATATCGGATTCGCCGATAAACGGCGCCATCTTGTGGCCGTTTTGAGAATTCCGCCATTACAGCCCGCGTCTGAGGAGATCAGTCAACAACAACTCTGCACACAGGTAAAGTATGTTCTACTTGCTTCGCTTTAATTAGTCAACTTTATTTAACATAACAGACATGCAGAAATGAGATTTGAGACATAAATGCCTGATATAGTTTATTTATGCAGTTCTAAAAAATTGAGACGAACTCATGGAGTCACGTAGCGTAATCCGTCATGTCCTGCCGCAATAAAGACGTAACTTTACATGAATTAAATAAAACAGAAATGAATGAGTGCATGTTGAAAATAAAAGCGCTGAATTTAATTCTTTATCTGTTGTATTTGCTCACCATTAGTCTCCAAAAAAAAGTTCGTTCAGATTGCTGAGCACTCACTGGGTTGATGATCAGGAATGCTCAAGCACGGCCACTGAATGAAACTTTTGACAAGATTATCTTGTTTAAACACCCTAGATTATATTATAATTTACTACATAGCAATTATTTCTCTAATACACATCCAAATATACCGCTTTGTGGAAATTAATTATTTGTTATCTGCATGCGCGATCCCGGTTGAGTATACTTCTGTGTAAATGCATAGATAAACAGCACTTTGTCAGAAAGCATTTCATGATCTAGACCGACAAAAATATTATTAATTATAAATAACATACTAGTTGGAAAATGATGTATATGCTGTTTTGTTTGTTACTTTTCTGAGAATGTTATATTCCAGCTAATCTTATTCAGTGAATCAATATTACCCAGTGAATTATTCCTCACTCTTAGTTTAAACCTATTAAACGGCACATAAACATTCTAAAACTGTTTAAAATGAATTACATTTCGGCAAAGGTGATATGACTCCCCTGTCAATTATTTTCTCTATATGAAAACATTAGACTTTTAACATTTATTTTGCCTATTGTTAATATTGTTGCTGCTGATGCTTATAAATTATATGTATAATTTAGATATAAATTATATAATGGAATAATTTAAATGTTTTTTATTGGAATTTGATTTATATTTGATTTATTTACCATTTATGAAAGCAAACGAAGCAGGCTTACAGGGCAGAATGCTGAAAGACTGTTTTCTACTACAACCTAGTTCTGCTTAACTGGGAGTATTAAGTTACACTACTAAAATAGCTATGCAGAAAAAAATTCAGGTAATTTAGACAACCCCCCCCCCCCCCCCCCCCTCATTGTAAGAATAAATTTTGTGCTTTATTTTTTACCTCTTCAAAGCTTTTATTTTTAAACAAAGACACTTAGTAACAGTGCACTTTATTTTTTGGACTCAGACCCCTCTATTTATTTGTGTATGAATATAAAGGGTTTTTTTTGTATGCAAGGAGCAAGTGATTGTCATGAATAAAATGATTTGTTCAGTTCATTTGTGTTGTAATAATTGTGTCAAAAACAGAAGTTTAACAGTAAATAAATATCGGTTCTGCGTATCGGTTATCAGGCTCATAAACGTGCAAATAATTGGTATCGGTTATAAAAAATCGATATCGGTCGATCACTAGTCTTTAAACACAAAGCTTCCGCGGAGAAAGCAGTTGCTAGCAAGCGGCAAGTTCAAACTAGACGGACGTTTAAGGGGTATGGTACAGTCATACCACTTATTATACAGCATTTCGCCACACAAAGAATTATGGGGATAAGAGATATTGATTTGAGATGAACCCGATTTAAAATCATACCAGTTTGTCATCTTCTAATCCATTCGTGTACAAAACAATCGTTGCAAAATGGCAGCAGCTGCGTTTGTAGGAAACGAGCGAGTACACAAAACCGGATGATTATAATTAAATAATTGTACACAAATTTGATTTGAGTTTTAATATTTTATTAGCTCACCAAACGCAAAACTTCCACGAAGAAAAAACGTTCCTAGCACGCGTAAAGCGTCGACTTCGGTAACCCGGAAGAGCCTGTGTTATCAGTTTTTACTGGTTGTTATCTGGGAATGACATACCGCTGGATGAATTGACCAATCAGAATGAAGTATTCCACGGAGTCGTATAATAAGTTAAGATACGAGTAATATTGCAGAATATTATATTGCTTACCAATATAATAATTGGCTTATTGTAGTATTATTTAAAAATCAGTGCATTCTTATATAGCCTAGGTATTGACAGTGAGACTGAATCAATATCATGGTAAGGTGAAGGAAGAGGGATAAAGTGTTTGAGATAGTAAGTAGGAAGCGAGTGATTGGTCAAGAGGGTCAGCTGGTGCAGTAATGATACTGAAGCTTGTTGACTGTAGAACAAGAGCTGATGTTAAGCCCACTCAGACCCTGTAGTGCCTCTCTGAAATAAAGCTCTGAGCTCAGACGCTCGTGAGCCGTGAGGTCCTTAATCTCACTGTTAGCTTCATGTGTTCTCGCTAATCAGATTTCCTCCTGTCACTCGTCTGTGTGTGTGTGTGTGTGTGTGTGTGTGTGTGTGTGTGTGTGTGTGTGTGTGTGTGTGTGTGTGTGTGTGTGTGTGTGTGTGTGTGTGTACTTGGATTGGAAGATGGATTCTGGGGAGGGGGTTGACCTTTGTAAGTCTGCTATCTGCACTAAAAAGTGTGCTAATCGAGTAATTAAGATACTAATATGGTCTTAACCATGCATAATGCTGCAATAAAATGTCAAGCAGTAAATCTCTGCGGAGTTAAGCGTCATTCACACTGATGCTGATGTGCAGATACAATGCCAAATCGCTCATTTTCAAAAAGTTTTTGTTCAGAAAGCTTGAAATTAGTTTTAGACCCTTATAAATTGTGCCTGCATATGAATTTCATCGCAAAGATAAAATGTTAATGTTTTTGAAATGATGGGCTTGATAATAAAGGAATGCATGGAAACTCCTTCAAGACTGTTTAAAAAAGCTTCCCAGAATGCAGAATCGGTTGTATTTGTTTGCAGACTTTAGTGTTTAAATTATATCATAACTATACTACAGTTGTACTGTAAAACAAAATTATATATTTTGAATACTTCATTTTACAATGAAATATTCAATTAGTAAAAATGATTAATGGCAATTTTTATCAGAATTTCATCTGATAAAATGTATCATCATTCGTTATTTGTTTGTTTGTTTTTTAACGAAAAAAAACAATTTTCTTCAAAATTGTGCTGCCCTAGTTCATTGTTTGTTTCTATACAATTATTTTTAGTTTCTGTATTCATTAGTAGTACAGGTATTTTCTCGTTTATTGTAACAGAGCCCTTTCATTTCCTATGCCAATAATAAACCAGCTGCAAAGCCAGAAATCTTTCAGGATATGATATAACATGGATGATGTCATATTGCTGAAGGTTAGAGATTGTTTATGTCGAAGATAAAGTGCCTTCTAGTAATTCTGTGAAGTTTTGGCTTCGGGAGGGGTGAAGCTAATCTGCTTTGGCACATATCCAGTGGGTATTTCTCACAGGAAGACACAGCCTTTAAGGGACTGTTATTTTAAGATGTTTCTCATTTCCGTATCTTGGTTTATTTTGTGCTTTTGTGTTCTGGACACTGTGGTGTTGTTTACGCATGACTTTTGCCCAGCTCAGTTGTTGATAATAATATTCTGGCCTGATTTGTGAATCAAGTTGTTAATTAGTGATTGCTGCTGAATAAGTCATATTTTGATTTGGCGTTTTTGAGATTTTTTTGGCCGTGTCAACTGGCTTGGAATGACGTATGAACAGAAGTGTGTCTATTTTACAAATCTACAAGCAGTTTTGTCTATAAAAGTATTCTGATTTCATACACACCATCGTTGAAATGTTTGGGGTGGATACGATTTTTTACATGCTTTTGAAAGAAGTCTATTATGTTCATAGAGGCTGCATTTATTTGATCAAAAATACAGTAAAAACAGTAATATTGTGAAATATTACGATTCAAATTCAAAATAACTTTTTTCTATTCTAAATAGGGCTGTGCTGATCCAATACTCAGTATCGGTAATGGTCCAATACTGCCAATATTTGCCGGATCGGGTATCGGCCAGCCGAGACCGATCCAAATCTGATATTGTGCGTATGCTATTGTTATACAACACAAAAAGCACAAAATCATTATAAAGCACCATAATGTTATCGTGCACTATATTGCAAGTTTTCTGAAGCCATTCCATAGTCTAATGTGAGGTACAGATGAATATTTAAGTCGTTAAATTCTAGTTCACATAAGTGCTTCCCTCCGCTACGGCTGTCAGTCATTCTCCATTCAGCATTTAAACAGCGCAGTGCAGTGGACACGAAACTCTCTCCAAGATGATTCAATGTTACTATTATTATACTGTAGATCTGTAGATAAAGGTCCATGGTTTTGCATAAAAGGACTTCATCTGGCTGGAGTTCCACATGTTACTTTCTCCCGGGTGTCGGTTATGGCGCTTTTCCATTACCAGTACCAGCTCGACTCGACTCGACTCGCCTTGGCTTGCCTCGACTCGGCTCGCTTTTCGTTCCGTTTTCCATTGCAGAAAGTATCGCCACAAATAGTACCCGGTCGTCATAGCGACGCCTTTCGTTCCTCGTTGCCCCATCAAGCTCTCGCTGGATCCTCTCTTCGGCAACCAAACAAAGGAATGTCTGCACCTCCTCGTTTGACCACGGCGTATTCTTCCGAGTTGCCATAATAATAGTAGTAAGTTTAGTAACTATCTCTGGCTAAACTATTTAAAAAAGGCGGGGTTATTCTGGATACTCCATCTGGCGCGTGCAATGATGACGCAGTGAATAGTGACGATTCTCTCTGACCAATCAGCAGTCGGCATTGTTTTCACGTCACATTTTAGTATCGCCTCAGCTCGCTTAGAACCTCGCCGGAGGTGGTACGAAAAAAAGTACCCGAAAGCAGGTACAGGTACAACTTTTACACAGTGGAAAACCAAACAAAGGCGAGTCGAGTCGAGCCGAGCCGAGCCAAGGCAAGCTGGTACTGTGTAGTGGAAAAGCGCCATTAGATCACAACACTATTGTTGTCCATGTTGCGTCAAGAGCATCATTCTGCACACAAAATGCGCATAAACGTTGCATGCCGCTTGGAGCCTTTCATATTACAATACTTTTGCGCACTGAACGTTTATTGATAGACTTAGTTGTTCTGTCCTATCTACCATATGTTGCTCATTCATTAAAAAGCTGCGCTTAACATTTTAAAAGAAATGTCTTCAAATGATATAGTATATATTTTGTCCGTATTCTGTTTTACAAAGTTAGGAAAATAACGCTTAAGTCAAGCTTAAAGCCTTTCACAAAAGAATAATCACAGACTCTTCTCCACAGTGAAGCATACAGATATAGTTTATTAGGTAATTCAGCACTTTTTATTATTATTATTTTAGTACTCGGTATCGACCAATTCTGAGTCCCAGGTATCGGAGGCAATCGTGCCACCCCTAATATTAAAATGTAATTTATTCCTGTGATCAAAGCTGTATTTTCAGCATCATTACTCCAGTCTTCAGTGTCACATGATCCTTCAGAAATCATTCTCATATGATGATTTGATGAAGGAATAAGAATATGAATAAGAAACATTTCTTATTATGATTGTGCTTTCAGATTTTTTTTCAAAGGTTTAATAGACAGGCGAATCGTTGTCAGTTAGCATGGCAGTGCCAGACTTTGGGCTTATGTTTATGGAATAGGGCTGCACGTTTTCAATTTTTTCATTAACCGTTAACCGAGGCCCTTAGCGGTTAATACTCGGTTAACCATAGTCTACGCGCCGCAACCCCGAGATAGAGACACACGAGAAAGGGGTAGTTCATTTTTAACACCTTTAATAACTGCACAAAACATCTTTAACTTTTAGGTGGCAAAATATTGTTTTAGGCTACCTAATTCTGTGAATTACACTGCACAAACCAAAAGTACTACTGCCGAATGAAGAAGGGCCAGTTCTCCCCAGAACATAAAATATTCATTTTATTTTATTTTTCGTGTTCGCATTTATATGGAACAAACAATGGGACGTGGCAGTTCTGGAAGCGGCACTAAAACTTTCACAGAGACCTCAAACAGATGCACAAAGCCTTTCTTTAAAGTGAATTTCGTTTTGTATTAATTGTATCTTAATTTTAATCAATGTTTCATCAACCAATTACCTGGAAATAAGAAGTAAATATAGCAGACATTAGATAATACGGAGCCGCCGGCGCGTGAACTGGAGCTCATCTCATAAACGAATTCCGAAACTCAGCGTAGGCTATAAGGTAGCCTAGTTGTCTCACGGACCTGAGAAATAAATCTATATTGAAATGTCTACTTTTAAACACAACAATTCAAAACGAAAGAAAACAGACTGCTCTCTGCTTATGTAATCCGTATGAAAAGTGCATTTCTCTCTGGCGTGTTCACTGCAAGATCGCGAATCAGCATTGTCAACTTCATCTTTCCAGCTGAGTGAGCCTGCAAACAATTAAAATGTCTCCTTGCTATATTTGACATATTCATAATCATTACTTTTGCCTGTTCTTTTTGACAGCTTTTAGGTTATTGGCAGCGCAACCCAGGCTACATTACATGAACGCGTCAGCACCGAAAACATGGAGATGGAGATTTTTTTTAAATAATCGCACAACCTATTTGATATTCCAATTAAATAGGCTACTCAGTTAGGCTACTCATCCCAACCAACTATTAAAAAAATGTTTACTTGTAAGCGGTCTTTTTACATGTTAGTTTTTTTCTGTGAGCGGGAATTGAAAACCAGGAGTGGACTGTTAGCGAAGTGATTACAGAATGCTTAGAGTGGAGAGAGGAACGTGCTTTCGCTCCACTCCAGGCTTTGATCACATCCCCCCGTCTTTCCTTAATTTAAGACCTATTCAAACTAAAATTAAGACATTACACTATTTGAGAAATGAAAGCCTATTCACGGCCTTAAAATTATGAAAAGTGAACTTCTTGTGGACAATTCAAATGTCTGGGAGCGCTCTGGCGGTGCAAAAATGTATTACAACTAAATTCAATGCACGCCATTGACGCCACTTAACCGAGCAAAATGTTTCACTCGGCTACGCAATTTTTAACGGTTAATCGGTTAACCATGGACACCCCTATTATGGAATAATTTCAGAATCAGGATGAGATTTAGAACCTGTTCTAAATGCCAATGAATTAACTGGGGATTCAATCTGTCACGTGCATTTCTATTCCGCTGCTTGTTTCCTATTCCAGCTGAGAAATAAAACACGTGTGTGTATTGTACATTTTGCTAATAAATGTGCCATATGTGTAATTTTTAAACCATACAATTAAGTGTATTTTTATGATTGCAATAACTGCAAAGTGACCATTGAAATGGAGTAATCAAATGTAGGCTAATAAAATTACCAAGCTCAGGAGTGAATGTGTGTTTCTTTTACTGGTTAACATTTAGTTAACATTATGTTGTTACAATGTTAGAATGTAATGTGATTTTGACCCCTTTTTGCACTTAATATAGTATTCTGATGTTTATAAAAAAAAGCGTTTTTCAGTTTGTTTAGCAGTGTGTTTGAGAGCGTGATCCTAGAGCAGGGATTCCCTATATATCAATATTTTATTCATTTAGCTACACATTTGCATATTCTTGGTTCTATGATGTCAGTTAGTGGTCACATGAAATATTGAAGTTTTTATTATTTATTTATTTTATTTATTTTTGATTTGACATTTTTTTGAATTTAAGTGTGATTATAACGGTTCACCTTTCGTCATGTCACAAACCCCCTGTAGTTCCCTTCAGGTGTTCATAAATATAATTTTTGTTTTTGTGCATTTAAGCAAGTATTGAATGTAATGTGAATCACTGATAATTCTGTTTGCTTTGTAACATCTTTAACTTTTAGTTTATACTAAAACATCTCACACCAACCAGCTACCTCATTCATTCATTTAAAGCTTTTTAACTTTCTTCATCTTTAGCCAAGATTTAATGTGATTTTTGTTTCAACAAAGACTTTCTTGCAGCAAGTCAGATTTTGAGCTAGACAGGTTTGTGCACAGTTGTCATCTTGTCAACTCTTTCTCATATTTCTTTCATGGAGGATTGTAACTCCTGTAGAGTTGCCCTAGGCCTCTTTTGTGCCTCTTTTCCCTTACTGCAACACCCGGTTTGAAAGGCCGGGCGATTTTGGGCAGGTGCAAAACTCACATTTGTCACCTGTAATTATTGCCTTAGAGCTTTGAAAAGTTCATAATGTTCCATCAGTTTGGAATGTTCCCGTGTCTTTCAAATTCAAATTTTGAATATTTTTCTTCCAGTATTTTTATATATTTTTTCTCTCAGTGCATGTGTTAAATTGGAATGGATTCATTCACGATTTTTTTTTTTTCTTTTTTTTTTGCTTCTGACATTATGAGAAGATAAAACTTGTTAATATGAGCAGCTATAATCAATAGGTTATATCTAGGGATGCACCAATATGAACATTTTGGCTGATAACCGATAATTCTTTATATTTGATAGCTGATATATTAGCTGATAAACCTAAATCAGACTTGCACTGCACATGTTGCACTTAACTTAATTTTTAATCTTTGAATTAAATGAATCATTATATGAAATCATATTTCAAGCAATTCAAAACCAGCATGGCGAACAGTGTGCATCAGAAGCGTCTCAGCTGAAGGAAATAATCCATTATTTATCGGCTATAATATACCGGCTTAATTTTCTTATCGGTCCGATAACATTAAAGATGAACATATATCGGCTGATACTGATATGGTGGCCGATATATCATGCATCCCTAGTTATATCACATGTGACAATTTTATGTATATTGAAATTGTATTAGAGTTGCTTGTGTGTGTATATGTGTATGTATTGTTGGATGTTATTTGTTACACTCAAACGTGCTGTGTCTGTCAGTTTTGGCCAGGACGCTCTTGTAAAAGAGATTCTTAATCTCAATGTGCTTCTTTCCTGGTAAAATAAAGGTTATACTAATATAATATGTAGCATTTGAAAGTCTTATATCAGAATTTACATGTTTTTTTTCCCCTCTCTTTAGTTCAAGTTACTCGTCCGCAGCCCTAGAGTTTGAGAAGGAGCACAAAATCAATCCTGTGTACGACTCGCCCAGAATGTCACGGCGTAGTTTGAGACTACAGACAAGCAGTGGTTTCTACGGTGACAACAGCTTCACTGAGCTCACGGGGAAACACAATGTCAGCTCCTACAATCGGACCACAAGCAGCAGCAGCAACGTCAACAGGTCAGATGTTCATCTCTCTGTCAGTTTGAGATAACAAACCGAGTGTAAAACATGACGACTTATCTGTAAACCCGCACAGCCTCATGCCAGCACAACTACGTGATGACAAAATTATCCTTGCTCTGTTTTTGCTAAATGAATTATGTGGCAAATGAATCTCTTAAAGCCATTACATTTATCCATTTATCTTATTACTGTGGACATCTTTTCTTCAAGGAAAGGAGGTTCATCTTAAAATGTGTTATTATATGAAGTGAATTATGCTATTCCGCAACTATAGATTTAAGAAATATACAAGTTAGCATTACTACTTGCACTAGTAAGATAGGTTGTCCTGCAATTACTGACATGTTAGTGCTTGAATTAAATGAATGAAGAAAAATGAATGACATAGTGTAAATACCATCTTTTCAACCTTACAGAAACCCCCCCCCCGGCAGTACATATTTGACATGACTTACAACAAGTTCCTACAACTTACCTGCCAGTGCTTAATTTTCACACCTGCAAACTTGTCGCTTTTCGGCGACAATCGCCGTTTTCTTGGTCAATTGGGTCATTTACGTGAATCGTGTAAAACCGGGGAGTTTTTCTTTTGAGGGCTTTAGGCCATTTTTCCTGCCGACCAAAATTTCGTTATTTCAAATGTGGGTGCGTTGCGGCTGGTAAGCGCGCTCATAATCCGCCGGAGCCACCACAACATTGCCCAACATCAAATGGCAAACGTAATGCAAGCGGAACGAAACTGCTCGTTATTGTGTGGTTGACGGACCGTTTATCAGTTTGGGCCAAAGCAGCGCGAGCCGATCTTGATCAAGCGACACTGTTACTACACAGCGCTAATAAGAGATCCAGTAAAGGAAGCATTTGAATCTGCCACAGAAGTAATAACATCGCTGCGACTCCAGCGAGATCTAGTGAGAAACATTCACATTTCTCCGTTATTAACGGATCAAACAGCACTGACGTGGAAACCAGGAAGAAACATTGTGCCATGAATTAACTATCCAGTGTCCACAGATCAGCAACATTCACCATGGATTTACTGTAGTAACACTAACCGCAACCATGGAAGTTTGGCAGGAATAGTAGGCTATAATGCCTTCAAGTAACATTACGTCGGTTTTATTTTGACATTATGAATACAATTGCTGCCCTCAAACTAATCTGAACTAAAATAAACCTTTGTTTATAACTACTACAATATTACATTTCATTTTTTCCAAGGAGCTGTTTTGTTTTATATGCTCCTAAGAAGAGTCAATTATAGCTCCAGAATTGCTCAAAGTAAAAAAATATCATACTTTATGATGTTAGTTTTAATTTAACAAAAAGAATAAAAAAAAATTAAATCGAGGAAATGACCAAAAACCTAAAACCTGGTAAACAGTAATTTCTAAAAACATAGGGCTAATTAGATAAACAATCTGGCGAGCATGTTGTTTTAGGCTAATACACCAACAGCCAATTTCTGTTTAATAAAGCGCTCAGAAATGTGTCGTTTGCATATTAAAATCTAAAAGAAATTAGATTTTTTAGTCAGAGTAGACGGGATGTTTAATTTTCCACAAATTCCAACAATGTTGACTCCCAACACACCGTTCAAAAACTTGGGGTCAGGATTTTCTCTTTTTTTAAAAGTAATTAATACTTTTATTTATAAAGGATGCATTAAAGAGGTCATGAGATGGATTTTTTAAATTATTTTAATATGTTCCATGAGGTTTACTTATGTTAACAAAGTTTTTTGCGAAAAAAAAATATTAGTGCTGTGCGTTAAACGCGTTATTAACGGCGTTAACGCAAACACATTTTAACGGCGTCAATTTTTTTATCGCGAGATTAACGCTCTTTTTGGCCTAGCAAACTTTGTATTTTTTTCACATGCTGTTGCAACAACTAGTAACGTTAGAAAAACTACAACATCACACCGGATAGCTAGACCGGAAACAAAACAACAGGCACGCCGCACGTACTTGTTTGGGCTTACGCGCCGGCCAAAGAGTAGTAGGCTAACGGTACGTTTTGAGTGGATGGCGCGAGCGCGAGACGCCGATCTAGAGACGTGCACTCTCAACGCAATAGAGTGCGGCGCGGGACTAGATTTGATGGCCGAGTGCGAGGGCGGGCTCGAGCGGTAATGCACTCACTCTGTGTGCGGATACGGGAGAATAAAACGATTCGCGGGACTCCCGCAAACTAGAAATATCTATGAATAAAACATAAAAACTAATACATTTTTATTCATATGTTGCAGAAAAGCAACAAGAACAACTAAAACAAAATAGAAACGATTTACAGGCCAGAGTTTCTTTTTATAACATGTTTGCAGCGTTGAGGGATGTAGCCAATCACAGACATATGTGTTGATTTCTTGAACGCAATGGCCAATCAGAAGCATTTAAAATAGACTCCCCTCACCGCTCAAAACAGACTTTTTGTTCAGTGCTGAATTCTGTAAACTGGCAAATCCTCAAATTATAACATACAAAGTGTATATATTATGAAAGATGCATTGTGCAGTCAGCTTCACTGATAATAACAGATGTGTGAGATTGCGATTAACTGATGTCAGCTTTTTAGGAATTATTAAGGGAGCGCACTTTGCGGGCATTCAGTAATGCCAAACCATGCACTCAGTAGCCTGCTTGCTTTTATTTTATAACAGTGGTTTGTGTGTTAATGCTTTAATAACAAATAATTTATCAGGAGCATTTATGCTGATGTGTATGGTGGCGACACGTAGGCGAAAGTATTTGGAGGTAGCCTACAAAAAAAAGAGTGTATTTGCGGGCGGGAGCGGGACAAAAATGTTGCGGGCGGGAGAAAGTAACATAGAAAATAGTTGAGAACGTCAGTTATAACGACCCACGTATGAAAAAAATGGACGGGTTTAAATCGGGCTCGGGCTCATAATTACAGTTTATGTGTCGGGCCGGGCTCGGACACAATGCGCACGGGCTCGGGTCAGGCTTGATTTTTTGGACACGATCTAAGCTCTACAATGGATGACTTCAGACAGAAGCACATGGATACCACAGCTAAGAACAAACTTACTGCTGATCCACTTTTCCATGTTGATAAGAGCATTAAAATTAGAAAAAATAATGAGACAAATAGAAATCAAGGGACATTTAGAATAGATAAAAATGTGCGATTAATCGCGAGTTAACTATGGCATTAATGCGATTAATCGCGATTAAATATTTTAATCGTTTGACAGCACTAAAAAATATATATATATATTTATATTTATGTGGAAAAAACAATGTTTCAACCTTCAAGGCAAGTTTGATATCTTATGTTATCCAGTCAAAAGTAACTGCAATAGCGTTGATAGTGTTACAAAAATGTTATATTTCAAATAAATTCTGGACTTTAGCACGGTCTTTCTATTAATTAAAGAACCCTGAAAGAAATGCATCACAATTTCCACAAAAACATTAAGAAGCACAACTTTTTCAACATTAATAATAATAAATGTTTATTGAGCATTCAATCATTAGAATGATTTCTGAAGGATCATGTGACACTGAAGACTGGAGTAATGATGCTGAAAATACAGCTTTGATCACAGGAATAAATTACATTTTACTATATATTAATTTATTTTTATTTTTACTAAGTAATAATATTTCACAAAATTTATGATGTATTTCTATTCAAATGAATTCAGCCTTGGTGAGCATAAAAGATCTTTAAAAAAAAAAAAAATATATATATATATATATATATATATATATATATATATATATATATATATTTACATTTACATTTAGTCATTTAGCAGACGTTTTTATCCAAAGCGACTTACATCTGAGGACTAAAGCAAGCGAGTCATCGTGAAGAGGGAAGAACGACACAAGAAGTGCTCAAAATACAAAGTTCAGGCATTGCTCAAGAGTAGCAAAAGCCAGACAAGGGAAGATGTAAATAAACATATAAACATATATAATATATATATAAACATATAAAATATATATAAACATATATAGATCAACCAAAAATATAATATAGTCCTCACGTATTTCCATATGCCACATGAGAAAAAATTGTGGCAGCAACAAATGACTTTGTTTAGGGTGTAATAGAAGTGCATAGTGATCCTCATTTTGAAATGTAATGACCCAGTGTATTTTGTCCCGCAGGTCTGTGCGGAGCAGGAGGCAGCAGCAGGGTTCGCCCATGTACGAGTCTCAGAGCGTGACTCAGACTCCACAGAAGGATCAGAGCACATCAGACCTGAGCTTCAACAGTACAGCCAGTGATGCGTCTCTGATCTCCAGCCTGCTGGACAAGTCCACGCTCAGACAGAGCTCCACTACACACATGTACTCTGGTCAGTGGCCTTTCACAAGTACACACAGTCAACATGAAGTCAAAACACATTCACATTTGAAATTCTGCTTGATTAATTAGTGCTTATAATTCAAAAAGTTTGTGAAAAGTGGCAAAATGGAATTGTTGTTATTTTAGGCAAATGTCACGCTGTAGCTGTTGCTTATATAACCCTGACTATATAAACTATGCGTCAACAACTGTTTAGGTTGGAAGTTCAAGATTTTAAGTTAGCAGAGTAAATACATTTTACATTTACATTTATTCACTTAGCTGACGCTTTTATCCAAAGCGACTTACAATTGCTAGATATGTCAGAGGTTATTGTCTTATGTCGCACGCCTCTGGAGCAACTAGGGGTTAAGTGTCTTGCTCAGGGACACATTGGTATCTCACAGTGGATTCGAACCCGGGTCTCTCACACCAAAGGCATGTGTCTTATCCACTGTGCCATCACCACCCGATAAATGCTAAATAACTCTAGGCCAGGTCATCATCTGTCCTATGTGTTTCACATCAGTTTAAAAAAGGACCTTTTTTACATTTTCAACTTTCTTTAGTGTGTAATGTTGCTGTTTGAGCATGAAAAAGCTCTGCAAAGTTACAAAGCACAAAGTCACTCTGAAGGGAGTTATTCTCTATATCAGTCAACACTGTTTCTGAAATCCCTGAATGGCTCAATTGTAGTCTTGAGTTTTCTTTCTATGGACAAAAATGTCACAATATTCCTCATTTAAATAATTCCCACTTAAGGCTTACGCAAAATAAATGTGCCAGGCCTGGTTGAGTTAGTAGTGTGATGAAACTTGCGGTTATGGTAAGAGCTGTGACATTCCTGAAACACACTCGAAGCGGTTAACCAATCACAACACACTGGTCCAGCCAACCAATCAGAGTTCAAAAATCAAGACTTTGTAAAAGGACATAAAATGGCTTCTTTAACAGTGTGCTTTGACTCTTATTAATTGATTTGTTATTTTCCCTAATGTTGTGTTCAGCACGGAGACGAAGAACTGCTCACAGCTCTCTGTTGGAGAATGGAGATGCCAGTAAAACGGAGGCGCACGCTAATCTGGCTAACGGCTACATCTGTAAAGACTGCTCATTCCACGCAGACGGGAAGGAGGAGGAAACGGTGTTTACTTCACCGTACTCCGTGTCTTCAGCGCATCAGACAGCTGTAGATGCCACTATGACCAGCTCTATGAACAGTGTTGACAATGACAGGACAGGTGAGGAGGACATCCATAGTCAATTCGCAAACATCGCTACCGTTTTTATGCTTCTCCATAATTTAAAACATTTAATGTAATTTCTGGTTCACTATGAATATTTAAAGAGACCAATAAGCAAGTTATGAGGACATTTTAAGATTTTTTTTCTAGTGCATTGTGTAATTCTGTTTTAGTTCTGTTTTTTTAATATATATGCAAATATGTTCTTGGTCTTTTGAATGAAGTGAAATGCATGCTGGGATTTTAGGTGAGCAGGGGTTGATTTTTGTGGTACGTGTGTTTCAGCTCATGACAGCTACTGTGGCAGTGTGAACGTGCGAGATCTGGTGACCGCAGACAGACATCTCAATCTCAACGGCTCCCTCTGTAAGTGCACACAGTCCTTCAGCGCACAAGCAGTTTCAGCAGCAGACATTTACAAAATGCTCAAAACTACTGCTAATGAACTATCAAAATATGATGTGGACTTTTTCAGTAGTGTAAGGGCATCAACAGGATTTTTGTGTGGTTATTTGTTTCTGAATGGCTACTTTAAGGACAGAATCTAAGCCTGATGGTCAGCAGAGCTTGTGATGGTCTTTTCTGAATGAGTTAAAGTGTGACAATTTGTCCACTTAATGTTGTGAGTGTCATTGGGACAATAAATGTATCTACACATTTGAGTTATCAGACACTTCCTGCCTTTACAGTTATGTTTTCAATCCTTTTGAATGTATTATTTTATAGATTAGTATTTTAACGTGCACTACCATTTAATAGTTTAGGGTCAGTATGGTTTGTTAAAAAAAAAGGTATTTTATTTGATCAAAAAAACAGTAATATTGTGAAATAGTATTACAATTTAAAATAACTTTTTAATATATATACATGATCCTTCAGAAATCAATCTAATATACTGATTTGGTGCTCCAAACCATTTCTTATTATAATCAGTGTTGAAAACAGCTGTTCTGCTTAATATTTTTGTGGAAACCATGATGCATTTTTTTAGGATTCTTTGATGAATAGAAAGTTTAAAAGAACAGCACCTTTTGTAACATTATAAATGTTTTTGTCACGTTTGATCAATTTAATGCATTGCTGCTGAATAACAGCATTAATTTCTTTCAAAAAGGTATATATTTTACTGACCCAAAATGGTAGTGTACAATTCTGAGTACATTATTTATTAAATGTATATTCTTGACTTTATTCATTTAAGTTGTATTCCTTTCCATGAGTTGTGATGCTGATGTTGATGTCGTCACTGCTGACTTACAGGCGACGACTGCAAAGGGAAGCAGCACATGGAAACACACATGGAGTATAAACGCTATTCCTTCACCCGCCACGTATTCACAGCCTTGTGGGCCCTTGTTTCTTACACAGGTTATACACCTTCAGATCTTTACACTCCTTCCTAGTAGACATCGACTTCAGTGTCTCGTTTCAGGAGAGACGTTTTTGTGTTGTTGTTTTTTTCTTTTTGTAAGCTTTCATGACATTACTTGTGTTTTCTATCCATTTGTTCACTGAAAGTCTTCGCTAAGGTGGAAGACGCTAGAATGAAATTTGGGGGGAAAGATGTGTTGGATAGCAGGATGTTTTCTGAATTTCTTCTGGTTAACTCAGGTTACAGTCTTCTGAGAGTTTGCCGAAGCTTCGGCTCTGCCGGTGCGCTTGTGACTCGGAAGCTGAAGTCCGTGCTGTGGTTGGCACTGTGTTCTCCAGGTCGATATGATTCAGACTCCAGCATGCTCGCCTCTCTCTCACACTTCCTCCTCTTTCTCACATCATTAGTTTTTGGCACAGTGAGCCCATATGACTTCTTTCTGAAGACTGAAATCATTTTAACCTGCACTTCTTTCCTTAACTTTTCAGCTCTGGTGATTCGAGTGCATCCATCTCTGTATCTGATTCTTTGACTAATAATTCTCTTCCCTTAATCATTTAAACCTGTCAATGTGTAACATGGACTAACTATCACTCCATAAAACTTCCTCTTCTGCTCTGAACAGGGAAAGCAGCGACTGGCGCCTTCTGGTGGCTGGGAACAGGATGGTATCAGCTGGTGGCGCTCATGTCTCTGATCAACGTCTTTCTTCTCACCAGGTAAAAGTTAAAAGTGTTTGGTCCTTTATGTCAATATTGTGCTTTTGCCTATTTTTTTATATATACTCTAGTCAGGTCAAGTCATCTTTATTTTAAAGCGCTTTATACAATAGAAATTGTTTCGAAGTAGCTTCACAGTAATAAACTGGAAAATAACAATCACTAATACAAACTTTATCAAATTTGAGACAAGCTCTAAAAAGATAATAGTATGCAGTATTCACTAACTGTAAAATTAATTTATGTAACAAGTTCAATTCAGCTTTGAGCAGCTCTACTGAAGACAATAGTGCCGTTATTCAGCTCCAGTCGGTTCAGTGTTGACAGTTTACTTCAATAACAGGGTTGATGATGCAAAATTCATACATTTAAAAAAAAAAAAATAATATTGCTGGATATTAAGCACTAACTCTTTGGTCAAGATGCAAATATTATATATATATATATATATATATATATATATATATATATATATCTTTTTGACAGTATTTTTCTCTCTGTCTGTCAGGTTTCTGCCCAAACTACTGAAGCTTCTTCTGTTTCTGCTACCCTTCCTGCTGCTGTTCGGTGAGATTTGAATTGGATTGATTTGTGATATTGTCATTAGAGGAATATTAGTACTTAATGCTAAATGAATAATACAGTTTATTTAATTTCAGCATCTGTGAGATGCTTATATTACATACTTGCATGAAAATAGTCCTTCACAGATTTGTTCAAAAGGGTTTTCATAAAGAATTTGTTTAATTATTCAGCAAATATTAAATTAAAAGAATCAAAAATAAAGATACTTATAAAATATTTCTTTTTGAAATAAAATCAAATAATTTCACAATATTACTAGTTTTTACTTTATTTTTGATTAAATAAATGCCATATTGGTTAGCATAAGAGTTTTCTTTCAGAAACAAAAAAAATCTGTATATTTGCACAGAAATGGTTGTTAAGAGATTCTGTTTCACTAGACTCATTTTAGTACTTACAATGTTTGCAAATGTTGTTATACTTCTGTGACCGTGTATTTGCATATTTGAAATTTATATTGACCTTACTGCACCACTTGCTTGCTAGGCTTCCATTGTAAGTGCTTTCGTGGTAATCAAAAGCATGTCACAGAGCATAACGTTGACGTGTGTAGCATTTTTATATGGTAAAATACTTTCTCCTATTTTAATCTAATATACACAGACAAGTTATATTAAAGACAGTCATTGTTGTTGCAATTACTTTTTGTGAGTATAATGGCACAGAAACATTTGTAATGATTCCAGACATTCCATCATAAAACCACTGGCACTAATAAACAGCCACACTTGTGCAATCATATGTACTTCTACCCAGATGGTTTTGCTTATTCTACTTTCACACTTATCCAAGATTGCACAAACACATTCTCTTTTCCTTTTTTTCTCTCTCTCTCCCTCCTCAAAACGCTAATGTGAAGTTGAAGTTGCCTGAAATGCCTTAGTTACTTAAATTGAATATCGTTATCACAGAAGTGCCTTTAAAAGCTATTACGATTGTCTGTTTAGTACCATAAACTCCTTGTTTTGATCAAAGACTGTGATATTTAGAGATCCTGTCTCCAAGGTTTCCCTCTTTTCTCTTGTTTTTAGGATTATGGTATCTCGGTCCACCCATCGCTCTGTCCTTCCTGCCAGCTGTAAACCTCACAGAGTGGAAAACAGCGGTCACCTCATTCGCATCACTTCCTTCCCTCCCTTCTCTGCCATCTCTTCCCTCTTTACCTGCAATACCTTCTTTTATGAAAGAACCACTATTCGAAGAACAACGCATCCAACCTTCAGCGATCTCTCAGGTAACGAACCAGGACCAATCACTAGAGTCAAATCTGATATTTATAAAGTACATGAATTGAATCTAGTTCTAATCTGAACTCTGTCAGGCTGCATCAGAGTCCATTGACAGCGAGCGTTTGGCTCGACTCGAGCAGCGTGTGGCGTCACTGTGGGAAAGCGTCCAGCAGGGGGAGCTGATAGCCAAGCAGCAGCATGAGGAGGCCGTGGGTTCCTTTCAGGCCCTTCAGGACAAGATAAACGCACAAACAGACAGAGAGAGTCTCGGCCTGTGGGTCTCGCAGCTCCTCGAGCCTAAATTCAGCGCACTCGAGGGAGAGATGGAGAGAGAGACAGTCAGCAGGACAGAGGTGAGAATTATCAAGCTTCTGTGTTAAGATTGTGTCCTGTGTTTTGATCATTAGTTACAAAAATACAGGGCTCAAAATTATCATTAAAAGGTAAATATTTGGAAAATTTTATGGGACTATTCTGCTTTGAATGTTATTCTCCACCAACTTTATTCAGAAATGTCATTATTAGATGTTTTTCTTTTAAAATAATTTTTTATTTACTGCCTTTTTTTCTCTCTTTTTTTTAACAATATTGTATACAGTGGGTGTTATTATGTTGTTTAAGAAGTTTAAAGGTACTTCAAGCGAAATCAAATTACGAACTCATGTGACGTAATTTTGAACAAAATCAGGCCGAATCAAAATTCATTTGGAGTTCGTCTTGGCAGTTCGAAACCGTTTGCCAAAGCGAACTTTCCGGAAAAGTTTGCTATTACTGCTAAACACCTTTGTACTACCAGTGTTCCGTGGCAATTGCGTAATAGGTAGGTGTGCACTGAGGCTTCACCGCTTTTCACGTGGAAATCTTTTCCGGTTCACTTCTCCTGTTCAGTCCGTCGAGGTCAGACGTCTGCGAGAGAAAACATGAACACACTATAGGAGCTGCTTTGTAGTAGAAAGTATAAGTTGTACTTATGAAAAACAGTGTCAGTGTCTCATTTCATGAGGTTTAATATGGTAAAACTGCTTGATATTAAGCAATTTGTTGTATAAAGTGACAGCCTATTTAAATTAACGTGACGTGACTTTACTGGAGTGCCATAGAGTTTGTGCAACATAAAACGGGGCCTTAACTGTTAAAAAAAAAGTTGTAAAGGCATTTTGCTTGTTTTGCTGTGTTTATAATGTACAATCCATGCCTCCCTCTGTCCCCAATGGCATTATTTTACCCACAACTGTCTTTTTAATGTGTAGTTGTTTTTCTCTCACTGTGTGTTCCAGACTGAGGAACGGCGTGTGCAGCATCAGACGAGTCTCGAAGCTCGACTAGCCGAGCTGGAACTTCTGCTTCAGAACCTGAACTCTAGAACTGAGGTAGAACACAACACACACACACAGAGACACACACACACTCACTCACTTTTGAGGCCTTCATGTCTTGTCAGAATTACTGCAATTACAATTTAGAGATTGTTTTCCCATCTCCTCTGACTTTTATCTTATTATTTCTTCACAGTATTTTGTAAGAGAATACTGAGAGAGTCAGTAAAAGAAAGTGCCAACTGATAATATCAAATAATAAAAAAGGCATGAACTACTATTCAAAAGTTTGGAGTCTATAAGATTTTTTAAAATTTCTAAAGAAGTCTCTTCTGCACACTAAGGTTGCATTTATTTGATCAAAGATACAGTGAAAACAGTGATACAGTGAAATATTACTATTTAAAATAACTTTTTTCTATTTGAATACATGTTAAAATGTAATTTATTACTGTGACTAAAGTTGTATTTTCAGCATGATTACTCCAGTCTTCAGGGTCACATGATCCTTCAGAAATCTTACTAATATGGTCTGATTTGATGCTCAAGAAACATTTCTGATAAATGTTAAAAGTATATTACTCACCACAAACTTTTGAATTTAACAATTTGTGTTCATTCTTGCACTTGTAACAAAATCTTTGTAATAATTGATTACACTCATTCATCTAATTCTGTCTCAATTCTCTTCTCGTTCAAAGGAAATCCATGTAACACGGCAGACTCCAGCACAGGCCTCTGTCAGGTACACATGCTTAAAAATCACCAGCAAATGTAGTTGTTCTGGACACTTCCTGTCTCAGTATTAATGTCCGCTCTTGGCTTTTGCTCTGCAGTGTTGGAGTGTCTCAGGAGAACCATGATGCTCTGCTCTCTGAGGTTCAGAGGTTGGAAGCGGAGCTGGGCCGCATCAGAGGAGACCTGCAGGGGTTGATGGGATGTCAAGGGAAATGCGACCGCCTCGACACCATACATGAAACGGTGTGTAGTGTTTATACGGTATATAATATACTTATCCTGTTGCGGTTTTAACTTTTATATATATATATATATATATATATATATATATATATATACACACTGTGATTTCTTCCCCAGGTGTCGGCACAGGTGAAAAAAGAGTTGTACGCTCTTTTGTACGGCCGAAACGCGGGTGAAATGGAGATTCCCGAGCCCTTGTTGCCGTGGCTGGCATCTCAGTACACACGCTCCTCTGACCTCACCGCGACCCTCATGACCCTGGAGCGCAGCATTCTGGGAAACCTGTCTCTTCAGCTGCAGGAGAGCAAACAGCAGCAGTCCTCCGCTGAAACAATTACTCAGACTGTCGCCCACACCGCTGTGGCTGCTGGGATGTCAGAGGAGGTACAAAACTAAAAAAAAAAATTTTTTGGCTTAATTAAAAAAAAATTATGCAACATTTTGCATCAGTTTTTTTGAGTTATGACAACTTCTAATTAAATTGTGTTCAACCAACAAACTACATTATATTAAAAATGAAGTTCCTCTAAGTCAAATGCACATTTTTAAGTTGATTACTCAAAAAAACTACTCCAACTACTTGAGTTGTAGCCCTGGAACCAAGTAATATTATCTATTTTACCTAAAATCTTAATAAACAAGAAATTACTTTTCACTGGCATCAGCGATGTCATTTCTTATAGAGTCATTTCTTATAGAGTCAATGTAGTGTTTGCCTTCAGGTAGTCTAACTTTTAAGTCAACATAACTCAACAAAATAACTATTGAAACTTAAACTGATCAATAAATTAGAATTTTTATACTTGGAAGTTGTGGTAACAGGTCTCCTGAATTACTTTTCGGAGTGAATTATTATGGTTCAAAAGTTTGTGGTCAGATGATTTTTTTACATTTTTTTTATTTATTTAAAGAAATTATTAATTATATTCAGCAAGGTCAAAAGTGACAGTAAAGACATTTATAATGTTATGAAAGATTTATATTTCAAATGAATGCTTGTCTTTTGAACTATTAAAGAATCCTGAATGTATCTATCACGGTTTCTACAAAAATATTAAGCAGCACATAGTTCAAAATGAATGATGATAATAGTGTTTCTTGAACAGCAAATCTTCATATTAGAATGATTTCTGATTTTCTGAAAATTCTGATTCGATTACAGGAATAAATTACATTTTATAATATATTAATATAGAAAAGTTATTTTAAATTGGAATAATATTTCAGAATACTAACTGTTCTACTGTAAAAAGTTCTAAAAAGAGACAACATATCTTACCCAACTCCAAACTTTTGAGCAGTTGTTATGTATCTTGCTCTTTCAAAGTAGACTCAAACATCATATCTTAACAACAGATGTAAAGTTTATTACACATCAAATGACACCCAATCTGTTAGAATGTGTATGACTTGATCATGTGAAGAAGAAAGAACGTTTACGGCAGCTGTTAGCACAAATTGAAGTTCATTTAAGTGGCCATATTTGAGGAAACCGTTTTTTTCTCGTTCAATTGTATGTTTACATACCCCTTTAAAGATGCTTTTAAAATCTCTGAAATAATACCAGCTGTGTTTCCCCTCAATCTCAGCAGGTCCAGTTGATTGTCCAGCGTGCGTTAAGGCTGTACTCCGAGGATCGCACCGGACAGGTGGACTACGCTCTGGAGTCTGGAGGTAAGCTCATCTACAAAACACGAATATGAACATCACTGGCTCTTTAAAGACATTTTTTACACAACTCTGATGTGTGTTGGCAGGTGGCAGCATTCTCAGCACGCGCTGCTCCGAGACGTACGAGACAAAGACGGCACTGATGAGCCTGTTTGGGATCCCACTGTGGTACTTCTCACAGTCTCCACGTGCTGTCATCCAGGTACAGACCTAAAGTACACACCTTGTACTGTACTTGAAGTGATGGATAACCTGAACGGTAGCGCTTCATTTTACAGTCCTGTTTCCCATGTACATACTATGTACTTATTCTAGTAATTACAATAACTGGGTAATAATTGGGTAATAACAAGGTAATAACCCTGAACCTACCCGTAACCCATGAGCTTACCTTATATTACCCAGTACTATTTAGGTAAGTACACTGTACTATAAAATGAAGCGTTTCCACCTGAACAAGCATCACGCATATCAATATATGCAACTTTTCTGTAGCTTAAACAGTAGAGAATGTCAAGACCATGGGTTCGATTCCCAGATAAAATGTATTCTTTGAATACAATCTAAGTTGATTTGGATATCAGCATCAACTAAGTCCATATAAATGTAAGAGTATCAGCACTCTCATAAAAAAAAAAGAATTGTTTGCATATATTCTGTATTTAATCCCACCTATCATTTAACATATGTAATGTATTTTTATATTGTAATAAATGATTTTACAGTGTATCTCCAAATTAATGTAGAAACAACACAAAGATTTGTTTAATGGCATCTTTATACTACTTACAATTTCCGGGGATGAAATAAGTAATTATAGCCATTCAACATTACAGTATAAATGAAAGACATCATTTTTTTAACATTTAGTGTTTAGAAAATATAACAACATTATATAAGTTAACTTAAAAAAATGTTCACATAAACCCATTATAATAAATATTATATTTAGCTGTGCCTTAAGTATAGCAGGGCTCAACGATAAAGATTTTTACTGGCCCCGTCACCAAAAAAAGTGATTGTTTTCGTTGTTGTAACCTTGTAATTTAATAAATAAGCTCATGACACCAACATTTTTATGTACTAGTGAAATTTCACAATTCTCGATTTTATATCACAACAAAAACTGCTAGCCTAACTAATATAAAGTTCAAACATTTTTTTTAACAAAAGTGGTTAGTAATAAAATAAGAGCAAATGACAAACAATAGTATAAAGAAACAAATGAAATAAACAGGTGATTTTTCAACGTAAATGTACGACACCGAAAAAGATGATGTGAATTTCTGTCTCCCTTGTAGCCGGACATGTACCCTGGAAACTGCTGGGCATTTAAAGGCTCCCAGGGTTATCTGGTGATCAGGCTGTCTTTAAGCGTGATCCCGACCTCCTTCTGCCTGGAGCATATTCCCAAAAGCCTCTCTCCCTCGGGAAACATCAGCAGCGCACCTCAACGATTCTCTGTCTTTGTAAGAATGCATGCTTATATCTGGTTTATGAGCATGTACTCACACATAGTTCTAGCTGGATGCTTATACATATGTGTTTTTGTGTTAAGAAGTGGTGTATAGTCAGGTGTGGTGTGCTGTAAGTCTTGCTGTCTGTATCTGCAGGGATTGGATGATGAATACCAGGAAGAAGGAAAACTGCTGGGTGACTACACCTATCAAGATGATGGAGAATCACTCCAGATCTTCCCAGTTATGGTAAAATATACACATACAGAATTTGCAGTTGTGTGATGTCTAGTGCTCCTCGATAGTGTTAGGGTTAGAGAAAATTGGTAAAAAAGTGTGAATTGACCTCTTGAAAAGAGAGGGATGGAAATGAAATGAACTCAAACTTGAGGTTTGCCTTCCTAGATTACATTGTAAGGCAACTTAGATGTGCTCCCCATACCGAGGTTAGAGTCCTGTGATTTCCACGATGCAGGAAATGTGGACAGAATCGATTAATCCAGTTATAAAAATGGAATTCACGGTGTAACACGTAATTTGGTCAAATTTGGTGTTCATTCATTCATTCATTCTTTTTGGTCTCATTCATTTCATTTGATAAAACTAACATCAGATATACACACAGAAACTCAAAGGTCTTCACTGCAACCCAAACAAAGTTTGTTTTAACTAAGAAATTATTAAAGAAATACTGTATATTACTCTTGTACAGTAGAATTTGCTTCTCAAGGTAATAACAACAACAATAAAAGTGCATTATTAAATTATTTAAACATTTTCAAGGAATATCACCATTTTTCAGCCATATTTAAAAGGCAAACCTCTACTGCGCGACACTTTTTTTTGCCAAGAAATACAATTATTTCAATACATTTTTAAAAATCTATTACGTTATTTATGTTTTATATATTCATTTGATTACCACTGTTTTTGGTAATACATTTGTATGTAACAAGAAAAATCAAATCAGAATTTCTGAAAAAAATAAAACACATTTCAAAGGGTGTATTTATTGTTCAAATTTTCATCAAAAATTAGTTCAATTATTAAGTTTTATCAAAATACTTTTTTGATTAATAAAATGTAATTAAAGCATTAAAACTAAATCCGGAAATAATAAAATGGAAAACACAATGTTTCCTAGTATCTTGTCGTTAGCTTAGCAACATGCACTTTTCTTTTGGGCAAAATTCAGCATTGCATGTCCCAGAATGCCTTAATAAAAAAAATCAAGTGTTATTAGCTTAGCAACATGCTTCTGTCAGACTCAATTTAAATTGTAAATTGATGTACCAGTCATGTATGTAGTTCTGTTTTAGTTAGTATGCTGCCCATGTAGACAGCAGAGGAGCTTACTAGGGTATGGCGGTGAGCAGAAATGCTGACCATGTTTTATTGTGCCTTTTTTTTCCCCCAGGAGAAGAATGACAAGGCCTTTCAGATCATTGAGATGCGCGTGCTGTCAAACTGGGGACATCCCGATTACACCTGTCTGTATCGCTTCAGAGTCCACGGCAAACCTCACACTCAATAAAGCCCCACTGTACAGTACCATATCACTCTTTATGTACATACAGCAAAGGCTTGGACTTTGATGCAGCGCGGGTGGAACTGGGCTCGCAAGTTACGTTTTTAAGACTTTTAATACGAATGATGGCCGAAACAGAGTCACAAGGAGCACAGCTGGAAAGAGCCATGCGTTTTAAGCTAAGGATTCCCACTTGTTTCCTTTCCACTTCCCTGTTCTTGCACTGAATCATGCCCTTTCGGCCGGGCCCCGTGTTTCGCTCCTGCCCCGTAGAGGTATCTGTGCCTTCAGACAGAACACCCTTCTCTCATTTTACTTTTGTTTTCTGAATGTACAGAGAGGTGTGAAGTTCAGGACACACTAATGTAAGTATCCGACTTCAGCCTCATCCACTGGTCACTGCCGCTTTGACTAGTCTGCAAGGTCCCAGGAAGAGGGACGTTTTTAAAACCTTTACCACCACTTACCCTGATGAGAATATGTCTGGGTCATATTTCCCCCTTGAAAAGTTATTTTTACTAAGTCAATCTTATATTAGGGCTGCTAATTTTTTTTTTTTTTTTCATGTTTTTTTTTTTTTTTTTTTGCATTGTGATGTTATTTTCAAATTTAAGCAACTCAAAGAAAATCGCATTACTGTAATGCAAACGTATATATTATTTTAAAAGTTTTATTTTTTATATATATTTATGATAGCCTTTGTTTTACTGCATTTTCATTTGTATCGATTTAAATAATTAAATTGTTATGCAGCTTTAAAAAATTACTATTGCGTGTCATTTTTCAGTATTATTATTGAGAATTTATTCTAATTACATTTTCTTTTGCATTATAATAATGTGGTCGTTTTGAAGGGAAATGTTCTTAATTTTCCAATAATATGATGATGCAAAAAAAAACATCATAAAACAGCCCTTTTTCACTTTTATAATGCTGATTGAAGCTACCAATCACAGTTGTTATTTTTATGTGCCCTTTAGGGGTGATATTATTTTTAGTGTGAAATATGACCCAGACAGTATTTTATTTTATTTTTTGTACAAAAAGAAGAAAAAAACCCTGATAACAGCCATAAATTGTAAGAGACACTAGCTCGAGCTCAGATGGAAAATCTCCACAGACGGGAACGGATGTTTATGGATGAGCATGTGGACTAATATGTGTACATTTGAACAAAACTGGACATAAACCACTCACTCACTGTTTGTTTCTCTCGTCAGTAGTAATATCACAGCGCAGTCATGATCCTCCGCAGGAATGTAACTTATTGTAATTAGTCCTTTTTAATCGACTTATATCAGTGTTTATTTTACAAAAAGGGGTGCGCCCTGTCGTCATCATCATTATTATTTTCCTTTTTATTGTGTTTTTGTCCAGCATTTGAGTTAAAGTAGACAGCGCACTGTTAACTTTATAAAGGAAATGTAAGTTGCACAAGTCCTATGTGATTCATTGGATATGTTTAAAAAGTCAGGGGTTGACCTATAACACTATGTTGACCTATAAGAGTCCGTTTGTAAAATACTATTGATTTGTTCGTGACTATTTATTTTACAGAATTTTAGCTGAGAAATAGGACTTTGTGCGGTGTGTTTTGTAAAATGCTTTTCGGTGCAAATTGGTCTGTTTATATTTAGGTTTTTTTTTGGTCGTTATAAAATGGCTACAGTACTATGAATTGTACCAGTAAAGAACTTTAATTTTGAGGATGTTTTGTATTTTTTATTGAAGTGGTTAAAATAAGTTCACCTAAAAATCTAAATTGTTTATATTTTTATAGTCGTATCTTTGTTGCGTTTTTATGTAAGAAAAGGTCATTCAAGTTTGGAACCACATGAGGAGGGTGAGTATTATGAATGAATAATTTTTCATTTGTACTTTAAAATGATGTGCGCTCCTTCAGAACTGCTTTTTTGGCACACTGAAACACTGCAATTTCAGCATGACCCCAGTGATATTGCAGTATTTGGTTGAAATGTTCAAAATCTGCTATAAAAAAAAATATGTTTGAGTGTTGGTAGTCTCTTTTTTTTGCCGGCCGTCTAACACATGCATGTAGCGAAATAATGGCCCTCATTTTGCTCCTTTCTAAATTGTATTTCAGTGTATCTCAATTGCTACGTTGACCTGCTATTATATAAGGCCAGGGAGGAATAAGAAACAATATCACTGAACATTAACTGGGTAGGCCTATACAACAAAATGTTTAGAGACATTGTGTAACCTTATTAAATAATAAATTGGGAGAGCCTACGGAAAAGTCAAGGATAGATACTTTTTATAGAGCTTCACTGAATTGGAGTTCCAGAAATGAGCCTTTTTGCATTTTTAATCCACATAGACACATATGACAGATAGATAGATAGATTGCAGTTCCTTTTTTCGCCAGCAGAGTGCAGCACAACCAGGCTGCGATTCTTCCATGTGCGCGCGCTTGTCCTACAAGTGGCTTGTGTGACCCGAAATGTTCTCAAATTCATATGATTTATTTATATTTTATGCGAAGTTGCACATGAGACGGTGTTATAAACACCAATACTTTCTCTATTCTGGTCATTCACCTCTCTTCTCCGTCCGTGTGCTGATGAGTGGGACTTGTGTTGTAGGCAAGTTGTTAATGCCAGATAGCGTTACTGGATTGTTGGTTTGCATGGTGCGAATTATGGGGTTATTGACCTAATAATAAAGGCTTTAATCCCTCCCCAAAAGAAGTCTGTGACAGGTGTAGAAGTCTTACTCTTTTTTGGTGAAAGTGTGTATTCAAACATCTCATTTTCACCAACGAATTGAAATCGCGTTAGCAACCATTAGCAGAACGCTGACGTTATTGCAATTGATATCGAAAAACTATGACTAAATTAAGTGTTAATTATTTATCGATCACTTTAATTCGTTTATATCTTTTTTTTCTTCTTAAGGTAACGACGCTCGTGCCGCCGAGTAACAATTTAAATCGTTGCGCAAGACAAAAACAAATTCTCGACTTTTTTTCCCCTGTGCGTTTATTTATCAGAACTACAATTACATACAAATGCCCAAATTCCCTTTACCATCGATAATTGTATGATTAACAGCAGACCGCGTGGGTTTAACTTTTAGGCTACTATGTGCAAAAAAACAAGTGTCCACTACGCTTGTATTGTTAAAGTGACTGTATGACCTCTTCTTTGTGTAAGGTCTCAATAGCGCTGATGCAAAGGCTCTTTCGCTACTTTTCTCTGCGCATTTCTGCTGTCTGTGAATGGGCGGTCTTATTCACTGCACACCACACAGTTTCTCAGTGTTCAGCAGCACCAGACAGATGCGTTTCTCTCTCCGAGGGCACAATGTCTCACACAGGAGTTGTGCATCCGTCTAGGAACATCCACGGGTAGTTACAGTCACCACTTTTGCATTCTCTCTGGAAAAGCATTTGATCGATTTGGACACTTTTTTTTTCTTTTTTTTGCTTTTTGTCTATTATATTATTATTATCTTGCAGTTGCATGCATATTATTGTATATACACTGCGGACTATGCACTACATGACCGTATAGAACCGACAACGATGCTTGCTTGTAAACATTTGCAGATGCTTTTGCCGTAAGTTTTTTTTTTTTTTTCGGAATAACGCTTGGATTTCCATACAAGTTTGGATGTGAAGAAAAAAAACGGAATATACAATGGCTAGTGATTTGAAGCCTCGGTTGTGTGTGATGAAGAAAGGAGAGAGCGGATACGGGTTTCATCTGCACGGAGAGAAAGGAAAAACCGGACAGTACATACGGAAAGTGGAGCGCGCGTCCCCGGCTGAGGCATCGGGACTGCGCGCGGGTGACCGTGTGGTGGAGGTGAACGGCGAGAACGTGGAGAGAGACACACACCATCAGGTACATCACACACACACACACACACACCTGTGCGGTTCCTGAATATTCCGCCCTCATAACACTTCACATTACACTGACCATGATGCGTGTTTTGTTATACATTTTGAAATTACAAAAACTGCTTTGTGAGGTAATAACGTGATATAGGGTATGGGCAGTTTATTAGTTTTAGCCTACTCTATACTATCGTTCAAAAGTTTAAGGTCAGTTAGAATTTTTTATTCAGCACGGATGCATTTAATTGATCAAACGTGACAGTAAAGACGTTTATAATGTTCGAAAAGATTAATATTTCAAATCAGCATATTAGAATGATTTTTGAAGAGGGTCACGTGACCCTGAAGACTGGAGTAATGATGCTGAAAATCGAAAATACAATATAAAACAGTCATTTTAAATTGTTTTGATATTTGAAACCATTACGGTTTTGTATTTTTGATTTTACAAAATATTACTGACTCCAAACTTTTGAACGTTTGCGTATGTTTGTCATGATCTTAACTTTTTGATTGTATCATGTGTAATGCTTGAAATGAGAGGGTTGGTCACAACACCATTTGTGTTACGTCATAGTTTCAATTACGTTTACTGTTATTCTAAATGTACAAACAATCATGAGAATGTGTCAGTGTGTCCAAACCTTTGACTGGCATGTATGTATAAACAGGCCAGTATAAACAGCAGAGAGTGATATTCGAGCTAAAAAAGGTTTGGGTTTTGGAAACAACTTTGCATGGAAAATAAAGAGCCTTGCGTATCAGAAACCTGTGGACTTGTGAATGCACAATGAAATTCCATGCATTTCTTGAGTTGAATTGACTCAATGGTGTGTTGACTTTGACAGCAGCTAGAGGTTTTACAGCATTACAGCCGTCAAATATATGACTAGATATTTCTTTGTGTTAAGAGTCGTGCGTGTACTGTTAAAGTCTTGGAATTTTTAATATGCATGCAGTTCCAGTTATGACAGGAGGATCGTATAACACTGTGTGAATGCAGTGGAAAGCTGGTCTTCAAAAGTTTGGGCCCAGTAAGAATTTTTTTTAAAGAAATTAATACTTTTATTCAGCAAGGATGCATTAATTAATCAAAAGTGACAGAGTAAACACATTTCTAATGTTAATAAATGCTGTTCTTTTGAACTTCCCATTCATCAAAGAATCATGATGCATCAAAAATAGCAGCACAAATGCTTTCATGAGCAGTTTTGCCATCTCTTCCGCTCAGGTGGTGCAGCGCATCAAAGCCGTGGAACATGAGACCCGACTGCTGGTGGTTGACCGGGATACTGACGAGTACTTCCGAAGCCTGCGTCTCACCTGCACCGAGGACATGGCCATCCCAACCAGTCCTGCAGCCGCGACCCCCTCACCCTCTCTGTCCACCAGTAAACAGGGCAATGGATCCGTGTCCAAACGAAGTGAGATCTCCAAACCCATCAGGAAACCTCCGTCACGAGCTCCTAAGAAGGTGCGTGGGTCCATTCACTATCTGACTACACTCTTTCAGTGAACCATTGCTAAAAGAGCCACGTAAAGAACATTTTAATAATCTATTTCCACTATAAAGAACCTTTGTCCAGTGGACAGATTCCATGGATGTTTTTTAGTGTTCTTAATGGAACCATCGACGCCAATAAAGAACCTTTATTTTTAAAGGCCAATCCACACTGCACCGACAAGCGGGTTTTGTCTAGAGATGCACCGATAATACATTTCTCTGCTAATACCAATAGCCGATTATTCAGAATGTTATCTACCGATAGTTAGATTGCAGTTTCTCTGAAATAATGCTGCAATCTATACACAGGAACCCTCTCATTTGGGACATTACTATAATATTAGAGGTTTGAATTAACTACAGAGCTATTATATTCAACTGGTATTTATTTTCAGATATAATAATTATACTCAGATAAAAACTGAAATGTTTCAAAGTAGTTTTCAAAAACGCTTGACTTCCTGACAAATTCATTCAAGATTCATATATAATTTAACAGCAAAATAAGCTCTTCTCTAGTGTTTTTTTATAGCTAACTAACAAACTGTGAACATTCGATAACTTTCCTGAGGTAAATGCAATTATAACACAAGCTGTTTGTTTTATTGACGTCTTTCCGCGGTTGTAACGCTGATTAAGCGATTACATGAGGCATGATAATTTCGGTAAGTTGAACTGTATCTTTCAACATATCTTCTGATGTTAATGCATGTTTTTTCTTGCTATAACTTGTAATAAAGTGGAAGAAAAGACCTGCGTTTCCGCTTGAACTGAGGCACATTTAAGAGCATCAAAACGGCATTTATTGTTTTTTCTTGCTATAACTTGTAATAAAGTGGAAGAAAAGACCTGCGCTTCCGCTTGAACTGAGGCACATTTAAGAGCATCAAAACGGCATTTATTGTTTGAATTCTGTGATAAAATGGACATACATTTGAAAGCTGAGACTGTGTTTCTTAAAGGTGCTCTTAGCATTGTCACACGTTTTTTAGGCCAAAAATATTTTTGTCACATACAGCAAACATCTCCTCACTATCCGCTCGCTGCCTGTCCCCTGAACACACTGTAAAAAAAACGCGGTCTCTGCAGACATCTGCTCCACAAACGGCAACAAAAACAAACTGGGCTAACCCGCACCACGAAACATAACAAACTGTTCCAGCCAATAACCAACAAGAAGGGTTTGGGGGTGGGGTTTGGGGGGGGTTAGTGCCAAGGGGGTAATCCATCAACCGGAAACTGAAGCCTCACGGGAGCCGCCATTGTAGCAGAACTTCACCTGCTGTTAGCATTCCATTGACTCCCATTCATTTTGGCGTCACTTTGACAGCGAATAACTTTACATCTGAGGCGTCCACAGACTTAATTTGTCCATTATTTATTTCTAAAGAAACATGACAATGTCTAAAAGGCTCCATTACTTTGTATCTTACGTTATGGCCCCATAGAAGCCGTTTTTGTAAAAATAGGCTAACGATTACGTCATAACCACCGACTCTGTTGCACAGTAGAGAAATTACCGTATAGACAGGAGGAGAAGCTCGCAGGCAATCTTTTACTGTCTATGAAGCAATCGGGGGGACATAGAGGCATAAAGTCAAGGGAGAAGCCCATAGATAGAGAGATTCAGATTTGTCTTGGCACAGCTACTAGAAGATTTACAACTTTCAGACAGGTTGCTCACGTCACATCTACGTCGTCAAGCTCAGTTTGAGCCTGCGCTCAGCCATCAGGAAGTGAGTGCTTCTAATGAGCTTCACGTTTCTCTGTTGAAATCAAGGGGGTCGCTGTGTCGATTTCTTTTACTGTCTATGGTTAGTGTGCGGATGAGGAGGAGGGAGGGTCTAGCTAGCATCCGTTTTGTTTGACTATACTTTAAACGTCAACAAGAAGTGATGTCACCCGACATCGCTTAGAGTACCTTTAACAGAAGTAACTAAGCACAACATTTTTTTTGCAATTGTTGGATGGCAGACGCTACAAATAATGTTTGGTATAGGGAAAACCATGGATCTGGCAACCCTGACTTGAACTACGGGTGATTCATAGGGTCAAAAAGAGTCTGCTTTAACATCGCTATTTTTAACTGTTTTAACTGCGTTATTGTTCGTTAACTTGCCCTAAATTCAACACATAGGACATTTTCCTCACGAACAGTCTGAACATGTTTTTCCGCCCACTTTTGATTGACAGGATAAAATCGGCCCTGATCATTTTCACAGTCGGCCAATACATTAGTGCATCTCTAGTTTTGTCGTATCAGTGTTAACCCTCCTCGGCATCTGTTGCCGTTGGTGGGCGCTTGTTTTTGCCGATTAAACATGTTGAATCTGTGTTTGCTAGCTCATGGCCTTAAGATTGTTCAACCTTTCGATTAATCCACAATGATATGTTGGCCCTTTGGCCCTTTGGTCTAAAATGTAAACAAGGTCATTGCATCATAAAATAGGCTGAACATCTGGACTGAGTGACATCACCAGAGCTGGATTCAGTTTTTTTTTGTTTTTGAGCTTATCAGTTAGTTTTTCCTATTGTGTCAGAGAAAATGTGCTTGGCTATAATATATGCTGCTATAATTATGGATTAGTGGGTTAATTCATTGAGTTTAAATAATAATGAGTTCAATGACTGTTTGTGGCTCTTATCTTGTTGGATCTGTCGTGGTTGGTCGGTGTGACTAAGATGTGACGCTGTAAAAGTTTTGCAGTAAGTGTGCATGTGAGACAAGCTTCTCCAGGACATTGATCGTGTTTCCCATGGCTTATATATTCAGGAAAATTGCTCTTGGATTTTGGCCTTTTAAAAGCATAAAATAATCTGTCCAAGTGTGATTTTTCCACTCATGCTTTCCAAGACTGTCTCATTCCTGATGCATCAACACCACATAATGTGTACAGATACTAATTTTACTTGAAGCGAGTCTCAGTCACAAATATTTGTACTTATTGTATTGTTTTAGGTGGCAAGATTGCTCAGTTTTATCACATAAAGAAGTAGGCCACTAGCACATCTCTCCTCCACACACCACATGATTTGATGTATCATTCAAGGTAATTGCCGAAGTGTAATACTTGTTCAGGCATTAAGAGTCTGCTTATTGAACATGTGCACATGACAAGGAAGACAAGCAAGTGTAGATCATGTTTGAAGATATCACGTGGCAAAAATGACCATCATTATTCTGTTAATGCAATATTTGTGTAAGATCTCAAATATATTTGTCTTTTCCTCAGCCTAATGCATGCATCCAACATCTGCTCTCACTTAAAGCCCACTTTCCAAATGGGTTTACATAACCCAGTGCTGTTTCAATACGATGTTGCCGAGTGGGAAAGAGAGAGCGTGTGAGAGGCTGGGTGGTAACAGCCACATGTGTGTGATAATACTGAATCTGACAGTAATTTTGTTTACATCTGAGAAGCCAACTTGGTCCAAACAGAAAGACGTGTTGAAGCTGTTTCTGAAATCCATCAGTAGAGCTTGTCATCATGAGCCCTTCACACTTGATTTTACTCACATATATGCACTACCCATCCAAAAAAAAAGTTGCTCTGTGGATTTAAATAGGCAAAGGCTTAAGTGTCTATGATTGGATAATTATTGAAAGTCTTTGGGATGTGCTGGAGGAGACTTTACAGAGTGCTGGACTCTTGCATTGACAATACAATATCTTGACCAAAAGTAGATGCACCTCTTGATGGAAATAACATCCCAACATCAAGAGGTGCATCAACTTTTGGTCAGAATCTTGTATTGCCAATGCAAGAGTCCAGCACTCTGTAAAGTCTCCTCCAGCACATCCCAAAGACTTTCAATGAATTTAAGTTGTGGACTCAGAGGAGCCAATTCATGTGTGAAAATGATTTTTCATGCTCCCTAACAACTATTATTACATAATTTGAGCCTGATGAATCATCATCATCCTGGAATATGGCCATAGTGCGTCTTCCTACATGAGGGAAGGGAAGGATTAGAAGAACTGATGCCAAACCTATAACATGCCAGAAACATAATAATCACTGCGATAATGATTTTTTTTCTTAATCCGAGCCAATGAAGATGAATATAATACGAAGGGAAACCTTGGAAAATGAAGGTAGAACAAAGTACCATAAAGCAACTCAATAACCACAAGTAATTCAAACACTGTCAAGAACATTTCAGTCATAATTCACCCCAAAATCAAAAGAAAAAAGGTGTGAGTTTGGGGTGAATTATGACATGGAGATGTTCTTGATGGTGTTTCAAGGTGAATAACTCATGTGCTTCTCGAATTGCTTTGTTATTTTGTAGATTAAAAATGCTTCATTAGTTCTCCAGATCAATGTTTTGGATTCCATGTTCTTTAAAGTACAGAACTAGAGAATAACGAGTTCTTTTTGGAACTTTATCATGTTCTAATTAAGCTATAAAACCTGTTTTGGTTCTAATTCCAAGATTAGTTTGCGTAATAAACATTTGGATAAACGATAGTTGAATTGTGGATATTGCCCAGTTCTTTGAATGCCATGGAAATGTTCTGCTCCAAAATGTCCAATTTTTGAATTTGGTGATTGGAAAAGCCATATACTGTTGTTCAAAAATTATATGTGGGATAGTCTTCCTGTCCAGTGGCCTAATTGGCTGATATTGTTGCCCATACAGACCTATCATTGGACTTGATGGTTCCTCTCAGTGTTTAACAGTTGTTCCAACCATCCATTGACTTTCTCCAGACGTCGTTAGACTGTAGGAAAGTGATGACTCATGAAACCAAACTCCCATCGGACCATTGGGTTCCAGGTTTAGTGCCTCTAACGTAAATTATCCGTCTTTGTGTGTTGCTCTTGGATACCAGCGGTTTTTGAATTGTCGCCCTGCCATAATTTTTGTCTTCTGAAACTCATTTTACAGCACTGAGTCATTCGTGATTTGGATCTGCATGGGGTCATATTTGAGATCTGCTCTTTTGTGATATTTAGTAACTATCATCTTTTATCGTTTATCGCTGTTGGTTAGCCACTTTAACAATTCAGTTTATTTTATTTTTGAGATATTTAAATTCAAAATAAATTGTACCATTTTTGTGCATCACCTACACTACCGTTCAGTTTGGGGTTGGTAAGGTTTCTTTAATGTTTTTGAAAGAAGTCTCAATATTATCACAATTTAAAATATTTTTTTTCTATTTGAATATATAGTAAAATGTAATTTATTCCTGTGATCAAAGCTGTATTTTCAGCATCATTACTCCAGTCTTCAGTGTCACATGATCCTTCAGAAATCATTCTAATATGATGATTTGATGAACAGTTTAACTTTAGTATTGTGGAATTGATACATTATTTCAGGAATTTGATGAATAGAAAGTTCAAAAGAACATTAATTTCAAATAGAAATATTTTGTAGCTTTATAAAAGTCACTTTTGATCAATGTAATGCTTCCTTGCTGAATAAAAGTATCAATTGCTCTAAATAAAATAAAATTCTTACAGACCCCAAACTTTTGGACAGTGGTGTACAATATGGATTTAATTGTCATTAGGTATTATGATAAATTGTATAAAATGAAAACTCTGTGACAACCTACCCCAACATAAATGTGATCACCAACAATTTATGAAAAGTATCTTATTGTCATCCATGGTTCCATGTTTCTGATTTCCACTTTTCCATGTGACTATAGCCCCGGGGTCACATGACCTAATGCAGCATTTTCAGGACAGTTATTATCGCTGGCGTCAGAAATTAGCACGTTCATAAGCGTAAAGACTTTATAAACCTCCTCGGGCAGGAAACTGAGTCTGTCTTTGGAAGCAGAGGAGTCATGTGTGTGTTTGAGCCGATACAGGAGTCCTGAGCCATAAAGGAAGGGGTAGAAACCTTAAACTCGCAGTGTTTGAAGAGGGTTTGTGTGAATCACACAAAGGGATGTGTCCACACAGAGGGAAATATAGACTTTGTAATCAGAATCTGTGTCTGTCCAAAAATAACAAGTACGGAATATTTACAGATATCATTTGCAAAATAGCATAATATAAGTTTGGCACATGAAGATCACGCTTAGCACCGCATACAGAACTCTGGGTATATCAAAGTTTTGATAATCTGGCAAACTTATCTAATTAATTATTTGTTTGTTTGTTTTCATTTAGTGTTTTACTGTTTATTCTCTTTATTTAATTTTTGCTTATTTATTGTTTTAGTTTTTACTCAATTGTTTATATGTTGTTTTTTATTTATTTATTGTTTTAATGTTTGTCGTTTATTGTTTGTTTTATTTATTGTTTTAGTGTTTTATTTAGTGTTTTAATGTTTATGCTTTTGTTTCTTTATTATTTGTTTATTTATTATTTTAGTTTGTGTTTACAGTTTTGTTTTTTATCGTTTTAGTGTTATATGTTTACTTTGTTTGTTTATTGTTTCATTTAATTGTTTACCATTTGTTTGTTATATTTTTTGCTGTATCGTTTTAGTGTTTTATTTAGTGTTTTAGTGTTTATTCTTTTGTTTGTTTATTATTTGTTTGTTTGTTTTATTTAGTTTTAGTGTTTACTGTTAGTTTTGTTTTATTTATTGTTTTGTATTTAGTGTTTTACTGTTTGTTCTTTTGTTTATTGGTTGTTTGAGATATACATTGTGAAGTTTGTTAAGAATGCTGTTCTGAAATATATATTTAAAACCCCACCAGAGTGTGCCTGCTTATTTTTATTGGCCATGACTTTTTTTTTGTCATACTCAGCAAATTATCAGATTCAGCAACCCGAGAAGGATGTTTGGACTCTTTACATCTTTCCTGTTCACTTTCATTTTTTCCTTCAAGGAGCTGTCGGAAAAGTTACATGGAAAGGAGAGATTGTTAGTACTGATCCAGCAGCTACATTGTTCAGTTCTTCCATAGCATTTGAAGATTTTAGCGTTATTTCTTCTCCCTGTTTTTCCAGAGTAGCTCTTTCTCCAGCTGTTACTCTTATGGAGGAATTACATGATCATCTGAAGCTGTTCTCAAGATGTCGGGGGATTTCACAATCTACTAATGTTCATAAAACAGCAAACTGAACAAGCAGTCAGAAAGTTAGAAACAGACCCTTACCCATCCTCAGCTGACTGATGCTGGCTTTGATTTGTGCTTTAAGCTCTGTCTGTTGAAGTGTTTAAATCACTGTCACATGCGAGACAACAGCCTGAACCTGTTGCACAACACTTCAGCTCAATGACAGAACTGTGTCTTTACTATATTTGAACATTTTCTGAAGAAAAAAGCTCACCACCGCAATGCTACTTTAGTGTTGCTAGTGCATTCTATGGAATTTGACTGATTAGGTGAGTCTTAAAGAGACGGTACACCCATATGTCACCCATGCAAAATTCGGCATGATCATTTACTCATGCCATATCAAACCATATGACTTTCATTTTTTGTGGAACACACAAAAAGGTGTTTTTAAAAATGACCATACAATTAAAGTCAATGGGGTGCAGTTCTTTGTTTTGGACCCCATTAACTTTCATTGAACAGACAAAATCACTTCAAAACAAATTCTTTTTTGGATTCCACCGAAAAAAAAGAAAGTCATACAGATTTGGAATGACATAGTGCTGGGCAGTAAACCGGTTCAAACCGAAAACCGGTTTATATTTTCGTCACAATATTGATTTTGAATAAACCGCCATACCGGTGTATTTAATTACACAACGTACGGAACGAACGTAACGCTGCGCGACACTGTTTCAGACGGACCCTTTACAATGTTGCACTTCTAAGCAGCAACGAGTGAGGGTAAACAAACAGCAGTGCTCTGTTACGTTACATGGACGATGGATGCTGAGCGCATTATTGTAGCGCGAAAGTACATTAATATAATGCGCGAGCGCGAATCTCTCTCCTCGCGCGCGTAAATATAATGTGCTGCGCTCTCAGATACACGCTGCTCTTGTTAAATAGGTCTATTTTCTCTGGGCTCGCTCAGAGAATCCTGCACTTAAAACTTGTTGTGCAATCGCGAATATCTCTTCTTCCCCAGCTAACAATTTTAGGTTATAAGAACGATTTCATAACGTTCCCATTAAGTTATAAAAACGTTAACGTTATTTCAGAATGTTCTAGGGACATTCAAAATGTCCAGTTTTTTAGACGTTGTATTAACGTTATTTCTTGGTTAAAAGAACTTTATTCAAAACGTTATAAGAACGTTCAATTCTCCCGTTATATAAACGTTGTATTAACGTTCTTGCTTGGTTATAAGAAAATCATTCAAAGGTCATTAGAACGTACAATTCTCCTGTTATATAAACGTTGTATTAACGTTATTTCCTGGTTATAAGAACGTTATTAGAACGTTAAGAAATAACAATTTTAGGTTAAACTGGGCTCTATCCTATTCTACAATATTCACTAATGACAGTAAAATAGACCATCCTAAGTCAATTTACTGAAGTAATTCCTCTCTCAACCAGTAGAAAATGCTTTGAACACCTGATTATGCATGAAAAAAAAAACATCATAAACCGGAAAACCGGCATAATTTTGAAAAAAAACGTGATATAAATTTTTGGTCAAACCGCCCAGCACTAGAATGACATGAGGGCGAGTAAATCATTTCATAATTTTCATTCTGGGGTTATATATCCCTTTACCGTGCATTTGAGAATCATGTCCACTTTTGTTCATGCAGTTGAACGAGGCTGTGTAAGAAAGTTAAGCACACTTAGCCCGTCCTGAGGTGTTGACAGTCATCTGGGTCAGAGAACGTGAGATCTGGAACGCTGCTGGACTGACCTACTTCCACACAAGCTTGTGATGTTTTGAACTCGAGATCGAAACAGATCCCAATGTCGCCGGTTCTCAAATCTTTTTTCCCCTGCCTGTTTTTTTTTTCGCTGGCAAAAATAAAACCATCTGCTTCTGCATCACACATCTGTCTATTCAAAGACGATACGAATTAATGTTTGAGTGCTTGATTTTGAGTTGAGGATAAACTGTGGCCTAGATAGTAATGGCATACCGATCACCTGTATATACTAACATCCGTTAGACGAGAGGCTGATTTTCGTTTGGTGTTTTGTACGTCTGAACTCAGACATGCAGGTAAAGGTTCATATGACAGTCAGTGCACGATTTGTGTGTGTGTGTGTGTGTGTGTTTGCATGTAAGTGATGTCTCTGCATACTTGAACTTCACTTGTTGTGGTTGGTTCATTAGTGGACTTTTGAATCGCTAATACCCCTGTGGGCATGTACCAGCCAAACCTGCTTTTAAAGGCAATTTTGGCTGCATATTTCCATGGAAACTAACAGAAAGTGCACTGGTAGGCAACTTCACCCTATTAAAAATGTGATACAGTTTTGTTTTTTGTTTCTGTGAGTTTTTGTGGTTCAACTCGTCACAGTTTGGCTGCTTTCTGCTGTTTTGATTAATTTGTCTTGGATGAATATGTTTTGTTGTGATGCCTGAAGTTTATCAGTCTTACTAAACTAGACCTTTGTAAAGTTTAATAGCTTAAAGTTTTACAATTAGTTTTATTGCACTACAGGTAGTGGTGTTATTAAAGTCAACGTGAAATCTAAATTGACCCCAATTTTTGTCTTCATTATATAGAATACATATTAGATAGATAGATAGATAGATAGATAGATACACGGATGGATTGATGGATGGATGGATAGACAGATAGACAAAAGAAAGTCATACTGATTTGGAACAACATGAGGGTGTGTAAATCTTCGTTTTTGGCGCACTATCCCTTTAAGTGGGCGAGTACGTTTTGTTACGACTGTAACTATAGCATATATTTGGTTTGCAGACTCTCACACGGATGCTATAAACATCAATTCTGGTTTGGTTGTGGTTTTTGTGTTGTTTCTGCTCACCGCTGAACCTCACAGCTTCTTTCTCTCGGTCCTCATTATTCCCCCCTGTTCCCGCTGTGAGGCGAGGGGCAGCCGTGTCCAGATGTGCGGATCTCTGGAACATTCTTGAGCGAGAGGGGGGAGGGAGGGGGAGGGATGCAGATTCCATTAAAGGGTCAGATGTGTGACACAACAGACATGCCTCATCTTTGTTGGGATCATTAATAACCAGAGTGGCAGTGTCTGTCTTCTCTGAGGACATTAACCAGGGCTGCGTTTCACTAAAGCCATGCTGATTGGTGGCAGTGGTTCTACGATTGACAAGACTTACGATCGGGAAACGCAGCCCAGACCGGCTTCACAATGAACGTGTTAATCATGTGACTGTAATGAAAGCCATGGCGGGACGCCCAATGTAGGCTTTCTCTAGGCCTATATCATTGTTAGTTTTAGCTTTTTAGAAATTTCAGTTTTTATTTTAATTTTATATTGACAAAGCTAATGCACTAACTTGTATTATTTAGAAATGTTTAACTTTTTTGCCATCTAATAATGGCCTTTCCTTGTTTAGTTTAGTGCTGGCAGGTTGTAATAGCTTCAAGTTTTATAATTTACCATGTAACAGAAACTAAAAGGAAAAATTTATTTTTATTTTATTTTAGTTAGTTTTTGAGTTATTAAAGTACACATACAAATAAATACATGCGTGCGTGCGTATATATATATATATATATATATATATATAATATTTATATTCAGGATAGATGCAATAAAGTGATCAAAATTTACGGTAAAGATTTCAAATAAATGCTGTTCTTTTGAACTTTCTATTCATCAAAGAATCCTGTAAAAAATGTATCACAGTTTACAACAAAAATATCAAGCAGCACAACTGTTTTCAACATTGATAAATCATAAGAAATGTTTCTTGAGTATCAAATCATCATATTAGAATGATTTCTGAAGGATCATGTGACACTGAAGACTGGAGTAATGGTGCTGAAAATTCAGCTTCGATCACAGGAATAAATTACATTTTACTATATTCTCCCATAGAAAAGGTATTTGAAATTGTAAAAATATTAATATTTCTGTTTTACTGTATTTTTAATAAATAAAAAAAGGCAGACTTATAATAACGTAAAGTTTAACGACGACCCTATACTGTAGTCTGTATATTAAGATGTAGGAGAAAATAATTTAACATCAAAAATAGATCTGTGACGGTTAACAACCGTGACTTTCAATATCATAACAGACCACACAACACTTCTGAGGCCTCTGTGTTCAGTATGATTTTGCGCCTGTGTTTGTGTACCAGTGATTAAAAAAAAGAAGCCTGTTCTGAGGCTGAAACGGAAGAGATTCTTGACACACTTAGTGATCGCACACAGAGGATATATGGAGCTTGTGAATGTAGAGCGTTGATGTGATGTAACCCTGGATGTCACACTGCGTAGGTTGAGCAGCAGTTGAGTCTCTCTCTCTCTCTCTTTCTCTCTCTCTCTCTCTCTCTCTCTCTCTCTCTCTCTCTCTCTCTCTCGCTCTCTCTCTCACATATTCTCTCTCTTTCTCTCTCTCTCTCTCTCTCTCTCTCTCTCTCTCTCTCTCACACACACACATATTCACTCTCTCTCCCTCTCTCTCTCTCTCTCACACACATATTCTCTCTCTCTCTCTCTCTCTCACACACATATTCACTCTCTCTCTCTCACACATATTCTCTCTCTCTCTCTCTCTCTCTCTCTCTCTCTCTCTCTCTCTCTCTCTCTCTCTCTCTCTCACACATATTCAATCTCTCTCTCTCTCACACACATATTCCCTCTCTCTCTGTCTCACAGCCGATGCAACAGAAGAGATGAGCGTAATGATGTCTTCTTCACACGTACGAGAGGTTACATTATTTGTGTATCGCTGGTTTGTCATTAAGACAAGCGATTGCACAACCTCTAGTGTCACATCACCTTATCTATGCGTTTACCTTTTTTCAATGCTTTCTGAAGCATTGATGTATGTATGCATTTATGTATTATTCATCATAAAGCTATTCTTATAATGCCTTATAATCAGCTTTATGATTACATCTTAATAGTTACAAGCTTAAAGAATATAATGCATTAAAACAAACATTATTTGTGTTAAGCACATGTGTATTGTTTTGTGACCGTTTGATGCACAAATTATTAAATCAAAGGAAAAAAAAAACAAGTCTCAAATGCTCGCCTAAGCTGCATTTATTGGAGAGTAAAAAGAGTAATATTGTGAAATATTATTACAACTTAAAATATCTGTTTTCTATTTGAATATTTCAGCATCATTACTCCAGTCTTCATACTGCTGATTTGATGCTCAAAACTCATTTCTTATTATTATCAATGTTGAAATGAGTTGTGCTGCTTACCATTATTGTGGAAACCGTAATAAAAAAATAATTCAGGATTCTTTGATGAATAGAAAGTTCAATAGAAATCTTTTGTAAAATTATACATTTCTTTCATGTCACGATGGATCAACTATTGAACAATAGTGTAAATGTTATCACACAAAAAAATCAAAATGATTTTTTATAAAAATATAAAGAGGCATGAAGAATTTTTTTCTCAAGGATAAAATGTTTTAACGTTTACATTTTGGTGATCAAAGATGAGTTTTAAGGGATAAAATGATTAACTACATGAGATATAGATGACATATAAACAATGACATGTTTAGAGGCCAGTCATGTAGAATTATGAGCAGATCCAGACGAAATTTGCAAAACTTTGGCATTTCTTATGCTTATTTTGCAGGAAAATCTCCGTAATTGTGTGTTGGCTTTAAACATTAATGCAAGACTACTTACCGATAGCTGAAGTCATGATCAAATTAGACAAAGTATCAAAATAAATAAACATGCAAAGGGTGGATGATGTGAAGAACTTTATAAATGACCAAATCTGAGGAAATTCACAGGTTCCTTGTGAGTCTGATTGTGAGGAAAGGTCAAAGGTTATCACCCTGTGGCGGTTTGGGTGTAACATTTCCCCCTGAATGGTTAAAAATACTTTTAAAAATCTAACAACCATAGATTTCCACCATCACTGCATTTTACAGTTGTTATAAGTGTAACTATGGCTAGGCAAGTATTTTACATTGTAACTTATATAAGAACATAATATGTTTCATTATAATTATTTACCTTCATGTGCATTATATTGAAAGCGTTTCATTTATTGTAGTCCGTATCCTCTCATGTTTTATCTTGGCTTTCACATGTATGACCCATACAATGTGTTAAACCTGCATGTTACACTCCGCTAAACATGTTTTTGGAGGGGGAAGTCATGTCGCAAGTGCTCGGGAATTTGGTGTAATTGATTCAACATGCCGGCTAGGGGTCACACCGCTTCGAGGGGGGCGGCGTAACACGACACCGCCGTGTGTAGATGTTTTCTGCTCGGGAACTGATTACTTGTGAATGCGGCTAAAGGGAAACGTGTTGCAGGATGGATGATTTTCATTTTACACAAGAACTTAACACAAGTTCTGGTTAACCTGAGTCATATTTACGGTTGACTCTTGAACAAAAAACTACAATACCGTTTCAGATCGTTTTGTATGTTGGAAAATCCATACGATGTGGGAAAATGAGATGATGTGTGTATGTTTCCAGTCTCCTCCCTGCTCTGATGTGTGTGTATCCCTCCTGTGTTTCCGGCTGGGGGTGCACCGCCCGTGTCAGTGTGTCCATCTGCAGATCCACAAGGCGTCAGTCGACTGGGTCGCTCGCGTGTCAACCGCTGTCGTGTGGAGTGTGTCTGTGTTGGACTGATAACATGGGTGTGGGGCTGTGGAGCATCAGCAACACACACAAACACACCACAGACGTGAGAAGAACAGCTAGACGGTGGAGACACGTGAAGTAACGCTCACAAACAGGGATGAGAATTGGAAACGCTTCTAGTTCAGGTTCCTAATGGTGCCAATAAGGTTTAGTACTTTAATGGAATAAATATTTGGAAAAAAGAAAAGCAATTCCAAAAAGTGCTTACATGGCCTTTGAATGCATTTTTGGCCTTTTTCACAGTCTAATTATCATGAAATATACATTAAACAACAATACTGTAACATTTTATTCATTTCATTTTAGAAAGTACTACTGGAAAAAAAATCATGTTTTTGATTCACTTTAAGAACCGGTTCATTAGAGTCATTGAGATTGAGAATCGGACTTCACTAGTTCACTAGCACTATACTGAAAGTTTTTGGTTCATTTAAAGACCGGCACAGAGTCATTTGTTTGCGATTCGGACTGGACAAGTTAAACTGTAGGCTACTGAATGTTTTTAATTCACTTTATAGAGCCGGCTCATTTGAGTCATTTTATTGAGAATCGGACAACACTAGTTAAACTGCACTGAATGTTTTTGATTCACTTACAGAACCGGCTCATTAGAGTCATTTGAATGGGAATCAAACTACACTATTTAAACTGTAATTAAAATTTCTGATTCACTTAAAGAACCGGTTCATTCGAGTTATTTGATTGAGAATTGGACTTCACTAGTTGCACTATACTGAACGTTTTTGATTCACTTTAAGAACCGGCTCATTAGAGTCATTTTATTGAGAATCGGACAACACTAGTTAAACTGCACTGAAAGTTTTTGATTCACTAAAAGAACCAGCTCATTAGAGTCATTTGATTGAGAATTGAACTACACTAGTCGCACTACACAGAACGTTTTTGATTCACTTTAAAATCCGACTCATTAGAGTCATTTGAATGGGAATCGGATTACACTTTTTGTGCTGTATGTTGTTGATTTATTATTAAGAGAACAAATTGATTAATAATTTGAGTAATTTGTTCTGGAATCAGAATATAAAAAAAGGCAATTGGTTCTCAATCCTACTTGCTTTTGATTCAGTAGAGTTTTAAGAAAACAACAGCAGCTTCAGAATTCATGTTTGAGGTATGAAATTCATGTTGTGTTTTGCAATTGAAGCCCCAGCAGAGAAAGGGTTAATGATAGTCACGTGCGAGAAATCCCAGAGGTCCTTGTGTCAATAATTCAGAAGCGTCTGTATCATTTTACAAGCCATGCTTTGAAACACACACAGGCTGCGTCTTATTGTGACAGGAAGTTTGAGGAATGCTTTGTGCAGCATCTGCCGGTCTCCCGAGTGTTTTCCCATACTTATCCCACACATCTCCGTGAACAAGCCAGGAACAGAAACCTCAGGACCCGGAGTGACAGGAAGTGGGCGTAATGCTAGGGAGAGCCGAGGGGTGTGACAATGGAAATATTCGAATGCTGATCGTTCAGCTGGGAGGTTTATTTGTGGCCCAGAATCATAATGCCAATCATAATCATAATAGAGTGAACAGAGAAATACTTGTTCCTCCCACCCGTCCCAAACTCCTCTGGTTTCTCACTAACAGTAGTTGTTCTCTTGAGGTCAGCTGTGTTGAGTTGGTGGGACAGATGTGTGCTCCTGAATTCAGTGGAATAAAGTGTTCCTGTTCGCCTGTCTGAAATGATCATGAAGCCTGATGTATCATATTTGATATACCTGTAAATTTATCATTATGATCAAAACTGCTGAAATCATCTTGTACACAGTCTACAACATGCCTTCTGTCAGCTGATTGATAGTTTATACTTTTTAACCCTTAAACAGGCAAGAGTGGAAAATGCTAAGCAAAAAATAATTTCATGTCATTCTTTATATCATCTGGACTTAAATTAAACATATCCAAAATATTTTTTTTTTAAATTTGATATATTTTGGATTTTATGAGTTGTGTCTCCTGAGACACGTTGCCTGATTAGGGTATTAAAAAAGGACCAATGTTAACTGTTACTGCCACTGCATGTTTAAAACAATTATATCCCATACTTCACCTGATCTAATGTTGACAAATGATATATCATTCGAAAGCTTACGAAATCAAGATTCAGCCTGTGTAACCCGTTTTGAAATTGGACGTTGCGTTACCATAGAAACAGTACTCTAAACTCTTTTATCAGGCTCCTCCCCTTTTGGGCATCGTCATGTTTCATAATTTATGATCAAAACCATTTCTAATCTTGGCAAAACAAGTATTGTCGGAAAGGTCTGAGTCTCAAGGTTCCATATTTTGTGACAGAAGTGATATTTGGACAGAAATTTATTAATTTGTTATGTCAGAATGCATACAATTAAATTCAATGGAATGTAAGTCACACGGTGGCTATTTTTAGTATTGTACCTAAACTTCAATTTTTGTGATATCAACTTCAAATTTGGAACACAACTTGGTTAGATATATGGCTTTGATTTTATAGTAATTTTATAGTAAAAATATTTTGTAAAATACATATTTAAAAAAAAGAAAAAATATTAAGTACAGTATATTTGATTTAATGTAAGTTTAAACTTACCTAACTTTTTCATACTTTCTTTTTTTTTAACTGCTTTCAATTCAACAATAATCTGCTGACTGTTTTCTTTAAAACAAGACCAAACTTAGGTCTATATTCCAAAGCATTCTTGAATTACAATCATTTAAGTTTGAATAGTGCATTTAAATAGAGCTAGTTTAATCCCTTTTTTATACCCTAAACAGGCAAAGTGTCTCAGGAGTTACATACATTTCAAAACGTGCTAAATAACAACATGAACAACGTATTACTTAATTTCTCCTTCAGCACCTTAAGACAATGTTCACAATTAATGTTAGCAGTTTTGTTTTGTTTTCAGAAGAAAAGTAAGTTCAATATATATTTACTTATCACAAAATCTGAATGTTCTACACCACTGGCAGCCATGTTGGATTTAGGTCAGGCTGACTAATTGATAACACAAAATTTTGAAGCAAATTATGTAACCAGCATACTCAAGACAGACCAGGCTGTCATAAGTGATAAAAGGATTTGATGAAAAAATCGTTCCTTATGCCCCAAAAAAGACAATAAAAACTATGTATCTCGTGAGTTACATTGCCTGTTTTAGGGTTAAGCAAGTAAAAGGCCTTTTAGTATAATCCTAAATCCCTTCAGGATGTAGAACACATGACTTTTTGCTGTGAAATATTTTCTTCTTTTTTTTTATGAAGTAAACAGAATAACTTTTGTATTGTTAGTGATATTTCAAGATAAACACCTACTGGACTGAAGCAACTATCCATACATCACTTTTGAGAAAAACATGTTAAAATGTGTGTATCAGATATTATACAACAGGCTTTTGAGAAACATTTATTTGTTCATCTCTCAATCATCATTTTTATTGCATTGCATTATATATTTTGCCTGCCACAATAAAAACTACAGGGCTTTGATCATCAAACTAAGCATTTAACTCTTTCCTGCCATTGACGGATAATTCTGTCATTTTGCTTGGTCAGATATTCACACAAAATATTCTGGGGGCCATGAAAATTTTGTGAAAATGAACAGAAATGCTGGCCATCGCTGGCAACTTTAAAAAAAAAAAAAACGCTGGCAGGAAAATTGTTATATTTCTTACTAAGACATATTATTGGGAGATATAAAGTAACAACTGATACGTATATGCATTTTATGTAAGTATTCTCTAAAAGATCTCAAGCTATCAGAATTTCATATAATCAGCAACATTTAAATATCAGCAACTGCACCAATTTGCATATTTTTCCTCAATTTGGGGCTCAATTTTCCTCCTTTTGAGTTCCATATTTTCTATATCATACTAAATGAGGCGTAAAAGCCTGGTGTATAAAATTGTGATACTCAACATGAAACCTATGCTATATATGCTATATATATATAATTATATATTGTTAATATTATATTAGATTAATATTACAGTTTTAATAAACACTTCCAATTAAAAAAAATCTAAATTTTCTGACTATGTCAGGCTTTGCAGGGTTAATATTCCTATACTATTGAAGAAGCTATTTTAAACCTTTATACTTCTGCAAAATACTCTATATTTCCCTAGAATATAGAAACATTCTAGAGTAAGGCACTTAAAAAACTTTGCTTTCAACATATGGACATTAATTTAGTCAGACGCACACTCGAAAATGACGAAAGTACATCTTGTCTGAACATCCATCTGTCCATGTCATGTGTCTCGGAGGTGTTTCATTCTGTAAGTTCTGATATGTATATCATATAAGCATCATATTCAGACAGTGTCAGTATCGGAAATGCTGTAATCTGTACTTCCTCTGAACAATGTGCCTTTGGGGGTCTTCTGTCTGCAGTCAGCGAGATCCACTTACATACGCCTGTCAGTCAAATAACAAACAGACTGTGAGAACAACAACATTCATCTGGAAGTTGATCTTCCGAGATCTTACAACTTAGTTGTTGAGTAGTGCAGTAAAAACAGTGTCATTTGCAAGCATATTGAAATAGATCACATGCCATTTGTTAAATTAGCTGACCCTTACAGATAAAATATATATATATATAATATATATATATTTCCTACTGTGCAGAAATGCTCTGGTCTTCAATGGACATTTGGTGAGTGAATAACACTTTGTCCAGCAGTGTTTGTTTGTGTTTTTTGTTGTCTGTCACTCTTTAGGAAATGGCATAATGGATCATACTACACTCCTGTTCTTAATGGACCTTGACCTTTGACCTTCACTGTCATTACTGCCTCTTTTGAATCCCCATAAAAAGCACCTCGTAGATGTTCCTTGGTTTTAAATGATGTTTTCCTATTTTGCTTTCACAAGAGTGCTGTATTTTTTCTAATTATTAAATGGAGCAAACTTTTTTTCTTTGCACATACAAACTGGGACATTTCCCTTTCGATTTGGTCAGAGGCTGACTTTCATCTGCCATCTGTTAAGAGTCTGAATTTTTAACCTCCATATTAAACTGAATTTACATTTAACATTAAAAGGCATCCTGGGTTCCTCTGCAATGGCATATTTCATTGTGACTTTAACAGATGCTTAAAACACACCATTAAACCAGATTATTTCATTATATGGACCGTTTGCCTGTTCAAAACTTCCTGCCACGAACCTGTGAAACCCACAAATTGATTATGACATGTTCATTATCACACTTTATTGTGGTTTTGATGGTGGCGTGATGATTATTTTTCCTCCTGTTTGAGAGTTCCTCTTCTGGCCGGCTGTTATTCAGACATCCAGCGTCTTTCTGCTCTTCTGATGACCCCGTTTTCAGTTTTCCAGCCACTACATTGTCAGACAACGTCCTTCGTGGCATTGTTGTGTATTTTTCCCACTCTCCGTCTTGGATGAATAGCAGATTTCCCAGAATTCTTGTTATTGGTTGGTCGAATTACATTTGTAACCCTCTATTGCACATTTTTATGAGGAAAACTCATGTTCAAATCTAAACAGTGGAATTCTTTGTGAATTAACCCTCTATTTACAACACACATTCATTTCATTTTGTGTTTATTATGAGGATGTCTGTGTTGTTTAAGCAGTGGACTGATGGTTAATGATGCACAGGGATTGATAATAGATAAGATGTTCACAAAATTATTGCATTTAAATGTAAAAAACATATATGATTATTTTTCCAAATTCCAAAATTGTACCCGAAATTCATGCATTAACTTTATTCATTCATTATTCAAAATGATTCTTAGTGTTAATCAGCCAATAAAAATTATACATCACTATATTTGGGCATTTTGAATGTGATTTTATTGTTGTGGATTTGACTTGTAAACGGGGAGAATTTTCTGACATTGACTGAAACTGTGCGTTTATAAAACTCAACATATCATCTAACATTTTAAAACTCAACTACACAATAGACTAAGTGTTTTTTCGACCTAATATTTAGCTTTAGGTTTCTTTGTATCTAAGGGTGTGTTCACATGTGTAGCTTGGTTCGCTTGGGTCGGACCAAAAAAACAAAAACACAAAAAACATTTAGTCCTGGTTCCGCTTAGCGTTCACATTGGCATTTTAACACTGAACCTAAAGATACTGAATCTAAAGTCATAGGGATATGTTCACACCCTGATTGGTCGGCTTTTATTACGTACAGGTGAAACTCAAAAAATTTGAATATCGTGCAACAGTTCATGTGTTTCAGGAATTCAAATTAATTCATATTTCATTCAAACCACACCAGAGTTGGCTAGGAAGCGGATCGAGACTCATCTTTTCACCAGTCTCGGTCCGCTTGTTTGGTGCGCACCATGGTACTTAGAATGGCAAATGAATGATTAAAATGAACCGCACTAACAGAGCAATCGCACTAGGGCTTGTTTTAATCCAAACAAACCTGCCAAGTGTGAACACACCCTAAGAGTGTTTATTTCTCCTGTCATAGGAGGTTCAGCCCTCACCCGAGTCCTCGACACGAGACCCATCTGAGCTTCTACCGAGACTGTGTTTCCTGGTTCGGTCTGAGGCGGGTTACGGCTTTAATCTGCACAGTGAGAAGTCCAGGCCGGGTCAGTACATACGGGCTCTGGACCCCGGATCGCCCGCTGACCGCGCTGGACTCAAACCACAGGACAGACTCATAGAGGTGAGACACCAGTCATTCTGATTCTGCTGAAGCGAATTCTTATAGTCCTCATGTAGTTAATCCTTTTATCCCTTAACTCATCTTTGACCACCAAAATGTAAACGTTAAAACGTTTTATCCTTGAGAAAAAAATTCTTCATGCCTTAAAATAGCTTGAATGTAACTCTACACCCTTGCCTCATTTAGTATACGCGGTTCTTTGAATATGCAAATGAGCCCCGCCTCCACTCACTCCAGCTCAGAGATCCACTTGTTGACGATCACACGTTGACCTGATTGGTTACAAGGTAGTTTGTGACGTCAGAAACACCAGCGATTTCAAACTGTGTTTTTGAGACTTTGTCTTTGGTTCACTGCAGTTTTAAGGAGAAAAAACTCAGCAATCGTGTTGACTAATGAATTTATACATGGTTTGTCTTAAAGCATATTAAAAACACCAAATAGACATATTAAAATCTGGATTTTCACCACAGGGAGACTTTAAGCAGCTTGAAGCTCTTTCTGTATAACATGGCTCCATCATATTTCTATAATTTACACACATGCATCAATATACATCTTTATGATGCCACATATACACCCACATTTTCTAAATTCACTTCTACATTCACACTCGCACGCAGACCAACCATCACATTCAGATGCATGTGGGCGGCATGTGATGTGATGACTCGCACAAAAATATTTCTGTTCTTGCGAGACTGAGTCAAGCAAAATAACAGTGTTGAAACTTGCATTCGAGATTGATCGGTAGAGCTGAAAACATCCTTTATTGTCAGAAATAAATGCAGTGTTCTCATAAGCTCCATTAACTCGGGAACTTCGTGATTACGACATCAGCTACATCTATTCATTGCTGTGTGCAAATGATGAACCATTATGAAATAAGAACTTGCTAGTTTATATTTAAGGAAAACCTTTATATACTGTTGATGAAAATAATTAAAACATCGCTCATTGTTTTACAGACATTTCACTTGTTATTGGTATTAATAACATATTTAAACGTTTTATCATTTATTTAACGTTTATTTAAACATGCTATCAATGCTAAAATAATTGTACTTGTTTTAACATAATATTTACATGACATTTCAGCACATCGATGTGAAAAAATATATATGTATAGACGTTTTTTTTATTAAAATCAGCATTATTTTGTTTATAATTTAATTTATATATTTAATACATGTATATTTTATATATTTAATATTAATATATTTAGATATTTTAGTATGTATGTATGTATGTGTATGTATGTATGTATGTGTATATATATATATATATATATATATATATATATATATAAAATAGGTAATAAAAAGTTAAGAGAACAGCATTTATTCAAAATAGAAATGTTTTTTTAACAATATAAATCTTTTCTACCACTTTTATAAATTTCACACATCCTTGCTGAATAAAAATATAAATTTCTTTCAAAAAGGAAATAAAAAATTACTGACCCCAAACTTTTAAACGGTAGAGTACATTGTTACAAAAGGTATATTGTTTACATAATAAATGCTGCTCTTTTTTTTATCATTTTATTAATCCGAAACTTGAAAATCTTAGGTTATTAAAAATATATGTTAAGCATCACAACTGTTTCCAACATTGATAAAAAACATCATATTAGTATGTAGGTAGTAGGATCATGTGACACTGAAGATTGGAGTAATGTATATATAACATTTGAAAAAATATATATAACATGACAATCATTACTGAGAGTAATTTTTAAAAAGTAAACATTCAGATGCATTATACTATAAATTAAGACCTTTTACACTGTTACATTTTGCTGTCAAATTCTCAATTTCACCAGTTCAGACAAACTTTCTCTCCATTTTGCAGTTGTTTGCAGCCTCAGTAAAAGAGTGCGAGTCCTGCCCCCTTCAGTTTTGAGAAGTGCACCTCTCTGTGTGTCCCTCAGGACACTGATACCTGAAACCCACACGGCCACAGCAACACGCTTCAATATTTGATGGTGTTCAGTTGAATAAAGCACACGGTCCATCTGTCCTCAGGACAAACACTCAGATTAAATCACCTTCAGCAGAAGGAGAGCGCGCTTGCGGACCGCTCTCGTGCCCTTGTTTTTGTTTTGATTGATTTGGTTGTAATTTCGGTAAAATGTCTTCACCGTCTCTCCTCTGTTCGACTGGTTGGGAACCTAATTCTACCACAAAACATGTTGCTAAGCAACCAGTAGCAGGGCGCTATAAGGCAAAAATGAGCGAAAGGGTTTATCATGGGATAAATAAAGCTTTTACAGGTGATTAAAGTCACTGAGGCAGAAGTAAAGATTCATCCCAGAATAATCTATTGATTAAAGGTTTTTATAGGTCATCACTGCAACTCTTCTCACTTTTAAAAGAGTGAAAAAATAATGCACCACAAAATTACCATTAAAATGTTCCATGGAAAATTATATTTAGTTTTTATATACCATGATGAAGTACTTTAAAGTACCATTCATATAATTTGTTTATAAATATGGTAATCAAATATTACATGAAATCAGTTATACAAAAGTAACATGATCGTACAATGTGTTTTATTTATTTATTAATCATTTATTTAAAATAATTGAGTTACAATATAAATGACAAAAACATATAAAATGTAAATGCTTGTGTGTGCGTGTATATATGTATATAATTATCGATTAATCACATCTAACATAAAAGTTTGTGTGTGTGTATATATATATATATATATATATATATATATATATATATATATATATATATATGTATATGTTTGTGTACTGGTATATACAAACTTTTGTTAGATGCAACTAATCACTAATATATATTTATATTATTTTTGCTTTTTTAAATTTATGACTATAAATTATATATAGTCATATACATATATAAACTGTATATGATATATATAGCTTAACTATATTTTTATATAACTATAAAGTTATAACTATATATATATATATATATATATATATATATATACACACACACAAATCAATTTAAATTTTAAATCAATTTAAATCAATCAGTTTGTTTGAATATGGTTAAAAAAAAGGGTCAATGCAATGATTTTGTTGTTGTACAAAAAGGTTTTAGCTGTTCTGTTTTGAAGTCCTAACTTTTGCTGTATTAAAACTCTATGCAGGTGAATGGAGTGAACATTGAAAACATGAGACATGCTGAAGTTGTGGCCTTCATCAAGAACGGTGGTAATGAGACGCGTTTGCTAGTGGTGGATCCAGATACAGATGAGCATTTCAAGAAGATGGGCATCACCCCCACCACCATCCATGTCAAAGGTACGGTGAAGGATTCACTGAGGATAGTTCACTCAGAAATGAACAATCATGAGCTGCGAAGGCAAAGACAAGTCAAATGTATTTGTATATCAGCGGCGTTTCCTCCGAGGAGGCAAGGGAGAAGGTGTCTCCTCAAAAATAAACTGGATGAGAAAATCCACATTAGAAAAATAATACGCCAATATTACAAAATGTGACATTAAAAAGTGTAAAAGTCATAATAAAGGAACAGTGTCCAACAGTGACACCTGCAGGTAAAGTTACAGTGGGACTCTGTGTCTCTCTTGCCTCCCCTGATCCCATTGACTTAAAACAGACCCCGGCCTAAAGCATGTGGTGGGTTTAGTGGGGTGGGGGGTAATAGAGAATTAATTTTTTTTTTTTTTTTTTTGGAAAGTTTGGAACAATTGGATTTTTCAAATGTTCGAGGTGTTTCTTATGCTCACCAAGTTTGCCTTAATTTGTTCAAAAATATGATACAGTAAAAACAAATATTATTTGAAATATGATGACAATTTATTCTATGTGAGTATATAGTAAAATGTCATTTATTCCTATGATGGTAAAGCTGAATTTTCAGCATCATTACTCCAGCCTTCAGTGTCACATGATCCTTCAGAAATCAGTCTATGATGATTTGATGATCAAGTATTATTATTAATGATGGTTGTTCATATTCAGTTTAATATGTTCCGCCTTGACTTCCTCTTCCTGGGATTTGAGGGGGAGTTTAAGGTAGATTAGAGACAGAAAGACATTCTGTTTCCTCTCAAGGCTCTTCACTATAGAGGTTGTACCTCTGAACAGGAATCACAATCTGGGCTGCAGGCCATTCTGTAAGCCACCAGTCCCGCTTCTGACATGTGGCTCAGATTAAAGTTAAATTGAGTCGAACACTTTAAACAGGCTATTGACATCTCTTGGATAATTGTTATTAGTCAGGATCCTGATTCGGCCCACTGGAAGGCCGTTCCAGCCCAATCCACTTTCTTTTCCAGCCACTGTTTTCTTCGTATAATTTTCATGCATTTCATCCTGGATCAGTAAATCTTCCGCGTCAGGTCTTTGAACGTCAGGTGACCCGCATTACCCCGAACAGGACACGGATGCGTGCTGTTTCCAGCTGTAGCAATGGTCTTCTCATCACAGCATCTCTCTCCTTCATGCACAATATATTGATAAACTGACAGCGGACATGCAGGTTTATGGTTGTTTTTACTGTGACCTGAGCTTTGGTTTTTCTTCTTAAAACAGATTTTGACGAGTCCATAACTAACGGCTCCTCCAGCCCACACGTGAACGGGACGTCTTCACGATCCACGTACTCAGACGGCAGCAGTCAGGACACAAACATACAGGTGAACATTTTCACGAGAAACAAAACCTGCATCTGCAATTAATGCACAAATGTGTTCACTCTTCAAAATAAAGGTTCTTTATTAGCTTTGATGGTTCCATGAAGAACCTTTTACATCCATGGAAACTTTTTCGCTGGACAAAAGGTTCTTTAGATTATTAAAACACTCTTAACGCTAAGAAAACCAAATGGTTCTTTTGAAAGGTTTCACTGAAAGTATTTCTGTGGAACCTTTATTTTTTAAAAAGTATATGTATATATATATATATATATATATATATATATATATATATATATATATATATATATATATATATATAGTGTGTGTGTGTGTGTATGCATGTATGTATGTGTATGTATATATATATATATGTGTGTGTGTGTGTGTGTGTGTGTGTGTGTGTGTGTGTGTGTGTGTATATTTCATTTAATACATTCATCAAAACATTAAAAAAACACATTATACATGTTAGCTAATTTTTAAAAAGCTCCTTAAGATAACAACTGCACATTTTCACATATTACATTAGATTTATAAAAACTGTAAAAATGTATTAATTGTACATATTAAAATATAATAAAGACTTTGTATATTATGAAATAAATGGTTATACGGTAATAGCATTTGATCTCTCTCTCCCTCTATCTCTCTCTCTATATATATATATATGTATATGTGTGTGCATTTAGTGCACAAAAGTTCATTTTATGCCAAATACTCAATGCATTTTATGGCTTTTTGCAGCTGTCACCATGTGTAAAGTGTGTATTTCTGCATTGTAGTTCTCGAGGGACAGCAGCAGTCATCTTCTCGACCCGTTTGAAGAAACAGGTTTGTGTTTGAGCCCCACGGCGGCGGAGGCTAAAGAGAAAGCCCATGCCAAGCGCGCCAGAAAGAGAGCGCCACAGATGGACTGGAACAAGAAGCACGAGATTTTCAGCAATTTCTGAATCTTCTTCCCAGGCCCCAGAGACCCCAACCCAACCCAACCCTCAACCCTCAACCCTATGTGTATTGCATTCAACACCCTGGACACATGACTGCTTTTAATGGGAAAAAAAAGAGGCACCTATTTTTGTAGAAAATGAAAACTTGAACTATACAAAGTTTTAAAAAACTCATCGGGAGGGGATAATGTAAGTTACACAATCAGATTTCTGTCTTATAAATGGCTAAGAAAGGTCAGGCTGTTCGTATAGAGAGATTTCTGCGTCGTTTTGTTTTCATGCTGTTTATTCGGCTGCACTTCTACATACAAGTAGTATGTTAACAGTAACGTATACAGCGGAATACCAAAAGCCAAACGAGACTGCATATGGATGGACTACCACAGCATACGGACTCGACGGAACAAAATCATCTCATCCCATGTAGAAGAACCAAAATAATGAAGCTCATTTTATGTTGTACATGTTTTATGTGAATCATCTGTGAATGAGAACTGTACTTTTGCCAAAGACACAACCTATAATCAACCTGATCAGCTGATGTCTTATGCTTTTGGATTGTTTTGAAGGGACGTGCCACTGTTGGAAATCAAGGAGAAAGTGTCTTGGAATTACTGAGATTCTTAAAAGGAAGAAAGTGACCCAGAAAGGAGAGTGTGAAAATGAATTGCACTTCTCCTCTTCACCACCAGAGGGCGGTGGACACTTGGTCATCAATAAAGAAGTCGGAATACATAGTGTAACATTCAACCACCAGAGGGAACATCACAACACACACCACTGTCTCTTACAGTCTGCAGGAGTGAAACTTTTGAATTGAACACGTGCAAAGTTGCAAGTTATGCCACAAAGAGTCATTGCTTCATTTACAGTGTATTGTCTACTGATGCATTCTGGGACATGGATGGATAGTGACAAGACAGATGGCATGCAAGAAACCGAATCGGTTTAGGAAGAAAAGTAATAAACCTCGTAAAACGATAAAGAGTAACGTATTCGTCTTATCTACACTGAGTTTGAGGGACAGATGTAACCGTATTGATGCTGAACTTTATGCATAATGACAGCTGGATTTACACATTACCGCGGCTCTCAAACTCATCTCAGACATGGCGGATTGGGATATATAGGATTTATTTAGGTACAATTAATAATGCAGACAATCATAAAAGCTTTTAAGAGAGCGCTATATGCATTTACTGCACACTTATTGTGATATATAGCATCAGCATTACTATTATTCATCTTAATAATTCATGATACATTCCATGTTTGCAATTTAATATTAATGTAGTTAAGTCCTGTTGTTTTCATTCCTGTTGCTCCCCTAAGCCGCCATTGAGCACTAATGGGAAATCATTTCCTATCAGAAATATTCATATTAGTATTATTTTTTTTGTCAATAAAGCGTGACGCTTACATTCAGAATAAGATTGTTGTGGTAATTTAAACGCATTTATCAGCAGAAAGTGTCATTGAGCAAAGCTAAGCAAATATTTTATAAAGCTATTTGTAAATGACACTTTTGTTAACACTTTTTTTTTCACGTTTCCTGGGTTCTGAGTTGGCAGCCGTTGTGTTAAAAACACCTTCGCAGCATTTACTGATAATGAAATATAACACAATATATAGCATTATTAATGTGTAAAAAATGTTTAAAAATATGAAAACTGTTTCTAGATTTGCGATGTTAACTGGGGAAACGTCATCACAGTCTGTGAAAAGGCAAAAGCAGATGCTGATAATGGCCAAATATCAGCCTAAATCTATCAGTTTATCACTCATTTGCCAGAATATACAGTGTTATTTCAAACAAAATGTGTTCTGGACAGTAAATTGGGTCACAGCTCTTGGTCTAACTTATAATTAATGGCAACACTGGTAAAATCACTAAAATAAATACTAACTGAAATTTTGCCATGGTTTTTTTAATACCTTCCTTTGGGCTACTGAACCAATAAAAATTATATAAAGTCAATCATGCAGTTATTTTACAAATATATTCAGAAATATAGGCTATGCCACATCTACATTACCTAACGGATTCTGGATTGAGTGTTGCGTGCTGCCATGATACTTTATGCCGTTGCTAAGGTGGTGTTCTGATGTTTTGTTGTGTTGCCGGGGTGTTGTGTGGGATTGCTAGGCGGTTATTATTATTTTTTTTAAAAACCAACCAAATCTCTATCACTGTTAAATATTTCCCACTAATTCAACCTAAAAAAAATTGCTGCCTTCAATTTTTAGTCAAGTATAATGCACAAGACATTTCACCTTTTTTTAAAAAAATCTTGCTTAGTTGAATCTTGTATAACTTAAAAAATGAAGTTGAAATTGGTTAAATTATTTGAGTTAAAGTAATGGAATAACATATGATCTTATTGATCATATCTTTTTTTACAGTTCCTAACCACAAGTATGAGCACTTGATGCTTGTATAACACCACTAATGATATCATCAACACTGATTCAGATTAATTTTGTACTTTGTAGATTACTTTAGTCCCACAAACACGCCTCCATTCACAAAGGCTTTTCATACGAGCTTTTAGGCGTTCACTTATTCCGAGACGGGCACAAGCAAACGTGTCCAACATGATTACGCCGATGACACCCTATGAGCCATAAATGATATTTGAGCGGATCTTTCAGTCTTTAGATTAGAGACAGGAGTGTCTGTTTGCACTGAAGAAGACGAGCTTCAAAAACCTGAGCAATATAATCATATAGATGAAAATGACTGATCTCAAAGTGCACTTCACAGACAGTCTGATAAAACAAGACCACAGGAATTACCCAACTCGTGTCACTTATAATGTTTTACAGTGTATATGGGTATATGATCAATAAGTTAGGACAACATGTGTTTTTACATTGCTTTAACTCCGCAAAATAAGCAATTTTCAACTTTTTTACATTGCTTTAACTCAGCAAAATAAGCAATTTTCAACTTTTTTAATAAGTTATACATGATTAAACTTGTTTTTTAAAGTCAGTTTAATGTAATTTAAGTTGAAATTACTTAAACATCCAAGTTGATTGTACTTAAAAAATTTAAGGCAGTAACTTTTTTTTTTACAGTGTAAAGGGAGTTTTTGCACAATGAACCTTTTTGTTTTGTTTTAAACTTTCATGAAATCAAGAAAAAGATGATCAACTTGCCCATTACAAATCAGCATGTGTGCCTAACAGGGATTTTATGTCTTTTGCTGAAACAAAATAAATACCTCATAATCCCTCAAAACACTTTAGAATGATGCAGAAAGTTGTAAAGTCTGCGTAACCAGAAGGACCGGCGGCAAGAACCGTAAAAACGCAGTTTACTGTCATGCTTGTCTGGAAGTGTAATGCATCACTGAAGGCTTTGACTGTATAGGGCAAAAACCTTCACATCTTAGAAATTTTTTTTTGACGCATACACAATCCATAAAGTAAACCCCAAGAGTATTTGACAGTTGCGTCAGACTTACAAATGTCTGAAATTGGTGCATCAGATCAAGTGTCTATATCTTGAATACTGTCTTCACTAACAGTGACTTTTAACCAGCTGGTGTTTGTTAGTTGTGTATGAGGTCCTCAAGTTCACACAGGTGTAGTTCATCATTATTCAGAGTCAGACATGATCCACAAAATATACTACTTTATTTTATTTGTAAGTATTATTTTATTATTTTAAATGCTTTTCTTGAGAAGTGTGATGGTATCTTTCGTTTACAATTAAATTAATATAATTATGAATACATAATTCATTTAGTTAGTGAATATATAGAAAGTTAATATTTTAGTTAAATAATTAAAAGAATTTATTTCAAAATCTTAGATAGGCTAAATAAGCCTTTAATTTGTTTAAATAAAAAACATGAATTATTTTTTTTTGAATATACACTATATATATTTACAAATACAACCAGGGTGTACATTAGGATAAAAAATAATAATAAAATCAAAAGATGGAAATAAAGCATAATAAGGTCAATAAAAACATGAACGTGCTTGCACTAAAAAAGAAACACATTTTACAGCTCTCTTTTTTCAAGTTTAATGTCGTTTTATGGTATTGTTGAACTATTGTCTGCCTTGAAAATGAGCAACAAAGCCTTATTTCCCCCATATGTACATTTATGTATGCCTATGTAATATTTCTATGAAAAGACATGTCCAAACTAAGTTGAACCATTATTAAACATTATCAAAACGCAGTTGAAAGCAGGGCATAAATGAATCAAAATGTGTTTATGTGAAATGTGAAACTAAAAAAAACAAGCAAAATGAGAAATTTTACAACTCCAAAATAATAGCATGTTTCTGCATGTAAACCACAAAATGTGCCAAATACATCAATATTACAATTTTTGGTTTGCTCTCACGTGTACTCTACGTATATTTGTGCAGTTGTAATGTTGTATTTTGAGTTCAGTCAACGCAGCTTAATAGTATTACTTTAATAACTGTATCTTTTGTACTCAGTGAAGGGCAGCTGCAGTGCAGACGGGCCGAGAGGGCGGCAGTCGCCGTCGCCATGGTTACGCGGTGTTTATGTTAGCATGCGCGTGAGTCAGAGGAGCTGTGAGTCACTGTCAGGAGGAAATTCTCTGTTCTCGATTCACACACAACCACACACTCTCACCGAAGCCAAATAAGGTCAACAGCTCGGAGAGAGAGACGGGAAATCTGTCCTGTAAGTGGCCGGCTGTGGATTTGTGAGTGAGGGGAGGGGAACGGTCACACCCAGCGACTTCACACCTCAGTTTACCGGCCAAACAACTTGACTGACAATATTTCACATCGCAAAAGGTTGAGCCAAGTTATTTCGCTATGATAAAGTAGCCTTCACATTTTTGTAGTAAAACCCCAGCCTTTGTTGTTGTTGAAGAATAATCAGTTTGGTTTTTATATTATGAACAGTGATGCTATCTATCTCATGCTAATACCCTGGCACTGCCTGATTAGCATATTACGTTACCATATGGGTAACGTTAGTTGCATGTTCGTTAACTTTTTGTTTTTATTAACATCAAGACTTTAGCTTAAAATGTATACATGTACAGCCCGGGGAAAGTTGTCACATTTCAGTAAATTGGCGTTCACACCAAGAGAGATAACCTTTAAAAAAACAACCCGTGGCAACAGTGTAAAAGTAGCCCAATTCCACGGAAAACCACGGACTTCCCAAAACTGGTCATGTTGTTAGTTGCTTTAAAATGCTCCAGCTCTTTTAAGTCAGGTGGATTCTGATTGGCTGTTTGTTTTTATTGTTCATCTGCTGAAAATAAACTGATGAGAACTATTACGATTACTAAGCCTATAAAGTTTTAATAATAACGATAACGACAGAGGAACAACATTGTTGAAATTACTTTCAGAGCATTTTTTTTTAGCTGATAAACGATCAAAATATTGCTCAGCCAATCAGAATCTACATGACATTAAAGAGCATTTAAAGTGATAGCACGCTCTTAAGGCCTATTCACACCACGTTTAACGTTTGCACATGACTTTTTAAGGTAAATTAAGGTTGTAGTCTGACTGAAATCAAAGTGCTTTTAAAGTGCATGTAACCATACCGACTGACATCCAGAGTCCAGGATGCTAGCCATTAAAACATGGTGGTCAACCTCAGCGCTGTGTGTTTTGGGAATACACTGGATTTCTTCATTGCAAACATTCTGCCAAACTGACCAAAATTCGGCCTATTCAACCAAAACCAGCACTGTGTTTTTTGGCAAAATCACTGCCAACTAGATGAGTCAGCAGGCCCTAATAATCACCTTCCTTCTCAGTAAACGGTGAACTTGCAGTGGAAAAAAAAAAATCGCTCATATTGATCGGTATACTTTTGGAGAAAAGTTCACATACCAGTATACGTTCTGTATATTTGTAATTGTAGGCTAATGGTCACATGCATAAATCCAACATTGAGTCGGGTTTCACATGAGTGGTCAGCCAAATCCCAGTTGATATAACAGTTGTACATATACATTGTAACCCTTGTTATATAATGTCTCTGGACTTTCATACTGAACTTAAATAGAGATTTCGTCACCACAATGGGTTGCTAAACTAAACTGTTCGGAGTGTTTTTCCGGTAACGCAGGGCCATTTTAAGCATAGCACATTCTTCGCACATTTACTGAAGTTTTAAATGTTGCTGTGCAGATTTAAAAGCATGCATATTGCCTTGCAGTAGCGGCATAGCAATTATATGGACTGTTTGCGTGGTAATGGATTCAAGGGCTCACATTTATCAGACTGTGGGTGTTGGGTGAGGTATAAGGACATTCCCATGAGAGAGTGGCGTTAGAAGGGCATCACTGTGAGAAAGAGACAGGGAAGGTGCATGTTGGGAGGTGTAATAAAGAAGGGAGTATATTAGATGTGCATTTATTTAGGGAGGTCTGAGAACGGCAGTGTGTCAGTGTGACAGTGAATGATCTCATCAGAATGAGCTCATGCGGAGGAAGTGCTGTCGCTTTCATTTCCTTGTTTCTGAGTTCATTTTGTTTCATTTCCCATTTACAATGTAAAACGAATTGAAAAATGTTAATGTCAATTTCATTTAGTTTTATTTAACAATGAGAACTGGAACTACTCTACTTTTTACATTTTGTGAGGAAAATGTAAATGCATGAGCAAAACTCTCCATAATGACGCGAGGCTGTTGCTAGCTTTCAGTTGCAGTTTCCGAGTGGATGGTTGTTGCTTGCTTAGGGTTAGGATTTTGTTTAAAATATCTATATAGTTTTTTTTTTTCGACTGCTGTCAACTTCTAATGTTAGGAAAGTTTTAAGTACTGAAAGTTGGTTACGTATGTTTGTAACTGGAATTGCTGACCACTCATTTCAGGCAGTTCAGAATCAATTCTTTTCTTTAAGAGACAATAACTTTATTTGTTGTGCACTTTGATCTTTAAAACTTTGCAGACCAGCTGTATTACACACTGCATTATATATATATATATATATATATATATATATATATATATATATATATATATATATATATATAATAGGGGCACTTTAAATCCAAAAGTATTAAACCAAAGTGTAAATTCTTTGTTGATAATATTGTTTACAGTAAAGCTGCTGGGCCACGGCTCAAATTAAAAAGCTTTTTTTGCCAGTTAATAGAGTGCAACTGCAATGCAACTCTTATCAAACTAACTGAAAGATCTTTATCATTGGACATGACTGAATTTCCACCATTAAAGAAGAAATGAAAGGTATCTCAGTCAAAGAGAAGAGTGCAGAGGAGCAAACAGAGGCAGTTACAGTAGTTAATATCAAACTGTAGTAGGACAGCAGTCAGAGGCTAGATTATACTGTTTATTTTGTTAGTGCACTGCAGAATTATTCGTACTTTTATTATATTTTTAGAAGACTATATTATCATATCTTCCTCATCCTCCAGTTATTACCAAAAATCTTTTATTACGTCTGTTGTATCTGTAAGATGTTCCTCTGTTAAGTTATTTCCACTCACACACCCAGTTATACACGCACACACATACACACACGTTTATGTATGTTCATGTTTACGTGTTGATGTTTATGTATGTGGCCTTGATGTTTTGTGTTGTATCAGTCACCTGTAAGTATTGGATTGCATAGTAAAAAAGAAAGAAAAAAAAGTGCATTGCACAAACTCTCATTATCAAACAACCTGAAAGATCTTTATCATCAGAACAACAATACTTGAATAACCACTATTAAACAAGGAAACAAAGACAGTCAAAGAGAAGAGTGCAGAGGAGGGAATCGAGAGAAAGGTGGTCTAAACGGAAGAGAGGGAGGTCCCATTGAGAGTTTATTTCAGCGGGTATATTTAGACATGGCTATGAAAAAAGCAGAGGGAAAAAGAGTGATGTATAAACAGTAGTATGAATCTGATGTAACGTACTGCAATAGGCCCAACTCTCTCTCTCTCACACACACACACACACACACACAAACACACACAGCAACTAAAAAAGAAAATCTGCTGCAAATTACTCTGAAGGACAAAGAGTACAGCGCACAGTCTGATATTACACATAATGAGCGGCATAAAGAGCAATAGTGAGCGAGGCAGCTGGAAAATCGATACTATTAATGGCCGTGAGCGGCGTGCGCAACAGTAACGGATAATGTCATGAAGTCTACAGAGTAGTCCGAGGAGCGCTACACAGCACCAGCCACAGTGACGCCATTGTGGTTCAAAACGCACTTCCTGTCTGCCACCACAATGTTTGTGTTTCATGTTGCTACAGCAACCAGTGAGGGAAAAAAAGAAAGAGCGAGAGAGAGAGAGAGAGAGAGAGAGAGAAACTGAGAAATCGAGGACAAACCCATATGACTAGCTGGAATGAAAAAGCAAACACATCCAGACTGTGTGTGTGTGTGTGTGTGTTGTGGATTAGCAGTGGCCCCTAAAGCAACATTAAAATACCTGCTTTTTTCATAGGGTTTTACTGCCTGTCCTAACACATTCCAGTAAATTATGTAAAATTATGTAAATTACAGTAATTTTGTCATGCACATTTTGAAGGTTAAGAAAAACATTTTGTAAAATGAATAAGCTTCACTTGTGCAAAACCACCCTGGCTAAGCCTGTGCAAAGTATAAATTATTTGTTGATAATATTGTTTAACCAAACAATATTACAAAGAAGTGAACAAAGTCTAGAGCAGTTTACTATACTAAAGGACTGTATATCATTGTTACGAGCATACATGCACTTTAAAAAAAGTTTTGTTAAGGAAATGTTTAGGTAAATGTAGGTCAAACTTAATAAGAAACTACTAAAATATTTAAATTGTATTTTAAATCAGTGATAATAAAAAAAACGATATTTGCTTCTTTTTCTAGAAGGTTCTCTGCACTGCACAATTCACCTCTTCTAGGGTGTTATGTGGTTGCTAGGGCATTGCAATGTGGTTGCTAAGGTGTTTTGCATGTTCTGTGGTTGCTAGGGCATTGCTATATGGTTGCTAAGGTGTTTTGTGTGTTCTGTGGTTGCTAGGTCATTGCTAGGTGGTTGTTAAGGTTTTTTACATGTTCTGTGGTGATTAGGGCATTACTATGTGGTCGCTAAGATACTCTGAGTGACTTTTTAATGCATTTCTGTGTTAAGGTGTTTTCTGTGGTCGCTAAGGCATTACAATGTGCTTGTTAAGGTGTTTTGCATGTTCTGTGTGGTTGCTAGGGCATTGCAATTTGGTTGCTAAGGATTTTTGCATGTTCTGTGGTTGCTAGGACAATGCTATATGGTTGCTAAGGTGTTTTGTGTGTTCTGTGGTTGCTAGGGCATTGCTATGAGGTCGTTAAGGTGTTTTGCATATTCTGTGGTTGCTAGGGCATTACTATGTGCTTGTTAAGGTTTTTTACATGTTCTGTGGTGATTAGGGCATTGCTATGTGGTCGCTAAGATACTCTGAGTGACTTTTTAATGCATTTCTGTGGTTGCTAGGGCACTGCTATGCAGTTGTTAAGGAATTGTGGGTGGTTGCTATGGCATTTTTATGTGTTACTAAGGTGTTTTCACTGGTTGTTAGAGTGTTATGTGGTTGCTAGGGCACTGCTGTGCAGTTGTTAAGGTGTTCTGAATGTTTTTAATGCATTGTTATGCGTTTGCTTGGGTGTTCTGGTAGGTTGCTAGGGCACTACTATGCAGTTGTTAAGGTGTTCTGAATGTTTTTAATGCATTGTTATGCGTTTGCTAGGGTGTTCTGGTAGGTTGCTAGGGCACTACTATGCAGTTGTTAAGGTGTTCTGGATGTTTTTTAATGCATTGTTATGCGTTTGCTAGGGTGTTCTGGTAGGTTGCTAGGGCACTACTATGCAGTTGTTAAGGTGTTCTGGATGTTTTTTAATGCATTGTTATGCGTTTGCTTGGGTGTTCTGGTAGGTTGCTAGGGCACTACTATGCAGTTGTTAAGGTGTTCTGGATGTTTTTTAATGCATTGTTATGCGTTTGCTAGGGTGTTCTGGTAGGTTGCTAGGGCACTACTATGCAGTTGTTAAGGTGTTCTGGATGTTTTTTAATGCATTGTTATGCGTTTGCTAGGGTGTTCTGGTAGGTTGCTAGGGCACTACTATGCAGTTGTTAAGGTGTTCTGGATGTTTTTTAATGCATTGTTATGCGTTTGCTAGGGTGTTCTGGTAGGTTGCTAGGGCACTGCTATGCAGTTGTTAAGGTGTTCTGGATGTTTTTAATGCATTGTTATGCGTTTGCTAGGGTGTTCTGGTAGGTTGCTAGGGCATTGCTAGGTGGTTATTTAGAACCACAAGTCTCAGGGCAAGTCAATGGGATATTTTTTTTATAACATGAACATGTATTAATCAGAGCTGTTATTGTAAAAAAAAAACTATTAAAAAATGTGTTATTTAAAACAAATCTTATATATATAAGATTAAAAACTTTAAATTAAACTTATCATTTTTTGTTTTAAAAATGTAAATAAATGAAAGTAATATAGAAATATATATAAAACGAATTAAAAATGAGAAAAGCACAAAATAGAATTACTAAAACAAATATAAAATTAAAACTGAAAATATAATACTAATCCAATAAACCACTTGTGTAAGTGTATACATACACAAGTGTATAAATAGAGATTAAATAAGTAAACATGGCAGCAATTAATATTCTAATATTAATTCTATCATACACTGTTTTTCTACATTAAGTGTTATTCTTGTATGTAGAATGTTGCGTTTCAGCTGATTCTTGACCAGTTGTCTTTTGCCCTGATTGTGCGAGTATGACTGTACTCCACTTCCTAACAGTCCCGGTGTTGTTTATTGTGTGTTTGTGTGTGAGTCAAAGAGCGTTTGTGTCTGGAAGAGGAGCTTGTGTTTCCTCCGAGGAATGCTTATATAATTAGATCCCTGCTGTCATGACAACCCAACTTGATTTTTGAGGGGGCCGACTCCGAGACTAGTTCAGTTATAGAAACCTGAGTCAGTGTCTGCGACACTCACACACACACACACACACACACACACACACACACACAGACACACACCTAGATAAGAAACAGAGAAACTACACACATTCACCCTTATCGCAGCATTCATGCGTGTATGTATGTACTGTACAACAGCCTTGGATTGTGAACTGTGAACTTTGAACCCACAGGTAGATTATAGTTTTCTTGCATTAGAGGATAACAATTAAATTAAACAGTTTAAAAAAATAAATCCCATATTCTTGTGCACCAACACAGACAATGATGAATGGGAATTCAACTTTCTCAAGCTTATGTGCCAAAAGTAATAATGGACAAATGGTTTACAACCATCTGATTCAGCATATGACAAATTCAACCCCTCAGTGGGTTATTTGACACTACGATACTCTGACCGCTGGCTGTAAACACGTGAAAGAGTAATGAATATAAAAACTCAAGCCAAAAAATATTAAGTGGTAAAACCTGGACGGAACCGCGATGTGTATCCGTCAAATATGTTGGGTGAGCTGAAGTCAAGCCAGTCACTGCTTAAGAGCGTTTATCTGGGTTGCTGTGAGACTGGACTCGTGTACGAGTGTGTGAGGAATGTGTGTGATGTCCAGACAGTGCGCAGTTGTTTCGGACCCTGTTCTCCGGAGCTGGCAGTCATAAAGTGTGTACAGCTCAGAGAAAACAGGGTTTGTGTCTGTCCTGTAAACAGTGTGACCCTCGCTGTGTCCTTCTGACCCAATACAACTGTTGAAGTGCTGTAAACGCTTCAAACCTTCAAACCCAACAGATGTAGGTGGGACTCGTCCGATGAAACCTGAATAAAGGCTTTGAGGTGGTGTGTGTGTGTGTGAGAGAGGGAAACAGTCTCTCTCTCTCTCTCTCTCTCTCTCTCTTATAAGCTCTTCTGCTGTATAATTGCTCCCTGCCTCTTCCTGTGTTCACGCTGATGGAGGGGAGGGCTCAACTTCTGACGTTATACAAATAGGAATTCCCTTCGCTGTTCTCTCTCACTGCGCTCTCATTCACTTTCAGCCTGTCTGGCCCCCAGACGAACCCTTCTCTCTCTCTCTCTCTCTCTCTCTCTCTCTCTCTCTCTTCCTATATAAACACTCATAGCGTCTATACTGGAGTCGGACACTCCCTCTGAGACACAAGTGCTATAAGGTTCCTCTCACGCTCTGAACAGAGGAGTTACAGAGAGAGAGAGTGAGAGAGCAGTCAGATCATCCAGGTAAGAGGCCGGCGTCACACTTCTGAACTGTGAATAACATCTGCATGTGCTTTCTACACTATTCCTTATTGCGCTTTTTAAGTTTTTAAGCCGTTTTCCTCTCTAAGACAACTCTTGTTAAGTGTTCTGGAGGTCTGCGGTGTGGCTGGTGATGGTAGGACTGACGTTTTGAGTTTAGCCAGACGAGTGCTCCACTTGAGAGGAAAGGTCATCCGTAAATAGTTTCATTGAACGGGGCCGTCTGAGCGAGTGCGGGACATCTGTCAGCCAGACTTGAGACTTCGGGGTCGGCGTGAAAGCGGAGGTCATAAAAACGCTCTCAAAACAAGGAGTGCGATGATGAGGCCGTGGAGAAAAAGCTCCAACATTCTTCTCATTGTTCTCAAGTCTCGGAAGACCGTGCCAGACGCTGCACAGCCAAAACAACTTTCAGAGGGGGGAGGAGGAGGAGGAGGGGGGGGGGGGGGGGTGACAAAATCAGAAAGGCCAAGCCGGGAGTGTTAGACGAGGTGTCCGAACTCGAAGTTTAGATCAGCAAAAGCGAAAGCAACACGAGGTGATTATTCATCTTGTGCTCATTGTGAGTAAGAATGAGAAAACTTACTTGACAATTTAGCCAAATGGATATAATGTTATACTGAAGTTTTTAATATAACAGTGTAATATTGAATAATATATGTATTTTTAGTATAATATTCTGCATAGCACAGTATAAAGTGTGTAGTCAGTATACTATAGTAAAAAAAGATGTGTATTTAGTGAAGTGTTTACTGTAGTAGCTTATATAGTATAGTAAATTGTGTAGTATTGAAGTGTATGGTGTTACATTATATACAGGTGTATAGTCGAGGTAAATGTGCTTGTACAGCGCTTCTCACAATGTACATTGTTTCAAAGTAGCTTTACGGAAAATCATGATGTTGAAGTTTATAATATTTTAATATCTTCATGCATTTAGCAGGTTAGAGCTGGGCCGTAATATAGTTTGCTTGTATCAATGCAAAAACGTAATCAAGGCGTTTGTGATATGCTATAGTATAGGCTACAGTATATATCGCCCTACGCAAGTGTACTGTATGCATGCGGATGAGTTTGGACATACTTGTATATCCTTTATATATGGAGCTAGGCAGTGATATAGTTACATAGTACAGTGTATAATACAGTCAAGAAAGCCACAAACGTTATTATCCCATAATGTGCTCATTAAACCTAAAAAATTAGAGACACAGGGAAGGTTCAAGGTTTTGGAAACAGGCCAGTCCCCTTTTTTCAAGGAGCTCAGGAGTTCTCAGGACTGGTAGAGAGATTAGGAAACTGTGTGCAAGTGGAACAAGTGTGATGGATTCCTGTATTTGCTGCTGAGTGTTTTCTATGCTGAAGTTAATGGCTGCTGCTGAGGATTGGGTGTAATAGTATCTGGAGTAAAGTTACAGACACATTAGCTAGAGAACGATGAGCTGGGAATTTGTGCTTTTTTTCAAAGGGAGCGAGCAGCTTTGTGCTCATGCTAGGGAGTTTTCTCTGCAGTAAATGCTAATGCTAAAGTTGTTTTTGGTGTCATTCAATTCGGTTATGAATTAAAAGAACGAAGCTTACAACAAATGAGACGCACGTATTCCCATGAGCAGGGTGGAGTACTGTATGCCTATAGAGCTGAATGCCATCAGAAGCCATCTGTCAGGAGCCGTAAATTACATTTAATCACCTACTCTTCAACAGTTGACATTTCACTAAAGTGGTTCATTTCACTTAAAACGATTTTTAGTTTCACTAAGATGTGATGTGCGAATTTTGCAAGTGTTGTTTATCTCGTAATGTGCGACAAGATTAAATATGTAAAATTTTATAGTTTAGTGTAAAATATCGGTTCTCAATTAATGAATACATATTTAGGTATTGATACAATATTATATATTTATATAAAAATAGTGACGTCATAATTAGTTAACTAATTACTTTAATTAGTTATTAAATTTAGTTCGTTCTATTAGATTCTAATTTAATTTAATTCTATTACAGGCTTGAGGCCTATCAAAAGTCATGTGTACACATGCTGTGTTCGTGTGAAAATATAATATATAAAAACTTTATTGCACTTTATTAATGATAATATGTTATTTATTAATGATGTATAATTAATGTCAAAACAGCAGAAAATTGTCATTTGTAACATTTTACTAGTGTTTGATTATTCCAAATGTTTTTGTATTATTTAAATTTTTTAGTCACTTTGGATAAAAGCATCTGCTAAATGAATAAATCTAAAATTGTATGTGTGTGTGTGTGTGTGTGTGTGAGAGAGAGAGAGAGAGAGAAAGAGAGAGAGAGAGAGAGAGAGAGAGAGAGAGAGAGAGAAAGAGAGAGAGAGAGAGAGAGAGAGAGAGAGAGAGAGAGAGAGAGAGAGAGAGAGAGAGAGTAATTTCTTGTATATATGATTTATGATGACACAAATGTGTATAATGACATGGGTATTACAACGTAAACATGTTTTATGACTACACTTCCTGTGTCCTCATAAACCAAATGACTTAGTAAACTGGTTTTTGGAAGAAAAAAATTCAGAAAGTTTTGTGATGGTTGGGTTTAGGGATAGGGTTGGTGTAGGGTGACAGAAGATACAGTTTATACAGTATAAAAACCATTACGCCTATGGAAAGTCACCGTAAACCATGTGTGTGTGTGTGTTTATGTATAAAATAGACTTTGTGAGCATGTGTGATGCATCCAACCCCATATCCATTTTTTTAAAAGGCCCAGTATCAGATTACCTACCGCAGCTAAACGAAAAATCAAATTTGCTAGCAACTATGGATCTGGTGTGCAGCAGAGCAAATGTGATATTATTGGTATTTTTATCTCAATCCCTAAAATTAGCTGCAACACTGCAGGATGAAAGTGTGACTTCTCATCATGAGGACAGCCGTAAAAAGTCGTTCCTGCTCTTTTCCTCTGTGAGGCTAAACCGCATCGACTGCATCACGCCAGACGCCATCATTAGTGGAGGAAAGACTGAGATCACTGGCAAAAAGAACAACTGCGCCTTCAATTTAGCGAGGGAAAGCTGAAAGGAAAGATCTGATGGAAAATTTTAATGGACAGAGAGATCTTCCCGTTTGCAAGGCATCACTTCATCAAGTCTAGATTGATCTGGGTGGATGATTTCAAGCATTCGAGAATCGGGAAAACACATCTCAGCACTTCAGATAGTTCAGATGCCCTTCTAAAGCAATATTCAGTCTTAATGCATCATTTCCGTTGCAGTCTCACTTGGAAAGGCACGTTTGTGTGTGCGTGCGTGCGTGCGTGCGTACATGCGTGTGTGTGTGTGTGTGTGTGTGTGTGTGTGTGTGTGTGTGTGTGTGTGTGTGTGTGTGTGTGTGTGTGTGTGTGTGTGTGTGTGTGTGTGTGTGTGTGTGTGTAAAATGCATAATGATGTTTCTAGGGGGAAAATATCACGCTTTAAACTCTTTTGCAGCTTTTTGGAACTGGTCATTTTAGTTCAATCCCGACTTGGATGCAGAAGTGAGATCAAAAATTTCTGAATGTCATTGCATTTTATATTAAAACAATAAAAAAAATCAAACCAAGTGCCATTTATTAAAAGAAAGAAGCACGCTTTTCAATCAAAACACGTCACAAAAAGGAAGTTTGATAGGTTTTAAACGGTAAAACAATAGATATCATTTGGATATACTAACAAAATAAATATTTTTGTGAAATGTTTTGAACATGTCCATTGTTAATGTGATAAACACCTGTGTGAACTTGAGGAGAATTGACTTCACTCACAACTGAAAATTGGCAAAACACTAGTTGATTAAAAAGACATTATCCAAAACCGTTGAAGAATAGTGAACTTGGAGAGGAGAAAAGATTCTGCAGCATTTAAGACGTAGTTTATAGACACTTGCTTTGATATTTCCTTATCAAAAGATAATCTGACGTTTTTAATTGTGGCAAACAGTCCAAACTCGTTTTGGGGCCTGTGCGTGTTAGACCGACGGGCCACATCCTCTGATCAGCATCTACATGACTGTCTGTCACACTCAACAACAAAGCCTCGTCTTGCAAAGGGAAAAACCTGTGAAAAAAAACTGCAGCACAAGCAGTCAGCGCTCTCTAAGCACTGGAGGTCTTTGTTTAGAGCCAGTGGGTTTACTCACAGCATTGTCTGGGATATTTTATGCAAATACATAAACATAACGCTCCAGGTTTACGTAAGCTAGGAGTTCCCCTCCGTCTCGACTCTCGACATAAGTCCTTTTTTCCCCCCAAGACTGACATTTGCATTGACAACTGCGAGACGCTGTAAGGAACTGGAACGATTCTGTTGACTGGTTACGATGCTGTAAATGTTCCTTCATTAATGTTTAGAGGGCAAAGAGTTTGAAGAGAATGCAAAGTGACATGTTACAACTGGAAAATATGTTTCTGCTTTTAAAATCTCCAAACTGATGAATAGCTGTAGGAAAGATCGCCGTAATAGACTGCCATAAGGTGAAATGAAGAGCAAGACTGATTTTTTTTTTGTAGAGAAACAACGTATTCTCAGATGCGTCTCCACTAGAACGGATCTCAATAATGTCTCAAAAGGAGCTCACATTTGCCAAGAATCTGAATTAAAAAGATCTCAAACATTTAAATTCTTCAAATACCAAATTATCCAAACTAAAACTCAAGTCTACAACTTGCTCTGTGTCAATAAGCGTCTCACTTCTGTGTATTTTAGGAAAAACATCTGAGATGAAGCTTATATTTAAATAAAACGTGTTTTTTTACATAGTTTTTCCTCCAAAAAATAAAGCAAACCCTTAAAACAGTAATAATTTCCAACTGTTAAACAAGTTTCTGGTCAATCTGAGCGAACGAGTGTTCCTGGAAGATATAGGCTATATCTCCACAGGTTCTGCCTGATTTTTGTCACTCCTAAAATTTGACTAGATGAGACACAAGATTTTGAGCAGAGCAACATGCTTAGTTTTTTTTTTATGGGCACTGCACGTCTTTCTGACCTCATTGCAAGCTGTCATTGAAAAGCTATTTTTATAAGTCCACAGGAAGCCCAGTCACCCAGACGCTTGCAGAAGGAGGGGCCGACGCAATGACCACGGACTTCATTACAAAATATTAGGTGCCCTTGGAAGAGATACACACACACACACACACACACACACACAAGCACTTAACATGTTAAGTTCAGTCAAAACTTTAAATGTCATCATTTACTCACTTTCAAACCCGCTTGACTTTCTTTCTTCGTTGGAAAACCAAAGCCCAAAACCTGTTTATAAGATGTTCACGCTGTCTGTTAAGTCTCAAAAATAACAAAAAAAGTCACTGCAGTTTCCAGCAGAAATTACCACCAATCGCAGTAAAACACCAGCAACTTCTAACATTATTCGATGAATACACAAGCAGATTATTGATTAATAAAAACTTATTTTCATGCAGTTCCTTGCACAATAGCTACTGTTATGACCTCAAAACACTTTTAGTGGATGATTAGTGGATGATTTGTAAACTAATACATTTTAATGTTTGAATCACATAACTAAATCCATATGTATGTAATAAATTTGCTCGGTAGCTTCCTGATACAGCATATCACTTCTAAACAGCTCAAAGACTTGTAGCAGCAAGCTAAATCGGCACTGTTTCAGCAAATGTGTTTTTTGATCCGATCTTTGCTTTTGATAATACTTCCGGTTAGATTTAGCATAGGTTAGTCCATGGTTAGTCCAGATAGTAGGCCTATGTTATTTTAAAACTCAATACGCTTATTTAACGCAGCCGTTATTTTGAAATCGAAAGTGAGGCTCCGGTGGGAAGAACCCCGGAAGTAAAGATAAACAACAATGCCTTGGACTACCAACCTGAAGCTGCTGCCGCGATTTACACTATTGCATGTTAATATCCAATATAGGATATGTATATAGTTCGTTCCTGCTTCATTTTTTACTTTCTGAATTTTTTTTTTTAAAGTATGAAAGAAACGTATGTACATTTTTAGAATAACTAATTTCTACATTAAACACAACAATACGCCATCGCATTCGCGAATCTCCTATGATTAAAGGCGACACTTCCGGTTTTCTTCCCACCGGAGCCTCGCTTTCGATTTCAAAATAACGGCTTCGTGAAATAAGCGAGCACAGAGTGCTGAAGTTATGACGTCACTTTGTAGGACAACTCAGAAGTTAGCCGCGCATGGGTTCCCTCGATCGAAAAGCAATGCATTTTCCCCACAGACTTTTGGTAAATCGCAAAAAATAAGATCTGTGTTCAACAAAGAGTTGTGATCCTTACACGTTTTGTCTATCAAGATAATCTTTACAAATTAATCCAAAATGTATACATTTTGAAGCCTATATAAAGTTTAAAAAACCACAAGCAGACACAATAAAGTTTTGTTAACCACAGACCTTATTTCAGGCGATTTAGCAAAAACCCATTCAAAAAACCCATAGACTTTAGGGCGAGGGAACCGGAAGTGCTAAAATGCTAACTCACTTCCGCGTTTTGGCTTACAAAGTGACGTCATAACTTCGGCACTCTATTAACCGTTAAGTGCCACTCACCAGACATTTGATTTACCAGCTGAAGTGATATGTAGGCTACAACAAACTTACATTGCACGATTCGTTCATCAGTTTTGGATCATTCTTAACTCGCTTTAAGCGCCACTCACTGGAAATTTCAACAAACAACATGGTAAAGCATTGCAAGATTCAGCTACATCGGTTTCGGATCATTTTAACGCGTTTTTAGCGACACTCACTGGCCATTTCACTTTTAAACCCGCTAACGTGCAAGAAGCAATTGTAATATCCTTTTTGCAGTGTCGCCACATGCATGTTTTTGGGTTGCGCAGAAGTAGGCTACTTCTCTTGTGCTTTTCTGTCACTGTATGGAAAAGAACATTCTCCTTAACGTCCCACAGAAGAAGCAAAGGAAAGTCCTAAGGGTTTGGGTTGAACAACATGAGGGTGAGTAGGTAAAATGATGAGAAAACTTTCATTTTTGGCCGAACTCTCCCATTTTTTTGCCCTGGCTGTTTGCAATCTGTCTGCTGTGTTGTTTGCCGTTCTCACAGAGATGTGTTAGACAGATATAAAAGTGTAGGACGGTAGGACCCAACCTCAGACAGAATGACATAAGCCCGGACTCTCCTCTTCTGCCGGCCAGGGGAATTCCTGGCAGGGTGATTTTTTAAACTTAATGACTGAATCACATTGCCAGGGATTTCCAATGGCTCGTTTGAGGGACTCGACTGGGAGACTAAAGCCACGTCAGATATATGCAACGCAAACACACACACACACACACACACCTGAATGAAACGCTAATCCTGAAGGAATGTGGACCAGTCTCGCACAGACACACACATGCTCACGGGTTAGAGGTGACAAAAGTGCAAATTCACATGAATTTCTATGCAGGTTGTGTGGTGTCAGGACTTACCTCACTTGTGAACACTGCATTAAACTTCTATGTTCACAGTGGTTAAGTTCTGCCATCCAGGAACCGACATCAGCAAAGAAGGACGAGACCTTGAGTGTTGTCAATGCCTTGGTTTATAGCCACTAGTGTCATCAAACTAAATGTATTCACCCTGAGGACTGTGACGTCTCATTCATTGCATGTAGGCCTATATAATGTTCCTCATAGAACTGCATTAAAGATGCACTTGATCGGACCGGAGCGCCGGTGAATGATAGGCCTAAATCTATCCCACACTGTTGTGACAGGGATGTTTGTATCAAGTTGGTTGGTATCTTAATCTCAGATGTTAAGCACAATATACAGCAAACAAACCATAGCCTGAAAATAAAAATACTTGGATAAACATCTTTGTCGGTCTTGGAACAATCTCCCATCAAACTGTTTTTTTTTTATGTGTCGGACAAAAAGCATACAAATGTTCACATTATATCCCATATTTTGACTTTTTTTCTTCTTCTTCTGTTTACCAACCCATATTTTTAGTGCTTTATTGTACATATTTTGTTAAAATTAACTAGAATTTGTTTAATTAAAAAATATATATATATATATTCTATAGCAGACCTGTGAAGCCTTTTGACCTTTATTTATTTATTTCATTATTATTTCATAAAGACACAACTAGTTGATTAATTATATAATAAAGACATAAATGATCAAATAAATACATACATTTATGTATTAAATAAAAATATGTTAAAATAAATGAAATAATAATTCAGAAAATAATTCTGATCAATTTAATGTTGGTGCTTTTTGACAGTTATAATTATGTTATTTATGCAGGTCCTTTTTTTAATCAGCCAGTCAACTTGTGGACCACCAGTGGTGAACCACTGTCCTATCTCTTAGCCTTAACCATTAACTACCCCTCAGAAAGAAAGGTGCAAAGCTATCACTGGGGCAGTACCTTACCTAAGGTACAAAAGCATCATTTTTGTACCTTATTTACCCCTAAATGGTACATAATAGTCCATTAAAGGTACATATTAGTACTTTAAAAGTACATATTAGTACTTTAGGTGTGCATACCTTTTAGTTTTTGTACCTTATGGTGCTGCCCCAGTAACAGATTTGTACCTTTTCTTCTGAGGGGTAGTTAATGGTTAAGGCTAAGTGGGTTAGAGATAGGACAGTGGGATCTTTTTTCTGAGAAAGTGAACAGATTGGCTAAAAATGAACATTGTTCCAGGACCAATAAAAGATATTTTATCGTTTTAGGTGTTTTTTAAAAAAAAATAAGATATATGTGTTTTGTAAGTTTGCAACTGTTAATCCTATTAGCAGAGCTGAAAAAATGTGTACATTTAAATAAAAGAACTCTGAAAATCATCTCTTCAGTATGTGAGTTTTCAAAGCGAAATGGGGCAACTCGTTGCAAGAGGCCATATCATTGGTACCAGAATTCGAACTGTAAAGCATAAACAACAAAAGGAATAAACAGCAAAGACAATTAGTGTCAAAGTTTACCAACAGGGATGTTTAGGACAGTTGCTAAGTGACCACACATGTCCGAACTGAATTTGAACTTCGGAGGCCCAGTTTCTACAAAAACTCTTCAAATGTGGCAGAGCAGCCATTTGGAAACTGTTTGTATCCAAGGCCTGAGCGATGCATTAAACGCAAAACAATGGGAAAGAATGGTACCGTGAGTCAACTTTTACAATATTTCCCGCATCCAGGCCGGTTTGTCTTACGAGAAAAGCCAAAGGATGCCTGCAGCTCGCAACCGCAGCTGTGAAACATGGTGGGGGATCTGTAATCGGCTCACAGAAATCCTTGAGGAATATTCCTGTAGCGACCAATGTTCATCTACGCCATCCTCTCATAATGTTCCCACATACAGCTAGAATTCAAGAGCGAGTATGAAAGCAAAGTTTGCATGGCCTCTATCCTTATGAAGGCCTTGATATCATTTTATGTTTTAGATATTTCCATAATTTGATCCACCTGTTGCAGCAGATCAATGAGACTGCTTTCATACAATTTCTGTCTGGCTGTTTGTTCTTCTCCACGGTGAACTAATATTGTTGGCACCTTTATGCTAAAATGTTTTTGCTTTCTTTATTGTTTTCCCTCATTTGTAAGCCGCTTTGGATAAATGCATCTACTAAATTAACTCATTACCAATTAAAATACCATAATTACCATATGAAAAAATCTTAGTGTGTGTATACATATATATATATATATATATATATATATATATATATATCTGTGTGTGTGTGTATAATCATAAATATATATTTATATTTACATGTAGTTCTTGTTATATATATGTATATTTCTATGTATGTTTGTGTAGGCTATATATAAACAGAAAAACTACATACAAATATATTTATGATTATACATGTGGATATATATATATGAATTTATATAATCATAAATATATATTTTAATATTTACATGTAGTTCTTGTGTTTCTCTTGTGATTCTGCTTATCATCGGGTGTCTTCAATAATGCTCAATCCTCACGCATAAATATTATTTTTAATTGATTTTGTTTAATTATATTTAATATTATTTTATAAATACAATTGTTATATTAACCATGAATGTACATCATGGAAATATTTTTGTACAGCGTTTAACTTGCGTCTATTTAAATAAACAATTGTATAACATTACAGAATTACAGTACTGAGAATCTAATGGGACTCAAACGTAAAATGTTTGGATATGTTATTGTAATGATAATTTGGGGGTCAGATGTGCTTTATTGTCATTAAAATAAAGTATGGAATATCATTTATGTCTTAAATGAGTAATGTGACGTGTTGTCGAGACCTTCATTCTGCATGAGTCATAAATACTATTAATAAGGTTGTTGTGAAGGTTTCATTATGTCTTTAACTCAGTTTCGTATGATTTTGTTGCATGCTTCTCGTGTGCTGCTGTGCGTTCGATGGTCTCTCTCTCTCTCTCTCTCTCTCTCTCTCTCTCTCTCTCTCTCTCTCTCTCTCTGTCTCTCTCTGTCTCTCTCTCTCTCTCTGTCTGTCAGTGGTCTGGTCTCCTGTGCCTGCTGTGCTGATAATCAGTGTTTGGCTGCAGCTGGCTCAGTTCAGCAGGAACAGGAGCCTGGTCTTCTCTCTGTGGCCTTCTGCTCCAAACACACACTGATAACACACACACACACACACAGAGAGAGAGAGAGAGAGAGACAGGACTGTTCTCCACAGCACAAGCTACAGGTATGACCATGCACAATACATATACACAAATTCACTGTTCATAATGATAAAAACATTTAATATACACATTTTTTGACCAGGCGAGTATAATATTTAAATAATGTTAAACAATATGAATGGACTCTTTGGTTTGATATGTATTGTCTATTTCAACACTATAAATAAAATACTTTATAAAAATCTGTCTTACTACGTGTCTTTTTTGCTGAAACAAGAAATTGTAATATATATTTTATATTATTAAAATAATTATTTAAAAAGTTAGATTTATGAGAAATAATACATAAATATTATTTACATGTTGTAATTTATGTAAACCATTGTGCCTCTACAACTTTTATAAGAAATTATAATAAAGTTATGAATTACAAAAAATAAAATACATAAATATGTTTTATATTTTATCAGGTAAAATAATTCAAATGTAGCCTATTATATTAGCAACATGCATCATAAAAGGCATAATAGAAAGCGTTCATTTTATATATGTAAATATTGTTTAATATAATTATTGTAAAACCAATTATGAGATGTTGAAATAATAAACTGTAATGCAGTTAATATATGATTAAATGCTTGATTTGAAAATACATTTGTATTTAATCTTATGTATTTAACCAAAGGGTAGGCCAATGAGTTCAATACACAACGCAAATATATATTTTAAAAATATATAAATATGAATTGAGGGACAATATGTAAAGAGAAAAATAACACCTTTGTTGCTCCAGGTGGACAGTCCAAGCATAGTTACGGGGAATAGAAGTGTTCTTGGACAAAAATATCAGCTAAAAGACTTTAGCAAGCAGAATATACCGTGCTTAGCATAAGTGAACACACCCATGCTAAAGTTGACTAAAAAGAGGAATAAAAAATAATCTTTTGGAAATTGATCTTAATGCCTTAATTTAAAAAATGCGGAAAAATCCAACCTTTAAGGACACCAATTTTCTTTGTGAATGAATAATGTATCGTAAATAAATAAATGTATTTCCTTAAAATACAGGGTGCATAAGTCAGGACACTCCTATGTTAAATTCCCATAGAGGCAGGCATAGTTTTATTTTTAAAGGCCAGTTATTTCATGGATCCAGGATAATATGCATCCTGATAAAGTTCCCTTGGCCTTTGGAAATAAAATATCCCCACATCAACACACACCCTTCACCATACCTAGAGATTGGCATGGTTTTATTTCAGTTAGGCTAATAGCTGGTTTGATTTGCATTGAGAGATGATCTTATGGAAAGTACCCCATGCCAATCTCTAGGTATGGTGAAGTGTGTGTGATGATGTGGGGCTATTTTAATACCACTCATATCCCAAACCGGCTCTATGGATGTACAACTGTGGCTCTGTCCCAACACCAAGTGAGCTGCCTACGGAGGCGGTATTTTAAGGCATCATAGGTGCACTCCCGACATTGTTCCAGAAATCGACATATGTCTTGTAAAGGCAAACGGCAGCATCACATATTTCCTTCATGGAAATGCTAAATCCATTTTTTTTTTTTCTCCAGAGGACTGAAGAAAAAACCCAGACAACTATTTGTGAAACTAGTTTTGGTATGCTATTTGCATTGCAGGGTATGTCGTGTTTCTTTTCAGTCTATAGTTAGAAGAGAATGTCGTAAGTGTTATTTTTCAGATACTTAGCTCTCAACACCTGTTCCTCTCGTTTGTTCATCATTTATCTTCTGCTTCTGTCACGTCCGATTCTCTGTGAAAATTTCCCAAACGGTAAACAGTGAAATAATGTGTCAACGACTGACTTTCTTTTCTTTTTTTTTTTCTGGCTGCGACCGAAGGGCAAACAATTGGAAAACTGCAGCAAGTGACCATGGAAACCAAAATACATACACATACAATACAAATACAGACATTTCAATGTTTGATCGCCAAACCACAAGAGGAACTCGGTCTGAGTTGATTTAGAAATCAATTCAGAGAATAATCCTTATAGAGCAGCAGATGCAGAGATGACGTTGAGCTGTAAGCGTTAACAGACAGTATCTGTATGTGTCTTCCATTAAGGACAGTATAACAAAAAAGCTGTTAAAACCAATCATTTATTGAATAGATTTAAGATTTTGTGGAATATCAAAGTCTTTTATTGTTTGATTGGCCTATTATTTAGTTTAGTTTTTTCTCACTTTCTTGTATTTTATATTGTTGTATCCCTAACCCTGGCAAATCTTTTTCTTGTCCTGTAATTGTTGTTCAAGGAATACAAAAAATTTAGGATGTGTCATGTTCTTCTAAAATGTATTAAAATTAATTTTAAAAAATTCAAATAAAAAACCCATTTATAATATATGAATAGCTTATATGTATCATGTTTTTTGCTTTATTATTTAATATAAAAATAAATAAATTATAATTAGATACATTACAAATATATATAAATATAATCTTTTTAATGAATGCATTAAGTTTGATAAATTGTAACGCATTATATAATGTTTATAGGCCCTATACATACAGTATATATATAGATATGTGTGTGTAGCCTATATATATATATATATATATATATATATATATACAAAAATTAAAGTTACAATACACTAATATTTTTTTAAATAAATAAAAGAATGATGTGTAGCATATATATATAATTTTTTATGTTTTTCATATTTTTAATGAATACATTTTTATATAATCTGTTTACCATTCAAATAAAAATCTGTTAAAATGTGTACACACACACACACACACACACACACACACACACACACACACACACACACACACACACACATTTCTAAAAATACCTTTTTGTTTTTATTTTAAAAATATTGTAAATTTAAATAGTATTTTACCTTTTTGCAGGTGGTATTAAATAAAAGCGAAAAATAATATTGTTTTCTATTATGCATTCTAGCCTACATTCAAATGGGTTGTATGGGGCCATATGGTGCGTTTTCATGTTTACTTTAAGTTTAGTGTAGCTGTTTGTGCATGTAGGATATAACATCTACAAAGTTAAAGCTCAAAGAAAAGAAAAACATGTATTCTATCTAAAGAGAAGATCCAGATCAAAATTGAAAAAAATTGAACGCCTCGATTGAATTCTCCAACACCGACCTACGTCACTCGGGGGAAATATTAGCATAATGCCGCCCAAATGCATATGCAAAGGCAGAAGGCGTGGCTTCCGCTGTAGTGTTGTAGTTGTTGAGCTGCGTTTCTATGCGGAAGCAAAATCACTTTATTTAGCCTTCCAAAAGTGGACACAATTAGGAATCTGTTGTTAAGATTTATTTACAACACTGTTCCAGAACAATAGGTACAAGTACAACCCAAATGGTAAAATGTTTTACGGAGGACAGTTCTCTGAATCTGGGACAGTAGGCCTACATCATATCTGAAAGGTTTTTCAAATTAAAAACTTACCACTGTGAAACATTCTGCTGAAGTCACGCTTGAAAAGTTAGTTTCGATCATCAGTATTTTCAGAATCTGACTCGGGTTTGAACTGATATGGTAAAACTGATGACAGTAATAACTGTCTATATAATTGCTTTGGAAGCTGAAGCTCGCGATTATGGGAAGAGTTGTTACCTTTCTGACACACGTGTTTGTCCAATCACAACCACCGGGTCTGATGGCCAATCAGAGCACACTGCGTTTTTCGGAAGGAGGAATTTTGTAGAAACTGGCACGTTTTAGAAAGACTGGGAATAGAGGATCTGCAATAATGTACAGTAAAGTGACAAATAATGTATTTTTGAACATTAACGCATGTTAATTCTACTACACCCAATACACAAAATAATAATCTTTGAAAATATCATAATATGACCCCTTTAACTATTCCATTAGGCATTGTTTAGTGATCAAATATAGCTGAATAAGCGAGGCCACACATTCACGAGAGTCTGTAGTCCAGGTGTGGACACAGTTCTGATGTAAAACATGTAGATCTGCTTTTTCTCATGGGGAGAACAAGAGCGCCGGATGTTTGCTCACACCAAAGCTGTCGCCATGGCTACGAAGAAACCCGTCAGTCAGCGCGAGCAGATGCGCGTCAGAGTTCGCACTGACATCATCGCACTTCCTGTTTCTAAGAGGACAACCAGAGGAACGTCTCTCGTTATTTGTAAGTTAACTAAAGTAGCCTCGCGGACTCTGCGCCACACTTTCCCCTCGAACGCATTTCAGTAGCGTCGTTTTGCTCTCATATTAGTCGAAATGACACCTTTGCAGGTTTGTGATGATGATAGACATGAAGTAATGGGTGGCGGATCACCATGGGAACATAACAGGTAAACTGAGCGTCAGATAAGAGAATGATCTTTGAGCAAACCAGCTTATTCTCACACTTCATAAACCCACCTACTCATTGATAAACATGCACTTTACACCTCCCTTCCGTTTACACAATCAGAGTTCAGATAGAATTAGCTGGAAGCTCAGAAAAAAGGATGTTGATTGTTTGGATATTGGAAGAAATAAATCAATTGTGTTCTGAATGACATTTCATTAATTAACTTTAGTGTATTTATTTATTAACTTTATTAATAATATGCAAGTATTCATTCAATCTCAAAAAAATTCAGGCCCTTGTTCTAAGAAAAACTTCAAAAGGACTAATGTGGACTTTATATAAGACAGCTGGTTCACATACTTTTCCATTCAGTCTTTGTGTAAATTTCCTCCTGATAAATCCTTCCGCACTCATAATAAATTGTATAGGGTTAGGAAAAAGCCATGTCTCTAGTGCAACACACAACTCATCTTCGTCTGGGCTTTAATAAACATCCATCCAAGTAAAGCAAACACTTAGAGCAGGAGAGCATTTCCAAATGGATCAATAATGTGGGGAAAAAATGGAAATCCATTAAATGAAGGAACGTTTTACTGGAATTTAGCCTAATGCTGGATAAAATCAGATACAATTCAGTGTCCTGGCTAGCATAGGTGACACTGTTCTCAGGCTCTCACGACACTTTTTAAACAATATGTCACATAACGTAATATTTACCTCAGAAAAGCCATTCTGTGTCCATAAAATTGCAAAATTGCTCAAATAAATATCCAAGTATATGTTACAGCTTTCGTTCTTCAGGAGAAAAATATATATATATATTATTTATATAACCATATATTGAGAAAAAAAACTGTTTGAATAAGAATATCTCGGTCCTTTCAATGATTAAAATTACCAGCTTTTTTTTTTTTACCATTTTTATTAGTTTATTTGTATCTATTTTCCTTATTAAGGCATTGAAGGATAATAAAGATATTGTTTGTTAAGTGTAGGCCTCGAAAACAAAAAAAGTAGTGCTTGAAAAGATCTTTAACATTTTACAGTATCTGTACAAACCCTGCATATAAATAGCAAGAAAGATGCTGTCTTGAGAGCATTTTGTAAAGAAAAAAAACCCAACTATATATATATTTTACTCTTGTATAATTAAAAATGGTCTTATATGCAGATGTTTACAAATCAGTTTATATTTTTAACCTTTATTAACAGGGTTCCCTGTATGGTTTACAGAATTAGTAGAGAAGCCTTTTTTTTCACCTTCAGAAAAAGTAACATGTAGCTTACTATTGTAGGTTCATGCATATATCCAAATGAATCATATTGAATTTCAATCTTATGAATCATTATTCCCCTGTGGCAATACTTGTCACTCCAAACTGAACTCAAGTTGGCAGACCTGTATTAAATTCTGTCTTGAAATGTGCCTCTTTGGAATAAAGCGTTTGCTAAATGCATAACTGAAAATGAAATGAAAACCATTCTGTCAAACAATAAAAACAAGTTTCAGTTTCATGTCACATCTACGTAGGTACACCTATAAAATTGACTTTCAAAGAAAACAAGCAACAAAAACATTTGAAAATGACAGGCTTTGCATGCAGGTTTCAGATAGGCACTATTTAGGTCAAGACATCGATCGCTTATTGCTGAAAGTTCAAATGTGCAAAAAGGAATTTGAAACTATGCTAACAAAAACAAGACATTCATTAGGTCATTGACATTTAGGTCAAAACACTTGATTTGCACACTTACAACAGCCGAGCAAATACCGTTAACATCTCGACTACTGGTTTCCACAGAACAGCTAAAAACAGTATAAATCCCAGCAGTTTCTCACTGTAATTACATAAACTGTTTATACACTCCAGGCCAAGTGAAGTAAATCAAAAGAGCCTCATGTGAATAAAAATGTACAGTAGTGCATTTTGATTGAGAGACAGTTGGATTACAGGTAGTGAATCACAACTGCCCTCTGGTGGCAGAACAATAAAGATGCACACATGTCTTAAAGAGATAAATACATGCACAGAATTTTTCTTAAATTATTTAATGTCTTTCAACTTCTCTTCATTCATGTCCATGCATTCTTATAATAACATATCTGAAAATGGAGAGAGCATAAACTTCCAGATAAAATGCAGTACTCAAACAGCACACACGATGTTGCAAACAACAATCCGGGGTGAAACGCAATAAAACAAACATTGTATCTTGCTACAGAATTAAATATAAAAACTAGTGAACTAAAAAAAGTAAAAACTTTTGAACATATTTTACCCTATGATTTAACAAGACACAAAGACTTGACAGAAAAGGACAGAAAACCGTGACATATACAAAATAAACAATGATGTTGTGCTTTTTTAAATGGACAATTAGCCAAGATTTTATGTTTTTAAATTGAGCATTCAATATATCTGTACATAAACAAGCTAACAGGAAGACAGTGATGAGGGGTATCGCGTTTAAATAGGTTTTTCAAGAGAACAGCACCGTCAATCACTCTTCTTTTCCTTGATCAGCCTGTTGGCGTTGTGTGCAAAAGTTTCAGCCACTAAAAGTGGAAAGACTATAGAAGCATCAGCATAAACCTGCACAGAAACACAACAGCACAGTTTACCAGATCAGCATGTGTGACGAGTGTAATAGCTGCATGTATGTGATATTTATAACATGCATATTGCGGATGTGATTGAAAAGCATGCCAACATATGAATCTTACCTTTACAGGAGTGGCATCCATGCGGATCTTTCCCCAAGAGACGGCTTCATCGGGCCTGGCGCCGGAATCAGAGCCGTCAAACTCCTGCCCAGTGTTGACGAACACCGCAAAATCTGCTCCATTCCTCTGAGAGACACGAAAAACAGATGACATCTTTTTATTTCGATTGAGTCGAGATCATTGTGCTTTGAGGGATTCATATGATTACCATGAGATTAGCGTTGGAGACATGATGCTTGACGAGACCTCCTCCGAGAATGATCATCCCTGTGGTCTTGGCAAACACGGCCTTGCTGTTCAACCTCCGAATATCTGACGCACACGCAATGAAATGACAAGTGAGATTTGTAAAATAATCTCCAGATTGCGTTCACTTCACATCTTGGGTGACTCACCCTCCACAATGTCAAGCACTAGTCCAGGGTTCTTATATGAGTGGAAGTAGATCATATCACCCAATGAGCCGTCAGTGAGGGCGGGACTAAACACTGGGATGTCATTCTGAAAAACAATCGTCCAATCAGTAAGATTTCCATTTGAGGAAGGCCTGATACAGGTGACTGATATGTCTGTAATTCAAACATTACCTTATAGGCCCAGTAGTACACAGATTCTGGGTTGTTGATTTCTTTGCCAAGCCTGTGGATCATTTTGGAGGGTGTCCAGTGTGTGCCCTGATGTAAAAACATTTAAAAATATTGCATATTCTCACTTGCAAAAAAACTTCAATATGCAAGCCAAATGCAACTAAAATAAATGTATCACATCTGTTATCAGATCTTTTCCAGCATCATTTGGTCAAAAATAGGCATTTTTACACATTTTTAACCACTCAATTAAACAAAATAAAGGAACGTAAAGTAAGGTAAGGTAAAAATAAAATTATATTAAATTAAATGCATCTTTTGATCAAGCATCATTTGGTCAAAAATAGGCATTTTTTCAAATATTTAACCACTCAATTTAATAAAGTAGAGTAACGTAAAATAAAATTATATTAAATTAAATTAACCTTTTGTTCCAGCACCATTTGGTCCAAAATAGGCATCTTTACAAATATTTAACCACCCAAAATAATACTAATAAGTAAAGTAAAATAAAACGTCTCACCTCTGTTTTTTGTTCCAGCACAATTTAGTCAAAAATAGGTATTTTTACACATATTTAACCACCCAAATAAAATAAAATAAAATATTTTGTTCCAGCACCATTTGGTCCAAAATAGGCATTTGGTTTTCAAACATTTAACCACAAAATTTAATACTACAAAAAAAAAACACAAAAAAAACTTCTCACCTCTGTTTTTTGTTCCAGCACCATTTGGTCCAGAATAGGTATCAGCCAGTCTTCAAACTTACAGTAATTATCATTTGGTACCAAGAGATTACCTATTCTGTGACAAAGTATAATTAAATGTATTAATAATTACATATAAACACCACAATGATCTACTCAGGAACCGTTAACTTGCCTATTAATGCCTTGCTGTCGAAGCTCTTTGCCTTTTAGACTGAATTCTCCCAGGTAAGTGGATCCTAAACATTTTATAAAGTCTTCTTCAATCCCTCCTGCTGTGCTCACGATCACATCAACCTACAAAAACATCAAATAATTCAATAAAACATAGATAGTGTAAACTGAACAAAAAAGCGTAATGGTGCTTATTCACTGGGGTGGTGTACCATTCTGTGCTGTGCGAGGTAGCGAATGCTCTCTCGTACACCGGAGCTGATCAGGTTTGATGTGTAGCCCAAGAAAATAGTGCATCCTGAACGAGTCCGATCCTCATAGCCCTCGATCTCGTCCTCCACCGGCTCCAGTCTCTTCTCTATCTACTCCGACCACAGACACGAGAAAGAAAAAACACTTGCAGTCACGTGTGATTTTAAGAGCTACGATATGAGATAACAGACACTGGTAGTATTCAACATCACACAATGCTCCTTTCAATTACAAAAGCAATTTGTAATTGATAAAACAAGCCCACAAACAAATTGCATGTTTCTGTAATAATTGAACATTTATTATTAAGTCACACTTTTTAAGTTATTAAATAATGTTATTTATACCACATTGATTAGCTATTAGTATTTGATGTACCTTCAAATATGAATATACAGTGGCCCCCAAAAAGTATTTGGACAAGTTTATTATTATTCTGAATGTCTTTGTGTAAGATAAACCATTTCACATAGGTTTGAAAAGTTGTAATAAATATTATTAAAAAAAAAAAAATATATATATATATATATATATATATATATATATATTCTCTTATGCTCAATGCAGAAGTCTCTTATGCTCACCAAGGCTGCATTTATTCGATCAAAAATGCAGTGAAAACACATTTTCTATGTGAATATTTTTTTAAAGTAATTTATTTCTGATCATAGCTTTCACATGATCATGTGATCACATTTCACATGATCCTTCAGAAATCATTATAATATGATGATTTGATGTTCAAGAAACATTTTAAAATTGGCTTCATATTTTTGTTAAAACCGTGATGCAAAGGAACCGCATTTATTTGATATTGAAATCTTTTGTAACATTATAAATTTACTGTCACTTTTCATCAATTTAATGCATCCTTTCTGAATAAAGTTGTTCATTTATTCCTTTCGTTTAAAAACAAACATCACACTTCTGAATGGTAGTGCATCACAGTTTCCACAAAAAAAAAAATTTAAGCAGCAATAACAGTTTTCAAAATTGATTATATATATATATATCTATATATAAGTAAAAACGCCAAATCAGCATAATAGATCTCATTGTTGTTGTCGTATAAAGTGTTTGAGAGGTCCCTCACCATCCTGTTGATCTCCTGCACGGCCTGGCCGAAGCTGCTGGCCTGAAAGCCCGTGGTGAGGAAGGACTGCAGCAGGGCCTGATGATCCACTCCCTGGTTGAAGTCATAGCCTTTAATCTTGAGCATGTCCTGCGGGAGAGGGGTGCTCTCCTTCAACACTGCGTCCCTCGCCACGGGGGGAGCCGGGTGAGCCATGACGAGCAGCCTGGTAATGATGATACACAACCATACAAACAGCTTATTACATAACTGAACTCAGTTAGTTTCACCAGGGTACAGATAATAACACCATGCGCTGATATATATCATGGTACTGAATGTCTACAATAATCATTTACTGTGGTGTTTATATGGCACTTCAAATAATACCATGGTACAATTGATATATTCTACCACAGCACTTTTTAACAACTTATGCACATGTTATCTACTAAAAACATTTGAAGGTAACGTTATACTAGTCCCCTGCAGTGCTAGATCATTGAATTTAACGGGTCAATAATTGATTGTGTTATATAACGCAAATATAAATAAATATTCTATTTGTTTCTGTTTATTTGAATGTCTAAAATAATGTTACACTCACCCCAGCGGTTAAGTATGCAACACCCGGTATGTTAATGTAGTTTGTCGTTGATCGCACTCACTAGACCGCACATTTGATCAGCCACATGTCCACATGTACGGCAAGCGCAGCGGTACAAACTAAATGCAAAACGCGAAGTGACTGTGGCTGCATTGAAATCATATACTTCCCCACTGTAGGCTACAATAGGCCTATGTGACAAACGAGGTATTGCTGAATTCGGAACCGCATAATACTCTTATTATTTTCCTCATATATTTCTATTGTTGAAATAGTAGTAGTAGTCTTAATATGTGGTTCCGAATCCGATTTTTGCTGTGCACATATATATTAGTGTCCTCTTTGAGTGTGGGAAATTTTAACAACGTAAACATATCAGATCCGAATGTAACAGGTTAAAGAAAGATAAATATTATTGCAACCTTTCATTTTCTGTTTTGTATGTGAGTTTGTTTCACCAAAATCTTGTATTGTTCAGTTATTTCTTGGTAGCTTATAGGTATTGGGAGAGTTATTTGTTGTGTAAGTGCGCCCTCTATTGGATAGAGGCTGGAGTGGCTATATGCTGAATTTTCTCGTTCTTTTCTCAAGTCTGCATTCGATTTGACTGAGAGAGGCTGATTCTGATGGATAGAATCCTGATATTTTGCTCTCTTTGGAATTGTGCAGAATAAAGTGTCCTGAGGAACGTCAGCGTCTTGTCATCAGTGCACCAGAACACAACGCAGTAGTCGAAGTGCAGTAGCGAGGTGCAGAAAGAGCCGGATACACGAAGATATCAGCAAAAAAAAATGTCTAAGATAAGACGTTCACTTCACCATGAACACTCCACAATGAATAGCTTATTATCCTTATGTGCCTGTTAAACGTAACTGGTATAATCACAAACGTTATTCTGTGCCCTAAAAACTGGCATATTTCATGCAAGATCATTTTATTCATGCAATTTTTTTTATTTATTTATTTATCTTTATTTATTATATTTGCAATGAACATTTAGTTACCTTTACATCATTAAAAATGGGTGTCTCAACTATACCACATATGGGTACAGTTGAGACAAAAAGTACCTTATTTTTATGAGCTAATTGTGGAAAATATAAACTACTTATGGGTATTATTAATTGATAATATCTAAGTCTACAAGCTAAAGGAAATTCACTTCTTTTCAGTATCTATTTTTGTGTGAAAAATCAAAATGCAAAAAGTGTCTCAACTGTACCCAGTCTACCCAAACTTAGTTCAATTAAGACATTTGAAATATGCACTATTTAATTGATAGGTAAATGGCAAATTACAGAGTAATTGATTAAAAGTGATTGCTCTTCATAGGAGCACACTATTCTACAAACACCGTTCACATTTAATATTCTCATACATATCAGGATGATAAAGCTTCTGTGCTCACAGTTACACAGTCAAGAGAGGTTTCATGACCACCAGAGTCAAATCAAATACTACTGAACTTTCGTGACATTTCTGGCACTGTTGATGTGACCTCAGAACTCAACCACATCACTGGACCTTTGATGCCTCCAGCAGTGTGTGTGTGTGTGTGTGTGTGTGTGTGTGTGTGTGTGTGTGTGTGTGTGTGTGTGTGTGTGTGTGTGTGTGTGTGTGTGTGTGTGTGTGTGTTGGAGGAGTTCATCATCCCATTGAGGTATAAATGCCTCCAAAAACTGGACACCGCCTCTTCCTCACTGAAACAAGAACATTTGAACTCTACACAACAAGCCAAATGGACTCTTGAGGTAAAATTACAGCTTCAGCCATGATCTATCAGACAGAATTATACATTCAAAGATCATAGAAATAATACATGTTATGCTCAGAGTAAGATGTAGATGCTTTCCAGCTGGTTTCCAGTAAGGTTGAGCAGCAGTGATGGACGTATACTGCAGTAATAACGTTCTTCAGGCCAGGAGAACCGTGGAACAGCTGAGAATGGAGACAGAACTGCAGAGAATCAAGGTGAGATGCATTCATCACTCCATGATGATATAAACCACTGCACTTCATACATTCTAGAGTCTATCTTTTATGGTATATGGCTGAAATGATAATAGACTCAACTTCCGAGCATAATAATATAATACACACTTAAAAATAAATGTTCTTTATGGGTTCTTTAAGTTCTCTGTGGAAATAGGTTCTTTAGATTCTAAAATGTTATTTACATTAATAATTTAAAAAAAAGACATCTAAGGATTAAGGATTCACTGCAAAACACCCCCTTTGGAATTTTTGAGAGTGTATAATATAATATAATATAATATAATATAATATAATATAATAGTAATGTCCGTTCTGGGTTTGAGTAGTGATCCTGTTAGATTTGCACTGTTTTCTGTGTTAGTTCATGTTTCCTTTGTCATAGTTCGTTAGTTGCTGTGGTTTTTGATTTGCCTCGTGTTAGTACTTAGTGTTTCTGTGTGTGTGTGTATACATATATATATTTTTTATCCTTCATTTTCATTTGTTCTTATCATATTTAGAGTGGTTTTTCTTTTAAAAGTGTATAATATAATCACTGTTGGGTAAGTTACTCTAAAAAAGTAATTCATTACATTTCATCTTCAACAGTGCAATTAGATTACTGTACTTATTACTCTCTCTAAAAGGCATTGCATTACTTATTAAAACAATACTTTTCTAAATCCCACATCAACCTCGACCGCTAAAACAATACGATAGACATGAAACCGCTCTTTTCATTCTTTCAAATTAATAATATATAATTGCATAAATTATTCTTCTCCCTATTTAAAGGGAGGTTACATTAAAAACATAAATTTTGACATTAGGCATTACATTTTGATGTTAAATCCACTACTTTTATATATAATTGTTTATAGTCTATATTCAATGCAATTACATCAGAACTGTAATTCAATTACAGAAAATAAGAGCAATCCCTTACTTTACTTTTTCAAGGTAAAGTAATTAAAATACAGTAATTAATTACTTAGTAATGCATTAAACCCTACACTGAATATCACATGATGTAATATAATATAAATGTCTGTATATGTAACATGTATGCACGTGTGTGTCAGATTTCGGCAGCAGCAGGGCAGATCGTCCAGTACTGTCAGGAACACAGGAGAGCCGATCCACTGCTCACCGGGATCGCTGCGTCTTCCAACCCGTTCAAAGACAAGAAGACATGTGTGCTGCTGTAATCATCAGTCTTACTTTTTATTTGCAGTCTTGAAACGACACCTTGACAAATCAAACTGGATTATCGAATTGTACATTTATAATGCTTTTTTTTTTTTTTTTTTTAAACAAGCAATCAAACAAAAAAAGAGATTTTGATCACAGGACATTCAGTCAGTCACAGAGCAATGATATCACTGCACTGTCTTATAACTCTGCAATTATAAATAAATCGTAAATATGGACTTTTCTTAAATTAAGTCTATTTATTAGTTTGTTATGGTCTTAAAAGTGTTCACTGACAGTGCATTCATTTTAAAGCACAGTGCCTCGTTTTTTTTAAGCTGTGCACTGTATACTTGTATAAGTGCACTGACAAGTATACAAGTATATATTTTCTTTTTTGTGTATTACACATCTAGGGAGCTAAACACTGAAAACTGATTTATAATGACTCTTGTTTGTACTAATTTAACTTCACTGTATTATACTATGTTGTTAACATCAATTGTGTTGAAATTTCAAGTAATGATTACACTAGCAAACTGGAAACAAGTATAGTTGTAAGGAAAACAGAGGTGGTGTTTCTGAAATGTTTAGTGTGCTATCGTAGTCCGAGCTCTACACGGAGAACCATGGACAGCAGGGAATGTCAAGTTTTTGTTTCTACAAACCTGTCTCAGACACCTAAACCATTGGTTTTCATCTTTTCCTCAATAAAAGCAGCACATGAATGTTGTTCCCTGCATTGAAATGCTTTTTAAACTCTCAGTTTCTGAGCCTCCAAACCTCCACGTTCATGTCACCAGAAGCGATGGCCAGCGTTCCTCCTTCAACACTTAACTGGGAAGAGAAAAATTATGAACCTTTATTTATGCATGGCAGTATAGACTTCTGCTAGATAAGAGTAATAGTGGTATAATCCAACAGAAATATTTATGAGACATGAAGGTTAAGATTCACTTCACTTCCATTCTAACATTAGATGGCATATAGAAATGAGTCAACCATATTCAACGGTGCATCTGTTATAAAGGCTTTGAAAGTGGCTCATCCAATTAGCTTTATAATGCATTTGAGTTTTGAGTCTTTTTTTTAAATTCAAGGGTTACATAATGTGAAGCTTATTTTGCAATGATTCATTCGTTTGTTTTGAATAATCACATTTTTATGATTTGGATCCATCCAATTCCAAAATAAAAACAATCCAATATGATGAGAAAAATACTTCTCATTGGATTATCCAAAAATAGGCACGATCATATCTACCGTGCTGTAATAAATAATGACATCACGCAATCTGAATAGCGTGACAAATAATGACAAAATATGAATATCGAGGTGCAAAATGATATCAATGCAGAATGACTACACAATTCAGGATAATGCGCTTAGTGTGTCGTTACACGACAACAATGTACTGAAAAAGTTTTTCTTTTGCGAGAACGATTTAAAACGCTGTTTTATTCATGCCAGGCCAGTAGTTAGCAATGTCACTCTTTAAAGAAACACTATGGGCCGATAGACCGAACACGTGATAAAAGTTTGAGTTTTTGGGCCACCAAAACATCATTGTTGTGTAAATGAACGGCCAAAACGCATAAAAAGTTTTACGATTTTAGTTGAAAACGCTGTTGTGTAAACAGCCCCTTATTTAAGTTCTCTTTTAGGAAATAAACATGTGAACTGAATATCCATTAAAAAAATAGTCTATATACAATAATCTAGAGGTAAATAGCATTACCATGTTTTTGATAAATGTTTTTGGAAGAAGTCTTGTATTCTCACCAAGGCAGCATTTGTTTGATAAAAACAAACAAACTGTAAAAATAGGACAAAACTGTGAAAGAGTTGGGCTGCTTCATATTTTTTGTTGAAACCATAACATTTTTTTCATTATCTGATGAATAGAAAATTCAAAAGAACAGCATTTATTTTTCTATTTTTAACATTATAAATGTCTTCACTGTCAAATTTTGATCAATTTAATGCATCCTTGCTGAAAAAAGTATTACTGTGCCCAATCATTTAAGATATATGATTTTGGTCAAACTGCACACTTTTATGACCGCTTGAAAGGAATGTACAAAAAAATAAAAATAAAAAATGAATCATCAAAGAGAAAAATCATGGTTAAATGTGTCATCATACCCCATTAACTCCTGCCTGATGGTGAAGGGTGCACAGCGTCTGTGGTGGAGCACACGGGAGGTGGATCTGCACAGAATAAGAGATGTGAGCTGCCGATAACCTTAGATGAATGCCGACAAGACACATTTTGATCTGTGGGATGCCTTACCTTGATAGTGCGGTCAGAGGAGCACGTGTAGAGAGTGCCAGGAGAAGAGTGAACACCTGTGACCAGTGACCGGTGGATGTTAAAGTGTGATATGGGTGTCAGGCAGCTGTTGTGCAGGGAGAAGGTGTGCACGAGTCCACGGTTATCCCCGGCCCACACCTCACGACCGCTGTGGCACAGCGACAACAGGTATGTGCTCAGCTGCAGACATGCCGAGAGGGACCAGACTGAAACAGCTGCTTGTGGGAGCACGTCATCATTTATTATTTTACGTTTAGCTTGTGTGTGAATGCCTATGGAAGCTTGTTTCCACCACAGAATAAAAAATAAAAAAGGTAATTATCTCACAATTCTGACTTTATTTCTCACAATTGCATGTATATATCTCGCATTTCTGACTTTATATCTCACAGTTCAGAGAAATAAATAAATTCCTAATTCCGAGATGTAAACTCACAATTGTGAGATAAAAAGTCGCAATTATCTTCAATAATGTTTTATTCTGTGGCGGAAACAAGCTTCCATTAAATTGTGAGTTTTTATCTCACAATTCTGTGAAAACATGTCAGAACCGCGTGATATAAATTCGCAATTGAGAGAAAAGAAGTCACAATACTGAGTTATTTCTCACAATTCTGACCTTAAAACACGCAATTGCGACTTTATTTCAAGCAATTCTGACTTTATATCTCGCAATTCTGAGAAATAAAGTCAGAACTCGTAATTGTGAGATAAAATGTCGCAATTATCTTTTAAAATGTTTTATTCTGTGGCGGAAACAAGTTTCCATAAATACCTGAACCTTCTGCAGGAGCTTCCCCGCCCTGCGGTCGAACAGAGCAACGGTTTTGTCTTTACTGCCTGATAAGATGTACTGGTCATCCGACACCAGGCACAACACAGCATCACCGTGGAGATGAAGACTCTGGACCAATGGGTCTGCAGCTGTTACACATAGATGACAGTTGCCAACTTAATACAGATCCAACGGGCACGAGCCAATCACATCAAAGTGATTTCACAGGAGTCTACGTTTTTGAATAAAGTTTCGTCTGAAACATTTATTATTATTATCAATGTTGAATCCGGTTGTACTGCTTAAAATATTTGTTGTAACCTTTTTTTCAGAATTCTTTGTTGGGAAAAAAAATATTTTGAAACATTTATAAATGTCTTTACTGTCACTTTTCACACACTGACTAAAAGTGACAGAATCGCTGCTGAATATAAGTATAAACTTTTGAATGGTAGTTTGATTTTACAGGAAGTGGTTCTTGGAAACGTACCTACCAGTTCATTAACACTGGGCCTAAATGGTGAACTCTGTTATTTGTGAGTATAAAGCACACAAGCTTTGATTTATTTTTAAATAATGCAAATATATTTATACATTTCTAATTGTGGCTTAGTTGTCCAAATACTTTTTAGGTCATCGACCTAAAGATCAACACAGAATCAATACCATTACCTTCCGAACGATCCTAATGCCAGGATTTCTCGAACAATGTGAATGTCTCAGCAGTGCATTATTTGTTTGTATTCGGTGCATTTCACTGTGGATTATTTGGTCAATTTCGGCGCAGGCTTTGCAAACAGAGACTTATACGATATGGATCTGCCAGCAACGCCACAAACATGTAAGTAATCATGTTTATTCTAATGCCTGATCAGTGATCAGTGATTTCTGATGTATAATTATTCAAGTTCAGACAGATAATCTTTCTCTCAAAATCGTTCAATAATGTTTATTCATCAGTAAATCAAGCCAGTGACGCGGTGATGTAGACGTAGGTGTTGATATGCTTATGTCCTGGCTGTGACGTCACAAGTCTCCACTTTTGAGATCCTGTCGTTTTCTGGCCTTGGTTTCAATAAACGCATTTTTTGGAATAACAAGAAAGTTTTGAGTTTTGAAACTTACAGGGTATTTTTTATAGTATTTTATAACTCTTAACTGTCAAAGGATAAATTTGAATTCTCAATTCATGACCCCTTTATATAATATAATAACCGCTGAAATGACTTCAGCTGAACAACAGCCGAAATGCATAATTTTCCTGTTCATCACTGTAAAGCTGCATTGAAACAATCGGTGTTGTATAAAGCGCTATATAAATAAAGGTGACTTGACGTGATAAAAATATAAATAATAAAAGCTCATTCAAAATATTAATAAATACAAATATTATATAAATAATACTAAAATTATTTAGTAATAAACACTAATTCCCTTAGTGTTTTTAAATTGTCCCTTAAAACGTACTTTTTTTAGGGTAGCTTTTATGTGATTCGTGCGATTGCTTTGTTTGTTATTATATTGGCTTTTTATTGTTATTGTTTGTTTCGTTTTTACGGCCTGGACTGTTATGTGTATTTTTTTATTTCATTATCTTTATGTAAAGTGCTTTGAAATGGTACATTTAAAGGCACTATATAAAATAAAGATTATTATTATTATTAAAATAACAATGGTCAAATAATAAAAATAAATAATTAAAAAAAAACTGTTCATATACGTGATTCATTCACAACCAATAAATCATTCACAATAAGACCATGAATGTGCATTAAGAAAACAAAGGGGCTGCTGAACTTTGACTCACCTCGGGTGTCAAAGATGTTTAGTCTCTGATCATGTGACCCGGCCAGCACCGTGTCCCTCTCACAGGACAGACACAACACAGCAGCTTTGCACTGGATGAGTCCCCGTTCTGCTCCTCCGGCTTCAAGATCCCAGAGCCTCACGGTGCTGTCGAACGAGCCCGACGCCAGCAGAGGTCCGCTGGATGCCAGGCACCACACCCAGCCCCGGTGGGTGCTAATGGTACCCCGTCCCGCTAGAGTGTGCATTAAGGTGCCTCTGGAGCCGTCTCGAAGGTCCCAGAGGTTCACGTTTCGGTCCCGAGAGCCGGAGGCGCACAACGCCCCTGTTCCACCCAGCAGGAGGACACAATTCACATCTGCAATGTGGCCAGATGGAAGAATGATGTGCTCCAATGGTGAAGAAGTGCTGGACGACTCAATCAGATTGAGACTGTCAGGTGCATTCTGGGATTGAACTTGCATATTTTCATCTCCTGCTTCCGCTGCACCGTGTAAGTCAACATCCAGCTGCATGTCTTCCAAGTTCCTCTCAGCTGACGGGACTTCGCCGTTCACCCCGACAACCGCCTCTTCCTGTCTCTCTCCCTCTCCCCGGTTCTCCAGCCCTGTCCAGCAGCCAATCAGCTGCTCCATTTCCAAGCAGGCCTGGGACCAATCAAAATCCTCCTTTGGCCCGACTGGGAAAAGTGCTTTGGGACCTGAGAGTTTTTGTGCCCTCAGCTGCCACATCAAGCGATCCTCGCCAACCTTTCCCAACGTCTGACATACCTGAACATAGAAAAAGAGGCATACGTGATAATAAGATGTACACTATCATTCAAAAGCTTTTAAAAAATATATAAAACATTAAAGGGTTAGTTCACCCAAAAATGAAAATTCTGTCAGTTTTTACTCACCCTCATGTTGTTCCAACCCCGTAAGACCTTCGTTCATCTTCGGGACACAAATTAAGATATTTTTGATTAAATCTGAGAGCTGGTTCACTCCTCCATAGGCTTCTTCAGGGATTGAAACTTGTTCCCCGAAAAGTTATTAAAGAAAAGACATCGTTAAAATAGTTCAAGTGACTACAGTGGCTCAATCTTAAGTTTATCAAGCGACGAGAATACTTTTTGTGTGCATAAAAACAAAAATAACGACTTTATTTCAACTAGTCCTGCAGAGTTTAGTTCCAACCCTAATCAAACACACCTGAATCAGCTCATCAAGCTCTTCAGGATCGCTTGAATATACAAAGTCAGGTGTGCTGAAGCAGGATGGAACTAAACTCTGCAGGACAGTGGCCCTCCATGAGCAGGATTGAAGACCTCTGCTCTACGCAATTACATTAGTTTAACTGACTAGAGGCCCACAGAGAAGGAAATGAATAGTTGAAATAAATTTGTTATTTTTGTTTGTTTTTGCGCACAAAAAGTTTTCTCGTCGTTTGATAAACTTAAGATTGAGTCACTGTAGGCACTTGAACTATTTTAACGATGTCTTTAATAACTTTTCGGGGCCAGGCAAGTTTCAATCCCTGAAGAAGCCTATGGAGGAGTGATCCAGCTCTCAGATTTAATCAAAAATATATTAATTTGTGTCCCGAAGATGAACGAAGGTCTTATGGGGTTGGAACAACATGAGGGTGAGTAAATACTGACAGAATTTACATTTTTCCCTTTAATACTTTTATTCAGCAAGGATGCATTCATTTGATCAAAAGTGGCAGTAAAGACAATTATAATGTTCAAAAAGATTTATACTTTTGAACTTTCTATTCATTAAAGAATCCTGGGGTCTTTTTTTAATCACAGTTTCAACACAAATACTAAGCAGCACAACTGTTTTCAACATTGATGGTAATACGAGTTGTTTCTTGAGCATCAAATCATCATATTAAAATGATTTCTGAAGGATCATGTGACACTGAAGACTGGAGTAATTATGCTGAAAATTCAGCTTTTTAATCACAGGAATAAATTACATTTAAAATATATTCAAATAGTATAATTAAATTGTGATATTATTGGACAATATTACTGTATTTTTGATCAAATAAATGCAGCCTTGGCGAGAATAAGAGACTTATTTTAAAAACATACCAAATCTTACTGATCCCAGACTTTTAAACCCAAAAGCTTATGGGATGTCTGAACACAAAAACAGTTGTTTATCATGGAAAAGTAAACAAAAAGTCACATGTTGAAATGTACTAATATTATTATTAATATTAATAAATGCATTCATAATAGTAAAAACTAATAGGCCCAAAAACATGCACATGAACTGAGAAAAGCTTGAATAGGTAAAAAAAAAAAGTCAATTTTGGTTTGTAAATGCGTTTTGAATGTGCAAAGGATTACCTGTGGCAGCACATCAATGACACACTGCGCTGGGAGATGTGAGGCGATCTGTGTAACTATCTCCCATGGCAACGACAGGAGGTTTGCCCCATTGCTAGATGGGGAGGGGCTTGTCTCCAAAGCCATGGCGGACGGTTCCAAATTCAGTCTGTGGGGCAAAATGTCACAATGCAAAAGATTGGAATACACGGCACGATTTACAGTCTGGATGAGCCGAAAGTCATAGCCAGTCTGCAGATTTGAGATGTCATATTTCACAGAAAATCATGTAGACTATCATACACTAAATCATCCAGTCGGAGGATATCGAACATGTTTGAGATTTTGAGCCGATTTTAGAACACAAAATGAGTTTGTTTCCGCGTGAGTCTGCGGTGTTTATTATGACTCGCAAGTCTGCTAGTGCGTTATCATCAGTTGTTAATAATAATAATAATTTGTTACATTTATATAGTGCTTTTCTGGTTACTCAAAGCGCTTTACATAGAAGGGGGAATCTCCTCAACCACCACCGATGTGCAGCATCCACCTGGATGATGTGACGGCAGCCATTCTGCGCCAGAACGCCCACCACACACCGGCTTACTGGTGGAGAGGAGGCAGAGTGATGAAGCCAATCAGTATATGGGGATGATTAGGAGGCCATGATGGACAGAGGCCAAGGGGCAAATTCCCGGGGTTACGCCCCTACTCTTTCGGATGACATCCTGGGATTTTGAATGACCACAGAGAATCAGGACCTCGGTTTAACGTCTCATCCGAAGGACGGTGCTCTTTGACAGTACAGTGTCCCCGTCACTACACTGGGGCGTTAGGACCCACACAGACCACAGGGTGAGCGCCCCCTACTGGCCTCACTAACACCTCTTCTAGCAGCAACCTGGTTTTTTCCAGGAGGTGTCCCATCCGGGTACTAACCAGGCTCAGCCCTGTGCAGCTTCAGTGGGCAACCAGTCTCGGGCTACGGTCAAGTCAGTTGTTGAGTGTATGATGCCCAGTTTTTCATCAATAACTATTTACAAAGTCAGGCAAGTTTATGATGCTTAGTGATTTAAAATCTGTTCAGGTTTTACAAGTCATGAAGTGTATTCCAGCCTTAACTGGTACAGCAATTTAGAACAAATGTGTGTTATTGTTTTTTTAAATAAAGTGCTTTGAAAATAAATACATTGAAAGTGCAAACATGCAAAGGCACGAGTATTCTTTCACAATTACACATGCAAACCACAGTAAATTAAAATGTATTTTTTATATGTAGTTGAAATATAATTTCATACAGACCTCTGAGATAAGGAGTGTGGGGTGTCATTGGCGGTGGAAGCAGCAGGGCATCTCTCTTTCTTCTTCTCCTCCTCCTCCTCCTCTTTCTCCTCCAGGGTGACGTTTAGCCTTGACATCACCTGAAACACAAGAGCATAAAGGGAAGCTGACGTCACTTTCTTTTATTCACATTATAATAAACAACTTGATCTGAAAAGATACGTTCTTTACGCCCATTAATGCTAAATTATTTACTCTGGTTGCCACTAAGTTAAAAAAATAAATGGTATGGCAAACATGACAAAATTATGTTTTTAACCAATTAAATATAATTTAAAAAAACAGGCTGTTGAAGATACACTCTTTTAGTGGTAAGTTGAAATCGGAAGCAGATTTTTCAAGCAGAAATCAATTAGATGCCAGTTGTGTGATTCGTAAATACTTGCATGTCTAATAAAATAAAAATAGAAAACCGATCGTAATAAATAAATATATAACCTATGGATTGTAATAATAGATATTATTTACTTAAACGTGAGATATAACAGAAACATACCTTATTTTTTGATCAAAAATCCGAATGAAAGGGCAAACGATGCATATTTCTCATCCTTCAGGTTTTTGTCACGAACTATTGATCATTTTGGTATGACTCTGCACAATCATCCGAGTTCAGTCTGTTTTATGTATAACGTTATGTCCCTTAACGACGTTGTAAGATTTGTGTTAATGGAGAGCATTTATGTTAGAAAAAAGACAAAATATAGAAGATTGAAACGGCCTTAATATAATATATGACTGACCATAGTTATAAACTGTATGTGATTGGCAACAGCGGACGCATGTAAACAACACTATCCTCCTCTGGCGCACATCATTTACGTCATCGGTGTTTTGGCGTTGTGGTTCGAAATAAATTATTTAGTTTTTAATAGTAGGCTGAGGCTCTTTTATTTTTATTTGTTTTAATTTTTGTATGTTTATAAGTATCTATTGTCCATTCTATTTAATTATTTTGAAATATTCGACAAAAACAAATCCATTAGGTTATTGATTTAAAAATTTAAAAATATTCAAATTATCCTTAAAAATGTTTTCTGATAAAATACGGACGCACATGTTTGTTTATTTGTTTAGGGGAGACCGGGGTCACGTAACACGGGGTCAGTTTAACAAGTCAGAAAAGAGCTGTGTTTGATGTCCTCAATGTCAATCTTTGTATTATATTACAATTATTTGACTTGCATAACCAAACGAAGCCGTTTCTCTAGTTTAATTTTATGCTTTGCATTCATGCTAACTTCGCACCCTCATGCTATAACAGTTAGCTATGTCTGTGGGATATTTTCATATTTGTAACAGTTCACCATTAACCAACTAGTTATCAATCACATCCTCTGTTAAGGCAAAGTCACGTGAGTTTTTTGTTGCGCATCAAGGGATGTGTGTGGTAAATGTGTTTTCATTGTAGTTTATGCACGTCTTCTTTACATGTAGCGCATCATGGCGTTTCCGTGGGTTTTTTTTATCCGACATTGCAAAATTCACATTAAAATAGGTGGATGGAAGTGACTGAATATGACAGGAATACAGTGAGTGTACACACACACACACACACACACACACACACACACACACACACACACGTGCACACACATAAGCTGCAGTTAATGTTTTTGCCACTAAATTAATCTCTTTATTCAAACGTGATTATTCTTTGTTTTTCAATAAAGTTCTTGCATACATTAGGTAGTGTGGATCTTATTTCAGTAAATTACCTCTCATTGTCATCTATGATACATGAGCCTGTGTTAGCCTACAACTCACTCCAGTAATGAGGTATAACAAAATAGCTCTTTGTATTGACATTAACTCAAATAATCTGTGACTGTGTTGTATATGTCCAAGTGAGTTTTATGTTTTTTTTTAGTAGAAAAATGTGGCTACAAAGTTTGAGAGATCTATAGTACGAACACCCACTGAGTTACAGATTCTCAAACAATAAGTGTTACTACCATCCCTGGGATTCAAATGTGAATTTGCATGAAACATCCAGAATTCACATTGTTGTAAAAAAAAAAAAAAAGAAGAAGAAGAAAAAAAAGAAGAAGATAAAAAGTTAAATATATAAATATATGAGATAATGCAATATAGGGTGAAATTATGAGCCTTTTTTTCAATTGATATCAATAACAATTATAGCAAAATGTACTCAAATTATTCAACGTACTCTAACACTTATAATATTGAAGATGAAATATACTGCTTAAAATAATTAAAATGAGGCAAGGTTCCGTACATTTCTGACCATATGTATGTAAATAGGTGAGCCTCTTTTGTTTGTTTTTCTTCTGCAATATTCAAATTCACTTCTCCATAATTAATTGGCCAATAACTGAGGCACAGTGTTGAAAGCGTACTTGAAAATGAAAAATGTATGTTACATTCACAAACTACGACGTCACGACCCAAATAAACTACTGAGATAAAGATACTACAGAAATGTTGTCCCCAATATCAAACTTTTATCAGCTGATGATGAATAATTAGTTGGTTATTTGGACCACAAAGATGACTTTGTGTAATGTAAAGTAATGGATAAGAATATACTAACATACAATGATATTTCTTTAAATAATAATAATAATACTGAAGATGAAATGTACTGCTTAACAAAAATTAAAATGAGGCAAGGCCATTTCTGACCATATGTGTGTAAATGGTGTTAGCTGACTGTACAAAATGACAGTAAGGTTAAAGTCCAGCAGATTCTAACACACACACACACACACACACACACACGCATGCACGCACGCACGCACGCACGCACGCACACACACACTTCTCATATCAGAGCCTCTTTTGTTTGTTTTTCTTCTGCAATATTCAAATTCACTTCTCCATAATTAATTGGCCAATAACTAAGGCACAGTGTTGAAAACGTACTTGAAAATGAAAAATATATGTTACATTCACAAACTATGATGTCGCGACCCAAACAAACTACTGAGATTAAGATATTACAGAAATGTTGTCCCCAATATCAAACTTTTATCAGCTGATGATGAATAATTAGTTGGTTATTTGGACCACAAAGATTAATTTGTGTATGTAAAGCAAGGGATAATAATATACTAACATACAATGATATTTCTTTAAAAAGAAAAGGCAATAATAAGCAACATGAATAATATTTAACTAATTATACATAAGATGCAGCTCAAAGGTCAAATAAACAATATTTAGCTAAAAAGGCATACAAATAAATATAGTGTTATAGCACTTTTACATATAAAATGTAACTCAAGGGAAAAAGTATAAAGACTATTAGAGGGAAAAACATTAAAACAAGCAACAAGAACGACAAAAAAGTGCCGTCAAATCGGTCACATCTAACATAAAAGTTTGTAAATATATAATATGTGTATGTATATATATATATATATATATATATACACATACATTTATTTACAAACTTTTATGTTAGATGTGTTTAATCGCAATTAATCGATGTGGCAGCACTAATAAAAATTAAAACGAATCAAAACAGAAACATCAGAAGACCTTAATTTCTCATCTTCAGTGTTTTCTCCATCTTTTATAGCCCTGTTTCACAAATGAGAACTGTAGCAATTTACAGAACGTAACTCAAACCCATAATCTCTCTCCACCTATAGTATTCAGATGCTTATCTTATTGACCAATGGTGTTTCAGTGTCCACCCTGTTTCTTATCTTCACATCCTACTCATTTTAACTTCACACAAACTGGACACTTCCAAACCAGGGCCAATCTGCTGATGTGCTACTGATAAGGCAATGAGTAATCAGAGGAGCATGTGGCCCCTCCCTGGACAGCTTCCCTTCTAGGTGAGGTTAGTGTGTGAAGACTAACCTGGAGTTGACACGGATGACGGTTAGGCTGAGAAAAGAGCGGAAAAGCCAAGAATTGAGCAGGTGATAAATAATATTCCTGCTAGAAAATGCGAGCGTGAGAGAGCTGTCGACAACATTTTAAAGGCTGACGCATCAAAATCAAGGTCTAACTACTGTATATATATAATTGACTTTTAAGGATCATCATGGTAACCCTGAACACTCAATCTCTGACAGTACCGGTGGGAATAATCCGACTGTTTGAGTTTGTGCTGACGCTCATCACCTTCAGCCTGGTGGCTTCTGTGGGCCACAGCAACTCTTCATTCTGGGCCTGGTGCATGTTCACCTGGTGCTTCTGCTGTTTCATGACCCTCCTCATCATCATCCTGGAGCTCACCAGCCTTAACACCAAAGTGCCTATTTCTTGGGACGACTTCACCACGGCTTTTGCGATGCTGTCCACGCTTATGCTGTTGGCCGCATCGGTCATCTACCCCAAGTTCTTCGGGTGCTCCACATGTGCGACCCAGATCGCAGCCACGGTGATATCCTGCCTGTGTTTCGTCCTGTACACGGCGGAGGTGGGTCTGACCCGTGCCAAACCCGGGGAGATCAGCGGGTTCCTGTCCACCGTGCCGGGCTTGCTGAAGGTTCTGGAGGCGTTCGTGGCCTGCATCATCTTCATCTCTCTGGATTCGAGATTCTACAGCATATATGCTGGGCTGCAGTGGTGCGTGGCCGTCTACTCAATCTGCTTCATCGTCTCTCTCCTCATCATCCTCCTCACAATCGGACGCTTGCTGGCTCGATGCCCCTTCCCATTGGACAAATGTCTGACGGGGTTCAACGTACTGGCGGTTCTAATGTACATCACGGCTGTGGTGATATGGCCAATCTACAGTTTTGAGGGCAAGCCGAGATCAATGTTCTGTGTTCCAAGCCAAAAATATTGTTTCTGGGACAACCTGGTTGTTGTGTCCTGCATGACTTGCATCAATCTGATCGTCTACATTGTGGATACGGTTTACTCAGTGCGTCTGGTGTTCTTCGTTTCACCTGCCTAGGGAAACCACGATGGTTGTATGATACATTGTTATTTTAAAATCTATTAATGTAAATGTAACCAGACTGTGGCATCAGATTGAGTGAGTTGTTATACAGGAAGTTTTTAGCATGCATAAATAGTTTTTTGTTATCATAGTATTCGGTATATAGTATTTGTTAACATAGTAGGATTATATAGCAAACTGGCTGACAGTTTATTGATATGAATGTATTTTGAAACAATGTCAAAATATTTGAGAATATTTAGAAATGTCTGAATTGTAACAGTGCCTTTTATTAGGAATCTGATTAACACTGCTGTCAAATCGATTAATCGTGATTAATTGCATCTAACATAAAAGTTTGTTTATATAATAGATCTGTGTCTGTGTATATAAATATATATATATATATATATATATATATATACACACATACACGCACAGATATAACATACTGTATATATAAATATAAAAATATATATACACACATTATATTAACAAACTTTTATGTTAGATGCGATTAATCACGATTCATCGATTTGACAGCACTAATATATATATATATATATATATATATATATATAAAATAATATGTGTATAAATAAAAATATATACACACACGTATGTGTATGTATATATATACATATGTGTATATATATATATATATATATCAAATTGATCAATCGCGAATTGTGTTTAATTGTATCAAACATAAAAGTTTCTAAATAAATAATAGTACACACACACACACACACAAGTATATACATTTACAAACTTTTATGTAAAATGGGATTAATTGCGATTAATCGATTTGACATCACATATATACTGTCCACATTTTTTAATAATAAAAAGTTATCTGAATTCCTTTTAATTTTGAGTAAATTGGTAGTGTATACAGAGTTTTCATGATACTACATTTTATTAATATTATAACTTTTGAAATAAATCCCCTTTTGCCCTATATGAATGCATACGTTTTTTTTTATGTGGCATCCGGTCATAAAAGAGATTAACAGCAATTCTCCTTGCTGTAAGCGTTTGCAAATAAACTGGCCAGTAAAACCAAAGAAAGTGAAAGAAAGCGAGAATAGGCTTTCAGTTGCTCTCCATCATTATGTTTATGGCATCATAACTGTCCTCATAAAAACCTCAATATCATTGTAATATTGATATTTGATCCTTATATAGTCTTCACTGTTTTATTCAGAGAAACATAACTTGACATAACTTGTGAAAGGGTGATTATGACCCTTTTTACAAGATGTACTAGACTATAAGTCTCAGGTGTGTGTCTGTGAAGTGCTTCTGTCGGATAACGGCTCGGGTGCTCTTTACGCGTGGTCAATCCTTCTAAAACTTCACGGTTTTATGGACACCGCCATGTTTGACACTGTCGCTATGCTTACCGCTATGGTTAGTTAGCTAGTTATAAAGCGTTTTTTGTGACTTCAGCTGTTTGATCATAAAGCTGAATTAACATATTCAAGCAGATACTTCAATCTCCTGACTGAATAATACATTCCAGGATTCACACTGTAAGTAGTTGGATGGATGGCTTTTTACCTCAATAATAGGGTGGTTGTGTACACATGTGGACACATAATTATGTTCAGAGACAATCTAAAAGTGAATTTTGCATAATAGGGCCCCTTTAAATTACTTATTGCTTATTATCTATTGGATTTTTTTCTAACCTATAACAGTTCTTATAGCTACTCTTGTTCAAGTCGACAATACCAGTCAGTCTATCTATATACATTAACCTTTCTGCTCTATTTCAAATGCCATTAGTTTATCAGCTAGTGCTTCAACCGTCAATAAAACTTCCACTTAAACATACTCATCAGATTAATGCCGTAAGTATGCTAAAGGGGAACTTGTGTCATTATGACCAGCTGACTGCTTTAAAAGGTTAGTTCAAAAAATTGATCTTATTTAGGTTTTTAGTTGTTTTCTCTATCAACTTTTATATTTGAACCTGGATATCAGCATGACAGTTGCAATAAAAACTGGCATTTAAAACACAACACACATACATAGCTACTATTCACCATGAAATCAAGAGTTTATGTGACACCTTGATGTCAAATGTTAGTGGAACATATTGTTATGATCTACAACTGTGATAATACTTACGATTCGGAGTATCTCAAGCCCATTTCTGCCAAGTAATATAAAAAAAAATATTTGGTAAATCATAAGAGATGAGATGAAAAGTTGAATTTATGAGTTAAAGTCATAGTTTTTACATTAAAAAGACTTTTCATCTCATCATTTTGACTTTTAATGCCTTTTTATCTCCTAATTATAATTTGTATCTCATAAGTTAACATTTTTGTCTCAACTATGATGGTTTATAACTTATTATATAATCATTTCGAATTTTTACCAAAGCATGATTTTTTTTCTTACGTTGTGGAGATTCAATATCAAATAAAAGAAGATCTGAGGTAATGGAGAGAAAAGCTTGTTAAATAAGTTTACTAGTCGAAGATAAAGGAAGAGTTATGCCGTATTGTTTGCTTTATCTGTAAAACATTCTTGGTCTAAATATAACCCTATACTCTACATCCTAAAGTTATCAGGACAAGTAAAATGAAATCTTCATGTACACTTCCCTCTGATTAAACCAGTAGATAAGTTGAGGAGGGACTGAAGCTCATAGGAGAAGCCCGGCTCTAGACCAGAGTTCAGGTTATATGGACTCAGCTCATAGGACAACAGCAGACCAGCGACCAATGAGAACCTGCAGAAGACTCATAAAAGAGATAAGCTCAAAACGGCTCGATTGTTGGTTTCTGGTCTAGTGTCAACATGAAACTTGTTTGCTGCCACATCAGAATAAACTGAAGGTTTACCACGAGGAAGAACTTGTCTACTGGTGTTTCAAGAATCCCTCAATGCTTGTGGAATACAAACACCAGAGGATTAAGATTGGATTTGTTGACATTAATGGCACAATGAAACTGCACCAAGAATCTCAGAAGAATGTAGCGCGCGTTGGGAAAAGGGCGACCTAAAAAACGCAACATCAAGACTTTGGGATTTGTGGAACAGTTTCGTCATGTTGCAGGTGGATTTCAGGACTCTGATTCAGCCTGTTGGCATTGTGCGGATGCTGGAGTTGGTTCTGACTTGCATCTGCTTTGCATTGGCGGCGTCTGCAGGAGTCCAGAACAACAGTGGGTCCCATTGGGCCTGGTGCATGTTCTGCTGGTGCTTCTGCTGTTTCACAACCCTCCTCATCCTCGTACTGGAGTTCACCAATCTGAACACCAAAGTGCCCATATCCTGGGAGGACTTCACCATGGCCTTTGCCATGCTGGCCACACTTATGATGGTCACCATTTCAATCATCTTTCCGAAGTTCTTTGCCTGCTCCTCCTGCTCCAGGGAGATCGGGGCATCCGCGGTGTCCTGGTTGTGTTTCGGACTGTACGCCAGCGAAGTCTGGTTGATCCACAAAAAACCTGGTGAAATCAGCGGCTTTCTGTCCACCATCCCTGGTCTCCTCAAAATCCTGGAGACCTTTGTTTCCTGCATCATATTCATGTCTTTGAGTCCTGGCGAATATATTAAGTTTCCGGGAACGCAGTGGTGCGTGGCCGTCTACTCCATATGCTTCATTTTTTCATTGCTGATTATTCTCCTCACCATTGCCAGGCTGTTGGACGTCTTTCCGTTTTCTTTCGACAAGGCGGTCATCACCTACAACATCCTAGCCGTGGCTATGTACGCAACCGCTGTTGTTATCTGGCCGCTGTATGCATTTAAACAATGCCCACGTCCAAATGACTCTACCCTCTGTCCATGGGATGATCTGGTGGTGGTGACCTTCATGACCGTCTTCAACTTCTTGGTATACATTGGAGACATGGCCTACTCGGTTAAAATAGTATTCTTTACCCATCATGGAGAGGGGGCTTAACCCTTCTTTGTTTTCACCTGAGAAAAAAACACCAATGTGCCATGCAATTATTGGATATATCAACTGTAAATTGGGACACTTTTTGCCATTGAGAGGACCCAATGCAGGAAAAATGTCCCAATTATTCTGAATTAACCTTATATAATTAGGAGTGGTCACATATAAGGAAAACTTACTTTTGAGGGCAAAGAATGCCTGTTGTCCATTTTAAACAGCGATGTTTTGAGGACAGATTATTCATGCGTCACTTTCAACCCGAGCATTGTTATATTAGCCAAGGCATCAATTTGTGTGTTCAAAGTTGAAAAAATTTGAATCATATGTGATATGTTTTGCCTCACGCGACATCAGATTGCGCACTGAATTTCGTCATACAAGAGTAAAGTGACAACATCAAAAGTTTAGTACAAATTAGTTATTCATTCACAGATAGTCGAACAGGTTTAATAGTTATTCGTGGTAGGCTATGTTTCATGGGTTAATCATTATATAGCCTAGCATCCAATTTATATCACTCCAGGGCAGGCTATATAACTTTGTACAGTGGTTTTTATTTTTGTTACTAGGTTTTAAAGTCTATTGTTGTAGATCCGAAAGGTTGTAATTTATGATGTGAGAAGTATTCAGAGATGCTTAGAAGTGTATGAGATTTAGCTGCGTTTTCAATTCGGATCAATTCACAGCAGTGTCATACAAACATAAAGAAATGGTTATGGTTTACCCTGCTGATTTAATCTGAAAGATAAATAAAAAAAAAGAGTTTTACAGTGAGTATGTGTGTTTTACTTGTTAATGTAATAGTGACATGTTTTTTATTTTGCCATATTACCCATTACCAAAAATCTGAATATAACTAAATATTATTTAATAATTAGGAAACATTATTTTTCTCCAAAAGTAATTCAATAAAAGGACAGGATACAAAGAGAATCAGAATAAAATACTTTTTTATTTCAAAAATAGTTGCTTCACCCATTTGTTTTCCCTAAATAAATGTGTTTTATACATGAGTACACAGATGTAAAGTATAACCACTATGAACCTCAGATTAGTTTGTTTTTCTTATCGTCAGAAATAAGGTAGGCCTACAATAAAAAAATATATAAATATGGGGATAAATAAAGGCAGAGGAAACATGGAGGTTAAAATTGTTCTTTATCCATCTGTTAATATGTAAATGCATAGATTTTTTTAATTCATCCAAAAATTTTTTACCATTCACCATTTGAAAACCTTAATGAAATAAAACACACAAAATGATTTTTTTGTAGAAACCAGATATGCACTATACTTGCTATATGGTTTAAATGTTTTTGAAATGTAAAATAGAAAAAACTATAAAGTTCAAACATGCTAATTTCCAGTGTTATGTATATAAAAAAAATAGACCCTCATGCAGTGCAAACAAAATACACAGACATTATGACAAAACTTAATATCTGTAACAATGGTTTTCAAGTCTCCAGTCGAGAGTGACAGCTCAGGTAAGTTTAGGCTTAGACAAGTCAGAGGTAAAAAATATATTTCTGGTCCTAATACATCTACACACTGTAAAGCGTACATTAAGTTCCGTCGGATCTGATGATCTAAAATGTCTCTCAAGGAGGTCTGTACGTTTGCTCACTTACTGCTCTTCAGGCTCGCAATAGCATTGATGAAGAACTCGTACCAGAAGAAAGTGAAGCCTGTGGATACAGCGGCCTTCAGTAGACTAGGGGAGAGTCCCTTAAAATAACCCCGGAGCCCCTCCTCTCTGCCGATCCTCACCACACAGTCTACAAACCCATGATATGTGCGCACCTTCACAGGAAATACAAGAAAAAAAACAAGATTAATTTTGGAGTTTCAAAATCAAAGGTTTTGGGTCAGTGACATTTTTAATGTTTTTGAAAGAAGTTTCTTCTGCTTACCAAGGATGCATTTATTTGATCAAAATACAGCAAAAACAGCAATATTGTAAAATATTATTACAATTTAAAATAACTGTTTTCTATTTGAATATGTTAAAATGTAATTTATTCCTGTGATCAAAGCTGAATTTTCAGCACCATTACTCCAGTCTTCAGTGTCACATGATCCTTCAGAAATCATTCAAATATGATGATTTTATGCTCAAGAAAAATTTCTCATTATGATCAATATTGAAAACAGGTGTGCTGCTTCACATTTTTATGGAAACCATGATACACTTTTTCATGATTCTTTGATGAACAAAGTTCAAAAGAACAGCATTTATTTGCATTGACATTATAAATGTCTTTACTGTCACGTTTGATCAGTTTGATGCATCCATGATGAATAAAAGTATTAATTTCATTAAAGAAAATTGTCCATCTTAAGGACCCCAAACTTTTGAATCTTATTATTCAATACCATTGAACAGTATTTAGCTCAGAAAGGTCTAATATCTACATAAAGCAACAGAAGTTTAATACTTAAGGTTTAGATAGGATGATGCTAGCGAGCAGAACTAGTTATGTGATAGAGACAGTGATGAACCCCTGTATAGCATACAGTCTGTTGGTTAGCAGCTCAGATCTTGAACTACTAGTCCATTCCACCAACCTGTCCAAACTTCATCCTGGCCTCTTCAAATCCACCCACTTGAAGTCTCTTTTTAATCAGGTCGAAAGGATATGTGAGAGTTTTACTGACGACTCCAGCGCAACTGCCACTGACCAGACTGTGTAAACCTCCTTAAAACAGACAAAACACCACAGCAACATTTACAACAGGACAGAGAAGCACAACGTTCAAATCTGCTTTTATAGATGTACTTTGAGATAAATCAGTTAAAAATTGCTTCTGGTACTTGAAACATATGAAAGGAATTATCTGCCAATTTAAAATAAATCAATTAAATAATAAAAATTAAAACTTCACTTTCAGACACTCTCCCTTACTTGAATAAGCCCTGCCCACTCATTAACATAATTTGCATACACGTTGACTGCGTTTTATTCTTCAATTTGACTGGGATGACGCATTGTCATTGTCATTGTGAAAATGAAATTGTTTAATTTAAAGGAGTGGTTGATTATGATTTCAGTTTTTTAGATTTAGTTAGTGTGTAATGTTGCGTGTTTGAGCATAGACAATATCTGCGAAGTCACGACGCTCAAAGTTCAAAGCAAAGGGAGATATTTTCTTTTAAAGAAATTGCTTTTTAAGGACTACAAAAATTGGCTGGTAGGGACTACACCACATTCCTCCTGGGTTAGTGACATCACTAACCCTAAAATTCACATAAACCCCGCCCCCGGAACACGATTTATAGATTATCATGACAGAATATGCTAATCAACGACTAGAAGATAACTACACATAAATTCATCAACTAATCATTCAGAAATGTTGTCTACATGTTGTCACTTCTTCTTGAGTCTCTCCATGATTGTCTGACTCCGGTTTGAACATAAAAGGCTAAAGGTTTTTAAAATTTTCAGTGCATGCCTGTGTGAAAACTGTTGTAGCTCCGCCCTCTGTGCCGGGAGCAGCAGCTCATTTGCATTTAAAGGGACAGACACAAAAACGGTACATTTTTGCTCACCCTCAAAAAGTGACAACTTTAACATGCTATGTAAAAATATCTGTGTGGGTATTTTGAGCTAAAACATAATACATACAATAATAGTATAAGAATAATACTAAAATGTTAAAGAGGCATGATCTGACCTTTAGATTTTGAGTCCTGGTGCGCCAGAAGTTTCTTCAGGATATTATAAAAGAAAAACTGCAGGCCTGCGTATGGAAACACGGCCACAAGCGTGGGTGTGAGGCCCCTGTAGAAGGTGAAGGGCCCCTCTGAGCGGAACATTGTGCCGACGGCGTGCCTGAGGTTATGATACATCTGTACATATGAGAAAATCTTTGAATCATGGGAAGTGTCTCATTAAATCCCATCATAAAGTGAAATGTAGACATTTATTTATAGGCGCCTTACATGACACTCAAATGCACCTTACAATCACAATAAAAAAGCAGCATTAAACAACAAATAATCATTATTACAGACTACCTAGACAGACTGGATAAAACTGCCTAAAAAGATGGGTCTTAAAGCAAGATTTAAAAACACAAAGACTCGAGTTCTTAAAGCACGAGTAGGAGTGTAGATATGAAGAAGGTTAGATAAGTAAGAAGGGGCAAGATTATTGTGCGCCTTGTGAGTAAATAGAAGGGTTTTATAATCAATACGGTATTTAACCGGGCGACAATGCAAGAGTTGTAATATGGGATTAGTGCGTTCCGCTAGAGGAGTTGTGCAGATAATTCGAGCAGCTTAATTCAGTAGCTGGAGTTTGTAGAGAAGCTCTAAAGGCAGGACATAATAAAGAGCTTTACAGTAATCATTACGAGAAGTGACTAAAGCATAAACAAGAATCGCAGTTACAGAGAGAGCTGGACAAGTTTGATTATTATTACGCATGTGGAAATATCCAGAGCGCATGACACTGTTTATATGTGCTTCACCTTTCAAATGATAAAGTACTATCAAAGATGACACCCAAACTGTTAACCCGTTTAAAAACACTCTCAAATTAATAATATCCACAGAGGATCATTTAGATTTGGCCAGATTGGTTTTTGACCATCAAGAAGAATTTCAGTTTTACTGCTGTTAAGTTTAATTAGAACTCTTTAATATCAGCTGAACAATCTGAGAGGAAAGATGGAGGAAAGGTAGATGAAGGTTTGGAGGACAGGTAAAGTTAGGTCTGATCGGCGTAGCAGTGGAACTGAACACTAAATTTCCAAAAAAAATACCAACAGGTAAAGGAAAGGCTAAATAATAAATAAAAGAGGACCCAAAACTGAGCCCTGCAGAACACCTGTATTGACGTATGAAGGCTTTGATCTAAACTGCTTCAGCTGTATAAACAGAGTATGACCCTTAAAATAATATCAAAACACAGTCAAAGGGGGTACCAATGATTCAAATAGACTCCAATCTGTTTATTTATTTATTATCTTCATGAGGTTGTGGAATAATATGACCTTTTGAAATTAACTCTATTTTTCATTCAGGTATTTATCATGCATTTCTTTTAATTTTTCACCCTTTCAGATGCATTGTGACATGTTTAGCAGCATTTAGTAACACATAACTCTCCTGAGGTTTGACCCCTGACCTTGGGTTCGCCCTGGGCAGCGAAGCGTGTGCGCAGGGTATCCAGCGGCTGGCAGGTGAAGGTGGCGGAGCAGGCGGCCAAACCGCCACAGAGGAAGTGGACTCCTGGGGTCTGGCTGTTATAGGGGGTTTTCCTATGGACCAGCTCTGTCAAGGCCTCGAAACTCGCAAACTAGGACAAAACAGACAAACAGAAACAGTGAGTTTCAAGATGTCTACAATTTTGTGAAGGGTTACCGCAAATGATTGATGTATCAATCTAAAACACCAAATAGTATCATAAACGTGAAACAGTATAAACACGATAATCATATGCTGAATCGAGTTTTTGTGTACATTCTGTACAATAACTGGCTCAGTCTGCTTTATGAGGCGTTTTTTCCCTTCGCGCTGCTTGAGCTTAAATGCTTTTGTTCTTTATATTTTTTGTTTACACATAGGACTACTGTTTGTTTTCACCTAAAATAAAACTTTAACATTTATTGTAAGCTTGTTGTGTATATTGCCTAATCATAAGCTTGTTCAGAAATGGTGCCAAAAAGTAAAAAAAAAAAAAAAAAACTTAAAATAACGTCTTTTTCAATTAACGTCGTATAAATAAATGAATATTCATTTTTATGAGACCCAATATATTATATCTCAATAATAAAAATGTAATTCTAAAGTTTAAATTATAGTGAAAAAAAACTTTTTATTTGGCTTAGTAATTAAACGGGAAGATGATTCAGGCCACATCTGAAGTGTAAATATCCGATTGCGTTTTACGCATCTCCAAGTACCTGAACTGCCCCGTAACACACAGACAGCAGCTGGGCAGGAACGTGTCCTTTCCAGAAAGCAGGAAGACCTTCTTCGGTCAGAATGCAGCGCGTGGCCTGCCATAAACCCCAGTACTTCCCCTGCCGATTCCTCCAGGACACCTGCTCGATCTGCAACTGCGGGAGCAATGAACAAAAGCTCAAAATCATCCTCTTAAATTAGAATCAAAAGCAGTTTGAGAACTCATATCAGAATTGTTTGAATGTGAAGATTTGAAATGCCTAAAAAAGTGAGACACTGCCACCTTGAGGCCTGTCCATCAGTTGCTAACTACAAAACAAATGAATTCAAGCTTGTTTATCTGCTTTAAACTGGTTATAAATGCACACCAGAAGATGCAGTCAATGTGCTGTTTTGAACTTTCAACTGAGCTCAGTGCCGATGTGGATTTGGGAGTGGTACTAAAAATCCACAGGAAAAAGTGACTCATGTTCTAGGCATGATGTTACTGCTGCTGCTGATGTACTAGGGAAAGACAGCTTTAGTTGAATATGGTCATATTCATGCTTACATTTCATTACGGTGTACAAAATAACAATTGCGAAACTCAACAGCCCATTGGCTCAGTGAAATGAAGGAAGGCCTCACCTGAAACCTGATCTTGATGACATCCAGAGGGCTGATGAGGGCACGGGTGACCATGCCGGCCGCTGACCCGGCCAGGGCAGCTTCCTCCGGGGTAAGAGCCGAACCGGGGGTGCTTGGATCATATCCCACCATTCCTGCTCAGATCATGTGTTAAAAGCACAGCAGCTGCATACGTGAGTAAAGCATGTGACATTGATGTGCATGGATGACTACATCAAAGGAATAAAATGAAATAAAACAACTAATAAAAAATAGCATCAATATGACTGGTGGTATGGATGGATGACAACTACTGTAGAATACAATTAAATCGTACAAAAAAAGAAAGACTGCAACAAAAATAATATATATTTAAAAAACTAAAGAATTTACCCACCCAATTAACATGACAGCAACTGACAGTACAGACACAATGGCTGCGTTTCAAAACCTACTGAGCTGCCTATCTAGACAGTGGTTAGATGGGCAACGTAAGATGCGGTCGATTGGGACGTGGCTAAAAATGTTGTCTTGGTAAACAGCTCGTTATGGTTTGAGAGGCAGCCAGTGTTGCCCCAACACTAAATATTCTGAGCGCACGCTTAAAAATATAAACGGTTGAAACCGTAAACCGACCTTTCTTGTGTGTACTTTGTGTGCATCGAGTTCCTCAGTATAATCTGCTTTTTCTGATGTTCTGTTGTTAGAGGACACCTCATGTTCCCTTCATAGTTACTACTGAACAGCACACAGAGCCAATGACAGAGCCGCGCGCGACTGTATTTACTGACCGTGTTTGGTTTCACACCGAGCACATTGGTTCCTACCTTAATACATTTCATTTTAATGTTAAGACTTTTTTATTTCAAATTTAATTTATTCAAATTGAATTTGACAAACTTTTTATTGATATTTATATTCAATATACTTAACACATCCAATCTCCAATAAATAAAATAAAATATAATTTAATATATATAAAAAAAATTAAGACAAGAAACAATATAATTATATTTTTTATATGAATTAGTTGGGTGTAATTATAAACAAACTTATTAAAATAAATTTTCAAAGATTTCCTTAATTTCATGTTCAGTAATTCATCAAAACTAGTAAAGATGAGATGAAAATATTATTTCCCCCCAAATCAAACTTTATTCACATTAATGAGTACATAATTAAAAAACACAATAGAATAGTTAACAATGGTTGAACACCATAAAATACAAAAAATAAAGTCTATCCTGAGCGATCCTGAGGTAAGTGTTTTGAGACCCCGCCCACATTCTAGTGTGGCCTGCGCTGATTGGGCACTGACGTGCTGAAAGCACCGCCTCCCGGAACTGAGACTAGTGTGATTTTGAAAGTGCTGAATGGCGGTGTTTAAACAGGTGGTATTATGAGTATGTTCTCATGACAGGGGATGAAAAAACATGGATCAGATTGTCAGGGGTCTGTTACTGCTCCTGTTGGTGCAGTTACCGGCGTCATTTCATTGCACAGATACCTTCAGTAGAGATGATGGAGGATGGTGAGATACATGGACAAACATTTCCTATTAATCTCGGGCCGTGTCTTAAAACTTTAGTGTGTTTTGTCTTTCAGGGGAATGGATTCCAGTATGGAGGATGAAGGCGAATGCAACATTGAGATCAGAGATGGGAAGTCAATAACAAGCACACAGTTTATTAAAGAGTAAGAATAACACATACAGTTAGTTATTATCATTTATACATTTAAGTCAATATATTGTAATATATAATATGAATACAACTTTGATATTACAAATTGTAATGTTGACTTGAATAGATAGATAGTTAGTTAGTTAGATAGATAGATAGATAGATAGATAGATCATTATAGCATTAAAAGATATAATAAATAAAATAAGTTGTTTTTTCTTGTTTGACAGGTATGCTTATGCAAAACCAGTTATACTCAGAGGACTAACAGATAACACCGTAAGAATTGTAGATATACTGTATATATGGTGTTTATTGCTCATATTGATTAATTCCTAACAGTGTTGTGTTGTGATTGGTTGTTTCAGAAGTTCCGCTTCCTGTGTTCCAAATCCAATCTGGTGAGAGAGTACGGAGAGAAAACAGTCCGTCTCAGCACAGCCAATACACACTCATACAGGAAAGGTAGACATATACACACTTTCACATACTTCTGTCTTTTCATGTGCAAACGGTAAGGTTTCGGACGGTGACTTTTGATAACTACTGAGATTTTACAAACATTTGTCAGTCTCATGATGACCCACATTTAGCATAAGAATTTCAATGTTTTTGAACATTAATTTGAAATATAAATATTTTGTTAACGTCTTTACTGTCGCTTTCGATCACTTTCATGTATCCGTGTAGAATAAAAGTATTATTTTCTTTAAAAAAAACAAAACAATTGTTGTGTAACTTGTTTTCATATTTCTTTTCCTCTTTACAGTGGATGTGCGGTTTGAAGAGTTTGTAAAGTTCCTTTTGACCCCTCAGTCTGAAGACACCCTGGGCAGCGGTCGGGTCTCTCTCATTCTCTACATCCACACTCTAAACGTTTTTCACACTGTACATGACCATTTCATACTGTGTGTGCGCATGTTTATTTCAGATACGCTGTACTTCTTTGGGGACAATAACTTCACGGAGTGGCATTCTCTGTTTGAAGTGTATACAGCGCCACCCTTTTCTCTTCCATTCATGCATCCTGCATATAGCTTCGGGATTGCTGGTACAGACGCACGCATACAGACTCTTCAATCCAGACAATTTGGGTTTTGGAGTGCACAAACACTCATTTTCACGCCAAAACCACTTCTCTCTCCTGCAGGACCAGGTACTGGTGTCCCATTTCATTGGCACGGCCCCGGCTTCTCTGAAGTTATCTATGGCAGGAAGGTCCGTGGAGCTCTACTTTTTTTATTTTATTTTTTTATTTACAGCTTAAGTGCAGATATAATTTTCACTAGACATACATTGATATGCTTCTGTATACAAACAATAGTCTATCCTTGTGTTCTCCAGCGTTGGTTCCTGTACCCCCCTGAAGAGGCACCTGAGTTTCACCCCAACCACACCCATCTGTCCTGGGTCTCTCTGACCTACCCAAACCTGGAGCTCCACCAGAGGCCCCTGGAATGCACCATAAGACCCGGAGAGGTGAGGTTAACAAACTATGCAGTCGGTTTTACTTTTTTAGCCATGTGCATTTTGAACTCATTTATAGGTGCTGTATGTGTGTAAAACATTTTTTACTGTACTAATTAAAGCATAAATATACGATGATATGTTTGCAGAGATTTAGGAAACATGTTAAATTCACATAGTTGCTTCTCTGAAAAAACAATACAGAAAGTTATTTTACTTTGAAAAGTGCGTTCGGTGTCAAAGTCTGTTTTTGTTTTGTTCTGTGTGACTCCGCCGTATTTCAGAAATAGAAGTCAGCAAACGAACTGGGTCAGAGATCACAGATTCTACCCGACCTAAAAAGCCTCGGCATCCATTTAAAAAAGCACTGTGATCAGACGCATACTTAAAACGTGGATAAATCAACTTACAGGTTAAGGCTCGTCACCTTCAATTGCACTGGCTCCTGTTGCATGTCCTCAATCTGGCAACCCGTGTGTTTGTGGAGTCTGAGGATGAGGAGTGGGGAAAACAACTCTCTCCAATATTTTGAGTTTGGACTGCAGTACCGATTTCAACCACTAGCTGTCAATATGACTTACTGCACCTTTAAGGCCCTTAAACTTCAAGTGTAAACGAACAAGTAAATGGTGTGAAGTCATTTTAAACAAAATCAGCCCAAAACTGGAGTTCGAAACCGCTTGCCAAAGCTTTTCTGGAAAAGTTATCCCTGGCTGGTTAATGCATTCGAGCTACCATTGGTTCATGGTGATTATGTAATAGGTGGGTGTGGCTCTGAGGCTCCGCCTTCTTTGACATGGACCTTATTTCTGCTCTATCAGATGTCTGAGTAGAAATACGCTTTATAGTAGAAATTGAAGTTGTAAGTCTAAATGAAAGAGACAGTGACACTTTTTTTTCATTATTAATACTCTAAAGCTGCTTGATTTTGAGCGATTTATTATTGTATAAAGCGCTATATAAATAAATGTGACTGACTTTACTGGAGTGACGATGCAAAAATCCACAATTCTATGATCAGAAGCTTTCTTAACTGCGGTTTTGTCATTGGCGCTGTCACTTTTTGTTTTGTTTTTTTTGTTATTGAAAGAAAAGAGTGCAGCACATATTTACATATTCATCTAAACGCCGCTCTCAGCAGTGCGGATGGCGTCGGGATGTTCGTTAACGGTATATTGCTCTTGGGTATTCTGGTATCTAACTTTTTATATTTAAGCGAAGAATGAAAAAGAACTTCTATGTGTTATCGGGCCTTTACACACTTCACTACTAGGCACTAAGTAAGGGTTGAAGTAAAGTCAAAATCACCTATTCTAAAAATTAAATTGAGTGTTTTTGTGCAGGTGCTGTATTTTCCAGATCGCTGGTGGCATGCAACTTTAAATCTGGACACCAGTGTCTTCATTTCAACTTTTCTGGGTTAAAGACTGATGTGGCCTGGATACGGACACACACACACACACACACACAAATAAACAATGTCTGTTTGACTTGAAGGCCCAATCAAGGATTGTTGCTCAGAGGACCAGCAGTTTGACTGTCAAATCATCCGTCTGTTCATTTTATTTATAAAAGCTCCTTTTAATGTGAAATTATTGAAGTAATTTTTGTAAGTGCTTTTTAAATAAAGTTGTTTTAGAGACATATGATTTGGGGAAGTTGTATTACAATAAACAATTTGATTGTGGTAGTAAGTTGTATATCTTTAATATATCTATCACAGATGCATCTTCCACATTCAGACTCACAAAAATACAAATTAGTAAAGAAATAATACATTTAAAAAAAATGAGATAAAACCTTAATGTTGACAAATGAAAAGCACAGAACATTGGAATCTGTTGATTAAATTAGATTGAAAGCATTGAAATATGTAGGTTATTACTGAAATAGTTGAACCCTTAAGATTATTTTTATTTTTCATATTTGAACAAGTTAGATTTGTGTTTGACATTCTGCATTTTATTGCAACACACCTCCATAAACAATGTGATAAAATGATTCTGGCTCTTTTTTAATGCCTCCAAGATGCATTCAGTTACAGTACATGAGCGTGAAGACTGCCATACAATAGTGTTTAAATAAATGCAGTATTAATCAATTAAATTAAAGAATAAAGATGTTTTTGCATTCATGAGTCTTTTTGGTGATCCGAGACCAAAGAAAGAGAGAAAAGAAACTTTTCTGGCAGAAGACAGTCCTCCAGATGATGTCACTTCCTCCAGACTTGCTGTCCAGCAATGTAGGTTTCCCTGACTGTCAGTGTGTCATCAAGCACTATAAAATCTACAAAACAACCAACATAACTACAGGCATTTCTTACTGAAGACACCATGAAATCAAAATTTAAAATTCTTGTTGTTTTAGGGAATATTGCAGTGTTTATTATAAATGATTTATCAGAGCACACCTTTTTTTAATTCATGTGCCTCATAATCTTTAAATAAATAACTTCCTCTCCCTCTTGCAGCTCATCTCTTCTCTGGTGATGTGTTTACTGGCGTGAGGGCGGGGAAACCTGTCACTCATGAGATCCACCAATAGCAAACCACAACCATCCAATCAATTCCACATGGACAAAATCAAGTCCCGCCCTACATTTATTCTTGTTCGAGAAGCAGTTTCACTCGGATATACGTCACAATAGGGAATAAAAGACTATCACAACTTCCATTTAATGCCGACTTCAATAAAGAACACTGTTGTGAACACATTTATCCAGTGGCCACTGTAATGCATTTACCTCTAATAACTCAACTCCATCTTTAAATATTTTAGAATATGTTTCTCTATTAAAGATAATCGCATTCGATGACGTAAAGCACTGACACTTTTGCTGTGATTGCCCAGAGACGCACTAAACAACAAACTGAATGTCAAAAAAAGCCATTTTTCTTGATGCCTACACAAGCTTAATGAATGACTGAAAATCAATCTTGAAAGACACGTTCATACCTGCATCTGTGCCGTACTCCAGCGTTCCCTTCCTGTGACTGACGCCCAGCATCTGAGCAGGATGAAGAGATGCCGCCTCTAATGCCGCTTCAACAGTACAACCTACACACACACACACATCAGAAAAACAAAACCTCTACGACATGCACACACACTACGATTAATGAACACGCCACACTCCATACCCACAAACACACTGACCTGACGCCTCTCTGAAGTGCCTCACACACATGTCCATGGTCGCAATGCTGCCACTTAAAGTTGTAGTGCCTGAAATCATGATGAATGAATGAATCAAACACACTTTACTATCCCCAAAGGGACATTTGTCTTGAACTTGGTGCTGTACAAGACAGCAAAACTCTACAATTATTATATGAATAAGACAAGTTAATAATAATATCTTGTAAAGCATTTCACAATAAAAATAATATTCAATAAAAAATAAATGATAAAACATCAATAAATAATACCTTAAAAAGCATTAAATATTATAATACAGACACATTAAATACTTAAATTAAAAACCCTACAACAAATGTATATCTTCCAAAGTACTTAAGCAAGGATGCATTAAACTGATCAAAAGTGATAGTAAAGACATTAATAATGTTACAAATGTTTTCTATTATAAATAAAGGCTGTTCTTTTGGATTTTCTACTCATCAAAAAAAACCTGAAATAAATGTGACAGTTTACACAAAAATACAGCAAACTAGAATGATTTCTGAATGATCATGTGACACTGAACACTGGAGTTATGATGCTGGAAATTCAGCTTTGATCACAGTAATGAATTAAAATGTATTAAAAATAGAAAACAGCTATTTTAAATTGTAATAATATTTCAAGATATTGCTGTTTTTTAATTCAATAAATGGTGCCTTGATGAGCATAAGAGACTTAAGAAAAAATCTTACAGACACTAAACTTTAGAACTGTACTGTATATCACTACATCGTGTAAATGTATATAAATAATTCCAGCAAATAGTTACACCCTTATCAAAAATACCCAGATCAACAGCTGTATTTTACAAAGAATATTTCACAACCTTTTCTGTTTGGAAAGCCTTCACCTGCTGAATTGAATTTCTCTCAAAGAATTGGTGAACAGAAAATCCATTTTAACAGTCAAACTAACAGTCAACCTACAATGCCCTAATCGAAACACAAACATTGTAGCGCTTAACAGAAATAGAGGCATTTGGGTTCATTTGCTGCATAGAATGAAAGCAGGGAGAATATGATGCAGACCTGCGACGTATGCGTGAAGCCCCTGGATGTCGATCTGCTGCTGTCCGAGTGTGTGTCGGCCAGGAGGGAGACCCATCGCCGTCACAGCGTCAGTGACCAACACTAACCCTGACACACACAAACACAAACTTCTTACACACAGATTAACTTCATTCATAAAAGCCAACCTTAGTGTGATGCGTCTCATTAAAAAGATTGCGAGCAATTGTTCAGTATTCTGCAGGGATTTGTGGTTGCGTGTTGTGTGTGCGTATGAATACCTGCGGGATGAGCTCTGTGGGCGATGCGCAGTGCTGCAGGATGTGTGTGTATCCCGTCTGCGATCATACCGTAGTAAACCGTCTGACCTGGTGGAATACGATCACTTGTAAGCAATCCCACAATGCCCGGGTCCCGGTGATGAAACTATAACAAAACAAAATGTTAAATACCTGGTGTGTTGCTATGCATAATCATTCATTGTATGCATGTTTGTGTTTAAAAAATATTTAGAGATTATTAAATCGATTAATTTGCATGGTAGGATAATGCATTATGAATATGGTGTTATATGTGTGCACCAAAATACAGTATGTTTTCTAATGCGAATAACTGTTAATTAATGCATGTGTGTGTGATACTAACAGGCAACATGGCATTGAATAAGTGTGTGATGAACGTAGCTCCATTCTGCACAGCCTCTTCAGCCTGAGAGAGATCAGCCATAGAGTGACCTGGACAGAGAAGCACTTTGGACATGCTCAAACTGGAGGAAATTTAATAGCAAAAATAAAGCCTGTGTAAACATATGTACGCACCTACTGACACGGCTATGCCCCTTCCGGCCAGTTCACGGATTGCAGCCTCGCTATTGGCCAGTTCTGGTGCGAGTGTTACCATTGCGACATTGTCCAGGGGGCCGTAGGTCTCCATCAGGTCGGCCACGCCGCCGGCTTTAAACGTGCGGAGGAACTTCGGAGGGTGAGCGCCTCTCTTCTCTTCACTGATGAAAGGCCCCTCCAGGTGAATACCTGAAATAAACAGGAGGAAAAACATTAAACAAAAAATTATTTGGCAGTATATTTTTTTTGTTAAAGGTGCGGTATGTAATAGTGGTTGAAATGGGTACTGCAGTCCAAATTCAAAATATTGGAGTTCGGTTGCCACTCCTCCTCAGACTGGACTTTCACGCGGGTTGCCAGATTGAGAGCGAGCACAATTGACAATGGAAAGCGACGATCCTTAAACCTTGTTAACACTTTTGCCTGGCTCCGCAAACAGACGAGGCATTTATACTTGACGAGCTCGCAGTTGTACTATTCTTTGAAACAACAGGGGGTGACTCGGAGTAACTGTCCTCGCGGTGAGAAATAAGGTACACACCTGACAATGTTTATTTTAGTACACTTCACCAAAACCACACTACAAAATAATCGTGTAAAGCAGTAAACCCTGAGATTATTACTTGAGGCATTAGAACAAAATAAATTATATGATAACATAGCCTAAACTAAATTAACGATATCTTACATATTTTCTAATTTCATTTTTATAAGACATGGACCTTTATTTTTATTTAAAGGGCTTAAGTCTGATTGTAGGCTCATTTTGTAAATGTAAGTAACTAATTTAGACGCACAAACAGTGCAACTCGTGCATCTTCGGATGTGAAGCCACACGAAATGGGGAATCGCGTCGAGTATAAACCGAGCTTTACACCGCAAGCTGATCAGCTAATACATACGTCTGCTATGTTTTTAATGGACCGGTAGAATCTGCGATCGCTGACCCAGTTCGTTTGCTTGCTATAGTGGCTACTGGCTGCAATACGCTTTGCTTTCCACCAACTGCCAACCCGGGTGTTGAAATACTATTGGGTGAATTGGCAGTGGGCGGAGTCACTCAAACCAAAACAAAAACAGACATTCTGACATAAAACACACATTTCAAAGTGACATAACTGGCTGTTATATTGTTTTTCTGAGAAACAAGTATTTGAAATTAGAGTGTTTCCTTAATCACTGCAAACATATTTTTATGATTTGGTACATTCAAAGTTTTAGAAATTTGACTAGGTCTGTGTGCATTTTACCTAAAACTCCTGCCCCTTCAGGGCCTCCATCTTGTTCTCTTAGCTCAGGAATGACCTGTGGAGAGAAAGACAGCAACATTACTAATGTTAAATATATGCAAACCATGCCACCGTTCCTTTTTAAGTGTGATGCAAAACAAGCCGATGGGTGGTGAGCATTGAACTGAAACTGAACAAGATGCATGGAAGACGCTTCATGGAAATTACAAACACTATTGCTCAAAGGTTTGGGTTTGGGGGCAGCAGGCAAAAGTTTTATTCACAAAGGATGCCTTCAATTGATCAAAAGTGACAATAAAGACATTTATTATGTTACAAAAAGAATCCTGAAAAAAATGCATCACTGTTTCCACAAAAATATTAACCAGCACAACCGTTTTCAACATTGAATAATAATAATCATCAACTCAGCATATTAGAATGATTTCTGATCACATTAGAATGATCCTTCATGAAACTGAAGATGATGCTGAAAATTCAGCTCTGATCACAGGAATAAATTACATTTTACAATCTATTCAAATAGAAAACTGTCATTTTTAATTGTAATATTTCATAATATTACCGCTTTTACTGTATATTTGATTAAATAAATGCAGCCTTGTAGAGCATACGTGACTTCTTTCAAAAACATACAAAAATACCATTATTACCAAAATTACCAACCCCAAACTTTTAAACGATAGTGTATGCAACATTGTTTCATTTTTCCAGGAGGTGCCTGATGATGCAAGAGATCAATACATTAAAGTGCCAAACACAGTACCAACAACACATGTCAATCTTAGATACAGTCTCAGGCTAAACCTGAAGGAAAATCAACAGCGATGTATTTGTGGGTGCGATTGAGCATCTGAGAGACAAATGAAGGGCAGTGATTGGTGCATAGGTTGAACCTTATGGTATATGTCTGGTGGAGACGTGACGAGAGTGGGGCAGAAGGAAGTGACGCCCTGCTCAAGGATCTTTTTGGCCACCACAGCCACGCCCCCTCTGATGTCACTGCTGGCCTGGGAGAAGTCGATGCCATATCCACCTATGAGTGAGAAGAGGGGAGGAGCTTGGCATAATACGATATCAGTTACAACAAGAACGACACAGTCGTTTTTACACTAACTGGTCAATGTAACAATGGCAATGTGTACTGTATGTGTAGTTTACCATTTATCTGTACATCTATGAATCCAGGTGCAATGATCTTATTCTCGCAGTCAACTTTGTGATCGGCAAACCCCTCCTCATCGAAGAACAGCTTCTCTGGGTTCAAAATCTTTCCTTCGCGAACCCATAGGTCTTCCCTACAAAATCAGATTTCCCCTCAAAATCACTTTTGAAAATGTGCAAAAAGTCCACAGATTCCATCTGGACTCAACTAGGAGTCTATGCTCGAGATGGTATAATCAGCTTTAGAAACAAATGATTACACCAAGTATAATATAATAATACATTAGCCAAAATCTATCATGGAGACTGTAAAGGCCCCTGTTAGGTTCAAATATGTGAGAATGCATGTGAATCTAGGCTTGGTTGCAACACATTTTTAAATCATTTTATACAATTGTCAGGAAATTAGGGGTTTGTACACAGAATCTGTCTGATATGTTACCATTGCAGCCTGTGGTCCTTCAGTATCCTACAGTTCACAAACTGTGTGATAGGGGCATCTGAGACACTCTTATTGGACGGCATCTCTCCCAAGATCCCACCCCTACACTTAGAAACACCCTATGAATAGAATCAAAATATGTGTCAGGTCTTCAAAGTGAATCATATTGGTTATTAAATGTCAAGTGAATCATATATAAATTTACATATAATTAATAAAGAACCTATTCAATTATGTATGTTTAAGACAACTGTGATGTTGACTTTCTTAAGGTACTTTTTTCATATTAAAAGTGCTATAGAAATAAACTGAGTCGACCTCCATAAACACAATGAACTAACGTTTACGATCGTTGCCCTTTTGAACGCACTTTATCTGTTTTTATGACACAATTTTTAACTTTGAACGGTCAAACAAAATTTCCTGTTAAGAAACCTACCATGTTTTTATCCAACCAGATCTGTCAAAAATTGAATTGTGATTACTATTCCTGATTATTTAATACATAATGGCAACGATTTTAAAACATCATACAAGCGGTGCTTTTGATCACTATGTTAGAATGATGCAGCAAACAGTAAATAAACACACCGGAAGAAATGATCGAGCTCTTCATTTATTCATCTTAAGGATACCGGAACATGACACGCATATATTCATCGGTTGTAGTTTCATAAACACTTACCGTTAATTCACATACTTTTACTATGATTCGGTCCGCGCACTAGTTTCCTGTTTTCGGTGAGTCCAGTGTGTCACGCGCGCTGTGTCAGCTGATGAGGAGGCGTGGCCACAGTACACGCGCCTAGAACGTATTTAAAACCGTAAATATATACAATTAATATTGATTAATAAAGTTTACATATCTGTTTCATATATGTAACATAACGTTTAATAATTGACGTATTGTTTACATTTAAATTTAGCGCAAATCAATTAAATAGCTGAATGCATATGTAAAACTTGCCATGTTTACTGTTTAAAAAAAAAAAGGCTATTCTTTTCAAAACAGTGTCAATAAGCAGCAGGTGTTCTTTCTGAAAACTTACCCCATATAGGTCAATGTGTGTTCAATGAACAGTAGCCTACTTTTGGACAATAAAGGTGAACATGTTAAATAGATTTTGTATGCAAGATAGATTTTGTAACTGTGTCAATAGCCAACAGAAATGTAAAAAATAGCTCAATTTAACATAATGAGCCAAATCAAATAAAAGCCAAATGCAGTATGAGCCAAACTTATTCAAAATGACAACAGAGAGCCCTTCATTCACTATGGGTTCCCACTGACACTAATAATGTCAAGCACAGGTTACTCACCCACTCTGTGTGCAGTAAGGCTACACGTTGTTTATTTTTTGCTTATTAATATCAAAGGACAGATTTGAGTCGCCGGCTTAACCCTCGGACAGAAACCGCTCACACCTGCGTCATTACTGTTGGGAACAGCACTGTAAGGCGAATCACACGCTTTCATTTCCCTTGAACCTCTAACATGTCAGACACAACATCACACATTAAGAAAAACAAACTCTCTTCATTACTAAAACAACATGTCAGAGTATGGAAGGTTATGTTGTTGTTGTCTTGAAGTTTCTTAAAAGTGTTTTGAACAGTCGATTGTTAGATGAAATTCATTTTCCATTTTATAGTGATATATGTTAATGTACATGGAAGTCCTAGACAAATGCTTGAAACACCTAAACAAACAAATTTATGAGCAGTATTCGTGAAAGCAACACTATTTTGAGCGTTGTTCGTGAATGTAATTATAACCAAAGGGTTAAAATTAATCAAGGGTTAAAATTAAGAGGGGGGAAAGAGGGTTAAAATTAACCAAGGGTTAAAATGAAAAGGAAAAATAAGGGGGAAAAAAGAGTGGGAAAATTAACCAAAATTATAAGAGGAAAAAAGAGGGGGGAAATTAACCAAGGGTTAGGAGGAAAAAAGAGGGTTAAAATTAACAGGAAAAAGAAACAATATGGGAAATTAACCAAGGGTTAAAATTAAGAGGAAAAGAGAAAAAAGAGGGATAAAATTAACCAAGGTTTAAAATTAAGAGGGGAAAAAGAAAGAAGAGTGGAAAAATTAACCAAGGGTTATAATTGACAGGAGGAATTTATCCAATATTTAAAACGAAAAGGAAAAAAAGAGTGGAAAATTAACCAAGGGTTAAAATTGAGAGGAAAAAAGAGGGTTAAAATTAACCAAAGATTAAAATTAACAGGAAAAAGAATAAATAGAGGGGAAATTAACCAAGGGTTAAAATTAAGAGGGAGGAATTATCCAAGGGTTAAAATTATAAGGAAAAGAGGAGTGGAAAAATTCACCAAGGGTTAAAATTAAGAGGGAAAAAATAAAGAAGAGTGGAAAAATTAACCAATGGTTAAAATTGAGAGGGGGAAATTATCCAAGGGTTAAAATTAAAAGGAAAAAAGGAGTGGAAAAATTAACCAAGGGTTAAAATTGAGAGGAAAAAAGAAAGAAGAGGGGAAAATAACCAAGGGTTAGAATAGGAGAAAAAAGAGGGTTAAAATTAACCAGGGGTTAAAATTAACAGGAAAAAGAAAAAAGAGGGGGGAAATTAACCAAGGGTTAAAAATAAGAGGGAAAAACAAAGAAGAGTGGAAAAATTAACCAATGTTTAAAATTGAGAGGGGGAAATTATCCAAGTGTTAAAATTAAAAGGAAAAAAAAGAGTGGAAAAAATAACCAAGGGTTAAAATTGAGATGAAAAAAGAAAGAAGAGGGGAAAATAACCAAGGGTTAAAAATAAGAGGGAAAAAATAAAGAAGAGTGGAAAAATTAACCAATGTTTAAAATTGAGAGGGGGAAATTATCCAAGGGTTAAAATTAAAAGGAAAAAAAAGAGTGGAAAATATAACCAAGGGTTAAAATTGAGATGAAAAAAGAAAGAAGAGGGGAAAATAACCAAGGGTTAAAATTATGAGGAAAAGAGGAGAACAAAAATGTTAATTATTAAAATTATAAAACATATACATTTGTTATAAAATATGATCAATTCATTAATTAAACATACTAGAAATAAATTAATTGAATTATTTAATGTTAGTAAATTACACATTTTTCATACTATTAATGATTATTAATTATAGGCTATTTAATAAATAGTTTGTTTATTAAACCATTCAGTTAAAACTCATATAGCTAAACCTGTCCAATACTGTATTTGAAAAAAAAAACAATAAACAGGAAAATATAGTGATATTAAACAGACAATAGTATGTTTTAGAAGACATGTAATTATAAGACAACGCTGATTTTGAATTTTATTTATTGTAAACATGAACATATCCTTAAAGCATGTTCTAAATAATTTCCTAAATTACTATTATCCTTTAAAATCAAATTCATTTTGAGAGTAAAGAGATGATCATATATTAAAATCCTTAGAAGTCAGTACATTATGATCTCTCTCTTAGCATTGGTTATGGGCTTTTCCATATATATTTGTATTCATATACTGTAATTATGCATGTGTGTGTTGTCTTCGTCTGTCTAGAAGATCAAGAGTCACCTCACTGAAGGCTGGCTTGGCATGCTTGACCTGATGATTAGATTTATTAAAAAGCGTGGGTGAGGTGTGTGATTGTGCATACTGTGTTTATTGTGTGTGTGAGTTGATGTTTTAAGGGGGTGTCACTGACGTAGATCCTTCAGGCATAAACTCAGTGTTCGTTATAGGTCAGAGGTTGAGCAGTGAGCTAATTGATTAATTTAAAGTGATAAAATGCGTCATTCATTCAATGTGTGACAAAGAGTCAACTTGAAGGCCGTGCATCACAATCGCTGTCACGTAGATGGTCTACATTCAAACTTTTTAGTATCTCATGGTCAAGATTACAGGGAATCTAAGGTATGTGTGTGTCAGGCCTGTTTAACATCAATAGCAAACTATAAATGTGCTTCAATGAGCCTGGAAATCTGTGTAATTAATTAACCTGAATTTACGTCATTCTCTGCTCATTGTCGAGCATCAACCAACAGCTTATGAAGAGTTGCAGGTTTTTATCTTTAACTAAAAAAAGAAAAAAATGGTATCATTTGATAAGATAACATTAGTTAATGCATAACAACATGCAACATATTCTTACAACATTTATAGTAACAAAAATGTTAAAGGGATAATTCACCCAAAAATGAAAATTATCCCATGATGTACTCATACTAAAGCCATTCTATAGGTGTAGACTTTCTTATTTTCAGACGAACACAATGGGAGTGTTATGAAAAAATACTGGCTCTTCCTAGCTTTATAATGGAGGTGAATGTACCTTGTTTTTTATAGCCAAAAAATAAAAGTTCATGCATCCATCAAAAAAGTAATTCATAGGACACCAGGGGGTTAATAAAGTCCTTCCAAGCCATGCGTTTTTGTAAGATTAATATCCATATTTAATGGTAACAGCCGTGCGCAATTTCCGGAGGAAGAGTGACCTCTGCATGCCGTTGCTGGAAGCCTGTGATTAAAGTTAATAAAGTTGTAAATATGAACTATTTTTCTTACAAAACACTTAATTAACCTCCTGGAACCGTTGTAAATAAATAAAATTGGAAATAAATAAAAACTAAAAACTAGGCTACACCAAAACTGAAATAAAAATTAAACTGGAATAAGAATAAAAATAAATAAATAAATAACATAAAAAACAGCCTAATGAAAATGTCAAAATCACATTAAAAATATTAAAGGGGGGGGGGGGGGGGGTGTCATTGTAACGGGTGACACGTTCATCTAAACCCGCGGGGCGACACAAGCGCGGTAGCGCGCCGCTCATGACGCGTCTGGCGTCTCCAAAGAAAAGCTCCATTCAGCAGGCTTCAGCTATCAAAGACGAGTAGCCTTCATAGTCTCCCTTTAAGTCTCTAAACAGTTAATTAGGTTCACCTGCCAGTGAAGAGTAGCCTAAGAGGCATACGGTTTTAAATGAGTTGTTCTTCACAAGCTATTTGTAACCACCAAGAACCGCGATCCATGAACTAATGATCGTAAGTTGTTTTTTGTTAAACTTAATTTCAGCATTTCAGTAAATCGGACAAAACTTTTTCTTGACAGAAATGAAAATGAAGGCGTCTCCTGCGCTCGTGCTCTGCGTGTCCGTCACCTTTTACTTCGCGCAATCTCAGCTTCAGTTGCGCGTGCGCCCGTCCCCTAGCGAACACCTGCCGGTACCGAACCTGCACGAGGACCCTGACCCGGCGCTGGAACCGGGCGAGAGGGATTTAACCCCTCGGCTGCTGCGGCGGAAACTCGGCAGCAGTTTTGACCCCGTTTTCTCTTCGACCGGTCCATCAACGCGAGGTAACGGGTCCGAAATCACGCGAGAGGACGAAATCAGTCTCGCCGGACCGGTTCCACGTGAATTTCAGCAGCTGGATTTCAATGGTCTTAAAACAGCACCGAAAACGGAGCGCAGGGTTCGCCGGTGGTTGTGGTCGTACACGCAGTGCCCGGTGCTGTCCATGTGGAAAGATCTGGGCGTGCGTTTCTGGCCGAGATACGTCAAAGAAGGACAGTGCTCGACCGAGCGCTCGTGCTCTTTACCGGAGGGGATGTTTTGTAAACCGGTGCAGTCCGTGAGCGTCACGCTCCTCCGGTGGCACTGCCAGCAGGGCTCTCGCGCGCTCAAGCGGTGCGCGTGGATCCGCGCGCACTACCCGGTGATTTCACAGTGCGGCTGCGCGTGCTGAAGCTGAAGACACAGTTTGACCATTTTAATGATCCTAAAATGGTTTAGCAGAACATTAATTCGTATTCCTTACTTTTGATTTTAGGGTGAATATGAATCTGACCTGTTCTTGTCACCCACCAGCCATTTAACTTCGACAAGGTGGACTTTAATGGAAACACATTTGTGATTGTGCATACTTTGGGCATGCTGTTTTAAATTATATTTATCTGTGAGCATGTGAAGAAAATGTTTGATGATGAAAGAAAAAAAAAAGACAATAAAAGTGCCAATATTGTGTATTTGTATTGTTATTGCTACATTTGATAATAATAAAAAATTCCTTCAGAAATCATTTTAATATGCTGATTTGATATGCTTTATATATTTTTTGCCACCTGTGATATTTTTTTCAGGATTTACTGATGAATAAAAAGAAGAGCATTTATTCAACATATAAATCTTTTCTAACAATTAAAATCTTTACTATCACTTTTTATTAATTTAACGCATATTTGCTTTGAAAGTACTAATCTCTTTAAAAGAAAGAAAAATAAAATAAATACTGACCCCAAACTTTTGAACAGTAGTGTATATTGTTACAAAAGATTTCTATTTTGAAGAAATGCTGTTCTTTTTTACTTTTTATTCATCAATGAATCCTGAAAAAAGGTTATGATTTCACATGGTATGAAAAAATATTAAGCAGCACAACTGTTTCAAACATTGATAATAACTGAGTATCAAATCATCATATTAGAATGATTTCTGAAGGATCATGTGACACTGAAGACTGGAGTAATGATGCCGAAAATTCAGCTTTGATCAGAGGAATAAATTACATTTTACTATATTCTCCCATAGAACACAGTTATTTAAAATTTTAATAATATTTCACAATTTTGTGATTTCTTCTGTATTTTTTACCAAATAAATGCAGGCATAAGAGACTTCTTAAATAAAAAAAATAAAAAATAAAATATATATGCATTTAAATGCTTATATAAGTGAAAGTTTATTTGTGAAAACACTTATGTGTCAGTGATAGATTTGTATTTACGACATGTTCATTCTCTCACTTCTCCTTTTTTTTTACATTTGATGTTATTCTGTCTCTTTCTTCCTGCTCTTCCGCCACATCTGTTTTCACCTCTTCTCTTTCATTGTCAGTTTTCACTCACCCATCTTTGTGTTCACACTCATATTTGCTTTCTGATGTTTCAGGATGAATGCAGCAAACAAGACCATAACTGAAGGTTAGTAAAAGTAAAGTTAATAAAGTTCTGATATTTTTCTGCCAAACCTTATATTGTTTGATAAGAGAAAAAGTGGCATATTTTACAGTAGTTTATAATAATGCATTTAAATATGCAGCATATGTGAATCAAAGCAATGTAATTGTGTACATAAAAATGCTCATTTAAAAGAAAAATGTCAGACGGACTCGCTGTTTTTGTCGAACAACACTGTTAAAGAAACACTGAAACGTAATCTCCAGCGCTTGATGGTGTTTTGGTGCATGTTTGATAGTTTAGCAGAGTAAGCATCACTTCGGTGAAAATAAAGCTTCAAACTGTTAAAGAAAGGAAACGTGTGAAGGCAGCTGGTGAGAAAACAAGCAGTCCCTCCCTTGGGATCTCTCTGTGAGTGTGTTTGAAGAGAAAAAGAGTAAGGCTGAAAGTCTGAAGGTGTCACATAAATGAAGCTAATCTAAAAGATGCTGCTGCTTCCCCTTGTCAAACCAAGCAAAATAAATCCACGATTGTGCAGAAGTCATGTATTCTTTTCAGTGGAGTCTTCCATCCTGATTATTTCAATAATGATACGAAAGAACAATTTTTAGACTGTAAACACATGTAAAGAACAGTTTTTAAAAGTGCTTAAAAGAACAACTTGTTTTTCTTAGTGTGAAGATTATTTTAATAATATAAATAACCATTTTCCACTATGTAGAACCTTTTGTGGGATGGAAAGATTCCATGGATGTTAAAAGGGGCCTGTTATGCAGAATTGACCTTTATAGGACCTAAACTGACAAGACTGCAACTTAAATACAAAGCAAATGAGGGTAATGATGATTAACACCTGTGCAGATTAAATTAATCTCCATCTAAACTAAAGACTAAAGAGTGGCGAGAAACTGAACAAAGGAACACATGTGACTGAAAATAACAAACTAAAAGTCCATGGAAACAGACACTAACGGAACATAACAAACTAAAAGTCATTGAAAACAGAAACTCACTTGAACATAACTGACAACCTTGTGTATATTTGACAGTCAAATATAAGTCAAAGGCAGTTTAAGCCCCCAACTTTCATGAAGAACTGCAATGTTACGTGAGTATGGCCGCGATAGACATTATAATAATTTAGACCCAGTCCCAATTGGCATACTATCCATCCTAAATAGTATTCGAAAATAGAATTAGTACGTCCCAACTCGTAGTATGTTGAAATGAGTGTTCCAAAGATACCCGGATGGTGTTCTATTTCCGGTCAGTGTCCGAAGTGCAGATCGATGCACACTCTAACAGCTAATATTGCCCACAACCCATCGCGCGTTGGACGAGGATTCGGTTAGAACTACAAATACGAGTGAAAAGTGTTAAAAAAAAACTACAGTCATGGAGGACGCGCGAGTCCGGCGGTTATGTAAAGAGGTTTAGATACAGGGGTTTGAGTGATTAATTATCAGTATCTAACCTGACGAAAATGTATTTATTCAACGATGTCTACATTATATTGCATCTGCAGCAGCATTGTGAACTTTTGTAAAGATGCGTTTAGCCATTACCTTTTAAATGCATCATTATATTCAAATTGCAAACACATGATGAGAGTCTCCACATGAAAGACCCACGACTGGCAGATGAACGTGCTCTCCGAAACAGTAGGAAATCAAATTAGATTGAATGGAGGATTTTAACTGTGACAAGATGATTGACAGGGCAGTTTACGGTGACAGGATGCACGCAACAGATCTGTCCTTTACGTGATGATAGTATGTCCCAAAGCTTGCCTACTCTTTTGCTACACACTCAAAAGTATGTAATTTTCTTCACAAAAAGAGTATATACTTTTAGGTTGTAGTATAAGTAGGCGAATTGGGACTGGGCCTTAGTTTTTGGCAGAGTATCCGAGGCAGGAGCTGTAAAGGCACATCAAAGGGGCGGGGAGCAGCAGCTCTTTTGCATTTAAAGACACATGCACGAAAACAGCTTCCTCTCAATAATGGCCAATTACAACATGGTATAATTCATATTTATTTATTCTGCAGAAACTTCACAGACACATTCTGGGGACTGAGACTAATACTACATTTTGTAAAAAAAGTGCATAATAGGCCCCTTTTAATCTGTTTGTGTTCCAATTTATTCGTTTTAGGTTATTCACGAAACCATCAATGCCAATAAATAACCTTTCCTTTTAAAGGGTTAGTTCACCCAAAAATGAAAATGATGTCATTAATGACTCACCCTCATGTCGCTCCAAGCCCGTAAGACCTCCGTTCATCTTCAGAACACAGTTTAAGATATTTTAGATTTAGTCCGAGAGCTTTTTGTCCCTCCATTGAAAATTTATGAACGGTATACTGTCCTTGTCCAGAAAGGAAATAAAGACATCATCAAAGTAGTCCATGTGACATCAGTGGGTTAGTTAGAATATTTTGAAGCATCGGAAATACATTTTGGTCCAAAAATAACAAAAACTACGACTTTATTCAGCATTGTATTGTCTTCCGGTTCTGTTGGGGATCCGCGTTCATGAGTCCGCAGTGACGCTGATGATGTAAGACGCTGCTGACGTGTATCTGGTGCGTCCGTGTATTCGGATTAAAATAAATATGGCTGGGCAAAAAAATGCAAGTCTTCCTCTGTGTGGAAATCCTTAGACATATTTGTGAAGATTGTTTGCAGCGTGCGTCTCCCTCAGACTGTAAACGAAGCTCGGGCGCACCAGACACACGTCAGCAGCGTCTTACGTCAGCAGCGTCACTGAACGCGGATCCCCAACAGAACCGGAAGACAATACAATGCTGAATAAAGTCGTAGTTTTTGTTATTTTTTGGACCAAAATGTATTTCCGATGCTTCAAAACATTCTAACTAACCCACTGATGTCACATGGACTACTTTGATGATGTCTTTATTTCCTTTGTGGACAAGGACAGTATACCGTTCATACATTTTCAATGGAGGGACAGAAAGCTCTCGGACTAAATCTAAAATATCTTAAACTGTGTTCAGAAGATGAACGGAGGTCATACGGGCTTGGAGCGACATGAGGGTGAGTCATTAATGACATCATTTTCATTTTTGGGTGAACTAACCCTTTAAGAGTATGAAAAAAAAATTTTTTTAGGAACTGTTCACTGAAAGATTTTTTGTGGAACCAAAAATGATTCTTCTATGGCATCACTGTGAAACCCCTATTTTGGAACCTTTATTTTTAAGAGTGTAGTAAGATGGTTTCTAAAGCAGCATGATGAAGTGAACTTTCAGCTCGAAAGAAAGACAATTTCATCATGTCCACAGGCTACACAAAAGTTAACACAACCGTGTTTGATGGTGCATCTCACAGCAAACCTGATCTCAAGCCAGTCAAAAACAACTCACATAACACAGGTACGTTTTTATGCAGCATTATGTCATAATAAATCCTATGCTGAATCAGTTAATAATTTATGTGTGTGTGTGTGTGTGTGTTGTGTTGTGTTTAGCATCTCGGCCTGACTGGCTGCTCTACACAGTTCCTGCATCAGCCTTTTTAATTGGGATCGTTCTGTTCGCCTACACCTGCAAAACACAACGACGCAGGAATGGCAAGTGTTGTGAAAACACACACACACACACACACACACACACACACACACACACACACACACACACACACACACACACACACACACACACACACACACACACACACACACACACACATACACACACACACACACACACACACACAGACACAGGAAGTGCCCTCATTAACCATGTTTATGCTGTTATACTCACAACTGTAAAAAATTTTGCTGTAAAATAACAGCAAGTTATTGGCAGCTGTGGTTCCCAGTAACGTACTGTTCATTTGCAGCTCTCTTTTTTTACACTATTTTACTGTAACAGTACCATTGAAGAACTGAAACCGAAACAAAAATAGTAATAACAGTAGTAAAAACAGTCATATTTAAAAAAAATAAAATAAAATTAGGCTTATAAAAATGAGAAAAGGACAAAACAAAAATAAAACGAATTAAAAATTAAAATAAAAAAAAATTGAAAATATTAAAATAAAATCTTATTCAAAAGGCCTATTAGTAAAAATAAATATGAATAAAAATACTAATAAAAAAAACTATAGATAATACTAAAATAGAAAAAAAAATCAATAACACTGTGCCAAAAAATACACACACCGACACAGAAAAATTCTCAACAGCTTCATGTTAACAAATTATATATTGCATTATAGTTCATAGATTTATGATGGTCCTTAATGATAATTATTTCTTTATGCAGCACCTACAGAGCAGAGGACACACACAAATGGACACGTTGCCACTTATACTACTTATGGGTGATGTATTTGCCTTTTCCAATACTCATTTTGTTTTCTTTTTTACTCTATATATATCCTATTGGGACAATAGTTGCCCAATTGGCAGTATTATTTTAAAAAAAAAATCAAAACCCTCTGGTGCTCCTCGCGTGGCGGTCAAAAATAACCACCTTTTTTCACTTCAATGAAATTAATATATTTTAGTTTGTTAATGTTTTTTTTATATTTTGAATTTTAAGGGGATTTTATGGTACTAAATTATATTTATGCTGTAGTTATAATCTATTTATTACTTATGTTTTGAGCATTGACCACTTAAACTTAAACTGTCGTAAATATTGAATGCTTTAGAGCACAGACTTGAGTTTGGTCTCTTTTTAAGAAGGCACTTAGCAGATTATTGCTGACGTGTAAAAAAGTGAATTTATTATAGTTATAGAAGTGTACGTTTATTAGGCTATTGAAAAATGCAACCAAGAAAAAAAAATGTATATGAAATAATAATTTTTCCAAAACATGTTTTACTTTAAAACTACGAGAACATCAAAGCCATAAATCTAAACAAGTTTTGTTCCAAATTTGAGGTTGATATCTCAAAAAATGAGCTTTCAGTAGCCTGATTTTGTTTGGGCGCAGTACCAAACATTTCCACTAGATGAAATCCGCTTCCCATTCATTTGTAATTCACTGAACAGTAGCCAATTTTTTTATAGCCTTTTCGAATCATGTCCATGATTTTTGGTGTGTGTTCACATAACAAATGCCAAAACCTTTACCAAGTTTTGTACCATTCCGATGAAGTAAAAAATTCTATCAAAAAAACGTAAAATGTTTCGGTCAAAAATGACCAGAGAGCACCAGAGGGTTTTAATACTCGTTCATGGTCTTAATCATTTTATTTTTTATTAAAACATTTTCTGAACCAGCTCGACATCACCAAGCCCTCCTCTCTATACACCTGTCATATACGGACATTCAATTACTTTCTAATAAAATCAAATCACGTCCTTCATTTGAAACATTTGAAACACTGGACACATGTCAGATTAAAGAAGTCTCGTGCTAAGAAGGCTGTTTCATGTTTTTGAATGTGTGTTGTCACAGGCGCTCTGTGAAGTGCATGGAGAGCGCTGAAAACAACAAGAAGGGTAAAACACTGCTAATAATTGCACTGCTAATAAAACAAATCCAGAAAAATACATTCAATATTTTGTTGTTGGTTTCGACAGATGAGACGCAGTCCTATGAGAATGTAGATGCAGCTATTTACAGCAATCAAGACAAAGTCACATCTTATGTGACTGCAGATGCAGGTACTGTATATCCTGGCCAGCAGTAATTATGTGACGGGATTTTATTCTGCAATTTAATGGTTGTTGGTTTTAGATTATCTTGAACCTGATGCAATTGGGGAAGAGGAAGGGGCGGGGCTAGAGGAACGTCAGAACACCCTACAACCGCCCAGTAATTTGACAGACACTGGTGAGGATATGATTCTTGATTTTACACACGCATACTTACAATATAAACATATATAGTCATGATATAAAGACTATATTTCGAGAGAGAGAGAGAGAGAGAGAGAGAGAGAGAGAGAGAGAGAGAGAGAGAGAGAGAGAGAGAGAGAGAGAGAGAGAGTGAAAGAAATAGCCTACTTCTGGTTCTGTATTGCTCTATATAGTGTTCCGAGTCAAGTCACCTTTATTTATACAGCGCTTTATACTATACAGATTTTGTTCTGTGTTCATTTTAGTTCAATGACTGTGTAAAGTTAACCAATTATGAAATCAGTTCAATTCAGCTGTAAAGCAGCTCTGATGTCATCGTCCAGCGCCAGTTGAGCTCTCATCCAATATAGTCAAATCAATAATATTGCTGAATATTAAGTTCCAATCGTGCAAAAACCCATGTAGCGTGATACAGACACGTTGGGCATCTTTTTCACGTTAGAATATTAAAGATTACATTCAAAGTTATATAATAAAATATTACATTCAGTACAGTGGTGGAGTTTTCCATAGTGTGGTTACAAGTGCAAATATGGAAATTGCAAAAGGCATATACAACCAGTGCTCTATTATAGTTTTAATGAATATTTTTATTTTAGATTTTTTGTCATTTGGATTTGTGCGTTTTTCATTTTTATTTATTTATTTTGTAATATTACTATTTAGGTTTAATTTGTTTTCATTTTAGTTTTAGTTCAGATAGTTGCAAAGGCAACATTTCTCATTTGTGACCCTGGATGACAAAACCCGTCATATGGGTCATTTTTTTGAAATTGCGATTTATACACCATCTGAAAGGCTGAAAATAAGCTTTCCAGTGATGTATGGTTTGTTAGGATAGGACAATATTTGGCCGAGATACAACTATTTGAAAATCTGGAATCTTAGGGTGCAGAAAAATCGAAATTTTAATTTATACTTAGCTGAAATTATTTTCCCCCAATTAATATTACTAAATACATTTTATCCAAATATATTCCAAAGTTGTGTCTGCTTATTAAAGCATCACAATAGATGAAGTTTTTAATGGCTGGAGTTCTATGGTGAAGGACGTGACACACTCTTCTTCTCTACAGATGGAGAGTCGTATGAAAACATGGAGGGATGTTTGTATGCTCAACCCCGAAAACGAACACAGAAACTTCAGTATGCGACTGAAGATGAGGGTGAGGGATCAAACACACACACAAATGTGTGTCATGGATCTGATACCGTCTTAAAAATAAAAGGGGGTTTTCACAGTTAATGCTGAACCATTTTTGGTTCCCCAAAGAACCTTTCAGTCAACAGTTCTTAAAAGAAAAATCTAAAGAACATTTTCCCTCTATAATGGCACTTTTGTGCAATGGAAAAGTTCCATGGATGTTAAAGGTTCTTTATGGAACCAATGAAGAACCTTTATTTGTAAGTGACAAATTAATTGATAATGTGCTGTAAACTCTGTCATAGACTACATCAATCCAGACGAAGATGGGAAACAAGATCTCGCTCTCGACCACACAGACACTGGTAAGTGTTTCATTATGTGTTTGTATGGCCATGTGATATATGACATTTAAAAAACAGTCTCGTTCACTCCTTCCAGAGTCGTATGAAATCATGGCCGAATCAGACTGTATATACAACAACTCAGACTTCACAGCATCCCATGACACAGAGGACGGTGAGTGTGTGTGTGTGTTAAAGACATACTTGTCTCTTTACATCCGATTGAATTCTTGTGTAAACGCTTGTTTCAGATTCATATGAACAGATGCACGGAATCCCAGTCCCGATCTAGAAAGAGATGGATGGTGGAAGACAGGGGGAATGAGAGAGGAATGGACAACCAACGATAAAGTCTGACGATAGGAGAAATTGAATTGAGAGATTGAGAGAAGTGAAACAGAGAGGTTTCTTTTCCCTATGATTAAAATTTAAGAGAGCAACTACAGGATGACTAGTAGCTAATTATTACTTTTACAAGTTTGTAAACATAAGTACTTATCAAAAACAACCTTGAAATAAAATCTGACTGTTTACTTTATTGGTCTTGTGCACAATTCATCAACACAACACAATTAGTTAACACCGGTTAATGAATTAGCTAACGAGTAATACATTTACGTTAGTTCACTGTTCATTGTTAGTTCATGTCAGCTCAGGTCCATTATATAATATTAACAGATGCAACTTTTGATTTTAATAATGTATTACTGAATAAATGCATTTTCACTGTGGTTCATATTAACTAATGTAGTTAACTAATATTAACAAATGAAAACGTTTCTATTATCAACCAAAGACACACAAACCAAAAATATCTTAGTCTACATTTCTATTATCCAATCAAATCCTGAAGTCCCAGTTATTTTATATTTCACTCAAAATGTCACATTACAGAATTTTAGACGGTTGTGGATGATATTTGATGTCTTCTGAAGACCTTAAAGAGATTCTGTTCAAACTGCTTTTGTATTCAAAGTACTCAGAAAAATCTAGATTGTTTTCAGAGATGTTTATAGCTTGAGCTTCTAGAGTAAATCGTACACTGTAAAGAAATATCTTGGTCATACCTCAATCAAAAAAAGTTGCAAATCTCACAAAAAAATTCAAGAAATGTCCTGGTCATATGTCAATAAAAAAAAAAGAAAAAAAGTTGCAGATCTCACAAAAACATTTTAAAGAAATGTCCTGGTCATATGTCAATTAAATCTCACAAAAAATAATACAAGAAATGTCCTGTCAAATGTCAAACAAAAATCAAAAAAAGAAAAAAAGTTGCAAATCTCAATTTTTTTTAAAAAAAATCAAGAAATGTCCTGATCATGTCAATCAAAAAAGAAAAAAGAAAGTTACAACAGTTTCATGACAATGAAGCACACTCAAACCCTCCTTCTTCAATTCTCAATAGCTTTTTAACTTGGAAATTTGTTTTTTGATTATTTTAAGTAATTATTTAATTACTACAATTACATCAAGCTAGCATTTATTTTTACTGAATTTATGCTAAAAATTGAATTGCAGCAATTTGTCATGAACTAAAGTCATGACATGATGCAAAAAAGCTTTATTTTCTTTAAGCATTTTTTTTAATTGATCTCTTGATTTTAAGATGAAATATGACCACGTTACTTTGAGCATCTAGGTTAACAGTCAAAACACTAAATTTAAAAACAGACCCGTAAGTTTTTGCATAACTCCTTTAACACGAATAATCACCCACCATCAAACTAAAATGCATTCAATTAAACATAACACTCAAAAACATTCATCCACTAATTGCCGCATCAACCGTTAACACACAGGTCTGATGATACCAGCTTAAAATATATGTACATTATGTACACTGAAACTTCACTGTACATTTTTTGGCTTATTACGTTTTTTTTATATATTGTTGAAAGGTGGTTAAATGCAAAACAGACACAAAGCTGAGTCTACAGGTCTGTTGAATACATTTTATTACATTAGCCAAATTTTTTTAGACAGATGATCGGAAAGAGACAAGAGCCGTGTCTAATTTAAATGAGGAAACTTTCACGAACTAACTGTTTTTCTCCTTGTGAACTGCTCAGATGGAACAGAGGATAATAAAAGCAGAGCATGTTTCAGACACAAATTATTCCATGACAATGTTTGATTGCTCATCCTAGCAATAATTTACTTTTTTTCTTCATGTAGAAAATTGGTGGGCGCATATTTTAAGGGCTTGCGAAGACATTATCAATAAGAACGTAGTCATTCTCCTTAGCAAACATTTGATTTTGCAATAAACAGGGCCGTAATTCAATTCCAGAGCAATTTCTAGAACTTCAGTCCACAAAGGCTTCATACACCAAATTCTCAAAGAGTTTCCCTCTTTCATATGGTCTCTCAGCCCCAGTTGTATTTGTCGTTCTCTGTCATGGGGAGGATATCTGTGACCAGGCCCGTGCCGATGGTTTGGTTGCCGTCTCGGAGCGTGAACCTTTGGCCTTTGTTAATAGCCATGGGCTGTCGGAGGGCCAGGATTATAGACGTGTCCTCGCCAGGCATCACCATCTCCTACCAAACGAGAGACGGAGAAAACAACCAATTCAGAGCAAACGCTTTAACAAGAACTAGTGCTGATATTCAGTATTTCTACAGGTGAAACGAACCTTCCCGGGAAGCAGCTCTACTAGACAGGCCATGTCCCAGGTGTGAGAGAACATGATAGGCATGAAGTTTGTGCAGAACGGCTTGTGCCTGCCGCCCTCCTCCTTGCTCAGAATGTAGACCTGCACACGCACAGTTTAATTGGTTGGTGTAGCAGGACAGGAAGTGCTGAACTGAGGTTTAATGTTGTCAGATTCACACACCTGAGCTTTGACCTTCTGGTGAGGCTGGATGGATCCAGGTTTGATCATCACCATGCCTCTCCTGACATCCTCTCTCTTCAGACCACGAACCAGAGCGCCCATGTTATCGCCCGCCTCTGCCCGGTCCAGGGACTGATGGAACATCTCGATACCTGAGAGAAGCAGAGCTGGAGATTCATTTCTGTGTAATGACACATTTGGACCCTAAAAGAAATATATATATATATATATATATATATATATATATATATATATATAATGTATGTATGTGAATGTATGTTTGTGTGTATGTATGTGTGTACATTCGAATATAAATTCGAATATATATTCGAATAGTTTTAAAAAACAGAAATTCGAAGGTGAAAATGAATATTCGAACGTGAAAAAAAAAGCGGAAAGAAAAAAATAGCGGAGGCGCGCGTGCTCTGCCTGAGGGATCAGGAACAGGTCACAGCTGAGTCGCACTGGCACAGCGTCACTGCTGAAAGTTGACCTACATGGAAGATGGCAGAAAGTGCAGTGCCCAACTCGACCGCAGCAGAGAAAGTGATTTTACCCCCCAAAATCTAAAAAGCCATGTCTGGAAGTGCTTCGGATTTTGGTCGGTGGATGGTAAAATTGTGGATGCCGCAAGATAAAGTTGTAGCAGCTATGCAAGCTATGTAAGATGCAGTTAGCATACCATTCGACCACTAGCAACATGAGGTCACATCTCGAAAATGTGCACCCAAATGAACGAGCGAGCGAGAGCGAGAGTGAGGTCTGCGGTCTTTGACATTAGTTGTTTTACTTGTTTTTGTGTAGGTAATACATTGTTAAATATGTTTAAATTTAAATAAACTACCTATACAAGTAGTTATGTCTCTGTATTAATTTGACCTGTTATTGACGTAATGTGCGTCATTGAAAAAATGCGCAACCAGATATTCGAATAGTTCGAATATATGTGTGTTTTTTTTAGAGGTAATATTTGAACGTCATTTTTGAGCAATTTTGACAGCCCTAGTGTGTATGTGTGTGTGTGTGGATGGATGGATGGATGATAACTGAAGCAACACGTTAAACATTTACAATAACGTAGTATTATTTATTCATATTTAGAATTATCTTTTAGAATTCAGAAAGTATTCAGCTTTATTATTAAATTTTTTTTTGTTGCAATTTTAGCACTTCAAACTTAACTTAATTTTATTTCAGTCACTTGCCAAGGCAACATTTCCACGTTTTTCATCTGTTATTTGTTTTTTACCATTATATTTTAAAACGCACAACACCTGAGGTAACAAATTAAACATTTAACATAATTTCAAAAAAAGTTTTAATATTATTTATACACCATTTATTAATATTCGAGTTAGCTTTTAATATTTACATTTTTGGTTTTAATTTTGAAGTATTAGTAATTTATTATACACACACACACACACATAATATTTTAGTTATGTTTTAGAATTTTTTTGAAAAAAACCAAACAGCTACAGGCTTTATTTTACTATGCAAAAAATTGCATTGGAAAAGCATACACTGACTACAGCAAAATCAGTTATTCTTTTTTTTTGTTCTTTCTTGTTTTTGCATGTTCATATTTTCTTTGTATGACTTGACATGTTTCATTGCGTTATCACCACAAATAAAACAATTGACTGGCACAGCACAACTATGCAATATGCTTACAAAATCTTTAACACATTTTTTATAATATTTGAATAAATCCTGTAGGTGTTGTTTTTCCTCAGGCCATACATCACTTTTGGTCACTATTGTATATATTACTTATGCTTTATTTCAATTAATTTGTTAACAATTATTAATTATTAATTACAATTAAAAATTATTTTTAGTTAACAATATCAACACTGGATTTATATAGATTAATACAGAAAAATAATTTTTGTGTTTCCTATTAGCTTGCCATAATAAATAAAAATGTTATGCTTTCAGATTTAGATACTATTATACTATTATCTGATACTATTGTGCTAATACTTTCTCCAATAATCACATTTAAGCACCAAATGGTGTTATTTTTGCAGCACAACACAGAGACATTAATTATGTTCAATGCAAGATCCATTCTAAATGCTTTAACCATATTTGTACATTGACGAACTGCCTATGGAGATGACGTGCATGTTTGTGCAATGAGCAGGATAAAAAGTAACTTCTCACCAGTGATGACGGATTTAAAGGAACGACTGTGTCCGAGAAATTCACATTCATCTCCTTTCTTGATCACTCCTCGCTCTAGCGTGCCAGTGACCACAGTACCACGACCTGCACACAGATACAGTACATACTTCTGAGAATCACAGGCAGAAATACTCTGACAAAATCATGCTGGATATGAAAATAAACAACAACAAAAACTATTATTTATTAATTTTGGAGATGCTTTTACCCAAAGCAGAAAAGCACATAACAAATCATACAGAGTATAGATACTATATCAGCAGCACTACAATAAGAAGACTTTCATAACACGCACCTGGAATAGAATAGACTGCCTCTATGGGCAGCAGGAATGGCTTATCCAGATCTCTCTTTGGCAAAGGAATAAATGTATCTACCACGTCCAAAAGCTTCATAATGGAGTCGATACCCAGCTCCGGCTGCTTGTTCTAAACACACACAATCATAACAGAAGCAAAGTCGTGAAATTTAGGAGCCACTTGTGATTCAAAACAATTTATAAAATCCCAGTTTCTTCATTTCAGCACGTGTTGTTGGTATGTATGCACACACACAGTTATTTCATGGATCCAGGATAATATGCATCCTGATAAAGTTCCCCTGGCCTTTGGAATTAAAATATCCCCACATCATCACACACCCTTCACCATACCTAGAGATTGGCATGGGGCACTTTCCATAAGATCAGCTCCCAATGCAAATCATACCAGCTATTAGCCTGACTGAAATAACACCGTGCCGATCTCTAGGTAACTCTGATAACTCTAAATTGTAATGTAGACACATGCATTTTCTGTAACGCTGCTTAGAAACGATGTGTATTGTCAAAAGCGCTAAAGAATTAAATTTGACAAATTTTCTTATGCCGATAACATTGAAAATTAACATATAATGGCTGATACAGATACAGTAGCCCACATATCGTGCATCCCTAATTTATATATTAGTTTATGAGAATTCATATTTAAAGTCACCCAGGAATAAAAAAAACAATTTTAATGGAATATTGCAGTATTTATTATAACTGATTTATCTGTGCATATTTTTTTAATTCATGTGTCTCGTAATCTTTATTCAAAATCACTTGCCCCTCCCTCTTGCATCTCTTCTCTGATGATGTGTTTCCTGGTATGAGGGTGGGATCAACCTGCCACTCAACATGAAATCCACCAATAGCAAACCACAACCATCCAATCAATTCCACATGGACAAAATCAAGTCCCGCCCTAACTTTACTCTTGTTCGAGAAGCTGTTTCACTCATATATACACTTCACAATAGGGAAGAAAAAAAACCGAATCGCAACTTCCATTTCACCCTGACTTTTAATCAGTTCATCTCCAACCCTCCACCCTTACCTCCAGCGCACAGAGTGCCGATCCAATAACCACCGGTGTATTTTCGCCATCGTAGCCGAACTCGGTGAGCAGCTCTCTGATCTCCAGCTCCACCAGGTCCAGCATCTCTTTGTCCTCCACTGCATCGGCCTTGTTCACGAACACCACCACGTGCTCCACGCCGATCTGCCGTGCCAGCAGGAGGTGCTCGCGCGTCTGGGGCATCTGACCGTCGGTCGCCGCCACCACTAAGATGCAGCCGTCCATCTGAGACGTGCCAGTGATCATGTTCTTCGGGCAGAGAGATGTGCATGCATTAATAAAGATGACAAATCATATACACTACCGTTGGGCCAATTAGATTTTACTATTTATTATACTACCGGTTAGATTTAGTTGTTTTTGAATGTTCACAAAGACTGCATTTATTTGATTAAACATACAGTAGAAACAGAACAATTTTGAAAATGTTATTAATAATAATTAGAATTAATTAATGACACATTTTTAAATATTATTACAATTTAAAATAAGTGTCTTCTATGTGAATATATTGTAAAATGTAATTTATTCCTGTGATCAAAGCTGAATTTTCAGCATCATTACTCCATTCTTCAGTGTCACATGATCCTTCAGAAATCATTCAAATATGATGATTAATGCTCAAGAAACATTTCAGATTATAATTAATGTTGAAAACAGTTGTGCCGTTTATATTTTTGAGGAAACTGTGATGCATTTTTTCTCAGGATTCTTTAATTAATATTAAGTTCAAAAGAAAAGCATTTACTTGAAATCTTATGTAACATTATAAATGTCCTTACATTCACTTTTGATTTATTTAATGCGTCCTTGTTGAATAAGAGTTTTAATTTATATCAGAAAAAAACTCATAGTGACAGACAGACAGATGCTATGCTATCTGTGTGCAATACCTTGACGTAGTCGGCATGACCGGGGCAGTCTGTGTGAGCGTAGTGTCTGTTGGCGGTGGTGTATTCCACATGCGAGGCGTTTATGGTGATTCCTCGAGCCTTCTCTTCTGGAGCATTGTCAATATCCTCATACGTCTTATAACTTGCACCACCGGCTTCAGCAAGGACTGACACAAAGACATGAACACAATACAGTCAGCACACTGCTTTTTGAATAGTAAGAAATAAAAACAAGTCGACAACATACCTTTGGTAATGGCGGCGGTCAGTGTGGTTTTGCCGTGGTCTACATGACCGATAGTCCCGATGTTCAAATGGGGTTTACTACGAGAGTAAACCTTCTTCGCTTCTGCTGCGAAATTCCTTCGACTTAGAGGAACTGCAAGCTGACAGAACACAATAAAATAAAATCATTAATGCATATGACGATAATCCTATGATAATCACAAATAATTATTTTACTCTCTAAATAGTATCCCCCGGTTTCACAGACAAAGCTTAACTAGTCCCAGACTAAAATGCATTTTTGACTGGTTTAAACTGAAAGTAACTTGCACTGGCATATCTTAATATATGTAAGTGCCATTTTTTTGTCTCAAGATGCACACCAGTAATGCTTTTTTCTAAGGCACATTTATAAAAGATACTTAAATGTCCTAATTGAACTAAGGCCTGATCCTGTTTGTGAAAACAGGCCTATATTGCATAAAGTTACAAATATTTTGAACGTGAAAACTTACCAGTTTATAGGAGCTGTGCAGTAAACTCGGGGAGGTCAACTGAAGGGCTGGAAAACAGGAGAGAAAATTAGCATAATGTCATGTAAAATTGTATTCAGTTGCATGATTTACAGTGGCTTATGGTTTAGATGTTTGTCTAAGCTTTACTTCAACAACTATGCCAAATAAAAGCATGGCTCATAAAACAACACAAAACAACCATTTAAAAAGTTCAATGCCTCAAAGTCTCAGTCTCTTGGCACAGCTGTCAAAAGTATCTGAGACTGAAACAGGCCTAATCTATTTCCCAGATGTCTAATCTTTATACAGGACAGATCTCAATAACGTATGCATAAACAATCTTATGCATTAATGTCACTACTGTTGCTCTCTCTCGATGTTGTAAGGCACAGGCTGAGGAACTTGACCTTGCTTACGGAACGCACGAGCATCCTTTCTCAATTCACAATCACTGTCATATCCACTCTCACATATATACACATATATATGTGCTACATATCGCACGCAAAACACTCGTAGCATAAACACAATGTCAATGGCACGCGAAAAGAAAAATACACAGCTTTTGTAACTTACCGGAGAGGCACGCGCGGACGCTCACGAGCGCAGCCATTTTGCGGACACTGACAAAAGCGCGTGCGCGGAGAAATACACATACGCTATCAACACGCGTCTTTACTTTACCGTAACAGTTATAAAATATGGAATTGGATATTAAGCGACCATATTACAATGAGATTGAGACTGTTGCTAACACTAGCCATAGACATCATCATATGATATATATGACACTAGCTACCACTGTTATAAACATAAGATAAACAGCAGAAAAATAGACCGTAAAAAAGACTGTAAAAAAAACCCGCTAGTAACAAATATAATTATATAATATAGCTATGTATAAATTATGTGCGTAGTAATATTATAATAAAATACAATGTAATATAATTTGAATTGCTAAAATGATGCTAATATAATTGTAGGGTATACAATGTTTTTAATTATGCTAATTATTATTTATTAAATCCCTTTGCTGATTGAGATTCAACTACAATGATGATCAAAATCATTACGGTAAGGTTCTTGACGTCATCGCGCGTCGACGGGTTCTGCTGCACGCGCCGTGAATGTGCGGCAGCATCTGGAAGCTTCTGGATGAGCGATGGTGTCTTTATAATTTCTGCGCGGAGATCACGCACATTATTATTAATACTGCTGCGAAACCTCTTTACACTCATCCTTACAACGTCTACTTCTAAACTTTGGCACACAGCATTTCCAAAGGTAGGCCCGAGTTGATTTACTCGTGTTTACATTTTGTATCTTAAGTACAACGTGATTCTTTTTCGTTGTATTTGGCTGTTCCTTATCTTTGAGTCTGACAGTATATCTGTCAAATATGTCAAAAATATTGTATCTGCTATAACTTATCTGTAACTGTAAGGGACATATAAAATACATGTCATAAAATATTATAAGTGATATATCTGTAAGTGAAACAAAATAAATATATAACGTTAAATGTCACAAAAATGTAGTATCTGTGATAATACATCTGTAAGGAAATATCAGAAATAAATGTCACAAAATATATGATCTGTGATAATATCTATGATTGTAATAGTAAATGCCATACAAATATTATCTTTGATGTGATAATATCTAAGTGTAATATAGCCTAATAAATAAATCTCATAAAATATATTATGTGATAATATACATGTAAGTAATAAATATGCCACAAAATGTAGTATCTGTGATAATACTGAATTTGGGATTTTCATTAGTTGTCAGTTTTAATTAATCATCACAATTAAATGAAATAAACATTTGAAATATATCAGTCTGTGTGTAATGAATGAATATAATATCCAAATTTCACTTTTTAAATGTAATTACTGAAATACATCACCTTTTTGATGATATTCTAATTATATGACCAGCACCTGTACATCTTTAAGCAAAATATAATGCATAAATGTCTCCAAACTGAGCCTGGTTTCTCCCAAGGTTTTTTTTTCTCCATTCTGTCACCTGATGGATTTTGGTTCCTGGCCACTGTTGTCTTGAGTTTTGGCTTGCTTAGTTGGGGACATTTAATATTCAACAATATTATTGATCTGCCTTACTCAAGGTGGATGATGACGCAATTTTCTTCTAGAAACAAACTTTGTTGTATTATTTTCATTTCATCACTGTCAAGCTGCTTTGATACAATCTGTATTGTAAAAAGCGCTATATAAATTAAGGTGACTTGACAAAGTATATTATCTGAAGTGAACATACAGTATCTCTATATGAAAGAAAAAATATCAAAAGTATATTATCTCTCTGCAAGTGAAATAAAAGATATAAATGTCAAAAAAGAAAAATAACATTATTCTCAATATGACTAGAAGTTCCCATAAAAATCAACCAAAATTATTTTGTGCATCTCATTTGTCTTTACAAAGTTTTTGACAAATTTTAGTAAAGTTGCCCGAACATTTAATTTATTTGCCAAGTTTAAAAAGTATTTGCTAATTGGCAGAAAGATTTTGAATCCCTAATATCATGTGATGTGTCTTTATCTCCTTAGATGGCAGAAGGCAGGGGTAACAGGCAACACCCCCGTAATTTGCAAGGTGTGCTTCAGATGGCAGTGGAGGCCGGTTCTGCTTCGGACGGTCCGGCTCCACCAGAACCCATGACTCAAGAGGTGAGCATGCAATCTCTGAAATTTGTCCTGACCGTTATTTATATGTCTGGTCTGTAATGTTGATGTTTATTTTATTTGTTTATTAAAAGATCCCAGTTTAATCTACAGTCACCTATAAGTAAACCACATTCTCTCTCTTTCTAGAGGTTGGAGTTTCTGAGAGGGGCTCTAGCAGAAGTGTGTAAAGGACAGATGGATGAGGTGGAGCAGATGAAACAGTGTTTGGACGTGCTGAATAGAGATGAACGCAGGGAGGGAGAGGAGGAGGAAGAGGAGGAAGAGGAGGATGAGCGAGAGGAAGCCCTGGAAATGCTTTCTGAGCTCTGTGAGAACCTTGACAATGCGAGAGGTGTGTGTGTGTGTGTGTGTGTGTGTGTGTGTTTGCTTTTCAGACTTTCTTGTCGTCTTCTTTTTAGCACGTAACGCATGCATCCCTTCACTGTGTGTTTTGTAGATCTGATGAAGCTGGGCGGTCTGGATTTGTGTATGTCCCGGTGTCTCTGTCACTCAGAGGCGGGCATCCGCTGGAGAGCAGCTCAGCTCATCGCCAGCTGTGCCCAGAATATGCCCGAGGTGCAGTTCTACCTGCTCAACCAGGGGGCGCTACTGACACTCCTGCAGCTCACAGATCACGACGCAAACAGCACAGTTAGAGTTAAAGCACTCTACGCGGTGTCCTGTGAGTATAGTTGCACATAAAAGAAATGTCTGGATTGATATTGTCCGAGATTTTATATTGAGTATTGGGTGCATACGCATACATTTGTGTGAAATGATTCACCAATAACACTTAGACTTTAATTTATTTTAAATCTAGGGAGAAATGTTGTAACACCTGAAACCACACATACGCATAAATCACACTTTCGTGAGAATTTGCATTAAAATATGAAATAGCTCTACACAAACTCTATCTATGATAGCATCAAGTCAGTCTGAATGTTTTTTTTTTCTGATATTAACTAATAATCAAATATGAAATGATTCACACACTTGTTAGTAAATGAGTAAAGCTCTACAGAATCTCTATCTCTGCATTTGCTCTGAGTTTGAGTCGATGAATTTGGGAAAAAGTGCAAATCATCTTCCCAACCGACCGTTGTCAACAAAAACGTTTAAAAATAAATGCTTGATAGTTTAAAATTTGAAAATGAAGATATTACAAAGTATTGTATGATTACCATTGCAAAAGAAAATTATTATTATTATCATTATTATTTTTTACTATACAGTGAAGGATTGCCATAGTAATGTTTCTTATTTTGTTTAATATTTTTATTTAGTAGTATAATATTTATTTATTGATTTAGTCTCAGAATTTTGGCCGAATTGTGCATCCCTACAAACAAGCACTAAAATCACATTTTATATCGCATTTTATTCCCAAATTGTACAGCCCTAATCAGCATATTTATTTTATTATATTTAGTCTATATGACTACGGTTATTTTTGGTTAGTGACCCAACATTGGATCTTTTTAAGTGAAAGGCCTCCATTCATTTAGTGGCAAGTCTCCTCCACACACTGTCTCTGGAATTAAGCATCCTCAAATCTTTTCTTTCCCAGGTTTAGTCCGGGAACAGGATGTAGGTCTGCGGGACTTCCTGTCACATGATGGTTTTTCAGTGCTGATGAGGGGGATGCAGTCAGACAGTGAGAAACTGAGAACTAAATCTGCTTTCCTACTCCTCAACCTTCTGTCCAGTCATCCAGAACACAAAGGTAGTGCTGAATCTGAATGTTCGAGCATCTAGACTCGAATCTAGTTTGTACGAGTGTTTTATGTATTGATTCTTAATGTCTCAGATACAGTGTTGTCTATGGGGATGGTTCAGCAGCTGGTGTCAGTTCTTCGGTCCCCTCATTCCTCTGTCCATGAACATGTACTTGGTGCCCTCTGCTGGTTAGTAACATTTATTGCATGATGAAAATGAAACTTCAGTATGCTTATGGAAGAACATCAGCTTTTGGAGTTTGACGCTTGGGTTCTGACACTTTTTTTGCAACATGTATGTGTGTAGTCTGGTTGAGGACTCTCCCCGGGGTGTGAGTGATTGCAGAGATCCATCGCTGGGCTTGGAGGAACTGCTCAACCAGCGAGTGCAGGACCTAAGGGGACAAGAGGAGAGCCAGGTAAATTCATTCACTCATCTCGTAAATATTGTTTTTTCTGTTTATCTCTCCTGTACTTTGTCATTCACTTTTATATCAAATATTTTAAAGTCCAGATGTAATAAAAATGGACCCTTTTTACTTTTTTCCTTGTTTTATGTGTGATTTGTTGATGCATGTTCTTCCAAAGATAAAAATATGGATTTGTAATCCTTCACCAATATTAAATAACTTATATTGCCTCTGAAATTACTTTCTTTCTTAGCTGACAGCACATTTATAGTCCACTCATTTATCGGTATGAGCAACATGGGTAGGTAAAATAATAGAGAAAATAATGTTTAGCAATAATCAAATAGTTTTTAGTCTGTCCTTGTAGGTAATGAAGCCTTGTTAAAATCGTACACAATAATTAAATGCAGATTAACATTCACATAATACAATAATAGCAAACAGCATTTCATTTGCCAAATATCATGAGCCAGTCTGTGTTCGGTATTTGAAAATAATTAAATTAAATTATGAATATTAGATAAAAAACTTAATTGAAAATTAGAAATGTTGACTTGGCAGAGGCTAAAGTACTAAGATGACTAAAACTGAAATAAAAACGAAGCTAAACAGAATTATAAACTAAACTAATAAAAGTTAGAAAAAGCACAAAGTTATTAATTTATATACTAATTAAAAAATATGAAAAAGGTAAAGCAAATTCAAAATATTAATAAATAATATATAATAGTATATAAGTAATACTAAAGTAACACTATTAGCCAGTCAGTTACTTTTGTTCCCCCTTTCTCATTGAATTTTCAGTTTTTATTTTTAAAGTTACATTTTAAAAGTAAAATAGGTTGCAAATCCTTCATAATGACTCGAATGTCTGACAACTGAATTTTCTTTTCCTGCAGGAGGAGCTGGAGTTTTGTGAACGTTTACGAGTTGCTTGTTTCCAAGGGCAACGCCTGGAGGACAGTGGCATGGATCGCTGAGGTCTTACTAGTGATTTCTGAAAGAAGGCGGCTGCGTTTGTATTCCCTCTCTGTTTAAGAGAGAAATAAAATAGAATTGATCAAGAGATAAACTTGAAAGAGACTTTAACTCTGAATAGAGTTCAGTTTGACCAGCTGTGTGTGCATGTGCAAACTCCATGAACTACACAAACACTCGTGTGTTATAATATGAATGTACATTTTTGTATAATATGTCAGTTTGTTGTTATAAATTATGTGCTGTTTAGGCTCAACTTTCAAAATGTTTATTCTTCCTCTTTACACAAATGAAAACCCAAAATGTAGAACTACATATAAAAATAATAAAACATAATTTGTAAATTTAAAATAAAGAGTGTTCTGATTCAAAACTCTGTTTAAGTTCAATTCTGACCTGAAAATACTTTGTTGTGAGCGTAAAAGCACATGCACAAACATGAGCCTTTTTTACACCATTACATTATCTAATAACCACAATTCTGTACATTAGAATTAATATAACATAGATACATTTTTGAAGTGAAACGCCCACAATTTAGAAATTTTGTCGCCTGCTATTTTAGCATTGTCCCGATTCATCTGTAATTTGAGGAATCCATTGCAATATGTTTAACGCATAGCTGATTAAGATATTTATGGTAATATACTCTCACCTAAAGGATTATTAGGAACACCATACAAATACTGTGTTTTACCCCCTTACGTTTTCAGAACTGCCTTAATTCTAAAGGTGCTGAAAGCATTCTTTAGAAATGTTGGCCCATATTGATAGGATAGGATCTTGCAGTTGATTGAGATTTGTGGGATGCACATCCAGGGCACGAAGCTCCCGTTCAATCACATCCCAAAGATGCTCTATTGGGTTGAGATCTGGTGACTGTGGGGGCCATTTTAGTACAGTGATCTCATTGTAATGTTCAAGAAACCAATTTGAAATGATTCGAACTTTGTGACATGGTGCATTATCCTGCTGGAAGTAGCCATCAGAGGATGGGTACATGGTGGCCATAAAGGGATGGACATGGTCAGAAACAATGCTCAGGTAGGCCGTGGCATTTAAACGATGCCCAATTGGCACTAAGGGGCCTAAAGTGTGGCAAGAAAACATCCCCCACACCATTACACCAATACCACCAGCCTGCACAGTGGTAACAAGGCATGATGGATCCATGTTCTCATTCTGTTTACGCCAAATTCTGACTCTACCATCTTAATGTCTCAACAGAAATCGAGACTCATTAGACCAGGCAACATTTTTCCAGTCTTCAACTGTCCAATTTTGGTGAGCTCTTGCAAATTGTAGCCTCTTTTCCTATTTGTAGTGGAGATGAGTGGTACCCGGTGGTGTCTTCTGCTATTGTAGCCCATCTACCTCAAGGTTGTGCGTGTTGTGGCTTCACAAATGCTTTGCTGCATACCTCGGTTGTAACGAGTGGTTATTTCAGTCAAAGTTGCTCTTCTATCAGCTTGAATCAGTCGGCCCATTCTCCTCTGACCTATAGCATCAACGAGGCATTTTCACCCACAGGACTGCTGCGTACTGGATGTTTTTCCCTTTTCACACCATTCTTTGTAAACCCTAGAAATTGTTGTGTGTGAAAATCCCAGTAACTGAGCAGATTGTGAAATATTCAGACCGGCCCGTCTGGCACCAACAACCATGCCACGCTCAAAATTGCTTAAATCACCTTTCTTTCCCATTCTGACATTCAGTTTGGAGTTCAGGAGATTGTCTTGACCAGGACCACACCCCTAAATGCATTGAAGCAACTGCCATGTGATTGGCCGATTTAGATAATTGCATTAATGAAAAATTGAACAGATGTTCCTAATAATCCTTTTTGTGAGTGTAGAATAGAGAACTAGTTTTGATCCTATGATAACTTATAATGAAAAGGGTCGTGGTCTTTAAAGTCCAGTTGTAGGAAAAGTTGTAGGTTACTTTTTGATAACTGATTTCAAAAGCGATCCAAACGTCTTTTTATCAAATATGATTTAAACCTGCTCTTGGAGGGCCACTGTCCTGTAGAGTTCAGCTCCAACCCCAATTAAACGCACCTGAACCAGATAATCACGGTCTTACGATAGGCGTACTAGAAACTTCCATGAAGGAGTGTTGAGGCAAGTTGAAGCCAAACTCTGCAGGACAGTGACCCAGTTTGGACACACCTGATTTAAACTTTAAAAAATGTCCTTGGAAAACCTAACCCAGTTTCCTCTTTGGTGAATAAGGACCTTGTGATAATTATATCAAAGCAAGATTTGATATCGAGTAAGACCGAAATGCTAGCTTTATCTATCCAAAGTTTCCAGTCATTCCCAACAAGAACTAATATAGGTTTGTTTGTTTTTTTAGCTTGAATGATCTAAAAATTATTAGCAATAAGAAAACGCTATGAAAGGTTAAAATGGGTGTTTTAGGATTTCTAAATTTTTATGACACTAAATAATGTGTCTGAATGTATGTAAAACTAAATAAGATGAAGTATGATTTTATCTCATACCACAGACTTAAAAATAAAGGTTCTTTACTGGCATCGAGGATTCAATGAAGAACTAAAAAAAGGAATTTATACCCTTTCTTCATAACTCAATTGAAGAAAGTTTTTCTCACAATTTAATTTATTTCAAACTAAATAAATTTAGTTGGTTCGACACAATTTAAGTTGGTTTAAGCCAAATTAATTGAGTCTAGTATGTGTAAATGAACTAAATAAACATGCAGTTAAATTCATCATTATATACAATAATGAACGAATAAAAAAATTCTGATGTCAGTACTGACTTTACTATAGTAATTAAGTCTTGAAAAAATTAACAAAATCAAATGTGTTTATGCTTAAAACAAGAATAAATATCTGTCAGTGAGTTATGAAAACTTCCCTTTGAATTAAGTAGATTTTTCTGAGTCCATTGGCAGATATTTGTTCTTGTTTTAATCACAAACTCGCTTTATTTTGATCAATTTCACAGAACACAAGACTTTATTTTTATGTTATTCCAGGAAAATCGTCGTGATTACAGAATCTTTAGACGTGCACTGGAAATGAGACAAAAATACTGAGGAAGAACAACACTTTGCATTGTGATCAGAAGGTTCAGTATAAGTTATTTCCATGTTCTAGTGTTTGGGAACAGAGTTCAAGCTATTATTTTTGTAAAATGAATAAAAAAAGTAATGTATATCTGTTGTAAGTTGTTTTGTCAAATTCTGAAGTGTTGCTAATACTGATACTAAAACTGTTCCCTTCAATTTATTCCTTACATTTTCTTTACTTGGTCTTAAGAAGGTCTTTATAAACTCTTAAATTTCCATTTATAAAACCTGCAGAAACCCTGGAATTAGAGACAAAATCATATTTTAAGTGCATCCATCTTTCCAAATGGTTCTTAATAGTGGAAAAGCATTAAAATGTTCTTCGCACTAAGAAAAAAGGGCTCATTTAAGAATGGTTCACTGAAAGGATCTTTCTGGAACCCGAGATGGTTCTTCCATGGAATCACTTTGAAAAATCCTTTTGGAATCTTAATTTTTAAGAGTGAATAATACACCTTTTTTGTGACGTACATTAAGAAATTAAGATTATTGACATATTTGTTTCTTTATCATGGGTTTTGGGAAGTTTATTTGGGGCACACTGAATGCAGCTGTCACTTTCTCAAACCTAAATTGACGTTTATGGAACGTAGTTAATCAGTATTCGCTTACATAAGCGTTAGCATGTATTTATAATGTGTATGAGGTGCAGGCAGACACACATCATTCTGTGTGAACAGAGAATCTTCAGTGCTCGTAACTTCTGTCCTGATGGCTTGGCACTTGCCGTTGCTTGTTTCTTTCCTTGTGGTGTTTGCCAGTGGCTTCCATGAAGGTAAGTCATATTCATTCTTCTAGTCACTGTTGAATTACTGGTCATTTTCTCTTCATCTGTGTGTACAGACTAGAAATATAAAAAAAAATTAAAGGGTTTGTTCACTCAAAAAATTACATTTATTACCCTCCTTGTCGTTCCAAAATGTCTTTCCAGATTTCTCATCAGTGACAAAACATAAGAACATACAATATTTTACTTTCAAACGTCAAAAATGGTTTTGTTAACATTTGTTAATGAACAATATATCTTTTTTACAGAATTTATTAATCTTTGTTAATGCTATTAAAAATACAATTCTCAATTGTTTTTTAATGTTCATTCAGAGTGCATTAGCTAATGTGAACTTTAGATTCTAAAAATGTATTAATAAATGGTTAAAAATGGCATTAACTAAGATTAACAGGTGCTGTAGAAGTTTTGTTCAGTGTTCCTTCATGTAGTTTATTTAACACATTAATAAATGAAACCTTATTGCAAAGTGTTTTACTGCTTGGGTTCGCTAAACGTTTAGGGTATTTTTTTGGACTGTAGGGCTGTTTTTGGGTCTGAAACTCACAGTAAAATGAATTCTAGATCTTTGATTCCTTGTTATTTGACTCCTTTAAGCTGTGGTTGTATTATTATTATTTAAAATGTCCACGTTTTCTATATTTGTTTCATTAGCGACCACCACAAGGCGCATGGATGACTTCATCAATGCTGTGGAGAGAATTGAAGCAGAGAATCCAGGACTTCAGATGCTCGATGTGGTCAAAGGTTTACGTAAGGCTGCTGGCTTTGAAACCGACCTCATCAAGCGTCACCTCGGCGTCCTCAGTGATGCACGCGACCTTGCGACAGAACCATCCGTCATTTCATTCTTGAGCAAGGTCATTAATCACAGCATATCACAGTTGGGTGAGGAGGAAGGTGTAGTTCTGACTTTAGATGGTTCAAATGTGGCGTTGGCCCCAATGCTCCTCGGACTTGAGGCTGGGCTGCAGTCGACCATCCAAGGCCTGTACCCATTAACCTTGACCGAGAACCTGGTTTCCTCTTTGGTCCATCATGCCCACAATGAGCAGTCCAGCTATCCTCTGGGCACTAAAGGTTTTTGGGATAGCATTAAATCCCCAAAGGTGTACACTCTCTCTGGTTTGCCCTCCTTGGCAACAGACGCTCTAATAACCGGAGGAATGGACGGGTTCATTCTCGGGTCGGAAGTTTCCACGTCTGATCTTCGTGAGCTTTCACTGAGTGACTTTTTGAAGAGTTACTACAGCCACCAGCTTGGCGCCGCAGGGTTGGACGCAGCGCCCCGTCTGATTAGTCAAAATCGAAGGATTAACTTTAAAAAGGTCGTCAGCTTCTCTTTGCTGAAAAGCCAAGTGGTTCAGGCTCTAACAGTTCGTCGTAACTTAAATGAGTCTGAGAGGAAGAGGCTGGATGATGTCGTGAACGAGGGGTTTGAGCAATTTCTCCATGTGTATGCAGGTAATTAAACCTATTCATTTATTTATTTATTACTGATGTGTACCATTTTATACTAATTAGTTGTAAAATTTTATATTTTAAATATATATTTATAAATACTTACTATATTCAAGCAAATCTTTAAGATTACTCTATTTTAGAATTTTTAACTATTTTGCTGTTAAAATGTTTTAGATATATATTTATAAAAATACATTTCTAAATGAACATAACAATTTTTATATTTATTTATAAACTTTTGCAAATTATTAACAAAAAGCTTGATACAATTAAAGCTTTAATATAAATTTTTTATCATACATTTTAAGCCGACTCAATTATTTATTTAACCATTTGAACTTGCATTTTACAATCTTTCTTTGCTGTAACTTTAGATCATTTATTTATTACTGATGGTAACATACATTATTTAAAAAAATGCAATATGTAATATACACTCACCTAAAGGATTATTAGGAACACCATACTAATACTGTGTTTGACCCCCTTTCACCTTCAGAACTGCCTTAATTCTACGTGGTATTGATTTAACAAGGTGCTGAAAGCATGCTTTAGAAATGTTGGCCCATATTGATAGGATAGCATCTTGCAGTTGATGGAGATTTGTGGGATCCACAGTTCCACCACATCCCAAAGATGCTCTATTTGGTTGAGATCTGGTGACTATGGGGGCCATTTTAGTACAGTGAACTCTTTGTCATGTTCAAGAAACCAATTTGAAATGATGCGAGCTTTGTGACATGGTGCATTATCCTGCTGGAAGTAGCCATCAGAGGATGGGTACATGGTGACCATAAAGGGATGGACATGGTCAGAAACAATGCTCAGGTAGGCCGTGGCATTTAAACGATGCCCAATTGGCACTAGGGGTCTAAAGTGTGGCAAGAAAACATCTCCCACACCATTACACCACCACCACCAGCCTGCACAGTGGTAACCATGCATGATGGATCCATGTTCTCATTCTGTTTTTAGCCAAATTCTGACTCTACCATCTGAATGTCTCAACAGAAATCGAGACTCAGTAGACCAGGCAACATTTTTCCAGTCTTCAACTGTCCAATTTTGGTGAGCTCTTGCAAATTGTAGCCTCTTTTCCTATTTGTAGTGGAGATGAGTGGTACCCGGTGGTGTCTTCTGCTATTGTAGCCCATCTACCTCAAGGTTGTGCGTGTTGTGGCTTCACAAATGCTTTGCTGCATACCTCAGTTGTAACGAGCGGTTATTTCAGTCAAAGTTGCTCTTCTATCAGCTTGAATCAGTCGGCCCATTCTCCTCTGACCTCTAGCATCAACGAGGCATTTTCACCCACAGGACTGCCGCATACTGGATGGTTTTCCCTTTTCACACCATTCTTTGTAAACCCTAGAAATGGTTGTGCGTGAAAATCCCAGTAACTGAGCAGATTGTGAAATACTCAGAACGGCCGTCTGGCACCAACAACCATGCAGCGCTCAAAGTTGCTTAAATCACATTTCTTTCCCATTCTGACATTCAGTTTGGAGTTCAGGAGATTGTCTTGTCCAGGACCACACCCCTAAAGGCATTGAAGCAACTGCCATGTGATTGGTTGATTAGATAATTGCATTAATGAGAAATTGAACAGGTGTTCCTAATAATCCTTTAAGTGAGTTTATATTATATACATATATTTTCCTACTATATATATATATATATATATATATATATATATATATATATATATATATATATACATATAGTATACTATCATATATAACACTTTTGTTTTTTAATTGTAAATTTACTGTTACATTTCTATTCTTTTATTGTTAAATTAGGAATATTTTCAATAATATCATTAATGCACTACCAAGTAAACCACTTCATATGTGACAAATTTGCAATCTATGCAATAGCAATTTTTTGTTCTCATATTGCTTTTTTCCCCCTGCCAAGTTTGTCCCAAAATCATAACGAGGTCTCAATGGGGGGCTGCATCTTACATCGGTTCTCCCTCCTATCTGTCTCTCCCTGTGCCGTACCTTTTCATCCACCACACATATCGACCCTCCAGTCCTTGCACCACCTTTGAGCAATGTGCCAGTGAGATGCGGTCCATGCAGCGCTACCACCAGCAAAGCAATGGATGGTCTGACATTGGATACAGGTTAGGAAAGTCCCAATGGGTATTCAAATAATTTAGGATATCACTCTGTACCATAAAGCCCTTTGAACTGCTTTTCATGTGCTGTACTGACTGACTGATTGCAATTGAATTTCTTGTTCTTCCCCCTGAAGTTTTGTTGCAGGCTCTGATGGAAACTTGTACGAAGGCCGCGGTTGGAATTGGGTGGGTGCCCACACTTACGGGTACAACTCCAGAGGCTATGGCGTCTGCTTCATTGGAGATTATACCTCCACCCTCCCCTCCAGGAGTGCCATAAACATGGTGCGGTACGACTTCACAAGCTGTGCTGTGAACGGAGGTCGACTGTCTTCATCTTACTCCTTGTATGGACACAGGCAAGCCGATGCCACAGAATGCCCAGGAAACACCCTCTACCGTGAAATCCAGACATGGGAGCGTTACAAGGTACAAAGATAAACAAGAGATTAATGGGATTTATTGATCTTATGGGGTTGTGACTGCTCAGAATGTATTGCTGTCCTAACAGTTCAGTTGTATCTCTGTTTTGTCCTACAGAGCTATTTGCCTTGATGACTGTGGCATCAACAATGGACATCTAATTGTGTCTCTGGAACAAAGTACATGATGTATTACATGTATCCCTCATAATAAATGCATAATGTCTTAAAAAAATTATATCAGTTTTTTATTACATAGTACATTACAAAATCTACGTAAGACATCCTGTATTGAAATGGCTGATGTGTGAATATACTCTCAGAATTAACATAGAAATTGAATGCGCTAGATGCAGATTATCCTGACTTTTGCATTAGTTAAAATGTGCATTAAGATGATGGAAACAGTTTATTCACTTACTGATGACGAGTTTTGACCATTTGCACATGTAAAGCATCATGGCATTATTCAATTTGCCCAGCTAAAGGTCTGATCAACATTACCCATGACATTCATACGGAATTCGGAAGTTTAAACTGATAGTCATTTTGCCTTTGAACAAAACGTTTTAAAGGAGTAGTTCACTTTTTAAAAAACTTTTGCTGATAATTTACTCACCCCCATGTCATCCAAGATGTCCATGTCTTTCTTTCTTCAGTCGAAAAGAAATTAAGGTTTTTGATGAAAACATTCTAGGATTTTTCTCCATATAATGGACTTCATTGGGTACCAAACGGTCCAAGGTCCAAATGACAGTTTCAGTGCAGCTTCAATTGGCTTTAAACGACACTAGACGATGCATAAGGGTCTTATCTTGCAAAACAATCGGTCATTTAAAAAATAAATAAAAAAGTTTAAGTTTTATAAGCACAAATGCTCACCTTGCTCTGTTCTGTGATGCACGTTCGTGACTCTCCTGTTCAAACTCGTTCATCGAAATGAACAAATCTTTTTTCGAGTCATTTCGTTCGTTGAATGAACGAAATGACTTGAAAAAAGACTCGTTCAAAATTAACAAAACTTTTTTCGAGTCATTCCGTTCGTTGAATGAACAAAATGACTCGAAAAAAGATTCTTTTATTTTAATGAACGAGTTCGAATACCTCAAGATCCCCTAACCTATATCCCAATCTAGTTCCTCTTCTGGCCAGAAAAGGGCAACTTCAGCGAATAGGCAGGGTGACTTGAGGATCAATCAATCAATCAATCAATCAATCAATCAATCAATCAATCAATCAATCAATCAATCAATCAATCAATCTTTATTTATATAGCACTTTATAGCAGCCACCAGGTGTCCAAAGTGCTTCACATCAGGTACAAATAAACAACACAACATTCAAATAAAAACAGAAAAAAGAAAACAAAAGCATGAAGCATAAAAAAACAGTAAGCTAGATATGATTACTTAAAATCATCAGAAAAATTGTTGCACCACTTCTGCGTATTAAAAGCCATTCTAAACAAATAAGTTTTAAGTTTTGTTTTAAAAAGTACAACATCCGTTATAGTACGAATGTCAGGGGGGAGCTTGTTCCAGAGTTTAGGGCCAGCAACAGCGAAGGCCCTATCGCCCCACTGTTTGTACCTCGACTTCGGGACCTCTAAAGTCCGTTGATCGGAAGACCGCCACAGCTGATTTTTCCACCCAGAGTTAGAAGCTCAGACAACTACTCAGAGGCTAGCCCATTCACAGCTTTAAAAACAAACAATAAAATCTTAAAATCAATCCTAAAACGCACTGGAAGCCAGTGTGGAGTAAATAGAAATGGAGTCATGTGTGCACTTCTAGGTGTACTTGTTAAAAAGTGAACAGCAGCATTTTGTACAAGTTGAAGACGCGAAAGAGATTTTTCATTTAGACCAACACAGTGTTGCAATAATCAAGCCTTGAACTAATAAAGGCATGTAAAGCCTTTTCTAGATTGTGCCTATTAAGAAAAGACTTAACTTTAGTCAGAAGATGAAGTTGGAAGAAGCTCGTTTTAACCACATTGCTAATCTGTTTATCAAATTTCATGCCGCAATCGAACAGTTCTGCTTATCTGACAGTTAGCTTAGCGTAATCTGACAGTTAGCTTAGCGTACGAAGTCAAAGGTCCCAGACTTAAAGCTGTATTGATTGACCTGCATTTTGTATTGAAGATAATGCATTCAGTTCTATCTTTATCATTCAAATTAAGAAAGTTCAGAGAAAGCCACAACTTAATATGATCAATGCCATTTTGCAGACGGTTTAATGCAATACTGTCATTAGGTTTCATAATTTGGAGATCATCTGCATTCATTGGCAGTCATGGCCTAATGGTAACAGAGTTGGACTGGTGACCCAAAGGTTGCTGGTTTGATTCCAGTACTGGCAGGAATATGACTGAGGTGTCCATGAGCAAGGCACCTAACCACCAATCGCTCCCCGGGCACCACTCAAGGCTGCCCGCTGCTCCGGGTGTGTCTATCCACGTTTGCTGTGTGTGTGTTCACTACTCACTACTCTGCTCCTATTGTGTGTGCACTTACTTGGATGGGTTAAATGCAGAGGTCAAATTCCAGGTATGGGTTACCGTACTTGGCCATCACGTGTCACTTTCACTTTAACAATGAAATGACAGTTTATGTTTGTTTATTATAGCTCCTAACGGTAACATATACAAAGAGAACAGGGTGGGGTCAAGAATTAAATCCTGGGGCACACCGCAGTAGAGAGGAGCAGACGATGAGGAGAAATCACCCATTGTGACAGAGAAACTCCTATTTGTCAAATAGGAGCTAAACCATTTAATTGCGGAGCCTTGAATGCCTACACAATGCTCAAGGCGTGCGAGAAGGACTGCATGATCCACTGTATCAAAAGCTGCTGTTAGGTTCAGAAGCACTAATACAGTAGGATCCCCTGAATCTACAGACAAGGTTATATCATTGTGAACCCTTAGCACTGCAGATTCAGTGCTATGACGTGATCTAAAACCAGATTGAAATTTCTCAAACACTGAGTTCTGTTGTAGAAAGGCTTGTAACTGATTAAAAACAACTTTTTCCAACACCTCAGAAAGAAAGGGCAGATGTGAGACTGGTCTAAAATTAGACAACACATTAGGATCAAGATTGTTTTTTTTAAAGGTGGGGTATGTGATTGGAAAACAACCGGCAGATTTTGAAAATACACAATTCAAATGGTCCTACCTTCTTTCCTCCAACGCTGGCCCTGACTCCACCCATTCGAAGAACATGGACACGCAATCATGCACGAGCGAAAACTCAGATGCGCGAGAGATTGTAATGACGATTTACTACTAATCATGGAAGCGGCTTTACTGACGAGATGCGCATGCGTCACAAGCTTTGAGTATGCGCACGAAAGGGGTCGCGCGCTGGGGCCTCCCCAGGTGTGGTACGACCGTTTGATTGACGAACTTACTGTCCAATGATTCTAGGTGGTCTTGGAAATGATTGGCTGGAGTTTTTCGAGTCCTGCCACTTCCACAGATGATTAAATTGCTTTATTTTCATTTCAGTGCTTCTAACTCAGTGGCTGTAAGTGGGTTAGGAATAGGATTTAAAGTTATTTTGAAAAAAATGGACAAAAAAGAGAATCACATACCCCACCTTTAAGTAGGGGTCAAACCACGGCATGTTTAAAAGCATCCGGGATAGAGCCAGAACTGAGACAAAAATTAAAAAACATAAGTATACTCGACCCAAGAGTGCTAAAAACCTCCTTGAACATCCAGCCAGGAACAATATCTAAAACACAGTTGGTAGGTTTCATGTGGCGTACAACCTCAGTGAGCAATGACAGAGAGATAGGCTTAAATTCCCCAAAAACAGCAGAATGCAAAGGATCAGCAGGTACAAACACACTAAGATAAACACTGGCATTTTGCCTAACTGAAGCTACTATATCGACAAATTAACATAAAAACTTCTCACACATACTGGTTGAAGCCTCTGTCAAAGCAAAAGTACATGGATTCAACACAGAGTTAATAATGTTGATCACAGTGAGATATTGTTTTCGATTATTCCCTTCCGGTCCTCCGCTTCAGGGTATCGAGAACAAAACCGAAGGAGCCTCCCCTCTATGGAGCCCTCAGGAATTGATGTTTGTAACCCGTCGCCAAGAGCGCTCGGGACATCTCGGTTTCCAGCAAATGCACGCTGCAGTGTTCGCCCCAAAGGCTTGCGTCCAGGCAGTGTTCGCGTCTGTAAACCGGAAATCGTTGTCGATTATTCCCTGCCGGTCTTCCGCTTCAGGGTATGATTAAGGCCTCTCACAAAAAAACTCGACACCAGACACGAGTTCAACGGGGTGGTCTGGACTGCAGTAGACCCAGAGTAAGGTCGATATTAGAACAGGAAGTTCACTCACTGCTGGTAAAAGAGGCCATTGAAAATGTTCCTCCACCAGACAGGGAATTCGGGATCTACAGCCGGTACTTCATAGTTCCAAATAAGGATGGAAGGTTGCGTCCAATTTTAGATCTAAGACATCCTGAACCGGTATCTAAGGAGATTCAGGTTCAAGATGCTCACCATTCCCATTATCGTGAGTCAAATCAGATCAGAGGACTAGTTTGTCACGATAGATCTAACGGACGCATACTTCCACGTCTCCATCCTTCCATCTCACAGGAAGTTCCTGAGGTTCACTTTCGGGGGTGAAGCATACCACTATCGGGTTCTTCCAATCGACCTAGCACTCTCCCCTCGCACTTTCACCAAGTGCATCGATGTATCCCTGGCCCGGCTGAGGTTCCAGGGCGTCTGTGTGCTAAACTACATCGACGACTGACTCATTTTGGCTCAGTCTTGAGAACTGGCAGTTCGGCATTGAGATGTCTTCCTTGGCCACATTCAAAGCTAGGGGCATAGACTCATGAAATCACAACCTGAGCACAAGTGATACTCTTCAGCACAATGGTAACCACATAATTCAGAAACATTACAGAGACTCCTCTAAATGTCCAACATAACTGAACATTAAACACTAAAATGTTTTTTAAAAAGTAATGTATATCTGTATAATGTATATAATAATGTATATTGTCGAATTTTGAAGTGTTGCTGAAACAACACAGACACTGTGTCACGTTCAATTTATTCCTTACCTTTTCTTTACTTAGTCTTAAGAAGGTCATTAAAAACTCTTAAATTTCCCTTTATTAAACCTGCAGAAACCCTGGAATAAGAGATAAAATCATATTTTAAGTGCATCCCTGGAACCTTTCCATTCCACCAAAGGTTCTTAATAGTGGAAAAAGCATTAAAATGTTCTTCGAACTAAGAAAAAAAGGGCTCATTCAAGAACGGTTCACTGAAAGGATCTTTCTGGAACCCGAGATGGTTCTTCCATGGAATCACTGTGAAAAATCCTTTTGGAATCTTAATTTTTAAGAGGTCATAATATACCCTTTTTTGTGACGTACATTAAGAAATTAAGATTATTGACATATTTCTTTCTTTATCATGGAGTTTGGCCAGTTTATTTGGGGCACACTGAATGCAGCTGTCACTTTCTCATGTCTAAATCGACCTTTATTATGGAACGTAGTTAATCAGTATTCGCTTACATAAGCGTTAGCATGTATTTATAATGCGTATGAGGTGCAGGCAGACACACATCATTCTGTGTGAACAGAGAATCTTCAGTGCTCGTAACTTCTGTCCTCATGGCTTGGCACTTGCCGTTGCTTGTTTCTTTGCTTGTGGTGTTTGCCAGTGGCTTCACTGAAGGTCAGTCATATTCAATCTTCTAGTCACTGTTGAATTATTACTGGTCATTTACTCTTCATCTGTGTGTACAGACTGTAGAAATACTACAAAAGTTTTTTAAAGGGTGTGTTCACTCAAAAAATTACATTTATTACCCTTCTTGTCATTCCAAAAAGAAGATGTTCTTTCGTCATGAACCAAACCAAAACAATAAAGAGTTTTTTTTATATAATAGGGCCAAAAAATAGTACCATAAAAATACAGTAAAAGTAGTTATTTTCTACGTCTGATAAAGCTATATGGTAAATTTGTTTGAGAAATAGACTGAAATGAATTTGTTATTTACTTAAAATATTGCCCTACGTCATCCCAGGTTTCACATCAGTGACAAAACGTAAGAATCTACAACATTTTACTTTCATTAATGTCAAATATGCTTTGTTATCATTAGTTAATGAACAAAATATTTTTTTACAGAATTTATTAATCTTTGTTAATGTTAGTTAATAAAAATATAAATCTTACTTGTTTGTTCAGGTTCATTTAGAGTGCATTAGCTAATGTGATCTTGGATTTAAAAAAAATGTATTAATAAATGGTTAACTTATTATTAACTAAGATTAACAGGTCCTGTAGAAGTTTTGTTCATTGTTCGTTCATGTTTACATGTAGTTAACATGTTAACAAATAAAACCTTATTGTTAAGTGTTTTACAGCTTGGTTTTGCTTGTTTATTTTTATTGTAATTTTTTTATTTGATTGTGGGGGAGTTTTTGGGACTGAAACTCACAGTACAGTGAATTCTAGATCTTTGATTTCTTTCTTTGTTTCATTAGCGACCACCACAAGGCGCATGGATGACTTCATCAGTGCTGTGGAGAGAATTGAAGCGGAGAATCCAGGACTTCAGATTCTCGATGTGGTCAAAGGTTTACGTAAGGCTGCTGGCTTTGAAACCGACCTCATCAAGCGTCACCTCGGCGTCCTCAGTGATGCACGCGACCTTGCGACAGAACCATCCGTCATTTCATTCTTGAGCAAGGTCATTAATCACAGTATATCACAGTTGGGTGAGGAGGAAGGTGTAGTTCTGACTTTAGATGGTTCAAATGTGGCGTTGGCCCCAATGCTCCTCGGACTTGAGGCTGGGCTGCAGTCGACCATCCAAGGCCTGTACCCATTAACCTTAACCGAGAACCTGATTTCCTCTTTGGTCCATCATGCCCACAATGAGCAGTCCAGCGCTCCTCTGGGCACTAAAGGTTTTTGGGATAGCATTAAATCCCCAAAGGTGTACACTCTCTCTGGTTTGCCCTCCTTGGCAACAGACGCCCTAATAACCGGAGGAATGGACGGGTTCATTTTCGGGTCGGAAGTTTCCACGTCTGACCTTCGTGAGCTTTCACTGAGTGACTTGCTGAAGAGTTACTACAGCCACCAGCTTGACACCGCAGGGTTGGACGCAGCGCCCCGTCTGATTAGTCAAAATCGAAGGATGAACTTTAAAAAGGTTGCCAGCTTCTCTTTGCTGAAAAGCCAAGTGGTTCAGGCTCTAACAGTTCGTCGTAACTTAAATGAGTCTGAGAGGAAGAGGCTGGATGATGTCGTGAACGAGGAGTTTGAGCAATTTGTCCATGTGTATGCGGGTAATTAAACCTATTCATTTATTTAATTATTACTGATGTTTACCATTTTATAGTGATTAGTTTATACTGATTAGTGTGTGTGCAGCTAAAATAGTCCAGGTAATAAGGTGCAGGTGGATAGTTATTAGTTTCAGTTATGAGCTTATGGGAAATTGAGTCAGGTTGACATTAACACCCTGTAACCCGCCAAGTGCAGGTGGATTTCAGCGGTGGCATGTAACGCAGTAACTCCTATTAGCCACTTTGGTGGTTTGAATTTTATATAATAGGCCTATACATTTTACAGTTGTAGTCTTTTAAAAAGGCATTTGAAATAATAAAATAAGTGCAATCTGGTGTTGTCAAAAATATAGATTTTTCGATACATGTAAATACTGAAATAACTGAAACTCTTCAACAGGATACACAATCCCAGACAGCAACATAGTGTCGGCTCAGATCCGGCCCACATCTGGTACGTGTTGAATCCACATGTATCAGACGTGGCCCGGATCTGAGCCGACACTATGTTGATGTCTGGGAATATCAGCTGCGTGTTCTCGCTGTCTAATCTCTCCGACAGCGAGTGACACACAAACCCATGTCATTTTACTCACTCGTTATCATTTAGTCAGTCAGATTATCGACTTTACGTCGATACTAACGTATTGGGGTCTCGTCTGGGAGCCCAATCACCTCCAAGTGGTAACAAAATGAACCAATGAACATTGGCCAGTGAGATTTGCATGCTGAGTCACACCTACCCGGATATACGGGTATAAATAGGACCGGCATTCATATTTTGCTTCTGAGCCGAGCGGTTGTACAGCGATCACTCTTTTCCAGATCACCTTCAATCAAAAGAGTGCATTTCAACTCTGAGAGAGCAAACAGCTATTTTTATTGCTATTAGGAGTATTAGGAGTGCTTTTCCCTTGCCTGAAGCCGTTCATCTTCCTCCTCCACTCTCATTACCCTCGATGGCGGGGCTGCCAAGGGTAACGTGGACGTCCCACAGGTGGTATGGCAATTGCGGTGCACTTGTGCTCGCAATGTGTCGCCACCTAGCGGAATCGTCCGCGCCTCCCATCCAAGGCGGGTAAGACGACAGCAGCTCTGTCTGCTAAGGCTTACTCCACCGCTGGACAGGCCGTCTCCGCCCTTCAAGCCATGGCTATCCTGCAGGTCCATCAGGCAAAAGCTCTCAAAGAGCTGCACGAGGGTAGTTCTGAGCCGGGGTTGTTGCAGGAACTGCGCACAGCGACTGACAGAGCGTTCTGACCTCGGCCAGACGATGTCCACTCTGCTGAGAGCAGTTTGCTAAGTGCATCTCCTTCTCCAACACTCATAACACAGTTCAGTGGCTGTGACGCTTTCCATAGGGACCCCAATACGTCAGTATTGACATAACGTCGAAAGTGACTGACTGAATGGGAACGTCTAGGTTACTAATGTAAACCTTGTTCCATGAAGGAGGGAACAGAGACTTTACGTCCCCCTGCCACAGCCCTGAACCATCACTGAATGGCCGGGCTCTTGTCTCGGCTCTTCAGCAAAGCATGAATGAAGTGAGTAATTCCAGTCCTATTTGTAACCGTATGTCCGGGTGTGACTCAGCATGCAAATCTCACTGGTCAAAGTTCATTGGTTCGTTTTGTTACCACTTGGATGTGATTGGGCTCCCAGACGAGACCCCAATACTTCACTATCGATGTAACGTCTCTGTTCCCTCCTTCAAGGAACGGGGGTTACATTAGTAACCTATGTTTCATTTGCTCATGAATATTGTTGGTGTTACAGGGCTTGAATTTCACTGTGGGATTTCGCATAATTTGACTCATTCACGTAGATTTTGTGCTCACGCTCAAAGTGCATGCACATAAAGACAAGTATATTGGCTATATAAAACAGTATAATGGGTCCGTGTGTCAGGTCTTAAAATGACACCAGCCTAATATACTGGCTGTCAAATTATGAGATAATATAAAAAATATCTATATGGCAGTTTTTCCCAATGGTATCAATGTCAAAATTGTGGCCAGTGAAAATGCTGAGTGGCTAGTAACTTTGGGAAACAACTAGCCACAGTGGCTGGTGGGCAAAAAAAGTTAATTTCAAGCTCTGATGGAGACCTCTGGTGGTGAGCGGTAGGAACCACAGAAGTTGAATTACAGTTTTAATTAAATTTTTTAAGATTAGGCCTACTCTATTTTAGAATTTAGAATACGTTTTAATCAAATTTGTAAGATTACTTTATTTTAGAATTTTAACTTCTATTTCTTTTATATTTAAATATATATGTTTCATTTTTATATATTTTAAATATATATCAATAAAATACATTTCTTAATAAATATAACTTTCTTTTATTGTAGATTAAACTCACTTAATTATTTATTTATCATTTTGAACTGGCATTTTACAGTCTTTATTTTCTGTAATTGTAGATAATTTTTCATTTTATTCGAAACTAAGTATTAAATAATGTTTTACTGATGTTAACACACAGACTGTTTTATTTTGTTATAAACATATTTTAAATATATATTTAGTTTTTTACATTTTTGTTTTTAATTGTAAATTTAAAGCTAACGTATATTTGCTGTTTTAATGGTTACATTTTATATTATTTTATTGTTAAATTAGAAATATTTTTAATCATCCTATTTATGCACTACCAAGTAAACCACTTTATTTGTGTTCTCACATTTTTCCCCCTGCCAAGTTTGTCCCAAAATCATAACGAGGTCTCAATGGGGGGCTGCATCTTATATCGGTTCTCCCTCCTATCTGTCTCTCCCTGTGCCGTACCTTTTCATCCACCACACATATCAACCCTCCAAGCCTTGCACCACCTTTGAGCAATGTGCCAGTGAGATGCGGTCCATGCAGCGCTACCACCAGCAAAGCAATGGATGGTCTGACATTGGATACAGGTTAGGAAAGTCCCAATGGGTATTCAAATAATTTAAGATATCACTCTGTACCATAAAGCCCTTTGAACTGCTTTTCATGTGCTGTACTGACTGATTGATTTAAATTCAATTTCTCATTCTTCCTCCTGAAGTTTTGTTGCAGGCTCTGATGGAAACTTGTACGAAGGCCGCGGTTGGAATTGGGTGGGTGCCCACACTTACGGGTACAACTCCAGAGGCTATGGCATCTCCTTCATTGGAGATTATACCTCCACCCTCCCCTCCAGGAGTGCCATAAACATGGTGCGGTACGACTTCACAAGCTGTGCTGTGAACGGAGGTCGACTGTCTTCATCTTACTCCTTGTATGGACACAGGTAAGCCACTTCCACAGATTGCCCAGGAAACACCCTCTACCGTGAAATCCAGACATGGGAGCGTTACCAGGTAAAAGATAAACAAAAATGTTATGGGATTTATTGAACTTATGTGGTTCTGAACTTCTGACTGCTCTGATGTATTGCTGTCCCGACAGATCAGACCTTAACCGTGTGTCTGTGTGTATCTCTGTTTTTGTCCTACAGAGCTATTTGCCTTGATTACTGTGGCATCAACAATGGACAACTAATTGTGTCTCTGGAACACAGTACATGATGTATTAGGCTACATGTATCGCTCATAATAAATGAATAATTTCTTTAAAAAAATACTTTTGGTCTAAAGCTCCTTTAAAAAAGTAATGTTTAAGTATAGGCTATATTACTTTGATCAGAAACATAACCACCCTATTTTTACATTGTTAAAATATAATAAAATTAGTAAACCTATGATAATATGTCTGTGCTGTGGTTAAAATTAAAACAAGGGTTTTTTTAATCAATACCCCTTGAACACAACTTAATTTGACTTATTTTAATTATTTTAGGTATTTTCTAGCTAAAATTATCTAACTGTGGTAGTTAGACTGATGTAGCCTATTTGTAAGGTATGGGAATTGTACAATATATGACTGAGATAGATAGATAGATAGATAGATAGATAGATAGATAGATAGATAGATAGATAGATAGATAGATAGATAGATAGATAGATAGATAGATAGATTGATAGATGGATAGATAGATATATAGATAGATGGATAGATAGATAGATAGATAGATAGATAGATAGATAGATAGATGGATAGACAGATCTATTATACTATTATAAAATATATTTTTTATGTAATTACTTAATACATTATAGTATTTATATATTATATAAATAAATGTCCTTAAAAACGTTGCAATATTTTCTATTTTATGTGTATTTTAAGCTGACTCGATTATTTTACAGTTTTTAACTGTAGCATTTTACATTATTTTGTACTTAAAATTAGTGTCGTTTACAATAATGTCATTCAAATACTAATACATGTCCTGAAATTAGTCAGATATGCACCGTTGCTACCGAACCGATCAAGCAAGTCTTGTTCATATCTCAACCTGCTGTGAAAGAGTTACACCGTGGTTGATACATAAACTCCTTTCCCCTCCCCACCAACGTCACCATCCCTCCGAAACTAACAACATGGAGTCCGGTGTTTAGAGTGCAAAGGCGGTCTTCACCGTTTGCTAAACCTAAATGCTTTTCCCGGTGATCCTGAGGGAAGGCTGCGACGCTCCGGGACGCATACAGCGCAACGCACACATGCGATAAGCGCCCGTGCGTTCATATCACTTGAATCCAAATAGGACATGGTGAAAGCGATGTGATTGGACGCAGAGCATTCCAAAGACAGGCCGCTTTCCGTGAGTGTTGCACAATTTCATCCTCACCGTACACATCCTAGGAAATGTTTAACAGTCTCAGATTGTGCTGCTGGGGAAGGACCGCGTATGCAGATGGTCCAGTATTAATATCGCAAGTTATAAACGCATGTGAACTATATAGACGAGCACCATATTTTCGGGAGCCGGTACTAGCCTATTTTTTTCTCCAGTAAAAACGGCCTCCTCTGATATTATCAACGTAGGAAATGAGGCATGATAAAATAGGTCAGACAGAGTGATACTCCTCATGAATTCAACACAGATTTAGTTAGGCTATTCAAATGCACTCTTTCAGAGACTGAATAGCACAGAGCAGTGTGTAATTCATCCCCACATTAACCTCTGGAATTTGTAAACATCTTGCAAATGTTTATTTGTAGATTTTCTTTAAATTGTCCATAAAATGATGAGATAGTCCATATCTATTGCTTTCAGGTGGTCAATCTTAGATTGCATCTTAGTTGTGTTTGTGTTTGTCCAGAAATGGAATTGCTCTTCATAATGTAGGACAGGAGAGGTGGATTGTATTTGCGCACAAGCCTGTGCACCAGAGGATCATGGATCCTGAGGATGATCTCTCGACCGGGGACCCCCAAGATCTGATGTCCAACCAAGGGCTACTGCCTTCAACATCAACATCCTTACTCAACTGCACCTTCCTGGTATAGCCAAGGCCCTAGACAATGGATATTTTTAATGTTTTTTCTTTTTGCATTAATTTATTCCCATTTCCAATGGAAAAAAACAACAACAATTAACTGTTACAATATGAATGTAAAACATTAAATGGGAGTGATTCTTTAAATACAGTTAGATGCCTTTTAATCATAATTATCGTCGCACTGTTATTGTATACATTTCTGATTCCTCTTTTAACAATTAGCGTACACGTGTGAGAATCTTGCAACATTTTATTTCTCTCCTAAACAGAACTATGTAATGTTGGACTTGTTTCAACCCTCTGAACTCACAGGGGGGGTTATTGCATTGTGATGATGTGGAGAAGGGTGATGGAAATGGAGATTCAGAAGGTCCAAACTGCTTTTTCCCCACACTGGAACATTGTGTTAAAGTACAGAGAAGTCCACGCTCTTCAGGCTTTCCCTCATCTCTCACATGGGACTCGGACTCGGAGAAAGAAACCTTGGATGGTAACATTCTTACTTTCATGTCAGTGAAAAATACATGGGTATCTGCCTATCTAAATCATAAACTACTCAAAAAGTCTTGAAATGAGAATTTGCAATCATTCAGCTACATCCACGCTGAACTATTCTGTGTTTTTACTGTGAAACTTGTCTCTCCGTGGAAAGTGTTAATAGTTTTGTTTGTCTACATGCTGTAACTGTGCGTCTACTGCTTTCTGTAAAGTCATGTGTATATTGTTTGTGTTCCTGTGTGGATTCCAATGGTTTATGTCAGAGGAAGAACTTCAGCACTTTTCTAACCCTCATGGTCTGGCTGCTCACAGCCCAGGGAGTCCCACCTCTGTACTACAACAAGACAGGTGAGATGCAGATAATTATATGGAAACACAGGTTTATAGACAGGGGTGCAAATAACATTTTTTGGTCTGGTTCTCAAGGGAGCACCTGGAGATTCTGCTTGGTACTCACACTTTGTGCGGCAAACTTATCCAACAAGCTGTCGTCATCATTTTCTTTCTGACTGCTCTCCTCACTTTAACACTATTTGTTCACTGTAGAAATTAAATATAGGTTCAAGCTGTAATTGTTATTTTATATTGAAATTAATGACACAGACAACAGCAGGATTATTAGACTGCCAATCTAATCCAAAGACTGAATGCACAGATCGAATATACTGACACACATCTGGTTTCTTTCTCAACTGTTCACTTATGACATAACCAAGAGAAAACTTGCCGAGACACGTATAATAATTTTGTGTGTATGTGTCCGTTCAAGCGCGAGTAATCGCGAGTTTGAGGCTTGTCTGAAACGTGCCTCTTTCTTTCTCTCCGTGCGACTTTGCGCACAGATAAGTTTTGCGCAGATGCGCACAATTTTCTCCTCTTCTTTCACTTTTAAAATCGGTTTAATGTGTAAATTGGCAAGACAAAACATGTCCAAATTATAAACTTTCACTCTATGATGGTTAAACTTAGCAGTTAATCTGCAAATCACATGCGTTGCACACCTATTAATAACTAATAATTAATGAACACACTTATCATATTGCTATCTTACCAGAGATGGACAAAAATCCTACTCCAGTAAGTAAACGTGTCTCAGTACCCAAAATGTTGGCACTCAAAAACGCTTCCTTCCACGTTGTCTGCTGCACATTGTTTATTTTTTCCACGCATGGTGACCTGCGCACCAGTTATGTGCACCCCTGTTTATAGAAAGGTGCATATATGAGGATTTTAAATATTGAGGGGTTTCATGGAGATAAATATAGAGCTGAAACCTATTCATCAGTCTTAACATTTATACTTGCAGCTTTGACATTGATCCGTGCCAAGAACCTGTGGAAACCAAGCACTTATTTCTTGATGAAAACCCACTTGCCCCCCTAGAGGTGGAGAATCAAGGAGATGTTACATACAGGGAGCCAACAACAGACTCCAGCCTACCGAAGCGTGCAGCAAAACGTAAAAAAATGAAAAGTACTGTACCTCAAAGCATGTTTGAATTCATGTCAATACCACGATGTGAAATAAAAAAAATACTGAAGTCAATAAAACCTTTCCCTATTTACTTGCAGTGGAAAAAGACAAAGTGAGCCATCTACCAGATAATACACCAAAAGAAGGGTGCCAAAAAGAAGATAAAGATAAGCAGAAAGTCCTTAATTGTAGAGGGCAGGAAGAGAAGATCCCCAAAGAGGCAGATGTATACACCTTCCCAGCAGACTCTGAGCCAGAGAGTCCACCACCTGGACCTTGGGCGCACTGCACCTTCATCCAGCGCAGAAGGAAAAAGAGGGTCATACTGAGGCCTTTCTCTGGTTTAGGCACCTGGCAACGCACAACTGGAGCCGGCAGAAGGACCAGGGGAAAACCCTCTGGAGCAAAGCAGTGTAGGAAAACCGCAAAGGATGGGGTAGGGATGTTCGATTTTAAAGAGGAAAAAACCGATAAGGTACGGGGTAGGCAGAACTCAGCAGTAGACCACCAACTGGATGGAGACCTCTCACAAGAGATTTTCACATGTGTAGAATGTAGCATTTACTTCAAGAAACGTGCCCATCTACGTGAACACATGCTAGAGCATGGCCAGGTCGGTAGACCTGGGAAGAAATGGCAATGTGGAGAGAAAGAAGCTTGGAGCGGACATCTTAATAAGAATGCTTTTGAATGCATAGAGTGTGGTCAGGAGTTTGTAGACAAGGTACTGCTGCTAGATCATCACCGATGCCATGAGGAATCACGGCAGAAAATCCTTGAAGAAATTGGAAAATTAAATGAGGGGGAAAAGCAGGTGGCAGTGCAAGGCAGTTGCAGTAATGCATCGGAGCCAGTCATCCAAGAGTTAACAAAGGTCAACTGTGGCCAGTTTGTGTGTCTTGAGTGCAACTTTAGCTGTGATGTGCCTCAAGAGCTTTCCGAGCACGCAAAGACGCACACCACCCGAAAAAGGGCTGGGGTTTATCGAACTTCACCCCGCTTCCAGCAGAAATCCTGCAAGAAAGGACAGGTCCAGCCCTCTGCAGATGTTACACCAACTTTTATCACTTCACCTCTCAATAAGAGGTACCCCATCCGAGCATCCAAAAAACTTAAAGAAACACAGCCCGACATTGCCCCTTCACAGATGGACTCAAGTTCATTGTCTTGTCAAAGTGCTTCTGCAACCCCAGGAGAAGCCACAGACCAACCTGATAAAGCAACCCTGCACCCAAATACAGACCATGCGGAGGAATCAAGACAAATAGGAGAGACATCTCTGGCTAATTCTATGGAAGAGAATGTTCTACAACCTCAGCACCTAATGTCTCCTCCTCCAAATCCAAGGGGTGTTTCGCGGCGTAAGGATGTGGCATTCAAGGGCATAGGAAAAAAGCGCTCAGTCAGGGCTGCAAAGAAGAAACTGGGGCGCACAAGAGCAAGTACAAGACTTGATCGTAAGTCAACTCTGACTACCGGTGTAACAAAGCAAATCCAAATCTCAAACCAGATTGCAGATAAGGGCCAGAAAGTTGGCATTCCAACACCAGAACCAGTGCATGATTCAAAACAAGACTCTAAAACGGGTAAGTCAATAACAAGTTATAGCACCAAGACCAGTTAATGCTTTGCTGTGTAACTAAACTGGTAAGGTCATAGCAATGGCAAGGCCTCAGTTCCCAGTAAACAGACATGCGGCAGGGCAAAACTTGAATGACCTGCAAGTTGCTTTGGATAAGGTGTTTATGTATACGTCTTCATAAATGTAGTCAGTAAATGTTAACACTTAGCATTGTCAACCCCATTTGTGTAAAGGAAACTATACTTGTCAATTCAATACTTACGTAGGGAACAAGAGAGGATGCAAAATATCGTAAACTAATGGTATATTTATTATTAAGTTATTAATACATTTTTTAGAAAGGTCTTGTTTTTATTTTCCATACAATTCTCGCCATCCACTTATAACATTGTCACATTAAATAATACTGTCAATAACCACCACAACAGAAAAATTAGAATTTGCAGTCACAACATCGTCTTCGATTGGCAACTGGTTAAAGGATTAAATCTCCCCATTCCATTGGTCAGTTATTATAGTTGTGAGATTTAACTTCCCGTTCCATTGGCCGATGCTCACTAATAGCCACTGTTGGTGGTATAGTGACTTTCTTCCTTCAATTTTTACTGTAGGAGAGGAACAGTTAATCCAGTCAGTGGCCATAGTCAGCAAGGACCAATATAATGATGGGAGGCAAATGCCAAGTCTTGAAATTCTAAAAGCACATAGTTGCTTGGCCATAAACTTTTGGGGAAATCCCAGGTTTCATCCTGGGCTTGGACCTGAAGAGCAGCTTCTCAGCCAGCCTCTAAGGAGCAGCAGAGAGGATGGGATTGCTTGAGGGCCAGCAAGCCCAGCTAAGAAACAAGTTACCCCTCGTCCTCATAGAGTCTCTCAGCTCTGACCTCCAAACTCCCTTCTCATACACCAGGGTGATGGCTAAATGATGAGCCGAGCCACAGAGATTCTAAATGGTTGCAGAGTAGTCAAGCCAAAAATGAGAATTCTGTCATCATTTACTTTCCATATTGTTATTCCAAACCCATATGACTTTCTTTCCTCTTTCGAACACAAAAGGAGACATTTAGGCCTTGTTTACACTGTCAGTGAATGTGACCCAGTTCCGATTTTTTGCTCATATGTGACACAAATCAGATATGTTCTAAGACCGTGTAAACAGGAAAAAAAAACCCATGTATTCGGATACTTCGAGATTGGTTTCAGGCCTCGTTCATATGTGGAAATAAATCAGATATAAATCAGATATGTGCCAATGTGACTGTCATGTAAAAAGGCAGATCGGATTTTCTGAGGCATTAGGCTACGTCTCTGCGTTTAATGATGAGAGCAATTCCGACGCATCTGCAAAGGGAGGGATGGTGTCGTAGAGGAGTGTGGACACACGTTGATACAACATATCAAAGGTTGGCCTGCTCATCCTAAAATTTCAGACCCACTGCTTCTCTTTAAAGCCCGCCACGATCTCATGAAAGTGCGTATCTATAGCACAAATTTTATTTATCGTGGCATTTACGGCAAAAAATGTTTTGCGTGCATATTATACGTCGTTTTCGCGTGCATATGATGAATGAGGCATTTATATAGCGCTTTCAATAAGCAATGGTAATTTCAATAATATGCACTTTATGGCGTGTAATACACACGCACTCCACACTAATCCTACCCAAGAGGTTTACAGTGCGTATCATGCATGCAAAAACTATTTTTGGCGTATAAATGGTGCGAGAAATTAATTAGTGGTATAGATACTCACTTTCATGAGATCGTGTTGTATGCTCACACCAGTCCCGAGATCTCTCTAGCATACAATTACTGAATCGTATGCGCTGGCTGCAATGATGGCCCTTTTATTAAAAATCATGGTAATGTTTGGCAAACTTTGCATATAGCGCAGAGCTAGCATCAAGCATATTTCGTGTTCGTCAATCTGTGCAAGAACCCCCTTTAGGCATGCGCAATGTTTCAGATAGAATGGCAAGTGTAAACACATGAATCGGATATGGGTCACAATTGAAAGAACGTGTAAACGGACGGTCAAAAAAAAAACGAATATGCAACAAATTAGAATTGGGCATCAAGACCTGCAGTGTAAACGAGGCCTCATATGGACATTCACAATACTTTTTCCTTTTTTGGAGCCCCTGACCCCAATGCTTTTGTTGTATAGAAAAGATAAGCATGAACATTCTTCAAAATATCTTGTTTCATGTTTCATAAGAAGTCATTTGTGTTTCAGACAACATAAGGGTGAGTAAAAGAAAACAGAATTTCCATTTAGATCAACTTTTATCTTTAACTCAGCTTGCCATCATTCTCATTGCATCCCACAAACTGGAAGCGCAAAATTTCGTTGCGCAATAATCATCTTTGTTTGTTTGTTATTTTTTTCATAACTTCTAAACACTCTTTACCACTCTTTAACCTCAGGGAGTGAGCCACCTGCCAGTGCTCTGGATCTCAAAGCCTGCTCCTCTTCACCAAAGAAGAGCAGTAAAAAGCTTGAAGCACAGGAGGAGGAACCCAAACTCAAAAAAGACAAATCTGATAGTCACAGGAGGAGCAAAGAAGACACACTTGTTGCTGCAAAACTAGAGGATGGTGATGATGATGATAATGAGGATGAAGAAGATGAAGATGATGAAGATGTTGTAAATCGTCTTATTGGTGCATTAACTGAGGAAGATGATGAAGATGATGATAGAGAGGGGTTGTTCAAGAGTGTGGAAAGAAAATGCCCTTATTGCCCAGATCGATTCCATAATGGCATCGGACTAGCCAATCACATTAGGGGTCACTTGAACAGAGTGGGTGTCAGTTACAACGTTAGGCACTTCATCTCCCCAGAGGAGGTTAATGCCATTGAGAAGAAATTCTCCTACCAGAAAAAGAAGAAAAAAGGTTAGGATACTTCTAATTGTAAATGCAGAGGTTTTTTGCCTACTATTGTTAATGTCTGTGAACTTGATGTCTCATAAAAATGTATTTTCCACATCTACGATACAGAACCAAAGGCTTGTGTAACTTTTTTGATGTAATACTTTCCATTGCCACCTCTAGTCGCCAACTTTGACCCGTCAACCTTCAGCGTTATGAGATGCGAGTTCTGCAGTGCCGGCTTTGACACCAGGGCTGGTCTCTCCAGTCATGCCCGAGCCCATCTCAGAGACTTTGGCATCACCAATTGGGAAGTCACGGTTTCTCCCATTAATATTCTCAGAGAGCTTTTTGCCAAGCATCCAGATCTTGTTCTATCCACTGCTCCCACACATACTCTCCAGTCAAATCAAGAGGAAAACTCTGATGAAGAGCAAGAGAGCAGGAAAGATATGAAAGATGAGGAGAACATGACTGCAGATCTTGCCACTCTTTCTTCTCACTCTCCAAAACAGCACTGGAAAGAAAAGCACAATTTCAGTGAACCAGAGGGTAAGTGAATGGGATTTACTTCTTGATTTCTCAAAGAACTTAAAAAGATTGAGCCACGGTCATTACATAGTTATTACTAAGTTCTTTAAATCAATGCAAAAATGTCTGTTAGAAAATAATGATGCACAAAGAAAAATAAAGTCTGACAAAATATATATTGACAATAAATTTAACTTATTTGTTGTACTTATTTGTACAACAAGGACAGATGTTCTTGCTTAGAACTATTAAATCACAAGATGCTTTTTGAAACATTGTAACGTCATTGCTGCATAACAAGGAGGGTTCGCTTGTGGAGTCATACTAGTTCAATTGCATGCTGTAAGCAAAAGGATGGACACATACAAAATAGTAAGATCATTTAATAACACTGAAATTGTAATTGTTGTAGTCATCATAATATCATTTTTAATAAAAAAGTTTGTATTGCATTAGCAAAAATACAAAATCTCACACTATTTTAAATGTAGGCTAGTGTTTACATGTCTTTTCCGAGGTTGATGTGACATTCTAATGTTCTCACATTACTTGCTCATAAGTTACTTTTCTTTTACATAAATAGCCTGCCCTTTACCTCGTCTGCTTTGTAGCCAGAAGTCCAAAATGTTACTAGCCTACTAAAGAGAAACCTCTAAAGCTTGTGGATGCCTTGTGATTATTTGTGATGCTGTCAGGGGCAGTTATAAAAGCAGTTCTAAAGATTTTGTATGGTGCAGAACACTTGATAATTTCTTAATGCAACCTTAGTGAATGTAATTGATGTCTGTCTGGTATTTAATAGTTATCCTAGTCTCCGCCTTTATTCGGTTCGTCACGCCTTGGTGCGTTAGTGCATGTGTGCGGGGCAAAATGGCTGCTTCCACCTCCCCGCAGACACAAACAATAGCGGAAAAATTGTCTGACTGTAGGTGCTGTAATAAGTCCGATGCGCTGCAGCCGCTGAATGGTGAGTGCATGCACTTCCGCACAGTGCATGGGGATGCATGAAAGATGCATATGATCGGAGCTTAGCCACTTTTCAAGCTTGCATGGCATGCAATCGTGTTAACATTTAAGACAAGCTCCTGTCATACCCGATGTGCATTTTAAATTACTGATGCCTGAAATGGACAGAGTGTTCGTACGAAAGCCACTGATTGCCCTACTGTCTGTCACTTTTCTATCTGAAAAGTGAAGATATGTGACATTATGCGCTCAGGTACTTAATAAACGCTGGTTTTGATGTCTTGTCAAAATGACGGCTTATTTTTTCAGTGTATATGTGTGTTATGATTACCGAAATTAGGCTGAATCTTCGCCATTTTACTTAAGGTGCTTTTTTAATGTTGAAATGGAGCGCGCCAACGCTTAATTTCTTGATTCTTTTTTCTTTTTCCGCGCACTTTCAGAAAAACGTTTTAGAACAGAATAATGACAACGCTGCTTGTGTTCTTTTATGTTGTCCTGAATAAGTTATTTAAGGGTTGGCTTTAATCTTTAACTTACTACATTTAATGTCTTTTGTCTATTTGTCTGGTTATTTCATGCGATGTATTACAATGAATTTTCATGTTCAGTCTGAGGACAAAAAGGGCTGATGTTGCTAGAATTGTGTCTAGGACAGATCAAATGACAGAACAGAAACGCCCACCGCAGGAACGCGTTCACAGCTTATTATATTGAAAATGCTGAGAAGAGCAAGACCAGCAGGAGCTTCAAAAGAAAAACACTGTGTGCCACGAATGTTGTAGGCCTGCTGAATTTACCTCTGGGATGAATCAAATATAGGTTGTGTTCATCTAATTGTTAGACTTGAGCAAGTCAGATAATCCTGTTGTTTTATAATCTAGTTGTCTGAAAATGTAGTTAAACTAGAATAGTAGCCTATAACCGTGTGGCTTTTTAAGGTCAAGACTATTGCTTTTAGCTGTACCTATGGTTTCATCTCCAAAGTTTGTCCTTTTTAAAAACACTAAGTCAATAACTACAGTAAGTTTAATGCTGCCTCAAATTGCAATCTACTGTGAAAGGCCAGATTTAGCAGGGTGCTGAGTGGGGTGGGCTATGCTCATCTAACATTTTCTCTGTGGAACATGATGCTTCAGTTGTCAGAAAAAAATAAAATGAGTTAGAAAAAAGTGTTCAGACACAGATGAATATGTTAAACTTTTGCCAAAAGAAGTGAAAGACTAATGTTATGAAATACGATCGGAAATGGTGTACTATAATCTCAAAGTTCAAGCAATAAATTGATGGGAATTTTAAGGGCTATATTAATTAATTGAAATTACTTATTTTATCTTTTGATGAAATTTACATCAAACAATACAATGTATTTTGTTATTGCCCTGTACGTTTCTGTCCCCATAATGAAAAAAATATTTACCAGGAGTCTTTTAGCAAAACTCTCAAAATCACATAGTCAATTAAGCATGAATTAACAAGGAATTATTTTATTTTATTATTTATTATGTGCATATGGTGAAGGGAAAGCTTGTAACTTATAGTTTTAGGGAAACATTAATTTCAGACCTTTGTGGTTGTCCCTGAAAGGCTTTGACTATTTAGCTAATTTAAAAATCCTGTCTCTGTCTGTGCATATTCAGGTGGGGAGGAGGCAGAGGATGAGGAAGAGGAAGATGAAGAAGAGGAGGCCCAAATGCCCCTTACGGATAAGTTGGCCCCAAGTCCAGAAGAAAAGACCCTGCTTACTCTAGAGGAACAGAGCCCTGAATGTAAAGAGACCGATTCTATGGGTAATTTGAATTTCATTTTATCTCAACTCTTTTAATCTGCTTTTAAAGGAATGGCTCACCCAAAAATCCAAATGTAAAATTTTTGAAGAATATATTACATTCTTTAAAAATTCACCCTTTTTGTTCCACAGAAAAATAAATTCATACAGGTTTGGAATGACTTGATAGTGAGTTATTGTGGACATGAATTTTTATTTTTAGATTAAGTATTCCTTTAAATCCACCTGATGCCGCTAGTTTTAATTGCATCTACATGGATTATTGAGCTGATGTGATGAAACATCATATACATTTGGCCTTATTGGCCTTGTCTGCCACCTTGATTTTCCTGTCTTTTTACGTGACATTTATCAACTAATCAAAATTAGTTTTTATTTCCACAGTGGAGAGTCAGTAAATTACTATTTACACTGCTTTTTGATTAACTGTGCAATCTTGAAAAGACCAAATGTTAATACCCTCCAATACTCAATTGAGAAGGCTAACAATCTGATCACCTCAGGATGTGGTTTGACATGCATACAAGATGAAACGCATTCCAAGAGTAAATGCATCCTGTTGTTCAAGCCATACATACCCAATTGGTTAGCAATCCCATCTATCAAAATTCATGAAGTGAATAAGTGTATATAGGCCTTGTATCAACATTTCTCTGTTTTCCAGGCTCCAACTTGTTGAAATGTGAGTTTTGTGGTGCTACATTTGAGACACGTCGTGGTTTGTCTAGCCATGCCCGCTCTCACCTACGGCAGCTGGGCGTTGGCATGTCGGAGAACAGTGGAGCACCCATTGATCTCCTACACAAAATCACTAAGGAACGTTCAATTGATGCATGCTTCACTGGCACCTGCCCTACTATGGAATCATCTAAGAAGCCCCAGCACCATGCCCCTATTGTTCCTATACCTAGCCCCACAAAAGATGTTGAAACTGAAGAACGACTGCTGGACACAAAGCCCCCTGTCCCGTTTTCTGTAGCTGGTTCCGCTATTAAAGTTTCCTCTTCCCCAACTACTCCATCTGCAGCTGGCTCTCTGCCTTCCTCTCCATTTGTAAAGTCTCGATCCCCTTCCCCAGTGCTGAGAAAGGCTCCCATCTCTTCCTTACTACCCGTGTCTTCCCCACTGCGATCCCAGGAGCATAAGGCCTTAGGAAAGAAACAGTCTACAAACCTCTCCAGTCCAACCAAACCATTCTGGGCACCGCAAGAGACTGATGCCCCTTTGAACCTTAGTAAGAAAGCATTTAATATACTAAATACTAATTAAGAATTTCAACAAAATTGTTTGCGATTAGTTTTTATAGTGTTGGGGTCATCAAATGATCCTTCTTGCAAATTTATTGTCTATATGTCCATAAAATTTCTTCAACTTTTCTGTTCCTCTCACTTTCTTTTCTAGCAATGGACATGGACTCTAAAGATATTATTTGCCAGTTGTGTGGTGCATGGTTTGAAACAAGAAAAGGCCTTTCAAGTCATGCCCGTGCACATTTGCGCCATTTTGGGATTGAGTATTCAGAATCCAAGGGCTCCCCCATTGACTTACTCAACCGTTTCATCTTGACTGATGACTTTAAGCACAAAGCAAATTCTTTTCTCTCTGACGGTCCTGAGGACCTGAGGTCCAAGAAGATCAGCGTGACTTCCCTCTTACCGTCCGCTTCCACTTCTTCCTCTAAGAGACATATTCCCTCCAGCCCTGTCCTATATAAAATGCCGACTTCTTCTTTGAAGACAGCCATTGGCTCCAAAGCTACCTCATCTTCTACCCACACCATGTTGGGCCCACCCCCAAAGAAGCTGAAACCCTCCTCTTTGCAGGTCCTTCGTTTCAGTGGTGGGGAAGTGATGTCCTTTCCTATAGGTAACAACTTTTATGTGTTTTGCATGTCCTTGTTTATTCTTTGCTAATTACATGAGAAATTTACACGCATTAACTTAAGTCTGATAGATTGTTCTGTACACTTCTATCAGAGCCAATGAAAGACGTGGGCTGCGAATTCTGTGGAGAACTTTTTGAGAACCGCAAAGGCCTCTCCAGTCATGCTCGCTCCCATCTGCGCCAACTTGGCATCACAGAATGGTCTGTGAATGGTTCACCTATTGACACACTAAAAGAGATTATAGTCCGTCGAGGCCTACCGTCCATCATGCCTTTGAAGTCCCCCAAATCCCCTTGTTCTTCTCCGGGCCTAGGAATGCCTCGTCCTGCGGTCCAGTCCTCTTCCCCACCAGTGAAAGTTCTTGGGCGCCTACCTTTCCACTTTGCCAAAACACCAAGCCACAACCATACTACTTATCGCAAAATGTCTCCTTCGACATCTGCTGCCAGTTCCCCCCAAACAGTAGAGCTGGTTAAGCCAAAACCAGAGCCTGAAATTGTAGAAGTTACTATGAAAGGATCAGACATGGGAGTAAATAAAGGCTACAGTCCAGAGCCATTACATTCCAGTTTAATTACTTCAGATAATGTTTATCCAGTCAATTTGGGTAAGTTTTTTGGGGGGTTTTCACACCTGTAGTCTATGTTTGTTTGTTTACTTTTATCATGTTTAATTTTGTTAATGGATGACTGAATCATCTGTTGTCATTTTACGGTCTTTCCTCCTACAGTCATGACTCAGGAGAAGGAACCTTCCCGTGATATTCGCTGTGAATTCTGTGGTGAATTCTTCGAAAACCGCAAAGGCCTCTCAAGCCACGCACGATCACACTTGAGGCATATGGGTATCACAGAGTGGTCTGTAAATGGCTCACCCATTGACACACTGTGGGAAGTCATGAGGAGACAGGGCACAACCCCTGCATCTGTTACCTTGGGCATAAAGGAGGAACTAGGACAGGATGGTGGAATTTCATTGAACAGTCCAGGCTATCATACCTCTGCACTGTCCCGCAAATCACCTCTTAATCTGTTACACTCTGGTTCGCGCCTTCATAAGCATGGGCTGGGAAGCATGACCTTGTCCCCCACCTCACCTGTGGGGAAGATTTTTGGAGTGTCTCCACTGAAGAAGAAGGTGCTGGTGGAGGAGGGACAGCCAGGAGAGAAGACATTGCTCATCCAATCTAAAAACTTCTCGCCTCCCCCACAGGACTATTCCTTTAGGGGTAAAGCCTCAACGGAGAAGCATGGGATAGGCCACATGGGTAAGGGTATATTTTTGTAAAACTCCTTATTTGGTTCTTCTTCATAACATTGTTTGAAGACTATTTGTAGTTCAATGTCTTTGTTGCTTCCATGTTTGCACAAGAATGACTCTCAAATAAATAATAGACCCCAATTCAGAATTTCAAGACTAGAGCCAATCAAGTTTGTGGTTATAAGCAAAAATATGTAATAAAAATTATCCTATTTGCTTTTTTATATATAGATGTTTCTGGTGTTATTGTGAAATGTTAATTGTTTGCTTGTTTAGCATTTTTTTTCCCGTTTTGAATGTCCTGATTTACTTCGAAATACGTGAAATGGGTTGTGAATAGTCTAAAAAACAAGGTAGCTTCATCTTTTTGTTTTTCCTTTTCAGATGCTAGTTGTGAACTCTGTGGATTCTACTTTGAGAACCGGAAAGCATTGGCCAGTCATGCTCGGGCACATTTACGACAGTTTGGTGTGACAGAGTGGTGTGTAAATGGTTCGCCTATCGAGACGCTGAGTGCCTGGATACGTAGCCGTCCTCAGAAGGCAGCAGAGATGCAGCAAAGTTATGTCCAAGGAGCCCGCTATACCCAAAAGAAAGTATGAAAGCAACTACTCCCCAGTAATTGAAATTCTGTGGTGTCTAGCTGTGAAAACATGAAAAGATTGCTCTTTTTATATCAATAAAAATGTCTGTATTATTTTGCAGAGGTGCAGTTCCACTCTCTCACCATCCTGTAACTCTGTCCCTACAACTCCTGTTTCCCAAAAGCCTGCTGTGTCCAAATGGGCATCTCTCACTTTGCCTCAAAAGAGGGCAATTGAACGTGATGCCAACAGTTGTTCATGGGGGTTGTCATCGCGAGGAACAGACACAAAAAGCAGGAGTGGAAGTTCCACTCAGCATGGCCTTATTCCACAGCCTGGCGGCCATCATTCCAATAACGCTCTTCAACATGCACAGGTGGCCCATAGTGAACTCAACGTGCGTTTGCCACGAGGTCTGAGCAAAACTTTAATCTCTTCGTCTTCATTTTTCCCTATGTATTTCCAAAATTGTACCTAAGCTGCGATTTCATTCTCTTAAGGATTTGAGAGACGGCCACTTAAACACCCGTCACATGCTGAAGTGGGGGAGGGAGAGAGTTGCCCCCCAAAGCCTCGCTCCAGTACCATTCCTGCCCTTGTGCCAAAGCCCCCCTCCATCCCACTGGTTAGACTTGTGGGTAAAATTTACTCGCTCAAGTGCCGGTGAGTTGTACTTGCATATCAAGTCTTGTTCATAATCTAGTGAGCTGCCTGGATATCTACAGCCTACATAACTAGAATGCTAACTGAAATGGAAACTAGTAAGTGACTCTTAACCAGAATCATAGATCTAGATAGATACATAGCTTTGGTCTGAAACTTTGTATTTATCTTTTCGTGGGATCTTTGTGTTGTGAGCATGTCTATGATGCCTAAGATGCCTTAATATCTTGGTAGTCAGTAGGGCTGTTCGATTCCTGGTTCTGGAATCGATGGGAGTTGATTCCAAGAATCGATTCCTCACTGTTGTTTTCTATTCTTTTTCTATTTTTTTTTTAGATTGCAGGATCCTAATCTCATCATGGATAAAGGATTATTTGTAATATAAAAAATAAATTTCTATAGCACTGATTGATTTTACTATTATCAAGCGAGAGGCAAATTAATGATACGCTTTGTTGAAATGAAAAAGGTTATAAATGAGGAGTTCCTTGAAGGAATCTATTACAACCTTTGGAATCGACTCTTGATTCCCAAGGCCTCAGAATCGATTCCCAGCCCTAGTAGTCAGTTCATTCGGTTTTGGAACAGCTAGTGTACATGTAGTTTATTTAAGATCATATTTATGTCCTTAGTGTAGATGAAGCCTTGGTGTGTTGATGATATTTTTAAAATAGCTTAGACATTTCTTTTTACAAATGTGTAAGCCCTCAGAACCGTATCTTTTATTTGTAATTCATTTTTTTTTAGGTTCTGTGACATGGAGTTTCACGGCCCTCTCTCGGTACAGGAGGACTGGATCAGGCACCTGCAGCAGCACATCCTCAATCTTAACTACAACAAGACTGCATCACCCACAAACAACACTCGTGTCCAAAGTGACACTCCTGCTCCAAACCCCATTGTCTCAGCTGCTACCTCCTCTTCCACTACAACCACAGCTCCTGCCACAACCCTGTCCACGCCCTCTCCAATGCCCACTTCAGCCTCCACACCTACACCCACTCTCAACTAAGTCTTCGTGGGGTGTCCGGCAACAGTAAAGCCAATTCCTTCGCCTGCAAATTGGTCAATATGACCATATGTATGGGAGGCCATCATCTTCGCCAGTTATATATATATATATATATATATATATTTGTTCTTTTTGGTTTCTGTATTGCTCATCTTTGAATATTTCTATCTCTGATCAAACGGAGAGAATTGAAAATTCTCAGCTAGCGACCTTCTTACCCTGACCTACATCACAAGCATCTGTTATGATTCAGGCGTGAGGTAGGTGTGTTGCCATGACAGTTATCATCTCCCTTTTGCCTCGAAAGGATTGATCATTATTTATGGGGAAAAAAATTCACAGTACAATGCAACGTTTCATGCATTTATGCTTTGGAAAGGAGAAAGAGTATGTGGTGATTTCAGTTTTGTAAGCTACCTGGCCCTTATGCCCAATGCCTAAAATGTGTTGTTCAAGAGGAACTCTTAAGACTACAGCAAAACCGTTTAGCTTACCTAATGTATTGTTAAATCGTCGACAAATCAGAATTACAATCAAAAAGGCACAGAGATAAAACTATAAAGCACTTAGACAAAAGGCCTTGGCCCTTTGAAACAAAGCTTTTCTGTTTCTAGCATTTGCAAGTTCATAGTTTGTAGCTGTTTTAACTGTGATAATTAAGTACAAGCTTGCACTGCCATGCAGTTATAAAAAGAAGTAAGATGTTTGTTTTAAGCAGACATAGATGGGTTCATGTCAAAACGAGACAGGCTTTTCCTTTTCTGTTCCTTTGGATCCTTTTTTGCTCCATTGCTAAGGGGTCATTATCCCTCTGCAATCTTGATGTTTATATTCTCAGTTGAATCTTGCAACTTAGAGATGATCAAACTTGTCTAGAACCATTTGCTGCTAAATATTTAAATAAGCTAAGCACACTTAGTTAAATGCATTGTTTTAGCACGTCAAACATTTGTACAAAATAAGCATGAATAATTACTTCATGCCTTCCAGTTGTATTCAAACATATGTATATGCCTTCATTGCTCATACAGCACATTATTTTGTAGCACGTTTGCACAAGTTTATGCGATGCTTTGCATAATGCTTTGAAGATTTTGATCCTAGATCGCTCCATTTTCACAGCAGCTTTTGTATTATTTCTGTGCTTGACACAATGTAAACTCCAAATGAAACCGTTGACTCCGCTGTCTAAAAGTCTTCTGGTTGCTTTTTAAACGATAATGAAGCTTTCTGGGAAATTGCCTTGGAAGTTAATGTGCTGAAGTATTTTAGTGTTATAAAAGTTCCCCCCACCCCCCACCCAGATTTCAAAAGAACCCAAATTGATGGCTCTTTTGAATGTTGAATGAACTGAACTATTTGGCTACACTACATTGAATGTTTTACAAGAGTAAAAAGACGATGCACTTTTATCTGCAACCAATTAGGGAGCGTTTGTGTGTTTAAACTCTTGTATATATAAATATATATATATATATATATATTTTGTTTTTTTCTGAGCATAAAGTGCTAAATGCATATGTATGACGCTTTTATTCTTAAGAAGTTTTTCCCTGTACCAATCTGAAGGCGTTTTCACAAAAACAAAAGCAAGAAAAGGATTTTAAGAACTGTTTAAATTTGTCAGTGACAGAATGTGCCAAAGAGGACGTCACACATGTTTTGGTAGCTTTGGTAGCTTTAGCTTTTGCAAGTCCCCGTTCTGTTTTGCCTATGAGAAGTGGACGGTGGCAGCAGATTTGCTGCTGTGGATTTGCTTTAAAATAAATAGAAATTGACAACCAAGTATAGTTTACTATGTGAGTATACCATACAAGTTCACCATACTCATGGTGCTTGATTCATCCAAGAATTGACTGTCGACTTTTACTGCAAAAACAGTGACTGCCTCCCAAACATACGAGTGCTTTTTTTAATGTTTCCGTATCTGGAAACAAACTGCAATGACAAATAGGTCCACTATGGATGTTTGTTGCAGCTTTCACGACTTAACTCTGACTGTTAGGTTTTTAGTATTCCAAAAGGGAATAATATTGATATATCTTACCTAACATATGTATAGACAAGAAGAAGATAGTAACAGTTTAACACTTCAAATGTGATCTTTGTGAATTTATTTCAATTTTTAATGCTGTGTATTTTTTTAATGAGATGTGCATTCCTTTACTTGCAGTTACATACCAGTGGAATAGATCAGTGTTTTTATTTTTTATTCTGTCAGTTTCTCTTTTAAGATTAAGTACTTTGGTGCTCATGTGAACAGTTGGATGTGAATGGATTTTTAATTGAAGATTGTTTCAAAGGGAGATTGTTAAGTCCTCGTCTAAGGACTCTAAAAACGTGTCTTAAATGCAACTGCTATGTATGTTGTTATTGGTTAGTTGGGTCATTTTGTGACTGTTGCCCAGTTGGCATGTGCTTCACAGCAGATGGTGTAAGATCTCCTAAAGATCTCCTCAGCTGGTTTAGACTGCAGTCTCTGTACAAGTATTTGTGTTCTATGAGAGAGAGGAAAACTTGACTTTTTGTGACTGAAAGAGAGAAGTGCCATGGAAGTGTTGACCAGAGACTGATTCATGTGAATCTGCTCTTGAATGAAAATCATTAAATGTGCTCTAAAATCTCAGCAAGTTGTGCACTCGTCATTTTTGATTCATAACTCAGCAGGATGATCAACAACGCCCTGATTTAATTGGACGGAGTCTAACATTCCTTTGCATACATCTTATCAGTGCTGGGTATTGTAAACAGTCCGATAGCAAAACAAAGTTAGTAAATGGTTAAAGTGGATGTGATGGGAACACGGTGATAACAAGCTTCCTGAAATCTTGTTCTAAATCTGTAAAACGTGTGCCGCTTTCCATAAAGGGCACAAATCACGTTTTTCTAGTGAGAGCTATGGGGAAAAAAACGATAAATTGGCAAGCAAAGTAGCAACATCCAGTGTGTAGGCCAAATTCAAAATGGTCGTTTGTTCTGTAGGACTGGGTGTCGATTCAGAGGCATTGGGAATTGAGAGTCTATTCCTAAAAATTCCGTAATCGAACAGTCCCACCATCATACAGCATCATAATAATGACATAATCTGTTTTAATATTTATTTAATTGTAGTCAAAAATTGGAGAAGGAACCCAAGACCCTATGAACCCTTTCTACTGACAAATAAATAATCTCATTACATTTTCTCTGTTTTTTTATGCTGTTCATCAAGCTAAACCATTACACCGTATTACTCAAGTTAAAAGAGAATATGTAAAGTATTAAAAAGAGTTCTCTCAAATTAATAGGTTTGTCAAGTATATTGATATTATGAACAAATATTTGGTCTCAAACTAGCTAGGCTCTATTGAGTTTAATTTAGGTTTAACCTACAATCTTGTTATTCTTTTTTTTTTTTTTTTGCATAGAATTGCATACATTTTGTGTATTCAATGTTTAATGCTAAAACATAAAATCACACAATCAGGGTTTTAAACATTATTTAGACATGTTCTCAAAACGTATAAAATAAATGTAAAAGTATGAAGTAAAAAAGAATAGTAAAATTTAGTTTAAAAAACATTTAGTTTGACCTCCTGAAAATGAAAAGAGTATACACTTTAGTTTAGGGTCCAATTCTCACTATGAAGTAGTTGCTTATTAGCATGCTTATTACTAGAATATTGTCTGTTTAGTACTTATAAAGCACATATTAATGCCTTATTCTGCATGACAATATTCTACATCCCATTAATTATGACTTTTGCCTCAATAAACTCCTAATTACTGCTTATTAATAGATAGTAAGGTAGATGTTAAGTTTAGTTATTGGGTAGGATTAAGATGAGAATTGGACCCTAATCTAAAGTATGACCTTATCCTGTATAGATATTCATGCTAGTGTGTCTCAGCCTTTTTTAAACACATACCAGACGAGGGCGTAATTGAGCCACTAAGCAAAACGCATATTTGTAACCAACCCTCAATCAGAATCACTAGAGAAATTACCTTGCATAGCCTTTGCTCATCTGGGATTTAAAGTTAGTGTATAAAGTAGGACAGTTTTGTGGATATTGTATTTTTTCTAATCGTATTACTCAGCTTCCCTCCATGATTGGAGGGCTTTTGATGGCAGGAAGTGTGGGAAGCTTTCCATGTTTGGTGGTTTTGTGCATTTCACATTCTCAGATAGAACTGATAACTGAGTCCAATGGACCTTCTCATTATATAAAGATATATTCGAGCTCATGGCATTTTTAAGCGAATCTGATTTGCATGCCACCCAATCCAGAAAGACTTTTATTGAGGTGTGATTGAGGTGCATGGGAATGCTATTGGATAGCATTTTTCAGTAGCACGTTATTTTACAGTCCTGATTTTCATGTTCATACTATATTCTTATATTATAGTTAGTACAATAACTGGGTAATAACTAGGTACTAGTCCTGAACTAACCCCTAAACCTAATCTTAACCCATGTATATTACTCAGAACTTTCTTGGTAAGTAACCTACACTGTAAGTATTGAAAGTGCACGTATACTGTAAAATAAAGTGCAACCCATTTTTCTTTCAGACTTCCATAGTCAGAGCGGATGTACTTCTCGGTTTGTTCGTATCAAAACATGTCCGAAAGGTTTATTCAAACCATGAGGGAGTTTAATGTTGTACTCTGAGTATGAGGTGTCTGATATATTATATTACACGTACGCAATCATTTATAAGGTGTGAATAATATTAGGTCATTTGCACAAAAAGAAGATCTAATTGGGTGACGCAGACATTTCCCAGCAAACTTGGTGAGAAATAGAAAGATAGATTAGCTATACTATGGCTGCGGGTGCATATGTCAAACTAAAACAAACACTTCAGACATGACTGCAACCGTAAAAGCCAAACAATGCCAGATCCAGAGCGAATGGGCGGGAACACATGCTGAGATGCTATCGGATATCTGTGGCTGACAGGATGGGGAAATAGCTAAGACATAAACTATACTGACACACTTGTGTCTCTTTTAAGTACAGAAAAATACCAGTCCTTTGTCTCACATCAGGCGGAAAGACTCAGTCAAGGCTAAACCTAGTCAATGACATTGTAAGGAGCAATGGATCACAAGGCCTGCATGTTTCGGTTTATTTTACTTGCAGCTTCTGTGAGTTATTAACATTATTAAAATCAAGAGTTGTATCCGTTAATAATATTTAATGAGATAACATGAACTAACAATGAACAGTTGCATTTCTTTGTTTATTAATCAATACAAATGTGTTGCTCATTGATAGTTAAAGTTAGTTGATGCATTAGTTAACATGAACTAATGGGACCTTATGGTAAAGTGTCATTACTGGTTTATTTTATTTTTTCATTTTTATTGGTTGCACCTTATTTTAAGGTGTCCTTGTTACAGTGTCATTATACAGTTAAGTATAGAGTAATAATTAAGTTAAGGTTCGGCTTATGGTTAGTTGCATGTAATTATGGATAAATTTGTGTTACTTTAATAAATAGGTGTGTGTAACAAGAACACTGTAAAATAAAGTGTTACCTTTTTTTAATGGTTGTTGCTGATGGCAAAATATAATTTTTATTGCATTGTTTATATCAGCGTTATATTGGCCAGCCTCCTTTTTTTTCTTTTAATAACAAAATGAGACAAATTCTAAAATGAGAGTAATTTCTGAAATCAAACACTTATTTTCCACAATATTTTGCTCAAAATATTGACAACAGAAATTGTTTATTATTAAGTTTGTCAATTCTGGAATTCATACAAGCAGAAACTTAACACTTGTTAGCCAAGTTGATGTCTGCCTTGCCAATACTTCTTTTTCACATCAACTATTTATTGATAATCAAATGTTCTATAAATATTTTGACGTTTAGAAAACCTTAATTTGTGCTACTTATTTTATATATAGAAATAAAGTGTGTGGATAATATAACTTGAGATGACATATTTTCTCCAAAAAAGCATTTTTACATGAAAAGTTGAGTTTTAAGTTGTTGTTCTAAAATCATGTTATTAGACTAAAGTATTTAAATGCTGAAGATTTAAACGAGATTACTTTAGTACTACTTTCCAGGAGTTTCTAATAGTACAGATTAGGTGTCCAGTTTTACTATACTAAAATGTACCAACTCATATAGCTTGCTGACTTCATGTCATTAGGTGTCTTATGAAACAGAGTCTGGCATACAAATGTATCAAAAGGTTTCCACAAGTCAAATTCCACAAGACTTTAACAGGACATTGACTCAGTCATAAAGCTTTAGCAAAGTGTTCAGGCTGCATATGTTTCGGCCTATTTTTTGGGAATTTGAATGAGCTTTCCAAAACCATAAACTATTGGATCATGTAGGGATTTTTTTATTACAATTGAGTGTGTGTGTTTTTGTGTATGTGTGTTTTTGTGTATGTGTGTGTGTGTGTGTGTGTGTGTGTGTGTGTGTGTGTGTGTGTGTGTGTGTGTGTGTGTGTGTGTGTGTGTGTGGTGTGTGTGTGTGTGTGTGTGAATATAAATATATTTATGAGAAAATATAAACTAACAAATTTATAAAAAATATAATGTATATAAATAAAATATATTCATAAAAACTATAATAGCATCTCAATAATACTAAAATAACACACACTCTCACACACACACACACACACACACACACACACACACACACACACACACACACACACACACACACACACACACACACACACACACACACACACACACACACACACACACACACACACATATAGTGATATATAAGACCTAGGAAAATAGACTTCACCCTTTCTTCAAAAATTATTAAAAACTTTTGTATGTTTATTAAAAACTTTTATTTTATTTTGTAAGCATGTTGTATAGTCACTTGTTTTGTTTGTGATAACATAATGAAAAAGATGATCAAATTGTGCAAATGTAATTTCTGGCCATGCTGTCAAAGAAACTATAAACACGTGCAAAAACAAGAGAGACCCAACAAAATATTTTCGTATAGTAAAATAAAACCTATAGCTGTTCTAAGCCCATTGTTTTTGCCAAATCGGTTTGTCAGATTAAAAACCTTTACCAAGTTTAGTGTTGTGTTCTCCTCTTATTGTTTTGGGGCAATATTAAAACCTCCTCTAATGTTTGTGGTCGAATTGAGCCCAAAGCAACTTTTGAAATCTGACAGGAAAAATATGAAAATTTTATTTATTAGAAGAATTCATAAACATGCACATCTTGCGTTACAGAGTTTTCAAAATGCCTGTAAACATTTTTACCCAGACACAAAAATATTGCTAAAATTTACAACAGGAGTGATAATTTCAGTTTAATTTTAAGGCACACAATGCATTTATCTTTTGTCAAATGAATCTATATAAGTCTATTTATATTGTAGTGTAGGAAATATTAGCTGACTACGCCACCTCCTTATTTAAGGCAGGAGGAGTCCTCCACAGATCACAATACTTGATTCTAAGCAGCAAATGTAGTTTGTAAAAAATAAAAAAAAATTCACAATTTTATTGTTCCAACACAGACCAAAGATTAAAACATGTGTCCTTAATAAAATCCACAGAAGTAGGAAATAGCTCTCCTCAAGACTGCAAGAGGGTCGGGCCTGCTCTTATGGACCTCCTGCCACCTGTAAGAGACAGAAGAAGAAAACAGAAGAAGACCCACTGTAAGGTTTGTGCAGGTTGCTGAAGACGAGGACACGGGAACTTCAATGTAGTTAATTTATTTACAAACTAAGCTTCCAGAAACAAAGGAAAAAACTCAAGGAATTCAGTACACACAACCATACATGGACGACGACCAACAAACACTGAGGGAAAACACAGGGCTTAAATGTACTGAGGCTAACGGGATAATTAACAAGACACAGGTGATGGGAATTTCTAATAAAACAGACAGGGAAAAACTAAATGGACTAAACCAAAAATCACGATGACAGGGGGAAACAAGATCACAGAACTAAACTGAACACATCAAAACCGTGACAGAACCCCCCCCCTCTCGGAAGGCGCGTCCTCGCGCCATATAACATCCAAAGGGGTGGGAGGGTGGGCGCCCTGGAGGCTGACGAGGGCGTGATTGCACAGGACGGGAAGCTGCGGGTGTGGCCACGACGGAACAGGCTGTGAGTGTGGCCAGGGCGGAGCTGTCGGACACTCGGGCATCCAGGGCGGAGCTGTCAGACCCTCGGTCATCCAGGGCGGAGCTGTCGGACCCTCGGGCATCCAGGGCGGAGCTGTCGGACCCTCGGGCATCCAGGGCGGAGCTGTCGGACCCTCAGGCGCCCAGGGCGGAGCTGTCGGACCCTCTGGCGTCCAGGGCGGAGCTGTCGGACCCTCAGGCGTCCAGGGCAGAGCTGTCGGACCCTCGGGCGTCCAGGGCAGAGCTGATTCCTTGTGCGCAGGATCGGGCGGGCTCTGGCGCAGGATTGGGCGGGCCGGACCATCATTGCCAGCTCCAGCCTCGGCACAGCCGCCGCCGCTTCAGAAGATGGGTCCGCAGGACGATCCAGAAGCCCTCCTCGACCTGTTCGAGAAGACGGCCGATGCCAGGGGCTGCCGCCCGTGGACTGGCCAGTGCGGCTGATCCCGTTGCTATCCGGGGAAACACAAATCGCCGCACAACAACTGCCAGTCCAGAACCTCCTGGTCTATACAAACCTTAAGCGCACCATCTTGCAGCAGGTCGGCTGGACCCCGGAGCAGAGCAGACAGCGGTTCCGGTCCCTGGAGCTCGGGGAATCCAGCCGACCCTTCGTCTTTCGTAGAACCTATCCCCACACCTAGAGCGCCGCCTAGGGGAACAACCTCCGTTTCCGGCATCCCCTGCACCTGCGCTCTCCCCACGCCAATCCCTTGACCCACTTTTGGGGCGGCGGGAAGGACTGGGCCGGCCTGTTGGCGTTGCGGGGACCCTGGGCATTTTGTCGACCGGTGTCCAGTGATGGAGGTGGGGACACTGGTCAGGGTCCCTGACACCCCGCAGGCCGCCCCCGATAAAGCTGGGTTGTACCAAAGACCAGTGCGAATAAAGGGGGGTACCTATCAGGCTTTGGTGGATTCAGGCTGTAACCAAACCTCCATCTATCAAAATCTGATTCAACCAGGGGCATTGGATAATAGCCGCATGGTTAGGGTTCGGTGTGTGCACGGGGAAGTGGTGAATTACCTCTTGTGGCGAGGGGGGCGTGGTTCAGCGAAGTCTGTAGTGCGAGAGCAACGACGGAGCCGAGCCGTGAGTAAGTAGGTCAAGTGCAAAATGACGAACACCTGTCTCTGATTGCAGTAATTGGCGTGGGGAGACCGCATAAAAGCCGGCTGGTGCAAGAGAGCGGAAAGAGAAGGACTGGGTACTCGTGCACGACACGCGAGCTGAGCGCTGAGGACGAAAAGTGTAAAGAGTGTTGCCTAATATAGTGGAAAGAGTGTTATTTTAAAAAGTGGGAAGAGTGATATTTTTATATAGTGGAAAGAGTGTTCTCTGAACGTGAACGAGGTTTATGTTAAAGCGCGCACGGCGCATTTTTCCCAGCCACGCTGACCCCTGTCTTCTTCCATCACACCAACACTGAACCTTTACTACACCCCTTAATGCCAGTCACTATCCAATTTAGGGTTCAAAAGCATAGTGTGGAGGCAGCTGTAAGTCAGCACCTCAGGCACCCGCTAATTTTGGGTACCAATTGGCCGGGGTTTAAAGTACTATTGGGACATTTATGTGTGGGTGCTTCTGGGACAAAGAGGAAGCGGGGGAAGGGAGCGGTCGCTCAGGTAGGAGAGGCTGTGCCGGGACCGTCGGAGCCTGTGCCAGAGGAACGGAACGCTATTGAAAGACGGGATCTTTCAGAGCGTGATGACTTTCCTCTGGAACAGTACCGCGATGAAACGCTCAAAAATGCCTTTGATCAGGTCCACTCAATCGACGGACAGCCTCTCCACCCAGACCGACCTCTTTCATATCTTTATTTCGCAATTATAAAAAATAAGTTGTATCGGGTGACCCAGGGCGCCCAGACAAAGCAAGATACAACACAGTTATTAGTTTCGAAAAGCCGCCGGGAAATGCTTTTCCAGGCGGCTCATTGTAATCCAATGGCTGGGCATTTAGGGCAGGCAGCTACACTTAATCGTCTAATGACCCGATTTTTCTGGCAGGGCATTCACGAGAATGTGCGCAAGTGGTGCGCGTCTTGTCCTGAATGTCAGTTGGTAAACCCACCGGCCAATCCAAAAGCACCTTTGTGCCCCCTTCCTTTGATAGAGGTTCCCTTCAAGAGAATTGGCATGGACCTCATCGGGCCATTAGAACGATCTGCACGAGGGCATCGTTTTGCATTAGTCCTATTGGATTACGCAAAGCGATACCCAGAAGCAGGGCCGCTTCCCACTGTTTCTGCCAAGAGCGTAGCGAGCGCACTGTTTCAATTAATCTCCCGGGTGGGAATCCCAAAGGAGATTCTCAACGATCAGGGCACGGCGTTTATGTCACGTACTATTCGCGAACTTTACAAATTATTGGGCATTAAATCGATTCGCACCAGCGTCTATCACCCACAAACAGATGGCCTGGTAGAACGCTTTAATCTCACGTTGAAATCCATGATTCGGAGGTTTGTGCACGAAGACGCCAAATATTCGGATAAATGGCTAGAACCCCTCTTGTTCGCTGTACGCGAGGTTGTTTATTTTTGTATTAATAAAGTGTACGAGTCCCTGTTACGCCGACCCTTTTCTTCTTTCATCCCCATATCCTTTGAACCATCTTTACACAGTCTAATCCCCGTCATTTGTCAGCATCAGATTTTGGCAGCAGAACAGAGGTCTCTGGAGATCTCACCAAGCTGCTACTGATACCCTCTTAAACATGGAGGGATTCTAGACATCTTGAAAGATAAAGTTTGCATTGATCCACCAGATTTTCCACTTGAACCATCCACTTTAAGATTGAGCTGTTGTTCTGCACATTACCGTCAATTCCAGATTGTTTTTGTCGGCAGATCTGATTTGGATGTTATAGTATTGCAGGGCTTTCAGCGTTATATTGTTCTGTGTAAGATGAATCTCTGATGGTTCATATCCACACATATTTAAAAGTGTCATCCAAATAATTTGACTTGAAAGATGATTTCTAAATCATAGCCTAAAATGTATTCAAATTGAATTAATTGTTAAATTAACATAGTTTATGTACCAGGGCTTCATGCTTAAGCTGATTTGTTTCTTTAAAGTTGGTGTAAAAGTTAAATGCTTGACTAAGAAGTTCATGTTGCATATACTTTATTGTGTCAACTGGATGCTGGCGCCATCAACGCACAGTTGTTATTAATAATTCATAGTAGCATTCATTTTACCATCCATTTAACATATGCTAATGGCATCAAACCATCGTTGTGCAATGATTGCGAGAGTGATGTTTATGTCAGACCACATTCGTCAGTGAGTCATGTTCAACTATTTCATAAGTTGTATTAAAATTAGAATCCTAAATCCGTGGTGAACAAACACTAAGGGATTTCCTCTCTTCAACTGAATTGAATGTACTGATGTGTCTTACTGTAAGACATTACTGTTAAAATATTATAGCGAATTTATTCAATTTCCCTCCTCTGATCTACAATATGTAACTTTGATGTACTTAGTTGACACTGATGCATTCATTTACAATCATTTTTCAAATCCCACCGCTCAAACTTTTTCATAAATCAACTTTTGTTTGTCTAAGACCACAAAGTCCACATGACACAGTTGAGTGATTTTTCTGTTCAAAGTCCCAAATCAATTGGCATAAATTGTGGTTAAGAAGCCTTCATGCTGAATTCTGCCATCTAAATATTGAATTGAAGTGAAGTGCAGGTCTTTTTCACAACAAAGTGTCTTTTGTGGCTTTTTCCAGCTTTCCGAGCTCTCATCCGTCACTCAGCAGCTGGAGAAGCGCCTCTTCCATGACTTCACCTACAGTAAACTCATCTGCTCAGCCTCTGTTTCTCTCTTTTCTGTGTCCATGTTTGAAAAATCTAGACTCTACATGAGCTCGAGAGGGTTTTTGATGCAGGCTGCATCTGTTGACTGTTGTGTGTTTGAACAGCCATATTTAGCTTGGCATCTGCTCATTTCTTTCCAGAAAGGATGCAGGTTAATTCCCTGGGAGTGTGCTGTAGGAAAATAGAGCAACAGCTCAATGACACCGTTGTTTTGCTTTGATTGTGCGTGTGTGTGTGTGTGTGTGTGGGATGCACCATGGTGTTGAGGTTTTTTAATGTGATGCTATATGAATCCCATGTTTTTTCGGCATTCTCATAATGTTTGCAAAATTAACTTAATGGGAATGTTAGCAAAAAGTTAATTTTTGTTGACTGGTCCAGACCAGCATTGACTGTCTAGGTGTGTAAACTTGGGTAAAACTTTACTTCGATGGTCTACTTTAGACATTCTACTAACTATAAGTAACTTTGCAACTACATGTTAACTTTCAGTCATTAGAGTATCAGTATAGACTGTCTTCTTAATATCTGCTAACACTTTATTTTTAAATCTCCCAACAGACATTTTGTTTTTAAAAATGATATTTGAAACAGAATGCATTATGCAAAAGTTTGCTGCATTTTTGTCAAATGACCTCATTGCATGTTTAATTCAGCAATTATCAATATTAAAATAATAAAAAAATAATAATGCATTACTCAATTTTGCTAAAAATTTTATTTAGCCTTTTTAATCAAATTTGTGTAGATTTTTTTTTTAAATTAAATGTCAGATCAAATATTTATTATAGAAAGACATGGTAAAAATCATGGCTTATTTCAGAAACACTGGAAATAGAAGGACTTTTGAACACATTGCATTGTGGGATATTACATGGAGTGTACTCTGTTCATCTTGGCAAAAGTAGAAACAATGCATGTTATTCACATTATAGGCAACATATAATGCAGAAATAGTAAAAGTATTGCAGTATGCTTTCCGAACATAGCCACCATTTCTTAGTCATGGTTTTGCATCTGTTTCACAGCTGAATGGCGTTCAGGTTTGCACTCTTCAGTATAGAGATGTGTTTTTCCTTCAACGGTGTTATACGGAAAATGAACCCAAGATCAAACCTCTGCTTACTAACGCATTCCTGAAAACCATCAAGCTTTGAAATGCATAAAATGGGAATAAAACCGTACTGTTATAGCTTAGTCTGACCGTCCAGATCTGGTTTCAACCAGGACTCCCTTTTGAGTGTTGTGCAATGGATATTTCCATGATAACTCATTGTAATATGAAGGTGATGACTGCTTCTTGGTCACCAATGAGCCTTTAAGGCTCAAAGACCAATCCAAGCCAGAGTTATTCATACATGGATGTAATTCAGAATTTTAAACAAAGAACATGAGCGTGCCCAGCGATGCATTTATCAGTTATATCATCTCTTGTTTCTTACATGTATGCATGCATCTTCTCTGTTAAGATTCACACCAGTCTTACTCATTCGTTTACATAAAACTGTCTTTCACAATGTCCCAAAGATCTCAACAGTTACTTGCCAAGATATATGTTGTTTCAAACGTATAACTTTCTTTCTTTTGTGATGAATGCTCTTTTCCATAAAACATTCTAGGCATAGTCAAGCCCTATAAAGGACAAAAACAAATATTTAAAACATATACAGTGGCGGTCAGAATTAATGGCACCCCTGGTAAATATGATAAAAATGATCTTTCATTCAAAAAAATCGCAAAAATCTGACCTTTCAGTTTGGAGAACAACTGACCTGAGATCAGAGACCATTCCTCCTTACAGAATCTCTCCAGATCTGCAGATTCACAAGTTCATGTTGGTGCTTCTCCTCTTCAGTTCAGCCCACTCATCTTTATAGGGTTCAGTTTAGGGGACTGGGCAGAAGCTTCATTTTGTGCTCAGTTACCCATTTTTGTATTGATTTTGATGTTTGTTTTGGACCATTGTCCTGATGGAAGATCTGACCACGGGTCATTATAATATTTCTAGCAGATGCAGTCAGGTTTTGATTTTTTATCTGTTGGTATTTGCTAGAATCCATAATACCATGTATCTGAACAAGAAGTCCAGGACCTCCATCAAAAAAATACGCCCACAACATATAAGATCCAGCGGTATATTTAACCGTAGGCATGGGGTACTTTTTATCCCTGTTTGCACCAAACACATCTGGTGGGTTTGCTGCCAAAAAATACCTTTTTTTGTTTCATCTGACCATAGAATCCAGTCTCTTTTAAAGATCCAGTCGTGTCTGAAAACTGAATATGCTGGAGTTTGTTTTTGGACGAGCGAGGAGGATTTTTCTTGAAAGCCTCCCAAACAACCTGTGGTGATGTAGGGGTTGTTTGATTTTTTTTTTTAGGCTTTCTGACCCCCAAGACTCAAGTAATCTCTGAATACTCCATCTGTGATCCTTGAAGAGTCTCTGGCCACTCAAACATTCCTCCTCACCGTGCATTAAGACAATATCGACACACGTCCTCTTCCTGGCAGATTCATAACATCTTTAGTTGATTGGAAATTTAATTATTGCCCTGATGGTCAAAATGAGGATTTTCAATTCTTTAGCTATTTTCTTACAGCCACTTTCTCTTTTGTGATGCTCAAAAATCTTTTGATGCACATCAGAACTATATTCTTTGGTTTTACTCATTGTGATGGATGATTAAGGGAATTTGGCCTTTCTGTTTCCTCATATTTAAACTCCTGTGAAACAAGAAGTCGTAGCTAGACAATTACATGTTCCTAGTCACCCTGGTGTGCTAAAAAAGGTAAATATTAATGGGAATATACTTCAGAGATACTATACTCGAAAAAAAAAATTTCTAGGGGTACCAATAATTGTGGCCAATGTTGTGTAGAAAAACATTTATTTCATAATGTGATTTCCCCCCCACTTTCAATTATTTTACTTCAATGAAAGGTTAGATTTTTGCCAATTTTTTGAATGAAAGATCAAAAGGATAAACAATGCAGAACTATTTTTTACAACCATTTTTGATCATATTTACCAGGGGTGCCATTAATTCTGTCCACCACTGTAAAATTATCAAATATTACTTGTTTGCTGTTTCTATAAGCTATATATCTCATTCATGTATACAGTAGCTTTTCAATTAATAACACCACCATAAATGTATTCCTCTGTTCCTCAAATCAATCATATTGATTCTGAAGACTTGCAATACAGTTCATGAGTCATAGACTATTGTTATGGTACTTTCATAGTGCTTTTTGGAGCTTGACAGCCCTTCGTCACTGTGTTGTGTGGAAAATAAGCATCATTTTAAAATGTATTTTTGTGTTTCACAGAAGAAAGAAAATCATAAGAGTTCAGAAAAACATGAGGGTGAGTAAATGATGAGAGACTTGCCATTTCTCTCTATTTTTTAAATAAACTTTGTTTCACTCTCATTGAATGCATTTTAAGACTGTTTGCTGTAAAGGACAGATGTAAAGCACCGCATGTTTTACTATGGTCCTTTGGGGTTAAATTTCTTCCTCGTGGTGATAAAGGATGAAAGCCAAGGACAGAAACCATTACAGGACAGACATTCCCCTTCCTGCATATGGGACCTTCGAGACAAACTTTCCTGCCAAAACACTGTACACCAGACGCAGCTGTGTTAGAAGAACAGCAGTGCGTCTAGCAAAGAAGTATAACCATATATTCAGAACTTGTAAAGGTAAACATTTTAACTATCCAATGGACATCTCTCCTAAAAATAAAAATTCTGTCATTATTTACTCACCCTTTACTCAGTCCTTCCAAACCAGTATGCTATTTTTTATGTAAGTCAATTTTTTGAGCATTTATATTTAATACAGCGTTTGGCACACAGTGACACACAGTGACAATTAATAGTGAGTAGAAAAACACAATAAAAGTATGGAATAAATTTTGTGCCTAAAATATTGAATGTAACTATGAAACGTATAATGACAACTTTGTAAGTGCATTTGTAAGTCCAGATCAGTGAAATAAAGAGGAGAAAACAGTTAGTAAGTCAAAAAATGTGCCTGTGTTTTTTCAAAGACTTTTTATTCAGATTCAATTTATATCTTCATAAGTTGTCTTGAAAAGTTATGTTCAATATTTTAGGCACAAATCTAATTCCATAAAAAAGTAGTGCAACAACTTAGTTATATGATAGATTTATGCGAAGAACAGATCAAAATTTAAGTGCAAAAATTACTACTTTATGACACGTCTGTGCTTTCAATTTGTTCTTTTGAGTTACACTGCTGTTCAAAGTTTGGGGTTGGTAAGGAAAAGACATAACAAATTAATATTTTTGTACATGCAGTAAATTAATCAAAATTAAGGTTTCTATTGCAAATAAATGCTGTTCTTTAGAATTTTTTATTTGGCAAATAATTATAATCCTATATTAGAATGAATTCTGAAGGATCATGTGACACTGAAGACTGGAGTAATGATGCTGATAATTCAGCTTTACCATTGAAGGAATAAATTACATTTTAAAATATATTCACATAGAAAACAGCTATTTTACAGTACATTGCAATAAAATTTCACAATATTGCTGGTTTTACTGTTTTTCTATCAAATAAATTCAGCCTTGGTGAGAATAACAGAAAACATTTAAAAATCTTCACTTTTGAATGGCAGTGCAGATGTTTTTATTTTGGGTGAACCATTGTTTTAGCCATTGAAAAACACATATTGGTCAATATTAATATCAATATTTATAGTTCAATCCCTGTTAGTGTCTGATTGGTGATTACAGCCGTTGGCGTCTTCCTACACTTCTCTGGCTTGTTATGTTGTTGTCTTTTCTGCGTTCACACTCTTTCTCCAAGTCTTGCTAAATGGGTTAGTGTTTACGTTGACCACGAGCCACGTTTCTGATGCCGTTAAGATAACAACAACATGATGGAAAGTGTGTTTTTCTGAGCAAAACATGTGTTTAGAGAAGATTTGCCTGTGTCTAAACAGATCTGACAAAGATAGAGAATCTCCGCTGAAATTCAGCTCTCAAAGGACCTTGCCTGTGGGTTTTTTCTTTCTGAAGTGTTTTTTTCTGTCAGTGTTTGTCAGTTTATTTCCCCATCATGCCGTTTACTCTCCTTTCCTTCCTTCTCTAGGGTTTTGCTGCCAGATTTGATGACAGAGATCTAGTAGTCAAAATTAAATATGATTAAATAAACAACAGCCTGTTTTTTGAGGCAATTGTAGCACTTAAAAAAAAAAAAGATTCAGTGGTGTTCTATAGAACCCTAGACTCAATTTTAAAGCAATTTTAAAATGCTTTATGCCAAAAATCTAGAAGGTAAAAAGGATTGCATATACTTTAATAAAGTATGTTTACTAACTGATCAAAAAAATTAAAACAAAATAAATTGAACCTAAATCCATAAAATGATCCCATGATGGGAATCCCTTAAAGGTTCTTTGAAGACAGAACCCTTTAAACTTCTATATACAAGCTCTAAGAGTCAATGTGTCACACTAAACATGCATGTGTCAATCTAGTGTATGTTTAAGCTTGTTTAATGTTTTCTTCCTTTATGACATCTGGGGCACGTGCTCTCAAAGTGGGATTTTTAGCTAAAATGGTTTGCATCTATAAGCATGCATGTATTGGTACGGAAACTGTCGTGTTTCTCAGTATTCTCTGGGGCGAGTGCATCGAGGTTGCCATTGCTTTCTCGTAACTCTGATTCATAGTTTTGGCCCTGATCTTGAGGGACTTTGAAAGCTTATTTCCTTGATAACCATTTTCCACTGGCTTTTTCATAAACCATTAGCTTCTTTTATATGCATGAAAAGCCTTTGCTTTATATTGTCAGTGGAGTTTGCTTGTTTCCTTGGGTGACAGTCAGTCACACTCATGCAGCTGTGTGTGGATCTGTTCTGGTCGGTTCTTCCTACCAGATAGGTTTTTAATGTTAACTGTAGCAACTTATTTTAGTTTATTAGTTTAAACGAATCTGACATTGACAAAATACAGCTATGGGAGAAGGACTGAGTTTCGTCTTGTTACTATCAGCAATATGTAAAGTCAGAGAACTATGTGAATGTGGAATGTGCTGGACCTTCCAGCTAAAACCAGTTAAAGTTGGTTTTTAGTTGGTCAAAACTTGGCTAAACTGGTCATTACTTGATACAATCTGGTCCAAGGTGGTGATTAGTTGTTTCAAGCTGTTCCGAGATTATCCGAACTGGCCATTAGTTGTTCCAAACTAACATAATTAGAAGGAAAACAAAGAAAAGATTCACCGAGGTGTCAGATGTCTTGCTCCTGATAGTATTGATCAGTTTTCCTCAGAGATATGCCATAAACTCCTTTGCATTGAAAACCCATTTACAAGTTACCAAGGCTTGCTCAGAGACCAATAACATTTTATTATTCACCTCATTATTTATGTTCATTTTCCTTCTATTGTCTTCTTTCTTTTTAATATATAAATATATATATATTTAGTAATTGTAATTACACTATATTACGTTTTAAAATGCTGATTATCAAATTACAGTTACTTTTTATGGATTACATGATTACATATTATTAACAAAATGTACTAAATTATTCATCATTTATTGATTCTCCCTAATTCTTTTAAATTCTCTCTCTCTCTCTCTCTCTCTCTCTCTCTCTCTCTCTCTCTCTCTCTCTCCACACACACACACACACACACACATATATATATATATATATATATATATATATATATAGTATATTAATATGATACACAATAATCCCTTTCAAATCTAAGTAATTACAAGTTACAAAAGTAATCCAAATACATCAAATTGAGCCGTTCGATTTTCTGATGTCAATAAAACGGACGCCCCTCCCACGATTGATAATTGACAGCAGCGTTTCAACACCGACCCGCCCTGAGCGAGCTGTCATCGTAGTCCGCCATTGTTGATACACTGGAGCAGAATGGTGTCTAAGCGATTGTGGTGTTCTATTCTTGGCTCTAATAAGGAACACAACAGTCATTTTAATGTTCCTAAATTCGAACCGCTGAAGACGCAGTGTCTAAGTTTTTTTTTTGAAGGGATTATTCCCCACGATCAACGTAAATGCTTTTATGTCTGCGCTAATCATTTCTCACCAAACTGCTTTGTGAACAATTTATTAACCTTTAAAGTCCCCGTGAACCGGAAGTTGCAATCCACTTTTCTCCCGTGTTGTGACGTATTTCCGAGAGAAACGGAATACTAAATGAGGCAAAATAGTGGGCGTGGCTTTTTTCCAACTTGCACCTGATTGGATCTAGAAAAGTAGGTGTTTCATTCAAGCACACAGGCAGCCTGTCTACTGTCAGTTGGAGGTGCGTGGTTACGGATGTTAAGCAGACACCCAAACCGTCAAACCTACGTCATCAGGGAAGGTCCTCCAATGCAGAGAGGAAGGGAAATTTCTGATTTTCATTAAAGATTACGAAGCCAAAAATTTTTTTGTGTGGATTGACTTGCATGGATGAATTGTTCACCACAAAACGATCAATTTAGGCAAACAAAGTAAGTATGAATTCATGGGGACTTTTAATTTTAAAAATATTAATCTTTGCAAATCGCTTGCACGCTTCACAATGAATGCGGGTAATGTTTATACTCAGGCCAGGGTATATTTTACGGCATGTTTTCTATCTAACGTTACACGTTCTCAATATAATTAATAATATACAATATTATGACAAGCCTACATTTACCAAAAAAAAAGTTTTTCAACATCAATCTGTCAACGAACTAAACTATACATCAGTAAACACTTAGCGTCCGTATCTCACTACTCTACCCTGCCAGTACATACAAAAATAGATCAAAGTGACATTATGTTAACCAACCATTCAGAAACGTCCTGTTCGAGCCTTAATTGTCGAACTTCATCGGGGCCGTCATCTTGTTCTGGATCCGACTCCGGTTCAAATAGGTATGGTTGCACAGATGTGTCCTCAGAGACTCTTGCCATTCTCGTTCCAAAATATACCCTCAACTGTTGTCAAGGCAACACATCATCGTGTGTTATGTGTGAACACGCCCCACAGAACAGAGGGGCGGAGTGAGCAAAGCTCATTATCATTTAAAGGCAGAGCTGAAAACAGAGCTGTTTTTGACCAGGTAAAATGAGTGTTTTCTTACAATACTAATGAGAATTTTTATTAAAAGTATATTACAAAGTTTTCATTTAGACCCTAAAGATTCATATTACCTTGTACAAAAAAGGGATTACATGACCCCTTTAAGGTTTTTTTTTTCAGATTTTTACCTGCCCTGCTAAAATACACACAAAAAGTATTATTTTATTTGCTTTTTGACACATGTAACCTTGTAAACAGTGCTTTAAGATTTTCAGGTAAGTCAACAGGTAAATATACATAAATTGAATGGATTTGTGTATCTGTGCATTTAATAAACACTAGACAGACTTCACTGCATAAATTATAAATTGAATATAGATTCATCCTTATTAAAGCTACAAAAGTGATTCAGTCAACAGCAGTGAGTGAATTTCTCTGTCTTTTGTTCTTTGATTAACATTGACAGACAGCAGCAGGTGCTTATTAGGCTGCTGTCACTTTAAGACCTGCCACACATGATGCGGATATGACACGCATCCTATTTACTCACAAATCTTTGCATTAATTTATCCCTTTCAAGCCATTTAAGACTGTGCTTACGAGGATACACGACAATAATAGGCATTTCAACATAATTGTGTGTTTTTGTACATTCACGCATGAAAGACAACTCAATACGGTGAGCAAAGATTTGAGTTCTTTTTTACGTCTTATCACGCTTGAATGGTTTAATTGCACTTGAATGAATAGTAGCGCGATTCAATGAATAACTTCCGCTTTTGGGAGTATGATTTGATCAAATGTCAGCATTGACATTGATGTTTGTTTGATAATTTGACAGTAAAGCGTTAGTGTCAGAGAGCTGGGCAAATGTCAAGTAGCTGACCTTCTGACAAGTTCAATTCTAAAGGAAATATCATATGAGGCAATGTATTACCTTTTCCCCATATAATACTCTCCACATTACGTCACACGGACCCTCACTCGTGATTTTCTGAGAGCCCCTGCTGATGCTGGCTTAGACACTAATACTCTTCCTTCCGCTGCTTTTCAGCGTCCTGTTTAATTGCCATCTGGGGCAGATAAAAATGGCATCTTTTATTTATAGTCTTGCTTTCTTGCTGGCTCTGATGGTCAATCGATGTCAGTGCATTAGGAGGCTTAGTGTCTTTTATGTCGTCAGAAATATTCCGGTATCTGCTGACCTCCTCATTAAAACAATATGGATTCAATTATGAAGCAGTCAGAACAGGTATTTCAGAGTGTGCCGATATATGATGAGTGTATTAGTTTAACTGTTCTGAAAAATATGCTAAAGATTCCTTGCTAATGAGCCATGATGACCAAGCAAATCTTTGATTTCAAAAAGGAAAACTTCAGAAAAGAAGAAACAATCCATGTGTGTTAAGGTGGGGGAATTTCAGGAAAACGTCAAGGTCACATTTCACCCAAAGATCAAAAGGAATTTTATTTTTTATTTTGGAATTATTTTAAAAACAATTAAGTGCATTTTCCCCTCTGTAACACATCGGGTAATTATACACTCAAAAACATAATTTTTGCCTCTTGTTAAATTTAATTAATTAAAATAAGAAAAATTAAAACAATTGTTTAATATTTTGTAACAACTTAATTTAATTGTGTTCAATCAACCTAATATATTTAAAACTGAAATGTACTTATGTTATGAAGCAAGGAGGAAGCAGGATCCAAATACGGCACACACTTTATTGAATAAACTGAGAACTAGACAAAGACTCAGACTAGGAACAGGACTCGAGAACAAAACAACCAACCTCAACATTACGACATCAAGAACTCACAAGGACTGGACTGAAACACAGGGCTTAAATACAAGGGCAAACAAGCAAACGAGATAACAAGGAGGCGTGGTTAATCAGGGACACCTGGGGAGACTAATAGAGTTAACAGGGAACTACTAAACAAGAAACGACAGGGGAACACAGACTTACATCACAACAACTTAATTTCTTTGTGTGAAAACTACATGAATCATTTTTGTTGACAACTAACTGGGCACTGGATCTGTAGTTCCCAGCATGCTTTGCAAGGGACTGCATTAGGAGGGTAAATTTAGGGATTAAAGTGTTATTTTATGTGTTTTTCAGTAAATGGAAAGATGTTGTTAGTTAATGTTAGTATTTAATGTTCAGTTATGTTAGAAACTTAGAGGACCTTCTGTAATGTTTTTGAATTTTGTGGTTACCATTATGCAGAAAAGTGACGACTGTGTTTAGTATGCTGTGGGCACTATAAACTACATATGCATTAAATTTCATTCACAGAGGTGCATAAGTCATATCTAATACAGTATTACTATGTAAAAAGTTGTTATAATAAAATTGAATACTAATATTGCTGGAAAAATGTAATTCAATTTCGTGGAAATATTTTCCTTAATTTAATTAAGTTGGTTCAACACCTTATTTTCTTAAGTGGATAAATACTTCATGTTATTTGCTATATACTATATAGAGAGTGTTGATATTACTTTTTCCATTGTCATCTTGTTTGTTTCATTGTCAAATAATTACCAACACCTGTCCTTCATTTAGTCTCTTCATCTTGTGTATTTAAACCCTCAGTCATCATCTGTTCATTGAATTGTGTTAACGTTTCATGCATGTATTATTCCTGATGTTTTTACAATGTGATGTCATTGTTCATCTGCGTCAAGCAACCTGTTCTGGATTTACCAAGTCAAAACAGCGTGTGACAGTTTGTATTTGTATACAGACTGTGTATTTTTTTTTTTTTTTACTTCTGTCAGTTTGAAAAATGTTTGCTGTTGATGAACTCCACATCCAGATACCGTTGAGTCACAGACACCTTCACACTTTCCATAATTCCTCCTACAAAACATTCCAAAGTTCTGAGTTCCTGAATTAGCCACAATCAATCTAAAGCTCTTCTCATCCCAGTCTGTGCGTATAACAGCTTGCTTGTCACACCAGTTCCCTCTGCACATCCTCAGAAGTCGACATTAGTTACATGAAGTGCATGAATATCTGTTCCTCATCAAATATTGAATTAGTCACCTATTACTGTTAACCAGCATTGAACTGGAAGCCAGTGAAATGTAAATGTAATTTCATCCAAAAGAAATCAGAAGTCAGTTCAACATATACTACCATTATCTTTTAAATATATATATATTATATATATATATATATATATATATATATATATATATATATATATATATATATATATATATAATAAGGTTCATAAGTTAACATAAGTTAACTACCTTAGTTAACATGAACTAAGAATGAACAATACTTCTTCAGCATTTAGTAATGTCAATTTCAACATTTACAAATACGTTATTAAAATCAAAGGTTGTATTAGTTAACAATAGTTAATGCACTGTGAACTAACATAAACAAACAATGAACAGCTGGATTTGTATTAACTAACATTTACAACAATTAATAAATACTGCAACAAATGTATTGCTCATGGTTAGTTCATGTTAGTAAAATCAACTAATGTTAACTAATTAACCTTAATGTAAAGTTTTACCATATATATATATATATACACACATTATCTTTTCAATGTCTCAAACTGTGCTCAGACAAGCCCTAGTTCAGGGATTTCATTTTGAACTTCATTTTGAACATTTCTCATCTAATTCCTCCAAACATATATATGATCTGAGCTGCTATCATACTCAATTTACAGCTTTATCCTCTTTGTGAAAGAGGTTGCCCTATAATATTGACGTTTAATTTGAAAGCATCATCGGAAGAATAAAATGCCTCCCTTATGTTTTTGTTTCAGTCCTGATGTGTTGTTTAAATCCTCACTATAATTTGTTATGGGTAACTGGGATTTATAAGAGTAGATTTGTGACTCAAATTGGTTCAGAGCTCTTTCTGAGATCCAAATCTTCTCCAAAAACGAGTTCAATGTCTGTAAAAGGAGTTTAACGTTTGTATTATACTATATTCTCATGCAGATGACCTCTGGTTGTGCTTAAAGTCTGTATAGGCGAGAGATGGTGGAGATTATAAATATTAACACGCCACTTAAACATAATCAGGGCTAATGCACCAGTCGCCAGACTCGCCACAATTTTGAATGTCTACTTCATGACTTTAAACAGGGAGGGATTGATTCAAACAAGAGGCCTAAAGGATTGATTAGAGTTTCAGTGCCTGAAACGCTTCTTCTAAACACTGTATTTGTGGGTGTTTATGCAGAGGTGGAGTAACATACCAGACAGATCTCACATATAACTCTCACAGCTTTCTGATATACAGCTGCCTTACACTGGAAAATACTTTTTTAATCCTTATTTTTGTTTAAAAAAGAAATAATAATCAATGTTTTTGTCTGTTGTTTTTTTTTCTATGTAAAATCTTTTTAATCAATATTTTATCTTTTTTTCTCTTTCCGTAAAAAATCTTTTTAATCAGTATTTTATATCTGTGAAATTTTATCCTATGTCTTTTTCTGTGAAAATGTTTACATAAGAATTTTTTTTCTTGTTTTTAATCAGTACTTTTGTACAGTCCTTTTTGCACAATTTGAAAAAAAAATGAAAAAAAATACCTTAACAAGCTATATAAGTACAGCATTGTTTTTATTTTATTTTTTTAAACATGGCATCTTGAAAATTCAAATTTGAGATTGAGTGTGACTAATGTTGTAAAACAAGACATCCAAGTATCTGCAAGTCATGTTAACCAAAACAAATATTTCACTCATAATTTGTACATCTAAATCCAGGAAATTCAAAGGAAACTCATGGCTTGAAAATGCTCGTTCTCTTCCAGGTTTAGCTCTATCCCTTTTGGCTATGCAGATTCAAAGGTCAAAGTTCACCAAGCTTAACCAGTCAGAACACCATAGCAACCCGCTAGCAACACTCTAACAAAACATAACATCACACTGCTGAATTTTTCTTCAGAAAATTACCTTTCTTTTTTTGCACTTCTGATGGGTGTCACTAATGGGAATAATAAAAAGAAAAACTGTATAATTCACAAGAATAACTTGAGAAAGATTAAGAAATTAAGAACTATTATGTGTCACTTTGTTTCTGTCATATGATACTTTTATATTGACCTCTACCAAAATATAAACTAATAATAATAATAATAACAGTGTTTCTTCACTGTTTCTTCTGAAACTCTCAAATAATTCCCTCCGGACAGACTGAAGTGACGCATCTTCTTCCCGGACCCAAAGGAGAAGAGCAAAGACATAAATCCCCCAGCGTTGCTTAAGAACTGAGTCTCTCTGCCAAATATATGTTTTTTGTGGGAGACAGGTTACATTTAAGGAAGTCTCTTGGCTCAATTCATTTCACTGGATCACTAGAGAAACATTGAGTTCAAATAGCACATAAGGGAGAGTCATGTTGGTGCGTACCCTTGACATTACCTCTCCGACATTTCAAGGCTTTGAGTAACTCTAAAACACAAATTGATAGTCGCTATATTTGGCTGTACAGGAAGTGTCTGCAGCTCTTGAAATGAGTGGGCTTGATTATGTTTGTGTTCCCCGCACTCAAACTCTGAGTAAATGAATCTTACTTTTGTGTGGAACAGGCTATCCTTGGCTTCTGGTGAAATACAGTGTAATCAGTGCAAACTGCAGTCATTCGGGCTGTTATCTAAGAGATCTAATTCACTCTGCATTGGAAATCAATCTCAATTCAGTTAATTTGATCACAATGTTTAATTTTAAGCCACGTCATTTTCTCAGTTAAGGTGTATTTTTAGGTTTTACATGCATGCATCACCCACACGAACGTGCCAAGATCGTAACATAACTGTTGCTGATGTTTTATATTTTCAATAATCCACCTGATGCTGTGCTTTCCAGTGATTTTATCCTGCTTCATGACCTGGCGTTTCCCTGTGCTAAAATCACAATCAGATCACTCTGGGCTTTCCAGAAGGAGGGGTTTGTAGAAACTGGCGCGTTTCCAGCAGACTGGGAATAGAGGTATTTTGAGTAATGTGCAGTATGTGAAGCATAACGTGTTTTGTGAGCATTAAAACATGTTAACTTATTCTATTACATTAAATAAACAAATAAATTAGCTTTAAAATAGCATCATACAGTATGACCCCCTTAATGCCTTATTTTGATTAGGCATCAAATACTCAACTGAACAGTCAAACATGGGGGGAAGGAAGAAGAGAGGTCAGGCACAATAGCGGGAGTCACTGTGAGTTCGGGATCCCAAGGTCAAGTATGTTGCCAGGTTTGTCTTGGCAGACGCTTGGGAAAAGGAATTGGGCATGATCTGATACTGTAAATGTGAGCTTGTAAATGTACAGTGTATACTAAAATCATTGTTTAGAAGAAAAAGCAGGGTGTTATCTTTCAAAAAGAGGTTGAGAATCCCATTGGGTTTCATTATGGAGGTGTCCTGTACTGGTATGCAGTCACTAAAGTCTGAATTTAGCTGGGTGGGTGATAGTTTCACAGAATAATAACAAACGCTCATTCCTGTACGGCTTAACACTGAATGCATTTGTTGTGTTTGGCAAACAAGAAGGCAGGAGGATCAGCAGCGCTCGACCCGAACAGACCCGACAGTGTGAGTGCTGCATATTCAGGACAAGCACTAATGTAAGTGGTGCAACATAAATCACATTCTTAGATAACACTGAAGGATAAAAATAGAAGATGCAGCAGCAATTAAAAATGTCTTTCATCAGGGCTTCGAAATCACTTCGAAATCGAAGTCTTGGGTTTTGATGGCAGAAGAATACACTTTGTTATCAGAGATATAAAGCCGAGTTGGTCTGCAATGCAAATGTTATACATAATAGGCTACAGTTTTCCATATACTTCAATCAAAGGCAGAGTCACTAAATGCCACTTTATTGTAGCCTACATCCAAGCCCGGATTACCCAATGGGCATTATGGGCCCAATCGAGGGGAATAAAAAAAAACTTATTTTTTTTACATTTCCGATAACGGAGCGTATATTTATTTTTTGCATTTAACTTTTTGATGCATTTAAAAAGTTAAAAAGATTGATGCATTTAACCTTAAAATGTAAACATTTTCTTGAGGGGGAGCATGCCCCCGAACCCCCCTAGAGAAACAGAGGTCCACCCAACATAGTTTTACAAAATCCTATGGCAAAGAACGATCATTTATGAACTTTACTCCAGCATAGTACAAAGTTCCTTTTAAATCAGTAAAACTGTTAATGCCCAATTAAACTATACATTTGGCCTGCCTGGGGGGCCTACAAGACATTGTGCCCATCAGGGGCCTCTGAATTCTTAATCCAGCCCTGCCTACATCCCAACCTGTGTTAGCCTATAAAGCAAGAGATCTCAGTTCATCACGTTTCTCATGTGATGGTAGCACAAAGAGGGATTAGTTCATCATATGTCAGCACAAGATCATCACATGTTTTTGTCAGGGTTCAGTCACTTCTGTCTAGTTAGTATTTCTTGGTTTTGTGACAGAACTCTGACACTCCTGTTTTGTCATGTCTTTGTGTTTGTATGCCTTACATGTGCGGGGCGTGGTGTTTGGATCCCGGCAAGTCAGTCTAGTTTGGTTTCGGTTCTGTGTTCATGCTCCGCGTGTTTGTATTCTGTAATGAGCGCACAGGATAAGTTTTCGCTCATTCTCGTGCACTCTGTCTTGTTGTGTGAGCGTGCGGTTTCGAGTTTACATCGTCCGCGTGCTTTGTTGTGTCTTGTACTGCGTAGCACGCAGCTTGTGTTTTACACTAACTGTGTGCTTTCATGTTGTCATGTTTTGTGTGAACACGTGGCTTATGAGTTCTCATTGGCTGTGTGTTCATGTCTCGTTTTGTGTGAGCACATGGCTGTTGATTTGTTTTACTGGCCATGTGCTCATGTTCAAGTCATGTCTGGTGTGACCACATGGCTTGTCATGTGTTTACTTGTGCCATGTGCTCTCCTGTCCATTGACTAGCCCCTCCCATCTTGTTACCTGATTATTGATTCATTTGTCCCACCTGTCCTTCATCGTTACCTACCTTGTTTGCTCCCTATTTATTCTCCCGGTGTTTTCAGTCCTGTGCTGGATCGTTGTTTAATGCTACATCCTGAGTCAAAGTCAAAGTCAAAGTCAAAGTCAAAGTCAAAGTCAAAGTCAAAGTCAAAGTCAAAGTCAAGTCTCGTCTCTTATTTTCCCCCTCAGGGTAGTTTTTGTTTGTGTTTTGTACTTGTTTTTTTATTAAAGAAGCCCTTGTTTCCTGCATTTGAGGCCTCATCCCTTCAACCCTAAACCCTGACAGCTTTTTCTTAACTCATATGTGTGCACATTCCACTCTTTCACAGGCGTCTGCACTCATAGTTCAACATGACTATAATAGTATAATAGCTTAACATAAATGGCTATATTCACAATCTCCCAGTGTGTCACAAACTGCTCTGACACGGTTGAAGACTTAAATGCAGCTTTATAAGGACAATCCAGAATCGTAACCCACAAATAAGGCAATAGGTCAAAACACAGGGCAAATTATCCAAAAAGACAACTGGGCAGAGAAATACAGGGTAACCCAAGAAACCAGTCAAAACGAAAGTCAAAACTAAAACATGGGTAGCACACTCAGAAATGGAGTGTGACACTTAAAAGACTTCACAAAGAATGAGTGAAAACACAGGGCTTAAATAGGCAGACATTAACAAGATAATGGGACACTGGTGTAATCAAACATAAGTCCAGTCAATGGTTTATGGGAATTCCCAATTCAGAAGCTGCAATCCTTCCAAGGCCATTTGCATCACTACGGCTTGACGAAGGCTTTCCCAATTCAAAGGCTCCTCCAAATGTGTCCTTCGTTTGCCATCAATTTAAGGATACATCAAATGGATCCTTTGGTGCCTTGCCTACACCGGAATTCATAGCGCCAGTGATTTTTTTTTAGAGAAATCGATGAATTAACAATCAACAAATGTTGATCTCTGTGTCACTTTCAAATCATTGGGTTTTTTTTAAGCTCAACTGATGTTTGCGTGTGGTGGCGGGACCACAATCTTTTTTTCAGACTAATAGCAGATGGAAAAGTGTTTGCCTTCTTTGCCATTTTTGCCTACTTTCATTTTTGGTTGACAGAGGCAAAAAAAAAAGTTTCAAAGGTAACAGGAATTCAGATCAGTATATCTTTTTTGACAAGTTCTGCTTCATTGTTTTTGTGCTTTCAACATCTGGCCTGTTCTGTCGTCGCGATCAAATCCGTCTTGGCAGATTAATTATGTGTTGATGTCGTTTTTCAGGGAGTAGAGAAGATAAAGTATTGAATAATGAGAGATCTGGATTGAGCATGGACTATCTGAAGAGCTGCAGAAACTGGTTTGGCCTGGTTTAACAGAAAACTCCAGGCTGTCTAGTCCTCAACACACCTACAGCTGAACATCACAGGAAATACTCTGGTGTTCTAGACGTTTGATGAATAGGGCCTTATGGGTTTGTTTGGAAATCAGATCCAAAGATCGGCTTGTCCTTCCAAGTTTCCACCTGCTGCGTAATAGAATCGAGTGGAAATTATTTTTATGAAACAGCCTGATTAAAAGGTTTGGCCAGAATTAAAGATTTTATAGTGTTACTCCACTTATAGATTCCAATCATATGGCTTTTTCTTATTATTATTTTTCAAAACATGTGCACTGCAGTTGCATATTAAACATTGTTTTGTATGGCACAGATGTTTTTCAGGAAATCATTGGCTGTCAAACAGAGGAATTCCCTTGTGGTGGATTAATGGAGTGTTGTTTCACCTGCTTTCTGTGCAGCAGGCCAATGAAAACAGCTGCCAAGAAATACCGACATTACCGTCCAGACTTCTTAAGTGCGGAGAATGATGTTGAGAATTTCACGGTTTCCTTGTGCATCAATGAATGGAGATGTGAATGTGCAAGTCAGCAAAGTTATGTCCTCTATAGCTGCCGTTCATCAACTGCACTTTTAAGCAAGTTTTATTGCAGCTGACAAGGTCAAAGTTCACCTGATGATTTGTACACTAATGTAGTCTATATGGTTCATGGCTAGGTCTTTTGAGCAGACAAAATCTGCCTCTAATTATGAGATAATGTGTTCAATTTAGAAGAATGTCAAAATGGTTAAAACCTGTATAAAAAAACGCATCAGTATTCCGTTAAAAATTACATTAAAAAACTAAATGCATTATTTGTGCAAAATAATTTTTGGTAATTGGAAAATATATAAATTATTATATCATTTATAAAATATGTAATCATTTTATTTAAGATAGAATATATAAAATATTAGGCTTTATTATAATAACGTCTATATTTCAGCAAATGCTTGATCCAATAGCTGCTGTCAGATATAAGTTTTTATTTAAATAAAATAATCAAAATGGGCAGAATTTTCTTTTATGTGAAAACAATTATCTTACCTTGATCATATATCCATATTTTATATTTAAAAAGAGAGTACATGCACTTTTCGGGTCATGAATCACTTAAAAATTATAAGGAAAAGCTCATAAATTCCTGCATTACTCATCGAATATTTATGAGTTATGCTTATTCATGTTTTTGCTGTTATTTATGTGCATTTGAGTGCTTTAAGTTACTTTTATTTGGCAGATACTTTTATCCAAAAAGACATTCAGGGTATTTTACGAGAATTTGTGTTCTTTGGGAATTGATTCTATGACCTTGGCTTTTCAAGCGCCATGCACTGCCAGCAACCACAGCAATTTTTACAGTGCACAGTACAAGAACGTGAATGCATTTCTTTTTTCCTCTGCTGAACAGTAAGAAATGACATAAAGAGCACCGTTATTTGTCACTTCATGTTAACATATATTGCTTCTCAAGTCTTTATCAAATGGTATTTTCACTTGATCTTAAAATTGAGTCAGATAAGTGATTGTTTGTGTGTTTATGTTGCTGTCTGATCATATTGTTTGTTTTAGTCATATGTCTTCCCGGTTTTGTTATCACAAAGCAATATATTAGCATAAACAGCTGGTTGGACATCGTCCCTTGATACACCCATGTTAAACAAGGATGTCCGGGAAGCCCTACATGTATTTGGCAAGATAGCAGGGGACATATACAGTTGTGGTCAGAATTAAAGGAGAACTCCGGGCAATTTTTAAGTTAATCTTGATCGTTAGACCTTTGTGAGTACTGACTATAGAAAAAAAACCGAACCGGATTGGTGTTTGCTACGCGGAGCTGCGACCGCGAATGCCCAGAGCTCCCCCTCAGCTAAAACGGCAGCTATGGGGGCATGGACTTAAAGAGCGTTTTTGAGCCTCTTAACAGACACAAAATGCAATTAAAATGTCTGTCCAACATGAACAGGGACCCTACATGTGAACAAGATGCGTTTAGCAACTTAGCCATTGTTTCAACTCACCTAAATAGTCTTTTAGACGGCAAGCTGCAGTCTCGAGCTGCAGTCCCGTGCTGTAGCCGGAAAAGGTAAACAATGTCCAGGTGGGAGGAGCGTTGATCATGTGCGACGAGTTATGATCAGAGTTGCTTACAAGTGAAGAAGAAATGGTTCGTGTTTGTGCCTTTACGAATTGTGGCAACAGAATGCGAAAATATAAGAGCTTAAATTTTCTTCGTCTTCCTTTTCATGACCTTGAGATTCTGCAGTTGTGGCTAGTTGTACTTCAACTTGATGTGCAAACTCCCGTAGAAGTACTACGCGCTAAAGATTACCGCATTTGCAGCGAACACTTTGACAAGGATGACTACACACACTCAACACAGCGGGGCCGTTTGAAGAAAAATGCCATTCCATGTACGAAGACTCGTCGCACATGATCAACGCTCCTCCCACCTGGACATTGTTTACCTTTTCCGGCTACAGCACGGGACTGCAGCGCGAGACTACAGCCTGCCGTCTAAAAGACTATTTAGGTGAGTTGAAACCATTGCTAAGTTGCTAAACGCATCTTGTTCACATGTAGGGTCCCTGTTCATGTTGGACAGACATTTTAATTGCATTTTGTGTCTGTTAAGAGGCTCAAAAACGCTCTTTATGTCGATGCCCCCATAGCTGCCGTTTTAGCTGGGTGGGAGCTCTGGGCATTCGCGGTCGCAGCTCCGCGTAGCAAACACCAATCCGGTTCGGTTTTTTTTCTATAGTCAGTACTCACAAAGGTCTAACGATCAAGATTAACTTGAAAATTGCCCGGAGTTCTCCTTTAATGGCACCCCTGGTAAATATGATAAAAAATGGCTGTAAAAAATAAATTTGCATTGTTTATCCTTCTAATCTTTCATTCAAAAAATTTCGCACAAATGTAACCTTTCATTGAAGTAAAATAATTGAAAGTAGGGGGGAAATCACATTATGAAATAAATATCTTTCTTTTAATTATTGACACCCTTAGAAATTTTCTACAAATCAAATATCTATGAAGTTTATTCCCATTAATATTTTCCCTTTTTTTCTTTTAGCACACCAGAGTGACTAGGAACATGAAATTGTCTAGCTATGACTTCTTGTTTCATCCATCAGAATGAGTAAAACCAAAGAATATAGTTCTGATGTGCATCAAAATATTGTTGAGCATCACAAAATAGAAAGTGGCTGTAAGAAAATAGCTAAAGAATTGAAAATCCCCATTTTGACCATCAGGGCAAAAATTAAGAAGTTCTAATCAACTAAAGATGTTATGAATCTGCCAGGAAGAGGACGTGTGTCTATATTGTCTTAATGCACGGTGAGGAGGAATGTTTGAGTGGCCAAACAAAGACTCTCCAAGGGTCACAGATGGAGTATTCAGAGATTACTTGAGTCTTGGGGGTCAGAAAGCCTAAATAAAAATATCAAACAACCCCTACATCACCACATGTTGTTCGGGAGGCTTTCAAGAAAAATCCTCCTCGCTCGTCCAAAAACAAACTCCAGCATATTCAGTTGTCAGACACGACTGGAACTTCAAAAGGGACTGGATTCTATGGTCAAATGAATCAAAAAAAGGGCTTTTTGGCAGCAAAGCCACCAGATATATTTGGTTCAAACAGAGATAAAAAGTACCCCATGCCTACGGTTAAATATACCGCTGGATCTTCATGTTGTGGGCATATTTTTTTGCTGGAGGTCCTGGACGTCTTGTTCAGATACGTACATGGTATCATGGATTCTAGCAAATACCAACAGATAAAAAATCAAAACCTCACAGCCTCTGCTAGAAATCTTATAATGGACCGTGGTTGGATCTTCCAACAGGACAATGATCCAAACCAAACATCAAAATCGACACAAATATGTGTTCTGCTTCTGTAAAAAAAAGCTTCTGCCATGACCGTCCCAGTCCCTGAGCTGAACCCTATAGAAGATGAGTGTGCTGAACTGAAGAGAAGAAGCACCAACATGAACTTGTGAATCTGAAGGAAAAGCATTTAATTCATAATGTGATTTACCCCCCTCTTTCAATTCTTTTACTTCAATGAAAGGTTAAATTTTTGCACATTTTTTGAGTGAAACATCAAAAGGATAAACAATGCAGATTTATTTTTTACAGCCATTTTTGATTTACCAGCAAAATATATAAAGGGTATATCTCTAATACAGCTGTTTTTAATCAGTTCGTCATCATATAGTATCAATGGGATTTAGATGATGTTTTGAAAGATTTTTTTAATGAAACTAAATATCAGAAAAAGTATATTTTTATATAAGTGTGCATACAGGCCAAATATATGTATATATATTGTGTTAATCGATACCATTTTTCATGCAGAGCTCAGTTTGTCATACTCTTAATTGCTTTATTAATGGTAACACACTCGGTTATATTTCAGCCGTAAGTGCTCAATGCATTAGCTGTGATTCATATTGAAAATGGACACCCTTTCTTGTGGGACTCTGGAATGGATGTGGGATTGGGTTAAAGCCGTCTGGTTTGAGTTATCCCTGTCTTCTGGACTCCCGCATTGAAAATTAGCCTGGCATTCAATGAATTCAGCAATTATTGTAGAGCTGGACAGTGCTGAGCAAATACAGTATTTTACCGCAGCATATAGTATGTGCTTTTATCCTGCAAAGGCTTAACGTTTCAGGTAAATTCGCACCAAAATAAACATTTTGTCATAATTTACTCCCTCTCAAGACAGTCTGAATTTTTTAGCACCCGCAATGTTTTCCATCTGAATGATTACAGAGCTTCAGCAGATGGAAAGATTATCAGTGAATAATGAGGTCAAGTTTGGTGTGTTCCTCACACAAAGTAATATATGCTTTTAGAAAATTTAGAAGAGTAATTTGGACTCGTTTTATGATACTGTTATGGTGTTTTTGTTATTTTTTGAGCATATGGTAAACGGCTTCCTGAAAAAGTTTTTGGCTGAATTTTGGTATTTTCTACTTTTTTCTATTGTGTGTTTTAGAATTTTTTTTATTTCACATCCTGCCCAATGTTGTCCTACTAACAAGGTTCATATCGAAGCCAATGGAAACAAATACAGTGAATTTAACCATGCTATACTTTATGTGCAAAAAAGGGTTTAAATCACATTACATTAAAACATGATCAACATTACAGTCTAAAAACAAAAATAATGCTTTTTAAAGCAGAAGTTATATTCACTAAACAAAAAATAAAAATAAATAAAAACAAAAGCACAGACTAATTATATTAGACTATTTGATAGTAACATTTCATCACAATACAATTACTTACACAAAATTCTACATATGGCACATTTGATGTCCAACAACAAATATTTTAGCAAAATGAAGCTATATTTTAGTAAAAATTAAGGCAGATTCACAGAAAAAAGAACTTCATAGGAGTTTGGACGAGAGGTGAGTAAATAAATAGCCTCCATAATTGTCATGGTTTGGTTATCTTTTACATGCTCTTTATTTGTTTTTCCTTTATCCTTACAGACTTTTGTTTTTTTATTTGAAGACCCACCGCAGATTCCCTGAATATACAATCTCCTGAAGCTTTGCTTGAGAATACATTTTTTTAAACTAAAAAAAGATTTTTGCTGAACTGGTTGTGGAATGTATAAACATTACAAAAGTAGTACAACTCTAGGCCTTCTTTTGCATTTGTACTCTGATTAATCATAGCTTCATTTGAATTTATGTTTTGATATGTTTCTCCCTGCCAAATTGTGGCGCTCTATACCAGGACAGACTAAACACCGACTACGCCACCCTGGGAATTTCGCCCAGAGAATGATTTTTCTACTCAGGATCTATAAATCCAACAGCTAAAGACACACAGGTACGTGTACAATAGAGCCAAAGACCATGTTCAATTCTGAAGGCACAACTTTTATTAATACAAATAATTTAACAGTTTAAAACAATCCTCTTTCAGAAAGAAAAGAAACAAAATTGCTGAGGCTTACCGAGAGTCATGGCCTAATGGTAACAGAGTTGGACTGGTGACCCAAAGGTTGCTGGTTCGATTCCAGTACCGGCAGGAATATGACTGAGGTGTCCTTGAGCAAGGCACCTAACCCCCAATCGCTCCCCGGGCGCCACTCAAGGCTGCCCGCTGCTCCGGGTGTGTGTATCCACGTTTGCAGTGTGTGTGTCTTCACTACTCACTACTCTGCTCCTAATGTGTGTGCACTTACTTGGATGGGTTAAATGCAGAGGTCAAATTCCAAGTATGGGTTACCATACTTGGCCATCATGTGTCACTTTCACTTTCACTTTCACTAAACCGTGTAGGGAAAACAAATCTTGATGGTAAGTATGGTGATACAGTTTATATTAGTTTTATATATAGTACACACACACACACACACACACACACACACACACACACACACACACACACACACACACACACACACACACACACACACACACACACACACACACACACACACACACACACACACATATAAATATATACAGTTTATATATATATATACAGTTTATATATATATTTGTATATGTGTGCATATATGTGTATGTATATACTGTAAATACACACACACACGCAAAAAAATGCAGTCAGCATACCTGAAATCCTTCAATACAGTCAATGAAACTTCAGGCTCACTAGTCTTTTGACCTTGTTCTTTTCCCCCACAGGGCAGTTAGAGACATATAGAGAAAAACAAGGGTCAGTCCATATAAAAAACAGCTGCAGATTCTTGTATAATGCCACGAGAATATTAGCGAGAAATTATTTGACCTTTAATGTGGTCAATGAACAAGCTGAACTTTGGAAATTTATAGAACCATATTGGCACCTTGCTTAGTTTGGAGTTTGTTGACGCATTTTCCATTTTTGCATCACTCAGAATGCTTGTGTTTCTAAAAATGTGTAGTCTGGAGAGTATATCATTGGCATGTTTCTGCAGCACAACATGGAATCTTGAAATAATTTCAATATTTTCCTACACTAAGATGAGGCGGCAGATGGAGGTCCAGAACAGATGTCCTATCAAACATTCCCTGGTCGTTGTTAGCAGCGAAGGAATAATTTGCAGCTTAACTATATCAATATTAGTGTTATACTGCTAGTGGCTTAAATAACTCCTTAGTGCCGCACCAACATTCAAGCAAAGCTTAAAATCCATGTTCAAAAAATGCTCTAATATAGTAAACATAAAAATATAAAACTCAAATGTCTCCAGCTACTCATTATACATGCCATGGAATAATGGGATTATTAGCAGAATGTGCTTCATATAAAAAGCCCTTAATTATGATTAGCATGTAAAAAGAATGATGCATGAATGGTCTATATTTGTCAATGGAATCAGGAAATAAAAAGGCAGTGTCAATTCTTTATTGGCAAAGGCTGCTTTCAGTAACTCTGTGTATCATTGCTCTCATTTATCTTTTGTACAAATAGCATATAACTTCTGTTTATACTAACTATCACTATATGCACTAGTGTAAACAAGAAGCTATTTGTTGCTATTTACACTTATCTAGTGTGTCTACCACTATTTACGCCTACCAAAAAGAAAAGGTTCCAAAAAGAAGGTTTTTGCAGCAATTGTTCATCAAAAAATCTTGCAGTGAACAGTTCTTAAAAAAAATACTTTTTTCTTAGTTCATTTTAAGAATCTAAGTAACCTTTTTGTGACAAAGGAACCTTTAATGCAATGGAAAGTTTACTTACGGAACCATCGATGCCAATAAACAACCATAAAACAAATACTATATATATTTATGAATTACGATATGATACAACTTTGTCAGTTTACACTGAAATTAACTTTGCATCCATAAGGTCAGCTTAATCAAAATGTGCAGAAGACAAATGTACATAATATATATATAGCCTATAAATGAACAAAAAAGTATATCTTTATATCATGTTTTTTTTTGTTTGTTTTTTTTGCAGTGTTGTCACAGCTTTCTGTTGTCACAGAAAATGCATGAAAATGCAACACGGTGAATGTTTAGTTTATTGAAGTGTTTCCATGTTCAAATGCTCACTAGGAAACGACTTGACCTAGTCAGATTACTGTAATCAGGAGCCTTTCCTTTAACACCGCTGTCGTGCTTTCCCTTCAACCTTGATAAGATTGAACAATGTGGATTTAGTGTGTCCATGAGAATAAGTGTGTGTGTGTGTGTGTGTGTGTGTGTGTGTGTGTGTGTGTGTGTGTGTGTGTGTGTGTGTGTGTGTGTGTGTGTGTGTGTGTGTGTGTGTGTGTGTGTGTGTGTGTGTGTGTGTGTGTGTGTGTGTGTGTTCTCAGGGAAGGGTGGGCAAGATATTGTAGATACTGGACGTGACCCAAAACACACATATTATAGCAGTCACCAGCATCTGTCAGCACCTTAATCTCCCATGGGTTAATGGAGCTGCCCTTTTACGTAGGATCTGACCATGATATCTGCACGGCCTTCAGTGGACTAAAGAGCTCTAAACATGATTTATATTACTTTAAATTAAAGCGAATTGGCTGAATGGGGGAAAAACTGCTTCTAAAATAGATATTTTGAACATAAATGCATGGGAGCTGCATAGTCCATAAAATACTAAAATACTTTGGAGCCATTTAGGGTGAATCTAAACAACTAACCTTTGGGACGTTAAAAATCCTTTTACAAATTAACTTCTCGTTTGTCCTTAAATCAGATTTTTTTTTTCATGTGCAACTTTTTTCATACCTTCAGGCTCAGCTTTGAATAATGAAAGAGAAGTTTAGTTTCATTGACATAATAGTATGTTCCGAAAAACAAAGATACACTTGTATTACACAATACAGTCCTAAATGATTATTACTTACATTTTAAACTGATGCAATGTCAGTGGTTGTACTTGGACAGTTATGGCAGAGCTATAAAAAAAAGCTAAAACTATATATATACATATAGTTTTAGCTTTTTTTTTACTAACATTATTACTAGAATACTAACAGTAAGAATACTAACAGTATTCTTATATATATATATATATATATATATATATATATATTTACATTAAAGAATACTGTTAGTTGCTTGAATGCTGGTAAATATGAGTATGTAATTTGGGACACAAAGGTGTCTTATACAGATGAATATTTGCACTGTGGTTTATCTTTGTGATCCTAACAGGAAAAGACAGAGAAAACAATTGTGAATGAAGGGCGGAATGTGTTCTGGAATTCTAGTCCTGTAATTTTCAAAATAACTGCGGGCAAAAGCAGAGCTTTCACTGCTGTTCTCCCCCTGCAGTCAACATAACATTTCTGTCTCTGTTCTGTCATGCTAAAGCCCACTTGTGCTATAAGAAACATGTTTTGGTGCCGACATCAACAAATTTGGGGGCTAAAAGGTGAATGTGGCCTCAATCCTAAAATACTAACATGCTTGCATGCATGCTTAACCGTGAAACGGGCAACGTGCACCACAGGATACATTTACATATTTTTTAGTCTCTTGTAGGAGGCACGAGAAATAATTTTTCATCCAGTATGTCAGTATCATAGACTATTTGGAGTATGTGGGTCACACAACCTGTTTTAAATTTTTTTGCTCATTTTGTCAGTTTGACCCAAAGCCAAAGTCCATAGTGCTTGCATTCTGACTTTGTATAAAGTAGCCCTATATTAATCTTACTTTTTTCTGAAAAACAAAAACAAAAAAACAAATACACCTGCTAATATTATTTGTGAACATTGTCATAAGATGTTGAAATAGAAAATCAAGTCATATGTTGATCAAGCTGTTATTTACCGCATTTTGAAAAGTATGTATCCTCTGAGATACATTGCCAGATTAGAGTTTAAAAAAAGGATTATCCACAGTATTGACAATGAGTGGTGTCTCAAGGTAAACTGGGACCCTGTACTGGTCCTTGCATTATTGCACATTCCGGCATGACCGGTGAGGGGTGGTTTGTGTATAACATAATATTCTAATATTCTAATAAAACTGATATTTATATTCAATTATAAAAATAATGTCTTGCAGAGTTAAGCTCCAACCCTCCAACCCTGATCAAACACACCTGAAAAGTCTAACTAAAGTCTCTAAGAAAATCATATTTTATATCATAAATCACATTATATGATTGATTAGGGATGGAGCTAATGCCTGCAGGACAGTGGACATTAAGGGCTAGAGTTTCCCACAACTGAGGTTGAAGACGAAACTGTTCAGCAGTGAAAAAATAGAAGAAATGTATATCAATTTTAGGACACTTTCTTAGACATGTCATACATGCAGCATATTTAGCATATTACTGTAAAAAAAATTTGCATCAAACAAATCACCGAAACATTGATGCTTCGGTCCTTTTTTATACCCTAATAAGGCAACGTTTCCTAGGAGATACAACTGATAAAATCCGAACTATATCAAATATTTCAAAAATTCCTTTGGATATGTTTTACTTAAGCCCAGATGATATTAAAAATGATAATTTTCCACTCTTGCCGGTTTCAGTGTTAATTATATTGTCAATCATATTAATGCAGGAATTTTGTGGTAAAAATGTTAAGCAAATGTAAAATTTTCATATAAAATTTGCTAAATAAAAAGGAAGAGTAGTTTTGTAAAAAAAATTAAAAAAAACATATGTATGCACATTGAAATATATACAGAAATAAGTATATACTGAGGAGTTTCACTGCATTTCCATATTGATCCATAATTCGACTGTACTGATTCACGATTCAACTCTTATTTATTTTAGTTTCCCAGAAGGGCTTCAGGTCAGACGGATTTGAGTCATGGAGAACAAAACCCAGCTGCCAGTATTTTTCCATTGAAATCTCACATCTTTTGCTTGACCGTTTAACATTTATATATCAGCAAGTCACGGTGATGCCAAATCATCAGTGTAATTAGTGAGATGACTATCAGATGTTTCATCATTTGAGAAGGTTAATGTTCATATCAGAGATCAAGGAAGAGTGTATATACAGTGCCAGAAGTATAAAGTCAGAAAGAGTCAGTAATTGTTTTAGTCTCGCAGTGGGGGATTATGGGCAAGAATAAGGGAATTGTTTGTGCATTGAGTGTAATTAAGAGAATCCATTGAGACGGCAGATGAGGTTTGGTATTAGAGCTAATGATGATGTTAAGTTATCATCTGTCAACCACAGAAACTGTTTATTAATCTGTCAGAGGCATGAGAAGATGTTTGTGTGTGTGTGTGTGTGTGTGTGTGTGTGTGTGTGTGTGTGTGTGTGTGTGTGTGTGTGTGTGTGTGTGTGTGTGTGTGTGTGTGTGTGTGTGTGTGAGAGAGAGAGAGAACGAGAGAGCGAGAGAGAGAGAGAGAGAGAGAGAGAGAGAGAGAGAGAGAGAGAGAGAGAGAGAGAGAAAGAGAGAAAGAGTGTGTAGGAAACCAGAAACAATTAATTTAGTTCTTCATGCTTTAATATATCACATTTAGTGAAACATTTCATCAAGGCCTAAGGGTCTGGATAACTTTTTGGGTGGATGATCTCACGCAAAATGTACCACTAATGTTTTTCCGGCTGATCCTAGACTGTGGATTTTGGAATCAGGGATATGGGCATTGTAATTGCCTCTTTAAAAATATTTTATATGGCATGACTTGTGGGATTTACTAATATCAAATATTTGCCCTCATCCTTTTAACCAATAAAAGCAATGTTCTGGGTTCAGTGTTAAGTTAAGCATTGCATGCTGTTGATTGCCACAGGCAATACTTATCCCTCACTTTGTTAAAACACATGCCAAAATTGTGTTTACAGCAGTTTTGAATGCAGAGTTTACAGCATTTTGAATTCGATTTTATTTTTATATTTTCATTTCAATTTTAGAAAGTGGCCGCCCCCACGCGAGCGCAGAGATTCACTCGGCCAACTTACTGAGGTAAACGCTGCACAATTGTGCCGTTCTTCATAACATCGGACACATAACGGCAATTAATATGATTAGCCTTTTGTTTGACTATATTATCAAACAGCTAACAGTGTTGCTAATGTTACACAAACTATGTTCCCGTTCGCCATCTCAGTCTGCCTCCTAACAATCAAACGCTATGAACAACTCAGAACATCAGGCATGTAAGGCATGTAGTTCATCATAACATCATAACATCAAATATACATCATGCACCCACTCAATTGCTAAATCTACCCGATTTTTCACATCAACAAAAATATACAGGGATAACCGGACTTCTCTCTCGAGACTCCCCTGCTAGTTCACTGTTAATGATATACTAAAGCCCACCAGCACGTTGGCAATCATGTTCAGTCTATGTTACTTAAGCACGAGCTCGAACACTAGCAATAAGTTCCTGACAGCATGAAAAAAAAATGAAAAAAAGTTGCTGACTGCAGTTCAATTGCCGGCCACCGGTATCGCTAATAACAAGGGTTTCTAAATTCTACATATAACCCCTTTAACAATAAAAACACTGGTTTACGGTAATGTACTTATAATAGGAGTCTAGGGGACAGAACATTGCACTGGAATAAATGTTATAATACAGATTTTTGGAAAGTTCAACCACAAAAATTTGAATTGTTTACTAGCCTAGTCTATGCAAACTTAGATGCAATGTTCAACTCCTGTAATCATGTAAAGCTAGCAAAGGGACTGTTTACTTACTGTCAAGGGAAATCCAGCCACAAAAACTAGAAGTTCTAAAACAGTTGTGCAACTACTAAAATGATGATATGTAGTTGTTTACCACTCAAAAATAGTTTTAGAAGAATATTTTCAGTACACTGCTTCTTTTTAACACTCTTAGGCTAAAGTGCATTTTTTTGTTTTGAGGGTCACAACAAAATAATTTTTAGTGCTAATTTGCTAAACATCACATATGCTACCGATAGAGCTCGAATCAACCCGAAACAGTCCTTCAAGATTGATACCACACACCAATCCCTGCATTAATAATTCAGCCAACTTGTGACTGATCTGAGAAGGCCAATGAAACATTTAACGGGACATTACTGCAAGAGTTATATTAAGAGGCATTAGTGGAAGATACAGGAGGCCGTAGATACTCTCAGACGTTACTTCATTAATCTTCATAGTTGTAAATCTACGGTTATTTCTGGTAGCTGTCAGCAGAGGCACTTGATGCGACTCGAGCAGACTTTATTTCGAGGACGGGCTGTTTATCACAAGCTAACAGTGTGGCACAGCCGATTAACCTGCAGAGCCCAAGTGGTTTATAGTACAGGGTGGTAAAGGGGATTTGTGAGCTGTGTGTTTACGGATATTGATCCCTTAAAGAGCTGCCATCTCAGTTTTCTAATTGCCTTTTTTTTTCTCATGCACAAGGACATTTAAGGGTTGTGTACACAGTGCATTCCAGTCACACATAACATACTATTGTCAGTGCCTTAAGTGGATGATTTCTACATTTCTTAACACAAAGATGACATGAAGACCGGTTCAGTTGTTTGGTTTCACAAGTGCACTTCCTTTTACAACATCTTTCACAATAAATAAAGTGTATGCTCCATTTAGTGTCCAGCAACAGGGTGTTTTGAGATCTTAAAGGATTAGTTCACTTTTTAAAAAACTTTTGCTGATAATTTACTCACCCCCATGTCATCCAAGATGTCCATGTCTTTCTTTCTTCAGTCGAAAAGAAATTAATGTTTTTGATGAAAACATTTTAGGATTTTTCTCCATATAATGGACTTCACTGGGTACCAAACGGTCCAAGGTCCAAATGACAGTTTCAGTGCAGCTTCAAATGGCTTTAAACGACACCAGACGATGCATAAGGGTCTTATCTTGCGAAACCATCTGTCATTTAAAAAATAAATAAAAAATTTAAGTTTTATAAGCACAAATGCTCGCCTTGCTCTGTTCTGTGATGCATGTTCGTGACTCTCCTGTTCGAACTCGTTCATCATAATGAACAAATCTTTTTTTGAGTCATTTCGTTCATTCAACGAACAAAATGAACAAAATGACTCGAAAAAAGATTCGTTCATTTTGACGAACGAGTTCGAACAGGAGAGTTTGGTACCCGTTTGGTACCCAGTGAAGTCCATTATATGGAGAACAATCCTAGAATGTTTTTATCAAAAACCTTAATTTCTTTTTGACTGAAGAAAGAAAGACATGGACATCTTGGATGACATGAGGGTGAGTAAATTATCAGCAAAAGTTTTTTAAAAAGTGAACTAATCCTTTAGGTAAATCATAAGGAAGGAGTATAAAAGACACTGCAAATAGCATATAGGGAACAAGTGTAGGCCTACACCACTGAATGATTATACAGGACATGGGTAGTGAAATTTGCCCATAATTTTTTGTGTACTACTAAGCAAAGTTTGGCAAAACATAATATGTATAATGTGCATACTTCATATTTAATGTATTTAGTGCCTTAGCACCGATGATGCAAGGACCCTTTTGGAATTGCTCTGTTTATTATTTCTGTTTGTATCTAATCAATACATTACATTTTGCACTAGGTATGTTATGTTTACCAAAGTGCTCAGATTTTCCCCTTTTTACATCACAGTTTTTCCCCATGACTGTTGCTTTATGCACTTTTGGTGCCAAACCTGTTATTTGTTTTGGTACCAAACATGTGATTTTCATTTCACGGGCAAATAGATCCAACTTGGGTTTATTGATTACACTTTACAAAAAGTTAATTTTAAGGAAGGAAATTACTCCTAATCGTGCCCCAATTGCACTCTGCGACTTTCAGCCAGGCTTAGAAATCTCAACTGCTTTCACGGAGCAATCATGCAACATTTATGCAAATATTTCATTTATCATAGAAATTGTCTTCCCAAATTGAACCATACAGTTGTGACTATGCAGTGCAGACTAAGCCAATCTAAGTATGACTATAGCACTAGACCTACCAACATAGTCTACAGCATAGAAATTTATTCAGTGAGGTTTTTTTTTCAGTTCAGATGTGTTGTTTATTTCCCAGACAAGTCAAGCCAATGTCACTGCACATGAAACCATTGTTTAGCTCAATAAGAGTCCCAATTCCCATTGGGAATAATTTTATGAAGCCATTATCTCTTAATTTGTTGTAGTTAATTTTCTGTACAAGTCTCTAATCATGCATCAATTTTAAAAGATCACGTTCTGTTCCAGATATATTTACTTGCCTCCCATCATTGTCCCACAGAGGTTATATTTTCAGTCAAACCTCCCAGAGGTGTAAATATGGATTGCTAAGATGCTGTACATCAAATGTTCAAATTTCAGTCTTTCTACTCTCTATGATAATGGCCAGATTTCGATCTGTTGTTCTAATGCCTGTAAATCTGAAGATCTTTTTAAGTTCTGCTGCTAGAGAAGATGCACTTGGAGAAAATGGCGAAAATGGCGAAAATTGACGTTCCCTTACGAAGGGAACTCAACGATGCGTCCATCGACGCCATGGGAACGCCCCCAGCGTGACTGCGTCTGAAGCATCTATGTCAACTAGTCCAATGGAAAGAATGAGCGTCACGGGCGGGTGACGTCATGACCAGGATATGATAAAAGCACATCCGGTGCAAACCGGCATTAGCTTCTGTTGCCTCAGCAAGCGATCTGTGTCAAACTGTCTGTTATATTTACTGTTGTCTGTCTGATATATATATATTTATGGAAACTAAACAATTGCACAACTCTGTGTTCTCCCTGCTCGCGCTATTTAACGAGTAGGGACACACACGAGCTTTGTGTGATGTGTTTGGGAGTAGAGCATGCGGTATCAGCCTCCGAGGGGGCTGATTGCCAACATTGTGAGAAGCTTTCGCTTCGCATGCTCCGCTCCCGCCTGTCACTTTTCGAGGAAAGTGGCCGGGCTCGCAATTCTCAGGGTGACAGGTCCCGCGTCTGCAGAGGCAGCGCGGAGAATGCATTCCTGTGGATCGCGAATAGGATCTCTTTACGGGGTTGGAGACGGGTCCGCGGATCTTATCTCCTCCCTTTCCACGAGGGATCCAGTGCTCTCTCGCCGGTCTCGGAAGCCCGCGCTGCGGTCTCTTCCGCCCGGGGAGAGAGAGAAATCAATGCTTCAGTGCTCTACCTCCGAGGAGGTAGATGTGCTGGGCATTGAAATCGAAAACAGTCAGTTCGGGTGGTTCCTGCCAGTATGCTTCAGGTCCCCGAACTGGCTGTCTTTATTACACCAGAGGCCAGCCTCGAGGGGCTGGTTCCCTTGGTAGATTTTCTGGCAGCGCGGAAGCTACTGCCAAATATATCTCTATGGGTCCTGCAGTTAGTAGTAAGAGGCAGATTTGGTTCTCGTCCTCCAGGCTACAACGGGGTGTTGCTCACGTTAGTGCATTCCGAGCAGGCTCTGGTAATGGAGCAAGAGGTAAAGGCCCTGTTAGCAAAGAAAGCTATAGAGCAGGTGTACTCACCCGACATTGCGTCGGGTCTTTACAGTCGTTATCTCATTGTTCCAAAAAAGGATGGAGAGCTGCGTCACATACTAGATCTTCGTCTGTTGGAGTGTTTGGTGCTGGAACTCAAGTCCAAAATGCTGACACTCAAACAGATCGTGACTCAAATCAGATCCGAGGACTGGTTTGTCACGATAGATCTAAAAGACGCATACTTCCATATCTCCATCCTCCCTCAGCACAGGAGGTTCCTGAGGGTTTCTTTGGGGCAAAGAACACCAGTATCAGGCACTTCCTTTCGGTCTAGCTCTATCACCCCGCACATTCACGAAGCGTGTGGACGCAGCTCTGGCCCCGCCAGGCTGCAGTGCATATGCATTCTGAATTGCATAGATGACTGGCTGATTCTAGCGGAATCAGAACAGTTAGCGGTTCGGCACCGAGGTGTCGTTCTCGCTCCTATGCAGATGTTGGGGTTGAGGCTCAATGCCAAGAAGAGTGTGCTTTCTCCAGTACAGAGAACCACTTTCCTTGGTGTGGTATGGGATTCAGTGACGATGCGGGCCACTCTGTCGCCCGTTCGTGTAGCTGCTATCCTAACAGCCACAAAAGAGCTGAGGCTAGGCCAGTCACGCACTGTAAAACAGTTAGAGAGACTGTTGGGTCTTGTGACAGCAGCGTCCAACGGGATAACTTTTGGCCTGCTGTACATGAGACCTTTACAGTGGTGGCTCAGGACCAGAGGGTTCTCCCCGAGGGGAAACCCACTTCGTATGATCAAGATCACGCGGCGGTGTCTCCCCACCTTGGTTATATGGAGGAAACACTGGTTCTTAACCCAGGGTCCGGTGTTGGGAGCTCTTTGCCATCGAGTTGTGATCTCGACAGATGCTTCCCTCACCGGCTGGGGAGCGGTATTGGAAGGCCGCTCAGCTCAGGGCTTGTGGAGGAGTCATCATCTCTCTTGGCACATGAATTGCCTAGAGATGATGGTCGTCTTCAATGCGTTGAGACATCTCCTCCCAGACCTGAGGGGCCATCATGTGTTGTTCTGGAACAGTGACTGTTAGGCCTCAGGGCAGCAGCGTCCAATGTGATACCCTTTGACCTGCTGTACGTGAGACCTTTACAGAGGTGGCTCAGGACCAGAGGGTTCTCCCTGAGGGGAAACCCACTCCTTACGATCAAGATCACGCGGCAGTATCCCCGCGCCTTGGTTATATGGAGGAAACTCTGGTTCTTGACCCACAGACAACACGTTGGTGGCCTCTTATTTTGGTCCCTCAAGAAATTACGCTGTCTGAGGGCAGTGTATATTCCAGGGGGGGCCAGAATATTGGAGCAGACACCCTGTCGAGGCAGGGGCTGAGGCCAGGGGACTCCACCCCGAGGCGGTGGAGCAAATATGGGAGTTTTACGGCCAGGCAGAAGTGGATTTGTTCTCGTCTCAGCATACGACGCACTGTCCACTCTGGTTATCCCTCACTCAACCAGTCCCCTCGGGGCTGGATGCTATGGTGCAGACGTGGCCGAGGCTACGTCTGTACGCACTTCCCTCCGTTGCTCTGCTCCCAGGAGTTCTGGAGTGAATCCGCCAGGATGGAATAAGCCTATTTAGTAGCACCACCCTGGCCGAGCTGAATTTGGTTTGCGGACCTAATTTTTCTCCTCGACGGACCTCCCTTGGAGGTCCCGATCAGGAGAGACCTTCTGTCTCAGGCAAGGGATGCAATATTGCACCCCCGGCAGGGGATTTGGGAACTGTGGGTTTGGCCTCTGAGGGGGCCCAACTCATAGAGAGTGGTCTCTCAACCGAGGTTGTTTAGACCATTCTAAGCTCCAGAGCTCCCGCTACGAGGAAACTATATTCACTATTTCGAGAGTTTTTCACTTCTTGGTGTTACCAGCGTCAGTGGGATCCGGTTAACTGTTCAGTAAACACAGTATTCGAGTTTCTGCAAGAACGCTTTGTATCAGGTCTATGTCCTTCCACGCTTAAGGTATAATATGTGTGGCGGCCATTGCGGCTTTCCACGCCCTGGTGGGTAGTACATTTTTGGGTCGAGACCCCCTGATCACTCGTTTCCTTCGTGGCACTTTGAGGCTGAGGCATGCAACTTGCACTAAGGTGCTGGCTTGGGACCTTGCAATAGTTCTAGAAGGCCTATCTGGGGCTCCCTTCGAGCCCTTAGATTTGGTCTCAGAGAAGTTCCTTTCTTTTAAGACTATTTTCTGCTAGCTATTTCGTCCCTATAAGAGTCAGACCTTCAGGCCCTTTCGGTCCCCACCTGCCTTGAGTGCACCGGGATGGCCAAGGCAATCTTACCCGAAACATGGATATGTTCCAAAGGTGCCTACCATTATTCCGAGGCCTATTGTGCTGCAGGTTTCTGTCCTCCCCCATTTTTCGGACCAGGAAAAGCTGAACCTCTTGTGCCAGTGCGAGCACTGGACACTTATGTTCATCGGACTTCTCTGTCGAGAAAATCCAACCTATTGAGCATATAGATAGTCGAGACTATTCTTCTTGCTTGTGAGTCTTCTGGCCAACCATTTGGTGGTCAGGGCTCATTCCACTAGGAGTATGGCTTCTAAGCGTATTATCTGGAGTTCTCTCCAAGACGTTTGGGATGCGGCGGGCTGGTCCTCACCGCTCACATTCATGAGGTTTTACAGCTTGGACCTGGATGCTGCCCCAGGTTCTCAGGTGCTTAGTGCTTAGTTACAACAGACTGACACTCAGGTACTTGGAATTCTGGCGCTTTGGGTATTCTCGTTCCCATGGCGTCGATGGACGCATCGTTGAGTTCCCTTCGTAAGGGAACGTCTCAGGTTACTATTGTAACCATAGTTCCCTGAGAACAGGGAACGAGACGATGCGTCACCCTGCCATACTTCCTGCATCCCTGTGATCGGCTTGCTTCGGCAATTTTCGAAGCTAATGCCGGTTTGCACCGGATGTGCTTTTATCATATCCTGGTCATGACGTCACCCGCCCGTGACGCTCATTCTTTCCATTGGACTAGTTGACATAGATGCTTCAGACGCAGTCACGCTGGGGGCGTTCCCATGGCGTCGATGGACGCATCGTCTCGTTCCCTGTTCTCAGGGAACTATGGTTACAATAGTAACCTGAGACGTTTTTATAGCACTTTTGAGTCTGTCAATTCAGTTTCTCGTCCATTCCTGTCCATCTCAATCCAAATCTTAAATGTTTTGACAGCATCACTATCATTCATAAATCAATGACTGATTTAACTTTACTTTAAAACTTTGTTTCTGAATACTTTTAAAGTCTCCATGTGGTGAAAATCAAGCTTTTAATGTTGTTTATATGTCTATGTGGTGTTTTTTATATGCTTTAAGACAAACCATGTACAAATGCATGTCAACACCATTGAGTATTTTCTCCTTAAAACTGCAGTGAACCAAAGACCGTCTCAAAAAGGTGGTTTGAAATCGCTGGTGTTTCAGACGTCACAATCTATTTTGAAACCAATCAGGTCAACATGTAACCGTCAACGAGTGAATCTCTGAGCTGGTGTGAGTGAGTGGAGGTGGTGCTAATTTGCATATTCATAGAACCGCATATACTAAATGAGGCAAGGGTGTAGAGTTACATTCAAGCTATTTTAAGCCATGAAGATTTTTTTTTCCAAACGTGATTTTGATTTTAAGGGATAAAATTATTGACTAAGTTTTCTCCTTAATTTCACAAATTTTGTCTGGTGATTAAACTGCTAAGAAAATGTGCATTGAGTTATCAGTTTACCATGGAAACTTGAGCTCCTATGACTGGGTTAGTAAGCAACTACTCTATCATTCAGCAAGTTTTTGCCGCAAATGACATAACTGCGGGAACATACAGTATGTTATCAGGGGGTGAAGGGGGCATGGCTTGATGTTGCGGGCCGGTGACACAGTGGAAGATTTTAAACAAAATGCAAATATAAAACAGCCTAAACAACTCTTACAGATGAACATAAAAAATGAATGAGGACATAGAACATAGTGTGTCATCTTAAGGGTTAGTTCACTCAAAAATGTACTCACCCTCATTTCGTTCCAAACCTGTAAGACTTTCGTTCATCTTCACAACATAGATTAAGTTCTTTTTTTAAGAAATCTGAGAGATTTCTGTCCTTCCTTTGACAGTCCGCACAACTACCACTTTGGCTCTTCAAAAAGTAAAGATATCGTTAAAATAATTCATATGAATTGAGCGGTCAAGTCCAAATTCTCTGAAGAGACACGGTTGCTTTCTATGAGGAACAGATTTAATCTATGCTTTTATTCACATATCAACATTCATCAACGCACACTTTTTTTATGGTATACAGAAGCTAAAGCATGCTTGCTTGATGTGCAAGAACCAATAAGGTTTTTTTCTCGTGTTACGCAGCACGTTTCAGCTTCATCAAGAACCAATGAGGTTCGTTCTCGTGTTGCGCAGCATATTCGAGTTTCCGCAAGAACCAATACTTTTTTTCTCGTGTTACGCAGCACGTTTGACCTTCAGCAAGAACCAATTAGGTTAATTCTCTGTGTTAATAATGAGGTTTGTTCTCACATATCAAGCTTGTATGGTTCAGTATGTTTAACATTATGTTCCCTGATCAATGTTTATATGCGAATAAAAGCCTAAATTAAATCTGTTCATCATATAAAGCAATCATGTCTCTTCAGGAAAATTTGGACTAAACCGCACAATTTATAAGAATAAGGTAAAAAAAAAATCACGATAAGGTACATTTTTTTTAAAAAGGTGTGTCTTATGAAACGGTTCATCCCCAGTGACAGCTTTTATACTGCTTTTTATAGAAAGTTTAAAAGTCAAGTTTACTTTTAAAATGTTTTCTGTAATTTCCGAATTGTGCTTCCCTTTAATATCTGACTATTTCCTCTCATAAGATAAATGGATGAGCGGAAATATCCCCAGAGGTGTATTTTGTGGGGCTAAAAGCCAATGACATCGTGATAGCTGCTAAAGAACATTTGTCTCTGTCAGAGATTCCTCACTGGAGACCAATGAAGTCATTAGTCACTGCAGTACTTAGTCCATTTACAGCTTTTAGCGAAAACGGAAAAAAATCCCTGAAGATGTGGTATATTGGTTAAAGCCCAGGGCTGGTACTCAGAAAGATTGCTGGTTCAATTTCCACAGTCACCACTGTGCAAAACACATCACCTCAGGTTGCTCCAGGGGGATTCACTCGGTAATAAATGTTGTGACACTTGCTTCGGACAAAAGTGCCTGCTAAATGTCCTTGTATGTGTGAAACATGTAATTGACCATGCTTGAATAGGTTTAGGTTACAAAGTACCGAATTGTTGCACATTTGTCCAAGCCCTGTTCATCTGCTTTTATTTCCCCTCTATATTTATAGTGGATAAATTGGACTCTAAGATAGATTTCACACACATAATGACCAGAGAAAAGTGCTTGGGTAATGGCCTGCAGTTTTGTGGTATGAAGATGTGGTCCAGTTAATCAGGACAACGAAAGCCTCAGCAAATGCCTCATGTTAGCAAACTGTAGAAAGATGTTCAGAAATTTAAGTCAAAGTAAAGGATCAAATTCAAGTTAGTGTTTCAATTTTTTTGCAAACTTAAATGCATGTGCATGTTCAAAACCCAGATGATTGTATTGTTGTATTGCTCCGAAGTTGCTCTTTCATAGCCTAGGAGTCCTCAGTTATGTTTACATAAAATATCAAGCACAGTTTAAGAACTCCCTGAAATGCCTCGATTGAGTTTTCTTCCTGGAACAAAGGGCAATAAATATATGTTTTTTTTAGGATTGTTTTGTAATCTTCTGTTGTTTCAGGAGAACATTAGAACTATATATTGTTATTTAAACCACATCTTTATGCAGATCTCATTCCGGAAAGCCTGCAGGAATGGTGGGAAATCAAATTCTGCTGCATGATCCATTATCACAGACCAAGGTGATCCTGCAATCTTTTCCATGAGAATTGCCTATGGTGAAAAAACAATTGCTTGATGTGCGCCAGATGACTTGGAACTCGTGTTGAGATCCTAGAGAAATAACGTGTTGATCTGACAGTGACCAGACATTTCTTGCATGCATTTTAAATTTTGTAACCACCTCTCTGGGTCATGTTCTTCATAAACACGGGCTATAGTTCATGTCCATCAAACACAACCCTGATGGAAGCAACACAATGTATTTGGAAATTGGTGTATGTTATATATAAATTTTAATTTCTTGCATTTTATAACCAAGCTGTTCTGCATTGTGCAAGTTTATTTTTATAGAAAGTTGTTCAACACTGACAGACATCATGTGTTTATTTTTTTCCCCTGAACGTTTAAAAGAGATGACGCAAAAGCGACCAACCCTTTCAGTCGTGACGGGGTGGTATTTGCTGTGCTTTTCCATTTAGTGCCAAATTAGGTTGGTTGGGAAAAAAGGTCAGTACCAAGAAAAAAATGAAAGGTCTGTTGTTACTTGTTGTTCACTTGATTGCCCTGTTCCAGTTATGGCCAAATGCTGTACTCTTCAAGAATTAGACACTTTTTGGCTTTATGTGTGCGAGAAGTTTAGTATACATCCTTTTTAAATCTGCAAGGAATTGCTCTTTTATGGTAAAAATTACCTCTAACATTTATTCCTTCCTTCCCTCAGGGTCCTTAAGTGGAATCAGTGCGGCCAGATTCATGTAAATCTACTTACAGAAGAAATTTAAGAATAATTCCAAGAAGTTCATGAGAATCAAGGAAATCATCTTGGAGCGCTGCTCAATAACGACCTTTGTTCAGTCATCAAGGTGCTCTTTGGTTGGGTTTCTATTGTATTTAAAAAAAATTAAAAAGCCTTTATTCAAACAATGGTGTAAAGAAACAGAGGACCCGGAGACAGACAAACTGGTGATGGTGTTTATTTGGTGGGAAAGGGTAGACGAAACAGGAATCTGGCCAACACAAGGGAGAGGAGAGCACAGGACACAGACGCTGGAGATGATCGCTGGAGAGGAATGTGGGAGATGATAGTGGGAGATGATAGTCGGAGATGATCACTGGAGAAGGACGTGGGAGATGATCGCGGGTGATATCCTCAGGCTTCACACACTAGGGAAAAACGAAACTAGACAATGAGGGAACACAAAGTGAGTGGTTTTAACAACAACGAGGGAGATTGTTGACAGGTGCAGGTGTGGGCCAAGGAGGATGCTGGGAAATTTAGTTAAGGACGTGGTGACCGTGACAAATGGCTTATCTAGAAACATTTTTAAAAAATGACTGTGACTTACAGTAAGACATTTTAGGAATAATGAACAATCTCAAGAAAAAAGAGCATTCTTAAAGAAGAACTTCAATGTTTTGTGAATCTGGTCTCATATTCCAGACCTGTCAGATCTAAGACTTTTTGGGAAACGCTCATTTAACTGGAAACATTGGACTGTCATTATTATCCGACAGGAGGTCAGACTTTGATCCAGTTCATGGAAAATGAGGTTGGAAATCAAACAACGAGAACTAAAATATAACGAGTAGCCTAAAAAAGAGATGTTATTGATTTCACATTTAACACTATTTTCAGTTGACATGTCCATGGCGCCCTGTCCATTGACTTGCCAAGCGTAGTGTCTCAAAACCTTGTGAACTGCCTACCTGCGTCATGATGTCCAACACTACTGCAAGGCGCCAATGGTGCCTAAAAAGTAGTGTGCTGCCTTCCTAAAAAGAATATGGTTATTGGTTATCAACTAATAGTTGATGGGTAAACATACCGTGCGCGCTCATAATGCTTAAAAATGTTCCATGCACCCATAACGCCACAAAAACCGTGAGACACAGTGACGCTTCATTAGCAGTGAGTCTCGCTCGCGCACTGAGCGCTATAAATACCGCAGCGCGCGCGGGTCACTCCACACATCGCGCGGATCTCTGTGTGTTTTAATTTACTTACATTGGACTTTTCTCAGACTATAGAGTCTACAATATCATTAATACCACTGAATATTTTTATTAAGACTACAAAGACACTTTTATTCGTATAGGAATAAGTTTTTCCCCCTCATGAAGAAGTATTAATACTCTCCAGACTAAATGGATGATGGGAGCCTGATATCGCCTTTCGATTCTCAAGGACTGTTTCAAGGACTGTTTGTTTAATATTCCGCCTGTGTTGTTAAAGATGTTCAGGTGGAGTGATGCTGCTTTGGATAATCTGAAACGCGTCTCAAATGGTAAATATTTCTCTCCTTTTAAACTGAAATGAGCAAATAAGCATTGATTCTTCCTTATTGCTATATATAAAATATTAAAATAGCAGAAAAAGAACTCCAAGCTAAAATTTAGACTTATGACTGGTACTGTGTCCTGAACCGTTGCAATTCAATTTCATGTAGGCTATTGTATTAATATGTTTTTTGTGTGTGTAGCCTATGTATATTAATATACCTGATCTGATCCATTTAAATACTTTGGTGTAATGTAATGAGTTTAATTTAGACATTAAATAATATTTTTGATTTAAAAAACTGTTCATTGGTTTAGACTACTTGAAGCACATTTTTACTTTGCCTGACCATTTTTTTTACAGTGTTTAATATCACTTATATTTTCGCCATCACTGTATCTCCAAACAGTTGTTTAGTTGTCGTTACTGTACATTATTGTGGTAAATGGCCAGAAGTGTTGAAATTTGTGCACTCATTTTTGCTTTCTCATGTACCCTAAAGAGGAAATTGTGAAACACAATGTTCCTATTCACTAAAGTTTTCTAAAGGGTGCCAGTGTATAACTTCAGACCTCTGGACATAACTCCCCTCAATTAATGTTTGTGTGTAAATAAGGGGGGGTGACAGCATAAACAGGAAGGCATGTAATCACTTGCTTGTTAAATGATTAAATTGTTCCAAATAGCTGAGCTTTGTGGCCAAAATACCCAGTACATCACTATTTTTACATTTTTTGCTGCACGTCTGCTAATGAAGATAATGGTTATACTTTATTTGTAACACTTTATTTCACAGTGTCCTTGTTACATGTTACATGTTTGCTATAGTAATAACAGTAAATTATGCATAATACAATGCAAAATGAACCCTCAACCAAAACCTAATCCTGCCCTAACCCTTTAGTAAGTACATGTTGGAAATTATTACTACTCAGTACTTAAAAATATAAATACACTGTAACAATGAAAACGTAAAATAAAGTGTAACCCTATAATCAATAGAGTTATACGGTTTGGTTTAGGGTTAGTTAGTTAGTTAGTTATTTCTATAGTAACATGTAGTAACATACATCAACCTAAAATAAAGTGTTACCAAGCTTGTTTGCATCTTATAATCTCAGCTTTACTCTTCTTTCCTCTTTTCTCTTTAGCTATGAGTCTCTAAGGTCAGTGGTGCTCGCCCGATAGCCTGGAGATGTTAGCCATCAAACACTGCAACAGTTCAGACGTGTTGGATGTGGCGCTCAGCAATCAGACGCAGCAGATGTTTGTGGTGGAACCGCTGCGCTGCAAGGAAAACCTGAACTCCACAACCAACCCCACGGCAGCGGGCCTGTCAATGACACTGGGCATCGTGTCCAACATCATAGCTCTGGTCATCCTGGCTAAAGCGTACGCTCGCCTGCGGAAGCGCTCAAAAGCCACGTTCCTGCTGTTTGCCAGTTGTCTGGTGGCAACGGACCTTGCCGGTCATGTTATTCCAGGTGCCCTGGTTCTGCGCCTCTACACTGCCGGGGGAATTTGTAACCATCCTGATGCCACCTGCCATTTCTTGGGCGGCAGCATGGTGTTCTTCGGCCTGTGCCCGCTGTTTCTCGGGTGTGGCATGGCTGTCGAGCGGTGCATGGGTGTGACGCAGCCTCTCCTGCATGCCCGCGTGGTTTGCACTGCACGCACTAAGGTGGTGCTGGTGATGATATGGTTTTTGGCTTTAACAGTAGCACTACTGCCCTTCTTTCGGCTGGGCTCATATACCTACCAGTACCCATGGACCTGGTGCTTCATTAAAGTGTTAGGCAATACAAGCATCGCAGACGAAACACCCCCGACCCTCACAGACATGGTGTTTGTGCTGCTCTTTTCTGGACTGGGACTGGCCTCGCTGGCCGTGGCACTGATTTGCAACACCATCAGCGTGATGACGCTGGTGATCGCCCGTGTCCGCAGGAAGAAGTGCCAGCGCAGATCAGCTAAATCGCATGACATTGAGATGGTGACACAGCTGGTGGGCATTATGGTCACTTCTTGCATCTGCTGGAGCCCTCTGCTGGTGAGTTTTATCCAGTTGTATCATTACAACTTATCAGGGCAAAGCAACAGATATGAATTATCGCACAGAAGTAATACAGAAACTATCTATCTATCTATCTATCTATCTATCTATCTATCTATCTATCTATCTATCTATCTATCTATCTATCTATCTATCTATCTATCTATCTATCTACGTATCTATCTATCTATCTATCTATCTATCTATCTATCTATCTATCTATCTATCTATCTATCTATCTGTCTGTCTGTCTGTCTGTCTGTCTGTCTGTCTTTAAATCTATCTATTTTTCTATTTCTATCTATCTATCTTTAGATCGACCTATTTTTCTATCTATCTATCTATCTATCTATCTATCTATCTATCTATCTATCTATCTATCTATCTATCTATCTATCTATCTTTCTATCTATCTATCTATCTATCTATCTATCTATCTATCTATCTATCTATCTATCTATCTATCTATCTATCTATCTATCTACGTATCTATCTATCTATCTATCTATCTATCTATCTATCTATCTATCTATCTATCTATCTATCTATCTATCTATCTGTCTGTCTGTCTGTCTGTCTGTCTTTAAATCTATCTATTTTTCTATTTCTATCTATCTATCTTTAGATCGATCTATTTTTCTATCTATCTATCTATCTATCTATCTATCTATCTATCTATCTATCTATCTATCTATCTATCTATCTATCTATCTATCTATCTTTCTATCTATCTATCTATCCATCTATCTATCTATCTATCTATCTATCTATCTATCTATCTATCTATCTATCTATCTATCTATCTATCTGTCTGTCTGTCTGTCTGTCTTTAAATCTATCTATTTTTCTATTTCTATCTATCTATCTTTAGATCGATCTATTTTTCTATCTATCTATCTATCTATCTATCTATCTATCTATCTATCTATCTATCTATCTATCTATCTATCTATCTATCTATCTATCTATCTGTCTGTCTGTCTGTGTTTAAATCTATCTATTTTCTATTTCTATCTATCTGTATTTATATCTATCTATCTATCTATATGTATATATATATATCTATCTGTATGTCTGTCTGTCTGTCTGTCTTTAAATCTATCTTTTTTTATTTTTTTTATTTTTTTATTTATTTTTTTATTTCTCTTTATTTGAAAGGGGACAGTGTACATTAATCAACATTGAAACAATGTAAATGTACCCGAGTTAGCTCAGAAGTGCTAATTTTCATCGGTAGTCCCCCAGCCAGGTGTAAAAAAGGCAACCTTAAAAATAACCACAGGTATAAAATCACAAAAATACAATAATATACAATTCATATAAAATAAATAAATATATAATGTTTAAGTGCACACAGAAAGCATTAGTGACCACAAGTTTGGCTCTCTACAAGCCATTTTTTTGCATTCTTTTTGAATGAAAAGAGTGACAAAGACTCTCTGATGTTTTCGGGCACTGTGTTCCATTGCTGCGCTGCACTTACGGAGAAAACAGACTGACCAAAAGCTGTTTTTCTCCGGGGAATAATGCAGTCTTCCCTCACTGCCCCTCTGGTTACCCTAACCTCACTAGATCTGCAATGTATAAAATCACATAGTGGAGGAGGTGCTAGACCATGTCTGATTTTATAAATTAAACAGATGTTTTTGAATTTAATTAGATTATCCCAAGTAAGTAACTGATATTTTCTCAGAATACTACAGTGGTGTATCTATTTTCTATTTCTATCTATCTATCTTTATATCTATCTATCTATCTATCTATCTATCTATCTATCTATCTATCTATCTATCTATCTATCTATCTATCTATCTATCTATCTATCTATCTGTCTGTCTGTCTGTCTGTCTGTCTGTCTTTAAATCTATCTATTTTTCTATTTCTATCTATCTTTCTATCTATCTATCTATCTATCTATCTATCTTTATATCTATCTTTATATCTATCTATTTTCTATCTATCTATCTATCTATCTATCTATCTATCTATCTATCTATCTATCTATCTATCTATCTATCTATCTATCTATCTATCTATCTATCTATCTATCTATCTGTCTGTCTTTAAATCTATCTATCTATCTATCTATCTATCTATCTATCTATCTATCTATCTATCTATCTATCTATCTGTCTGTCTGTCTGTCTTTAAATCTATCTATTTTTCTATTTCTATCTATCTATCTTTCTATCTATCTATCTATCTATCTTTATATCTATCTTTATATCTATCTTTATATCTATCTATCTATCTATCTATCTATCTATCTATCTATCTATCTATCTATCTATCTATCTATCTATCTATCTATCTATCTATCTGTCTGTCTGTCTGTCTATCTATCTATCTATCTATCTATCTATCTATCTATCTATCTATCTATCTATCTATCTATCTATCTATCTATCTATCTATCTATCTATCTGTCTGTCTGTCAATCTATCTTTATATCTATCTATTTTTCTATAGATCTATCCTTCTATCTGTCTGTCTGTCTGTCTGTCTGTCTGTCTGTCTGTCTGTCCGTCTGTCTGTCTGTCTATCTATCTATCTATCTATCTATCTATCTATCTATCTATCTATCTATCTATCTATATATCTATTCATTTTTCTATCTATCTATCAATCTATTTGTCTGTCTGTCTGTCTATCTGTCTACTGTTCTACCTATATACCTCTGAGCGATGCAGTCGTCCTCTAGCTTTTTTTTTTTTTTTTTGCTGTCATATAGCATGACTTTATATTGCTTGGTCTACAACTAACTTCCTCTGTTTTTCTGACAGATCTTCGGTCTGATGTCAGTCATCCGCTCGTACAGAGGCTCTATGGGGGGTGATCTGGAAACCTACAGGACTTTAATGGTAATGGGAGTGCGCCTGGCCTCCTGGAACCAGATTCTGGACCCTTGGGTTTATATTCTTCTACGCCGGGCCGTCCTCAGAAAGATCTACCGCTTAACCACCGGCCGCAGTGACCTTAGGGGGAGCACATTCCGGCGGTGGGAGATCAGCTCCTTCCAGAACTCAGTGAAGAGCGCAATTAATCTCAATGGAGGAAGAGATTCCAGAAGAATGTGAGTTTCCACATTGGAAAATGGAAATTGGAAATGTTTGAACCAAATCGCTGCAGTGCAGTGTAACTGAAAGCAGATGTAAGATCCTACTGTATTGCTTGAATGGTGGATGAAGGAGCAGCTTCCTGGAAGTTGTAAAGCGAGGCTCTGGAATAACCACAGACACTACAAAAAGCTTTGTAATTGAGCACAGTGGGTTTCTGGAAGTAAAAATCACATTCATTTTCTCCATAAGGAAATGGACGTACAATATAGCCTATAAATCTTTCAAGACAGACTTACTTAGCTCTGGAAGGTTGAGTGATAACCTAAGTCTGTGCGATGTCAATAAAAAAAACACATTTAATTGCCAAATTTTGGGTTTTCATCCACAATTCATCATCGATGACTCATTGCCAATCATTTAATATAATACCATTGTGTGTTATTATTTATTATTTATTTACATCTTTCACAACGCTTCATGTGATGAGTAATTAATTCCCTCATAAAATACACAAGATACCTTTTCTTTTTTTTTGCTTCAGTTGAAAGTTTGTAGTTTTGATTGAAATTTCTAGAAGGCCTGTGGAGAAAATAAGTGGGAAAAATAGTTCTGGAACCAAGGGTGTGAAAAAGTAGGGGGTCACTGGTCCCTTTTGCGATCTGTAAAGTGAATCTGCTAAATGAGAATGTGAAATGGACTGCAAACATGCCCTCCTCATGTCACCTGCATTATTTTACCATTTAAATTGTTTATGAAGGATTGTTATAATCATTAAGAGTCAATTAAACTTGTGAAATGTTAAATTATAAAGATGACAAATATCTATTGTAAAAAAAGGGGGAAAAAGAAAAACTTGTTCCCATGTAAAATTACAAGGGAAAAGAAATATAAAAAGGGAAGTCATGATGCAGGGGATTCAGAGGACAAGAGCAAATAAAGGAAGTGTTGTGTGGGCCTGGGTTTTAATATGCTAGCTTGCAATTGTTATTTTCAGGACAAACAAGCACCGTCTCTTGTGGTGAATCATCATTATATGATAATAGTGACTTCACCTAAATGTTTTTTTAACATGAAGCTTTTTTTGCTTCAGAGCTATTGCACAGGATTTCGTATTGTCCATTGCACTTCATTTTTTCTATGTCATACAATATATACAAGTAAAATAATGAAAAATACTGTATCACTACAGCCTAAAAGTTTGACTTTTACATGTGCATGGCAGTTTCAGTGTTCTTGTAGACCTATCTGTATATTTGTGTCTTGCCCTATATTTGTGATCTTGAAAAGCTATGGAATAGTCTATAAAAGCTATTGAATATTATTTTGACCAATAAAGGTTAACTTCTGGAAGAGTTTTTTCTGTCTCTATGTATGTTGCACTTCCATTTCTACTACACAAATTATATGATCAATAAGTTATGACAACATAATGTATGGTTTAACATTGCTTTAACTCGTCAAAATAAGTTAAGCAATTTTAAACTTTTTTGTAAGTTATACAAGATTCAACTCATTTTTTCAAGTCAGTTTAATGTAATTTAAGTTGAAATTACTTAAATATCCAAGTTACAGTTTTTCTCAGTCGCTTTGGTGCTTTTCTCACATCACTATTTACATTTGCACAACAGTTAATGCAGTTCTCAAAACATTTAGTACAAACTGCTAAACCTAGTTGATAATCTGCAAAAGCGTGTCACTTGCTCAAAATGGATAGCTCATTCCTCAAAAGCAAGTATTCATGTCAATGAAAGTGTCAGTGTCATCAAGATGAAAAGTCCTGACACAACGTTGTTTGTGAACAAGATAGTCAAATGGCTTTGTCATGTTTTCATTATGACAGTTTACTGTAAATGTTTTCCAATGTAAAAAAGTCAGATCTTGGTGGCACTACCTGAAAATGCTCAAGACGTCACTATATAGGCCTACTATTTGCACAGCCATTTGAAAACTACAGTAAAGTTACACATTACTGTATTTAGTGAGGTAACTGAGTATAAGACACTGAATATGTATGTTTAAAATTTTAATGTAACTGCATATGCTCTTTGCAATTCTAATTTGTTCACAGCATTGTGCAAAAGAAAAAATACACCCTTATTTACAACGAACATATACTTCATTTGGTTAGAGCTGTGCACAACTGTAAACAATATTGCAGTACATATTGGAACTGAACATACAACATACATAGTAAATCCAGACGTTCCTCTCTGTCTGGCCACATAGGTTCACCTGAGAGAAATTGTTCAATTTAGGATAAAGATTTCTTTTTAAAAAAAGATTTAAAAAAAGATTTAAAATTTGCTTGACAGATTTTGACAACTAGTTCAACATTTTTGTATATGATGACTCAAGCAATGAAATGAGGACTATTTGTTTTATATGGAATGACTATTCAGCATTCACAAGTATAGTTAATTTTGACTGACATGACATAAGCAAATGATAATGTTATATAACAGCAGAGAGTTGTATGAAAGCAATTGATGCATGTCCAAAAGCATTTGTAATTTGTTGGAAGGAATGAGAAACTGCTTCTATGATGTGCACAAATGACTAAATGCTGTGAAGGTTGAACTAGCTGTTGTGCAAATGTAAATAGTGATGTGAGAAATGCACCAAAGCGACTGAGAAAAACTGTAAGTTGAAATGACTTAAACATCCAAATTAATTGTAGACTACTTAATTTAAGGCAGAAACATTTTTTTACAGTAACTTTGTTTTCAAAACAATTGAAAGAAAGAAAGAAAGAAAGAAAGAAAGAAAGAAAGAAAGAAAGAAAGAAAGAAAGAAAGAAAGAAAGAAAGAAAAGATTCAATGTGTGATTTTGAAGTCGCTAGTCTGAATGACAAAACCACGCCCTCTCCATTCATTCCCATATGTCGCTAACGGGATGATCTTATTGGTTCACTGAGATCACGTGTCCCTGTTCCAGTTTAGCGCACGCTGATTCTCTTCAGCTGCAGAATATTGGACGGTTGCATCTTTGTCGCGGCATTGGTGAGTAGATAAAAACACAACTATTCTTAAACATTACATGGTTTCAAATGTTTTAGCTGCAAATAACCCGATCTAATCATTCTTATTGCTCTGAATGTGTTGGTTCAACACTTATATGCAGTGAAAATGTATACATTTGTTCAGCAAACGGCTATGGCTAGCAGTTAGCACGCTAGCTCTTCATGAGTTTTATCAAAACAGCGAGAATTGAGCATTACGTGATAATTTTGCCTTACATTTACGCCCTAATGAATAAATTAGTCTTCTATTTTGTCTCATTGTGTAGTTAAATGAGCATTCTGACCAAGTTAAATTAGTGTTTTGGGGTGTTTTGGGGGAGGGTCACGACCATTTTATCTCATTCGGTATATCTGGCCGTGTCTCAAAACCAAATGCGTATCTTGCTTAGAAAGCATGTTTTGGCGTCAATAGCTAGATTTTCGTGCAAATCGTAATTTTACCATCAGGAATGACACCTTAAAGACCAGTGGTTTTATTAAAGGACGGTAGATGTTTAAGCACACCGGTCTCCATTGTTTGGCTGCACTAAAATGGCCGCACACATCTGTGATGTATACTGCGTTTTCCTTGTTTACTTCCACTGGTGTGTTCATTTTGATTCAATTTCACTTTAACTTGTGCCTACATTGAATATGTAAGAGATACTTTTTTTTTAATAAATCATGTTTTTACTGATCTGTTTTAGATTTTAAAGTTACGGGGTTTGTTTGGCCGTCAACAAGTGCTTGTTAGATATAATAGAGAAACATTTCAAATTAAAGTCTTCATAGGAATGAAGCAATAATATTAAGTTGTACAGTGAAATTATCGTTTACGTCTAATTATTATACATTTTTGTCATTCTTTACACATCAATGCTCACGTCATTTTCTATGTTTCATTGTAATATTTGGGGAAATCAGTCTCACAAGTGCAAAATCCAAGCTTTTTTATTATATGCATTATATGCATTTTTTTATTATATGCAGAGGTATTTTTATTACTTTAATATAATACAAAGGTTTTCAAACTGGGGTCAGGGGGCCTTGAGGGAGTAATAAATTGTAAACAATTTTTAAAAGAGAGAAACACTGTGTAAAAATCAGGCAGGAAATTTTTATTTTAATTATCTTCATTACAAACAATTTATATAAATAATACATAACCGCACAGCAGTGTAGTGAATACAATGTACCATATAGGACTGAATATTCCTATTTTTTTCACATTATAAATTGGGTCTTTAACATGCAAATACAATGCTGCCTTTTACATTTTCGGATGGTTTTATACCAATAATAATAGTCTAGTTAGAAGTTGTAGAAGGGAGATGGTTCACTCGTGAATTGTGAGATCAACAGACATTTACTGTCAATTGAAGGAGCTATGAATGACAAAAACATTCTGCCCAGATAAAAAGGTGAGAATGGCACTTGTGTGACAGGCATGTAGACAATAGCAGGAAATACGTTTGTTTCAGGAAATCCAAAAATCCCATTCTTTTGAGTTATAATGGTATCAGGAAGTCATGTTTTAATTTTCGTCTATATCAGTTTTCAGTCTGGTAAATATAAAGGGATTTCAGTTTCTGAGCTGGTTGTGCTGCATCTCTTAGACCTTGATGATATTATGGGTTATTGAGTCACTGTCTCCATGGAGATCTGAATATGTGATGCTCCTGTGGCCTGTGAACATTGGCATGGATGCACACAAAGATTAAATGGATTAGCCTAGGCCTTGATTTATGTTGATTCTGAAGTCAGAATTGTTCTTATGGGGTTTGCACTTTATAGCTCTCTTTTGAATTTTGAGTTTTTGCTTTAATGTTAACCACCAAGACAATCACAGACACTGTTTTGTATCGTGGAATGGCTTCCTGTGTTTAACAAATATAAACATGATTATTTTTACCGTATTTTGATTGAAATGGTCTTTAAAATAGCTGTGAAAGAATTTTACCATGTATGTTTCAGCTGATTATATAAAGTATAATGAAAATATTTAGAATGATGAAAGTAGAGCTGCACGATAATGGTTAAACTGATAATCACGATTATTTTCCTCAATTATAATCACGATTATTCTTATTTGAGGAATTACAGAGAAAGAGAAGAAACTTCTATATAAATTGCATAATTATCAAAAGTGGTAATGTAATAGGCCTAACGGCCTTTTCGCACGTTCTTTACCAACCTACACTTCACCTAAAAGGCCTGTAGGTGGCAAGTCAATACAAAATGCATGGTTTAGATTAGTAATGCACGATATATCGGCCACCGATATAATATCGGGCGATATGGTAAATTTTTTACACATCGGTATCGTTCCGATGTCAAAATAGGGCCGATGTGAACATGCCGATACTCATTCCTGTGTATTTGACGTGTGTGTAGGCTTATGTGGGGGCGGGGATGTTTGTTTATGCAGGAGCGCATACATTACACACATAATGTGCTGAAGCAGGTGCTGCAAGTTACAGCACTCTGCCTTGTTCTGACCGACCATCAAAGTATTGTCGCGCTGGAGTTACGGGGTTATGATGTAGCAATTAAATCACCTCAGACACACATGTAAGTTACATGTTTCACAGTGATTGCTTTTGTTAGATTACGGAATAATGGCATACTCTCGGGGGAAAATGATGATGAAAAGGTAAGAATGAAACGCGACACGCGGTGCAAAAAAAAGGTAATCTTGAAAATCCAGTAATAGCTAGCGGTAGCCTTTAGCTAGCGATGCTACTTCACAAATTAGACAAACACGTTTTGAGCCATAATCATTATCTAGTAACAAGCGCTGCATTAGAGCAGGCTTGTAGGATATGTTAATTCACAGCCCGTAATACAAGGCTACATGTAGGCTACAACTGAAATAAAATGCTAGCTCTCGTCTGTCAATGACAGTCCACTGACTGAAAACTACGTGAATTTGTTGGTTGGAGCCGCAACGACACACCCATTATACACCAGGAGCAGCAATGTAGTAAGTTAGAGCCAGGGCCGGCCCGAGGCATAAGCGAACTAAGCGCAGGGCTCGACATTAAGGCTTGTCCGCTTGTCCGGGACAAGTGGATTTTTTGTAGGACAAGTAGAAGAGAAAATTAGTTGTCCGACCGGACAAGTTAAATTTCAAACAAAATAAAATGCCATGTTACTTCACGTTATGTGCCACTCGTTACGTCTATTTTACAGATTTAATTTTACAGATTTGAAACGAAGACATGTCCTGAATGTGAATGGCCTGTGAATGTCCTGAATGTGACTCGCAGAAAGACGCGCACCAGTATGATGCGCATGCACAGACCGCGCGCCAGAATACAGTTCTCTTTCGCGCTTGAACGAACATCAACACACACAATTAAGCCAAAATGTCATTTGTCGAGTATCTTCATAACACAAGAGCAGTCTTATGATGGACATAAAGAGTTGTGACTCGTGAGAGAATGAGGCGCGTGTGAGATCCGCGTCTCTGTCCACAGCGGCTGCTCTTAAAGGGCCAGCTACCAATAAAGTGTTCTGTTAACATATAGTTAATGAAAGTTAATGAAAGAACAAAGGGAACAGAGAAAATTACTCACTGCTCTTGACTAAAGAACTTGTGTAGCTTTAATAAGGAGTAGTCTATATATAATTTATAATTTATGCTGCGCAGACTGTTTGATAACTTTATTCAATTTCTGTATATGTCCTACCTGTTAGACAGTTCATTTTTATCCAAACATCAATGGCTTATTGATCATTATAGGTGTTATCAATCATTTAGTTGTTATTGCTAATTTCAGAATTATCACTAATCTGTGTGTGCATTTGGTTTAGAACCAAACAAGTTGACTCATGAAACCATTTGTTTATTATATCGCAATCGCATATCACAACCGCAATATTGATCTCAATAATAGGAATATGACATTGTCCCCAAATCGTGCAGCCCTAGATAAAATTATAAATCTTTACCCGGACAAGTGACTTTTGTGCATGGACAAGTGAAACATAAATTTACTTGTCCGAAGGACAAGTGCCTCAAAAAGTTAATGTCAAGCCCTGTAAGCGGCTGCTTGGGTCCACCAGGGGGCCCTCCAATCGAGTTAAAAAAATTTTTTTTTAGATGACTTAAACAAGTGATATAAATGAATGAATGAATAAATGAATAATTCAAGACAAGAAAATTCAGATTTTATGATCAATATACCTGCCAACAACTGCTTCTGTGTCTGCCAGCGTTTAAGTCATGCGCATACTCTAGACACCTCGCATAGACACGTGCATAGACAATTCGTGCGCTACTGCGCATAGTCATGGTATCGGTTTAAGTTGGAGAAAATAGCCGCTGGGGAACTTAACCTTCTAGGTGTAAGGGTAGCAGTTTGAATAAATAATAAACATAGCAGTTTGAACTCTTCTCCACTTTATTATACCACACATCAGATCACTAACTCCAAAAACCCGCGACACTCCAGTACCAAGTGCGCACGACCCATTCCTATCTACGGCCAGCCCCGAGGGGAAAAATAGATTGTATACACACATACAACGAGCGCCAGTACATCATTACCGGTATTATAGTAACAGACTTTGTTGGATTCTGTCATGTACAAACTCTGTTACAATAATAACAATAATAAAGATTTTGAGGACAGTTACAATGTATTGAGACAGTTGAGAAATATTAAAATTTTTACAGTTTTCAACAATAATTGTCATTGTTGAACCCTTGCTCTTATTATGTTTCTGATTTCTCAGTTTTGTCATTATTTTAGCAAATCATTTATTTGATATGTTTTGAGACAGTTTGTTTTAAGAAGTTTCAAAGAGTTAGTAAAAGAGTAAAGTAAAAGTTAAAACTTATTTATTTTAGTAGGAATCTATTTTTTATTAAGTATTTATTTTGTATTAATACATAACCTCACTGTATTCATTTATAATGTATCATTATTGCGTGACATTTGTGTCAATAATCGTCAAGCACAGGTGACTTCGCGTAGTGGGAGGGGCCCCCCAAATCAAATTCTGCTTAGGACCCCCAAAAGGCTCGGACCGGCTCTGGTTAGAGCATACCTTTTGTTGAACCCTGGTTAAAATCCGTGTCAAACAACCGACGAGAAAGCAAATCCATTATAATGCGGAACTACTAACTTAGATACAGTTCTTTAGGGACACCTAATCTGTAGCCCTGCCTTAGCTCTGAAGCTCTGTGACTCTTATGAACAGCTAGGCTGCGACGTCAAGATTGCAACGCTGGAATATGGTGTTTGTGGCGCGCGCGCGTGTGAGAGAGAGAGAGGCGCGGGCGCCATTTTTATCATAGTGAGTCTAATAGGGTTAATTTTGCGTACATTTTAAGAGTTATCATAACATTGTGCTGTTAAAATAGAAGTTAAGGTCTTTTGGCTTAGTAGGACAGTACTGTACTTTAAAGTTTTGAACTGTTGTACTGTTCACAGAATACAGTGACTTGGTCTCAAGTGAGTTAGATGTTTATTGAGAATACTCAGGGTTGGCTTATTCATAGTGTGAATTCAGGACACACTTGTATCCTTTATAAAATATATTTTTATATAAATATTTATTTTTTCTTCTGAAAATCTGATGACATATTTTGCACACAGGTAAAGGTGCCCAATATCAGTCATTTCTGAAAATAAATTACAAAAGTAAAAAAAAAGTGTTTTGGAAAATAGCTCTTTATTTGATTATCATAAAAATGTTTTTTCTATACAGAGATATCGACATCGGTAAATATCGGTATCGGCCATAACAGCAATATTAATATCGGTTATCGGTATTGGCCACAATTTTCACATCGGTGCATCACTAGTTTAGATGATGCATGATTTAGATTGTGATGTCTTCACATTAGATCTTAAAGCGACAATTTGGTTGCAAATGAGACAAACTACAGATCCAGATCGCTCAGCAAATTCACACTGCAAAGAAATATAGCCTAGGCCTACTTGTTGATAGACACTGAAAACACTGACTCCGATCTTCAAAGAGATGAACTGCATAATATAATTTTCCGATCCAATCTGACCTCAGGCCTGAAATGCTGCCTGAATCATAATCATACACTGTTCGTTCGTTGGCCAGATGAAAATGTTTGTTTTCAGATCATCAGTGCTTTTCTCTCAGTGTAGAGCGAGCTTGTGCAGGGTTGCCAGATTGCACAGATTAAGTAAAACAGGCAGAATATGTAAAAGAAAAGCTCTTTTTGGGGGATTTAAGCTATTTACATCTGGCAACTACAAACATCAACGCTAGTGTGGACTTGACGCAAATGTAAAAAAAGTGTTTTCAGGATAAATGAGTAAGCAAATATCGCGACGATTATTTAAAATGAATCGAGAGAGGCAGATATCGTTATCAAAATGAAAATGCGATTAATAATGCAGCCTTCTATATAGAATAATGAAAACTGATTGTTTTTCATTACAGACCAACTGGAGCAGCATTTCTCTGCCACATTTAGACTAACACTGCCAAACTGAAGAACTACTTTGTACCCATCATGGTAAAGTATATGCATTTAAAAATGCTTCTACATTCTAATAATGTGTGTCTGTTTGCTGATATGAAGTCTCTCGATAATTGCAAATTTCAATAAAGCTAATTAACACTATCTAGAACTAATTAATATTAGTAATAATATGCGAGAAAATACTGCACAACCACACTAGTTCGGGAAATTATATAGGTTTTTGTTTACTTGAAGCTTCAGGCTTGTTTATTAATGTTGAGAAGAGAAAAAAATATATTTTTCAAATACACCACTGTTCAGAAGTTGGGGATCAGTATGAAGTGTTTTTGTGTAAGAACACTATTTTTGTAAAATATGATTTGTAATAATAACTTAGTGATGAAGCTGAATTTTCAGTTTCAATACTCCAGTCTTCAGTGTCACATGATCCTTCAGAAATCATTCTAATATCTAAATCTTTTTACTGTGACTTTTGATCAATTTAATGCATCCTTGCTGAATAAATAGCCGCTTTAGCACCGTTGGGCCAAACAGTTTTCTTTGCTTAACCAGTCCGGCTCTGCCAGCACGGATATTGTTTCATTTTCCATTTGGAGCCTGATAACGGAGCTCTTTTGAATGTAATAGTAATGCATTAGTTGTTGTCTTGGTAAAGCAAGACCTTTCAGACGATGTAAATGGAGATCGCGTTATGGTGGATGATCAAATATTTATTTTACTTTTATAATTTATTTGTTTACATTGTTCAAAAAACCGTGCTTAGCCAGCTACAGAGAAAAATGGGTAACCAGATGCGCTAGAAGGCAAAGAAGGGTTTGTAATCTCACTGTACTGTACCAGGCTCAAGTGGAAATATAACTGGAACCATTCCTTACCGTTCTTAGAACCGTTCAGCCTAACCGTGGAAAAGCGTCTATAGTATTAATTTGTTTAAAAAAAAAAAACGTTTGAAAGGTAGTATATGCGGCCAACCTTTTGGTTTAAATTAATGTGTATTGTTGATATGTCGTGTGTATATTAATTTATATATGTATATAAATTAATGTAATGTATATTTATGTTTTTCTGAAGCCTCCTCCTCTTCGTCATCGCTCAATGCGCATCTTTGTGAATGATGACCGTCATGTGATGGCTAAGCACTCGGCCATCTATCCCACCCAGGAGGAGCTGGAGGGGGTGCAGAACATGGTGTCCCACACCGAACGTGCCCTCAAGGCTGTCTCTGATTGGCTGGACGATCAGGAGAAAGGAAATACCAAAGAGATCACCTTGGAGTCCGATGGAGACGGCGAGAAGGAGACGTCAGTTCTCTTTTAATTTCATCTTCTCTGTTGTGACTATATGATAAATTATTGGTGTGAGTTAGTATCTCTCATGTAACTCCATATTTTGTCCTCCAGTGAACCAAAGTCCATGGATCACCCCACGCGTTCCCTGCGTGGAGTCATGCGTGTGGGGCTGGTAGCTAAAGGTCTCCTGCTGAAGGGAGATCTTGACCTGGAGCTCGTGCTGTTGTGCAAAGACAAACCCACCATCACCCTGCTGAAAAAAGTGGCAGAGAACCTTGCTGTGCAGCTTAAGGTATAACTGGATCTGTAATTTTAACATTTTGAACATTGTCTAAAAAGGCACGATGTATAACTTGTGTGGAAACCTCATTTATCTGTCCTGCAGCTCATCACAGAGGAAAAATATGATGTTACACCTTGTATCCGTGATGCCACCATTGTCATCAAAAACTCTAAAGAGCCACCGCTGACCCTCACCATTCACCTGACTTCACCCCTCGTGAGGGAGGAGGCTGAGAAGCAGGCTGCCGGGGGTAGGTTTGAAATCACCTGCCTTATGGTTCCTCTAACCACCCCCACGACCCCAGAAACAGCAAATGCAGATGGGATGGACTCAGGCAGGGATATTGTTTATTGGGCCTTCAATGGAGCTTGGGGATGTTGTGTACAGACTAGTCATGTAACACAGATTGTTATGTTTACTGCCACCTGAAGTCTCTCAGTTCCATGCAGCATGATGTTAAAGTGTTGACGGCCCAATATACAGTAACATAAGTGATGGGTAAAGCTTTAAATAAGACCCAGTTCCAGGAGAGTTTACTGAAGGCTTACTGAGAATTAAGAAACAAAATCACAAACCTTGTTGTTTGCATGTGTTCATATAATGGAGAAGAAATGGAACAGTTTGCATTGCAGCAAAAATGAGAAGCAGAAGTATTGTCGAGCTCTGGTTTGTTCACCAGGTCTTGTTGACAGAGACTGGACGGAGGGCAGGAGGGTTATAGATAATGCTAGACATTAGGACTCAAAGTAACAAAAAGATTAGACTCAATAAAGTACATCAGGATAATATATGGTCACAGTTTCTCAACGAATTTGTAGTTAAGAGCATCGTGGGCAGACTTTTACGTCTAGTAAAGAGCTTTTTCAGGGCTACAGTGTTGGACAGGGAAAGTACCGAAATAAAAACATGTTTCGGTGAGATAAAACAATTGACCTTTCGGTAAACCCTGCTTTGCAATCCAATCTTAGCTGCTTTAGCCGTTCTCCAGTTTATCAGACAAGTTTCTGGTCTTTTCTGATGTTTGTCCATAGAAGTTGTCTATTTGCATAATTTCTGTACGAATTTATCCAAAATATGGTAAAATGTTGCGCAATGTTTTAAATTGACAAGTGCATTGGACTTGTTTTTTCCCAAATGAAAACCTAAAACATTAGTTGTAATGCCTACATTTGTGCATAACTTAATGTTAATAACTGAATGCCATGTTGTTCATGATCTATTCTAGTAGTTAGAGAGACAATAGAAACAGTTTATTCATCCCCCAAAAAACCCCTTAAAAAGAAGCTTCTCCCTTTTCTTTTGACTTTGTTGTTTTAAGTTATTTTACTGTAATTAAAAGTCTTTAAAGACAAATGACAGATAATGTCACAGTTTAATTCAATCCTTGCAATCAAGTTTTACCACTTTGAGCATATTTTACTGAAAAAAAGCCATAATCTCTAATTGGTTCTTTTGAAACTCATCTAAGCGGAGCAACCATAACCGTAAGGGTGGCAGGGCTTAGCGAAGGGTCAGTTGGGAGCAAATTTGAGGCTGAACTCAAAGCCTAGCCCTATCTGTGACCCCATGATTAGTGACGCCTGCCTTTGACCATCACAAGCCATCAGTTTTGCTGCAGTGTGGACTTGTTTTAATCATACCTCTTGTGTATCTGACTACTGCTGCCTGTGGTTCAAAATCTGATTCTCTCTGTCAAGCCTTCTAGTTTGTCAATTTTAGGGACGCTGGACCTTTGACCAACTGGACGCTCTCTGTCTCGGAAGGGGCAAGGCAGTGCACCCAGAAAAACAAACAAGGGGGTGAGGGGGAGGGGTTCCCCCATGTCACACCAACACACAAATGACCTCAGTTCTCACTGATACATATATGATATTTAGCCAAGACATGAACCTCCCAACAACAATCACTCACTGTGCACCTTCATGCCTCAAAATACAGCGGCAGGGGTTCTGTTCCAAATCATAGTGAGCTGCCTACCGCCATCTATAGGTGAAGACGGTTTCAGTCAGTCGACAGGAAATTGCTGTCAAAATCTTTTGTGATTAAGGCTATTCCAGAACTTTGCGTACATTTATGCATTTTGACAGATGCTTTTATCCAAAGCAATATAATGGTTTTATGGCAAGCTCAGTTAAATATTTTATTTAAAATGTATGATGATCACATAAAGTGTCATTTTATACAAATGTTTATTTGATCCATTATCGTTAAAATGGTTCCGTCTTAATATTTCTGTGTACTGTATATTTTGGTACTTGCACGTATTCGAATAAGCTAGAATGCTTTAAATTTAAAATAATTAGAGAATTCGAAATGCTTATTTGTCTTTTATGTAAAACATATTTAAAATATATAAAAAGCTTTTATAAAAAGTCTCATTCAATATATTTGTGTTGAAAGTAAGGTAGGAAACGACTAGATTAATCCATTTTATTGTCAAGTGTCGCCTCACTTGGGTTTGGAACAGAGCCGAATGCTCCGCCCACTTGTAGGTTTCTGTCCTTGCTGTTGTGTACTTGCACAGGAAGGGTTGCTTTTGTTTGGGGGGGTTCCCCCTCCTCTCCCCTCCACTGCCTTTGGTAGGGGTCAACTGCCTCCTCCCCCCTGGCCGTGAGACAGAAAAACCCCTTGGTCAAACTGTACCTTGTCTTCTTATTCCACCTGCCAATAGAAACGCTATCAGTCAACGATCCCCCGGATGTACTGGACAGGCAGAAATGCCTGACTGCCTTGGCGTCCCTCCGCCACGCCAAGTGGTTCCAGGTTTGCATCTTGTCTTTATTTGTCTTCTAGTAGTTGTTTGTTTTTAATTTTGTATCTGTGTTAACCTTATTTCATGCTGTATTTTTTTTCAGTTGTTTGTGTGAATTTTTTTCAGTGTATCTGTGTAGATTATATTTATGGGAGTGTATTTGCCTCTGGTAAAATGTCACATTTTTTCTGGTTTGGTTTGAGTTGCGTTGCCTAGGACATCTTTGTCAATGCTGTCTGACCTCTGCCTGGCTAATTTAACTAATCGCCTCGATAAACTCTTTATTACCCGTTTGATATGTCGTCAACTGCCACTTTTACGGTCCAGTTTAATACTTAATGTTTTTGATCACCTTAATTTTAAATGTAAATATTTTAATGAAAATGTCGGGTGCAATATTTCTGAAGCCAGCCGCACCATTTGACACTTGACTTGTCGGAGACATGTAGTTGTAGTTTATCGTTCCCGATGTAATTTCCTTATTGTAATGTTCTTGGTTCAATGCATCAGCATTTTTTGCATAATATTAACTTTGATTAATATTTTATTAACCACAGTTAACTCTGGCTACTTGTAGTGTTATAATGGAATGCAGGCTAGAAACAAACATTAAAATGCACCACTTTTCAAAAGTCTAGCCATGACACTTGTGTAAAGTTATATCCAGAATTTCAACTCTTGCAAAAAACTGTAGCTTTTGCATTAGACATGCAAGAAAAACCAGAAAGGATGATTTGTCCCGCCAATTTTATGGTTTCCAAAAAATAAACAGCACAAAAACATTTTTCAACATAGATAAATAATTACAGGAATAATATATATTTTTTATTACTTTAATAGTATTGCTAAATTATAATAGTATTACTTTTCAGTATTACTGTTTTTACTGCATTTTAATCAAATAAATGCTGCATTGGTGAGCATCGGAGACTTCTGAATGCAAATATAATTATCCAAAAAGCACTAGATAATCAAAAATTAATAGCTTTTATAACTTTATAGATTTATTAATAAACAGTGATTTGTGATACGCTGTCATTCCCTTTGTTAAACAAACTGAGGTGTTATGCCACAAATGTTGCCTGCTAAGCTTTTATTGAACTTAGAACATCATTATAAGAGTGAGACGTTTTACTGCAATACCCTGCAAAAATCTCACATTGTTTTGGCTTTGTCAGCTTTTTTTCATGCCAAAAAGGAATATTGCACCTTTTCCGCCATTTTAGCGTATTCATGCTTTCATTGATGCCCTGCAGTGCTTTAAAAATACAGCTGCATTTTCCAGATCCTCTAGAACATTCTCACTTCTATCAACTCATATTAAATATCTAATCGGAAGGCCAGCCTCAAACACGTGCTCTGTTGTGTTCTTTATCTCTTCAGCATAATGCATTTAATCTGCTCTTAATATCTGTCATATATGTAGTAATATGCTTTTTTTGTTGTACCTCTTAATCATTCGTCACCCTCTTTACATCGTTAATGCTTATCGACACATTATTCAGTATCGGCAAATCTCACCCCTTTTGTTTGTTTATTGCTTTGGTGTTGTGCCACATTGAGTCCATGAGATAAACCGGTGGATCCCTCCTGCTTTTGTCTCTAGGCCAGGGCTAATGGGCTCCGCTCCTGTGTGATCGTCATCCGTATCCTTAGGGACCTCTGTGCTCGTGTTCCCACCTGGGCCCCTTTGCGAGGATGGGTAAGTACAAAAACAACCAAAGAACATGGGGATGAATAATTTTTTTTTTAAACTGCAGCTTAAGCCGGTGTAAATTTATGCATTGTTTCCATTGTGGTGCAAAACAGCGCTGCATAATAGAAAACAGGTGTTCATTCTAATCAGACTGCGGCTGTGTCCAAAATCACATGCTCCGAGTAGTTAATTGTTTTTGAATAAGTAATTACTTCATGACTGCTAAAAAAAGTATGTTCTATAGACCTCATGTAGCCCCGCCCCTTTTGCGCTGCACTCCTCTTTTGTCTTCCGGTCTGCATTTTCACAGCGATCCTGCGTAATTATGAATGAACGGCTCGTTTTAAAATCTTCCCAGTCTTCTTACATTTGATAAGACATCTGCTTTAAACATTACAATCCTCATGATACCTTTCGTTAACTTTAAATGAAGAAAATCCACTTCAAAAGCTCATTACTCCTGGACAGCAATGCCATATAAATATACAGAGCGACCGCATAAACGGAAGTTCAAAGACACTATTCTAAAGATGGCGGCGCCCTCGTTTCTCGGCGCATAAGGTCTATATAGAACAAGTGTGTGTGTAGTATGAGTGTAATCCGGACGTACTACATTCGCTATGCTGTCATGTGACCTACCAAATAATTATAATTTATTTCATTACAATTTACATGGATATTCAAGGAGGAGAAAACTAGTGATCGACCGATATTGATTTTTTTATAACCGATACCGATTATTTGCATGTTTATGTGCCCGATAACCGATATGCAGAGCCGATATTTATTTACTGTTATACTTCTGTTTTTGACACAATTACAACACAAATGAACTGAACAAACCATTTTATTTATAACAAACACTCCCTCCTATATGATATATATATATATATATAATATATAATCACTCCCTCCTATATAATATATAATATCCCTCCCATATAATATATAAATATAAAACTTTATATTTATACACAAATAAATAGAGGGGTCTGAGTCCAAAAAATAAAGTGCCTTTGTTTAAAAATAAAACCTTTGAGGTAAAAAATAAAGCACAAAAATTATTCTAACATACTGGTGGGAAAAAATCTAAATTACATTAATTTTAGTAGTGTAACTTAATACTCCCAGTTAAGCAGAACTAGGTTGTAGTGTAGAAAACAGACACTTTCAGCATTCTGCTGTAAGCCTGCTTCGTTTGTTTTCATAAATGCTAAATAAATCAAATTTATATCAAATAAAAACATTTATATTACATTATATAATTTATATCTAAATTATACAGCAGCAACAATGTTAACAATAGGCAAAATAACTTTTAAAAGTCTAATGTTTTCAAATGGAGAAAATAATTGACAGGGGAGTCATATCACCTTTGCAGAAATGTAATTCATTTTAAACAGTTTTAGAAGGTTTATGTGCCGTTTAATAGGTTTAAACTAAGAGTGAGGAATAATTCACTGGGTAATATTGATTCACTGAATAATATTAGCTGGAATTTAGCATTGTCAGGAAAGTAACAGACAAAACAGCATATACATCATTGCATTTTCCAACTAGTATTTTATTAATTATTAATAATATTTTTGTAGGTCTAGATCATGAAATGCTTTCTGACAAAGTGCTGTTTATCAATGCATTTTCACAGAACTATATAGGCTATTCAACCGGGATCGCGCATGCAGATAATAAATCATTAATTTCCACAAAGCGGTATATTTAGATGTGTATTAGCGAAATTATTGCTATGTAGTAAATGATAATATAAATTAGGGTGTTTAAACAAGATAATCTTGTCAAAAGTTTCATTCAGTGGCCGTGCTTGAGCATTCCTGATCATCAACCCAGTGAGTGCTCAGCAATCTGAACGAACTTTTTTTTGGAGACTAATGGTGAGCAAGTACAACAGATAAAGAATTAAATTCAGCGCTTTTATTTTCAACATGCACTCATTCATGTCTGTTTTATTTAATTCATGTAAAGTTACGTCTTTATTGGGGCAGGACATGACGGATTACGCTACGTCTCAATTTTTTAGAACCAAGCTGCATAAACTATATCAAGGCATTTATGTCTCAAACCTCATTTCTGCAAAGTTGAATAATTAAAGCAAAGCAAGTAGAACATATACTTTACGTGTGCACAGAGTTGTTGTTGACTGATCTCCTCAGACGCGGGCTGCAATGGCGGAATTCTCAAAACGGCCACAAGATGGCGCCGTTTATCGGCGAATCCGATATTACAAAACCGATACCCGATTATGGGGAAATGCTTAAATATCGGGAAAATATCGGCAAACCGATACATCGGTCGATCACTAGAAAAAACTAAATGAATTTTTCCGTGTAAATGTGTATTGTAATTGATGATTTGAGAATTATCTCAATTTTAGCTATAAGCATTGATCTTTTCTTGATATTAATAATATAATAGGCAAACCTTTCATCAATATGTTGGCATCCATGTAATGCAGCTCTTGTTTCTTGAAGCCTTTAGAACTGCTGTGTGAGAAGGCGATTGGCACTGGGAATCGGCCAATGGGAGCAGGAGAAGCTCTCCGCAGAGTTCTTGAGTGTCTCGCATCTGGAATCCTCATGGCTGGTAAGAATGTAAATCTTAACATCTAGAATAGATTACAAAAACACTGTGTGCCTGCGTATGGCAGTAATGCAGTATGAGACCGTTTTGAATCCATTCAACCCCTTTAGCTGTGAAATTTACTGGTTACTGTTGTATTAACCAGTCATCAGTATAATGAATGATTGAGAAGTATGTCAAACTACAAAATGCTTTTGAAATTTTGTCTGCTTTCAGATGGTTCAGGCATTTGTGACCCTTGTGAAAAGGAAGCAACAGATGCCATCAGTCACATGGATCGCCAGCAGCGGGAGGACGTCACTCAGAGTGCTCAGGTTTGTCAATAAATTAATCAGCTTTTCTTAAATTACATTTGTGCATTTATTTGTTTAGAGATATCATTTGAGCTCTATGGGTGACATTGTCGTCTTTTTGATTGACAGCATGCCTTAAGGCTTTCAGCTTTTGGACAGCTGCACAAAGTGCTTGGAATGGATCCGCTTCCTTCAAAAATGCCCAGAAAACCTCGGAGTGACACTCCTATTGACTACACAGGTAAGATGGAGTGGCTGTGGATATTTTTCATTACTTGATGGATGTTTTTGTGTGAAACTTGATTTTTTTATATATATATATATATATATATATATATATATATATATATATATATATATATATATTTGTCTTGTCTGCATAGTTCAAATCCCACCCAGCACAACCTATGTTCCTCCAATGAAACGCCCCATGGAAGAGGAGGAGTCCACTGATGAGAAGAATCCCAACAAGAAGAAGAAGAAACTGCAAAAGAAATGTAAATGTTCTTCATATGTTCATAATTGACTTGTGGTTGAGTTTTGCACACATTGCACAAAACGCTTAACTTGTATTCTGCTGTTCAGCTCCAGAGGAGAAGGCAGAGCCGCCACAGGCCATGAACGCCCTGATGCGTCTGAACCAGCTGAAACCGGGTCTACAGTACAAACTCATCTCTCAGACCGGGCCTGTCCATGTGCCGGTGTTCACCATGGCTGTAGAGGTGGACGGGAAGAACTTTGAAGCTTCCGGCCCCTCTAAACGCACTGCTAAACTACACGTAGCTGTCAAAGTAAGAAACTGATGAATTATTTGACTTTGTCTGAAACACTTTTAAAGTTTTTTTGTTTTTTTTGCCATAAGTTACATTAAATTTTTATTTTTTCAAAATCCATTAATTTCTTGATTCAGAATCTTTCAAATGTAATAAGGACTTTCCTTTTCAAGAGAAATATTAATCATATTGAAAAACTAAAGTCTGTGGATTTTACCTGTACATTTTTACAGCCCTAGCAGAAACTGAATTTTGTTTTTGAATTCATTCTCCAGGTCTTGCAAGATATGGGTCTGCCAACGGGAGTGGAGCAAAAAGTAGCTGAACAGGTGAAACCAGAGGAGCCAGTGACCACACAGGAGACTTTGCCCCCAGTGACCCAAATGGAGCCAGAAACGGTGCCAACTTCAGAAAGCCCAACTGATGAGGTATTTAAGATCATCTTTATAACATGAACTCAGATAGTGGCCTATAAGGACAAATTTGTAATTACTACAGATTGATTAGCCTAATAATGAGACTATTCTGATTGGCTGGAAGGTGTGCTATAAAACCGTTTAATGCACAGGTCGTCAATTTAATTACCGTTCTATATTAATGGGCTGTTGAAGCACACACACACACACTACTCTCGAACAAAGTGACAGTTAAGACATTAACATATACATATTAACATATAATAAATGCTGCTCTTTTGAACTTTCTGTTTAAAGATTTTTTTGACATTTCTGTTTTAACTGTATTGAAGAGCATAAGAGACCGAAACCAAACTTTTAAATTGAATAATTTGCTTTAATCGTCATGTTATTCATGAAGGAAAGTGCAAATTAATTTGGACTGGTAATTCACATCAAACCTCCAGTGTTGTGTGTTATTGGGTATTACAAGAGCTTGTTTCTTCTTTGCCCTCCCAGAGCGCTCGGCAGCAGGGGCCCATCCTTACAAAACATGGGAAGAACCCTGTCATGGAGCTCAATGAAAAACGCAGAGGACTGAAGTACGAGCTCATCTCTGAGACCGGTGGAAGCCACGACAAGCGCTTCGTCATGGAGGTGAGGGCACGTCGTCAGAGATTCATCCTAGTTTACCTACCGCTTCCTTTTTAAGGTCGATTTCACATCACAGATTCACAGTATTTATTCTAGACCGATAAAATATCCATGCCTTCTGTTTTTCATTCCTGCCTCCAGGTGGAGATCGACGGACAGAAGTTTCAGGGTACCGGGTCCAATAAAAAGGTGGCGAAGGCCTACGCCGCACTGGCAGCCCTGGAGAAGCTCTTCCCAGAAGGCTCCAACTCAGAGGCAAACAAAAAAAAGAAAATGGCTCCAATGGTACATCGTTGTTATTCTGTGTTCAGTGACATTGAAATCTCCTCTTATATATTCTCTCTTTAATGGTCTGATTTGGTGGCTGCAGCACCCCACTGGATTTGGGATGGTGAGTGGGCCTCCTGCTGACATGATGGTCAATCCCAGGGGCAGAGGGAGAGGACGTGGCAGGGGCCGAGGCCGCGGATTTAACAACGGCGGAGGATTCAATCAAGGTACACCAGTGCTGTCTGCAAGCATCACTTTGTTTTAAGGATTTGGACAAACCTTAACAGTAACGGACTCAGTGCAGCAGAATTACAACGTTTGTATAAAACAAATACCTAATTTTCACAAAAAATGGCTAAATACTACACACCAGTAGCTGTTCACTCTGAAATTTATCAACAATTTTAATATTAACTTCCACAATTCTTAACACTTTTGGAACACATTTATTTATGTACATAGTATTTGACATCCTTATTTTTATTTTTTCTGTTCTATAATGTGGAAAGGTTTACATGCCCTGAAATTTTCCAGCTTTTTTCAGTGTTGTTTAGTCATTATTGTCTTGTATGTTTAGTCATTATTGTCATTGATACGTATTTTGTTTTAGTTTAATGCTATTAAAATTAATAAATTGCATTAATTGTTTAATCCTAAACTTTTCATGACTGGTTAAAATGTAGTATTTTTCAAATACATTTGTGTGCTAATTTGATTTATGAATTTAAAACTTTCACTTAGTTTATCAAAACTAGTGGTGAAAAAAAAAAAAGTTCAGTGTTGCAATTTTACAAGGTTTTTAAAAAAAAATTACCCCAAAGTAAATCTTGCCTAAACAACAAATTGTTGCCTAAAGACATGTTAAAGGGTGAAAAGAAATACATCATGAATGTCAATGCTTGGGTCTCTGTCTACTTAACACCCATCCTGCACTGTTTGTGCTACGAACATAAGTTCACCTCAAATTATGTCTAAACTGCTTTGCAGACAATAAAACAAAAGTCCTGTTGACTCGCATTTGAACATGCATATTCTTGTCCTCTTTCAGGTGGATATGGGACGTATGGATATGGCGGCAATAACAACTCTGGCTACAGTGAGTATTTTCCTATTTGTCACTGGGGCCATTGATTTTTCCTTATTTACATTTTAGTAAATACCCATTATCTATTTATATCCCAATTAATTTGTTTTTAGCCTTAAGACTTTTATTAATGGCACAAGCTATTGCCATTTTAATTTCCTCGGTTATTTCTGAATTTCTCAAGTAAAGAAATCTGTGCACATAGCCCTGGATGTATTAAAACCGCTACTCAAGTTGTTTTTAGGAAATTTTGGATGATGTCTTTGAGTTTATGTAGGAATCCGTTATTGTATTTTCCTTTTGATTTTACATTTCTCTGCTTTGTTGTGCCATGGGACGCAAACTTTCCTCGGCGAAAAACGAGATATGTTCCCAACATGCCAACGCCACTCTTTCTGAGGAAAGCCGCCTTGAGGGTGACCGGAGCAGAGAAATCTAAAAAAAAAAAAAAAAGCAAAGAAAACTATCTTTGACCTTAATGATAACTGATTGACATCAAATGCCCTGTGACATTTGTCATGGCATGCTGAACACAGAAGACATCTAATTCTGTGCTTCTCTGCTCTGTCTCACCCTTTAGGTGACTTTGTCTCAGACTCCTATGGCTACCACGAGTTTGCGACATAAACCGCCCTGTTTTCAATAAGTACACAAACGTGAAATGAACAATAGAGACCGAGAGGGAAAAACACTGGTTACCCGCATTTTGAACTCGTTTCCTCGTGATGTATCACCCACAATCTCACCTCAAAAAACCTGCACCCACCGATCAACTTACACTGTGGATGTGAACGGAAGTTTCTGCCTACAGTTGCAATGGCAAATCTGACATTATCTGTGCCACAATCAGTAGGGTCGAGTATTCTGATTGGCTGACGGATGTTCACAAAAGTAGCGGACAGACATTTCATCATGACTGTATCTTCACTGCAGCTCTGAATCACTGTATAAGCCATTTTTTGCCTACAGTTTAGTTGTTTTTCCTGGAATGTTCCCAATGGATTTTTTTTTATAAAATACTAAGTAACTTCTATACATTGCCATGTTTTTAAATGTTTTTTCAAGTTTATTTATTTTTCTTTTTTTTTTTATTGTGGTGAAATCCATTTTTGAATTTAATTCTGTGAACCATTGAACAAACGCAGGTATATTTGGTGCATTTTTTGTTTTTTTAAATTGATGTTTGTGGATTACTTTATTTTTTGCAATAAATTTGAGTTACTTTACAAAACCTGTGATATGTAAAGTTTCTTTGAATATTTCTTGAAAAATAGATTTGCATCATGTTTAGAAAAGATGTTTTTGTGGGACGTTTTAGCTGATATTTTGATTGAATTGAGGCTCTTTGCCACGGATGTTTTGGCAGAATGAAAATGATTTCAATCAAAAAACACATGCATATACACATACTATATTGGCACAGTTGCTTTCAGACCACTCGCAACAAGTTTTACAAGAAAATAATTTCTACAACGCTGCAATGTCGTGAAATGACATCACGCTCAAACAAAACAAATTCAACATGGAAATATCAATAAATACAGTTCTATACAATCTACTCCACTTTCCTACAGTGCTTTTAAAGCTGTAGTGTTAAGGTTTGTTTAATTCAAAGGTCAAGCCATGACTTTTTTAGTCTTCTACTGGATATCTGTCTTCATGTGATATGAATTCGCAGGTCAGAATTCAGCAAACTTTTTAGCAGTGAAATGTGAAACAATTTTGCACAAGCTTGCATATTCCGGCCTTTAGCATTTGAATGGAAAGAAAAGTACAGTGTTGACCGTTTCATTGCCATAAAGCCAGAAGATGCAGATTAGTCTGGTTTTATTGAATCTCCATTGTTCATCCAGTCAATGACGCACATTCATTAAGAAAGAATGTCCTATCCACAGTTTCATTTTTGTTATCGTTAAAGTAACATGATGACTCTGTATGGATGTTAATTTTGTACAAAGTTGCATTGTACAGCAATATGTTTTTAACCTAAAAACTTTCAACCACAATGAAATGATGGTTCTGTAAAAGCCTTCAGTTTTATAATGTGAACTGAATTACAATTAATGTCCCTCTGAGCACTCTGTTTAACTTGTACTGTTATTCCGCCTCAGATTTCTATAATAACGGAGGGCCTAATGGCGGATCGATGTCCTCGGGTCCTGGAGCGTCGGGTCCAGGGACAAACACGTCTTCTGGCGGAGCAGCAGGAGGAGCGGGCGGTTTTGGCTCGTATTACCAGAGTGACGGCGGCTTCACCTCCCCTACCGGAACCCCCAAACCACCCGTTAAGAAGCCGCCCATGCACCAAAACAACAAGCCTCAAGGACCCGGAGCAGGACAGGGGGCTACTTTCGGTCAGTACGGCCAGGGCTTCGGACAGAAGAAGAACTTCGGCCAGGCTCAAGGTGGAGGAGGAGGAAACTTCAACTACAGCACTGCTTATCCCTCACAGGTGACCGGAGGACAGGACTACAGCTATGAAGGTGATGAAAACATTGTGATTTATGCTGCTTTTACATCCTATCAGAATTAACTTAAATATGAGCTTCCTAGTAAGAATTTAATTGGACCCGAAAGACCTATCAAGTTGTATTTACTACTGGGAAACTCAATTATTTTGATTTCCAAGTTATGAGGGCAGTAAATTACTTTTCTTGTCATTAAAGTAGTGCATATTTACATATATGAATAACCATTTGAAGCCTATTGTATGTTTTATACACCGGTAAAATGGCATGTATTTGACTGAAATTCCAAGATGACTATCTAGATGGGGAGGTGAATTATTATATGGTTGTCAACAAATAGGACGCTGCGTTTTTATTAAAAATTAAATATCTTAAAGTCCCCCTGTAATCCAATTTTTTATCTTTTAAAACTCATATTTTATCAAAATGACATTTAAACAGTTTTCATGCCTTAAACTAGCTTGAATGTATCTACACCCTTGCTTCATTTAGTATACGCGATTCTATGAATATGCAAATTAGCCCCGTCTCCACTCACTCAGTTTTAAGGAGAAAATACTCAGCAATGGTGTTGACTTATGAATTTGTACATGGTTTGTCTTAAAGCATATTAAAAACACCACATAGACATTAAAAAAACATTAAAAGCTTGATTTTCACCACAGGGGGACTTTAAATACATTTTGGCTTTAATAAGATTTAGGGAAGAATAGACCCAGTGTCCTCCATGATCCCTATTCTTTCCGACAACAAAGCACTTGAACACAAGCTCAATTACAACTTCAGGAAAATTTCGATAGCACGTGAAGGCAATATTAGTGAGTCAAGGTAAAAAAATGGTGGTGTTTTACTATGTTTCCTAAATTCTGATTGGTCTGTCTCATAGGTTACAACAACCAGTCAAACTACAACTCACAGGGCGGAGCCAACCAGAATTTCGGCGGTAGCCCCGCCTCCTTCAACAGCGGACCAGTAGGGTACGGCCGGGGAGATCCCAGTATGAACTACCAATATCGATAAACCTGCCTTCCTTCCTGTGTGTGGTCCTGCACCATCACTTCCAAACAAGGAGCATCATCCTTCTATCGTTCTTGAATTTATTTTGGTTTCTATCACCAACACCTGAACTAAAACAAAACAGTGTATTTCCATGTTTCTTTTGAAGTATGTGTATTTTTTTTTGTTAGTTTAGTTACTTTAAATCTGTGAACTCGCCCTAAACTACTGCCCTCAAGAGGGAAATACAAACCCAAAGTGACGCATGCGAGGACCTGATATTTGTTAACATGCAGTGACGGACATGCAGTCCTTGAGTGATTTTAACCATTCAGACATGTATAAAAATGCATTGTCTCAAGCTGTAAATCATTAGTTTTATGATATTTTTTTTTCTTCCTCTGTTTGGCCAGCTACATTTCATGATTTTGCCTGTAATCATAGGCTTTTCTTTTAAATTATGAATGCACATGTGACATTGTTTTAAATGGTTACGTGATTGTGAAAGTTGTGACGTGTCGGGTCGTTGTAGCGTTTGGCTGTTTTTGGGTGGGGGACCTTTATTTTTCCGAGCATTGTTTGTTTAAAGAATGTGTGGTGTTTGTAATAAAGGATTTTATTTTGGAGGATATCTGATTTCTGTGGTGTTTTTGAATCCACTTCTCCAGGTATTTGGGTAATGCCTGTATTTACATAATATATAGAGTTGAGAATCTACCATTCAAAATGTAGTAATTAAGTAAATTTAAACGTTAAAATAAAGTTTTGGGATATAACGGAATATTTTTGATAAAGTTTTTGATCCCGTGATTGAGAACTCATAAATACAGAGTCACTCTAAATATACAGAACTTTATAAATGTTACACGATTGAAAACTCAGATAGTGATTACGTAAATGTTTTATATTCAAAGGTTTAATAATAAAAAGCAAAGCTGCTCTAAATATACAGATTTTTTTTATAATTCTTTTTTACAAATAAAAGTTTGTGGACGACTCAATTGAAAATACCGGTGATAATGTAAATATCAATCTTCAAAAGTGTAACAATAAATACAGAGCTGTTCAAATATATATATATATATATTTTTTTTTTAATACAGGTTTGTGGACCCCACGTCTGGTAACGGTAATATGTAAAAAATACATATAAAAATATAAAAAAATAATAATAATTCACAGAGCAGTTCTACATGGTTTACGGTAAAACAATTGCGTGCGGTTTTGTTACTGTGGTTACGGCTGTGTGACGTCATGTCCGTTTCCCCATCCGAGCGCAAGGCGACTCCAGCATGGCTGACACCGGGGTTTTGGAATCGCTTCTACGGTTAGTGGAGAAGGTCGACGGCGGCGTTGACAGCCAGGATGTGGCCGTGTCTCTCGGGGTGGATCATCAGGCGATCGTCGGCGCGGTGAAGAGTCTGCAGGCGCTGGGAGAGGTGAGGAGATCCCGCAGCAGAAACACGCACTGACTGATGCAACAGCGGCGCAAATGATGAGACACATTCAATCCGTAGGATCTGTAGCGTTACTTACCAGAAATCATGCGAACCCGCTCTTTAGAGAGAAATGATCTGACCGACTATTATACCCGCCTAAACAGTGGCTAATATAAACGAAAATATTTCTATCTATCTGCATGTTTGTCTGAGTTGTGTCTGTCTGTTTGTCTATCTATTTGTCTGTCTGTCTGTTTGTCTGTCTGTCTAACTTATCAGTTTGTATATCTGTCTGTCTAGTGTCTATCTATCTGCATAAATGTCTGTCTGTCTATCTATCTGTCTGTGTGTCTATCTATTTGTATGTCTGTGTGTATCTGTCTTGCTGTAAATCTATCTATCTGTTGTTTTGTCTGTCTGTCTGTCCGTAGACATGACCGTAGTTCAAGTTCGGTTTTATTTATATAGCCATTTACAACTGCCACTAGGCTGACCAAAATTCCTTTACAGAACAAGATTAAAAGAAGGAATAACATGCATAACAACAAAAAATAAGAGCAACATAGCTAAGAGTATCTATAAAACAAGAGTAGCAAAACGTTAACTGTATAGTATATATAGTATAGTAGCAAAATCGTATCTATCTATATGTCTTTATGTATATGTATTTTGTAGATGTATATGGTGACTGTGATTTTGCCAAGTAAGACATGTTCGTGCCTGGAACAACATTCCTGTAAAATAAAAAAACAATGATATGATACGTGAATCTCACTGATGTAGAAGCACTTAATCCTGGTTGTAAGCCTAAACTTGTTGACATAAACTGTAAACTTATCCCTCAAATCTGATTGGTTAATCATAATGTTATTATCATCAGTATGTTATTGTAGACCAAGAGCATGTTGAGCATGTCACGTTCATGTCACGTTTTTTATATATACTGTAATGTATTGATCTTCTATAAATGTGATTGTTTATCTGTGTTAACCTGGCTGAATGATGTGTTCAGGTGATCTCGGCAGAGCAGAAGTCCTCCAAACACTGGGAGCTGACAGGAGAGGGGCGTGAGATCGCGGAGCAGGGCAGTCATGAAGCCCGAGTGTTCAACGCCATCCCTGCCGAGGGTTTACTGCAGAATGAGCTCATGGTGAGAGAACAACAGTATCTATAGGTGTATCACTCCAGCATGTGCTGCCTTTGACCTATATGAGGATCATTCTCAGGAATCTCAGGTCAAGGTCATATTTCACCTCAAAATCAAATGGAATTTTTTTTTTAATACGATTATTATATTATATTATTTTCTATTTTTATTACAACACTGTTAGAGTATATCTGTTAAATACAATTAGACGTATACATCATGGAAGTACTTGTTACAAAGAAGTCTTTAAAAAAATCCTTTTGACCAGACAAGGTGATTTTTATCACTCTTTTACAGTAATGTATGAGATTTTAACATTTATTTTCTGTTGTTATTAATATTATTATTTTGCATAAAAGTTGGAAAAAAACATGCAAAATATAGTCTTGTTTTTTGCTTTAATAACATATATAAGATCACTAGGTTTACCTATTTATCTTTTAAATTCAAGACTGATGCACATACATTGGTATGCATGCATATCCAGACCTGTGGAGATTTTATAATGGGCCTTTTCCTTTTAGAAAATGCAGAGCGGGAAGGTTGGTTTCAGCAAAGCCATGTCCAACAAATGGATCCGTCTGGACAAAGCTCACGAGGGAGGACCGAGAGTCTTCAAAACCGTGAGTTACACGCAGTGCGGCACAGATCATGAATTAAGCCCAGATACCTATATCAATGTGTTATTAATGTAGTGTGTGTGTCTTGCAGGTGGAAACCATTGAGGATACAGTAAGGGACAAACTACAGCTGGTGCAGAAGGGACAGTCGGCAAAACTAGAGGAGAAAGAAAAGAATGAACTAAAGAAACGGAAACTGCTAGCGGAAGTGTAAGAGAGCGTTGAGTTGCTCAAGTTGTTCATCAAAGGCCCTGTTTACATCTGGTATTAAGATGCGTTTTGGTCGATCGAGTCACAAGTAGACGAGGGAGACACATTCCTGTTTACACCTGGGGTTTTAATCCGTCTCTTTTGTCCACTTTCAACCACTTCTGTCCTGATTTCTTCCAGGGGAGGGTCTATGGACTGGTAAATGTGTGGGCTTTTTGAGATCTTTCAATATAAGCTCGCACAATTTACGTATGAACGCGGCCAGAGATAATGGAAAAACATACGGATAACATCAGCTTTCGTTTCTGCTCTAACCGCCGAAAGACCAGCCGAACGCATTCGACCACATGAGCGTTTACACGAGAGCAATCCGGTCTGTGTTTTGGACTACCTGTGGAAGTGGTCGAAAATGGACAAGCTCAAAACGTTTTAGACCCCGTTTACATCTGTATTTAGTGTTGTGTACTTGTAATACACCAAAACGCATCTTAATACTAGGTGTATACAGGGCCTAAGATTCTTTAGTGTGTTTGATTAGTCTGCAAATGATGCAGGTTATTATTTATTATGTGCTACATGAGCAGTAGGAGGCGCTACAGCTCAATAATAATCTCATCTCAGGTAAAATGTTTGTAAGGGAGACACATGTAATATATTCCTAATTCGTCTAAATGACTTCCATTATAAACTCTGAATGCTTTTAGGACGGTTAAGTCTTACTGGATCACTAAAGGCAGCAGCTTCAGTACCACCATCACCAAACAAGAGACAGAACTGACTCCAGAGATGATCGCAAGGTGAGACCAATCGCATTCTTGAAGCGTTGAAAACACTGTCAGATGCAGTTCACTTCTTGTGACTTATGCTGGGTTTTTAATATTAAAGAGCAGCACGCTCATTTGGGTTTCACTAACACTTCATAAAAATGAAGATTTTTGTCTTTGGTTGACTTGTTTCTTTCAGTGGCAGCTGGAAGGAGAAGAAGTTTAAGCCGTATAATTTTGAGGCGATGGGTGTCGCTCCAGACTGCGGTCACCTGCACCCGCTCATGAAGGTCCGGACACAGTTCAGGCAGATCTTCCTGGAGATGGGGTCAGTCCTTCATGCGCACGAAACACTATTCAAACTCAGATGAGAAACTTAGCAGATTTATTTGTTTGGTCACCATGTTATGGACAGAAGGATTTCACTCATTTATTTTAAGTTAATAGACTTACAAAAGCAGTTTGTCAAAGAGGCAAGAATATTCGTAATATCATTCGTAACATGACAGGTTTTTGGACAACTAGATTGGGAAACAAGCTAGAGGATTTTTTTGTGTGAGTGTGTGTAAGTGGAGCAATGGTAGTACCATGGTGTTTTTTAAAAAGTCTGTTGCAGTATCATGTACGTACCATTTGTTAGAGTTTCTGTGGGTCTTAAAAATATCTTTAAAAAGTCTTAATTCACCCTTCCACAAATTGAAGGGATAGTTTAATAGGAAAATTTTGACATCATTTACTCAGCGTCAAGTTGTTCCAAACCTGTATGAGTTTTTTTCTTCTGGTGAACACAAACGGATATTTTATGAAGAATGTCTGGTTACCAACAGTTGTTGGACTCCATTAGCTTACATAGTATTTTTTTTCCTACTATGGAAGTCAATGGGTGCCGTCAAATGTCGGGTTACCAACATTCTTCATAATATCCTCTTTTGTGTTCAACAGAAGAAAAAAACTCCTACAGGTTTGGAACAACTTGAGGGTGAGTATTTAATGACAAAATTATCCCTTAAAGGCTTTAAAAAAGGCCTTAATCCATAATGTAATTCATTAAATGTTGCATGCATTGCGGCAAATCAATGTCTTCCTCAGTATTTCTGTCCTGTTTTTCAATACAAATACCTTTAAATCAAGATATGTTTACTCGTTTACTTAAGATGCAAATCTAAACTGAAGTAAAACTTTGAGGTGTTGTTAATACGGCTCTCCCTTGTATTTGTATTGCTTGTATTTCTCCCTTAACATTAACATTTAGAGAAAATATTGACATATTGTGTTCCCCTCAATTTATTTCTTAAAATTCAATTTATTCTCCTAAAAAAAGTCTTAAATTTACCTTCATAAAACCTGCAGAAACCCTGATTTGTACAATAATATTGTGCTAATTCAATACTATGGTTTGTTTATCAACACAAGTACAATGGTATTACTGTTGAACTGAAACTAATAGTTAAATGTATCAACAAATTGTGCCTTCATACAAAACTTGTTACTCCATGCCAGTCTTTTTGATCTTAGATCATTAATCTACAAGCATATTCCTTGCTATTGTGTCTTTGGTTCACAGATTCACAGAAATGCCCACCAATAACTTCATCGAGAGCTCCTTCTGGAACTTCGATTCTCTGTTCCAGCCCCAGCAGCACCCAGCAAGAGACCAACACGACACCTTCTTCATCTCCGGTGAGGGAAGTCCTCCTCTGTGCTGTCCTTGACCTGCACGAGTTTAGACCGCTAGCCGTCAAACGTGTTTTTCTGGTCTCGAACTAATTGTTTGTATTTCTCAGACCCAGCACTGGCTCACGAGTTTCCTCAGGAATATCTGGAGAGAGTGAAGAAGGTTCATTCTGAAGGAGGTTATGGATCACAGGGGTAAGACGAGTGCCTTTCATTGATTTCCAATGTCGTTTATTTACATAACCATAAAAAAGATTGGGATCAGCACGATAAAAAAAAAAAAAAACAACTTTTATTCATTGTGGAGACTTGAAACTGATCAAAAGACATTTATAATGTTACAAAAGATTTATATTTCAAATAGATGCTGTTCTTTTGAACTTTCTAATAAATCAAAGAATACCTTGAAAAAAATAATAATTCAACATTGATAATAATCAGAAATGTGTCTTTAGCATCAAATCATCATATTAGAATAATTTCTGAAGGATCATGTGACACTGAAGTAGTGAAGCCGAAAATACAGCTTTGATCACAGGAATAAGTTAGTTTAAAATACATTTCAATAGAAAAAGTTATTTTGAATTGTAATAATTTTTCACAATATTACTGTTTTCACTGAATTTTCAAAATGATCAATTATCAAATAAATGAGCCTTGGTGAACAGAAAAGACTTATTTCAAAAAACGTTGAAAATCTTACAGACCCTAAACGTTTGTGCATTTGTAGATTTGTAATTTTAACTTCTCAAATCAATTTTAAGATACAAATATGACTGGAAGATTGAAGAAGCTCAGAAGAACCTCCTGCGAACACACACCACGGCAGTCAGCGCTCGGATGCTGTATAAACTCGCACAGCAGGTGAACACACACACACACACACACAGACTCTAGCCTCACTCACTGCTGTTTACTTCAGATCTCACTCGTCTCTGTCATTCCTTCCAGGAGAAGTTCACACCAGTGAAGTACTTCTCCATCGATAGAGTTTTCCGTAACGAAACTCTGGACGCCACCCACCTGGCGGAGTTTCACCAGATCGAAGGCGTGGTGGCCGACTACGGCCTTACCCTGGGCAACCTCATGGGCATCCTGCACCAGTTCTTTACCAAACTAGGTACTGCACTCCTTGCTTCTTACAAATTAAATATTCTTCTTTTTTATGTGTATAATTAGTATAATTAGCCATTTACAATGAAGGAGGATTCCTGAATATTCCAAAGATTTGTGATGATGATTTTGAAATATTTAACTCTAGGAATCACAAAATTGCGTTTCAAGCCAGCGTACAACCCCTACACTGAGCCAAGTATGGAGGTCTTCAGCTATCATGAAGGTAAAACTCTCCGTATGAAGTGATATGTGTCTGTTTATGTATGCTATATGCTACGTTTATATTGCTAAAGGTACAAACATTAAATCTTTCATAATCTGCTGTTTAGTAAGTATAGAATAACTGAGATCAGGTATAGAATGTAGAATAATAGATGTATGAAGTATGAAAATATGAAATGATAGAACCTTGAATTATTTCAAATGAAATGGTAATGCAATAATTCACTATTTTCAATTTAGTATTTTGGAAGTAAAACTATATGATTGAGTAATAAAATAGCATTGATATTGTAGTTGGCATGAAACAGAAATTCCATTTGTCTTTTCTTCACTTTTTTTTGCTTTGGTAGACTGTAAGGCTCTTTGAATAACACTAATAATTTGCTGAAGTCATGAAAAACTCGGTCAACAAAAATGTCTTCATACAGCAGTTATAGGGAATCAGTCACCGCTCTGGAACATTTGTCAGCCAATCAAATCAAGATATCAACAGCGGCATGGCATAGAGTGCAGATGTCAGATCCCGGACATAAAAAACTCCATTTATTTTCTCAATTGGATAATAATTAGATAATTAAAAAATAAAAATCACTCCTTGTTGAAATAATGACATTGCCTATGATATGGCAAAGAAATCTCTACCAATCAGAGAACTGCAACAAGCAAAAAGACGGCAAGATTTGGGTTTTGGAAGTAAAGACTCCATAGGGAGATTGATTTTGAACTTAAGGGGCTTTCGTGTTTATTAGTTTACGATCTGTCTAATAGTCCTGTCTAGAACTGTTATGCTTAGAAAGTAGACAGTAATGAAAAGTTATTAGCGTATGCTGTGTGGTTGGTGCCAGTAATGCTAGCTGAGCAGAAATACATGCTCATGTTTGGCTTGGTCCCCTTAAAGTTGCGTTGGATTTTCTCCTCAGCATAAAGGTTAAGAGGCCCATCTATCACTGTTTTCCATGTTCGTAGAGTTAGTTTCTGGACTAAATATATAGGCTATAATCGTTGTGTTTACACAGCCTTTTTAAAAATGGCGGGTGCTGGTGTTTGGCGTGCGTTTGGCCAATCAGCGCACACTAACGTCACTGATAGTTCCTATAGTGCTGGTTTAGTCCCTACTCTGAAGTAGGAGCTAATTTAGTTCCTCCAAAAGAGTTCCTAGAACTAAAATCGTTCCTAGTTCCTGCGGTGCGAACACACCAAAAACCGGGAACTTCCCCCAATAGTTCTAGGAACTATGAAAAGGTTCCTCCAGTGCGAAAACCCCTTTATACACCTTTAAAGACAGACCAGACCATCTGTGAGCTACAAGGCTGTTAATCAGTAGTATCCGCTTCTGTTGAAGCCATCAACCCACTGTTGTTAAACTATTGTTTAACAGCAGAATTTGTGGTGAAAAACGACATTACCCATGATTATGTACAGAAAATCCCACCAATCAGAGAATCGACAACTGCGTGTGTGTGCGTGTGTGTGTGTGTGTGTGTGTGTGTGTGTGTGTGTGTGTGTGTGTGTGTGTGTGTGTGTGTGTGTGTGTGTGTGTGTGTGTGTGTGTTTGTGTGTGTGTGTGTGTGTGTGTGTGTGTGTGTTCTTATGATTCAGCTCGCAGGTTGAATAGGAAAAACACTTTTGGAACTAAGGCAATGTATGTGGGCGTACTCTGTCGCCCTCTATAGACGGAAAGCTAACTGTCTGACCCCGTTCAGCATCACAAACCTTTTTCTCTCTGAATCTCTCTTAGGTCTGAAGAAGTGGGTGGAGGTGGGTAATTCTGGGGTCTTCCGGCCTGAGATGCTGCTGCCCATGGGTTTGCCCGAGGGGGTGTCAGTCATTGCCTGGGGTCTGTCCTTGGAGAGGTACGTCAACACGCACTTTAAAATCGCATTGTTTACATTTAAAATGTCAAAGTTAAAAAAAATCTCTCTTTTTTTCACCCACCTTCAGGCCCACCATGATCAAGTACGGAATCAACAACATCCGAGAGCTTGTGGGACACAAAGTGAACCTACAGATGGTGTACGACAGCCCTGTATGTCGACTGGACTCTTAAATGACGTGCACTCAGCATTTGGATTCATTTTTGCTCTCATGACTCATCTGCATAGTTATTGTCCATTTAAGCCATAACACACACCCTGAACTACACTTTTCTGCTCGGGCATTAGTTATAAGGGCCGTGTTGTACAGGCTGACGTCAAACGGAGGAAAAGATTCACGTCTTTGCATGATGAGCGTCACATTGACCTTGTTACAATGTCACCGCCTGATATAGACATCCCTACTGGCCTCCACTTGAATCATATATATATGTACAATTTCAATTGATTTATTGTCTTTTTCCTCGACCCGTTTTTTAATGACAGCTCTGTTTAAACAGCCACCCAGTTTGTCTCAACCCAGAATGCAATGGAAACTATTGAAGTCCTCATACTGTTGCGCTATTAAATTAAAAATATTTCAAATCTCCAAAATGACTTAATTAATTGTTTATTCTGAAAGCACAATTCATTTCAATTTATGAAGTGAAACCGGTGTCTTTGTGCTGTATTTTTCATGGCTGCAGCATCAGATCCCAGTACACCATTGTTCATCTTTAAAGTACGTGAAGGTTTGTAAATGCCGAGCTCAAGATGTCTGGTTAAGGGTCTTGGATCATTAGTGTAAATCCAGTGGAGAGGTTTAAGGTTTAAGTAAATCTCCCTGTTGGTTAAACGGGAGAATCCGTTTGATCCCAGTGTTGCTATGTTTGACCACAGCGTGTGACAGACTTTTTTTTTAACTGTGATATATTAAAGTGTTCCTAATTTTGTTTTGGAGGTCTCCTACGATATATTTATATGCATCAAAGATCAAAAAACACTTTAATTTTCATAATAAACATTGCAGAATAACTTATTTTCTCAGTGTCTGAAACAGTTTAATAAAGGATTGAGTCTCTCTAAACCCCTCCTTTTTAAGAATCTACTCTGCTCTGATTGGTCAGATGGCCCAGTCTGTTGTGATTGGTCAACTCTACTTTGATTGGTCAGATGACCCAGTCTGTTGTGATTGGTCAACTCTATTCTGATTGGTCAGATGGCCCAGTCTGTTGTGATTGGTCTACTCTGCTCTGATTGGTCAGATGACCCAGTCTGTTGTGATTGGTCTACTCTGCTCTGATTGGTCAGATGACCCAGTCTGTTGTGATTGGTCTACTCTGCTCTGATTGGTCAGATGACCCAGTCTGTTGTGATTGGTCTACTCTGCTCTGATTGGTCAGATGACCCAGTCTGTTGTGATTGGTCTACTCTGCTCTGATTGGTCAGATGACCCAGTATGTTGTGATTGGTCTACTCTACTCTGATTGGTCAGATGACCCAGTCTGTTGTGATTGGTCTACTCTGCTCTGATTGGTCAGATGACCCAGTCTGTTGTGATTGGTCTACTCTACTCTGATTGGTCAGATGACCCAGTCTGTTGTTATTGGTCTACTCTATTCTGATTGGTCAGATGACCCAGTCTATTGTGATTGGTCTAATCTGCTCTGATTGGTCAGATGACCCAGTCTGTTGTGATTGGTCTACTCTACTCTGATTGGTCAGATGACCCAGTCTATTGTGATTGGTCTACTCTGCTCTGATTGGTCAGATGGCCCAGTCTGTTGTGATTGGTCCACTGTACTCTGATTGGTCAGATGTCCCAGTCTGTTGTGATTGGTCAACTCTACTTTGATTGGTCAGATGACCCAGTCTGTTGTGATTGGTCAACTCTACTCTGATTGGTCAGATGGCCCAGTCTGTTGTGATTGGTAAACTCCACTCTGATTGGTCAGATGACCCAGTCTGTTGTGATTGGTCTACTCTGCTCTGATTGGTCAGATGACCCAGTCTGTTGTGATTGGTCTACTCTGCTCTGATTGGTCAGATGACCCAGTATGTTGTGATTGGTCTACTCTACTCTGATTGGTCAGATGACCCAGTCTGTTGTGATTGGTCTACTCTGCTCTGATTGGTCAGATGACCCAGTCTGTTGTGATTGGTCTACTCTGCTCTGATTGGTCAGATGACCCAGTCTGTTGTGATTGGTTTACTCTACTCTGATTGGTCAGATGACCCAGTCTGTTGTGATTGGTCTACTCTACTCTGATTGGTCAGATGACCCAGTCTGTTGTGATTGGTCTACTCTACTCTGATTGGTCAGATGACCCAGTCTATTGTGATTGGTCTACTCTACTCTGATTGGTCAGATGACCCAGTCTATTGTGATTGGTCTAATCTGCTCTGATTGGTCAGATGGCCCAGTCTGATTGATACTCTGCTTACAGTGCGTGTTAGAAACAAAATGCGTATTAGCATATCTGAATTTCAGCTCTGGATCTTCCTCAGTACCTGATACACAGTGATGTACATGAACGATGGCATCGGTTTTACCGTATCAATTCCAGCACGAGTCGTCATCCTTTGGATGTTTAACAAAGTGGATTCGCAGAAAACAGTGTCATTTTGATATGTCAACATCACAAACAAAATTCTTCCAGTCTCAGCTACAACTACAGTGTTTGAGGGTGAAAGTAGACGTTCACAGGGAGCCAATGAAGACCATGGGTGAGCATTATGCAAATTCGATACACTTTGTAATATCTGAAAAAAAACACAATATCGGCACTTTAAATTAATTTAATTTACCTCTATTCATTTTGCAATTCCAGAACTTTCGAGAACAATATGTACTGTTATGTTTAATATAATTCATTTAAATATTTTATTTATATATATTTATACTTTATATTGGCAGACGCTTTTATCCAAAGTGACTTACATTGCATTTTAAGGTACACATTTACATTCTTATAATTTCTTAATTCAATATAATTTGACTATTTAAATATTTAACTTTGTAAGTTTCCAGAGGCCCCCAAGTTGAGAACCACAAGAGTCAAATTTAAATACATGTTTCTATTTGGTAAACGTCTCTTTTTCTCTTTTGATGTTCTGTGCCTTTTCCAAGTGATATTTCCTGGCAGCATTGATTCGGTTTTAGTTGAAAATGACGTAAACGTTAAGCAGTGTTTTTATCTCTAGGGTACACTTGTACCTTGTAGTCGTAGTCAAGTTCCATGAACAAACTAAATAAGATTAGTGGCACTAATTCCATTTATTTCAACAAAACTCGTGGTTGGAAATGAGTTCAAGCTGCTTCCGTAATCTTTTCATGTCTCTGCATTGACCACTTGTGTGCTACACAAAAATTACATAAACTCACACGACTGTTCAAAAGCTCAGGATTTATTTGAAACAAATATTTTGTAAAGCTATACATTTTTTTCCCTGTCACTTTTGCTCAGTTTAATGCGTCCTTTTAAACGTTTAAACTTCTTTCAAATAAAAAGTGTTTTAATGGTATTTAAATGTTCTTTAGAAACTGGACTTTAAGATTTGATTCGCAGGCTTTGAATTTGCGTCCGACAGACCGCTTACACCATGGAAACATGGCTTCCGTAATCTCTTCATTTCCCAGCCTCTCTTGTAGTTGGCACACATAATATTATGTAAAAGCACATGTGGAGAGGATGTTGGCTGAGGATGAGTTGGTTAAGACGGGATGATGAAGCTTTGAATCTCAGAGGAAAGCAGTTTGTGCAGAACTCTTTTACCACTGAAAAAAATATTTAGATGATTTGAACACAATTCAGATTCAAGAGGGCAGTCAGCAGCGTATGGTAAATCTGTTGGCCCGCCGATTGGCCTTTGGGGGAGGAGAGAATGAGGGAATCCTTTGTGACACTGAAGGATTACATCTTGTTTACTTGCTTAAACGTCGTAACATCTTAAGTGCCCAGGTCAAGATAATCCCATATCGTTTGGAAATAACCTGTCTGAGAACAGCCCTACGTTAGCCGCTGCTCCATTTACTACCTGTGTACATCAGACTAGTATTTTCACTTTTATAGTGTTTGTTTTCTCACTATTATTTATGTAGGCACTATACAATGAAATATACATTGTTAGGGAAATTACTTTTCCAAGAACACCTTAAGGGTTAGCACAGTTCTTTATTTACAACATTTGTAACCGTTCATAACAGTATTAGTTCAATTCTTGTCAACCAACCTTGACTGTAAAAAGCTTGCAAAAAAAAAAAAGTCAATACACTTTTTAGCAAAAATGCCATTGTAAGCATACAAAATGCTGGTATTCACACAGCACATGCTTATGTTGGAAAAAACTAGTCTGAGCGCTACAGAATGGGCCGAACTGAACATGAGATGGCATTCGCAACCTGTTTTACATCCGTAATGTGACTAAGTGTGCAAGTGAAATGGGATATTTGGTGAGAATATCTGTACAATAATGCAAGTTTGCTAATACATAAGTAACTGCCTATATTACACATTAGTGATGGATTCCTGTAGCTCAAACAGTAGAGTATTGTGCTAGCAACAGCATGGTCATGGGTTTGATTCCCAGGGAATGAATGAACTACTAAAAATAAATGTGTTCCTCTACTGCAGTGTGAGTAGCTTTGGATGAAAGTGCTGCCAAATGCATAAATGTGCAGAATAGGGAAATTCAAAAATATTTTTTTTTATTTATTTCTAAAAGGTTTTTACATTTTGATGATAAAGTCAAACATTATTATTTGCTCTGAAATAACGTGCCCTGATTAGTAAAACAATTAGACGAGGAACATATTAAATAGTCAGATTTTTTTTAAAAATTAGTTTCTACTAACTTGAGCGCGCAGTTTAAAAAACAGGATGTTCATGACCCGAGATTCTGAAAAAACATCAAGACTGAAAAAAAAAATGCACATGATGACCAATATTTAAGAGAGCGGAGAAACAATGAATGTGAAAGGAATGTGTCCCGCGTGAACAACCCCATGTGGTCTTCAAAATGCAAACTAACAAAAACAAAGATTCAAAGATTCTAGTGCATCTATAAAATGATGAATCCAGTGATTCAATTTCAGCTTGACATCTATATCCACCGTTCACATTCAGACGAATCAAAGATTCTCGATCAGCTTCTTGACCCTTTCAAGGGCATTTGGTGTTGCTTTAGGCCTCTGTCCAAATAATGTTCCATTTTTATCCTTCGCACCACTCATCTCTGATTTCCAAGACTGTATCCATAAAGAGACGCTCCTTTGAGACCATCCGACACTGAAGGGGATGTTTGGGTTTATTTGTGCTGGCATGAAAAGTCTAGACTTGAGTCGTTACGTCATTAATACCAACTGAGAATATAATGCTGAGTCATTCAGAGCTCAAGTCCTGGTTTTTTGTTTGTTTGTATAAATAATCCTTCTTTTGGGGATGAGTTGAAATGATGTTCAACAGTGCTCATAACAGCTTCTGTAAATAGTCTTACACAACAGGAAAAAGTAATACAACTCAAGTAATCCATCCCTTTGTATTTCCAAATGACTTTTCGGAGTCCAAAAACTCTGGAAAATAAAATGAGCGAGGCTTCCAATGAAGTTGATCCTGAAGCTCAAGCATGTTTCTAGCGATGCCAAGGTTATGGGTTTGATTCCCAGGGAAAGCACAGACTGGTAAAGCGTGTCGCTTGAATGCTCTGGAAGTCGCTTTGGATAAAAGCGTTGACGAAATGCATGATTGTAAATGTTATCGGATTCATAATATCATGTCGGTTTTGAAAAGTCGTAAACCAGAGAACATGCACAAAGAGTCCTTCAATGTTTTCTTTGGTCTTGACCCATCATACAGTCAAAAAATCATATGAAGCAGCCATGTTTCACCTTCTACTTTCTCAGACGTTCCGTGGGACAGTAGGACTGTTGGGCATTGACATGCTGTTGTTGGAGCTGGATGTGGGGAAGAACGAGGGGATGTAGGGGATAGCGGACAGCAGCAGAGGGCTCATCTGGGGACTGTCGTCCGATGGTAAGGGGATCACCACATCATCCTGGTCCCACACGTGAAAGGCATTGGCATGTGAGAGAGACAGACCCTGGGGAAATCGGGTGGGTCTGATACTCGATATGTCGTCTTTTTCGGCATCATCTTCGTTTGGGCCAAGCACACAGTCTACCATGAGAGACAATGAAATCAAAGTGACGAGGACAATTATTTGCTAAATCCATTTATCCACATTAACACATTAGTTTAAATGAACTTAATTTAAATTGATAAATGCTGTAGATATAGTTCATTGTTAGATTGAATCTGTTAACATTAGTTAATGCACTGTGAACTACCGTGAACAAACAACGGACAACTGCTTTTTTTTATTACCTATCACAGATAAAGATGGATAAATGCTGTTAGAAATGTATTGCTCATGGTTTGTTCATGTTAGCTAATGCATTAACGGATGTTTACAAATGAGAGCTTATTGTAAAATCTTACCAATTATTTTATGGTAGAAAACTTTCAGCAGGGGGTAATTTGACTTTAGTTAAAGTATTGTGTCAAAAGTTTACTCTATTAAAAGGCAAAAATATCCCACCAAAATCATACTGGAGTGAAAGTTTTGATTAAAAAGTAACAGTAAAGTTATTATTTTTTCTGTGCTTTAGAGATTAAAATCAAGAGACAACTGTCAAGAGGAATAGAGATTTTCTAAAGTAATTTAGAGGCACAAATTCCACAAAGCATCCCATTTATTCATATGTTTCTATATGTCCTGATCAAGAGGATACTGAAACCAATATCCTGAATTAATTAATTTAGTTGGCTTAAATAAAAGTTACGTTAAATTAATGGGTGATTTTATCTAACTCAGTAAGACAATCATATAACATAACATAAGATATAGTACTTCATACTCATGGCTCAAACATGATTGTATTCAGTTCTTGCATTTTAAGGTTAAAATGTTATTTTTTCTTCTTTACATTTTACACTTTAAGGAAGCTTACAAAAACAACTTTGACAGTAGCATGGTATAGTCATTGTTTTAGGTGACATGAAACAATGTTGCGATTTGCGTGCATGTTTTTCTAGTTCCAGAACATTGGGATTTATGTGAGGGCATAAAATCCTGGCAACAAAAACACGGTATTGATCGCTGTACCATGCACATGGATGATAATAGAGGGTAATACCGTGACACTTTAATAGATACCACGGTAATTTAAAATACTCCAAAGAGTTCCATAGCATTGCCATTGAGGCTACATTACTACGTGCACCCTGTAAAGCTATGACACCATGGCACTTTTTTGTTATCTTATTACAGAGGTTTTTCTTCTAAGGCGAATAATACAGAAAAGACAGTGTTGTTGGAGTAACTTGAGATTAAGTCTATCACAATGGCAATGCTATGACTTTTGTGTTGACCGCCTGAATCATTAAGCATAGGGTTGAGGGTTAAGGTTTAAGCAGCTAAGGGTGAACCACAAGGTCATATCATACCTTACCTACTACATCATTAGCGAGGTCTTTGATTAAATGTCCCACTATGGCATAGGCGACTGCAACAATCACCAGCGCGGCCATTAACAGGTACAAAACCCCCTTTGGTAAGGGAATAAGGTCCCGGTGCACTGGCTTGTAGTCTTTGAACATCGGGTCCTCGCTTGAAAAGGAGTATTGAAAAGAATGCCCAGTCTTATCCGTTACGTTCAAACTTGACACGTTGAGAAAATTCATTACTAGCCTTTCTTTCGACAAATAATCCCTCCAAAAATAGAGATTATGCACCCTGCTTGATGTTTTTTCACGAATTGGCCGCCAATGAATGGTGCTTTGATTTATGATAATATGCTTTTCGCTTTACAATGACCTGGAAAAGTGAAATAATTTTGAGTTACGATTTTGAAAACAGAATGCATGCTATAATTGATCGGTTTATTTAAACTTCAGTATCCAAAACAGTTTAATAATTTAATATCTTATTAAATGTCCTCACCTTCATTGTTGAAGTTGAATTTCTTTTATTTCAAGGTTCACTTAGTTTGATGTTTCTTTCATTCTTCATTGCGTTTGCATCTTAATTTCTGAGGGTTTCACAGCCTAAATAGACATGTTTCATGTCCTAAGAGTCAGATAGGCGTGCTGCGCATGCGCGTCTGAGCGCTGTCCGCGGTGCTAGAGGCTCCGCGCGCGACTCTCGGTTGACGCCAACGTTATCAATCAGCCCGGAGAACATTTCCAAGACCGCCTACTTTCACCCGCTTTGGATCATTGGATAGAGGTAGATAAACTCTCTCATCCCGCCTCCAAGAGGTTGATAATGCCGCCACTGCTCACGTCCCAAGTCCTTTAATTCGCTTAATTAATTTGGGGATTCCGCGAACATGGTGATCCCTCTGAAAAGACCTGTTTTCCCAATTACTCGCGTTAAGTCCAGTTTATCAGACTAATCTTGGCTTTGTTTGGGCAAAAATAAATCATAGTGCGTGACAATAGCCAAGTTCAACATGTAGACTAGTAACGTCAGTCAGAGAGCCATTTAACAATATAATTCAATTTAAAATGATTAAGATAAACGCTTTTGACAAAGCAGATATTGTTCACAAACAGCAACTAAATAATCTAAATAACGTTAATCCAAATCGTTTTTTGGCGACATTTTAAAAGCAAAACAGTTTTTAATTGTTATTGGGTATGAAAATCTATATTAAAAATGGATAAATAGTGGTTGTACGTTGCTTTGTTTATTATTCGTCAGATACTGATCTCAACGGTAAGGTCTCTGTTGCTACGGTTACCACTTCACGCGACTTTTGTTCACGAGCGTTTGGCGCAGTTGTATTATACGCACTCTGACTTAACGATAGGCTACTATAGTTTTGTTTTTGTAGAACATTCTCATCGCTACTGGTATTAAAGACACGGTAGAGTAGCCTACTGTACGACACAGACAACTTTTTATAAACATAAACTGGAATTAAAAAATGGAAAGATCGCACCCTGTATGTCATTGAATGGTATTCGATATACAGTAGAGTAACGTTAAACCATTCTTTATGCATAATAGGATCATTACAAACTTTTTTTTTATTTGCTCCCATTTTGTCCTTATACTTTTATTGCACATGTTGTTAGGCTACTTTGTAAGTGATTCAACATATAAACGGGTAATAAACGGGCAAAAAAAAATCCCATAGAC